>NC_072484.1:5590000-6952500 GCF_027574615.1 Eptesicus fuscus | reverse complement strand
ATACACACATTTTCCCTCTCCTTGTCTCACTCCCGACCTTGCGTGAGTGTTGATCTTTTCAGAAGCTGGATTTGCTGTGGAGCTGAGCTGACAAGATGCCTCAGCTTTACCTTGAGACTCATCTGGATTCTTCGGGGAGAAACACGGCCCAGAATTCTCCTTCCTTCCAGAGCGGGGGTGGGGAACGTCCGGCCCATGGGCCATATAAGACCCATGAAATCATTCGATCTGGCCCTGCTAAGGCATTAGGGGTGAGTTAATTAAGTGTTTGACCAAATACAGCGGGCTAATTTTCAGGTTGATAATTTTGTATGGCCCGTGAATGATGTTATAAATACCCAGATGGCCCTTGGCAGGAAAAGGGTCCCCTCCCTTGTCTAGAAGCTCTGGGAGAAGAGAAAGGAGCAGAAACTGTGAGCGTGTGCCAGGGCAGACATGGAAAGCACTCCACAGAAGATGCTTCAAGGTCATCCTCCTGTCAAGTACCTTTTTCTGTCTTCATTTTGTTTGTATGATTGTGGAGTGGGTAGCTCCAGGGGGGCCAGACCCTTCACCGGGACAGTGGAGGAAAGGCCGTGACCATCCAGTGTGTGGTTATTGGGGTCGGCGTTTGCGACTCACTAATCATTTGGGTTTCACGTGGACACTGAACAAAACATGCTCCACAGGATTAAATGTCCGTCAGGCCTCCTGCATCTAACATTACCTCGTTCTTTTTTAAATTGCCATTTCTTCTTTTTTCCCCACTCCTATTATTTTTCTCCAACATGGTTTTCAACCCGTCAGTGACCCCTGGGTTGCTTTTTCTGTCTGTTGCGTGCACCCGGGAGACCTTTGCTGTGGTGTTAGCACTGGGCCTTCGCTGGACAATGAGATGTCAGAGGAGGTCATCTGGTGCATGTGACTGGGAGGAGGTCATCCAGAGCACATGACTGGGAGGAGGTCATCTGGAACACATGACTGGGAGGAGGTCATCCAGAGCACGTGACTGGGAAGAGGTCATCCAGAACACGTGACCCATCTGCTGCCCCAGTGCCATGGAGGCCCCTCACCTCTCACTGTCCTTGGGAGGTACCACCCACTGTTCCATAGCTGAAACCATTGTCAGTGGCACAGCTTTGAGAGAGCAATGCATGTTAAGACCGTCTGGACTGAATGCATGACTGCACCCCGTGAAGGCCTCGTGCAAACTTCTGAGATTCTGACAGTGGGTGTGGACATCTACTCACCTTGCTGTGGCCCAAGGTAAGTCTAGTGAATTCCTTGCTTATTAAAACTGCCGCCTACCGCCCTAACTGGTTTGGCTCAGTGGATAGAGCGTCAGCCTGTGGACTGAAAGGTCCCAGGTTTGATTCTGGTCCAGGGCATGTACCTTGGTTGCGGGCACATCCCCAGTAGGAGGTGTGCAGGAGGCAGCTTATGGATGTTTCTCTACCATTGATGTTTCTGACTCTCTATCCCTCTCCCTTCCTCTCTGTAAAAAATCAATAAAAAACAACAACAAAAAAAAAACCAAAATGGCCGCCTACCAATCTGGAGTGGTCTGCCTCATGCTTCAGGCTCTCTGGGGGCCCATTTGCCAGCCAATAGGAAGACACACTCAGGGCATCCTCATTTTCTCAAATTACAGCCTGTCTGTGGTATGGTAAATTTAAATACAATGCAATAGCACCATGGATTTAAAATGAGGAATGGCATGCAATGATGGCGTACGCCACGGGCTGTGGTGTTGTGATGCGGATAAACATATCTTGAGTGAATTTCTGTCAGACTTTAGTTCCAGGCTGTTGGAACAAAGGATCTGGGCCAGGCTGTTTTAATTTCCCGCTCCTAGCCTTTTGCATTAAGATGATGAGTCTAAGTGAAAAGTCCCGATTAATCCAATGCAATAGCTGAAGTGTACCTGTCACGGGGGTGAGAGTGCGTCCTAGATGAGAGGAAGCTAATATTCTCTAAGGCGATCCTGCCTATCGAGTCTCCAGATTTATCTAACAGTCAAGTATTTTTGTGCAAGTGCCTCTGTGTGCCAGTCTGGGCGTATTAATATTGGAATGACCTTCCATTTTACAACTTAATCCTGTAAACATAGTTGTGACAGGACATTTTAAAAGAAAATTTAAACAGTGGTTCTCATCACAGCATCACGGAAATCATTGGCTAATACTTGGGAGGTGAATTGAAAAATAAGTGAAACTAAATTCCCATGTCTGTCACCATATTAAAGGCTGGAGTGATGCTCACCTGGTCATCCCCTCAGTAGCCCATGGGAAAAGCCATCGGAAGGGGCCGGCCTTGCTTATTGAGTGACTAGGAAGGGCAGTCGCATGGGTGTTCCCCCCAGTTTCAAACGCTGATTCATTAATGAGCTGCCTCCCTGTGGCCCTGAAGCAGGTAGACGGCAGCAGGGACGCATTCACCAGTTAATACGGCTCTTCGGCTCTTCGTTCTCCCGGGAGCAGCAGTAGCCAGAGGCAAGCCGGTTGGGTGATAATGAAGTAGTAAGTGTTACACATGACTTACTTCTGTAGTAATAAATTAGTGCCAGCTCAAGATTTTACTTACCCTCCATTACTGTCACTTCCTGTCTGATATGCTTTCTTGTGTGCCCCGGGGTCAGACGTCACCACGTCCTCTGGGAACTGGGAGTCCTTCACGTGCTGGGTGACCCAGCAGGCTGAGACCCGTGCTTCTAGTGCCTTGAACTTGGAGCGTGGTTTAGGAGGCTGGGCCCTGCTGTGTCCTCCTTGGTAGGGATGCAGAGCCTCGGGCTCCTCCCCAAACCCACGGAATCAGAATCTGTATTTTACTAAGCTCTCCAGGGATTCACTGCACATCAGAGCTTAGGAAGTACTGCTCCAGAAGGCAGGTATGTTGTTTACATTTTACTTTTTATTTGCCAATTTTCCCATGCAGTTCTTTGACAAAATGCAGCTACCTGTCCTCCTCCGCCCCCCCCCCTCCCCCCAAAAAATCTCCATAGTTTTTGAACAGACATCACTCATACCTGAAGTGGGGAAGGGGGGAGAAAGTAGCTGCATTTGGAACTCAGTGTTAGATAATCGTGATTTTAAGAAATCCTAGATTTATCCACTTTAGAAGTCTAAACACAGTCACGGTCCCAGGTATAATTCAAAGAGATTGCTTTATCTCCTTACCTATATTCTGAAGAGATCGATGTGTATTTTCAAATGCGTGTGTACATGGCTTCCTTAATGAAAGTTTTACGGCAAGGGCGCCGGTTTCTAATGCATCCTTAAGTGAGGCTTTGCATTCTTAATTTTCCACTCAAGTAATTTAGGAGCCATTAGTTAAAGTGGAACTCTAAGATAAAGTAGGATCCTTGTAAGTTTAGATGGTTTCCTCTGAAGACTGCTCTTATAATTGTCAGAGAAAGATAAATTCTTAATTGAGTTTCATCACATCTGGGGAGCGGATTCATATTTGTACCTGTCTGGCAAGAGTGGCGGAGGCGGGTAGTGGAGGGATGGGTAGGAGCAGCTGACACCCAGGGCTCTCTGTCGGCCCAGCTGGCCCCACACCCCCCTCTCCTCACTCTCCAGGACAGAACCCTTCCCCTGGTTTGTCTACAGCTCCTTTCTGAAGCATCCACAACATTCTGTTTCTCTGATGTTCCTGTTAGGCAGGGAGTACCCTGCGGAGCCAGGTGAGAGGCCATTGTTGCTTGGAAGTCAGAGATTTTGGCTGCCGCCTTCTGATCTTGGCATTCCTGGGTGGCCCTTCCTTATTTCTCTCCTCAAACATGTGGCTCTCCTTGTAGCTCTTTTCAAATCTCATCACAAAATCTTACTCTCTGGTGCCTGAATGGTTTGGTTTCTCTTTCAAGTCAATGTCTCTCAGAGAAAGTCCGGAAGTACGATCAGGTCCACATTTCAAAAGTTGAGAGCTGTGTTTTACTGATTGAAAGAAAAGAATTGCGTTTGCAGATACTAGTATTTGCCTATTGCCCATTCCAAAATGTTACGATTCACCTACGTAGATCAGTCTAAATGTGTGATTCACAGCTGAAATTTAATATTGAGGTTCTAAAGTGCCTCCTAACATACGGATCCTGTGTAGATTCTTGTATGGAAAAACTGGCTTCTTTCTTCTCCATTTCATCAACTTCAAAGAAATGTTAAATTTTGAGTTAGAAATTTTACCATAGTTTCTAGTTCCAGATTTTAAAAAATATTACTACCTTATATGACATTTCTGAGCACATTTAAAGTTATAAGAAAATTTAGAGACTTGCAAATTACAAATGAGAGGAAAGGTTTGCACAATGAGCAATATTTTTCTGATGAATTTTTGCTCTTTGGAGGAGGGAAATTGAGGTTAGAAGAATCTGCTTACAAAACCCCTAGACCAAGTGTTCTTAACCTTAGGGGAACTAAGATAGATTGCTTATATACGTAGTTACCTGCACATTACATTTTTCCCTTAGGCAAAGGATTTCATTGGACTGAAAAAGGGTCCATGTTAATATATATATTAACATATGTGTATATATATATATATATATATATATATATATATATGCTGTATTTTCCGGTGTATAAGACGACTGGGTGTATAGATTTTCCTGGGTTAAAAAGTCATCTTATACGCTGGAAAATACAGTATATATATATATATATATATATATATATATATATATATATATGATTTAGTGTTCTAATCATTCATAACTCAAATCTCTACTCCCATTTTCTTTAAACATTTTGGTACCATATACATTTATAGTTTCCAAAATGTTTTTCTAATTTCTGATTTCATTCTCCACTCCAGCCATGACAATAGCTGTTCAATACAGAGGTATATAGATTTATGTTTTCAATAGAAGATAAATAATTATTTTTAATGGGTTTTGTAAACCTTACTGGCTATTATAAGCTTTGTATTGCCTGTTTCCATACATATACATAATCTCTATATATAAAAGCCTAAGCAACTGAATGATCAAACAGCCGATCAGTTGCTATCATGTGCACTGACCACCAGGGGGCAGATGCTTAATGCAGGAGCTGACCCCTGGTGGTCAGTACACTCTCACATTGGGAGTGCTGCTCAGCTGACCAACGGGCGCCAGATGCAGGGCTCACGGCTGGCAAGTGCAGCTGCGGCAGCGCGAGCCTCTTCCACCTCCATGGCAGCGGCAGCAGGCACAGCAGGGTCGGGATGAGTGAGAATGGTGCTGTGCCTGGCCTGAGTTCGAGCTTCTTCCTGGCCACCTGTCACTTCACGCATTACTACATCCCTTGGGGGATGTCAGATTGTGAGAGGGCACAGGCCAGGCTGAGGGAGCCCACCGGTGCATGAATCCATGCACCAGGCCTCTAGTATACACATAAAGACATATATATATACATACACACACACACTAGTGACCCGGTGCACAAAATTCATGCACACTAAAAGGGGATTAATTAGAGGAAATAATTTAATATTGCTATTTGCCCTTTCTCTATAATAGAAGTGTCAGAGATGAAAGAAAATTAGTAAAATGTATATGAAAACCTTCCTCCTGTCAGAGTCTGGGGCTCACCATGGGACCCAGAGTCAAGTCCCTACCCACCCACATGCACCTCAAAATTGCATGAGATCCAGACCCGGCCAGTCCCACCTTTGTCAAGCCCTGCTGGGTGGGGGTGCAACCTCAGGTCCCCTGGCCTGGTGCTGGGGACTGGGACATGGCCTGAGGTCCCCTGCCAAGCCCTGCCAGGCAGAGAGGTGCAGTCTGAGGTCCCCTGGCCTGAAGTCCCCTGTCAAGCCCAGCCAGGCAGGGGGGCGCAGCCTCAGGTCCCCTGGGCCAATTCTGGGGTGGGAGGCGTGGCCTGAGGTCCCCTGGCCTGGCGCTGGGGCAGGGGTAGCAACCTGAGGTCCCTAGCCCAGCACCAGGATGGGAAGTGCACCTTGAGGTCCCCCATCAAGCCCCGCCAGGTGGGGGGCATGGCCTGAGGTCCCCCAGCCTGGTGCTGGGGTGGGGGGCATGGCTTGAAGTCCCCTGTCAAGCCCCACCTGGAGTGGGGTGTGGCCTGAGGTCCCCCAGCCTGGCGCTGGGGCAAGGGGAGCAGCCTGAGGTCACCTAGCCCAGCACCAGGACTGGAAGTGCACCTTGAGGTCCCCTGTCAAGCCCTGCTGGGTGGGAGGCACAGCCTGAGATCCCCTGTCAAGCCCTGTTGGGTGGAGGACACGGCCTGAGGTCCCCTGTCAAGCCCCACGGGGGCGGGGGAGGGCGTAGCCTCAGGTCCCTGCTGATTGCTCATTAAGGCTCCTTATGGGAACTTGGCCTCAGCTGTGGGTGCAGCCATCTTTGTGATGGAGTGATGGTCAATTAGCATATTCCCTCTTTATTAGATAGGATATACTAGAGGCCTGGTGCATGAAATTCGTGCACTGGCGGGGGGTGTCCCTCAGCCCAGCCTCTCCAATCTGGGAACCCTCAGGGATGTCTGACTGCCCTCTCACAATCCAGGACTGCTGGATCCCAACTGCTAGCCTGCCTGCCAGTCTGATCACCCCCTAACCACTCCCCTGCCAGCCTGATAAATGCCTAACTGCTCCCCTGCCGGCCCAATTGCCCCAACTGCCCTCCCCTGCTGGCCCGGTAACCCCCAACTGCCCTCCCCTGCTGGCCCGATGGCCCCCAACTGCCTCCCCTGCAGGCCTGGTCCCCCCCAACTGCCCTCCCTCCCCTGCAGGCCCAGTCACCCCAACTGCCCTCCCTTGCTGGCCTGGTCGCCCATAACTGCCCTCCACTGCTGGGCTGACCACCCACAACTACCCTCCCCTGCTGGCCATCTTGTGACAGCCATCTTTGACCACATGGGGGTGGCCATCTTGTGCGAGGGTGTGAGGGTCAATTTGCATATTACCTCTTTTTTATATATAGGATATATATGTATATGTACACATATATGCCTTTGTGTATTTATGTATGTGTACATCTATATGCATGTAGTGTGTGTGTAAATGTATGCATGCATGTATGTGTTACATAAATGCATACTTATCTATAAATGCAAATATGTATATATGCAAATCTATATTACTATATATGTATATAGTATATATGTGTGTATAGATAATCAGGTATATGTGTGCATATGTATATATAGTATGTGTGTATCCATGTGTGGACATTTGTATGTATACTTGTGTGCACATGTATGCATGTGTACTAGTATGTACATGGGTGTTTATGTGTGCATTATGTATGTGCATATTTCTGTATTCATGGATGCATATGTGCTTCTTATTGTTCTCTTCCAAGGCAGAGCCCTCTGGCTATAAATGAGCATAGAGTGATGCTTCAGGAACTGGGGGAGGTGGGTGGTAGAGCTCAGTGGGAAGAGCTGGCCGCCTTCTCCTGAGCAAAGCCGAAAGGAGGCCAAGTGGAGAAGCTTGGCAAGTGCTGCCTGGACTTGTGGCTTCCCTAAGATTGACATTTCTTAGGTGTCTCTCCCATCAGTAATTTCCCAGTCAAGTGGGTAGAGGTCCAGTAATATTTTTCTTAGTGTTTAACTCGCGGATGTGCAGACTTTTCATCTTATTGAGGAGCAGGTGCGGCCAGCACTGGGTGATTGATGTCCATGGCGGAGGCTGAGTCCCGCTGAGGCCAGACGGGAGCACTGGCCCTGGTTTCCGTTACTTGGTCCATTTTTCTGGCTCGAACATTATGTTCTACTCTCCTTGCCTAGTCAATCTCATTCCTCAGAAACTTTGAGGAAACATGTTACTAAGCAGCTGTGAAATGTACTTCTCCCATGGAGAACAGGAAGAAAACACAGCGAAAGCCCTCTTCCTCCACGATTGGCTCATGGAGGCTGATAGAAGAGATTGGGCAGTTTTCTACATTGCTTTTTCTAATTCTTAACAATTTTTCTAATGCTTACTGTTTCTTTCAATTTGAAAATAAAAGTTTTCTTTTTACTTCAACACTGAATGTGCAATGGGTGATTTCCCTGCTGCTCACTAATATATCTACTATCAACCCTTGAATTGTGAAGAACTTTGAAAAGTTACTCACGACATTTTTAACAAACCCTCTGCAGGCTGGGTGGGAGTACTCTTCTTTTTCTAGTGTGTTAGTTTTTGGCAGTGTTGAAATTATTTTTTTCTGTATTGGGTCATAGACGGACAGTATTTTTTAAAGCTTTCTTGTCTCCCTTAAGCCATAGTAAAACTTACATACTTGTATTTCAAAATAAAATTATTCAGTCGGTTGTTTATTATTTCAAGCAATAAAACTTGATGGATGGAGAATTGAGTCAGAAAGTGATATATAAAATGTCTAGATAATAGTTTTACTATTTCATTAGATAATATTGAAAAAATCCTGCCTCTCTATTCTGTTACCTCTATGACTCAGTTCAAGAGGAGTATCATTTTTAGTGGAAAAATTGTTGAAAGCTTTAAATATTTTTCAAACTTCAAGGACACAGCGAGTGGGAATATATTTGGGTTTTGAGGATAATTTTTAGAAGCACGATTTCCTGTATACAGTGTCTTTATAGATTATATAAGCATTTACTCTTACATTATTGACCATATTTAAGCCCATATGTGAATTTTCATTGTGATTCTGAACAAAAAAATATAGAATTGTTAATATCATTAAAGAAATAATGATAATGTTCAAAAAGGCAATAATCAATGACCCATTGCAGACTTCTCTTCTTGACCCCCAATTGTGTTGACATGACCTAATCTGCCTCCTCTCCTTCATTCCCTAAGCCCATTTCTAAGTCACTGGGTGCAACTTCACCTTCAGTATGTTGAATCCTTTGCCCATGATGCTAGCTCTGAATTCTACACCACTTTGCCAGTTGTAGCATCCTCCTGCCTATACTCTGTGCTCCTCTGGGTCCTCAGCTATGAACCGCCCTATAACTACTTTGTGGAGAATCTTCCTAATGGTCCAACCATCCTCAGGTCACCAGTTGTAATTGTTGCCATGTAGTCATCTCTAATTAATTCCATTTGAGAGATTTTATTAGCTGAGTGTCTGTCCTCCGTCAGGTACTATGCTGGAATTTGGGGGATTCCTGCCTATAGAAAGATCTCCCTCTGAAGAAGGAGGATGTTAAGGAGGAAATTTTAATACTGCAATAGAGAGTATTAAAGACTACCAGAGAGGGAAGAAAGAAGAGCTGTGGCATGTTAGAGTTTCTAACCCACTCAATTGGCTACAATCATGGAAGGTTCCACAGAATCAGTAACAGTAGGGAAGGATCTTGAAGATGGATAACTTAATATCCACACTTCTCCACTTCTTTGTGGGTATTAAGTTATTCCAGTTTTCTTGGAACTGACTTTATCCTTATTTTATTGCCATTCTCTGTTAATGATGGTAATAATTATAAAGACTATAAGATTAATTTTAATAATTATGAAGACTACATGCCTATAAAAAGAATATTACTGTTTTGAAACAGTTACTAATTGTTGAGCAATTATGAGGTCAAGTTCTTTAGATGCATTGAGTTATTTATCCCAACAAGTCCAGTTTTGAGGTGAGCAGAGGCACAGAACAGTTCTGCAGCTGGCACCTGGGTCTTTGAGATGCCTCAACCCTGCTTTGACATTGCACCCCTGCCCTGGGCTTTGGGCAAGTGTCTTCGATCCATGCTCTGCTAAGCTTGAGTGGCCACATTGTCTTATAGGCGGAAAGTGAACTTGGAAATCAGAAAACACAAGTTACTTTAAATATATTTATGGAATTCACCCAAGCTTCCTGAATGTTAATTTCTGCACTTATGAAATTATAGGAATAATGATATTTGATTCTAAGGGTCATTGTAAAGTCCAAATAAGATGATAAATATAAAATATTCCACTTATGTTCCTATTGCTGTCATAACTACTAGTACTATGTACTAATATGATGGTAAAACATGACTTAGTCATCAAAAAAGATTGAAACTGTTATCCTACCTAATAATAGACAAATATGCAAATTGACCATACCTCCAACACACCCACAAGCCATGCCCACAAGCCACGCCCACCATCCAATCAGAGAGAGCATGCAAATTAACCCAAACCAAGATGGCTACAGCCACAGAGAGCAAGGTTTCCTAGGTAACAGAGGAAGCCAAGCTTTCCGCCTGCCCTTGCCAGGCCTAAGCCTCCACTCAAGCTACAAAGTTTCAATTATAGAAGGTAAAAAAATTCAAACAAATGGAGCTTGAGAGAGCAGGCCAGAGTTGCCGCCGGCAACAGGGGAAGCAAAGCTTTCCGCACACCCTGGCAGGGCCCACCCGCTTAAGGCAACAAAGTTTCAATTATAACCCCAACACAAATGGCTGCCGTCCTCGGAGGGAGCCCCAGGCTTGGCTCCGCTCCAGGCTACAAAGTTTCAATTGTAGAAGGTAAATAAATTCCAGATACCAGGGCCTCCGCTTAGGTTGCCAGGGGGCATGGCCGGCCTGCAAACCACCACAGGCCCCTCACTCAGGCCACCCCACGCCCCAAGGGAACCCCCACCTGATCCAGGATACCCTTCAGGGCAAACCAGCTGGCCCCCACCCCTGTACCAGGCCTCTATCCTATCTAATAAAAGAGTAATATGCAGATTGATCATCACTGCAACACACAATATAGCTGCCCCCATGTGGTCAAAGATCCTGCCCCCATGTGGACACAAGATGTCCACCACAAGATGGCCAGCAGGAGAGTAGCAGTTGGGAGGCACCCAGCCTGCAAGGGAGGGCAGTTGAGAAGGACCAGGCCTGCAAGGGAGGGCAGTTGAAGGTGATCAACCCTGCAGGAGAGGGCAGTTAGGGGTGACCAGGCAGGCAGAGGAGGGAAGTTGGGGGCAAACAGGCTGGCAGCAGAGTGGTTAGGGGGTGATCAGGCTGGCAGGCAGAAGCGGTTAGGGGCAATCAGGAAGGCAGGCAGGCAAGCAGTTGGGAGCCAGCAGTCCTGTATTGTGAGAGGGATGTCCGACTGCCCATTTAGGCCCGATCCCACCGGGCCTAAACGGGCAGTTGGACATCCCTCAAGGGGTCCCATATTGGAGAGGGTACAGGCTGGGCTGAGGGACAACCCCCCCCTCCGTGCACGAATTTCGTTCACCGGGCCTCTAGTTCACAAATAATTAAGGATTTTTGGCTCCGAGAAACAATTATTTTTTTTATTCATTCCAGACTAGCAGCTATTTAAGGACAATTGTATTTTGCCAAAAACACCTGGCCACCTGGTGTTGCCTATCTTTTGTGTAGAAGTAGTCTTCCCTTGTCAGACATGGATGGATTTGTGAGTGTCACTTGTGTCCTTAGCTGGAAAATAAAAGCCTGCATAGGAATAAATGGTCCAGGCCATGCACATCTGTTTATTATCACCCTGTTTACATATTCAAAGTAGGAGGATCTATCAAGAATTGATATTCTAAACAATCAAGCTATTGTCACCTCCAATAAAAACTATGAATGTTGATGTAATTAGATTAAAATTAGATTTAAAATGCAAAATGTTTTCTCCAACCACAAAATGATAGAATCACATCAAGGTGGAAGAGACGTATTGCCAAAGCCCTCACTGCAATAGGACCATTTCACACTGTAGCACCAACCATTTCACACTGTAGCACCAGCAGAGCGAGTCCCTGACTTTTAGGAGGCTTTATAATGATGAATTTAACTTATGGTTGTGGTGGGTCTTCATAGAATCGCATAGGGTATCTAGGAAACTGACTTTTCCAGAGATGCCAAGTTCTTAGATGATGAGAAATATCCAAATAAGTATATTTTGAAGCAAAACAGAGTTGGACATGTAAATTAAATACTGAAGTTCATGGACACTAATATGGATTCAGGGAGTAAGGGAAAACAAAGGGCTGGTTTGATTTCTTTCAGTGTTCCTTAGAGTCCTTGATAAGAGATGTTTGATAACTACTCAAAATAATTTCATCCAATTCTCCAGGGCAATTGATTTATGATAAGACAGAAAGAGGACCTTCCTTTTAATTTCACCCGATTTAATACATTAAAATGTTAATTATGCTACTTAAATTTTTCTTGTGATGTTGTGCACTTGTTAAGGTGGATCATTGGGGCAATTGATGAAAAAGAGTTTCCTGCTAAGCCAGGGTAATGAATATTGACATCCTTGGCTTCTACAGCCAATAGAAATCACATTTCCAAGTCCCTGTTTCTATGAAGCTTGCTTAATAAATAACTCCCCAGCATATGAGCTACTGGGGGGGGGGGGGAGGGTGGCGGGGGTTTGAGGGCGGGGACTCTCGCAAAGTATTGAGTGAATAAAATTCAAAAATTGGTTTTGCATTAACATCAGCATCTCTAAAGAGCAAATATTGAAGCTGATGTTTGAGTCTCCAAGACTGAGAAAGCCAGGGTGTGTCTGGGCCTGGGAGTGGGGAGGCAGAGGCCGGAGGGACTGGGAATCATTAACTCACATCTCTTCCCCTGCTGTGTCTGCTGAGAGAGTCAAGGAACATTATTGCATTCAATGTGGCCTGAGTCCCTGATAAAGATTTTAATTGAAAGAGGAACTATTCCTGCACCTTTCTACCCCCCTCAACCTTTATCTTAGTTTAACAGAGAAATTAAAAAAAAAAAAAATCTGAAGCCCAAAGAGGAGGTTAGCAGGAAGAGAAAGCTGTTTATCTTTTTTTTTATGCTTCTCATGAAAACATTGTCTCTAGGAAACGAACAGAAAAAATGCCTTTTAAAACACTTGAAATATAAAATGAAACATTCCCAGGGAATATTATAAATTTCCATCTGGAGGCTTTGACGCTCTCTTATGGGGCAGTTCTTACAAAGGCCTTTAAAGGACTTCTTTCTCAAAAGCTGTCTCCCCCACAGTTCCAGCCTACCGATCCGTGATGGCTTGTTGCAGCTTGTTTTGAATGTTAACAGGTAAAATGAGAGCACGCCCTTCCTTCTTACAGCGCTCCTCTAGAAAGATTTCCTCTTCCTGTTGAGGTTCTGCGCACCCTGACAACGTTCTCGGATCTCATAGGGTGTTCAAGTTAGAGATCCATGGTGGATCTCCAGTGTCACCTCTCCCAGCCCTCCAGGTAAAGGAACTGAAGTACAAGCCTAAAGTGAATTCTCTGAACTTGCTCTTAGCTTCTGAGAGATTGTGCCAAGTTTCAAACTCAGGTTATTTAAATGCCATCCTCCTGGCTACCACAAGCTGATGGGCTCTTTTTCTAAGTTCAAAAAAAATCAAGAGAGAAGTCCCTTGGCAGCTTGCTGTGGTTTGGGTTCACAAATGTCTGCTTTTCCTCACTTGTTTTTAAATCCTACTGAGAATAGACAGAAAGGGTTTCCCTTTATGAAACACTGAGGCTTATCAGGCCTTTTGCATTTTCTTCTTAACCTCTTCTTGTCTGCCTGTTGCATTCACTGGGAAGGAAGCATTTTGTTCAATAAAAAAATATAGCCATTTTATCCAGTTTCCCCTTTCTACCTGGGAAGAGGACTTAGAATTGAAAGAAGGTCTTATGTCAGCATTAGCCTTGTTGTAGGTATTAGGATTGCCAAAGGAGGTACATATGAGGCTGAAAGTAGTAAAGAGATATAAATTTATCAGGTCATCTAGAAACCAGCTGGGCTGAGCCCCCAAATGACGCTAGCACCCAGGGATGGGGAGTCAGAAATTTTAAAGAACTCTAGGTGGGTTTTCTTGGTAGGAGAATCTGTGGGCAGGTCAGGAGGGGAAAGTTACTGGTCTTAGCAAATGTAATGTGGTCTAAGTGAAAGGGAAATGCCAGTTGTGAAATGATCTAAAGGTGAGTGTCCCAGGGGAGAGGGTATCTATTCAATTATTTGATCAGATCTAACATTCCAGCCTCTTTGTTTTATGGAATAGGGACAGAGGTCATTTCTTCCAAGTCACTTCCTGCTGAGAGGGGACATCGAGATCATGAGGGGATGGATTTTGATTGTAGTTGGCTGCAACACTGTATAGATTCCTCATGGTTGGAGCAAGGAGTTGCAGCTACATGATTTCCTTTCCTCCTTTGGTGAAGGCTCTGAACTGGTGCTGAAGGAAAGATGAAAAATGACGCAGAATAGATGGGCCCAAAAATGAGGATGAGGAATAGGAATGTTAATGGTCCAAATGAAGAGAAGTATCCAAGTATACCAATGTATATTCTTTAGACAGTAGTCCTATGAATTTTATTGATATTCTCTAATCTTTGCATCCCTTTCTGTTAATTTTTGGGCAGCATCCATTGTTGGAAGTTGCCCATTGTCTTCACTAGCAGCGAGGTGTGGACAAGGAACCCGGAAGGCTGGTCAACCTTAAAGCTCTGAAAGGTCTGAGCCAACCACCCACTGTTTAGTTGAGACAATGGTAGCTAAAGCAACTTCCACCTTTTAGTTTTGTGTAAATTCTTGCTGATTGGCTATCATTGGAATTGCCTGCCTAAAGGCTATGGGTGTATCCTATAGTCTTACTAAAAGGGATAGCAAGGCCAGAGCAGGGTGAAGTCCTTCCCCTTGAGTTAGGCTCCCACCTGGCGCCCAATATTCCCAAATTAATATTTTCTAGTCTCTTTCATTTTTGTGCGGCCTCTTCCAGAGCTCGAACCCTGAACCTGAACCCTGAACCACGCGGGACGTGGGGGGGAAGGTGGGGGGACACTCGCAAATGGCAGCCCAATATAGGGTATCCACAATCCATGACTAGGCCTTAGAGATAACATACTAAGATTTGCTTGATAATAAGTTCTGCTTTTGATTATAGCAGGATTGTTCAGTAAACATTTGCAGTTTTGCAGTAAAGAAAAGGTTAAACAGCAGTTTCTTGCCTTTGGAGGGGAGGGGAGAAGGTAAAATCAGGGGTTTCTTGTGGTTTTGGGGGCCTCTGGGGGAAAGGAAGAGGCAGCTTTAGGACTAGAGGTGAGTGTCAGGAGGAGGAGGAAGACCAAGGCTGACAAGTGGAAAAAAGGGACAAGGGAACTTAGGGTGATAGAGGCACAAAACTGACCTTTAGGTCATTTCACAACCAACATTTCAGTTCACTTAGACCACTTTCCATTTGTTAAGATCAGTAACTTTCCCACTGGACTTGCCCATGATACGGACCTGCCCAGAGAATTCTCTGCCGAGAAAGCCCGCCTAGAGTCCTTTAAAATCTCTGAGTCCTTGTCTCTGGGTGCTAGCGCCAATTTGGGGCTCAGCCCAGATGACCTAAAAAGTTTATAATTGTTTATCACTTTCAGCCTCGTATGTACTTCCTTCATGACCCTAACAGTAGGAGAATTTGCTGCTTCCTCATCCCCAACCACCCTTGTGGAGTAGGTGATGGTAAATGCATTATAGACACTATGTAATACTACATAAGCTATTGTGGCCATCAGAACAGACTTCCCTGAGTCATTGAGGATGAGGTTACTGCCATTTAACACATCCAAACAGGATGTTAGATACAATGGAGACACTTCTGTCAAAGTCCTTCAGCAGACAAAGAATCAATGGTTATTTGGGTTTCATTGGTTGCAAGTATGGAAATCTAAGTCTAATCCAAATCTGTATCTAAAGCAGACTGGCTAAAACCAAAACAGGGAGTTTAAGAAATATGCTACTGTGTATAAGTCCATAAAATAGATTGATAGATTCAGGGGCTCAAATTATGTCATTAGAGAAGGGAGTGGGTGAGAGGTGAAAAATTTTTAAAACAAATGTCTGTAATATATATGTGTGTGTGTATACACACACACACACACACACACACACACATATATATATATATATATATATATATATATATATATATATATATATATATATATATATATAGCTAAGCGATCATCCCACCTTCTGACCGTCCAGTAGGTATTATGCTCAAAACAGGAGCTGCCGAGCTGTGGTGACTTGGCAGTGGTGGTTCTCAGGATGCACCTCGGAACCAGAGAGGAGGGAGCCCGATTCCTCGTGGGGCTGTGCGATTCCTCCTTTGGCCATGGGTTATGTTGTTGCTGGGGCACTGTTGGCGTGAATCTGGTTTACTGCCAAGTTGCGGTGATACAGACTTCAAACTGTGGAACTGCCCCAGGTGCAGCCGGCCGGGGAGGGCATGTCCAGCCCATCTCGCCTAGTCCTGCCCTGCTGGCCAACTTCTAATTAATTTCCTTTCAATGTGCACGAATCTGTGCACTGGGCCACTAGTAAGTGAATAACAAGTAATGCTTATGTTAATAGGAAAAAGCATTTGGACTAGTTCATATTTTGATTTGATTTTTCCTGATTTAAAACCAACGAAAATACATAAAACACCAGCCAATAAAACATTATGATTTTCTCATCATAGAATAGAAATAGTGTTTCTTTGTTTCAGATTGACAAAGGTATATGGAGGAGATTTTCATAAATTTGAAACTAAAATATTCCTAGCATCAAATTTGAGATTTAACTCCTGCTTATTTAAGGACTTCATTTAAAAACCTAAATTTAGCCCTTTTTCAGTTAAAACACTTGAACCCTGTGGCTCATTAATGAGATCCATCACCCTATAAGCTTCTTCTTCTTTTTTTTTTTACCCATTGGCCACCTCACCCTTTTCAGCTATTCCCAAATAGTTAATGGGTATTAACAGCCAATTTCACAATAGGTTGGTTACTCAAAAACAGGCTTTGACTCTAATCAGAAAACTTGTCTGGTGCTACTGAAAAGATACCTAGAGACCAACCAAGTATTTGAAACCAAGAATACCTGATGGATATCTAAAAATCAAAATACAATGCATATTGAAAGATCTACAGGAGGATGAAAAACCCAGTTTATCCATTTTTACAATTTTTATCAATCTGTCTGAATTGACCTGTTCCCCTGCCCAGTTTACCTATTTTCTTGATGCAGGAGGGCCCTTAAACATGTCTGAGGCTAGAGGAGTACTTCAGTCTCTCAGAGATTGACTTGGGAGGCCATTGAAGGCCGAAGCACATGGGCAGTTATACTGAGGAGTTTACAAAGCACCTGATGGTTATGTTTTAACCAGAAACAAAAATGAATAAGTTAAAAGACTTAAAGTTTGCTGGTTCCATAGTATGACTTCCCTCCCTTGTCTTTTTCATAATGACTTCTGTGTGTGTGTGTGTTTATTTCTCATTTAATTCTTCTTGATAAATGGCTGGAGATACAGAATAACGTGCAATGATTTCAGGAAGGTAGCAGTCACTATTCATTTGGCTCCAGGTGCCACATTAATTCTGATCAGATACAAACCCTCTGAATAGACAGCAGGTGTGAGATAGAAGTGAATGTTTTGCGTGTTTGTTTTGCTTTTCTCTTCCCCATCATATTGGCAGGGTTACGAGTGTGGAGATAATGCACAATGGAATTACAGAAATATGTTCCTATAGGAGAAATTTAGAGCATATTTTTAAGGGACTCAGACTCACTCGTGTCTAAGGCCTAACGATAGAGCTTTTGCATTCTGAAACACTGCCAGTGGGGAACACAATGTCTGAAAGTCCAGAAGATTCTTCTCTATTTATTTCTTGATGCACAAGAAGTAATAATATGCAACTTCTGGTCCTTTTTTACTTCATTTGAACTGAATCCATTGTATAACCAGAATATGATAAAGGTCAGAAATTAACTGGACATAGAATCCTAAATTATGAGTCTAGTTCTAGAATTACAGTGAAATAAAAATGAGTGTGTACTCTTCTCTGAGAGGCAATTTTTTTTGCTTTTGAAATTGAGTCTAGCTGTGTGCTTATCTAGGGGCAGGAGCAAGGTCACTCTCTATATCGTAAGTGCCTGGCATAGGGTTCATCTATTAAAGAAGGTGATTGGTGCTCAGATTACATCGCACTTATTCTGTGCCACATGCTGTTGAGAGCACTTTCGTATATGAATCCATTCATTCATTGTAGCAATTGCTGCACCTCACAGCTGCCCCTCTGAATTCACTGGCAGCTGTGACAGCTTCCCATCTCAACCCCTTGGCACCTGCAACTCTTCCTATCTCTCTGGCTTCTCCAGCACCCTGGGAGCTTGCTGGACCAGAAAAATGCACAACCTTCAACCAACGGGGGAGAAAGGGCAGTGGCTAAATGGCACAACCTCCCCAGCCCCTAGTGGGATGCTTCTGAGGCACAGCACAAGTAGTTTTTCAGAGGGTCTCCGGAAGTTCAGCCCCTGCCTGCAGCCAGAACTTGCCCATTGCTCACGCTTTGTTGTTTCCTTCCCTTTCCTTCCCTTCCCTGGTCCCCATTCTCCACTCTCCTCACTGTGCTTCCTGGGATCACCTCCCAGGTAATCTACCTGCACTCAAGCTCTTGTCTTAGGGTCTACTCATGGAGGTACCCAAGCTGGACACTCGTGCTCTTATAATTTTTTGTGACATGAATGAATGAATGAATGAATGAATTAACTTCAGAGGTACCTAACATTTCCAGGCCAACCTGAAAGTGTCCAGTCTTTCATAGACTCTTTCATTAAGTTAATGTTCTTGGGCGGTAATGCAGCTGCAGTTGGTAATGAAGCAGTAGGGAGTACACATAAGTAGAGACACAGGAAGGAATACATTAACTGAATGCAAAGCAGTCACGGAAGAATCTGGGTTAGTTTAACATAATTTGAGTACTGTTGAGTTCCTGCTGAACCCTGGCTAAAGATACCTCCCCACTATGTTTTTCTTACACTCAGATTAGCAAGAATTCATTATTCAAGAAAAAAATAAGACTTTTGTATGAAGTGATAATTGAGAAAAAACAAAACAATAATTGGGAAGATTTTTTTTATTTCTTTGAAATATATTGAAAAATGACTCATAAACTGCACATACATACTAGGGAATATCATATACTTACCGTTTGTTTTTTTGACTTGATAGTTTGGACTAAGGCCAAGAGGATTTATTGATTTTGATCACACACATTTGTTCTTGCTGCTGTGAGAGTCAATATAACCTTATTCATTTTATTCGGCTCCCAGAACTAAATTGATGTTTTTAATAGTTGTTTTGGTTCTATTAGTATATGAAAACAACAATAATAGCCATCAGAAATGTTATAGGCTCACTGATAATTGTCGTTTATTGAGGATCCCTTATGTGCCAGGTACTATTCTAGACATATGTTGTCTAATTAAATTACCATGGTAACACAATAACGGAAGTTTTTTTAATCCTCATTTTATCAATGTAGAAACTGAAGCTCTGAAACTGGGAAGGGTGATGTGTCCAAGATTGTACTGGAAGTAGAAGTCATGCTGATGTCGGCCCAAATGCCAAGCCTGTGCTCCATCAGGGAGTTTTAGAGCTTCAGATAGTTTGAGAAGGGAGATCATCGATTTTACCGGAGGTGCTCCAAGCATTCACTAGCACTAAGAACAGATATGAGCTCAGAGAGCAGGCATGGAGCTATTGATGGTGAGACTCAGAGACAAGCAGCAAAGTAGTGTTACTAACCCCATAAAAATTCCCATGTCTTGCCTTGGCTAGTGTGGCTCAATTTCCGGTCAGGGCACATACCCAGGTTGTGGGTTTGATCCGTATGGGGTGTGCAGAAGGCAGCCAATCAATGACTCTCTCTCTCTCCCCACCTTCCTCTCTCAAATCAATAAAAACATATTCAAAAAACACCCCCCCCCAAAAGTCCCTTCATTCCCCACACATCAAAACCCAGGTCTCTTAACTGGTTTGTCAGTTCTGCTATTTGACATCTGTTTGTCCCTTTCACACTTTATCCCATACTGTCTTCACGGCTGCCGAAGTGAATTTCTC
Organism: Eptesicus fuscus; assembly: GCF_027574615.1. NCBI lineage: Eukaryota > Metazoa > Chordata > Mammalia > Chiroptera > Vespertilionidae > Eptesicus > Eptesicus fuscus. The sequence continues at coordinate 6,932,787 of NC_072484.1, read as the reverse complement.
TCAGTGCCCCCAAAAACACCGTGCACATTTCACCTCTGGACTTTGACCACCCTGTTCTCATTGCCAGAACCTTCTTCCCAGTCCTATCTTTCTCTGCCTGGTTAACTCTTATTTTTAAATTCAGATCTCCAATTGGATTTCCTACTCTGGGTAAGTCCTCTGTCTCAAATTCCTCCAGTGCTGGTGCGCCTCAACCAGGTTTAAATGATTAACTTAGGTGTCTCCATAGCCCACTGATTTATCTCTGAGGTGTAAAAGGAATGCTGCTCATTTGTCTTCCAGCGAGCTTCATAAATACAGCACTCCTCTGTCCCCAACAGCTAGCAGAGGGATTAACAGATAGTTACCCCTCAGCAATTATTTATTGAGTAAAGGTATGAATGAGCATCATGCAATCTAAATGAGTAGATGACACAGCAGGTCTTATTGGTAGCAGATCTTTGGTGGAAGGCCTGGCTGGCCAGTGGATGATGCCTGGTCTGACAGCCAGTATTTGTCAAGGAAAAGATCTGTTCTTGGGAAGAATGGTGAAAGCCCAGCAGGCCACTCAAGGTAATATAGTCTATGGTATCTGTGCCATATTTTTATTCATACCAGGGACAGCCACATGACCCAAACCTAGTCAATCCGTTGGATGATCAGTGACAAGTCCAATTCCCCGGTTTTAAATTTTAAACAAAGAGACACTGGGTCAGTAACTAAGTAGGTGAAAGGGAATCGGATGGAAAAGATGCAGTGACGTGGGCTGTGGGCTGAGCAGGACCACAAAGAAGATGGAGAGACAGAGATGCAATAGGTGCATGGGAAGGAGCAGAGATGAGAGATATGAGGGCCTTAGGAAGAAGAAGCCATTTATTGAGATTCATTCCTTTGTTCAGCAGACAACATTGAGCCTTCTCTTCATGCCAGCCCTTGGTCGAGGCTCTGGTTATATAGCAGAGAGCTAAACATATGCAGTCCTCATCCTCATTGAGTTTTAATTATAGATGGGAAAATGAACACTAACATACATAAAATATGCAACATATAACATGGGAGTAATAGCAGGAAAGACAAACAAAGCAGGGAAGGAACACAGGGAAGTGGAGGTGGTGGCAGTGTTTTAAAAAGGTGTTAATTGATTAAAGGCTAATTGATTAAAGGCTTTATTGTGAAGATGACATTTGAGCAAAGACCCAGAAGGGCTAGAGAGAGGGGTGAGGAAAACCGAACCCTTAGTCCAATGCCTTTGAAACTGTCCCTTAGGTACCGGATAGGCCATGAGCTAGAATCTGGCCTGGGTGGAATTAAGACATTCTATGGGGAAGTGACTTGTTGTGAAATTCATATTTATTTTGTGAATAGAAGACATGGAAATAAGTTTCTGTAGTCAATCTGCAGAATGAAGTAAATTTGCAGGGTTTTTTTTTTTTTTTTTTTTTTTTTGAAAGACAAAAGCTTTAGTGGGGATTTGAACCAGTGGCTCCCAGGACTGGCTATATCATAACTGAGGTTTAAATCTCCTTAAACCAGGCACTTTATCCATTCAATCAAGCCTTTAGTTTGATAAGTCTCCTTTCTGCGCTTGCTTATGAACATGGATGGTGTATGTTTGCTCCACGGGTCATCTCTAAGTCACACAGTAGCCCGGGATTCCCCTTGGTTTAAGTTGTAGCTATTGTCCTCCTACTATGAAGAGCTGTGGGAGGAGTCATTGGACTCGGAGTAGAGGGAAAGGGACAAACGCAAGGACACTTCTAGTTTTGGTTCCTTGAAAAACATTGTTTAACCAACATGCATCCTCCCTCTCCCCCAAGACTCGAGGTTGTCCCTTTTAATTTTTTGACTCATACATTGTGTATGTTTGGATGGTAGTGCATTGAGGGATCACAAACAAACACTTTCAGGGGAGTCTGCAGTTACCCTAAGTAAATGAAGCAGTCGGATATAAGAAAATAAGTGGTAAATTAAAAAGCTCCCACTTTTAAGCACAGTGAGAACTGAGCAAAATGCCGTCCTCTCTACAGCACATGCTCTCTAGCCAATTTCAGGCTAAAGACTGTGGAGTTGTGGGTTTCTTTCCTAAAACTGATCCTCACTAACAGTGTGACCTTGACCTTTCTTAAGCCTTAGTTTCTTCATCTGTGAAGTGGGCATAGTTCCTTCCACACAGTGTAGTTGTATAGACCCAATGAGGCAATGCCTAGCACAGGCCCTGGCCAAGGGCCTTAATAAGCACTTAATCAATGGCAAATCTTATTATTTTAGTCAAAATTAACATTGATTGTTTACAAAGTACTGTAGGAAATATTGGTGCCTCAGTGAAATTGAACATCCTCTAGGGCATACCCTTTGGGATATCTGACTCTGGTTGTATGGGATCTAGTTTCCAGCTCTGTTAGCTGTAAATGGCTGAGTAAATAAAAAATAATTCTCATCAGTAGACATGCACGTGTTTTCCTCACCTCCCAACAAAGCCAGTTTTGCTGCCCATTTGATCATTCATTTCAGTATCTTGCTCCACATATATGTATGCTTTTTTGACTTCTCCATTGAATTAGTTTTAACATCTGCCTGGCTTCCTCATTTAATCAATGAATATTAAATACAGTCTTGGATGCAAGCTAATTTTGTGCAAGTTTTATGCTTTTAACTGTTCTTAAAATTTTTCTTCTAACAGAACACCATTCAAAGGACTGTGAGTGGGAAAAGGGGCCTGAAGATTCCCCAGAGACCCAACTGAGAGGTAGACACGCTGGTCACAAAAACACAACTGGACACAAAAACACAATCAGTCACGCTTGTGGTTGACTAAGTCCCCAAATGAAAGGAAATAAATGTGAGTTTAAGAAAGCACTCTGCCCTGGTGCCACGAGCTTGTTTCACTGAGGAGGCCATTCATGGGATCAGTGCTACTGGGATTTATGTCTTACGGCTGCAGAGTACTAAGTCACTGATGATGAGAAAAAAATTCAACGTTCCCAGTAAAATCCTTCCTGATATAAATCTCTAGTATTAGCAGCACTTCGCACTTCAGAAGCAAGACTTTGTCTGTCTGCATCCCCATCAAGGGACCGTATGCTATCAATCTTGTCATGCTTTATAGAACTTAAAATATGGGAGAGACAGAGTATATATTTATTGAATAAATGATGAAATACTGTATTAAATTCTCTGGTAAAAGCAGAATGCTTTACTAATTAGGACTCCATTGATGGTGATATAAACGTGACTTAAAATAGTTTAAATTAAGAGGGGAATTTGTGGGTACATTGTCTAAGAAGAAATCATATTCATGACACTTGTAAAGATGGTAGGGAAGACTTCACTCAGTGTGATGGCTGGGGGGATATGGTAGTGGGGTCCTGGATTAGGGGAGAGAGCTTGGACTCAAGTCTGAATACAATATGGATAAGTGGGAATCTGAATAAAGGAGTGTGGAGGGGCCAGAGGATGGGAATCACTGAAGGAGACATCAGGGGAAGGGGGTTCTGGCTACACCAAGCTAACCAGGTTCTTGCAGGAAACAGGCCTGGGTGGTAGGACACACCTGGTGATGGTGGAGGAGAGGACCTGGATAGATACCCGTGGAGGATGGAGGATATGGAGGAGGGGATCCAGCTAAACTGACTAAGCAGGACTCCCGCTGAAATTGGGAAATGCAGAGAGGAACAAGGAAGTCCAAAAGCTGGGGCTCCTTGGGAAAAAGCTTCGAGAGCCTGGGGAATCTGGGGACGAAATTTTTGTCAACACGTAACTTTATTTATTTATTTTAAAAATGTATCTTTATTATTGAGAGTATTACCGATGTTCCCCTCTTATTCCCCCTTAGACTCCTCTATCCAGTCCCCTCCAAGGCCTTCATCACACTGCTGTCTGTCCATGGGTTATGCATGTATGCATAGAAGTACTTTGGTTAATCTCTTCCCCCGCCAACTTAAAAGTCCAGGTGTAGTTCTATTCCGAGCTCAGGTAATGTTGGCTGGGTGACTGCCTCCCGCTCTCCGCACCTTCTTCTCCACTGCGCCATCTCCTCTGCTCTGGTCATCCCATCGGCGAGTGGGTTCACTTCCTGCAGCAGCAAGATGGGTGCCTCTTCCCCAAACGTGTGCTTTTAACAGCTCCTTGTTCTGTTCTTTTGTGTGACAGTCACTCAGGTGCGGCCAAGCGAGGGGACACAGGAGGGCCTCAGGAAACAAAGTGTACTATACTCAGGGATCCCAGACCAGGGGTCACCACATGCTGCTCAGATCAGGGGGACTCAGGTTTGATCAGGTCTCAGAAGACAGGAATGAGTAGACAAACAAGGCCTGGAACTTCACTTCGGTTTCTGCAGGTAATGGAAAACAGGGCACATTGGGAGAGGGAATAATCTCAGTGGCTTTGGGCTGCGGGGTGGGCCCCTGTTGCCGGGCACCTGGCCCTGGGATGCATGTTAAGGAGAGGAATATTACCTCCTGGGGTGCAGAGCCCAGTAGAGCAGTGGCTCTGGGTTACTCTACACATCGAAGGCACGCCCCCCGGCTGAGCCCGCTGCTCTCTCAGGAGTTGCCTAGCCCTGGGAGAGCAGTCTCTCCCCAGCCAGCATGCTTTTCTCAGATGTCAAAGCATCAGAATATACCGAAAAATAAAAAAAAAAATATATAGAAACAATACATTACACTATGCTGTTCTCCTTTTGGGAGCTCAGTCCAGTTTTGTGAGAGAAAGGCAGGGAGAGTGGTGGGGAGGCAGGTCGGAGGGGAGGGTGGAGCGTGCTCAGGTTGAGTCTCTAGCAGATGCAGAACTGCTCCAAAGTCAGGTTACTGGCCTCACACGACTGCAAAGATGCCGTTTTTCAATCACATTTTTGAAAGACTAGCGCTACAAGTAGAACTTTTTCATAAGGACTGCCCACTGGTACCCTGGTCAGAAAAATATAACTATAGTCTCAAAATTGTTGACCTTTTATTTAAAGACTGGCTGTCATGTTGACATGTTGAGATTAGCCCAGATCTGTATGGCTCTCCTCTGAGGTCCTCATCTCTGTTTAGACTGGACCTATGCAAATTAGGTGGCATCTGAGGACAGGTCCTTGCAGAGTAAAAGTTCCTTCCCAGGCTTCCAAGACCTAAGAGCTTGTTTTCAAATAACATCAGTGTTTAGTGATTTCAATTTACTTCCTACCCCGCTGCAAAGACTTGCCCAAAATACCCTTTAGTGAACAGTAATGCAATTCAAATGACATCTGATCAGATGATTCTTCTCATAATTGATCTGATATTTGCAGGGACTTTTCTTAATCTTGGAGGATGCTTTGTGGCCTGTCTGTTTGAATTAAGTAGGAGAAATGGAAATATTAGCTCTTAGATAACCATAGATTAAAAATCAGCAATTTAATATAATGCAAATGATGGCTTCTTTTTAATTTGTTTCTTTGAAAAAAAGATTTTTATCATGTGCAAACAAATAAAACTTGCAAATGTAATTAAACACATTATGTAAAACTAGCCTATCTTTCCAAATTGTTTTCTCTTAATGAAATGCAAGCATGTGTATTTGGTCTAAAAAGTTGAAAACAAGAATTGTCTGCTTTTCCTCCCAGGTTCTTTAAAGTTCAAGTGAAGATTCTTGTGGCACACGCAGGGATGATGTAACAGCTTGCTTGAGATTTGCACTTTATTGTATTATTTTTTAAATCTAGAAATCGATGAACATTTTAACCTTCCTTTATTTTCTAAGTGATGTTCATGCCAGTGTTTTTCTTTCAAATCGTTCCTTTTCCCTCCCTGTGATGTTGGAGCTGAGAAGGTGGAGCCCAGGACCACTCTGAGGAGGCAGCCGCAGTAGAGGTAGGCAGGACGAATAATTTTCCCTCTACACTGGGACGCCTCTTTAATAACAGAGAGGTTTACAGACTAAAAACAAACAGAAGTTTAATAACATGCATACAGACTGTATACATGGGAGAGACCCAGGATAACTGAGTAACTCCCTAAAATGGCCCAGACCACCACCTTAGATACCATCTCTAGTTAAAGACCAAAGAAAGATGTTGGAGAGGGTAGGCCAGTGATGGGCAGCAACCAGGAAAAGCACCCTAACCAAGGGTGTGTGTGTGCAGGACTAAATGGTTGCCTTATCCTCGCCATTGATACGGGTTTCTAGAGATTTGTTCCTCCTCCTGGTGCAGAGGTGGCCCCCTGACGCATGGAGATTTCCCTTGTAAATGTACATTTCCCTCACAGTTAACTACCACGTGGTTTTCAGAGCTTCTCCTGTGTCTGCTGTTTCTTAAAAATGATCGGTTTAAAATAACTTACGCCAGAGAAGCGTACTTTGGGGTGACAGTTTTTGCTCCCTTCAAGGGACATATCCTTGATTATCAGGACATGGTGAACTCACTTCGGGTACCTTGACCTCATTCTCCTGTTGTTCTCATACATGTTTAACAACCCCAGAGAGGAAATGATGTTACATTACCTACAGAGAGAACAGCAGGAAGCTGACTGACCAACGGACAGACAGACGGAAAGTCAGGTAGAGCAAGGCACAAAGAGAAAAACAGACACAAATAGGAGAAGAGAAAAAGAAAGAGAAGGTGAGGGGAAAGGAAGGAAGAGACAGAGGGAGGGAGGGAGGGAGGGAGAGAGGGAGGGAGGGAGGGGGAGGGAGGGAAAGAAAAAGGGAAGGAAGGGAGGGAAGGAGAGAGAGAAAGGGGGCGGGAGATGGGGTGAGTGAGACAAGGAGAAAAGACAGGAGCAGTAAAAGAGAGAGAGACTGACAGATACAGAGAGAGAACAAACAGGAGCATGTAGAAGCCTTGAGAACGCCTCTGACAGCCCCCCTTCAGGAGAAAATAAACCCAGCTGTACATTAAAAAACAATAAAACAAGGCAAAACCCTCTGGCCTGACTATGAATATTATAAACTGTGACACACACACACACACACACACACACACACACACACACACACACACACGATGTGCATGCATTTTCCTTTTAAGGACAAGCATTTCCTTTTAAGGCCTTGCAGGCTCCACACCTCCCTGACTTTGGAGGACTGCTCTCACCTCTCTGAGTCTCTCCTCTCACTCTCTAATTGGAATCTCAGAGCCACAAGTCCCTTCTGTGGCCTGCTGGCAGCACTGACATGGGTCCCTCTCCTCCTGAATGGATGCAGTCAGCCCTGTGTTCCCACCGCCGCTGGTGTCCTCCACCTCTCCCACCTCTCCTGCTTGGCTTATGCTCCTCTTTCTCTTTCAGGTACCTGCTCAGTAACGTGGAGTACTGTGGGGGAATTTTAATGATTTAAGGCCACAGGTGGGGAATGTTACAAAACTTAATATTAATCTTAAGAGAGACTTTGGAGGTAAGGGCAGACAACTTTTGAACTGGCTTCTGGCCCTATTGTCCAACAGCCTCCTCTCCCCAGCTCTGGTGGCCATGCATTTGGCAATGACCTCCCTGTCCTAGCTTTTGTTATGTCTGTCACCTGAACCCATTGATGTTAAATATCTCCCCAGGTCTTCTCTCTAATTTCTCTTATGAGAATCCTGTTCTAATTCTGTGTCATGTTTAGAAAATTTAGGATCGCAGTGCAGATTGAGTTTACTCATAAAATTAGAAAGGAATGAGATCCCAGAGGAGGTAACTGGAGCCCGTTCTCTTGTCAGGATAGAAAGGGCCTGGACCTTGGAGAAGATGGGGTACGTCACTGAAATATTGGGGCTTAGACAATTCTTGTGAATCGCTCTGTCAGCTCAGGTTTGAACCAATTGTCAGGCATGGCTCAATCTCATGGGTTTGTTGATGACAGACTATTGATATAACCTCGCAAGGTTATAGCAGCCTCCACCCATTCTGTGCTATTGCAGGGCCTCATGAGCAACCAGGGTGATGAGCTCCCTGCCTGATAACCTGATAACATGCAGTTTTACTTACTGATGGTTTTATGTCTCATCTCTTGTAACCAACCTATCAACTCTTTGTGAGTAAATGCTATTTGTTTTATTGCTCCTGAATTTTCTGCAGAAACTAGCAGCCTTCTGAGAGGTATCAGAGATCCAATAAATACCTGTTGATTGACAGCTGATAACATCCCTGCTTTGAGGTCTAGAAACAACATCTGCAAATGGCATTTGATAAGATTCCTGCAGCCCTCTCTCCCCAAATTCATACATAATGTTCAGGTCTCGTATGATTAAAGATCTTTTAAAACAGTGTAATTTTCATCCTGCCTTTCACAGCCTTCTCGACAGACCTCTTATCTGTTCAGGCATCTGTATTCAGGGTATAGAACAAGAGAGCAGAGCCAGGAAGTTAGATTTTTGTTTCAACCTTGTATTTATTATCTGTGTGATGAACCAAGGGTGTAAATATCTACAGTCTAAAGACTGATTCTAAAATGCAACAATTTTAGGGAGAAATTAATGGTCTTGTTCATCCCGGTAATTTTTCACGGATATTAAACTTGAAACAGTCTCTCTGAAGTTACAGGTCTCTAAGCTATTAGAAAGAAATTGATGTGTGTATGAGAGGGCAAGGTCTCTATTGAAAAGCCTGATTCTGTGTAATGAAAAACCATATTTGAATCTAAAATTAATTAATTCAGCCCAGCCAGTGTAGCTCAGTGGCTGAGCATCAACCCATGGAACCAAGAGGTCATGGTTTGATTCCCGGTCAGGGCAAGATACCCAGTTAGGGGCATGCAGGAGGCAGCCGATCAATGATTCTCTCTCATCATTGATGTTTCTATCTTTTTCTCCCTCTCCTTCTGTCTAAAATCAATAAAAATATTTAAAAATAAAAAATAATGAATTCAGCTGCAGCAGGAAATGAAACTGGCGTCTCAGCTGTGGTGTACTGCTGATGTGTGGATCAGATTTGTCAATGAGAAATAGTCTCTACTCTAACCAGGTGATTTCTTCTGTTGCTAAATAGAGATTTGGAGAAGCCACACTTGTTTCTCCATTCCCAATACAAGAAGCATCTGCTCTGATTCTGTCTGAATAAGCTGTTGGGTGCATGACTAGCACTGTCCAGTGAGCTTTGTTTATATAGCTGAGCCATGTGTGACAGGCTCTGACTCTGAGACTGAGTCTTACAGCCCACATCTCACACTTTGCCACATGGCAATGACAAAGATTGGGGACTTTTTCCCGTAAGGAGAATTCTTCATCTGGGTTGACCTAGAGTAGTAAATGCAGCAACTTGAGCTGAGTGAGAAAATCAGAGTTCATTAGATTTGGAACCACATGAGAAAATGTAGCTGTTCGTGTGATAAGAAAAACACACACATAACTCATGCACATAACCCCGCTTACCTCCACTTTCTTGATTTATCACTGAAAGATAAAATGAAGCTACACACCCAGTCATATTTGATTCACATGAGCCTGTTGTTTAAAGTTTTAATTTGCTTCTAAGAAATAGAAAGCTAATGTCATAATGCCATTGCCAACACAATCAGATACGTTTTTTAAGCATCTATATATGTATAAAAGCCTAAGCGACTGGCTGACCAGTAGCTATGATGTGCACTGACTACCAGGGAGCAGATGCTCAATGCAGGAGTGGAAATCACAGGCATGGAAACGTGGAACAGACAGATGAATCTCAGAGGGAAGGGAGGAGAGGAGGAAGGCGGGAAGAGATTAACCAATATTTTATATGCATACTAGAGACCCGGTGCTCGGATTCATGCACCAGTGGGGTCCCTTGGCCTTACCTGCACCCTCTCGCAATCCGTGACCCCTCAGGGGATGTTGGAGAACTAATTTCAGCTCAGTGCACGGATTGGTGCACCAGGCCTCTAGTTATCTATATAATTGATTTAGCATGTTCTTTTAAGCAAGAGAATAAACACATTGTTTTGGTATTATCATGAAACATCCACCTTCAGAAAAATCCCCTTTAGAAATGTACCTGTGAATGTTGAATAATGCAAAAAAATTAATGGATCAATCTGTTTTATTTTGCAGAAAGGAGTACCAAGATACCGGTTTGTTTTAAATCTTTATAAGCTGACTCATTGACAGCATACAGAATTTTACCAGTGGCATGTGCTAACTGAATTACAGTCCAGAACCATTTCTGAATATCTTCTGTTATACACACACTCTGTGGTCATTTCTGCACTATGGCAGAACTCCCTCAGTCACTACAGTGCAATTGTCCAGGTGTTTTTCCAGCACCTGAAAGGGATTGGTTGCTCTGATTACACTTCCAATATGCCTATAAAGGGAATGACTTCAATGTCAACTTTATTGATGCTTTAATCTGCCATTTTGAAGTAGGATGCCCAGTAACATTTTCAAAAGCACGGATTTATAATTTTTAATAGATGTTGTCTTATCTTAGCTTCCACACTCTATTGACGTGGCATTTGGGTGACCAGGGCTTGGTGTTTTCGTTATGGCAGAGAATCTAACCTGCCGTGTTTAGGCACCCAGAGGCTATACATCACAGTGTCAATAGTTTAATCAGGACACCAGTCAGTCCTTCTAAATGGGAGAAGGGGAGGATGGGAGGGTGGGAGAGGGTAAGTTAACCAGGCCTTCAAAAATCTTTTAAACAAGCTGACTATACTAGAATATTTGAACTTTCAGATTAGAGAACTCTTTACCATTCTGTATAATAATTTGTTAGGATGGATAAATCAACACCCCAACCAAAAAACTCAAAACTTAAAATCAAGGTAACCTGACAAGTCTAAGATTCATGTCCCCATCTTCACCTCCAAGAAGAAAGACAAGGGTTTCATGTCTAAAGTTCCACTGAGAAATTTTGGGGGTTGAGGGGGTGGGTGAAAGAATGCTAGAATCAAGCTCTGTGTGAGTGTGTGTGTGTGTGTGTGTGTGTGTGTGTGTGTGTGTGAGAGAGAGAGAGAGAGAGAGAGAGAGAGAGCAAGAAGGAAGAACTCCTCAGCTCTGCCTCCATGCATTTTGATCTTTCTCTTTATATTTCATTCTATTTTAAATTTCCCCTGAGCTCTCTGAAAGAATTTCATAAGCCTGACTTCTTCTTCACAAATGTATTTGTTTGTCATCCCTAATCTGCTCTCTGGTAGGTGGAAAATTAGCATCAGAAGCAATTTGTACTTTACAGGCGATAGGGCAGTAAAACATAAACGTTAAGGCACCAACTCAGGAACCAGAAAATTGCAGTCCAGTCTTAGCTCAGCCACTAGTTTTCATATCTTGAGCAAAATATCCAACTTCTGTTTGTTTTTCCATTTGTGAAATGGGTATAAAAATGCTACCTCATTGTAGGCTTTGGGGAGGATTAAAAAAGAAAATGCATATACAGTCCCTAAGATGTGTCTGACATGTGTCAAATCCTAAATACACATCGTTGTCTCATTATCCTACCTAATAATAGAGTAATATGCAAATGAACCATACCTTCGCTATACCCACAAGCCACGCCCACCAGCCACGCCCACCAGGAAACCGTCGCAGGGACCTTGGGGTGCAGCGGAGCCCAAGGCCGGGAAAGCCCCGGGCAGAGGCTTTCCCGGCCTTGGGCACCAGCGGGGAGCCTGCACGGATAGCAGGAAACGACCAGGGGGTTGGCTCCTAAGATCCTTAGCAGGGACGCTGGGGTGCAGCAGAGCCCAAGGCCACCGCCTGGGGCCAGGCCCCGACCCTGAAAGAAGGCAGAAGGCGGTGGCCACAGCCAAGGCCTGGGTCCCCGGTGCCGGCAGGAAACTGGTGCAGGCAGCCAGGTGAATGAAGGTCTATTGCACGAATCTTCGTGCAAACGGGCTGCTAGTTATTCTATAATTACCAATTTATTGTTTTATAGTAGTAATTGGAAAGTTAAAAAAATCATAAAGCTATCCCTGGCTGGTGTGGCTCAGTTGGTTGAGTGTTGTCCTGTGCACCAAGAGGTCGCTGGTTCGATTCCTGGTCAGGGCACATGCCTAGATTTCTGGCTCAAATCCCCAGTAGGGGGAATACAGGAGGCAGTCGATCAAAGTTTCTCTCTCCCTTTCCCTTCTTCTTCTCTCTAAAATAAATAAAAACTTATTTTTAAAAATCATAAAGCTTACTACTCCACAATAAACAGTTAATTCCTTTTGACAAGGTCAAATGCTAAATATTCCCATTGATTAAAAACATAGAGGTTCACTGCTTACACATTCATGTTCATAGCAGCATTACACACAGTAGCCAGAAGGTAAAAACAAATCAAAGGTCCACACTGATGTATTTATTCATCAACAAATATGGCATATCCATGCAATGGGATATTATTTAGTCTCATACAGGGTGAACCTTGAAAACATTATGCCAAGTGACCTAAACCAGACACAAAAGGACAAATACTGTGAGATTCCACTTATATGAGCTACCTAGAATTAGCAAATCCATAGAGACAGAATGTTGAGGGGTGGGTGTCAGGGGCTGGGGGAGGGGCTGTAGGGAGTCCCTGTTCACTTCCAATATGCCTATAAAGTGAAATTTTTTATAAAGGGGACATAGGTTTCCTTTGGGAGGATGGACAGTCCTGGAGGAACTGGGCAGTGATGGTTGCACAACAGCAAATGAACTGAATTCCACTGAATTCATAATCTTAAATATGGTTCAAATGACCAATTTTACACTAAGTGTATTTTACTGCAATAAAAAACAAACACACACAAAAAACCTCTGAAGCATAGAGTTTCAATATCACTTGGATGTTTCATTTTTCATGTCTGACATTGAACTGCCTGTAGTTACTAAGTCTATGGAAATTGATCTAACAGGAAACTATGTCAAATATACTTTCCATTTGATGTCCTTGCTATTTTTCATATCTTTAGAAAGGTGTTTGCCACATTTTAAAATAGAGGATTGACAGGTGGGGATGTAGGGGTAGTCGATGGCTCTGAAATGCAAAGGAACACTCCTACCTTCAAAACTTCCAAAGAATGCACAAATTCTCACTTGTGAGAGCTCACCCCAAAGTTCAGCGCCATTAGGCACTAAGCTTGATTTCCATAAGCAAGGTTGTTGTGTGCAGCATGCATTAAAATACATGGGTGTGGATCTAAGTGGAAATTTTATCCTTAATCACTATGCAATGAACTTAACTTGAAACATCATAAAGCTGACATGCTATCTATTCTGGGATTTAATCACATTTCCCCATGTCTGTAGATTCAGAAGTCAGAAATATTACATTAATAGGATTCTGAAGCGCAAGTCTACTGGGGTTAGAGGGAGATGTCCAGCAAGTAATGAGCAGAAGGCAGTGCTCATGCAAATCCTGCTTCAATCTGAGGAAGCATGCTGGAGAGGGAACGATAGTTACTCTGGGAAAGTGTGTGAGGATGATTAGAAAAATGAAGAGAAAACTCAATCTCATTGTCTTTTGAAATAAGTAAAGCATAGCTTTTTATTGGGACAAGATTTAGTCAGGTATAAATTTTAACCACTACTAATGGTTTTCTATAAATGTTTTGAAAGGAATGGAAAAGTGCCCTGGAAACTGGAGGGGTCAAGTATTTTTCTAGGAAAGACTCTTTAACTCAGTTGAACAATTTGTCAAGTTGGGTGGAGAGAGTCAAATTTTTGCTTCTCTCCCTGAGTTAATCCACCTTGGCAATTATGCAGATGACCAATATTGAAGTTACATACACACCTTTACTGAAGGCTTTGAGTGATGGTAAAAAATGACATGGTGACACCACTTGCATATCGGATAAGAAGTTAGTGAACTCCTACCAGTTTCCAGTCAATCATTGAGTATTTTTTTATGAGTGTCATTGGCGATAATATAGCACCTGTAAATTCTTTTGATGGTACTTGAAATGCTGCTTTTGAATGTGATCCATTTATTTCTTTATTTTTATTGTCAACACTAAATACAGATGTTCTCATTTTCTCCCTCTTTGCCCACCTCCACCCATCCCTGCCCCCTCATCCCTCTGGCCATCAGCACACTGTTGTTTGTGTGGATGTGTTATATATATATAAAACTGAAATGCAAAGGAACACTATATATATATATATATATATATATATATATATATATATATATATATATATACACACACATACAAACACTATATATATATATATATATATATATATATATATATATATACACACACATACATACACTAGAGGCCTGATGCACGGATTTGTGCACTGGTGGGGTCCCTCGGCCTGGCCTTCCCCCTCTCTCAATCTGGGACCCCTCAGGGGATGTCAGACTGTCGGTTTTGGCCCAATCCTTGCAGGCCAGGCTGAGGGAACCCACAGGTGCATGAATCCATAGTATGTATATAAGATCTTCAGTTAATCTCTTCACGCCCTCCCCTTCCTCACTTCCCCCTGAGATTCATCAGCCTGATCCATATTTTCATGCCTGTGCATTGAGCGTCTGCTCCTTGGTAGTCAGTGCACATCATAGCTACTGGTTGGACAGTCGAATGGTTGAATAGTCGAACAGTCACTTAGGCTTTTATACATATAGATGTCCTTTGGCTAATCCCTTCACCTTCTTTCATCCATTCTCCCCCCCGCCTGACAGCTGTCAGTCTGTTCCATGTATCCATGCCTCTGTTTCTATTTTGTTTATCAATTTATTTTGTTCATCAGATTCCACATATAAGTGAGACCATATGGTATTTGTCTTTCTCTGACTGGCTTATTTCACTTAGTATAATAATATCTCCAGATCCATCCATCCTGTCCCAAAAGGTAAGATTTCCTTCTTTTTTACAGCCACATAGTATGCGTATTTTTATATGATACTAGAGGCACAGCACAAGAAATTTGTGTGCAGGTAAGGTCCCTAGGCCTGGCCTTTAATCAGGGCCATCTTCCCCAGCTGCCCGCAGCCAGCCCAGCCCCCGCCACCACCCACCCCTGGTTCCCCATTCGCCATCGGGTGATTGGTGCCTGACGGCCAGGAGAAGGGACTGAGAGGTGGTCAGTGTGCCTCATAGTGACTGGTCTAGCGGTCGTTCTGGTCATTCTGCCATTAGGGTCAATTTTCATATTACCCTTTTATTATATAGGATTTTATTTCTTTCATTTTGGGGTTAATCACTGACTTGATGTGGGTCCCATAGACCACTGGATTCAATTATCTATATTATCCAAAAAGGCTAAAAAGTAAGATGCATAGAAACTTCTTCCCATTAGCAAAAGGCTAGAGTGTCTGGGAAAAGACAAAAGGAAGTGTGAACTTTTCTATAAAATACCCTTTGGATTTTTTGCTAAAGTAAAACCCTTTCTAGGCTCTTGTCAGGTAGAACATGCCCACTGATCTGAAACTTTTCACTTCTAAATACTGTACATAAATTAAGTGATTGGGGAGTTTACTGACATTCACTTGATCCAGTCTTCGCATGTAAAATAGTTGCTTTTCAAAGTACCGACTGTGAAACATGCATTGCTAGCTACAAATAATCCTTGAATAACAGGCCTCCTAGGGGATCATGGATGAAATGCTTCAGCTGATGAAACAACACTAGCTGCTTTTTTTTTTTCCAGAGAGAACTTATAAAAATTAGGGGCAATGAGGTGCCATTCAAGTGTCCAAAGAGCCGCAGGCTGAACTTCTGAGTGATCGGCTCTCCTGTGGTCTCATTCATGCTGTAACTTGAAATAACAAAATGATTAGATGTATTCATGTGGCCCAAAGGCTCCTTGGTGGCCCAAGAAGGAGGGCGAGGTTTTCTGCATTGGAAAGGGGTTCTATTGATCAGCTGGCTTCCACAGGCATCTTCCATCATTATCAGTTCAATTTTAACAAGCAAATAGAAGCAGCTGTTATAACAGAATAAAAGAGATCAAGAATGCTGCTGTTGAAATCCGAAGTCGAGGTTTTAGAGGCAATATTGAGGTCACTGTGAAGGGCTTAAAATCTAAAGCCCAACTTCCTTAGCTTGAAACTCACCTCTCTTTCTGTGGCCAAGCTCTGTAAAATGGAAATGATGCTGGGTCAACTACTCTACTCTAGAAAAGTAAATATTTCATAGGGTTTTAAGAGGAATAACTGAATTAATCTATTGAAATCCCTGAGGACATTGTTTTTGTTGAGTAAATGGTCATTTAGTGTGAGATATTATTAACACTACACATGTCATTCCAAACACTCATGACACTCAGATTTTCACTTCTCCAGTCAGTTTCTCCACCTGGAAAGTGAGAAGGATGAAAGGTATCAATGAGTTCCTAACATATTTTCATCATGGGCCTTTTCTTGAAAGGCTCATGCCCTCAGCCAGTAAATAAAATAGGTGATAATGGGGGAATAAGGACACATATGTAACACCATAATCAATAAAGAAATTAAAAAAAATACACATTTAGACAAAAATAAAATAAAATAAAATAAAATAAAATAAAATAGGTGACATGTGGGCCACCACTCTGGCTGTAGCAGATATGAGCGTTGAGGGCTCTGCTGACTGCACACATGCCCTGTCAGCAGGTCACCAAGGTGTTTCTGAACGCCAGTGGCTCTGGGGAGTGTGGGATTTGTTTTTAAAGCCCTGATTTTAAAGATAGACACGGGCTTAAATTCCTTAGTTGTCTCCTTTTTAGATAGCTGTGTGACCTTAGGTAAATTACATGTCTTCTCTGAACTTCAGATTCTATATCTGTAAAATCAAAGTAGGAATGAAAAATAACTTTGGGATGAATGTGATAGAAAATGTAGTCCTTAGCTCCACGTCTGACACTGAAGAATGCGAGTTCAATAAATGGAAGCTAAAACCCTCTGATGACCACAACAAGCAGAGAAAATGGTGAATTTGATGAGCAAGCTGCTCTCAGAAGAGGGTGAGTTAATTTCAAGTGTGTTTCAGCTTGGATATTGTCTCAGTTCCCCCTGAGAAAAAGGACCACAACAATTTGTGAAAGGCTTTCCTTGAGAGAGAACATTTCCATTTTTCATTAGGGTACAGGAGAGGAAAGCTGAGCTATTTTTCCTTTCTCTACTTTCACCTCCCGGTTTACCTATCTGCTCCTTACAAAGAATCTAGGCCTGGACTAGATCACCAATTTCTAAATTCTAGTTTTTATTTACAGATTGAGCCCTAAATTCAACAGGTCCCTTAACTGTTCTCTCCTCCCTCCCAAAGGTTTTAGGTTTTTGTGGTGTTATTTGAAAGAAACTGGATTGGGAAGTTATAGCATAATACTCTTTGTGGGGTGGATTTTCTTGGGAATCATGAAAATATTGGTAGGTTAGGGTAAGGTGACCAGATTTTAACATTGGTAAAGCGGGACACCATTGACCGGTGGGGGGGGGGGGGGGGGCGGTTCTTGATTAAAAATTTGGTCTATATGGAGCAACAAAAATTTTCATAGAATGCAAAAATAGTATTGTAATATATATATTTTTAATTTCAACATAAGTACAATTTACAAATATAATACATAAAAAATTATGTATAGTATTATTTTATTCTTTGGCATATTTCTCATTTGAGTGAATTTTTTTAGTAGATTGCTGTTGTTGTTTAAAAGGTCATGAATTTGCCGTAACGTAAGTCCTAAGTGTCACTTTCAAGGCCGGCGCTAGACTCTTTGCCGCCACTATAAAATATAAATAATATGAGTACTGTCTGCTAAATTCAAGGAAATGTATGTATTTATGAAATAAATAAATAAATTACTTACCTAAATTATCTGAATAGCTGATTTGTAATGACATCACTTGTTTAACTAGCTTACTAGCACGCAGTATGATGTGTATCATCTGAGAGACAGTTACAAAATGTTTTCGTCGTTGCCAAACCCAAAAAATGCCATTGTTCATTAAGTCCAAACAATGGTGGTCGAATTCTAACAACTGATCAACAATGCGAACTTTGATAAGCAGTTCTCGATAATCAGTTCTCAACAATTATTTGTTATTATTAAAGTTTAACATTATAAAATTAACAAAAATAATATAAAACTCATATCCTGGCTAAATAGCCACATGGCCGCCGAAAACCGTATATTCCCTTCCCGTTCTCCCGCCGTTCCCTACCTTGTCGTGCATTCTTTCCAAAAATCAGGACTTTTTTAAAATGCCGCGGGACTCGGGACAAATTGTTAAAAATCGGGACTGTCCCGCCAAAAGCGGGACGTCTGGTCACCTTAGGTTAGGGATAAGGCTAAGTCATAGTATTGCCTGTTTCTCATGTAAGGTTTTATCTTTCTGAGGATTATTTATCTCCCAACTGGTCTACTAATCCTTCTCTTCTTTTGCATGATCCCAGGATGTAATGGTCACAGTGACAAAAATAGAAGCAATTGGCCCTAACCCAAACAGCTCAGTGGATAGAGCGTTGGCCTGGGGACTCAAGTGTCCCAGGTTCAATTCCAGTCAAGGGCATGTACCTTCGTTGTGGGCACATACCCAGTGGGGAATGTGCAGGCCAAACATCTCTCATCGATGTTTCTAACTCTCTATCCCTGTCCCTTCCTCTCTGTAAAAAAATCAATAAAATATATTTAAAAAAATAGAAACAACTGGATGGATGGATAGGTGGGTGGATGAGAGGAGGATAAGAGACGAATAGAGTGCAGTGGAAAGACTACACTAAAGCTAATGTAACATACTGGAACACCAAAATTCACTTGTGCTTTACACAACATGTTGCTACTCTTCACAGAGAGTTGATTACCATTGTGTAGTAATAAAAAATTGAACCTGACTTTTACATGAGAGTCTTCATTGCTTTTCTCCTTAGATTATAAGCTCCTAGAGGGACAGGTATAAACTTGTCTTTCTTTTCTATGCAAATTCAACACTTCCTCATTAAGCATCTCCTAAAATGCATAGAGTTACATACAGTATTGAATACTTGTTAAATACATGAATAAAGCAAAAGCCCACAAGAAAGAAAATGAAATTATATTTGAAAAATCCTGCCTACATTTTACCTCTTCAGTTTTGCTATTTAAATGTAAAGTATGTGTTTTCGGTCCATTGCTGCAGAGATTGATGTAAATTGGCTACGAGTTAAAATTCAAATGAGTGTTTTACATAAAAAATACAAATAAAAATCTTTCATTTTTACCTTTTACTCCATGCTTTGATTCTATGAAAGAAATTTTTACAAATTTCGAATATAAAGTGCTTACTTTCATGTCACATCCACATCTCCTGTGGCGGCTTTTCTCACTCTCAAATGGCTCTTCACATTGTGGTGCATCATCATTGTCTCGGGCATTAAAGATGAAGTGTGTTTGTGATGAAAACAAGTTCCTTAAGCCCCCTGGAAGGAGTGTCCTCTATTTATGCTTAAACAGCAAGTGAGGCTGATTTCTCTGCAGTGGTGAAGTGTTTACCTGGGAGATTGGGCGATGTGAGCTCTCTTAAGTAGTCATTTCGACATCAAGAGCAGGGCTGTTGGCATCCACAACTCAGCGTGGACACGCAGATAGAGTCAGTCATGCCAACGAGGAGGTGGCATTTTGCTTTTCTTTCTTCATTGGCACAGTTGACTTCTGTGGACCACAATATGAAATGTTGGGTTTTATAGTTATTATAAGTATTTCACATAGATTGTGACATTGAATCCTCACAACAACCTTAATAGGTAGGTAGTGTTGTTCCTATTTTATAAATGAGCAAACCAATACTCAGAGAGGCTATTTTCCTAAGGACACACAGTATGACCACAAATCTCTCTGTTTATAGGGCTTACTAGTATACTAATCTACTGTAACAGATCATAAAATTCTGTCTAATAAAGAGAGAATATGCTAATTGACCCTCACACCATCACAAAGATGGTGGCGCTCACAGCCAATAAGGATGGAATATGCTAATTGACTGCCCCACTCTCAAAGATGGCAGTGCCCACAGCCAATAAGGATGGAATATGCTAATTGACTGCCCCACCCTCAAAGATGGTGGCATCAACCACCAATAAGGAGGGAATATGCTAATTGAGTGCCACAACCTCATAGATGGCGGTGCCCACAGCCACAAGATGGCGGCGCCCCGTCCCCTGAGCCCCGTAGCCGCCCAGGGCCAGCCTGAGGCACAGGCAAGCCTCAGATGGAGGCTGCCCAGCTGCCCACGGCTGTCCAAGGCTCAGGTAACCAGGGCCGGCCAAGGTCTTGGTTAACCAGGGCAGTGGCTTCCAGGTCTTCAGCCACTCCGGGGAGGGAGGGAAGTACTGGCACCCTGCTGTATTTGGCACTGGAAGTCAGGGAAAGGAGAGGGGTGGGTGTGGCGGGCCAGCGTGGGCCTTAAGTTTAAGGGTGCACCCAAAAGTCCAGTAATTGAGATAAATATTTTAATGTAATATTTAAAAATAAAATTTAATACCAAAAAAATTCTACGGTGAACAAGATATCCAAAGTTTCAATGAAAAAGTGTGGTGTGCAGCCACATCGTAGCCTAAAATGTTGATGATGTGAGTGGAGGAGGGGTCTGCCTCTTCATCAAGGGACCGTGAGAGGGAAGTGAAGAAAGCAGACGGTGTCCAGAGTCCAGCAGGCTGAGCGTCCTGCCTGGGCTGCCCAGAATGGAGACTGCGAGTCAGCGAGGCGAGAGAGGGGCAGGGGGGCTGCTGTTTGATCAGACTCCTTGACCATTGCAAGCTTTGTCCCCAAACAAAAGGATTCCTTGAAGGGTCCTAAGCTGGAAAATGGCATCATCTGAGCCTTGCAGTGTATAAATCAGAGAAGTTCAAGTCCTAGATTCTAAACCAGACTGGGCTAAACAATATTCAGTTCTGTGGAATCCCAAAGTAGCAAGCAGCTTTAAATAAAAGAAGTAAATCCGTATTTATGTTCTAATAAAGGGATTTGGAGACCAGACTTGTATAAATGTAATTCTGTTCAGTGTCAAATGGAAAAAAAATGAAAGTTGATTGAAACAAGCTTTAGTTTTTGACACTTCTCCACCTTGATAACTGACAATTTTATGAGCACTGTTGCTTGAATACTTGTGAATGAAATTGAAAAAGGCTGTGTTCCTGGGTGATTCTAAGTTGATCTAAATTTCAGGATGATATTTTTGGCAAGAAGGGATCCATGATATGTGGTCGCTTTTTTGGTTGTAGCTTGAAATTACCTCATGGTAATTCTTTAAATTTTTCATTTGAAATGAAAGGTTAATAGTTATCCTGCATAGTTCTTGCAAAGTGAAAATGAGATTGGAAAGTTAAAATATAATTAATTTACTTTCTTATTATCCCTTTCACTGGAGGGATATTCATGCATTTTGAACAGATAAAGTTTTAAAAGAGGCACTAAATTGCAAATGTTCACACTTGGATTTCATTTAAAAGTTAAAAGCTTTCAGGCCAAATAAATTAGATAAGCATGCAGGGTGAGTCTCCATCTCAATATTAATGAATACTTGTTCCACCTTTCACATCATTTTGTTTGGAGTTTCAACATTAGACTCAAAGATCTTAAAAAAATTGCCATAGGATTATATTGCTATTTACTTTGCAGGTCAATCTTACAACTTACAGTTGTCCAAATTTCAGCATTGGCCTTTCAAAACAAAGAGTGGTCCAGATGCGTTGAGGAGACTTGACTCAGAAGGTGATTCGGCAGCTTGCCATCTCTCCAGCTGCTTCTCTATAATGTATCACTTCAGGTTCTCTGGTTGCAAGCAACAGAAACATTATGCAATAATATGGATAAGTGCCCAGGACTCAAAGGAAAGACAAAAATGAGTAGTTCAGTTATTTAGAAGGACCAGCCAACTTGGCAGGATCCATCAGCTAAAAAGATAAGCTGTATTAAGTCTGCCTTTGCTTCATAATTCATTTACAGATTATACAGGTGACATGTGTAGATGAAATCAAAATAGGATTTCTACTTGAGGATTTTTTTATACAATTCTGATCATTTTCCTACTATATTTCATATTACCAGATTTTTCTCGAGTGTAACAATAGATATGGTGCATCCAAAACACTGAAGGAATTAAAAATAAAAGATTGGTGTATTTATTGATTTGTTTATTCATTCAAATAATAATTGTATGCCAAGTACTTTGACTTAGAATATTGCATAAATCAGACAGATGTGGACAAATGGGAGCATAGAGGTGATAAGCAATAGACAGGTTTTAAGAAAAAAGATACATAAGGAAGTTTGTGTGCATAATGGAAAAGAAAACAGCTCAGGTTGTAATGGCCCAGAAAGTGATAAAGGTATAGAGGTCCATGGAGGTACTTTTGAGGGACTGCCATTTGAATTGAGTCATGAATGACATGAAGGAACCAGTCATGCAAAGATCTGAGGAAAGAAAATCCCCGGCAGAGAAACCCAAAAATAAAAGGGCTGTGAATTGAAGCAGGAATAAGTCTGGAGGGTTGACTAAAGAGTTCATTCAGGCTGGATCACAGTGAAAAAGGAAAAGGGTGAGAGGAGTTAAGGTGGAAGGATGCAGTGCTCACCTGTACCACCATCCAAAGAGCCACCAGAGCTAACCAGCCTCCTCAGAGCCTTGCCCACCCGCTCCCCTCGGCCTCTGACTGTGAACCCTCGTGCCTTAAGGCAAATGATGTCTTAAATCAGGACTGAGCAGTGGCTCCCAGAGGAAATCAAGGATAATTTATGGAATTCTCCCAAGGATATACCCAACTATCAATTCACAAATCCCTCTCTATGTTTTGTCATTAAATTCAAAACCATGAGAGTTTTCGTTTAAGTCTGGTCTCATTTGACCAGGCAGTAAGGCATTTTGTAATAATTTGAAGGTCTTAATATTTTTCTGTGGATTTGTCTTCTCAAATATCCTTGGATTTCTGCTATTGTACTTATAAATCATGACTAGTATCAGTGGAACATTAATTTAAAGGACTTAATTGTTAAGCTCTAATTAAGTGTGTACACTTTAACAATTCACCACGAGGCTGTAGCTATTGTTTTAAAATTTATACATCTTGTAGCATTGTCTGGACATATATACCTATTTAATATAGTTGATGTGGATATGACATTGTGACATCATTTCTTTATCCTTCCTAATCACCATTCCATATGTGAAAGTCTGCAGTTGGAACAGTGAAAGTGAAAACCCATGGAGTACTTGTGTCACTTCGGGTGAGTTTGGGCCATCATAACAGAGACCCAAATAACAGTGAACTAACAAGAGAGACGTTTTCACTCTCGTGTAAAAGTGAAGAGGTAGTTAAGGCTGGTGTCACCCTTCTGTTTCTTGCATCCTTGGGGACCTAGGTCCAGGCCTCTACCACTTTTAGGGGGGGCGGGGGGCTCTGATCTCCATGGCACAAAACTGGCTGGAGCTCCACCCATTGCACCGACATTCCAGGAAGCAGACAAAGGAAAGAACAGAGAGAAAGGGGACACAGGATGAGTACCAACTACCATTTAGGAAAAATTCCTAGAAGATTCTGTCTGAGGTTGCCCCGGCATTCCATTTGATTATAACTGCACAAAGGCTCCAAGCTAGGTGAAAAGCACAAAGCATAAAAATGTACTTTTTTTATTATGGGCTGCAGTATGCCCAGCCAAAAAACATTGGTTGGGGAGCAATTTTCCAAACCCTCTGCAATAAAAGTACAGCATCAAAGGTTTCCCATTCTTTAAGAAATGGCCAATCCAACCCCTAATAAGAGACCTCTGGATAAAGCTTTAAATATTAACTTCATTATCTTCATATTTATTAAAGAGTTGCATTATTTTTAATAAATAATTAAAAACATTCAATTAAAAACTCTGGATATTTTCCCCTGGAAGAATAAAAGAAATAAAGAGAGAGAAAGAGCGAGAGAGAGAGAGAGAGAGAGAGAGAGACTGAAATAATTAATGAGAAGAAATGGAAAGTGTTTTTGTAATCATAAATGTTGTCATTTTCAGGATGGTTTTAATTTTATAAGTGGTTTGACAAATCAGTATTCCGCTCTGTTTGATTGGAAATCAAATAGGTGTAATCTTACACAAATTCCTTAAATTGGGAACAGCAGCGATAGCAGTTTAGGAGCAGTACAATTATTAACTAGTACTAATAATATTTTATATTTGACAAAAACATTTACCTCACTGGTCACTTTGAAAATGAATGAATGCATGCCAGGACATTGGTTTTGCCATTTGAATTAAAGACTTAGCATGTGGGTAAATGTTCCAAAGATCGAGATGCTTTGATGTCGGAAGTCCTTTGCCCATGAGCCCTCTCAGAATCAGCTCAATGGATGGCACGGCAGAAGGTTTCACCTGTCCACAGTGGCTTCCTCCACCTCCCCACCTGTCTCTCATCCTGCTGTGCACGCCTGCTTCCCTCACATACGCCACTGAATGGAACAGATATTTCCGGATCTATAATAAGCTGTTCTTGTGGGCTCTCTGGCTGACACAGGAATTAGTCAGACAAAATTCTTGACTCCGTGTTGATTTACCATCTAAGATGGAAAAGCAAATGTGTGATAGTTTTTACAATGTTTGATTTGGTAGTTCATTTAAGAACAAGGATGGTAACAGTGACATAAAATTTCTAAATCCCATGTGAATAAATAAATAAATAAATTTTGTGAATAATACTTTATTTTTCCGACAGACTGCCCATATAGTCAGTAATGTTAGGCCTAGGTTTTTCTTTTTGTGTTGTTCACTTTTGTTGATCTCCAAGTATCTGTTTTTCTATTTTTCTCTCCTGGCTGCCCAATCTCCTAGAGGGAAAATATGTGAGGAGAGATGGAAAGGGAGCTAGACTGATTTATAGAACAATTAACGTGTGAATCCCTGATTTGTCTATAAAAGGCAAAACTGTCATTTAGAACACTGTAGCCATGTAGATTTTTTTATTCTGAGCTGTAACATCACCATAGATTATTTTATTTTTGTTTTATAATGCATAATGCAATACAGTGGCTTTAAATTATTGCTATAGTAATTATCCATGGAGAGTGGTATTTTGCATATAAATAAAAGTCGTTTTTATTATTAATACATGACATAAAACCTCAGTTTCTGGTGTCAGTGCAAAAGGAACACTAAAACAGGCTGAGTTAAAATGGATATATCAGTGGAGTTTGGAAATGTGGGGATTTGGACCTTAATAAATTGTTTGACAAATGGATACTTACAATTGGAACTTTTAGAGGAAAGAAGTCTGAATAGCGGGTTATCATTAGGAACAGAAAAGGGGTTGACAAATTGTCATCTGAGTATCAACGAGGGCCAGCTGCCTGTTTTTATAAAGTTTTATTGGAACACAGCCAAGCCCCTTTATTTACATACTAGAGGCCCGGTGCATAAAATTCGTGCACGGGCAGGGTGTGTTTCCCTCAGCCCAGCCTGCACCCTCTCCAATCTAGGACCCTTTGAGGGATGTCCGACTGCCCTCAGACATCCCTCTCACAATCCAGGACTGCTTGCCCCCAACTGCTAGCCTGCCTGGCTGCCTGATTGCCCCTAACCACTCCGCTGCCAGCTTGATTGACACCTAACTGCTTCCCTGACAGCCCAATTGCCCCCAACTTCCCTCCCCTGCCAGCCTGGTCACCCCTAACTGCCTTTCCCTGCCAGTCTGGTCACCCCTAACTGTCCTCCCCTGAAGGCCTGGTTGCCCCCAACTGCTCTCCCCTGCTGGCTCTGTCACCCCTAACTGCCCTCCCTTGTCAGCCTGGTCTCTCCTAACTGCCCTCCCCTACTGGACTGGTCACCCCCAACTGCCCTCCCCTTCAGGCCTGGTCCCCCCAACTGCCCTCCCCTGCTGGCCTGATCTCCCACAGCTGCCCTCCCCTGCTGGCCATCTTGTGGCGGCCATCTTGTGTCCACATGGGGCAGACATCTTTGACCACATGGGGGTGGCCATCTTGTGTGTTGGAGTGATGGTCAATTTGCATATTACCTCTTTATTATATAGGATTGCCTATGGCTGCTTTTGAAGTAACTACAAAGGCAGAGTTGAGTTGTTCCAACAGTATTGCATGCAAGGCCAAAAATATTTACTCTCTGAGCCTTTACAAAGAAAGTCTGCTGGCCCCTGGAATTGTTCTGAGCTTGCTCCACCCAAAGGTCTTAGTCCTGTCTGTTCTCTGGGTCTTAAAAGCCTCTCCCAAGTCTTCACTCTGCTTTCTGGTTCTTACTGTCATTCAGGTCCCAGTTTAAAAGTCACCTCCTCAGGGCTTCTCAAGGACATGATCTTGTCCCAGAAAGCCTCCTCACCATTAGTTTCTGAGCCTATTGCCTCTCCCCCCACCCCTCACTGCTCTCCATGGGCCCCTCTGTGGTTTATTGAAAGCGCCTTTCACATATGAAATTATATTGCTTGCTTTCTTCTCCCACCAGGATAGTTTCTACAGAGTGGAGATCTTGGCTGTCTCTTTCTCCCTTGGATCACTGAGGTGTCATGAGCCACAGTCATAGTCCATATGGACCTAGTGAACTAGAATGTGACCCGGGAATGGGGCAACCTTCTGGGAGGGGTTCCAGGGCAGTTATGCGTGTGCTCTGAGCAGGCAGTCTGGCCTTGGGGTCACGGGAGTGTGTGTGTGTGTGTGTATGCTGCTGGTGGGGTGCCACACCGAATGGCTTCTTAGTATTTCCTGAAATACTAGCTTTGGGATTTCTGGATAGCACAGGATGTGCAGCGAATCCCGTTAGGATTGCACATGGATCTTTCCTGGTCACGCCAGGAGTTCCTGTGTCTCAGGCTTCCTCCTGCAGCCTTGCAGAGGTGTGGTCGTGAGGGGGTATGACAGCCGAATGTCACGTGTGGCTCTGTCCTACCAGCCCACAGCGACAAGTTTGGAGAGCGACTTTGTGCAACTCAGTTCATCCTGCCAATGAACTGACCTGAAAATGTATCCATTTGCTTAATTTCATTGCCTTCCAAGGTATTTTTCCAGACAAGAGACATTATGAAATATTTAATTCAGCACTGAGAGTTCTGTTTATGGAATATTTATTAGATGCTTTCTCTGAAGGTTATTTTTTTTTTAATCTTCAATTTCGCAACTGATCAATCTTATGACAGAGAGCTTCCAACTGGTTTGTACTTTATGAGAGTTTGTACTCTCATTCCTTTGTGAGAGGAAGCAAAACGTGACAGTGTTCACCTCAGCTGAGGAATTAAATGTGACCTAGGCCTCTCCTGTGTTCTCACCTTTCACACTAGGAGCCTGACCTTCCTAACTGACCTTGATAAAAGTTGCTGTGCTTTTCTCACCAGACTTCTATGGGAAAATAAAGGGACTCCCTAATCCTAGTAATTGAAGTTGCTCGATGTCTGCATGGGTCGTTTTGTTTATTTGTGGACTCACAAATACTTACGGGGCTTCTTCTGTTCTAGGCTCTGCTGGCCCTGGGGCACCGTCCTGCCTGGCTCAGTCCCCAGTGAGGAATACCAATATTGTTCAAGCTAGTCAGAGGCTTCCCTGTAGCTTCACTTTTCATAACAAGAAATAGCAGGAAGGTTTGACAGGAAATTTCCATCTGAAACCTATGAGCTTCTTGAATTATCTGAACAAAAATGCTTAAGTAGGTGTGGGTAGGATGTGTGAAGGGACAATCTTGAGAGCCAACTTTTCATGAGCATTTATTATATACCAAGTGTCTATGAACATTATTTCTGTAACTTGCAACTTTGCTCCCCTTTTCCAGACAAGCGAACCGTCATGAACGTGTAGCTGCTGGCTACCTGCTTCTGGTGCGAAGCCACACCTTACTCCAGGGCTGTCCTGCCTCCTGCCCCCTCATTGCATCTGCTATCTCCTAAAAACAACAGAACGCCGTTTGCCTTTCAGTATTGTTAGAAATACCCAAGAATCAAAACATGTTTTGCCCAGCCGGTGTGGCTCAGTGGTTAACGTTGGCCCATGAATAAGAGGTCCCAGGTTTGATTCCTGGTCAGGGCACAGGCCTGGGTTGAGGGCTCGATCTCCAGGAGGGGGCATGCAGGAGGCAGCCGGTTGATGTCTCTTTCTCATTGAAGTTCCTATCTCTCTCTATCTCCCTCTCTTTCTCTAAAAATCAATAAAGACATATTTAAAAAAAAAACTATAGCACACGTTTTGATTGCTCCTCATACTGTTGTTTCCTAGTATGGAGATGGAAAAGGAGTGAAAACCAAAACCAGTGGTTCTCAGTGGCCACGCAGACCCACTGGAGGGTTCTCGGGGAGGAACACAAACATTGCGTCCATGAGCATTCAGGCCGACGAGCACACACATGCATGCATCACATCCTGGATTCACGCAGGCCATTCGATTTCAGCGGGTCCAGAGCGAAACGGGGCCGTGTATTTCTGGTAAGCTCTGCATGTGTCATACAGGTCCCGTGTTTGAGTGGGGAAGTGACTGTCTTCAGGTCTCATGCTTATGTGTTATAATGATCCGCGCCTTATATTAGTCTCTCATGCAGAAAAGACCCTTAAAGGAAGTGTCCAGGGGTGAGGTTCACTCTGCCTGATGCTGGATTCCAATAACGCTGCTTATTAGAGGAGGAGTGGGCCATGGCTCCCTGGGGATAGAGGGGAGAGGGCAGGAGGGTGATGTTGAAAAAGGGGAGGCTGGGCATCTTCCTGGTTCCTTTTAACCAATCAAGATTTTTAACCAATTCCTGATGTTCCCGAAATGCCTGTCCTCAAAGGTAATCTGAGAGGTGCTCTGACAGGCAGTGGGATCTCCCTGGGCCACTCCGATGGCATCTGAAATCCACTGTCCTCCACTCTGCTGCATGTTGGCTTCCCTGACCGGCCAGCCTTCGGGAGATCCTGAATTTTCAAGAAAGAATTTTCAGAAAAGCATTTGAAGATGCATCCTATTAATTTTCATCGAGAGTAAGCAAGTTGAGTTTTCTCCACTGTGGCTTTCAGCAAATAAGAATTCACCAAGTGCATACAGTTCCATTCACCCAACACAGACACGTCTACGTTTTATTAAAAGCAAGCCACGCTTGTGTTTAGAACTGATCAGTAATGAGACAAATATCTTGGAGTTTCTTAGGAAGTGTACATGAAGAAATGAGATATCCAGAGGCAATTACAGAGTTGGGCTTCAACACCACTTTTATGAAAAAGAACAACATTTGTCATTTTTGTTTAAAATCTTGATTTATCACATTCTGAGCAGAACTGGAAATGTTGTTTTTATTTTACCTAACAGAATGCCTTGCCTGCAGGCAAACAGAATGTTGGATTAAAACTTTTAATTCTCTGGGGCAAAATCTGCCGCGTTTAATAAGAGACAAGGGCTCATTTGGATCCCTTTGTCATTACACGAACACGCCGAGCTTCCGTTCATCATGTTCATTGCCACACTTCTGGGTGCCCCGCCCTGGCGGGGAGACGGTTGCCAGGGCACACATGGCCTGCAATGGGCGATAAATTTGAGGATCTGTCAACAGAGGCACTTGCTCTCACAGGTAATTGTCTAGCTTCATCTTCTTTCATCTGTAGCCAAGACGATTGCAAATGGATATTGTTGACAAATGTATCACTTTATGCAAATGGCTCTAAAGAAAAATGAAGAACTCCACATAAATAGATAGTATTAGGGAGTTCATCTGTCTTAAAAAAAACATAACAAGTTTACCTGGATTGAGCCGTCTACATGCCAAGCTCTCTGCTAAGCACTAAACACCTGAAAACATTTAATCCTAAGAATAACCTTTTGGCTTAAAATGATTACTATTCTGTTGGACTGATAAGGGAAGCCTAAGTCCAGATGTCAAATGGCGTGGCCTAGGTAGCAGAGGTGGGCTTTCATCCCAAGAATCTGACTCCAGAAGCCAAACTATCAGCCAGGATCTGCATGTTACTCACAGCAGATACCAGGACACACCCTTTACCTCCCGGTGTGAGGGTGGAATGCAGTAGGCCAGAGGCCAGCTTCTGACAGAATGCCATCAACATAAGCCCAGGTGAGAAGCGGGTTGACCCAGGTGTGAGAGAAGCTGGCCCTCATCATGCCACAGAGATGTGACAATTCTTCTGTCCATGAATGAAAAATATCAAGGATGCGTATTGCATTGATACCTGTGTTTTATCTTGAAGATCGCTTTCCCTATGCATTGTCTCAATTATCAGGGCAAGAGAGACTGGGGCTGTGGCAGGCTGCCTGGGGGAGATCTGGTCTCTGCTGTCAGCTAGACAGCTAGTGATGTACACCTGGGCAAACAGTGGGACCTCCCTGAGCCTTGATTTCCACATCTCCAAAATGGGCACCATTACCACCACCTTATAGGGTCATTGTGTACATTTCAATGAGATGAATATACACAATGAAACTTGCAGAGGGCTCAAAGGCCTTGGCGAATAACAGTGCTGGCTTCCTCATTAGAATTGTCCTGTGATCACCCTGTCAGGATGCGGCCGTGCGTGGATGTCGTGTGTTAGTGGCATAAATATGACCCTCTCACCATGATAGTGATTTTATTTTGAGACATGGAGATAATTGTGATCAGGAAGCTACATTGAAGTAGAGTTGAATCATTTAAAAATTAGTATCAGAATAATTTAAGTCAGTATTTTCAGTATTTTTACTTTGAAGTAAAACAGTTTCTGTTCCATTTGATAAATGTTCATTGAGCACCTATGCCAACTGTGACTGAGGTGAAAATAGTCTCTGTTGTCAGTGAGTTTATATTCAAAGAGCAAAAACAGCCCCACCCATCCATCCATCTATCCATCCATTTGTTCATCAATGAACTACCAAATAATGTGAAATAACATATAGGTAGCAATGAAAATATTTTACATTTGGAAGACTAAAAAATTAAGATGATATCTGAATAAATGGAAATAAATGAGGTGTTGTCACTGGGGGAAGAGTAACAGTCATGAATTTA
This sequence comes from Eptesicus fuscus, assembly GCF_027574615.1. Lineage (NCBI taxonomy): Eukaryota > Metazoa > Chordata > Mammalia > Chiroptera > Vespertilionidae > Eptesicus > Eptesicus fuscus. Next base: position 6,902,096 of record NC_072484.1, on the reverse strand, counting down.
TGCATTCAGTTATTTATTTAGCATATGTTGGCTAGCTGACTAGTAAGTACCAGGCCTAGTGCTAATTGCTAAGGCTGTAATGGTGAGCAAACCCAGAGATGGTACCTGATCTCGTGGCACACCTCATTGATTTGGGAACACATCAGGTCTGTGCTTTAGATGATGCTATGGAGACAGTATGAATAATAGGGGAATGGAGTAATGTGGAATGCCAGTGGGAGGAACACAATTATAATAGCCCAAGTGCTGTTTCATGAGGAATTAACGTAAGGTAGGGAGATATATTGATCTGAATTATCCACAAAAAATGCATTCAATTATGGCTTTATATTTTCCTGTTAATCTGTATGCTACCCACATAGTATTCATTTAATGAGAAGAAGTTACATCTAGGAGATGATTTTCTTGTCTACCTGAATATTTGAATTTGTGGTTATTTCCAAATGGTGTTGTTCAGAAAGTTGGAAATGGAAAGAGAACCAACTCCCAGTAATATAGATCACATGCATTTTAAGAAATGAAATAGTGAGTAATTGTCATGAAAATGACAGCCTGGGATGCACACAAAGGGAACAAATTCTAATTTCGGATTGTGCAGTCAGGCAACAGAACTAAGCAGAAATGAAAGGCTTTGTAAAAATCTCATGTCATAGGCTAATTTTGCTCATAAAACATCCGCCCACTCTAAGGACAGATAAAAAGTGCTTAACCTCAGCAAATCCGTGTCTCAAAATTTTCTGTGAGGTTCTGATAAAATGAAAGAGGTTTGACTATGATGAAAGCAAGCCATTGGACTGCTTAACACAAGCACTTACTTTACTGTTGTTTTCTTTGGAGTTAAATGCTTGTCTGTGATGCTCAGTATTTCAAAACTGTGAATTGAATTTAGCAAACATCCACAGAGAATCTAACACAATGTAGGGTAATTCAAAGTTGAATAAGACATGGCTGGTTTTCCAGAAGGTCTTGGAATCTACTGTGATGCCAGTCACAGTGGTGGAAACCACAGGGGTAAACAGCATGGACTGTGAAGTGAGATGTCCCTCACATCAAATTCCAGCCCTTTCACTTAACATCACTGTCCATAAGGGCATCTCAGTAATTCATAGTTTGGCCCTCTCTTGAATGAGAACAATATTACTATAGCATTGGTTTTCTCTGCTGTATATAAAATAACAACAAACATGGTGGCTTAAAACTACATGCATTTATTATCTCACAGGTCAGAGGGTCAGAACTCTGGGCATAACTTAGGTGTCCTGTCAAGGTCCCCAAAGGCTGAAATCCAAGTGCCAGCTGGGCTGTACTCTTTCCCAAGCTCAGGGTCCTCTTGCACAGACACATGGTTGTTGGCAGGAATCGCTCCTTGTGGTTGTGGGACTGAAGTCCTGCTTCATAGATAAATGCCAACTGAGGCTTGCACTCAGCTCCTAGAGGCCTTCACAATTCCTGGCCACATGGCTTTCCCCAGCCTCTCTCACTAAGCAGTTTATACCTTAAAAACCAGCTGGGGAAGCTCTCTCACCTCCATACCCTCTTTTAAAGAAATCACTTGATAATCTCTCTTTTGATTAACTTAAAAGCAACTAATTAGAAACTTTCATTACATTTACAAAATCCCTTCTCTGTTGCCATATGCTATTGGTTGGAGGGAAGGGACAGGTCCAGCACACATTCAGGAAGAGGGAATTATCATGGGCCAGGAATCAGGGAATGCATCCTAGAATTTTGCCTAAACCAAGCACTTACTTTACTGTTGTTTTCTTTAGAGTTAAACGAGGCAATGTATGTATTACTTAAAAGTTGGACAGCCAGCATATCTCCGAAATCCAAAATAACAGTGGCCTGCAAACACGTTGTCGTGGTCACCTGCAGAGACAGATGGACTTCCACTCAAAGATTGGTTCAGAATGATGAAGAGGGTTGCACTGGCCAAGTGGCTGGGGAAGGCATGTGAACATGAGGACATGGATGATATAAAGAAGTCAGTATGAAATGACACAAGAGCAGAAACAGAGCTGTCTTCAAGGCCATGATGGGCTTGACATGCTTTGTGAATTTCAATGAGTTCAATCACCAGTGCGATTGAATCATAGATACTGAGGGGTTATAAAAATATGAAGTAAGCAAGTTAGGCAGTGGCCAGATAATAAGAGGCCCCATAAAGCATGCCAAGATGGTTATATTTTATTTCATTTATTTATTTTTCTCAGAGCAGTAGAACTCTTTGGGATAGATTTGACAGCAGAGTAAAATGATCTGATATGAATTAAAAAATTTTATTCTTATGATTACATGCAAAAATATATTACCAAAGTTAAGATTCATTTTCACTCTTGTTTTTGAGATGTTAAAATTTGAAAAGAGAAACTAGTGCAATTTTAAAGTGCCATCAACTGATTGTAAGATGCATTCCAATTTCAGAGGTGTTGCCATGTGAACAAAATGTACATCTTAGAATTCAGGAAGTGCAGAACTCATTGACAGGAGTGCAAGCAGGAAGGCCAACGGGGTGATTACAGTCATGCAAGGGGAAGTCTGATGACGAGGCTGGCATCACTGAGAAGGAGATAACTGACCAGATTTTGAGTGTAACTGGAGGTAGAATGGGCAGGGCTCATTGACAAATGAGATATAGGGTTGAAGGAGAAAGAAGAATGACTTCTTGATTTGTGGTTTGAACAACAGGAGGATGTTGGTACCTTTACTGAGAAAAAGACTTTTGGAAAGGCTTATGATCACACCTTCATTTTGGCCATGTCTCTAGTAGACTTCCACCTGAGATTAAGCCCATGGTGGAGTAAGGAAGTCTAGACTCAGTAGAGATGGGTGAGAGCCTATGATATTGATCTGGGAGTCATCCACATGAGGAAGACAAAGTCATGGGACTTAGTGAGCGAGAGACTAAAGAAAAAAGACTGTTGAAGACTCTAGAAATAAGCGGTGGGGAGTGGAGAAGAACCAGCACGGGAGCTAGAGAACAGGAGCCAGTGTGGCGAATGGAAACTGGCCATGGTTGGCATCAGAGAGGTCAAGACTGTGAAGAGTGAGGGTGTGGTCAGCTAGGTGGTATGTGGTTGAGAAGAGGAATTTGATGGGGAATGATGGGTTTTGTGAGATGGAGGTCATCAGTGACACTCTAGACTTTTGCCACAAGTTAATATGCTGATTACTCCTTGGATGAGAGCCTACAACCCTTTTAGGAATATGCAACATTGGATATTAACTTTGACTAGGCTTTCCCCTATCTAGCTTTATTCTCTTTTACAGCTCAAATGTTGCTACAAGATAAATAATATTTGTAGCTTTATTTTTTTAAATGCTGTCAATGGCACATGTTAAAATTAATGAATTCTGAAATTATTTTGTAAAAATGATAAAATTAGAGTATTAACACTTGGACTTGCATTACATCAAAAATTTTCATTTGGCCAGTAACCTTTCTTTTTTTGGCATGAATATGTTTAGAGGAGTCTTCAAAGGTCTAGAAGAATCATTTTCTTTTGAAAATTAGCCACACTCTGAATGTTCTGAGTTTGGCTGCTTATGACACATTTCTTTATTGGCCATTCTCTGAATGTTTTAAATTTGTCTAATTATGAGATATTCCTTATTATGAAATCACATGCAGATATTATCATGAGGAAAGGAGAGCTTTATACAGAGATTGATTTGCTGTTTCACCTATTTATGCATTCATTTGTTGCTTCTTTTTTTAAAAAAATATATATTTTATTAATTTTTACAGAGAGTAAGGGAGAGGAATAGAGAGTTAGAAACACCAATAAGAGAGAAACATTGATCAGCTGCCTCCTGCACACTCCCCACTGGGGATGTGCCTGCAACCAAGGTACATGCCCTTGATCGGAATAGAACCTGGGACCCTTCAGTCTGCAGGTCAACGCTCTATCCACTGAGCCAAACCAGTTAGGGCTACAATTTAAATAATTAAAACATTATGCAAGACAATGCAAGTGTCTCCACTGTACCACCTTCCCCCTTCTCTACTCAAGTTCATCCCTTAGATTGGCATGTTTTTTGAATCGACTAAGTTTGCATTGTTATGTCTTATTCCATTATTTAATTAAAAACACACACACACACAAATATATATATATATATATATTATTTATTATTTATTTATTTATTTTGACTTTTTAAATTGCTGCATATTTTTCCATTACATGTACTGACTTGATTAGATTAACAGACTAAGGGTTGATGGCTATTTAGAGAGTTGCTTATTTTCACAAATAATGCTGCAGTGGACATCTTTGCAAATAAAAAGTTGAGATTTCTATTAAAAATAATGAAGGCTGAACATCTAATTGTTGCTCATATAAGATGCTATAGATTTATAAAAAAATCTATCACATTCTCTTAGCTTACATGGTGCAATGACATTATATGCAAAAGATGTTTTCTTAAAGACCTATTTTAATCCCAACTCACATAATTCAAGTTTATTTTTCCACTAGGAATAAAAGTGTATGGGAGTGTATTCTCCAATCACATAAATCTACAACCATTGTAGCATATTTTTTATTTAATGCTATTTTAAATTTTCACAGCATGAACATTAATATTTCATGTAATGATATTTTTTAAATTAATAACACACCATATCATTGGGGTTATTTAAACTTCCTCATGGCATTTTGTCACACCTAATATTGATTTTCTGTTTTGGTTTCCAGGGTTAGTACAAAACAACCATCATTGAATGGACACTTGGGATGCATTGTTATGGGATCTGAAAAGTGTTTAAATTATAACAGCCTATGTTAAATGATAGCAAAAATGTCACCAATTCATTAAAAAAAACAAAAACATGTTCTATACAATACATACAAGGGCTGGCAATCATTCCTGATTACCAGCTAGAGAATGGGATCATCATGAAACAAGCATGAAAGCCAAGTTTGCAATTCACTCAACCAGCTCTGAAGTCAAAGAGTGCTCATGGCTTCTTGGGATATTCACATTACTTCAAATTTGAGCTTTTAAGTGGAGATTCATTAATATTTTAATAGCCTGCTATTTCAAATTTACATAATTTATTTTTCACATTAATATGATTATAATCTGTGTGTGTGTTGAAATGACATCAGATTGCCCTCCATAATATGGGTCGGTCTCATTTAATCAGTTGAAGGCCTGAATTAAACAAAGAGACCAACCCTCGTCTGGGTAAGATAAATTTTTGTTTACATGACTGCTTTCAAACTTCATAGGTAACATTGGCTCTTCCTGCCTGGTGACCTTTGAACTGAAATATTGGCTCTCCCTGTAGATTGTGGACTTACCCACCTCCATAATTGCATAACTCCAATTCCTTATAATAAATCATGTATGTAGATTCCTTATAATAAATCATATATATATATGTATATAGGTATACTGTATATAGATATGTATATGTATATGCTATCTGCTATGGGCTCTTAAATTTGCAGACTTTCCATTAACATTATCATTGTCTTAGTTAGGTACATCTTCTCATCAATTTCTGTAACAGAAAATGGAGCTGTATAGAGTCATTCTCACACTGATATTAATTCTGCTCACTCCCTTATTCTCCTCCCTTCCCCTGCCCTAGTCAGAAGAGGTTTTCATCAGAGATTTTCACTGAGCTTAGCTTACTTGTTATTTTACTTTAAATAGCCATTTTTCCTATCATCACCTTTATATCTCCAGAGTTGCCTTCTTGAAAAATGACCATCTAACTTAACTGCTTAGATGTTATGTATCTAAAGAGACTATTGTAGGCACTAAGAGCTTGAGAACTTAGGTCTTGATTTGTCCAAATGCAAAAGCATGTTCTACAGTTCTCAGGGCACCAGAATAAGAAGAAAACTCCATGAAAATTATCAGTTTGCCTCACTCAGGAGAAAATGTTGCTGGAGACAGTATTCTGTTCTCATAATGCTTTGGCCTTATCTCTTTCTTCTTTTTTTTTTTTTTTAATGTATTTTATTGATTTTTTTTTTACAGAGAGGAAGGGAGAGGGATAGAGAGTTAGAAACATCAATGAGAGAGAAACATCGATCAGCTGCCTCCTGCACACCCCCTACTGGGGATGTACCTGCAAGCAAGGTACATGCCCTTGACTGGAATCAAACCTGGGACCTTTTAGTCCGCAGGCCTACGCTCTATCCACTGAGCCAAACCAGTTAGGGCCTTGTCTCTTTCTTATAAAGTGACATAGAACCCATGGTCTAGGACAGAAAAATAACTAGAAATAGATTTTCTTACCATGTGTTTTTAAGGATGATACTGTTACAATTAACAGTAATGCTTTAAAGTAGAGTTTATCAACCATTTTTGGGCTTTGGGGCTGGATAATTTTTTGTTGTGGGGAAGAATGAAAAGGAGGAAGGAGGGGGAAAGTGAAAGGGAGGGAGGGCGGGGGAAGGAGGTTGTAAAGGGAGGTGCAGATAAAAGTTTCTTTGACACAAACCCTTTACTTTGCGACATTGCTCTAGTTTTGGTGTTATTCTTCTGTGAACGAACATCAATTTAAAAATGTATTGCAATTTTAAGCTTAAATTATCTTTTCAGAATTGGGTAGTGACAACTAAAACATTTTCACTAAAATTATCCCCATTCCTTTGGGAAGTCAGTTTTCAAAAACACATTTGAGTATTTTTCCCACCTGCCTATTTGCAGGGAAAAAAGCAACTACTGTATGGATAGAAAAAATTTTATTTCTTATTTGAAAAAGTTCTCTAGGTCCATTTTCTAGCAGGGAATTTTGAGAGCTTATGACTAATTTCTGATTACTTAAGAAAAAGTAGCTCCTTTAAATAACATGATAAAGTCCTTACTAGTTTCCAACTTCAAATGCTTTCTGAGAAGTTGGAGGTGACTTATTTTTTTCTTACCTCACACAGTTTTATTTTTCCCATTTACCTCTCATCACGAATGTGTCACATATTTCCTTCATAAGATATTTTAAATCTCTGAGCAGTCCTTCAGATATTTTGTTTTAAGGATCTAAAAGTCAAATCAGCATTTCATGTTGCTATGCCATTTTTCATGGTGCCACTCCGGGGCCTATGCGGAGTGTTGTGCTGTGTAGTCCTGTGACTCCCCAGAGAGCTTTCAATGTAATCATAAAGCTGACACCTTAGAGGCAAAACTGGACGGGGTGAGAGGGCTGAGGATGGGGTGTGTGGAATGAGAATAGCAGTGTGTTTATTTTATTATTTTTTTAAATAAATCTTTATTGTTCAGATTATTACAGTTGTTCCTCTTTTTCCCCCCATAGCTCCCCTCCACCTAGTTTCCACCCAAACCCATGCCCTTACCCCCACCCCACTGTCCTCATCCATAGGTGTAAGATTTTTGTCCAATCTCTTCCCCCACCCCCACACGCCCTTCCCCCTGAGAATTGTCAGTCCACTCCTTTTCTATGCCCCTGATTCTATTATATTCACCATTTTATTCTGTTCATCAGATTTTTTACTCACTTGATTTTTAGATTCACTTGTTGATGATATGTATTTGTTGTCACTTTCTTGTTCATAATTTTTATCTTTACCTTTTTCTTCTTCTTCTTCCTCTCCTTATTTCATATAATACTGGTTTGGTGGTGGTGAACTTCTTTAGCTTTTTCTTATCTGTGAAGCTCTTTATCTGATCTTTAATTCTAAATGATAGCTTTGCTGGGTAGAGTAATCTTGGTTGTAGGTTCTTGCTGTTCATCACTTTGAATATTTCTTGCCACTCCCTTCTGGCCTGCATAGTTTCTGTTGAGAAGTCAGCTGACAATCGTATGGGTGCTCCCTTGTAGGTAACTAACTGTTTTTCTCTTGCTGCTTTTAAAATTCTCTCTTTGTCTTTTGTCCTTGGCATTTTAATTATGATGTGTCTTGGTGTGGTCCTCTTTGGATTCCTCTTGTTTGGGGTTCTCTGCACTTCCTGGACTTGTAAATCTATTTCTTTCACCAGGTAGGGAAAGTTTTCTGTCATTATTTCTTCAAATAGGTTTTCAATATTTTGCTCTCTCTCTTCTTCTGGCACCCCCATAAATCTGATGTTGGTATGCTTGAAGTTGTCCCAGAGGCTACTTACACTATCTTCATATTTTTGGATTCTTTTTTATTTTTGCTTTTCTGGTTGGGTGTTTTTTGCTTCTTTGTATTTCAAATCTTTGACTTGATTCTTGGGATCCTCTAGTCTGCTGTTGGATCTTGGTATATTATTCTTTATTTCAGTCAGTGTGTGCTTAATTTCTGATTGGTGCTTTTTCATATCCTTGAGGGTCTCACTAAATACCTTGAAGGTTTCTAGAAGATTCTTGAGTAACCTTATAACCGTGGTTTTGAACTCTATATCCAGTAGTTTGCTTTCCTCCATTTCTTTCATCTGTGACATGTTTCTTTGTCTCCTCATTTTGGATGCTTCCCTGTGTAGATAGAGAGGCCTTGTGTGCTAGGTGTGCTATAGGGCCCAGTGGCTCAGCCTCCCCAATTACCTGAGGTGGACACTCTTGGTGCACCCCTTTGTGGGCTGTGTGCACAGTCTTACTGTAGTTAAGCCTTGATTGCTGTTGGTATCACTAGGAGGAATTGACCTCCAGGCCAATTGACTGTGAGGATCAGCTGTGTCTACAATGGGAGAACTGCTGTGCTAGAGACACCCTTATGGGGCAGGCCTTGCTTCAGTGGGGCTTTGGTGCTCACTGGGTCTGCCCCCTGAGTGTGTCCCTTATGGATGTGAAGAGTTGTAATCTGGTATGGTCTCACACTGACCACTGGCTACACTGTCTCTTAGATCTCCAAGGAGGAGCAAAGTCAGCCACTGCCTGAGACCACCCAGCAGGAGCTACAGAGAGATATGCAGATTCCTCCTCTTTGTTTGGGGTTTGGAAGTGCCCAGATGAGGACCAGCTGTGAAGCAATGTAGGCTGCTGCGCAGGGCCTGAGGCCTTCTTTTGGAAGCTTTGGAACTCTCTGACCCAGCTGCAGTTTGTTAGGTTTTAGGTTACAAAATGACAGGCCATTCATATGCAAAATCTGCTGCACACAACTTGGGTGGGGTTGTAAATTTGGTGGGGTCTCAGGGAATGATCAGGGTGGAGCAAACAGCAATGGCTGCCAGTCAGCCCTGCCCCAGAGAAGTCCCTGGGTCTCTGTGTCCTGTGGCCCCATGCAGGAATAATGATTGCTGGGAGCACTTCTGAGAGAAAGCCACCCTTGTGTTCCAGCCCAATGCCAGACAGTCCAGTTTCCCCCTGTTTGAGTCTGGGTCCCCAGAGTCTTGCCCAGAACTGGAGTTCAGAGCAATCGGGAGCTTGTATCTCCCTCCCGATTGAAAAAAACAACAGCGCACCCAGTTGCCAGCCTGTTTCTCGCGCGCCACCATATCTCCTACCAGTCTCAATGCGCTTTTTTCTTTCCTTCTAGTTGTAGAACTTCCACTCAACCAACTTTCCTGTGGTTCTGGATGATATTTGTTTTGTCGTTTAGTTGGAGTTTTTATGTGGTTGTGAGAGGCAGCAAGTACAGGTGTTTACCTATGCCGTCAACTTGGTTCTTCCAGCAGTGTGTTTAAATAGTAGTGATTACAGCATGACAGGGACCTTGGGTTGGGGTGGGCATGGTAGGGCATGGTCATTGGTCAAATGGAGGCTTTTGTGCAATGAAACTCTGAGGATGGTAAATTTGTGATTTGAAGGGAATGAAAATTTTGTGCCGCCTTTCCCCTCTGGCTCCTAATTTTTATCCCAGTATCTCTATAGTTCAAGATTATTATCCATTTTGTGCTGATAATAAGGTTTTTAGCATTTGGATTTGGTTACTACTGACGCAGTGACTTGCATAGGGCAGACACTGGGCTCTCCGGTGGCTCGAGGGCCCTGCAGTAAATATACCTGAATGCATGTTCAAGCATGTGGGGCGACCTGCGTGTCGGGGGTTTTGTGTTTTGATTAGAAGTGAAGATGTTCCTCAGTGGTCATATTGGGATTTTCTAAGAAATGCCAGTTTGGGGCATTCTGTTCAGTTATTCATTATATAATAAGGCATAATCATAGACCAATGTTTTCTCTAAACCCTAAGCTTATCTAAAAAAGCTCTCTCTGTTCTTCCCTAAAATGAAACACTGGCTCCGTTCTGAATATTTGTCTCTTTTTTTTTCTGTGTGTAGGTTTTTCTTTTCTCTCCCACGACAGTGAATTCGTCTTCTCTTGTATTGTTACACCAACGTTCATTTTTCTTGTCCCCAAAATGAGTAATACCCTCCTCCTGCCCCTGAGCGAGGGAATGTGTGTGTGTGCTCCTCAGAGTGACTTTTCTTTGCTTCTATAAACTTATGTTTCTGCTTTTTTTCTACTTTGCCTCCCACTCTCCCTAAAATGATGACTTTTAAAAACTGGTGTGTGTTTTTTTTTTGTTTTTGTTTTTTACTTTCCTGATAACTTAAAGAAGCAACTTCAGGATTTAAAGTACACAATTATAATATTCTCATCAGGGTGATCTTTCAGGAATTTCTGTACTTAATTCCTTTTGTGGGCTATTCCTGGGCTGGCCTGTTTTTTTCTCTCCTCCTAAATTTATGTTTCCAAAGTACATGTACTAAATGCTTAATAAACATAAAAAGCTCTTCATTTTAAAAACTGAAAATCATCCCTTTCCTATATAATTTTTAAACTCAGATGGTATTACCAATGAACATGTATCAACCTGGTCAACTTAAGCCTGTTTTCTGAGGCCTCCGGGAGATCACAGCTTTATTTCCAGTTTTCCTCTGGTTAACATGATAATGACTGGTTGGCATAACTGTTCTGCCTGTCTGCCTTACTCTTGCACACAAATATCCATCCATTCATCAAATAGCTACTGAGGACCTACTATGTGGCAGACAGGTTATAAGCAGTTAACTAGAGTGATCTGGGCCCACCTCCAAGGGACTAATAGTCTAGGTAGGGGGACAGTCTAGAAACAAATAAACCAGTAAATGACCCATGCAACCAAACACACCCTGCTTTTCCATCAGAGGCTGATGTAATTCCTTTTACCATCAATAGCTATCTATTTTTTATTTTTATTTTTCATAAATAATAGTAATCACTGCTGCCACTTATGGAGAGGTTACTAAGTACCAGGGACTTAGCTTAGACTTTTAATTCATTATCTCATCTGGGCCCCCAGGCACCTACTGATTGACCATTATTTTTCTACATGTGAACATTCTACACATGTGGAAACTGAGGCCCAGAACGGCTGTCATTGTGCAAACAGGAGCCAAAGGCAAATGTAGGTGGTTTGATGCTTGCACCTGACCGAGTGGACTCACCTAGACCTTTCTCTTTACTGGCAGATAAATGATCACCATGTGCTTCTAACAGAGATTAGAGATTCCAATCTAACAGAGATTCTAATCTAACATAGATTCTCCTTCTAGTCAATTCAAGGATCACCCCAGTAATGTGTGTTTTAGTCACCAGACAATCACTTATTTATATTTTACTCACTCAAAAACACCTTTGCTGGTATCAGAACAGCATCCCTGCAGGCCACACCTGGCCAGGCTGTCTTGGCTCACAGCGAGAAGTCAGGGATGGCTGTATGGCAGGGCAGGTGGATTCAGGGAGTGTCAGTCCTGGTTTTCCCCTGGAGACACAGAATTTTCACATTGGAAGGATTTAACCCTGAAACTGACCACCTGACCTCATGTAAGAGTCTGGTGCAGTCTGGTCTCAGACAGGAGCTTCAGAGGAGAGCATTGGGTTAGAAGAGACCCAGAAATGATCGCCAGGGAATGTTCATTGCCCTTGCTCAGTTGCCTTGGAGCACAGATAACTCCACAACCTCTTTACATATACTAGTTAAGTAACAAATTGACTCTTGTATGACTTAGCTAGTACTCTGTTGGCTTGAGAGCATAGGTCCACAGGTCTGAAAACCATTTCCATATTAAAGCAGAAACAGTAGGTCTAGGTGGGGGAGATCTGGTTCCTTTGATGCTCATTGTAAATGGTAATAAAGAGACAAAGGAAATGGAAGATGCCAAAGGTGGCCTGTGATAGACACCAGCCCCCTCCAGTTTTCCAGGGAGCCCCATGCGCGATGCACTGACATGTGCTGCAGGGGATCCCACGCATGATGCACTGATATTTGTTGCAATGAGACTCTGTCACTGCCCAAAGAAATCTCATCTGCAGCTCAACACAGATGGTTTCAGAGCTAAGGAAAACACACCTGGGATGCAATATACATAGCGAGCTGGCATGAAATCAAACCATAGAGAGGCGCTGCAGAGGAGAAGCTGGCCCGACTGCTGTCAGTTCCTCTGGGTTCCCGACCGGGCACGCTACAGAGGAAATGCAGATCAGCTGTGGGGAAAATTCATCGGAAAGCAACTGCCGAGCTGTCTGTGGTACATGACAGCTGGAAGAAATTTCTTTCTCAAATCAGTGTTTGAAATGCAGGCACTCAGCGGATTGGGTAAAGAGGGAGGAAGGGTACAGGAAATGGAGAGGTTTGATGTGAGAGGCAGAGGGGCCAAGGGGAGATAGAACAAAATTAAATGAACTTGCAGTGGCTCATGAAGGCACTTCTGCAGGTTTCAGATAAGTCACCCTCATAAGTCATTTCCTCATAGGAGGGAGCTCGCACTCTGTTGACTATGATGAGTTCACACCTGATTCAGATCATGTTCCCAAACTGGATTTTTACCTTTATTTTTAAAAACAAAGCAGTAGCTTAGCTCAGACAGAGCTGGTTCCTCCAGTGTTGTAATACCCAATACTAATGGTTTTCTTGCGACTGTCACCCTGAAATTTACATTGAAAATGTTGCCATGCCGATGTACTCTGTAAAACCAGCTCCATGGGAATGTCCACCAAGACTGTGGCGACAACGATTAGTGATGGTGGTCTGAGGTCTTGTTGCCGCATAATTGTTTCCCTGTAGAACTCTATCCAGAGCACATTTACCATAATTACTGATAAGGAGGGACTTACCGCTGATAAACACATATTCTTCTAGTGAAACTTGATAACGAATATGAAAATATTAGGACTGATCCGATCAGATGTGCTTTAATATTTGTACGATGAACTGAGATTGGCTAGTCTGCTTCCAATAGTGATTTCGTTGTCAACAGCACCTGACACAACTGGATTTAATAGAATGGGCTTCAGGACCACTGATTCCCATGTCCCTGCTTGGTGTTTTGGTTTACTCAGCTGTGCTTCCTCTCGACTCTTCTTCATCCTCATTCTGGAATCTCCCCTGGGCAGAATGGGTGGAACACTTCTAGGGTTCATAGCTCCATACTCTCACCGTATATGAAGAGAAAATGACTTCCCTAGAAACTTAGCAGACTGGTAGAGCTTAGCAGATTTCTTTTCTCATGTCCTTGCCCTATATTAGAGTGCATGCTCCTTCCTGAACCCATCCCGGTGGTCAGGGGAAGGCCAGGCAGTGGAGGGCTTAGCCTGGGTTCTGCAACTAATCCCTGGGCACAGGATTGGAATTCTGTGATTCCAATGTAACCAATCCCTGCAGCTTTAAAAGGCCTGGATTCTCTGAAGTACATGAGTACTGGGCAGGAGCTTCTGTGTTAGCTCTCTGCTGCTGCCGTAACAATGATGACACAGTTAGCTCCTTAAAATAAAATTATAATCTCACAAGCCTACAGGTCGGATGCCTGAGCCATGTGACTCAGCTGTTCTCTGATAGAGTCTCACAGGCCAACATTGAGGTGGAGGCGAGTCTGTGATCTTGTTGGAGACCCTGGAATGAGTTTGCTTCCAATCTCATTCGAGCTTTTGGCAGAAATCTGTTCTCAGCAGTTATGGGCCTGTGGTCCCCATGGCCTTGTGGTCCCCATGGCCTTGTGGTCCCCATGGCCTTGTGGTCCCCATGGCCTTGCTGCCTGGCAGCCGGAGGTTGTTCTCAACTTCCAGAGGCTGCCTGCATTCTTCACCCTCAAAGCCAGAGCCAGAATGACAGGTTGAATCCTTCTCAGTGTTAGCTTCCAACACAGATCTCCCCTGCTCTTTGATCTTCCACTTCTTTCCTTTTCGCTTTCTAGGGCTCATGAGATTACACTGGGCCTCACTGGATAACCCAGGATAATGTCCCCATTTACATCCATGAGTAGAAACCTGAACTCTCCCTGCAATTCCCTGCAGAGCAGAATCTCGATGGTTGTTTGACTGAATATCCATGAGACGGGAATCTTTTGGGAACATCTTCAGCATGTTGCCTACTATGGGTCTCACCACGTGGGTCTGACATTACAGTACCTGTGGGGGAAAGAGGAGGCAGTAGAAGCTGATTGAGCAACTACAATTGTCCTCTAGATCCTAAGTGCAAACTCTCTAAGGTTCTCTTGTTCATTTTAAAATAAATGAAAACATAATGAGGATCAAAATGTATCCTCTGGATCTTACAAATATTTTCCTGCAATCAGTCCTACAGAAACATGATTAGGGAATACATTTCTCTTCTCTTCACTCAACAAATGTATATTGAACTCCTACGATGTGTAAGACTCTATTCTAGGGACTATACTGTTGGTAAAACAAACAAACAAACAAACATATAAACAAACAAACAAACAAACACACAAACAAAAAAAACATTAAAAAAAAACAAAACCTGCTCTCTTAGAGTTTATCTTTTAGTGGGGAGAGAGGGCAGGCAGTAAAAATTCTATATCTACCTATCTATCTATCTATCCATCTACCTAACTCTCTATCTTCAAAAGTACTACATATTATGATAAAGAGAAAGTGAGAGGAATTGGGGGCACTAAGTGGGGTGTTACAAGTTTAAGTAAAATGGGTAGGAGAGATCTCGCTGAGCAGATAGACATTGGAACATAGGCCCAGGAGAGGTGAAGGGTGAACCATTTTTATCTCTGGTGGGGAAAATACCCCTTTTCTCCCTCTCAGTAGCTACTCAGTCTTAAGCCAGAAGGGCCATGAAGGCCTCTCTATATCAGTCAGAATATGCAAGACTTCGGTGAGGAAAGTTTTGGAAATAACAGTGGAATTCTATCAGAAGGGGTAAGAGTGTTTCCTATGGGAGCAGAAATAAATGCCCATTTACAATGCATTGACATGTGCATTCAAATAGATTTCGGATTCTCAGAGAAGAACTAACAAGAAAAGTTATATACACATCTGCTCTCATTACAAACATATTCAACTTTCATGTTGCTCATGTAGATTCTCCAGAAAATTGCCCCAGAAAGAAGCAGAGTGTTAAAGCTAATAGCTGCACAGCAAACACTAACATTTTGCTTCCCTTGATTAAAGAGAGAAAGTCCCACTTTTTGTCACAGAAATGGATAGCCTCCTTGATGAATTTCTACATTGTGATTTATATCTTTTTCCTGGTGGCTGAAGTGGGTGGAATAAGAGGACGGATCTATAGGAGAGGGAACAAGAGTTGCTTAGAGGAATTTGTGATTTCAACATTTGAGAAAAATATGAGCACCAGGAGGAAATAATGATACTCATCAAAAGGCATCGTAAAACAGCATTATGGGAAGAATCTGCTTGTCTGCAGTTCTATTTGGAGAATGAATGATTAGCTTATGCTGCAGATCCGCAGTATTCCCTCCCTGTTTTCTGTCCCAAATTCACGAGTCTGCGTGGAGGCCTTGGGCCCGTGCCCCAGGCACTGCGCTGAGCACACTAAGATGGGCTTCCCTGAGCTTCTGGGCAAAGGGCAGGGAATTCATCCAGCTACAGATATTAGTTGAGTTCTGTGTAGCTGGTAATAAGATCACATTCTCAAAGCAGATTTCCCTCCCTGCTTAAGTGAAAGTACATGAAACTGGATTCATATTTGTTTCTCGCCTCTAAGACACACCTAGAGATTGAAGACAAGGCGGGTATGGTGTTCTAGCACTGTGTTAGTGAGGGCTCTCCGAAGAACAGAGCCAAGAGGAAATAGAAAATACTTATATGTAGCCTATGTAAATTGTATGTGTATAGAAATAATTGGCTTAAGGAATGAATTGGCCTCAGCAACTGTGGAGGCTGAGGAGTCCACAATCGCCATCTGCACCCAGAAAACCAGGGAAACTGATGGTGTGATTGATTGTCTTAGTCCGAAGGCCTGAGGGGCTGATACTGTAAATCCCAGCAAAGCCAGAGAAGCAGGAGTGCTGACTGGGGGCTGGAGAGGATGGATTCTCAGCTCAGACAGGGAAAGGGAATTCAATTTCCTCTCCTTTTCTAGTTGAGCCCCCAGTGGATTGGACATGCCCAACCACGTTGGTGAAGGTGATCTTTACTCACTCTCTACTGTTTCAAGTGCCAATCTCTTCCATAGACACCCTCTGAGACACACACGGAACTGGCCTTTCATCAGCTGTCTGGGCATCCCTTGGCCCAGGCCTGGTGACACACAGAATTAACCATGAGAACCGTCTCAGGCTCCCAGGCTATTTGCACCTTGTTGTTCTTCCTGTCCTGGTTCTCTCACAGTCCAAGGTGGCTGATTGAGTTCTAGTTGTCATACTTGCGCACCTGCTACCAGAAGCCTCAAACTCACAGACCTTTAGAGTTATTTTTGTAAAGTAATATACAGGATTTGCACCTGTAGCCTATTGGTTAGGACTCCATCACATGAACTAAAGTCTGTATTTTACTAGTAGTGACTGTGTGTAAAGCAAGCATGTCAAACTTGTGGCCCGTGGGCTGCATGTGGCCCACAATGAATATTTTTGCAACCCAGCCAATATAACAGTATGTAAGAAATATTTTAATAAAAATTTCATAACTAATTTTTACAGTATCTTGTTATACATAATCCTACCTAATAAAATAGTAATATGCAAATTGACGGCACCTTTGCTATACCCAAGCCATGCCCACCAGCCAAAGCCACACCCACCAGCCAATCAGGGTGAGTATGCAAATTACCCAACAAAGATGGCGGTTAATTTGCATACGCTGAGGGAGGGAGGAGTGAAGACTGAAGACAACTTAGAAGGAAGAGGGGGGAAAGCAGAAAGCAAGGTGGCTGCCAGAGGGAAAGACCCGGCGGGGCGGGGCGGGGCGGAGCGGGGAGGAGCGGAGTGGGTGGCAGCAGGGTGCAGGTGCAGGCGCGGAGGCCACAATGGTGGCAACAGCGGCAGCGGCAGTGCATGCGGCCGCAGTGGCCACTTGCAGGATTCTTCCTGCAAATGGGCTACTAGTTATTAATAACCAACTACAACATTTGCTAATGACTCATTACTATAATCGTGTTGCATTCATTTCCCTTACGTGCCTTAGTGCAGGTGCACCATTTCTCTCCACTAATACTAGCAGTGAATATTTTAGTAGCCAATTGCCCTGTCATTAGTCTTGGACTGACTTGTTTGGTATATGCAACAGGAAATATTTAGCTTTTGGAGAATACAAAAAATAGGTTTATTTGTGTTACGCTTATTAATTTGCACAGTTATTCAGTGACTGGTAAGTTAATGTTCAAGAAAAATATTAATTTTTATTAAAATGTTCTATTATTTTATGTTAATGATTATTCATTTATTCTAGCCCTTTGTATTCAGCATGTCTCTATTAAAATAAACTTACGTTTCTATGAAAATTGAAACTTTTGGTTTTTTGGAGTCCACATAAACTTAAACCTTGTTTATTTGGCCCGTGCTAGCCTTTGAGTTTTACATGCTTGCTGTAAAGGATGGTTGAGACCAGAGCTACCAGGGTGGACACCTGGAAACTGACTCTCAGAACCTCCTGTTTGAAGCTTTGAGCCACAGTGCACAGCTCGACTGGATAGTCCATGTCCAAACGTGATTCACGGTGAACGTGTACTCTCTTTCTGGGGTTTGGATTGTGATGACTGTGGTCAGTCATGAAGGCACTGTGTTCCTACATGACAGACTCCAGTAAAAGCATGACAATAGGCTCAAGGCACCTTCCCTCGCAGAAAGCACGCCACACGTGCTGCTGCCATTCATTGCCCTGGGATTCGTGTATCCTGCACAGTGCCACTGGGAGGGGACTCTTAGAAGCTCACACCTGTATCCTCCAGACTCTGCCAGAAGTGTCTTCATCCGTAATTGATCATGCTTTATGTCCTTTGGTCGTAATAAGCCGTAAATGCAAGGGAAATGACGTCCAAATGCCTTATGTGAATTTTATATACATTAATCTCCCCAACAGCCCTGCCCAGTGATGACTGTTGTCTCCAGTTTTCAGATGAGGAGCTGGAGGTTTTGGTGGATTCCATACGTTGTCCAAGATCTCATGTCTTATAGGTAGAAGAGCCAGGATGGAACAAGGGGAGCCGCCTCTGGATACACACACTCTTTGTGATAATGCAGACCCTGTGAGAAGCTGCTTGGTCAACTGAAGAAGGAAGCTGTCTGGAGTGAAGGTGTGTCTCATTTTTGAAGTAGTGGAATACACCACAGATCATGGCCGTGGGTTGTGTTGTTTGTAAAAAGTGGGTTGTTCTTTATTCTTCCCTGCTCTATTGACTTTGGGCTTGCGCAGTGACTTGCTCTGTCCAGGGCCTATGGATACAAGTCACAGTGAGGAAATTCCCAGCAGAGTCTTTGAGAGCCACCGTGAACTTCCACTCCTCTTGAGCCCCTGGCTTCTGTGATGAAAACATCCAGACCCACATTGGCTTTTCAGCTTGAGATCTGGAATGAAAAGACATGTGAACAACCCAAACCTCCAACCCAAGTCTGGAGAAGAGCCATCATGGCACACACACACCCCCACCACCCTTGAGAAAGAAATGCAGGTTTGTTGTAGCTACCGATGTTCTGGAATTGTTTGTTATGCAGCATCATCATAGTAAGGCTTACTAATATACTTATACAGCAAATACATAATTTTAAATGGGAATGATTTGAATAGGCCATCAGAGTTCTCCAAATTGTTAATCTTATGATAAATCATTTTATTTAGTAAACAATGTGTTGTTTGTTGGTTTTGCATCACTAAAAACTCAATATCTCTGTCAAGAGAAACTGAAAAGAAACAGTATTGAGTGCCTACTATTTGGCAGGCATTTTTCTAAGCTCTTTACGTGTGTGAACTCATGTACGGATGTTATCCCATACTATAGAGTTGGAAATTAAGGAGGCTCAGTACATTCACACATAATTTCAAGTGATAGCATTTGGCTACAGACACAGGACACCTGGGTCCAGACCTTCCCCTGCTGTCCACTATAATAGTCACAAATAAGTTTGGATCTATAAGCACAATTTACAAGTGGCTTCTTAAAGTTAGATGCATGAATTAGTGCATTTGCAGATTGACTGTTTAAGGGGGAAGGATCAGCATTTAGTTTGTTTTCTTAACAGACACACGCAAACACATGTTTTAGTGCATGGTGAAGTTCATGAATATGTTGAGCTCTCTAGAGATAATTAAATACATTCATGAGTAATTTGAAGATGTTTTTTCAGGGACTTCCCATATTGAAAGGATTGCCCAAGGCCAACCTTCGGGGAGCACTTGCAATGCCAAATGTTTCACTTAATCGTCTCCCAGCGTAGTGAGCAGACATTTCTATCTCTATTAAAATAATGAATGCAATGCCGACTTCCTAATAGCTTTCGGCTCTTGTTTGTATTCCTTTCACCTCAGGAGCCTTAGAGCATATATTCCTCTAGAAAAATAACCTATAGGGAAGTTGGGATTTTAATATTTTGGGAACTCAAGATATCTTGCGTACGGGTACATACAAAGAGACTGGAATTTGCACTTTCCTGGGAAATTGGGATCCATAAATAATCAACTTCAACTATTTGGATCCTACTACTCCCAGATGCATATATATCCACCCCCTTATAGAGGTGCATCAGGTTTGTATAAGCATATTCCATATTATTACATAATTACATATG
The DNA here is from genome assembly GCF_027574615.1 of Eptesicus fuscus. Classification (NCBI taxonomy): domain Eukaryota; kingdom Metazoa; phylum Chordata; class Mammalia; order Chiroptera; family Vespertilionidae; genus Eptesicus; species Eptesicus fuscus. The sequence continues at coordinate 6,882,251 of NC_072484.1, read as the reverse complement.
CATTTATAGTAGAAGAATGGAACAGATGGTGACTTAGAACATAGCATGTCTTCACCTTTGCTTTTTAGCCAATTGTTATTTAGTAAAAATATAGTAGAATTTACACAAAGAATTAGAGAAAAATCATATCAATGCTCACATCTCATTTTACTCTTTTTTTTTCTCTAGTCACAAGGTACAATGATAAGAAAGGCATTTTATTAGTATTTTCAATCCCTCCACATTTGATGTACTTAAGTGCTTTTATTTCTCACAATCTTAATCTCTCTCTCTCTCTCTCTCTCTCTCTCTCTCTCTCTCTCTCTCCATGCACGCATGCACTCACACACATGTCTGTGTTAGAATTACCATATTTCCATCACTTTTAAAAATATATATTTTATTGATGTTTTACAGAGAGGAAGGGAGAGGGATAGAGAGTTAGAAACATCGATGAGAGAGAAACATCGATCAGCTGCCTCCTGCACATCCCCGCAACCAAGGTACATGCTCTTGACCGGAATCGAACCTGGGACCCTTCAGTCCGCAGGCCGACGCTCTATCCACTGAGCCAAACTGGTTAGGGCATCCATCACTTTTACAGACACTTATTTTAATTTGTCACGTCTGTTTTTGAAACTAAAATTTAATCACAAGTTTAGATCACTGAGGAAAGGGAGTTGGCATTTTTAAAAATATATTTTTTATTTATTTCAGAGAGGAAGGGAGTGGGGAGAGAGATAGAAACATCAATGATGAGAGAGAATCATCGATTGGCTGCCTCCTACACTCTCCCAGGTGGGGATCGAGCCCACAACCTAGGCATGTGCTCGTGATCGGAATTAAACATGGGACCCTTCAGTCCACAGGCCGATGCTCTATCTGCTGAGCTAAACAGGCTAGGGTGGGAGTTGGTATTTTTCATGGTGTCTACTATTAAAAGACAATTGATTAACTAGATAAATTATAGTTAAACCACAATCTTTATGACTTTTTAAATTTGTTAGAGAAATATGTGTATAGTTCATAGACAGGACTACAAACTTCAGTTAAAGACGATGCATCCCAGCCAAGGTGCTGAGCCACAGTATTCCCTGTACCCCGTGTTAAGCTGTTTCTAAATGATCAGTGGCCCTTTTATTGCAGAAATGTGTTGATTAGATGTTGCTGTCTACTATCCTGTTATGGGTAACAATGTTATAATCCACTGTCAGTGTCAAAGTCTTGAAACAGGCCTATCTCAGGTCAATTAAGAAAACAGATGTTGCCTGGCTGGTGTGGTTCAGCAGTGCTTAAGCACAAAACTATGAACCAGGAGGTCAAGGTTCAATTCCCGGTCAAGGCACATGCCCAGGTTGTGAGCTCGATCCCCAGTGTGAGGTGTGCAGGAGGCACTCGATCGATGATTCTCTCTCATCACTGATGTTTCTATTTCTCTCTCCCTCTCCCTTTCTCTCTCTGAAATCAATAAAAACATTTTTTTTAAAAAAAAGAAAACAAAAAAGGATGTTGGCTTCAGAAATCCTGGATTCAAGTTATATCTTTGCCATCCACTTATTGTCTGTGATCTTGGACAGTTTGTGCCTCAGTATTCCAATCAGTAACATCAGAATTATTCCTTCTTCCTAAAGCAACTATGGCTATTAAAGTAAGAGGCATTTTAGCGTAGGTGTGTAGCAATCATGTATTGGAGAATTGCTTGTGGAACAAATGCTAAGTTTTAGGTTTTAGTTTCACAATATTTCATGGTTTGTGTGCATTTTCTAATGTGCATTCTAGTCTATATGAAGATTTTTCTTAATAAGAATTGGATAATACCCAAATATAACCAAGTCCACTGTTAAATTATGTGTAATTAGAGGCCCAGTGCATGAAATACGTGCACTTGGTGGGGGGGAAGGGGGTGTCCTGTCGCAGTCCAGGAGCCCTCACTCCTTACTGCCCACCTGCTCGCTGCTCCTTAGTGCTGCTGGGGAGATAGGAGAGGCTCCCGCCACCACCACTGCACTCTCCAGCCGTGAGCCTGGCTTCTGGCTGAGCAGTGCTCCTGCTGTGGGAGTGCACTGACCACCAGGGGGCAGCTACTGTGTTGAGTGTCTGCCCCCTGGTGGTCAGTGTGCATCATAGCAATCAGTCATTCTGGTTGTTCTGCCATAATGATCACTTAGGCTTTTATTATATAGACTAGAGGCCCGGTGCACAAAATTCATGCATGGGGGGGGGTCCCCACAGCCCAGCCTGCACCCTCTCTAATCTGGGACCTCTTGGGGGATGTCCAACTGCTGGTTTAGGCCTGATCTTGCAGATTGGGCCTAAACTGGCAATCGGACATTCCTCTTACAATCCGGGGCCACTGGCTCCTAACTGTTCACCTGCCTGCCTGCCTGATCGCACCTAACTGCCCCCCTCTGCTGGCCTAGTAACCCCCAACTGCCCCCCCCCCGCTGGCCTGGTTATCCTTAACTGCCACCCCCCCCCCGCCCGCTGGCCTGGTTGCCCCTCACTACATCCCCTGCTGGTCTGGTTGGCCCCAACTGCACCCCCTGCAGACCTGGTAGCCCCATGCAGCCTGCTGCTCAGTCATTTGGTAGTCCCTCACTGAACCCCCTGCTCGTCTAGTCGCACCACGCAGCCTGTTCAGTTGTCCATTCAGTTGCGATGGTCACTTAGGCTTTTATATATAGAGATTTTTTTTCCTACTAAATTGTTGAAATGAAATACTTACTAGTCCATTTCAACTTCAAAAATCAGATCAGTTATATAAATTGATCATTGGAAAAGTAGGAAATGAGCAAAAAAGTAAAGTTCATGAAAATGAATAATTGTTTTCCTAGAAAACCAACCAGAGAATGCCAGGAGGAGCCACCAGACATTCTTTCTAAGACTTCACAAATTTGCTTAAAAGCAATGCCTACCCTTTTAAAAGAGTTGACACTTGACATTTTATCAGGTCATGAGTAATTGGGGTAATAAACCTGCAGGGAAGTTCAACTTGTCAGCAGGTGGAATGCATTTATCTCTCTGAATATAATAAGCTATGTTGGTGGATGGAGGATAATTGCAAGCATATTTTTCTAATTTCTCAGTGAGGTATTTAAACTTTTTTTAACCTTTATTTATGTTCTCCTTTTGTTACAAAGTGTCAGATTCAAAACGTTACATAAAATTGAACAAATTCCTTTATAACTAATCTTATACTAGAGCTCTGAGGTACAGAGTGAGAGTATTTTGTAGCCATTTCAACTTAAAGTTTGATGTTTTGTTTTAATGAATTAATTCAGAGGCTACCAATAGTTATGATTTGTCATAATTTTATTTGTTATACTGTGATGTATTGTGTTAAATGATACATTTTGAATAAATCAACTTTAATTCACATTTGGAGGTGAGGCATTTAAGATCAGCTATATGAAGTAAGGTGAACATTCTCAAAGAATGTCAACAGAAACTTCCGTTTTGCCCAAATCATGGAAATTATAAACTCCACGGGCTCCCTGGGAAGAATAGCAAGCAGGCTCATTGTGTGCCGAGTATAGTCTAAGTGCTTTGTGAGAAAGAATTTGTTTAATCCTCACAATAGTCCCAGGTGGTAAGTACTGCTGTTATCATTATCCCTGTTTTAATAGATGAGCAAACTGAGGCACAGGGTGGGGAGGGGTATTAAAAAACTTGCCTAAAATCACACAGCCAGTGAGTTGTAGAGTTGGAATTCAAATCCAAGATGTTAGCACTGGAATAGGACCCTTAACCCCTAAGCTATGTCTGCTCCCAGATGTATCTGTAGTGTATTATCCTATATAATAAAAGCCTAATATGCTAAGTGTCCGGTCGTCCTGTCATCCATTCAACCAATCAAAGAGTAATATGCTAATAATATCCTAAGGCTGCTCATCTGCTCCTATGATGTGCACTGACCACCAGGGGGCAGATGCTCTGACCAGTAGGTTAGCTTGCTGCTGGGGTTGGGGTCCAGCCAATCGGGACTGAGCAAGATGAGCCAGACATGCCCTGGAGCCTTCCCACAGTCCCTCCCCAGCTGGCCAACCTCCTGCATCCCTCCCCAGTGCAGTTTGTGCACCGGTGGGGTCCCTTGGCCTGGCCTGTGCCCTCTTGCAATCCGGAACCCCTTGGGGGATGTCGGAGAGCCGGTTTTGGCCCAATCTTGCAGGCCAGGCCAAGGGACCCCACTGGTGCATGAATTTGTGCACCAGGCCTCTAGTTTAAATATAAAATGAAATAAATGAAGACAAACAGTATACACTGTTAAGATGTTAATCTGGGTAGAGGATAACTGGGTTCTTGGTTAATTATTTTCTACTCTATTATTTGAAGTTTTTCCTAATAGAAAATGTTGAGAAACACATTTAAGTGTCCTATACAGGGATGCAGACATGGAGTTGTCAATCACTAAGTCAGGGCCTGAGCATAATCAATTTCCCAACATTGTCACTTCAGTAAGACATAGTTGCTTCCTTTTATCCTCTCGTGTGCATTGATAGTCATTAAGTGCTACAGGTGTAACTTATGGTGCTTATGGAGGAAGCCAAATGAAATGTGGAATAAAAGAGACTTGAGAAGATCAACAGATATACCCATGGAGATGCCCACCATCTATGATATTTTGCAACTCCCCCAGAGATGGAGAATTGAGTAGACATTTCTATCAGCTCCAATCTGATCGTTAATAAGATGTCACCTTTTAGAAATCTGCTCCTTCACACTGGCTCCATATTCCACATCTTGCAATAGACAAGTAACACTTCTCATGCATAATGTCTTAATAGACAGATAAAATGAACCCAGAATATTTTCCAGGAAAACCATCACGATAATCAGATCTTTAGATGCTGTATCTCGTACTCCCTCTGAATAGGTAAAATAAAAGAAGTTTTGAAATATAAGTGGCTGATATTTAGCATATGAAAATTTGCCTTTGGCTTGCAGAAGGCAGTTGAATCTGATAGCTCCTTTTAGTGTAAGATAATATTGTATGAACATGAATTATCTGCTATGGAATTTAGATGTGTAAGATGTATGTGCAATTAAACTTGATTTTTTTGTTACCTTAGCTGATAAAATAATTCTTTTGAGAATAAGCTTTAACTACATGAAGGCTGAAAATGCATGGAAGAGACTAGGTTTTAGGAGAATTACAGATTCATGCTCCTGAAGGTACTGAGCTTTAGGCTTTAAACAGCAGTTGTCAATGTTCCTCAGCTCCTCCAGGTCACCCCATCCTTGTAACACCCTCTCCAATTGGTTTTCTCCTTCACTCCCACTCTTTATAACCAAAAAAACAAAACAAAAAAAAGTTCGGCTTCTTCATTGAATGTCCCAATGTTGCCACTTATCAATTTGATTGACCTTAAGCCAGTTATCAACATCCTTGGTCTTTAACTTCTTATCTCTAAGATGATGGCATTGCCCTCTAGAGTCTAAAGGTTCATCCCAATGATTCCAGATGTTTGGAGACCCTGGAAGACAGTCCCCTGCAGCCAGTGATGCTATAGCCTCACAGAATTAGCCACGACCACTTGTGTCTCTGAGGAGAAACCACTCTCCCTGTGGCATGGATGTCTATTGATATTATTATTATTATTATTATTATTATTATTTATTGTTTAGCTGCCCAGCATCCAGTCCCCTCCATTGATAATAATATCCTTTCCCCATGTTTGGTCTGTGATTTGATAGGTGGAGGTGTGCCCAGAAATTGGCTTTAGAGCCAGAGCCTGCTTCGCCATAGCATTCCACTCACTGGCCATGACCCCCTCCCGGATGCTGAAACTGATTTGAGAATGTTTGCTGCAGCCCTCAGGAAAGATAAACACTTACTCCACCCATAGTAGGAGAGTAGGGTTGAGAGCTGGTGAAATCAGTTATTGTTGGAAGTCACACACTTCTAGGAAGTTTTAGTTATAAGAATCAATGCATTCACTTTTCCTGATTGAACTAGTCTGAGCTGTTGCTGCAACACAGAACCGAAGAGTTCAGACCATGCCACCCTATTCACCTTGATGGTGGGAAATGTTCGGCTCACAGAAGCTGCACGAGAACTGAGGGGAACGCTCTGCCTCTCAGGCCTCCCGTTTCTCAGCCACAGTTTTGGAGGGAACACAGCAGTCCCTCCACTGCCCCCCCAACCCCACTCCCACCCTCACCCTTACTCTCACTGCCCCTGTCCCGCACCCTCCCCCTCCCCCCCGCCCGCCAGATGTCCATGCAGCTTCAAAGCCCAGGCTTAACAGTGGAGAATGTTTGGGAAAATGAGTGAGTTACTCAGGGCTCTCCAGAGACTGAGAGCAAATAGGAAATGTATGAAGATCTCTAGTTGTTTATTTTAAGGAGCTGGCCCAGTCTGACTGGAGGCTGAGTCTACAGTGAGCAGGACTGGCCCAGGCCGAGGCCCAGGGGAGAGTGGGTGCCGCCTGAGTCTGAGGCACAGTTCCCACTACCTGATTGAAGGAGGCCTGCTCACATTATAGACGTAACCTGCTTTACTAAGGCTGCAGATTTAAATGGTAGTTTATCTGAAAGACACCTTCACGGAAGTATCTACAATAGTATTTGACCAGCTATCTGGGTTCTGTGGCTGACTCAGGTTGTCACAAAATTAACTGTAACAGTAGTGGCCATATGTTAAAATTTGGTATTTCATACATGGGAGATATATATATATATGTGTGTGTGTATATATATATATATATATATATATATATATATATATGTCTCCTATCTAATAAAGAGGGAATATGCTAATTGACCCTCACACCATCACAAAGCTGGTGGCGCCCACAGCCAATAAGGAGGGAATATGCTAATTGACTGCCATGCCCTCAAAAATGGAGGTGCCCATAGCCTCAAAGATGGCAGTGCCCAGTACCCTCAGCCCCGCCTTGCTGCGCGCCTGCCTCCGGAGTCCCCCAGTCCCCTCAACCCCAAGGCACAGGCAAGCCTCGGATGGTGGCTGCCCAGCTGCCCAGAGCGGGCCCGAGGTGCAGGGAAGCCTCAGATGGCAGCTGCCCAGGTACCCAGGGCTGCCCGAGGCTCAAGTAACCAGGACCGGCTAAGGCTTGTGCTGCCGGCAGTGGCAGTAGCAGAGGTGTGATGTGGCATCACCTTCCCCTGATCGCTGGGTCTCCTCCCACCCCAGAGGGCTCCCAGACTGTGAGGGGGCCAGGCCAGGCTGAAGGACCCCCCCCCTCCAGTGCATGAATTTTCATGCACCAGGCCTCTAGTATATATATGCTTAAAAGAATAATAGTGGAGCAAGACCTATGAATTCCAACCCACACTAAGCACTGACACAATGGATGTAGGTCAATTCAGGAGTTCTCTTACCCAGTCCTGTTCTCCTATATTTCTCTGAGTTACAAATTTGTTACTCTCTTACATTTAAAAAAGGATTTCTACCACATATGCATATATCCTTAACTTAACCATTGTTTGACTTTGAGCTTCAAAAATCGTTTGATTCACCATATAGACATCTGTGACCCCCTTCTTTTCACACAGCCTTCTCTTTCCAAGAGGCATCTGAGTCATTGTGTGTAGCTGTGTTTCATTCGTTTTCACTGGTGTGTGACACCCACAGGGCGATGCTGGCACAGCCTTACTTTTGTCCCATGTTGTGTCGTTAGATAGTAGAGTTGTCCGTGCTTTTCTGCTTTGTGGGGAAAGTTATTGTGAATATTCTCGTGCAGGAAGGTTTTCAGGAGTCTCAAGGGTGGGGCTCACGGTGGGGTCCTGGCCCAGCAGCAGCGAGAGCTTCCCCAGAAGATCTGGGAGAAATGCGGGTTCTCAGGGCTCACCCCAGGCCTACTGAGTTAGAACGAGGGGGCGGGCCCAGTGAGAAGGGTTTTCAGGTGACGGTGATGTCCTCTCAAGGTGAGAGCCGGGCCCTGCCCATGTACCAGGACTTGGCTGTGCATCCTGCACTCAGTTTACCTCACTTATTAAATCATTTTTCTTACAGTATTTAAATTTTACATCTCTTCACTTCCAGGGCTTCACTTTTTATCTTGTTAGCTCAGAGCCTTTTAAAATATCCTTCTAAATAATTCATTTATTCTATCTCAAGCCCTAAATTCTAATCAGATGAGGATTCTACCTCTAGGATTAATTTCACTGTCTTCTGTTGCTTTTACCCTCTTAGCTCTCTTGGTTTAAATATTTCAGGTTTAATCTCACATTTATTTTAATTTCTAATTTTCAGTCTGCTCTAGCCTTCTTAAGCACCTATTATTTCTGTATTTTTCATCTGATTCCACATTCCCCCCACCCCCGTGTTCTTATTTTTTAATGGATTTCATTTTTACCCTTGGCAGGAAATGAGTCTAGGAACTTGTGAACAGAAGAGGTCGTTCACAATACAATTGCAAAATTGTCGAGATTTTCTTACCCTCAGTTGCCTTAGCACTCACTTCATACCTCCCCCCAAAAAAAGTCCTACCCCAGCGAGGGCTCCTCATTAAAAAATTATGGGCAGAAGCTGTTGCAAGATGACATTTTCTCTCCTGTGGACCACAGGGCCAGCCACCTGGTAGGCAGCTTTGATTTTCTAGAACAATGTTTGCTTGTTAATAATTTACATTTATTTCCTCTGGATGGAATTCTCTGTTCAGCTCAGCTGACTTTACCCAGAAAAACGACAGAACCCCTGTCACCAACCAAAGGCTAGGTGCAGGGGACCTTGGCCCTGGGGAATTCACTCAGGACAATTGTCAAATGTCTGGTGATGTCAGGCTGTCCCCGTTGGTGAGAAGGTACCTGGAGGAGCCAGTCACGCCTTCTCAGAATCGGTAGATATCAAAAGCCCTGGAATCGAGGACTCCGAAGTGAAGAGTGAAATGAAAAGCTGCTCAGATTTTGCACTCAAGGGCTCTGCTGGTCTTTGATGACACAAGACAGTAAAGGTGCATAGGCTCACGTTGCACAGGGACCCACTACTTAAAAAAAAAAAAAAAAAAAAAAAAAGAGTTGTTCTAAATCCTAGAGGCAGTACAGTGCAGGGATTACAGCACGGACCCTGGAGCCTGCACCTCCTCGCTGTGTGGTGTCTGAGAGGGGCCTGCTCGCCGTGAACCCTGACAGCTGGGAGGCTTCGGGCAAGTTACGTAACCTCTCTGTGCCTCAGTTTATTCATAGGTAAAAAGGGGTTAATAACTTAATTGTCCTAAAGGTAAAGTGGCTTAATATATGTGAATGCTTCACAGGGTGCTAACAGCAATGCCAAGCAGGATAATCTTCTATCATTGTTATTGTTATTTAACGCTATAATTTACATGTGGACAGGTGCACGTACTAGCTCCTCACAGTTTTGGAGTCATGACCTCACCTTTGAAGGATCTTATTTATAGCCAACACTTTAATTTATTTTAATAGTATATTTCATATTTAATGGGAAAAGATGCTGATTTCTCTGGAGAAAAGCTTTTAAATATCTATTAAATATTAATTGAGCTTTTTATTTATTTGAACATTATGAAGAACTGCAAATCTCCAGAAGTTATAGAGTTTACTGCTAAAAAAATAGCACATATACACACAGCCACTAAGCCATATATACACACATATGCACATACATACTTACACACAGATACACACAGACACATATGCACACATACACACATACAAACATATACACAAACACAGATACATAAGTATACACACAAGCACACAGATACACAAATATATACACATATACATGCATACATTCACATATACAAATACACACACAGACACAGGGCCACATACACACACATACACACAAGCAAATAGATACACAAATATACACATAGACACACATACATACAATCACATAGATACACATACACAGAGACACATATATACAGAGACACACGTACACATACATACACACACACTCAAGTGGGTTATAGTTCAGTGCACTGCTTTACAATTTATTAACACAAAAGAACCACAGGAAGTCAGAGTATAGGCTTAATATTGTTTTCAGTTAAAGGCCTTGGAAGCTTTAATGAAGGACGCACACTGAGTCGGTGTACACGATTGTGTTGGGGAATAATTAGGCCCCCGAATAAGTAATTTGGAATGCTGCAGACTTATGAATTGATGCACCCCATAAACAGGCTGAGATTGGGGCTGCCCTCCGAGAACGGAACATGATGGGGAGAGCCGGCCCTCTATGAGCTGGCCTGTCTGTGTCCAATAAAAATATGAGAATTACTTTTAAAAACAAGTTTTTGGGAAAAATTTGGTCCATCTTAAAATTCTCAAGCAAGGCTCAGAGAGTTAGCGATAGACTGAGAAGCGCTCTCTGGAAGAGAGCATCTGCAGGTGCCTCTGAGAGGGCAGGGTTAGGACCCAGTGCCCGGCTGCTGTCTGGCTGCCAGGACTCCATCCTAACCTGGTGCCACCTGACGCCGGAGGCGCAAGCGGGGCATGTCTCCTTGAATCAGTGCTCAGTTCTCACCAGGGCTGTTTTCCCTGGTTTTCAGGACTGGAAAGTGGGATGGAAAAACAGTCCACCTTTTAGGCCAACTCTGATCAGTTAGTGGAGCTGCCTAGACTTTTGAGAAGGAATCAGAAGTGAATTCCCAGCACAGACAGCGCTATGATCCATTCATTGGGCCTGGCACTGGGAGAGGGTGGAGGTAGGGTCGGCACGCCTGCGGCATTGGCCCTCAGAGGCAGAGTTTTATGTGGGACAAGCATTCTCCTTCGTTCAATTCTCCAACCACACTCCTGGGTTGGGAATAATTTTCTCTGCTCCGTGTATTGGTTCATAGAATGGAAATGCCAGGCTTCTCCGTAGTTTTTAAGTGAGATAGCCGAAAACAAACATCAATGTGACCTCCACTTCCTAGCTGTTTATAGTCTAAGTGAGCAGGACACCTGTCTGCTTCGTTTTTGTTCCCTGTCAGCACAATCCCTGGCGCGTAGAAAGTGCTCTGCAAATTCCTGCTGATCACATACTCGTCAGCGGTTTACTGAGCACCTACCATGTGTCAGGCACTCTCTTTGGACATGAGACTGAGCAAAACAGAAAGGCCATAGGCCTTCTCAGAGCTTGTGCTTCAGTGAGGGGGTCCAGGGCATTAATACCCAAATTGTCAAGGTCAAGGCACTGTGCTCTGGGAGAGTGAGCAGTGGTGGGCCCTGCAGGGTCTGGGAAAGGCCCTTTGAGGAAAACACAGTAAGTTGACACTGAAGGACAGGTGAGAATTTGACAGCTAGAGATTGTGATTCTGTTGGGAAGGCCGTTCTATGGAGCATAAAATTAACTTTAGGGACAATGGAAAACCAGTAACGATTTGGAAACAGGGTGGTCTGTGGAGACTTTGTTTATTTATTTATTTATTATTGATTGATTGCTTTTAGAGAGAGAGGAAGGGACAGAAAGAAGCATCGATTTGTTGTTCCACTTATTTATGCATTCATTGGTTGATTCTTCTATCTGCCCTGACTGGGGATCGAACCCACAACTTTAATGTGTCAGGATTATGCACTAACCAACTGAGTAACCCGGCCAGACTCCTGGCTGGAGACTTTATTTGACTGACATTCTAACAAGTCACTCTGGCTGCTGGGAAGAGAATATGTAATTTTGTCTGGAGGACCTTGCGCAGGACCAGGGCCCAGACCTGGGTGGGCTGTCTGCACCAGGAGCCCTGTGCATAGCTCCTTTGAAATGCATGACAACACATACGCAGTGGCTGTCCCTTTAGACAAGGCATGAGCTCCCCAGCTTGCAGGGGTCCCCTCCCCGCACTGGGGCAAGAGGGTGAGTGTGGGAATGGAGAGAAGTGAATGAGTTCCTCCACACTTGACCCAGTCCTCTCACTTGAATTACCTGGTGTCTCTGGGTCACTATCTCCATTTGGATAATGCCTGCTCACACTTCCTCTAAACTCCCTGTTCCAAACGGAAAAGGGTCAAAACAGGAGAACTGGAGACTCCACCCTTCAGGGAGACGTGTGCTGGAGGTGAGGTGGGGAAGCCGCCTGGACCATTTTCATTTGTAGACTTTGATACCTGGGAAGATAATAGCCTTGCAAAGTCCTACAGGGGCTGCTCTAAGGAAAGCTGAACTCACTCCAGGGATGGTCCCAGCCAGAGGTGACGCATCTTTGTGGTCAAAGTTCATTCCCGTTGTCCATTTCAGCATGATGCTCCCACGAGGGCTGGGCTGCATCCTCTTTCCTGTCTGCTGGATCCCCCATTTGTAGGGTGGTTTCTCCCACGCGAGCTGTTCTTGTGGGAGAAACAGTGTGAAACAGGAAAACCTTTTCCAAGCCCAAGGCCTTTGGCCGCCTTTCTGTGAGGGTCTGGCCTGCATTTCATCAATGCAGCTTAATAACGTTGTTTCATTTTGTTAAGGGAGCATTATGTTAATTAAATCAGCAAGAAGATATTGGGTGGCTGAATTGCAATCATCTGGTCTTTGATCGAGACACAGACTTTCTCCACTAAGTTGGTTAGCACATCGGATTTTTGTTGTTCACGTTGCCAGCAGCAAGACAAATCCATTTCTCCCCAACCCAGAGATGTGTAAATACATCTTAATTGCCCCGATTGCTCTGAGGATTTTATTTTCAAAACTTGGCTTCATTTAAAGGGCCGGGTGCTTCTTGAGGGCGGTAAAAAAAAGTAAGTCTGGCAAAATAAGGCCAGCTAAGATCATTGTTATTTTTATTGTTTATTAACTACCTGTTTTTTTCATTTTTGAACTAAGGAATAGTGCAGGATTTTTTTTTTTTTTTAAAAAACACCCTACCCTGAACCTCTGGTTCCCCAGACGCCATCCTCAGAGGTGACCCTGGGTAGGAGGATTGCCTCTGTCTGCTTCCACCATTAGTCTGTGCGTGTACTTACAAGCAGGTGTGTAGAGTATTGGAATGTATACATATCATGGATAGACAGATGCATGGCATGTCTGCCATTTTTTACTCAAATGAGGGCTTCCTATATTCCTGTGTGCACCTTGCTTTCTGTACTCAATTCACTTAGCCGTTATTTCACTATTCTTGGTGATTTCAATAGTCATGGAAATGCACCATCCACCACCCTGAACTCTCAATGCGATGGATTCTGGTAGATGGTCGTTAACCTCCTGTTTCCAGAGTGTATTTCCAACCTCACTTATTGCCAATAAACAGAACAGCAGGTTATTCTCAGTTGCATGAATCCCACTCTCCAGCCACCACCTCTACATCCCCTCGTTGTTCGCCTTTATTTTCTGATGCCAACAATTCTTCAGCCCCACGGGGGCCCTGGAAACCGTTGGGCCCACCAGCACTTAGTCCTTTAATGCTTCTCGTCTTCCTTTCTTACTCAGCTGAAATCCCAAGTCCATTGTTAGTCTTCCTTCAGATCGATCCTCAACTTTCTTAGCCTTCATCGTCCTCAGCAGAGGCAACCACATCATAGGTTAAGTCCAAAGTCCACCTATTTCATGCCTAAGCGCAGCGCACGGAGCAGTCTGACCTCAAATACAACGACTGACTTCAAGTTGGCCGTCTGTGCTGCCGACTCTCCTACAGCTTTCCCTTAGCCCGTCGTTCCCAGTCTCCTCGGCCTGCCCTTTCTTCCCCACCTGCAAGCCCTCCCTCCTGAACTTGGCTGATGATGTTGCGTCCCCTTTTCTTGATGAAATTGTCATAAGAAAGCTTCCACACACCCATGCCAGTCACCTACCGACTGCCGGGCTCTGTAGTCGCACACTCGACCCTGCGCCAGGTAGGGCAGGTGAGCGGAGGGGCAGTCCTGCGGCTAACACCCGGAGGAGACTTGGAGGACAGGTACCCTTGGGGGACCCAGCTCAGGCCCAGAGCCCTTGATTTTCAAACTTCATTCTCCTCTCCCCAACCAAGAGCTGCCGCCAGAAGTGTGGCTCATCTTCAGGAAAGTTGACTGGGAAAGAGGATGTTTTAGGCCCCAGAAGTGGGTACAGGCCCTTTACGTGGAGAAGTCCAGGATCCCGGTTATAGCTAATGCGTTATGGAAGGGGGGCACTGGCTCCTGGAGGCTTTGGTGGAGGGGCAGGACCTGAGGAGGGGCAAGGGGAAGTGCCCAGGCGGGACTGCAGGTGCCCAGGACTCGGCAGTGTGGCTGGCTGGTCTGCCCTCTCAGCCGCCCCCACCACCCCACTACCTCCCGCCACTGTGCAGTCAATTGTAATGTTGCTCTTACTTCAGTGGCATCTCCAGCAAGTGTTACCTCTTTCTCCTCCATCAGTGCTGTCTTCTCCCTCCTCTGGACACTTCCCCTCCGCGTATACCCATGTCGGAGCTCCTTACGTGTTACAAAACAAAAAGGAGCCACTGGCTTTGGGCGGTTTGTTAAGCAGCAGTAGAAAAGTGGAAAATGGAAAACTGTCTAACACACAACCAGTTCTTAAAAGTATTTGTCAAATGAATGAAGGGATGTGTTTGCCACCGGCATGTCATTTCTTACTTGATGAAATTCTTTTGTCTCCTCTCCCTCCCTCCTTCCCTCTCTCCTTCTTCCTGTCTGGGCTTAGTGACATGACGAGTAAATTTTATGCTTGGGGTGCATCACATTTTATTAGTCCCTTCCTCCGCATGACAAAAGCACTCAGTAATGATGGTGAAATGGAACAAAAACAATAATGGCAGAGAGACATGCAGACAGGGAGATGTTTCCTTTATTATGTTTTCTATATGTGATATGACCGCAGAAAAGTAAGTACATATCTGTGTAATAACATGAAACAACAATGAGAAAGGAAAGCGGTAACCTAGGAATAGTTTTAATTACCTCCGTGGTTTTTAAAGGGAGAGAAGAGATCTGGGCTTACATCGTTGTCTTGGGCTGTAACAAATAACGGCATCATAGCTTCTGCTTATTGAGCAAGTTTTAAAAAACTTGAAGCACAAAAACTCCAAGTGGTCACATAAAGGGCAGGCTGGAAGCACTCCATGTTTACTTTTTCTTGATTAAAACCCCTGGCGATCCGTGTTTATTTCACATATGCCGTTGAAGTGCAAAGCTAGGTGGCTCCACAGGGGCAGGACACCGCTGCCTGAGGCAAGCTTCAAGGGCTATTCCTGAAACAGATGCACGTGACTGAGTCCGCTGTGCCAGGGCCAACTCATACCGGGAGGTTCCAAACAAAATGCCACGTACAAAACAGCGTTTATTAAAGGAAACCCAAATGCCATGCGCTAATCGGGAACTAACTCTCCATGACTAAAACCCCAGGGCAGTGGTCGGCAAACTGCGGCTCGTGAGCCACGTGCGGCTCTTTGGCCCCTTGAGTGTGGCTCTTCCACAAAATACCACGGCCTGGGCGAGTCTATTTTGAAGAAGTGGCATTAGAAGAAGTTTAAGTTTTAAAAGTTTGGCTCTCAAAAGAAATTTCAATCGTACTGTTGATATTTGGCTCTGTTGACTAATGAGTTTGCCGACCACTGCCACAGGTCAATCAGAGCTATTGGTGAGAACTAAGATAAGCAAGTATGTTTTGGAGAAAAGTTATTTTTATTACTGATATGGTTTAGAATTGCCGGCATGGGGATAAGAAGCAGACCGATGTTAGTCATTTATTAAACGTTCTCTATGAAATATGTGTCTCTTTATGACCCATACCCAGGACCCCTCCCGTGGTCCTCTACTCACCAGGGACTCGGAGGGAAGTGGCCCCTGGCTTCAGCGGCTGTTCAGAGTTTGTCTCTCATGCCTGTGCTCTCAATCAAGTTTGCAACATCGTGACCTAAACACCAGATCGGCTCTCACATACCAGTAAATACACACACACACACACACACACACACACACACACACACACGTATATATTTAGTTTGGGCTACACTGTTTTTAAATTAGTGGCCATTATTTACCAATGCAGAGTTCACATAAAAATCTGTGTTTCTGGCTGCTCTTCAAATCCTGACATAGATGAACTTCTAAAACATGATGCCAAATGGAAGAAGTCAGTTGTAGAAAAGCATGTTTTGACTCCATTCACATACCAGGTCCAGACTGGGCAAAACCTGTAGACACAGAAAATAGATCCAGTGCTACCAGAAGTTGGGGGTGGGAGGCCAGAGGCTAGTTAGACTGGGGTTGTTTTTTTGGGAAGAGACAGACTATTCTAAATTTAGATTATGGTGATAGTGGCATGACTCTCTAAGGATACTAAAAACAATGGATTTGTATACTTTCAATGGGTGAGTTTTATGCTATGTGAATTGTCTTTTTTTAAAAATGTATATTTTATTGATTTTTTACAGAGAGGAAGGGAGAGGGATAGAGAGTTAGAAACATCGATGAGAGAGAAACATCCATCAGCTGCTTCCTGCACACCTCCTACTGGGGATGTGCCCGGAATCAAACCTGGGACCCTTTAGTCCAAAGGCCGACACTCTATCCACTGAGCCAAACTGCTTAGGGGCAATGTGAATTGTTTTAATGTTTAAAAAAGAAAAGGGAATACAAGAAAGAAGATCAAGTGATAGTGATGCTACATTTCCAGGTGTCAAAAAAAATGCCAGTACTTTGCTAGGACTTTTCTCTGTAAATGGATCCTGTGCTCACCTGCTCGTCAAAGTCCCAGCACCTCCTGCTCCCAGCACTGGGGCCAAGTGCCAGGTGCTGCCTACCATTGTTTTTTCACTATTGCCTTCCACACATTAACGTGAAGAGGACAGTTTCTTGGAACCCATGTCTCTAGCAACTACAGGAAATGGAAAGATACAAGTGGAGGTGAGTCATGTGTCTGAGACGACTGGGAAGCACATCACTTCCCTGTGGGATCCTGTCCTCGCTCCGCTGTTCATTGCCTGCCTCGTGTGCATGTGTCTGATGTGAAGTTCAATATGGATGAATAGTTCCTTTCTCTTATAATGGTTTTCTGGATTTCCCAAATTTTCTGCAACGAACATGTATTATGGGTATAATCAGAATACCAGCGAAACTCGTGTTAGTTAAAACCTAATGAAAAGAAGCCCGGTGCCCTGTTTGGAGATGGTAGTCTTAGAATTTCATTCTTATGAAGCAAGGACTTAGTGTCATTTTATTCCTTAAAACTAAACTCAGAAAACTGCTGGGACAAACTGAATAATTGCATACCATGACACGTGCAATCAATCTCACAAGATGTGCTGCTTTGTACATGGAGCTCAGAACAGACCAGGGATCCTGTAGCTTCATTTGTAAGGTTTCATTCTTAGGAACCTGTCATCGCTTTTTCCAAAGGGACTTCCGCTTCCATAATGTTCCCTTTCCCACATGCCCAACCCCCACTGAAAATAGCAAGTGGACATGCAAGGTCCTTTCCCTTTGCTCTGCGTTTTCTCCTTACTTGGGAGGAAAACAAATGAAATATGTTTTTCTTTACCTCATTTTTTTCATAGGCATTGCAGAAAGTGGCCACAGAGACAATTTTCTGGGATGGCAACTTCTCTACACAAGACTTTCTCCAAATCCACCTAAAATGGTCAAAGATTTATCCATAACCTTAAAAAAAATCAAGAACGTGTCAAGGCATTTTTTTCCTGTATCTTTTCTATTTACTTGTTGAATTATGTGAGTGCTATGAACAGAATATGAAGGTGGCCGACATGGGAAGAAACAGAAGTGGTTAGAGAAGGAGGGAAAGCACACCTTTTCTCACTCACTTTTCTTTTGTTCAGTTGATTGTCATAATACTCAGAAGCAGGCACACAGACACACCCCTCCTCCACACTCCCTGGTAGAAATGTATTTCATGTTCAACTTCCCAGCAGCGAGGCTGACCGCATGCAAGCAAGAACCTGGACCGTTTTATTCAGTTTCGCAGCAGTGAGTGGCACACTGGACATGGTCCATAAACCTTCGCTAAATGAGAGGCTGGTCTTTAAGGTGAAAGGAGACAGAGCTGGTCAATTAAGAAGCCTCTTATTCCCTACGTTGAAACAACCCTACGTTGTTTTAATTTGCCTTGATTTTTATTAACAAATAAACTGGCTTTATTGTTCACAGAATATAGGGTTGTGTCAATGTGCTTACTTTTTATTTAGAACTAATTTCAAACATGCAGAGAGGCCTTGTTCGAAGAACTGTTTCCTTGCAAGCCATTTGAGAGCAAGTTGCCGACATGATGCTTCATCACCACCCCATATTTTAGTGTGTGTTACTACAAATGAGGACATTATTCCACATCACCGCAATACAGCCATCACATCCAGGTCGTTAACACTGACATATTACCACCGTCTCCTCCGTGGGCCCCATTCCGATTTCTTCAGCTGTTCCAGTCATGTCACTTACAGCAAAGAAGCTAACCCGGGGTCCCATATTGCACCGAGTTGTCCTGTCTCCCGGGTCCCTGCCAGCTGGAATATTTTCTCAGTCTCTCCTTGGCTTCCGTGACATTGATATGACAGTTTGGAACTTTACATATGAGTCATTTTCTGCAACGTCTTTCCTTTTGTGTTTGATCTTTCCTTACGATTTGATGCAGGTTGTGCATATCAGACAAGGAGGTCACCGTGTGATAAGGCAAACAGGAGGGCTGGGTACTTGTCACTATTGCCATCAGTGGTGCATGGTTGTCATTTGTCCCATCACTTTGATAGTCACTTTGATCACGTATAGGTTTTGCCAAAGGAAAGCTATCCTGTTTCCTATGTAGTTAATATGTGTTTTGTGGGAAGTCCCTTGAGACTACATAAATATCCATTCCCCTCCAACTTTTACTAATCAATTCTACATCCATGGCTAAATTATTACTGTGGTGGTTGCCACATGATGATTGTCTAATTCCATATTCTCTCTACATTTATTATTTGATGTTCTTGCAAAAGAAGATTTTTATTTTCTCATTTGTTTATATCAGTGCAATCTTATGGATTCATATTTTGTGCAGTGGGTACAATCTATTGTTATTCACTTTGGTGATTGCATTGTACCAGTTTGGATTTGGTCAGTGGGGACCCTTTTGAGCTGACTTTGGTTTATTCGTCGCATTTCTTCTCTGAGCATATCCTTGCTTTCTGACATGAGATGATCCAGGCTCATCCAGCCCTGCTCCTGTCCAGCCTTGATCAGTCTTTACTCCAAGAAACGTGGCTTCCTTTGAGTCGACAATGACTTTCAGAAACTGAGATCTGGGCACTAGGGGTGCCCATTGTTCTGTGTTGTTAGTACTTCCTGCTCCTTATAGAGGACAGAGTGAGGGAATACACACACACGTACCATAAACACATACACATGTACACACATACACATACACACACATTCACACACATTCACACACACCACACTCTCTCACACATGCACACACATACACACATGCACACACTCATTGCACACACACAACTCATGGCACACATACCACACACCACACACACATACATTCATTCACACACACACACACTAACACACACACATACTTACCCACAGACAGGTGCACACACACTGTCACACACACATACATTCTCACAAACATGTGCATACACAAACAAGGAGCAGGTCCTCAAATAATGTTCTTATGTTCAGCATAATTCCATTAAATGTCGATAAGACACTGTGCAGGAGCTTACCTCTGGTTTATATCAATTAGCCTATGTATACTTGGTTTTGTTATATGTCCTTTATCTTAAAGTCACAGGACCTATGGACATTGAGGGTTTACTACAGAGAGATAGATATACTAGTATTTTTCTCCTTTTTCATATGCAACCTCTTCCTTTACCAGTGACACTGGCTGCTGTTATCTTACTGTTTCACCATTGGATCAATAGCCCCTGTGCATTGCTAACCACCATCACTGCTCTCCCCGTGGATGTCCATCCTGACCTCACTTGGTCTCTGAGGCTTTGTGCCACCCCTGCCACCCTCAGCCCTGCTCACCCTCTTCACCCCTTTCAAGCTCTTCTTCACCGAAGGTTTGTGAACCGCGTTCTCTGTGGCACTCGTTCCGAAGACGGACGGTAGTGCCGCAAATGAAACGAGCCTGCTCCTGCTCACTGAACCTGCCTTCCAGGCAGATGGGATCCGTGCGTTCTGAATGTATAACTGTTTTCTAGTGGGAACACAACTTCACCAGATGGCCATGTAAACTAGAGGACTTAAAGACCACCGTGCATAGAAACATTATCAACAGATTCACACTTAAATCATCACAAGCAGGGATTTAACCAAAATAACACTGTTTTTGGAAAAGATTTGGAAAAAGTACAGACCAATTTGAATAATCATGATCTATCAGTGTTATTCATCACCATCTTTCAATATTTACCATAATTTTCTAAATACTTACCTGTTTTAATAATTTCCCTTTCTTCTGGGTAAGTCTTCACCATCAAACTTCATTTGGATGAAAATCCTTTGATTATATCTTGCCTAGAAGCCTGAATTGTGAAAGATGCACAAGAGGAGATATTCTGGTGGCCTGTTTGCTTTCCCACACAACCCAGGTACCACCTGCAGTTTGAACCCTTGGTCTTCAGCAGCGAGTTTCAGCCTTGTCCATCTCATGCACACATAAACTAATTGCTAAAATTCTGTGGCACATCCAAAAATATACTTTTGCCAATCTGACAAAAAAAGGTATAATTTTGATTGATTTACAAAAAGTAATGATAGTAATCACCTACCCTTTTTGCTCCAAAGTGTCTTTTAAAAAAAAGTTAGGTGCCTATACTTGTATATAAAGATTTCTGGTACCAAGAATTAACCAATGAGATGCAATTATTTTATTTTATTTTTTTAGTTATAAAGATTCTTTGGAATTTTATTTCACTTTCAAGAGTGAGGTCACACTAATGTCATCTCAAACATCAACTTTTTACATGATTTTGTTATTCAATTTTTTACTGAGTGCCACTTAAGGTTTATGTAAATACTAGAAATACTTGTTAAATAAGAAGTCAGCTCTAAAATAGATAAAGTAACTTGTAAATGAGTTTAGTTCTGGAGATGAATATTTCTATCTTTATAAATATTACTAAATGGACAGGTACTTGCTTAATATTTAACTTCTGCTTAACATAGCATGCTTATCTTGTATCTTTTTTTTTCTTCTTTTCTTCAAAGGACATTATTTTCTTTTTCCCCTGCCCCACCCCCACTCATGCCCTCACCCACCTGTTGTCTGTATCCATTGGTTGGACTTATATGCATGCATACAAGTCCTTTGGTTGATCTCTCTGCCTTACCCCCACCCTCCCCTTCCTTCCCTCTGAGGTTTGACGATGCTTCTCTGTCTCTGGATCTGTTTTTGTTCATCAGTTTAAGTTGTTCATTATATTCCATAAATGAGTGAGATCATGTGATATTTATCTTTCTCTGACTGGCTATTTTCGCTTAGCATAATGCTCTCCAGTTCTGTCCATGCTGTTGCAAATGTTAAGGATTCCTTCTTTTTTATCGCAGCGTAGTATTCCACTGTGTAGATGTACCACAGGTTTTTAATCTACTTATCTGCTGATGGGCACTTAGGCTGTTTCCAAATCTTAGCTATTGTAAATTGTACTGCTATGAACATAGGGGTGCATATATCCTTTCTGATTGGTGTTTCTAGTTTCTTGAGATATATTCCTAGAAGTGGGATCACTGGGTCAAATTGGAGTTCCATTTTTAGTTTTTTGAGGCAACTCCATACTGTTCTCCACAGTGGCTACAGATGCAATTTTATCATGTGATGTGACCAATAAAATGCAACTGTATTATATGACCTGCGTATTTATGGTTCAAGACAGGGCATTCACATCAGATGGCTATTGTTGTGTTGGCTGTTGCCATTTTATATTTAACAATCTAAGGGAAAGAGGTATGCCCCTGGCTAACTATTCAGGTATTGCATATTTTAAAAAACCTTGTGGCACACCTGTTACAAATTGCTTGTCTGCAAAAATGTCATACTTTCCCTCAGTGAGTCGGCTGAAGCCTGCATTCTGTTCTGTGTTCAATAAATAGGTACCGAGCATCTTCTCCGTGCCTGGTACTACATTAGGTGCTAGAGAAAAAGCAAAACTGCAAGTGTCCTCAGTCACCTCCCAAACTGGCGGGCTGCTAGGGAATGGGACATCATGCAAGTCATCAGACACCAAGAAAACACACCTCAAGATATTTCCAGGCCATTGTAGGAAATATAAAGAACATATATGAGCCTGTTAGAAAGCACTATGGCTGAGGTGGCATTTTCTAATAGCATGGTCTAGAACAGTGGTTCTCAACCTTTCTAATGCCACGACCCTTTAATACAGTTCCTCATGTTGTGATGACCCCCAACCATAAAATTATTTTTGTTGCTACTTCATAACTGTAATTTTGCTACTGTTAATGAATCATAATGTAAATATCTGTGTTTTCAGATGGTCTTAGGCTCTACAGCAGCGGTTCTCAACCTGTGGGTCGTGACCCACAGGTTGAGAACCACTAGCAGGGTTGCCTAAGACGATTGGAAAACACAGCTATTTACATTACAATTCATAACAGTAGCAAAATTACAGTTATGAAGTAGCAACGAAAATAATTTTATGGTTGGGGGTCACCACAACATGAGGAACTGTATTAAAGGGTCGCGGCATTAGAAAGGTTGAGAACCACTGGTCTAGAAGGACCTCTGTACAGTAGTGATATTGAAGCTGAGCCTTCAATAATGTGAGTCCAGCAGCCGCATGGCGGGCAATGGTGGTGAGATGATTCCAGCAGAGGAAGGGCCCCAGGCAGAGTCCTTGCTCTGCATCCCTGGCGGCTCCAAGAATGTGGCACAGGGTTGTGGTTTGGCCAGCCACAGGCTCCTTCCCAGGACTTTGGCCCAGAAAGGGAAGGGGCAGGGGACAGCAGGCTCCTTCCCAGGACTTTGGCCCAGGAGAAAGGGAAGGGGCAGGGAACAGCAGGGGATTGTCCCAATAGCACAGTCCAGATCAAGCGCTGTTCCTGTGCACAGCCTGGGCAAGGAATCTTGTGGCTCATCTTCCTCTGGTTCTTCTCCATTTCTCTAGCCTCGCTCCCCAGGCTTCCTGTCAATCTGCAGAGCTCCTCAACATCCCTCTACTCAAGTTTTCTGCTTCAGTTAGTATCTTGCTTGCAATAAGAACTATGACTGATGCATATTTGAAGACAATCTCACTTGTTGTTGGTGGAGGGAAGGATGGGGCAGAGGAGAAGGTAACCTTGAAAATTCAGTGCAGAGATGGATATGCAAAGAGTAAGTAAAAACACTTATCTAAATGGGAAGGAAACAGAATTACTAAGGCCAAGAACTTGTCCTCACATGGGAATTCTGATGCCAGCCATTATAAGTTCTGCTGCATCCATTTACAGCTAGGGTTCAGGATCTGAAGAAGGGGCCACACACAAATGAAAACACTAGACAAGAAATATGAATTTAGAAGGCATGGGGGCCAGGTGGAAACTTCCCTCTAGTGGAGAAGCTCCCCAAAACCCTGGACCTGTCAGCTTTTATTCAATTTTAGATACACATTTTGTCCTCAGTTAAGCACAGCAAATCGGTAGCAGACAGACTATATCAAAGGTCAGTAAAAGATCAGTAAAGATTTACTTTGAGGCTATTAGGTCAGGAAATTGCTTCGAGCCATCACTATCTCAACAGAACAATTGGTGCATGGTATTAGCCCTGCTAATCGTCCAAGGTCCATCAGCCTTCCGAGTTACTTGTTGCACTTTCATGATAATGTTGACAATGGATGGCTTCCCGCAATGTTCAACTAAGATTTGGGTAAAAAAATCAGACCACAGCTCCCTTACTGGCTTCTCCATATACAACAGTGATTGCAAAGCATAGAAATAGGAGCGAGGTGGGAAGAGATGTTGGAGATGATTAGTTCTTCCTACCTTTGCATCCCTTTGAAAGCAATTCTGTAATTCAACTCAGTACAGAGATGCATGAATGTTCAGAATGATAACCCTCGCCAGCGGTTGTAAATACTCTGAGGGATATGCTTTGTTTAACTTGCGTAGCATTAAAAAATGAGTTAGTTGTCAACACCAACAAATAGGTAGATTATATTACGAAAATTCTTAGCGTTTTGGTAAAAAAAAAAAAATTAGCAGCACCCTTTAAAAAGGAAATGAACACACTCTATTTTGCAGCAGACTCCACCATTCCCTCTTGCCTCTGTCACCTGATATATGTTTATGTTACTTGTTTAATCCTATGGGCATTTTACTTTGAAATCCGCAGACACATCAACAAAAGTTTAAATTCTGTACCATGGATGGTGGAACATGGACTGTGGAACATGAATAAACATATTAAAGGTAGTCCTATAATTTTACCAAAATATGAATATGGTAAGAATTAAGCTTCAGTATATGATTCCTTAAGAATATAGAGGAAGCAAAGTATTGCTCTGTGGCCATGTTTTCTGAATAGTTATTTATGAAGGTATCTCTTTGCAGTCTCAAAAGGCAAGAACGGGAACGTGCCATCACATAGGGAAGATCTGGGGCAGGTAAACATCATTAGTTTGAGATTTGGGAAGAAAATTCTTTTTTTCTGAAAATAATCTAAGAGTTGTTCTGCTTTTCCTTCACTCGCCAATGTTTAACTTCTTAGATGCCTGGTGTGTTGCTTGGATTTTTAATATCTCTTAATATTTTCAGTATTGTTAGAAGTACTTAAAATCATTTAAATGTTACCAAAGCTGACAGCTTTTTAAACATCAAGCAATGTGGAAAAGATGATATTGCTGGTAGATTTTCTGGATGACTATAGAAACTGAAGGGGTTACAACCAGGACAGTCCCAGGGAAACCAGACTGTTGGTCACCTGGCCTCAGCCCAGTCCCCTGGGGAGCTCTGGGGCGTGAATTGCATTGAACAGTCATCCCTCTTTGAAGCCAGTGGACTGGGTTCTGACCCACCTTCCCAGTGTGAGTCCATCATGGGTATGAGAGTAGCTCCCGCCAGATGAGGACCGTTCTCAGAGGAGGGTACAGCGTGAGCTACTAGCAGCCAGTTCCCCAGCACCTGATGGAGCATTTGTACTCCCAGCACCTGGGGGCGGTGCATTTCTTGGAAAAGAGAATCTGTCTAGGAGAGGCACCAACAGAGCATTGCCTATAGTACTGCATGCATAAATATTTGTTCAATGGACACATGGAATTGACAACCTCATCTTATGTTCATCAGTGACCTGACCTTTATCTGGTTTGCATTTTGGACTCTTGTGTAACTGAGATGAAATGCGTTCCTTAAGCTCTTTTATCACACATCTTGGCAATGCTTACATTTTACAACCAGGACCCACTGTGCCGCCAATTCCTCTCTCATTTGTCTGTATACAAAGTTTATGACTTGCTGACTCAAGCTCCTTCCGTCGGTTAATGCACGCTGGGGGAGAAGTTAGGGACTTTGAGAGAACTCACCAACTTCCTAATGAATCCAGAAAGCCTTGTAGAATATGTTGATTCTATTCCAATGTGACAAATGGCATCCTGGTGGGGTAATAGAGACATTCTTTCCCCAACTCCAAAACTGCAGTGAGAAAGTTGTAAAGGGGCAGGTAATCCATTGGTCTTTTCTGTTTCATTCCAAACAACTTATTCTGGTCTCTTTCCACCTGCTGCTTATATTCAAATGCTATTTAAATAATTAAGTGATTTTAAATACAGACTATGTCTATCTTTATATATGTGTGTGTGTGTGTGTGTGTGTGTGTGTGTGTATGTGTATATATATAAAACCTCCCTTCTTTCTTTAGACATTTTTAATGGAAATTTAGAAGCAACCAATAAAGCAACAGGATTACAGAAAGAATAGAAGAGAGTTGAACTACCAACACCCACCATCTTCAACACAAAATAAATGAAACCGGTAGTGAGTTTAATACAAAAATGCTTATCATCAAATCACATGCACTAGCTAGAGGCTCACATTTCTCTACAGGCATCTAATACATAAAGGGAAATTGCATAGTTCACATCGCTAAGATAGAGACAACTAATTTATGAAAGAAATTAGCATTCCTGAATTGACAAAAAGGCGGGTGTCTCAGTAGCCTTCATATAATTGAGATGCAATACATATAGTTTATACATTTTGCTGTATGGCAATCTGTGTGCTCCCCAAAACCTCAAAGACTTAAATAATGGACATTAGGGGGAAAATAACATTAGGCAAACCACTCAAACTATGCAAGTATGTCATCAAATAATAATAAAAACAAAATTAATCCTAGAGAAAACAAATCCAAGCACAAATAAAGGTATCTAATCTAATAATAGACCAATATGCAAATTGACCATACCTCCGACACACTCAGAAGCCACGCCCACAAGCCACGCCCACCACCCAATCAGAGCGAGTATGCAAATTAACCCAAACCAAGATGGCTACAGCCACAGAGAGCAAGGTTTCCTAGGTAACGGAGGAAGCCAAGCTTTCTGCCAGCCATTGCAGGCCTAAGCCTCCACTCAAGCTACAAAGTTTCAATTATAGAAGGTAAACAAATTCAAACAAATGGCGGCAGAATGGAGCTTGAGAGGGCAGGCCAGGGTTGCTGCCGGCAACAGGGGAAGCAAAGCTTTCCGCACACCCTGGCCGGGCCCACCCGCTTAAGGCAACAAAGTTTCAATTATAACCCCAACACAAATGGCTACAGGCCTCGGAAGGAGCCCCAGGCTTGGCCCTGCTCCAGGCTACAAAGTTTCAATTGTAGAAGGAAAATAAATTCCAGATACCAGGGCCTCTGCTTGCGTTGCCAGAGGGCGTGGCCTGCCTGCAAACCACCACAGGCCCCTCGCTCAGGCCGCCCCCGCCCCAAGGGAACCCCACCCTGATCCGGGACACCCTTCAGGGCAAACTAGCTGGCCCCCATCCCTGTACCAGGCCTCTATCCTATCTAATAAAAGAGTACTATGCAGATTGATCATCACTGCAACACACAATATAGCTGCCCCCATGTGATCAAAGATCCTGCCCCCATGTGGACACAAGATGGCCACCACAAGATGGCCAGCAGGAGAGGGCAGTTGGGAGGCACCTGGCCTGCAGGGAGGGCAGTTGAGAAGGACCAGGCCTGCAAGGAAGGGCAGTAGGAGGTGATCAACCCTGCAGGAGAGGGCAGTTAGGGGTGACCAGGCCGGCAGAGGAGGGAAGTTGGGGGCAAACATGCTGGCAGCAGAATGGTTAGGGGGTGATCAGGCTGGCAGGCAGAAGCGGTTAGGGGCAATCAGGAAGGCAGGCAGGCAAGCAGTTGGGAGCCAGCAGTCCTGGATTGTGAGAGGGATGTCCGACTGCCCGTTTAGGCCCGATCCGGGCAGTTGGACATCCCTTGAGGGGTCCCTTGAGGGGTCCCAGATTGGAGAGGGTACAGGCTGGGCTGAGGGACAACCCCTCTCCGTGCACAAATTTCATGTTAGTGTAAGATGCATCCTACTATGTACATGATATTGGCATTATCCCCTATTTCTGCAGCCCAGTTTCCATCCCCTACGTGGGTACTGCAGAATGACATATATATGGGTGATTCAGGGCACCAAATAAATGACCTTTCAAAAAAAGGTTTAAAACTTTGAACAAAGATTGTATTTGCTTTTAGACACTTAACTCATAGTTTAAATTATCTTGTTTGCATTTCATTGTGTGATACTCAGTTTGCTATTGACAAACTTACTTAATAGCTATTATACTGAAAACCACAAGTTCACTGGTGTTTGGCAATTAAAAGAGCGAGGATGCTTTTTATAATGGAAAGTCCTGTGTTTTCTGGTTTAAAATATTGGTTGCTGTGATTCGGCTCTTTCAGTCTGAATGTGAATTGGTAAGCTTGTTCAGGAGTAGGAAACTATTTTTTTTAACTGCACTACTTATAATGGGGTTTTCTGAGTATTTCATACTGTGATACTTCTACCACAACATTGTCAAGATAAAAATCAAGAAATTAAACTTGTGTAGGTTTATAATGAGATCTCTGGTAATAGTTTAGAAGACATTAGGTTTGGACAAGTTTTCTTCCTAACAAGTAATGATTGTTCCTTAGGAAAAAAAAAATCTAAGTTACTATAATACATAGACTATTTGATAAAAGCACTTGAAGAAAAATGAAAATGGGCAGCTAGTCTAAACGTTAATGGCATATTTAATTTGGAAATAAATAGACAAAGGATTGAAGAACCATCAAAATATATGCTTGCTTTGCATTTTCCCATTTGATCCAATACTGTGAATGTGTTAGGATTTATTAGTGGCAGTTATCACTTTATTGTATACTAGAGGCCTGGTGCATGCATGAAATTCATGCACAGGGTGTGTGTGGTGGGGGGACCCTCAACCCGGCCTGCACCCTCTCCAATCCAGGACCCCTTGGGACTGCTGGTTCCGAACTGCTCATCTGCCTGCCAGCCTGATCCCCATAACTTCTCTCCCCTCCCAGCCTGATTCCTCTAACTGCTCTCCCCTGCTGGCCTGATCCCCCTAACTGTTCTCCCCTGATGGATTGATCCTCCTAACTGCTCTCTCCTGCCGGCCTGATCACCTCTAACCACCTCTGCCTCAGCCCCGCCACCATGGCTTTGTCCGGAAGATGTTCAGTCTAATTAGCATATTACCCTTTAATTAGTATAGATGCCACCTTGTCCTAAACATGCAGGTTTTTAGCAGGTTTTCCTATCGTGGAAGGGGAGCCCGCAGTAGCATCCTGGGTTCTGAGCAGGGCTTATGCACTCGTGCTTTATCTCAGCAGATGCAATTCCTAGAATAAGACTCTTGGATGTACCTTGAACATTTATATCGATTTTGCCAAATCATCCTCCAAAAAATGTTGAACCACTTTAAACTCCCACCAGCAACCATGCGTGTGCTCTCCATCCCACTTTGATGCCAATATCATTGATTTCCCCCTAGAAGCTTCCCTCTCCTCAGCCGGGACTGCTTGGCATTTGAGCCATCCTCACTGGGACTTGATTTCCCAAGAGAATTATGGAGGAGGAAAAATAGTTTTCCTCTACCCTTCTGAGTTCTTAGTGGAGGCCCTTGTAGTGAAAGACAGATTACCAAGAGAAAAACAAAGTTCATTAACATGTGTACCTCTTGTATATGTGGGAGATCCCAGGGAAAAATGAATAGCTCCCCAAGATAGCTTAGAATCCAGACTAGAAGTTGACATCATACCCAAACTTTGTTACAAACTATCTCCCCCCACCCCCATTCATCTTTCCTAAAAATCATTTACTCTCCTCTAAGAGGCCTACATCTCCCATACCTTCTTCCTAGGAAAAGGGGACAGGAGATGTAGGCCTCTTAGAGGAGAGTAAATGATTTTTAGGAAAGATGAATGGGGGTGGGGGGAGATAGTTTGTAACAAAGTTTGGGTATGATGTCAACTTCTAGTCTCCTGTCCTGTTACAGGAGTCAGTCTTTGCTGGCTGATGACACTTTTCCCATGGAGGGGACCTATGACATTTAAGCTCCTTTTGGGGCATCTGATTATAGGCAGATCAGGAGACTTCAGTGAAAGCCTCTCTTCCCAATTGCCTTTTTTCAAGCACCTGCAGCTCAAGATCATCAATATAACAACATGGCATATGTTGGGGTGGCATGTTCTCTGACCTTCAGAATAAACCCAACAAAAGCTTGTTTCCTATCTTAGATGATTTGCCACAGTAGCATTATTCCCTGGAGACAGTATTCTGACCAGACCTTCCTGGGAGTGGTCATAACATACCCTGTGCTTGTAGAAATGTGTGGGCCATATCACTAAATAAACCAGGGTCAGTTTTCTCATCTTGTGGAAAGAGAGATAAAGTTAAGATAGTTTATCTCCCTTTCCACAGGTTTCCTGCAGGTTTGAGTCTCCGCTGTAGCCCCAGTGGCCCCAGCACCTCTGTGGCCTTGGGGCTTGGGGCTGCTGGGTGCTGGGCCCCACTGTGGGCTTTTGTCTCTGCTACTTGGGCCCCAGCAGCCCCAGAACTGCTGCGGCCACGGGGTTTGGGGCTGCTGGGTGCCAGGACCCCTGTGGGCTGTGTCTCTGCTCCTCCAGCCCCAGTGCCACAGGGGCTGCAGGGCTTGGGAATGCTGGGTGCCAGGCCCACCCAGGAGCCTGCAGACATGGCTTGGCACATGACAGCCCTCACCTCCTGGGGCAGCGATGGTCCCAGGAGGCTGCAGGCGTGGCACCCATTCCCAGCACCCAGGCCGCTTGGTGCCACCCCACCCTCGGCCACCTGGCACCTGTGTATGCAAATTAACCCACCATCTTTGTTGGGTTAATTTGCATACTCACTCCTGATTGGCTGGTGGGTGTCACGGAGGTACAGTCAATTTGCATCTTTCTGTTTTATTAGTGTAAACGGGAGTCCTCTGATGTCATTTTGTGTCCTTTTCCCTTAGACTCTAAGGCTTAGAGGGAGAAAAAGCACAGATTCCACAGAAATACAAATAAAGAGATGTTAGAAAAATTGAAAAGAGTATATGATTAGCAAGCCATGCAAATATGAATGCTGGTGTTTTTCTCTTGGAATCAAGTTAGTTCTATGATGCTATGCTGTCTATGTTAACTTTATAAATCCATGTCAGTATAAGACTCAGCAAGATTTCTTTTTCTTTCTCCCTTGAAAAAATTTATCCCCAAAATTTATTTCTAAGATTGCAAGAAACAGGAATCTGACAATCACTGGCTGACTATCCATGGAGACAGAAGAGTCATTCAGGAAATTTTAAATCCTCTCCAGGTTGAGCAATTGAGAGTTTGGAATTTGGGGTTAGGAGTTGAGTAAACCCCACTTACTATATATATATTTTTACATATATTAATCAGGAAAAGGATTCTGAGGGTTGGGTTTTTTTCCTAGACCTTGAGGGTTGGGGACAAAATTATGATTGAAATCCTAGGTTCTAAAATCTGACTGCTTGAGTTCTAATTCTGTCTTTATCCTGTTTTAAGTATGTCATTTTAGGAATGTCAACTATACCCACCACAGCTCTTTCTGCACAATAACAATGATTCTCATATGAGCATTAAAAGATTCTTATGAGGATTGGATGAGATGAGGCACGGAAAGGCCCTGGTAGAGTACCTGGTAGATGGCAGGCACCGCGTGTGCTTAGCTTTCATGGTTATCACTATCATTAGTACAACTCCTGGAGGTCCATTCTTTTACAGCAATGGAAGCTTCTCTTTGGGATGGGGGTACTCAGGATACCAACCCATCTTTGTTTATCTAGAATTTAGAAATTCCGCACCACATTTTGTGTGTATCTGACTGGGTGTGCATCATGCTACAGTCAAGCTGTACAGAACAACTTGCATGTGAGTTTCTGCTGTCAAAAACCATATTTGCAGCAAAACACACGTGAGTCATTATAATTACAGATCAGACAGAAACATATTCCCAGGATGTTCAAAAGCATCTCAAAGGTTGCTTACATGATGCCACTGTTGTGAGTGCAGAGGTTGTGAATGGTTCCAAGTGATTGGTTCAATCAAGACAATCAAGGGCTAGCCTTTTAAAAATTAAACATCTTACTTGTCTCCCGCTTGTACTGGCTTAGTCTGGATGGAGTTCAGAATCTCACTGCCCTTTGGTGTGTAACACTCCAGCCTCAGTCATAAAGCCAGTCCAGGTCACCAAAAAGCAAGTGACAATTTGGAAATAGATAAGTACTATATTTCATCTTGATTAATTTAAAATCCGAGCCTGATACCATGTGATTTAACATTTCAGTATGAGGCCATTTTAATTTAGGCTGGATTGATCATTATTTTATTTTAGATGAAAGTATGTTCTGGAAGATTTATTATTTAAAAACAAGCAAATTCTAGAAATCACATGTGCAAGTACCTAGTTCTTTTCCAAAGTAGAGGCATTAACTAAAAATTGTTTTTAAATTCTCCTTTACAGATTTCTCTCAGCCCCCACCACCTGTTTTAGTTTTACTTCCTGTGCTTTTGGGGGTGGGCCTATTTGATCCCTTTAGTCAGATAATCACCGTCTTGCTGAGATAATCAATCCTCTCTCTGTTTCTTGCTCTAGTAAATTAACCTGGTGGACTCCAGTATGGTTGAGCACAAATATCGCCATCCATCGTCACAGGTGGCAGGCGGAGCCATTTAACACACACCTCCATTCTCTCCTACCTCTCACTCAGAACCACGGGTTCATCGAGGCAGTGTGCACAGCTGGATACTCCCCTTCCCTGGTTCCCCTGCAGGTGCCACAGGTCTAGCCACTGACACGTGAGCACAAGTCTGGTGGCTGTTTCTTGGAAATCTTTGTTTTTCTAGAAGGAAATTACTGACCAAGTTCCTTCCTTTTCCTTGCTGTAAATGCTGATGTAAATAAGGAAGAAAGCCAAGGTGCTGAGCAAGGCAGTCCAGAAAGAGACAAAGCCTGCCTCCCTGATGACATTATTTAGCAGTTGCTAAATCAATAACAGCAACTACATTATCTCCAGGCTTCCTATTAGGTAGGCAGAAAGAAATCCCCATTTGTTTAACCCCCTGTGAGTCTGTCATTCTGTCTCTTGCAACCGACTTAGCTTATAACATGTGTGCAAGCACATTAGAAGCTGGACATTGCTATAGAAATTCAACCTTTGTAGTTGGTCTCTAATTTAATCCATTCTTATACAATACTAGAGGCCAATGCATGAAATTCATGCATGGGGCGGGGGTGGGGGAGAGTCCCTCAGCCCGGCCATTGCCCTCTCACAATATGGGACCCCTCACTCCTAACCGCCCGTCTGCTCACTCCTTACCACCCATCTGCTTGCTCCTTACAATCCACCTGCTCACTCCTTACTGCTTGGCTCACTGTTCTTTAGCGCTGCTGCAGAGGTGGGAGAGGCTTCTGGCTGAGCAGTGCTCCCACTATGGGAGCACACTGACCACCAGGGGGCAGCTCCTGCATTAAGCATATGCCCTCTGGTGGCCAGTACGCATCATAGCGACTGGTCGTTATGGTTGTTCCACTGTAACTGTCGCTGGGCTTTTGTATATATAGATACAGGGTCACATGCACTTTTTTTTTATTGTCTAAAGTTTTACATATGTCTCCTTTTCCCACTTGATTCCTTCCCCCCCATTTCATTTCCACCCTGGGCAAGCCCCCACCACCCCAGTGTCTGTGTCCATTGGTTATGCTAATATGCATGCATACAAGTCCTTTGGTTGCTCTCTAACCACCCCCTATGACATTTGTCTCTGGGTCTATTCTTGTTCATCAAATTATGTTGATCATTATATTCCACATATGAGTGAGATCATGTGATATTTATCTTTCTCCAACTGGCTTATTTCACTTAGCATAATGCATAATGCTCTCCAGTACCATCCATGCTGTTGCAAATGGTTAAAGTTCCTTCTTTTTTATAGCAGCATAGTATTCCATTGTGTAGATGTACCACGGTTTTTTAATCCACTCATCTGCTGATGGGCACTTGGGTTGTTTCCAAATCTTAGCTATTGTAAATTGTGCTGCTATGAACATAGGGGTACATATATCCTTCCTGATTGGTGTTTCTGGTTTCTTAGGATATAGTCCTAGAAGTTGGATTATTGTGTCAAATGGGGGTTCCATTTTTAACTTTTTGAGGAAATTACATACTGTCTTCCACAGTGGCTGTACCAGTCTGCATTCCCACCAGCAGTGGAAGAGGGTTCCTTTTCTCCACATCCTCGCCAGCACATGTCATTTGTTGATTTGTTGATGATAGCCATTCTGACAGGTGTGAGAAGGTATCTCATTGTTGTTTTGATTTACATCTCTCAAATGATTAGTGACTTTGAGCATGTTTTCATATGTCTCTTGGCCTTCTGTATGTCCTCTTTTGAAAAGTGTCTATTTAGGTCCTTTGCCCATTTTTTGATTGGATCATTTATCTTCCTTTTGTTAAGTTGTATGAGTTCTCTGTAAATTTTGGAGATTAAACCCTTACTGGTATCTGAAATATCATTGGCAAATATGTTCTCCATGTAGTGGGCTTTCTTGTTGTTTTGTTGATGGTTTCTTTTTCTGTGCAGAAGCTTTGTATTTTGATGTAGTCCCATTGTTTATTTTCTCCTTAGTCTCCATTGCCCTAGGAGCTGTGTCTGTAAAGATATTGTTACTACATATGTCTGATATTTTGCTGCCTATGGAGTCTTGTAGGATTTTTATGGTTAGTAAAAACTAGTACCAGGTAGTTTTGAAAACCGTGGCTTTGTAATATAGCTTGATATCTGGTATTGTGATCCCTCCAACTTTGTTCTTCTTTCTCAGGATTGCAGTGGCTATTCGGGGTCTTTTTTTATTCCAGATGAGTTTTTAGAGAGTTTGTTCTAGATCTTTGAAGTATGCTGTTTATATTCTAATGGGGATTACATTGAATCTGCAGATTGCTTTGGGGAGTATGGACATTTTAATGATGTTGATTCTACCAATCCATGAACATGGTATGTTCTTCCTTTTGTTTATGTATTCCTCTATCTATTTTTTCAATGTCATGTAGTTTTCTGAGTACAGGTCTTTTACCTCCTTAGTTAAGTTTATTCCTAGGTATCTTAATTTTTTTGGTGCAATGATAAATGGGATTGTTATCTTCTTTTCTCTTTTCGTGAGTTCATTATTGGTGTATAAAAAGGCCATAGATTTCTGGGTGTTAATTTTGTATCCTGCTACATTTCCAAATTCATTTATTAGGTCTAGTAGTTTTATGATGGAGTCTTTGGGGTTTTCTATGTATAGTATCATGTCATCTACGAATAAGGACAGTTTTACTTCTTCTTTTCCGATTTGGATGCCTTTTATTTCCTCTTCTTGTCTGATCACTATGGCTAGCACTTCCAATACTATATTGAACAGGAGTGGTGAAAGTGGGCATCCCTGTCTTGTTCTCGTTCTCAGGGGAAATGAGTTTAGTTTTTGCCCATTGAGTATGATGTTGGTTGTAGGTTTGTCATATAAGGCTTTAATTATGTTGAGGTATGATCCCTCTATTCCCACTTTGCTGAGAGTTTTTATCAAGAAAGGGTGTTGGATTTTGTCAAATGCTTTTTCTGTATCGAATGATATGATTATGTGATTTTTGTCTCTCAACTTGTTTATGTGATGTATCACATTTACTGATTTGCAGATATTGTAACATCCTTGCATCCCTGGAATAAATCCCACTTGGTAATAGTGTATGATCTTTCTAATATATTGCTGAATCCGATTTGCTAGAATTTTGTTGAGGATTTTATCATCTATGTTCATGAAGGATATTAGCCTGTAGTTCTCTTTTTATGTGGTGTCTTTATCTGGTTTTGGAATTAGGGTAATGCTGGCTTCAGAGAAAGAGCTTGGAAGTGTGTCTTCCTCTTGAATTTTTTGGAATAGTCTGAGAAGAATAGGTTTTAGTTCTTTGAATGCTTGGTAGAACTCTTCTGTAAAGACATCCGGACCAGGGCTTTTGTTTGCTGGAAGATTTTTGATCACTGCTTCAATTTCTTGATAGTTATCAGCCTATTCAGGTTTTTTGAAACCTCCTGATTGAGTTTTGAAGCTTGTATTTTTCTAAGAATATGTTCATTTCATCTAGGTTTTCATTTTGTTGGAATAGAGTTGTTCATAGTATTTTTTTCATAATCCTTTGTATTTCTGTGGGGTCCGTTGTTACTTCACCTCTTTCATTTCTGATTTTGTTTATTTGGGTCCTCTCTCTTCACTTCTTGGTGAGCCTGGCTAGAGGTTCATCAATTTTGTTTATCCTTTCAAAGAACCAGCTCTTGGTTTTGTTGATCTTTTGTATTGTTTTTTTTTTTGTCTCTATGTTGTTTATTTCTGCTCTGATCTTTATTATTTCTTTCCTTCTACTTATGATGGGCTTTTCTTGTTGCTCTCTTTCTAACTCTTTGAATGGTAGGGTTAGATAATTTATTACCATTTTTTCTTTTTTTTTTCTTTTTTGTTTTGTTTTGTTTTGAGGTAGGCCTGTAGAGCTATGAGCTTCCCTCTCAAGACTGATTTTACTGTGTCCCATAGATTTCAGATTGTTGTGTTTTCATTGTTGTTTTTTGGCCATGATGCTTCTTATTTCTTCTTTGATCTCTTTGGTAACCCAATCATTATTTAATAGCATGCTATTTAGCCTCCAGGTGTTTTATTTTTTCATTGTTTTTATTGTAGTTGATTTCTAATTTTATGCCATTGTGATCTGAGAAGATGCTTGATATGATTTCAATCTTCTTGAATTTGGAGAGACTTTGCCTGTGACTCAATATGTGGTCTATCTTTGAAAATGTCCCATGTGCACTTGAGAATAATGTATATTCTGTGGCTTTGGGGTGAAATGTTCTGAAGATATCAATTAATTCCATCTGTTCTAGTGTCATTTTGGATTGATACTTCTTTGCTGATTTTTTGTTTAGAGGATTTGTCCAGTGGTGGTAGTGGGATATTAAAGTCCACTACTACGACTGTGTTGCTGTCAATCTCTCTCTTGATATCCTCCAGAATTTTTTTAATGTATTTGGGTGCTTCTGTATTGGGTGCATATATGTTTACCAGAGTTATATCTTCTTGTTGAATTGCTCCCTTTAGTATTATAAAGTGGTTTTCCTTATCTCTTGTTATGGCCTTCACTTTGAGGTTTAATTTGTCATATATAAGTATTGCTACCCCAGCTTTTTTTTTTTCTTTCATTTCCCTTCACCTGAAAAACCTTTTTTCCATCCCTTCACCATCAATCAATGTGAATCCTTTGTTCTGAGGTGGGTCTCCTGTAGACAGCAGATATATGGGTTATGTTTTCTTATCCATTCAGCTACCCGATGTCATTTGATTGGGGCATTTAATCCATTTACATTTATTATTGATAGGTACTAGTTTGTAGACATTTTTATTATTTACTAGAGGCCCGGTGCTCGAAATTCGTGCACGGAGGGGGGTTGTCCCTCAGCCCAGCCTGTTACCCTCTCCAATATGGGACCCCTTGAGGGATGTCCGACTGCCCGTTTAGGCCCGATCCCACCGGTGGGATCGGGCCTAAACGGGCAGTTGGACATCCCTCTCACAATACAGGACTGCTGGCTCCCAACTGCTTGCCTGCCTGCCTTCCTGATTGCCCCTAACCGCTTCTGCCTGCCAGCCTGATCACCCCCTAACCACTCTGCTGCCAGCCTGTTTGCCCCCAACTTCCCTCCTCTGCTGGCCTGGTCACCCCTAACTGCCCTCTCCTGCAGGGTTGATCACCTCCAACTGCCCTCCTTTGCAGGCTTGGTCCCTCTCAACTGCCCTCCCTTGCAGGCAGGGTGCCTCCCAACTGCCCTCTCCTGCTGGCCATCTTATGTCCACATGGGGGCAGCTGTATTGTGTGTTGCAGTGATGATCAATCTGCATATTACTCTTTTATTAGATAGGATAGAGGCCTGGTACAGGTGTGGGGGCCAACTGGTTTGCCCTGAAGGGCGTCCCAGATCAGGTGGGGGTTCCCTTGGGGTATGGGGCGGCCTGAGCGAGGGGCCTGTGGTGGTTTGCAGGCCGGCCACGCCCCATGGCAACCCAAGTGGAGGCACTAGTATCTGGAATTTATTTACCTTCTACAATTGAAACTTTGTAGCCTGGAGCGGAGCCGAGCCTGGGGCTCCCTCCGAGGCCGGAAGCCATTTGTGTTGGGGTTATAATTGAAACTTTATTGCCTTAAGCAGGTGGGCCCGGCCAGGGCAGGTGGAAAGCTTGGCTTCCTCTGTTACCTAGGAAACCTTGCTCTCTGTGGCTGTAGCCATCTTGGTTTGGGTTAATTTGCATGCTCGCTCTGATTGGATGGTGGGCATGGCTTGTGGGTGTGTCGGAGGTATGGTCAATTTGCATATTTGTCTATTATTAGATAGGATGCCTGTGTTCCTTCTTCCTTCCTATTTTTTCTTTTTTACAGCAGATCCTTTAGCATTTCTTGCATTGCTGGTGTGGTGGTAATAAACTCCCTTAGTTCTTTTTTTGTCAGTGAAGGTCCTGATTTCACCCACAAATTTGATTGATAGCCTTGCTGGGTACAGTGTTCTTGGGTTCAGACTCTTGTTTTGCATGACTTTGTATATTTCATTCCCTTCCCTCTGGCCTGATGTGTTTCTGTTGAGAAATCAGTCGTTAATCTGATGGGAGTTCCCTTGTAGGTAACTTTCTTTATCTCTCTGGCAGCCTTTAATATTCTTACTTTGTCGTTGGTGTTTGCCAATTTAATTATCATGTGTCTTGGTATCAGTCTTTTTGGGTTCATCTTCTTTGGGAGTCTGAGCTTCTTGGAGTTGTGTGAATTTTTTCTTCTTCTCAATATCAGGGAAATTTCCTGTCATTTCTTCAAACAGGTTTTCTATTCCTTGCTCAGTTTCCTCTCCTTCTGAGACCCTTATTATGCGGATGTTGTTTTGTTCCATGTTGTCCCAAAGTTCCCTTAGGCTCTCCCACTGGTTTTTAGTTTTCTTTTGTTTTTTTCCAGTTGCTGCTCTGCTTGGGTATTTTTTCCTACCTTGTCTTCTAGCTCACTGATGTGGTCCTCTGCTTCTTCTAGTCTGCTGTTGATGCTTTCTATTGTGTTCTTTATTGTAGTGTTGACATTTTTTTTTCATTTCTTCTTTATTCTTCTTCATTTCCTCTTGGTTCTTACACATATTGTTGAAATTGTCTTCTATCCTTTTCAGCATCCTTATGACCATTGCTCTGAATTTTTTATCTGACATATTGTTTGCTTCCATTTAATTTACTTCCTTTTCCAGTGATTCCTCCTTTTCTTTCATATGGGGGCTGCTTCTTTGTCTCCCCATGTTTGCCCTTCTGAAGGTGTCTGCTTATGTAGCTCTCTCTCTCCTGCATTGACTTAAAGGCACAAAACACAACATTACAAGACACAATTCAAAGGGAACCAAACACAAATGTATTCACAATACCAATAAGTGCAAATAAAGGTGACCACCAGAGAACAGAGAATTAGGGGAGAGAAAGAGTGCAAATATATATTGAGAAAATAAAAAATAAATGTAAGAGAGAAAGGAAAGAAAAGGAAAAAGAAGGGGGAAAATATATGTATATGGGGATAAAACTCCAAAAAACCAACAACTCATCCAAAAAATGCAAACAACAAACACCCAGCTGAATCTGAGGAGGCAGAGCTTATTTCCAGAAGGTAAGGTCAAGGAACTGAATGAATGGGGGAATGTCCACAATTCAGTATAGAGGAGGTAGAAAGAGAATGAGTGTATTAGAAGAAAAGTAAAATAGAAAATAGAAAAAAGAGATAACAAATATATATTAAAATATATATAAAAGAAAAAATACATAAAATTTCCCCTTTCTTTAATCTATCTATTTATGTATTCATCTATTATTGGAAAAGGTGAATAGAGAGTAGATAGGCCTGAGTTGATGATTGGAATTAATTAAGCTATTAGTAGAAGAAGAGAACAAGTGAGGAGAGGAGAAACAGAAGCAAAAAAAAAAGAAGAAAAAAAACTAACAGACAAATAAACACAGCAACAAGACAGAAAGAAAGAAAAAGGAAAAAATAAAAGAAAAAATTAACTAGTGAAGAAAGAGAAAAGAGAAGTGTACATGGACTTAGAGCAGGGTAGAGGAAATTATATATATATGAGTAATGTCAATTTTTAACAGGGAATAAAAAGAAAGAATAGAGAAAAAACTACAGCAGGAACATGGTAAGAGAAACAGGACAAAAAAAGGGAAAAGTGAGGAAGAGAGTGTTGGCATAAAGGAAAAACTGAGATAGAATAAAATAATGCTAGAATAAAAATAGAATGTAGAACATTAATCTCAGAATAAAATAAGATAAAATAAAATAAAGACAAAATGAAATAAAACTTTTAAAAAGGTAAAATAATAGTAGTAATAATAATAATTAAAATATAATAATAAAAATTAAATTCAAGTGAGGAAAAAATTTAGTTTCTTAAGTAAAATAAAAAATAAAAAAGTGAAGTAGTGAAGGTCATTCACGCTCTCTACAGTTCTTCCTGGCATATATGTTTCCTGTAAGGTAGTCAGCACAGTGTGGAAGTTCCCTGTGATCCACCACTCCTCTGTGTCATAAGCCACAACCTTGTTTTCAAGCAGGCGAGCTCTCTCTGCTCACTTTGTTTCTCTGCCTGCCTTCAGTTGTATTTATACAATAGTCAATTTCTGACACAACCTCTGGATGGTGGTGTTTCTGTCTTAATTTCCAGGACTAAATGGCCCCTCTACCCAATGTTTAGATTCTTCTTTCCCTGCCGCACTTAATACTGAGTTGGAGGGATGGATTGTCCCAGAGCTGGTTGCCAGCTCATCTCTCCTTATTCTGATCCCAAGTTTCCACAATAACAACTTTCCCCTGCAGTCTTGATGAGTATTTTTAATTGGAAGATCCTATGTACTGTACTTAGCAAGCAAAAGCAAGGAGGTTAAAAAAAAAAAGGCAAAGGAACCATGCCAACTCTTGTCTTTTTCCCCTGGCACTGCACAGCTGGTATAGAACTTCAGGCTGCCTTTCTGGGCCTGGTTTCCCATGGCTGTGGGCTTATATCTAGAGTCCCTTTCTGCCATCAGCCCAATGGAACTCCTTCCACATTAGAGGGCTACACTGATCCCAACAGCCATGGATTTTGTGGGGCACAGTCTTCCTCTGAGACTTTTGTCCCTGCTGTGGGCATTTCTCCTCCTGCAGCCTGGATCCCAGATCTCACCTTTCTCTAGGTGATATCTGACCTTTCCATCCACAAATTGCCTCACCAGCTGTGTTTATTTCACCAATTCTGGTCAGTATTGTTCGATTCAGCTGTTCCTTCTGTCTGCTCTGTGAGAAGGTGCAGGGCCCATCCGTGTATTCATCACCACTTTGTCTCCCCCTGGACAGATTTTTTAGGAACCTGCTGTTGGGGAGGCTGGAGTCTTGGTGTTCGTGCATTCACAGCTGAGGCAGCTGGTCCCTGGGCGTTGTGGTTCTAGAGTCCTGGGAGGTATACGAGGTCTCCCCAGTTGAAGGTAAGGCTGGGCTTCCAATCACAGACACTCTCCCCTTCAAGATGGCATGGTCTCTGCAGCAGAGCCGGCTGCTCTGGGAGAGATTTCAGCAGTAGTAGAGGCTGCCCGGCCAGGGAAGCCTGGTCCGCCAGTCCCCAACAGTCCTGTGGAATATAGCTGTTCCTCACTCCCAAATACAGACTGTCCCCACATGTCCATGCACTCTCCTTTCTCTCTCTCACTTACACACTATCTTGCAGCCTGCCACCATTGGCCACCATCGTGGATCCCCCACATGCTGTCTCTAATCCTACATACTTTCCTGTGAAGGATAAATTTTATTTTATTTTTATTTTTATATTCTTAGACTCTTCAGTATCTCTTCTCCACCACCTGAAAAACTACTCAAAATTCATTCAGAGAGTGAAATGCCTTAGGAGCCTTCTCTCTCTCCTCCACCTCATTGGCCACTCCTGCCTCACTGTGCATCATCTTCTCTGGCCAAAGGGAACAGATGTGCCTGCTTCTCTCTGAGGCTGCCCCAGCCTTCTTGCTGTGGACCTGAACCACTTCTGCCATTGAATATGACCTTTATCCTCTTTCCTCTGAATCTCCAATTTCTCTCTCTAGAATCTGTAGAACCACAAGATTGTTACACCAAAAATAAGAATATTCCAGACTTTTCATCTCTATGTAAACTTGCTTTGACCCTTCTCCTTCTTTTGGATTCTAACCCATTGCTGTGCTTCACCTTCAAGTCAACAGTGTGAACATATTTTAAACAAACTGTCCTCCTTTTCCAAAGTCCATTTCAACCCTTTACATCCTGCTTGTCTTCCCACAAGCACATTAGAACTAATCTTCCAGAACACCCATCTCTGCAGACAAACCCATTGAAAAGTATCCCTTTAACCTGTTGGCAGCATTTGGTACAGTTCACCAATATCTCCCTGTGGGTATTTCTGGTTTTCTATTTTTAAACACAATATAGTCTCTGTTTTTCTTCCTTCCTTCCTTCCTTCCTTCCTTCCTTCCTTCCTTCCTTCCTTCCTTCCTACCTAGCTATTTTTTTCCTTTTCCATAAGATTCTAAAATGTTAGAATTCTTCAGTACTGAATCTTGGATCATCTTCCTTATTTATCTGCATTTCTCCCCAAATGATAACATTCCCCAAATAGTAAAAGTGTGCATCAGCTATGACCTCTCCTCTGTGCTCCAGGCCATATATATATCAAAATACCATTTGACATCAAGTGGAGATCTCACATATGACATGTCCAGATAAATTGTTGTTCCCCTCCAATTCTCTTCTGTTCCAGTCTTTTCAATCTCAGAATGTATCTTCACCATCATCTAGTTATTAAAGCCAGAAACACGGAAGTCATACTTGATATTTCCCTTAATCCCCTCCATCTGGTCTATCAGTAAATCCTGTTAGTTCATCTTCAGAACCAATCTTGTAGACCTGCTTTACTTTGCTCCCTCATACAACATCATATATCTATCTATATATACTGTATAAAAGGTTAATATGTTAAGTGTCTGTACAACCGGTAGCTATGACATGCACTGACCATCAGAGGGCAGACACTCAACGCAGGAGCTGCCAAGCTGCAGTGACTTGGCAATGGCAGTTCTCGGGTGACTCATCTTGAAATCAGAGAGGAGGGAGCCCGATTCCTCATGGGGCCACGCGATTCCACCTTTGGCCATGGGTTATGTTGTTGCTGGGGCATTGTCATCCCCGAATCTGGTTTACTGCACACTTGTGTTTGCGTTCCACACCCTGTATGACAGCAACTTTGCAGAGTGCCTCTTGTACTCCAGGACCCTTCAGGTGATGTT
This sequence comes from Eptesicus fuscus, assembly GCF_027574615.1. Classification (NCBI taxonomy): domain Eukaryota; kingdom Metazoa; phylum Chordata; class Mammalia; order Chiroptera; family Vespertilionidae; genus Eptesicus; species Eptesicus fuscus. Next base: position 6,839,565 of record NC_072484.1, on the reverse strand, counting down.
GGAGAGCAGTTTTGGCTCAATACCCACAGGCCAGGCCAAGGGACCCCACCTGCTGGAGGGACCCTGTTCACACCGCAGAAGCCCTTTGACCCACAGTGCCACCCCAGGTGCAGCTGGCCAAGAAGGAACCTTGGAAGGTTGGCTCCAGGGCATGTCCGGCCTGTCTCGGCCAGTCCTGCTCTGCCAGCCACCTTCTAATTAATTTCCTTTCAATGTGCACGAATCCATGCACTGGGTCACTAGTCCTATCTAATAAAAGAGTAATATGCAAATTGACCACACCTCCACTACACCCACAAGCCATGCCCACAGCCAATCAGGAGCAAGTATGCAAATTAACCCAACCAAGATGGCTGCGGCCACAGAGCTGCAGCAAGCTGGAGGCTTGGGTTTCCCCAGCAATGGAGGAAGCCAAGCTTCCCTGCCACCCTGGCTGGCCCAGGCCCACACTCAAGGCTACAAAGTTTCAATTATAGAAGATAAATAAATTCCAACAAAAATGGCAGAAGCCATGGAGCTGGAGAGAACAGGAGGCTTGAGTTGACCCTGGTGATGGAGGAAGCCAAGCTCCTGCAGCCCTGGCCTGCCTTGGCCCCCACTACAAAGTTTCAATTGTAGAAGATAAATCAATCCCAACAAAAATGGCTGTGGCCATAGAGTGAGCAGGAGGCTTGGCTCTGCTCAAGTCTACAAAGTTTCAATTATAGAAGATAAATAAACCCCAGATACCAGGGCCTCTGTTTGGATCACTGGGGAGCATTGCCAGCCTGCAAACCACCACAGGCCCCTTGCCCAGGCCGCCTCATGCCCCAAGGGAACCCCACCCTGATCCAGGACACCCTTCAGGGCAAACCAACTGGCCCCCACCTGTGCACCAGGCCTCTATCCTATCTAATAAAAGAGTAATATGCAAATTGACCACCACTCCAACACACAAGATGGCTGCCCCCATGTGGTTAAAGATGGCTGCCCCCATGTGGACACAAGGTGGCCGTGACAAGATGGCCAGCAGGGGAGGGTGTTTGGGAGGGACCAGGTATGCAAGAGAGGGCAGTTGTGGGTGATCAGGCCAGCAGGGGAGGGCAGTTGGGAGGGACCAGGCCTGCAAGGGAGGGCAGTTGGGGGCGATAAAGCCTGCAGGGGAGGGCAGTTAGGGGTGACCAGGCCAGTAGAGGAGGGAAGTTGGGGGTGACCGGGCCAGCAGGGAAGGGCAGTTGGGGGGGACCAGGCCTGCAGGGGAGGGCAGTTAGGGGCAATCAGGCTGGAAGGGGATCAGTTAGGCATCAATCAGGCTGGCAGGGAAGTGGTTAGGGCAGGGGTCCTCAAACTTTTTAAACAGGGGCCAGTTCACTGTCCCTCAGACCATTGGAGGGCTGGACTAAAGTTTAAAAAAAACTATGAACAAATTTCTATGCACACTGCACATATCTTATTTTGAAGTAAAAAAGCAAAATGGCAAAAACACCCGCATGTGGCCCACAGGCCGTAGTTTGAGGATGCCTGGGTTAGGGGGTGATCAGGCTGGCAGGCAGAAGCAGTTAGGGGCAATCAGGAAAGCAAGCAGGCAAGCAGTTGGGAGCCAGCAGTCCTGGATTGTGAGAGGGATGTCCGACTGCCCGTTTAGGCCCGATCCAACTAGGATCGGGCCTAAACGGGCAGTCGGACATCCCTTGAAGGGTCCCAGATTGGAGAGGGTGCAGGCTGGGCTGAGGGATATGCCCCCTGTGCATGAATTTCATGCACCGGGCCTCTAATATATATATATAAAGCCCACATTGTAAGAGCTCAAATTGACAAGAATGACAATATCAGTGGGTGGTGAGGCCATGGGGCAATGAGATCCCACACTCTTTTAGCACAAGTCTTAATTGCTAAGACAACTTTGAAAAGAAGAGGCATTGCCTACTAAAGTTGAAGATCTGGCCCTGGCCAGGTGGCTCAGTTGGTTAGAGTATCATTCATACACCAAAAGGTTTCAGGTTCAATTCCAGGTCTGGGCACAAACCTAGGTTGCAGGTTAGATCCCTGGTCTTGGCATGTATGGGTGGCAACTAATTGATGTGTCTCTCTCTCTTCCCCTTCCTCTCTATCTAAAATCATAAAAAAACAAACAAACAAAAAACATGTCCTCAGGTGAAGATTTTACAATAAATAAATAAAGTTGAAGATATGTCACAGTAATATCTATAAAGACACGCCAACAAGAATGCGTGTATGTATGCACCAGGAAACATATTGAAGAATATTCCTATTAGCTACATCACAATAGACTCAAAACAACCCAATGTGCACCCCCAGTGGAATGAATGCAGACATTAAATTGAGGGATAGACATGCAATGGAACACAACAGAGCAATAGAAATGAACAAACTAGCCTGGCCGGTGTCTCAGTGGTTTAATGTTAACCCATGAACCAAGAGGTCATTGGTTCAATTCCAGGTCAGAGTACATGCCTGGGTTGCGGACTTTATCCCCAGTAGGGGGCATGTAGGAAGTGGCAGATTGATGTTTCTTTTTCATTGATGTTTCTATCTCTCTATCTCTCTCCCTTCCTCTCTCTCAAAAATCAATAAAAAACATATTAAAATATTATTTTAAAAATAATTGAACATACTACAGCTACAGTTGACAACACAGATAAAAGAACAGGGATGGACGTTTGAAGTTGTATTGAAATTGTATCAATAATACTTAGCAGAAGAAGCCAGGCACAAATTGATACAAAGATCAATTCCATTTATGATAAGTTTAAAAATCTGGGTTGCCGAGCAATAATGTTTAGTAATTCATATGTAGGTGGGACAATTATAAAGAAAGGCAAGAAAAGTATTACCATAAAAGTCACATGAGTGGTTCCCCATAGAGGGAGGGGAAGGTGGGTTTGAGTCAGGAGGGGCAAGCAGGGGCTGCTGGGGCACTGCCAAGGTCCTGTTTTTGCTTTGTATTTGTGCTTATAGCTGTACACCTTAAAAATTAATGGGCCTATATATTAATGCTTTGTGTACCTTTCTGTATAAAAATTATATTTTTCAAAGAAATTTACAAATATTAAATACACAAATAGCTTTCCAAAATGGAAGCGTTGTGCATAGAATGAAATCCAGACACCTGCTTGTGGCTGACAGGCATCTGCAGGAGGTGCCGGACCCCTCTGTGACCTCAGCTCACTGCCCTGGGCTGCTTGTAAACCACGTGGGAAGGCGCCTCCTGCACTCACGGAGCTCTCTGCTGCATCACGCCTCTGCACCTGCTCTTCCCTCTTAAAGAAAACCTCCTGTGCCTTTTGTTCTGTGAGCTGAGTCTCATCCTGAGACTCAGGTGAGAATGCCATCTCTTCAGAGAAGTGTTCCTGCGTACAGACTCTACCTATTCCCTCTGTCATGCCTTCCTGTTTATTCCCTGTTTGTACCTACCACCCTTTCTGATTCTTTTGGTGCTACCTACTGATTTGCTGACTATAGTCCCAATTATACTGGGGGTCCTGGGAGGGTAGCGACCTTTGGTTTGTTCGTTTGTTTATCATTGTGACCCTAGTGTTTGGCACACAGTACACTGGGCTAAATAAATCTCAATGCAGGAAGAAAATGAATAGATTTGACTTTAGGAAGATAGCCCATTCAATGACTTATTTCAGTAAAATTAACTATTGAATAATTAGACATTTTTTTTCTCGGCTTAAGAAGTGGCTCTAAACAATTACAATTTTTTTCCACATTCTTCTTTTACACACAAATATACCATGTTGGAAAATTGCTCCATTTTATTTATTTATTTTTTATTTATTTATTTATTTATTTATTATTAATCCTTATCCGAGGATATTTTTCCATTGAGTTTTAGAGAGGGAAAGATAGAGAGAAATATCAATGAGAGAGAAACACATCGATTGCACTCTCCCAGACTAGTGCCCGGGCCAGGGAGGAGCCTGCAACCAAGGTGTGTGCCCTTGTCCAGAATCAAACCCAGGACCCTTCGGTCCACAGGCTGAGGCTCTATCCCCTGAGCCAAACCAGGTAGGACAAAAAATTGGTCCATTTTAGTCATAAGTGTGTTTTCTCCAAAAGCGATTCTGTGGAGTAGACAATGCTTCAGTGATTGAGAAGTCCGATTTTGAATGGGAGATGGTTGAGTTAAAAGATGCATCAGAGGCCATGCAGCAGATAAGGAAACTGATGGACAGAGAGGTGAGATAGTTCTCTCTCTCGTGGTGGAAGGTTTGTGGGGAGAGGAAGAGGAGGAGGAGGAGGAGGAGGAAGATGATGAGAAAGAGAAGGTAGAGGAGAAAGAGAAGGTAGAGGAGGAAGAAGAGGAAGAGGAGGAAAAAAGGAGAACAGAAGGAAGAGGGGGAGATGGTAGAAGAGGAGGAGCAAGAGGGGGAAGAGGAGGAAGGAGAGGAGGAGAAAGAGGAGGAGGAGGAGGAGGAGGTGGGAAGAGAAAAAGAAATGAAGGTAAACTAGAATCACATCCTGTTTATTGGCCATGCATACAGGAGGTGAAGGTGAGGGCTAAAAGTTGACTCAGCCAGTGTTAAGTAATGAGGGACAGAAAGACAGACCACTGGGGCTGCCAACTGACTTTGACTTTTTCAATGTGTTCGCGAATGTGCAGTGTATGTGCCTTTCCGATGGATAATGTCCAATCATGGTGAGATAAATCCAGTCCTTTCTTTCCAGGTCATCCTTTTAAGAAGGTACCATGCAGAACTCCCTTCACTTTCACCACAAAGCAGCAGCACTGGTTTTTATCTGCTGTAAGCAATGGCCATCACCCGCCCTTATGACCACTTCTATGTGATTGCCTTCTGCCTGAGGGTGAGAAGCCCCACACCAGGAGCCACAGGTCCCCAGCTCCCTCAGTATCCTGCACCTCCAGACACCCCTGGCCTCTCTGTCAATCTACCTAAAACATTGGGATGCTGATGAAATGCCCAGAACATTAATTAAATAGCCAATAGATCTGTCAGTCTTAAAAGCTCAGTTTCTCTTCTCTTCATTTTCAAACAATAGAACAGCAGCAAATTAAAAATGCGATCAGAATAATAATTCCAATTCAGTAAATTTCAAACAAGTGTTTCATAAACATATACCAGTAATATTTAAAAGATAATTTCATGACATTAAATTCTTTTCTATTAATCATAATGAAGGAAAAACACATTGATGTCACTTACACATACACTCTAAAGAGACTTCAATAGAAAAGTACTAATAACACTAAAATATACATGTTAAAGAAAACAAGATTATTTCCTAGGTTAATTAGTCATCAGAATTGATATCTGGTGTGAAATGTCTATAAATTTAAATGTAAGGCATATCAATTTTGTAACAAAATAAGACCATAAAATTCAACTGTCAAATTTTATAGCACTTGTTTTAGGCAGAATAATGTAGTCCAAAGTTCATTAGGAAAGTATATTTTTTTGTAAAAGACAGAAAGTTTAATTAGAAATATCAGAATGTTAAGTTATTTATTCATTCCAAAAATAATTGGGGATGTTTTAGAAAAAAAAAATCACTGACATTTATTTTGTTTAAATCAAATGAGTATCATTAAAAGACAGTGTGAAAGATCAAAAATAACTAAATAAAAATCAATGTGTATGTCAATTTTTAGAGACAGTTATGAGATTGCTACTTCATTTTATGACTTTGCTGCTGCTACTAGTAGAGTAGTATTTCCAGAGCTTAAAACACATTTCCAAAGATGTTTATATACTGAAATGGCTCAAAATCAAAAATACTAAAAATTGTTGGCTGTTTTCTAAACCACACACATTTGGTCATTTAATTCCTATTGAGGATCTGAACAGCGGTACCCACATTTTTCTTCTTATATTATGATGTTGTCTTATATGGGTGGTAGACAATTTGAAAACTAAACACACACACACACACACACACACACACACACACACACACACACACACAAACATACACACATAAGCACAAAGAAAAATAAGCATCATCCATAAATCTATCACCAAGCATTTTATGTTTCTTCTTCTATTTGTTTATGCCAGCTTAATGTACATAGCTTTATGGTACATATATACACATTTGATAGGATTATATAGCTTATAAATATTAGATTATATCATACTTTAAAATAATAATCAGCTTTATTGAGATGTAATTTACATGAAATAAAATTTATTTCACTTTAATACTAAATCATTCTTGATTCCTTTAAGTAGCCCTGTTTGGTGATGGTTTATTATCTTCTAATATACTACAAAATATAATCTGCCAAGTTTTTATTAGGATTTTTGCATCTATATTTATGGGTGAGTTGGATCTGTACTTACTTTATCTTTGTCAGGTTTTATGCAGGATTGATGTTTGAGTATGACTGGAGAATCTTCTTAAAACTATGAAATGGCACATATATGGGGTCAATATTCTTGGGAAGGAGAAATGAAAACAAAAAATTTAATTATAGAATTACTGTGTGTGTATATGTATGTACGTGTGTGTGGGTGTGGGTGTGTGTGTAAAAACTTGAGCAGTAACTGAGGAAAAACATTTATTCTAATTTTCAGAATTGCGCTTTAATAAATCTATAAATTTTGGTAATTTGTTTTATCTTATTAATGAATGAAACCACTATGTTCAAATTTATTACCATGAAGTTGTATTCATGTTTTCCTATAAATTGTGTAAGCGCTTGTGTATTTAACTTTATTTCTAATTAATTTCCTTTGATTTCTCCATTCCTCCTTTTTTTTTTTAGCAAAAATGATTTTAACTGCTGATTTATATCAACATTTATTAGCTAGTGGGGTGAGTATTCTCCTGGAAAGCAAAGAAACAAAAAAACAAAAATAAATAAAAACCTCCCTCCTTCCCTCATGCATGTGCATGAAGACATATTCATATTTGTTTAGAAGCGTGGGCTCATTTTTATTCAGTATATTACAATCAAGTGCTGTCAGTATTTATTGCAATGCTCCAAAAATATCCAGGTTTGGTATCCAGCTGTTTCTTATTTCCTTTGGCATGTTCTTACCAGTTTTTCAACACTTTCAATGTTTTGGCACAGAAATATGTTTTAAAAAGTCACCTTACATTTTCTCTGTCTTGGCCAAGGAATCGACCATTTGTACATAGTAAGCATGTTGTGGGCACTAACAGTCCATACACCCATATACATACATGCATAGGGACAGCGTCAGTTCATACTAATGCTTCTTATTCAGTTCAGGACTTCAAGCATCCTCCGTCTCCCTCATCCAGGATGAGAGGATAAGTCAAAATAGCCCTGGCTTTTTGTTTGGGGAAGGATGCCACTCATAGGCGCTTCTGTCTACATTTCAGTGGACAGTATTGTAGTGCATGGACATATCCAGGAAAGAGTAGGAAAATGATATTTTCTAGATGAAGATAATGCCCACTTAAACAAAGCTAGGGTTCTGTTAGTTACAAAAAAGGACAGAAATGAACATTGGGTTGGTAGCTAGCAACGGTTGCCACAATATGACTTGCCAACCTGGAGAGAAATATTCAGGTTGTTGCGCTCTCTGAAACCTGGAATAACCACCGTGCTGGCCCCTCTTGTTTGAAGAGGAGCACAGGAGCCTTCCTTAGTTCCCACTGAGAGTATGCTACCACTCACTTTTCCTTTAAGTAAACATAAATACAGTGACAACTTTGACATTCTCAACTGAACATTATAGTATTCACACAGTATAGTATTATCAGCTATAGTATTATAGCTGATAAAACAATTATGTATTCTAGCATATTCCTTTTCCTGTACAGAGGATGAGGTCTAAACCTCATGTGCATATCAAGTCCAATAAGATGTTTTGGACAATGTCAGTATGATTTCCGATTCCTAGGTTACCCTAACCCTTGCCCACGTCCATACCCAATTTTATGATCATGTCTGCTTCTGCCTCATGGCTGTGTTCGAACTCTTCTCTGCCTTTTTAAACTTTAATTCATTGTCATCTGAATAAGACAGTTATACTGAAAAGAAATCTATTTTTAGAAAGCATAGCTTCATTCCCCAAAAATCACATGGAGGATCTCAATCCACCCGTATAACTGCAAGTAAAAGAGGTCCTTATATCTCTGAGGACAGCAGGAAGACTTTTCTGCTTTTCTTTCATGAAATGTCTTACAATATGGCCTCTGAGGATCTCTTGTTATGTATTTGACTAATGGTTTGTAGAATATGGTTAGGAAAGCAATGGGATAATGAAGTTTCATGCCAGAGAGCCAATCTTCAATCTTTCGCCACTGTTGACTTGCAAAATAATCCTTAGTGGAACAACACATTTTCTGAGTCTGGGGGGAGAAGGAGCCAAGAAGAACTTATTATGTTATCTGAAGCAGACCCATCAATCGTCTTCAATCCCAAGTCCCAATTTGTCCAACTCCTGCCCTAAACACATGTGTATTATAAAGAAGGAAACAGTGTAAAATAATTTAAAATGGATGGGAAAGCATTGTTTTGCTTTCTTTTCATCAGAAAAATAATTTCCTTCTGAGGTTATTTTTGTTTTAAGAATATTTTAAAGATATAAAATGTCTCCACTCTGTTGTTCAGTGTCAATTACTGCATATTCAGCTGCTGTGGAGCCTGGAACACCATCCCAGGGGCCAGTAACTCTTTTTGGTACTTTGGAGTTGGCCATAATTTGACTGCCCTACGGTCATGATTATCTTTAGATTAATGTACCAGGTCCAAACACTGAAACTCTAGTTTTCCTAGACATTCGCCATGTATCTTAACTAGCCTAAAAATTACGATTAAAGACAGAAAGTATAGATCTACTACTCCATTGTAACATTAAAAATATTGTGACCTGAGCCCGGTCCAAAATGTTCTTCATTTTATTGACCAAAGACCCATGATGGAATAATATTTTCTAAATGCTGGAATTCTATCCTACACTTTTCATATTCATCATCATACATGGGGATGACACTATTCTAGAAGACTGTTTCCCAAAGGATGTTCTGTGGAGCACTAGTTACACAAGATGCTCTGTGGAAGGCAAGGGTCCTGGAGACAATAAATTTGGAAGATGCTGCAGATCAGGTCCCTCACTTGCAAAGTTCTAGAGAAGACTTTCCATTGCAGTTCATCAAGTATTTAACTCCTGAGCTCTATGATCTTAAAATATTTATTCACATCCTTTGGAAGCAGTATTTTGCAGAACAGCCTTTGGAAAACAAATTTCTAGAATTTAAGTGAAGCACTGAAATTCATCCCATTATAGTGTTTTTAAGGTTTGACATTCCTCCCTTGGCTCCAAGTTTTTCTGTAGCTAAATAGCTATCTAAAACATTGAGACATTTTGAAACTACGAGAGAGCCATTGAAAAGCCCCAGTAGAAATTTAAATTATTTTTATTTTTTGCTAATCCTCACCTGAGGATATTTTTCCACTAATTTTTAGGGAGAGTGGAAGAGAGAGGGAAAGATCGATGTGAGAGAAACACATCCATTGGTTGCCTCCTGCATGAGCCCTGAACAGAGCCTGGGCCAAGGAGAAGCCTGCAACCAAGGTGCATGACCTTGACTGGAATCAAACCCAGGATTCTTTGGTCCACAGGCTGACAGTCTATCCACTGAGCCAAATTGGCTAGGGCCCCCAGTAGAAATTTAAATCATAGCTTCTCAGAGTGTCATAGAGTTTGGAATAGATGTTCCATATCCTTTCCTGCATTCTCAAATGATGAGGACAACACCTTAAATACCCAGCAAGTTCCACAAACAGATGGAGAGTATGAAGGTGGACAGAGAAGAATGAAATGCCATTCTCAGCCTTGGCTAAAGTGAAGCTTCTCCTTGGTGTGTTCTTGGATCCCTGATCCACCAAGGGTGCCAGGGAACTTTCCAGATGTTGTTATGCTTGTAGAGTGATGGGCATTTTGGGAGCCCTGGGGCTCCAGATCCAACATTAGATTACGTCTCAGCACCAAATTTGGCCAAGTTTCCTTCGTGCTAATCATACTCTCCTGTTCTTTGTCATGTGTCCCCCTGCCATCCTTTTAGTATTTTTCATCCATCACCTGCCCACACATGCTTAATGGCAATAGTTTCTTCACTGCTCAGAAATCCTTTCTCAAACACAACCTGTTTTCAATCCTGAAACCATTTCTGGAGCATACTGATGCTTCTTGCAGGGAATTATGCTAAGTCCTGCCTCTGTAGGCTCACTTTCATGTCCTGACACTAAATAGTTCTTCTTATTACCCAACAACAAATCAGCCTAATTTCCCAGGATTTTCACACTTCAGTCTGCTATAATCACCTCTGGCATATTTAAGGCTAATTCCTACCACCCAGTGTTTGTAATTGTCATTCTTTTTTAACTCAAATGCTCCACTTACCACTTTCAAGGGCCTTGACCCACCAGCACATTCTCCTTCAGCTGAGCAGCCATTGTGTAGAGGGGCTACACCCAGGATTCAAGCCCTTTATTCTGATCAGAGCAGGCCACTTTCCCTTTGCGGTGCCTCACTTTCTTACCTTTGTCCATTGTGTTTTGGGAGAGCAATGAGTCCCCAGTTTAAGCAGTGGTCTTGGGATGATAGTTACAGTGACAAGAGTTATAGTTAAAAGTTTGGTTTAACATATTCTGCTTTGGGTCCAATGAGAATTAATCTCCAGACTTTTTCCAGAATTATAGGGAGGAATAAATTTCCTTCCTAACACTGTCATTCCCAACTTCCCAATAGGTTTGCTCACCTCATAGGATATGAGGTTACAGCTGCCAGTGAGCAACTTACCACCACATTAAGAGACTCTAAGAACAAAGCCCTTATAGAGAAAAACCAGAGTTGAAAGATGGAGAAATATCTGGAATCCAACTGTGCTGGAAGGTACCCCATGGACTTTCCAATAACTTGAATCATGTTCCACTGGGTTTCTGCCATTTGAAGCTGAAGGAATACAAACTAGCCCAAACACCTGCTTTGTAACAGACCCCGAGGTGCTAATTTTCTCATCAGCAACTCACCCAAGTTCTGTATTTTTAGGCTCAACAACAATTCTGTGTGATCACCATGACCACACGTGGTTAGAGACTGAACATTTCAGAGCCTACAAATACCTTTTCTCTCCTTGTGCCTATTCTATTTTTGTCATTGATACATTTTTATATCTTGATTTAAAATTCTATTTTCCAACTTCTTTGAGTTTCTTCATACGTGTCAGTGACACAAACCAACACAGATGTGAGAAGAATCCAAGATGTGTGGTGCTGCCCACCATCCTGCTTGCAGATGTTTTGGCTTGTGCATGGGGTGATGCATTTTGCTGTCCAAACACAAGCATCAGAAGCGGATACCACTGTTTGCCTTGAGGCATCAGAAGCCCGAGCCTAACCAGGCACCATGAATAGAAAACCTACCATGCAGATGTTCTGGGTCATTTTTAGCCGGTGGAGGGAGCTGGTTAGATGATAGAGACACGCTAGCACCAGTGGGATGCAGTGCTTTAAATCCCATTGCTCTTTCTTCATGCCTTATGCAAACCAAGGAAGCTGGTTTTATTTCCAATTTTGTAACAAAAAGGAACAAGGTGCTAATTTTTCAAATGAAGATGGAAATATATTTTCTACTGACTGGCTCTGCTGCTCTGTTTCTAAGTGAACTGTCCTCAGGGAAGCAGCCAGGCTACAATTTTCCTGTCACATAAAACACTGCGTTATATTTTAGGCAAATCCGCTTTATTTTTGGATAGTCTCTCTCTCTCTCTCTCTCTCTCTCTCTCTCTCTCTCTCTCTCTCTCTCTCCTCTCCCTCTCCCTCTCCCTCTCCCTCTCCCTCTCTCTCTCTCTCTCCCTCTCTCTCTCTGATCTAAGCGGATATGGAATGGTGGTGGACACCTGGCATCCCCTCCTCCTCCAGCAAAGAAAAGTGCTGTGTGTTGTAAAAGAAAAAAGAATAGAAACAAGTATAATAATAAACGAAGTCCTTCCTTGTCTCTTCCTCAGGAGATAAAAAAAAAAAAGTCCTTTCCGGTGAATACCAGCTTACATAAAATACAGGTGGAAGGGGCGGAAAGGAGGAAAAAAGACTGCCTTCTTTGAAGTCATTACATGTTTTATAGTGCAGGGAAAGGGTTTGCCTGGGTAATTTCTAAGTGAAGTGGGATGGGGGAAAGAGCTTTGATGTCATATACAGGGTGGGGCAAAAGTAAGTTTACAGTTGTGAGTATAAGAAACAGGGTTTATTTTCATATTATTATTTAGTATTGTATTTTATTATTGTATTGTTTTCCACATGAACAACTGTAAACCTGCTTTTGTCCCACCCTGCATATTAAACAAGATTTTCTTAATTTTTGAAGCTTTTAGGTAATTTTTTTCTTTCCTACTGGAGAAAAGCTTGATCTGAGATAAAAGACCCAAATTGCTTTCCTTTCAGGCTCACCTTTAATTCATTTCCACTTTTATTGGAGCTGAACTATCAGGAATGATGAAAGTCGCCTCTCCTCTTATCATCCCTGCATCTAAGTGTATAATAATTATTACATTATGTTTTCCTACAAATCTGGGTTCCTAGAAGTGATTACAGGATGACTGTCATCTTAAAAGTGTAATTCCAAGCACAGCGCCTTATTTTTAGAGAAGGAAAATCGCTCCTCGATGAGGTGTGGGTGGTGAAATCATATTAAGTGCATTATGGATAGGCTGGGCTGTAATACAGCCACGCAGGCGTCTCATTCTGAATGGCAGAGGGAAGTCCACCAGAGATCAAAGCCTGGTAATAGCAAGCCCATTAATAGGGAGGCCCGCAGGGATCATGGCGTGGCGTGAGCTAATGCAGCGATGCCACTCAAAGACTCAGACTGTTTCCCGGTGTCTCCATTAGGAAAATGTCAAAATGAGCTCGTTTCCCTTCATTACCAGATCTGACATCTGGGCTAAACTCAAGAATCCTTGCAGTTATAACAAACGTGGATACACAGCTTGTCTCCATTTTCACCTCCTCCCTCGAGGACTCGGCACTGTGGTGTGGGAAGAAGGTGTTAACACATTTTGAGTTCCCCCAAGGCCCGGAGACTGCTCTTCTGGTTTCTTCTCTGGAGGAGAATTTGGAGGCCTTAGGCCCTGTTTTCTACTATGTTAAAGCTTTGTGAGGCAGAGCCTAACAAAATAAACACAGATGATTGGAAGGAATTGTCCAAAGTAATTACTTAAAAATTGACCTGCTGCAAAATTGTAGGAAAGGGCAAAAAATCTCCCCAAGACAAGTACCTTAGCAACCACTATCAAAAGACTCAAAATCACCATTTCATCAACTTCCAGGGGACGAATATTAATACATTTTGCTTGTGTGAAGGTAATGACAGTGTCCATGACAAATGCCAATATTAATGGTAATACTAAGGACAATAACACATACATTTAGGATATTTATAATGATCTATGTTTGGACTTTTAAATATTGTCTCCCATGGGCTTTCCAACAGCCATGCTAGGAGGCCTTGTGGTTTTTCCCTTACATAAGGAAGATGAGTTTTGGAGAAGTTAAGTAACTAACCCAAGTTCTCACAGCTGGTAAGTGGCAGACAGGATTCAAATCCCCACATTGCCCAAGGATAAGTCCTTACCATTAATCCCCATGTTACTCTGCTGCACAATGTGGTTTTCATTACAAAGAGTAATATCTGTATGGATGGCAAGCATTCAAGGAAATGAAAACTTTCTTGTTGTGTTTGAAACTGACTGTATGTTTTGAACATCAGCCTCCAGAATTACTTATGCAATGACCAAGACTTTAGAAAGGGGATACAGGGTGTTTTCATAATTCCTTAACAAATCATTATTCTAACTTCTGCCATTGAACTCAGACATAGTATTTTATAATGAACTAGTGGCCCAGTGCACAAAATTTGTGCATGGGGGCGGGTATCCCTCAGCCCAACCTGCACCCTCTCCAATCTGGGACTCCGGCACTGCTGGCTCCTAACTGCTCACCTGCCTGCCTGCTGATCGCCCCCAACCACTTCTCGCCCCCAACTGCCCCTCCCAACTGCCTGCTTGCCCCCCAACTGTCCCCCCCTGTCAGCCTGCTCACCCCCAACTGCTCCCCCCGCCACTGCCGGCCTGATCACCCCCAACTGCCCTCTCCTCCTGGCCTGATGGCCTGATCTCCCCTAACCGCCTCTGCCTCAGCCCCACCACCATGGCTTTGTCCAGAAGGACATCTGGAAGGTCTCCTGGTCTAATTAGCATTTTACCCTTTTATTAGTATAGACAAGGAAGATGGATCAGTGCTCATAGAGATACTGTTTTAGTTGGCAGTGGAAATGGAGTCCCCATATGGCTCTTTCTAATATGCTTTGCACTAGAAATACCCAGGGAAACATGTATTAAATTAGAGACAGGGTTGACTTGGATGATATGCCTTTCTTGGAAGCTGGGAAGCTGGAGGGGGACATATTGTTCGGGTTCAATGGGGCATAACTCTGCTTGACCTCTCCATGATGAAGACTGGGCCAAGCTGAACTCAGTGTACTTCAAGGACAAGTTTAAGGATAAGAGCCTGATACATGTCAACATTCCTGTAGCTCAGTAGCTCTTAAACTTGAGCATGCATCAGAGTCCCCATAATTTGCATATGTAACAAATGACTTAGATGCTGTTGGTTTGGGAACCACATTTTGAGAACCACTGCTAAAGGAGATTTGGTCAGCACTCTGCACTTAACCCCATGGATTTCGTAATGGTGTTCCTGCACACCAGCTTCCCATCACCAGCCCTGCTCTGTGTGAATACAGGGAAACCCTCAGGGTAGCCCTCAACCAATGACTGATGGTATGGGGTTTGGGCTGCCTTGTCACCACTGTAACAGGCCCCTGGTGTGTCTGGCACTGAGTTCAGATTTGCCTGCAAGACTGAACTTGGAACTTTACTGGATATTGCCCCATTTCTTGGCTCCTCACTCCTCTAACTAGTGTATTCCAGGAGCACTTCTTTCATACCTCACTTTCCCATAGATCTTCAAAGAGCCAACCTCAGACCCAAGAGCATCAGTTGTTAATGGAAAAGTTTCTGGATGGTGATGTAAGCCTGGGCATTAAAGGGAGAGACATAGCAAGAGCAATTCTTTCTCCCCGGCTCAGCCTCAGGAGTGGGTAACAATAGTAGAGGGGACACATGGGGTACCAGGGCAATTGAAAAGCTACCATTGGTGGGCTGCACATGTTCCAGTTCCTTCCATGCACATATTGGGGTCACATTTGCCAATCTGCAAACCATTCAATTTCATTTGCATCGGAATGTAAACGTTTTCTGTTCAGGGAATTTTGTTGTTGTTAACTGTTATTTTTAGAAAGATCCAGTACCTAGAAGGTGTTTAAATGCCTGTTGAATAAATGAATATATTGTGAGACCTTAAATAATGAACCGTGGTTAAAAAGCACAAGTCAGCCTTCACCAGTTGCTCAGTGGTTAGAGTGTTGGCCGGAGGAGCAAGGGGTTGCGAGTTTGATTCCTGGTCAAGGACAGGTACCTGCATTGCAGGATCACCACCCCCAGTCCAGTTGTGTGAGGAAGGCAACTGATCGATGTGTCTCTCTCAAATTGATGTTTCTCTCTCTCTCTCACCCTCTCTCCTTCCCTTACATTCTCCTAAGAAAATCAATGGGAAAAATATCCTCAGATGAGGATTAACAACAAGCAAACAAGTCATGTTTTGCAGTGAATGGGCAGCAGTTGGAAAGCTCTCTCATTGGGAATTTATATACAGTGCACCTGTGCCTTTTCCACTCATCTCTGGTCAACCTCAGTGCTGTGGTGAGCACCAGAAATGGGACCTGAAACCCTGCCACATGTCACTAAACCAGGCCTGCAGCATTGACTGTGGTTCTCTCTCTTTGTTCTTTGTCTATAGACAAAGTGGTTTAATTTTTTAATCACTTTGCAATATTGGACACTAAAAATCTATTCAACCAATAGAAACATGAAGACCCACTGTGTGCTGAGCACTTTGAAAGTCTGGGAGTATAGCAGTTAGCAAACAGATAGAAAGAATCCCTGACCTCAGGGAGTTAAATGAAGCCAGTTACACCAACCAACTGGAGCCGAATGTGTGCAGAGATAGCTTTATGCTTTCAGTTAAAAAAAAAAAAAAAAAGCATTACAAATATTTCTTCTTGTCTCAAAATGATGGCAATTAAAGACATTTGTTTTCTTTAATATGTCCCTCAGGCCTTTGCTCTTTCCTGTCCTTAAAATGATTTTCTGAACCTTCTCTTGGTTGGTCCCTCCCTCCATCCCAGAGGCTGTTCCTGGTCACTAGTTCTGATGTAAGTAGCCTCTCCCCATCACCACTTCCACACACAGGACCTCTCTTCTACACTCACCTACATGCTCTTTCCAGAACACCTATCACTATCTGAGGTTATTGTGAGTTTAATGTGGCTCCTGGTTTCTCTGAGCAGGTCTTATCAACTGCTAGGACTTCAGTATTGGATGCCCAGTAGGTACTCAATTGTAACAATTGCCACATGTCGGTATGGACTTAACAGTTGCAAAAAGAGCATGTGTATTAACTTTTCTGAAGTTAATGTTTTTGCACCTAATTATCTCCTAAAACTGTCATTTTTTAGTCTGAGCCACTCTTCTCTCTGCATGGACAGGGCCATCTGTTAACTCGCAGTTGTAATTGTTTCTGCAGATGGGCGTTAAATTATAGACATGACCAAGAAGCCATGGCTGAGCCTGTCACCAGCCCTTGCCAATGGTCCTTTTACTGTTCATTTTAGAGAGCAGACTAGTTCTTCCGCTTCAAAGCCCCCACATAAGTCAAATGCATTGTCTGCAATGGCGATTTCAAAGACCTTCTGTTACGCCACGGAGGTTTTGCTGCGCAGGGTGAACTGTCTCTGAGTTTCAAGGACACCTGGATATCCCCTGTGCTTCCAGACCCAGGTATCTCAAAGTCAAACACTGGGAATTATAAGAATATTTCTGGGAAGAAATGTATGGGTTCACTGTATATACCTGCCTGGATTCTAGCCACAGAGCTGCAGTTTCAGAAAATTCATTTGACTTTCCCTTTCCCCCTCGAAACCCCCCCCCCCCCACACACAGAATAGTTCCTCAAGCACATCACAGATTTTGTCTAAATTGTTTTTTCCTGCCAATCAGATGGGTGATAGGAATCAGTTTAAGGGATTTGTCCAGTTCTTGGCATTATATATGTTGGCAATAAAAGTCATGCCAGGCTACTCTTAGAACAGAATCTGCCATCTGTGATAAATGCCTACCAATTATTTTTCTTAATTTGTAGTTTCTCATCACTTTTGATGAAAGGGAGGGCATTACAAAATTTTCAAACCTAATGAGGAGTTTAAAACACGCTTTGGCTCTATAAAATGATGCACACAGCTTAAGAGACGTTTTGGTTAATGTGCAGCAGAATGGACATCTGTTGCATTTTCCTGCTCAGTGTTTATGTCCTGTTCTAGAACATCCTTCGTTTTTTTGTTTGTTTGTATGGTTGTTTTTTTTTTTTCTGTTTTTTTTTGCAGACCTTGCTGTCCCCAGTCCCATTCCATGTGATTGAGGTGTGACCGACTGGACTCTTCTCTCCTCCAGGGTTGGGGGCTAGTCAGCAAGGTCTAACCCAGACCTCCACCATTTGGTTCATGTATGGGCAGGTAACCTGAGCGGGTCCCGTGAGCCTAAATCTCATGGGGTTGGCAGACACCACTAAGAGAAAGAGCTGGCCATTTTACTAGACTAAGTGGGGTGAAGGTGTAAGTCTGAAGTACCAGTAGCCATAAGATAGAACGCAGCTGAGCAGGGAGGAGAGTTAACGATGAAGGGAGAGGGAGAGACAGGGGAGGGTCTGTGATGAACTTTAGTAAGAGTGCTTGAATCCTAGAGCTAGCTCTGCGGAAAGGGAGGCCAACCCTCCTAGGCTTTTCAATTATTTACATTAATTTTTTGTTTAGTCTGGTTTGATTTATGTTTCTTTCATTTGAACCCCCCCCCCCCCCAAATTGCTAACTGTGAGAGTTGGACTTACTAAACCCAAAGACAGCTGTCTAATTCATGAGAAGTCTGGCATGAGTTAGTCTTAGAATTCATATGTGCCAGACACCAAAAGTCTTTAGGTTAAATACAAATTTTATATGAACAATTTAGGAATATATATTTTTTATTGCTAAGCATTCCATACATTTGAAAGAAGGAGTCACATTTGCCAATCGCTTTGTGACATTTCTTGTGCAAAGATGGGTGAAACCAATATTAAGGAAGCTCAAACCAAGGGGCGGTTTGTATTTCACATGCATTTCCAATTTATTTCTAGTTGAACTCAGAAGGAGAGAAGAGACAGATCACCATATAATCTATTCAATTTCAATTTCAAAAGATGCTGCTGCTGATCAAAGGATACTCGTGAGTAGCCCATTTCCATAAAATGAATTTTGACAACTTTCCCCCAAATGTGTGTCTTACTTTAGCTTTTGATTTGAAAGGAAAAATGGAGGTTGGCAGGAAAGATAAATGAAAGTGATTCTGACAGTGTTTGGGGCTGCAAATAGCCTGTGTCTTAGATGGTCCGTAGTTTTCTGAGGCGGGTTTTAACCTAGAATTTTTAATCTCGAACCAGCGCGCCTTACTTCCCAGCTTGTGGTTTCTCCAAGAGAGCTTTTATATTTCCACAGAGAAATGGCTGTTTCAAAGGAACACCCATTTCCCCCATCCCCGATCTAATCTCTGGGAGGTAGGGCCTGCTGACTCCTGTCTGGGAACCCTTTTTACAGCTACAGAAATACATAATCCGCTCTTAGATGCAATTACCTAGAATTCCAGGGGAACGGGGTTGAGCAACCCATTGGTTAGATATTTTTATACAGGCACCAAGGTTTCCCTTCCATTTTTTAAGACAACACTCCAAATAGTAACATTCTGATATCTGTTTTTTGTAAGAATTGATCTTGATTACCTCCTTGACATCAGCTGCGAGACATTCTTGGTTGGCTGCTCATTCTTTGCCACTTTCTCTCGGGCGTTGAGAGCTCACTGTCTTGATTCTGTGAAAAGCCTGACTAGTTTGGGGTCCAGCACGAAGAGGTTCTGCACTTGTCAAACGAGACAGAACCACGGTCCATTTTAAAGGAAGAATAGAAATTCAATTTTTGCATGGTTTACTTTTGGCCTGGTATTGAGCAAATAGTAAAATATTCATGCTAAATTTGCTCAATAAATATTGTGTTACTGACATAACATTTACTGTCTTACAGTAGCACAGGCCAATGTATTAACTTTACATTTCCTGCTTTTTGATATTTTCTCTCCCAGATTCAGAGCTTTCGTTCTCTGAGGCTAAGTTCAGCTAACATGTAGAATTGATTAAAGTGACTGATCCCAAATCTCAGCTCCTCTAGAGGTGTAAAATTACCATAGAAAACTAGTGAACCCAAGTGAGTAGACGACATTCATCCATTCGTTTGATCATTTCGTTCTTAGGCATTTACAGCTCGACTTGCTCCAGAGGGGATTTAATACAGAGCTTCCAGCAGAAAGGATGGACTCCTTCTCAGACACATGGCTGTCCCATGTCTTTCCTTTCCCATCCTCCCCATATATATTAGCATCTATTGCTGTGTGTTGAAATGAGGCAGCTTCACACAACAAATGTGCATTATTTCCGTTTCTCTAGGTCAGGCATCCAGCACAGTTAACTTCAGTGCCTGCGAGGTGTAATCAAGGTGTTGGGGCTACAGAATTCTCTAGGCTGGTCTGGGGAAGGGACTGCTTCCAAGTCACTCACCTGTCGGGTCTTAGAAAATCCATCACCATCTTGGGGCTCTCAGCAGGTCTCAGGTTCTCTTTGCCTGTTAGGGGAAGTCATTGTTGTAGCCACATGAGTCTCTCCATAGGGCTACTCATGACATGGAAGCTTGCTTCCCCCAGAAAGAGAGAGAGAGAGAGAGAGAGAGAGAGAGAGAGAGAGAGAGAGAGAGAGAGAGAAAGTTATGTCTTTTTGTAAGCCAGTCTCTGCAGTGACATCCCATAACTTTTGCCATGTTCTGATCATTAGAAGTGAATGAGCAGGTCCGGTCCCCGTTCATCACAAGGGTCTTACACCAGGTGTGAGTAGCAGAGATGGGGATCACCAGGGGCCATGCTGAGTCTGCCTGCCCCACACGCTATGAGAGATGCGCACTGTAATCAGACAGGCCTGGGCTTCAGTCCACATCTAGTAACTAGAGGCCTAGTGCATGATTGAATCATGCATGTGTAGGGTCCCCTACACGCTTCCCTTTCAATCACAGGGAGCTGGGTGCCTGTCAGCTGGTGCACCAGGCGCTGGAGGCTTCTGAAAGGCCTGGTGCCTGAGTGGACAGGCACCCAGCTCCCACGCTTTCCTTTCGATCGCTGGTGCACCAGGCCTTTCAGAAGCCTCTGGCGTGGCGGAGGCTTCTGAAAGGCCTGCTGCCTGAGTGGACAGGCACTCAGCTCCCCCGCTTTTGATGGTCAGCGCGGCGGGATGTCAGCTCGCTGCTCCAGAGGCCCCTTCTGTGCCGCAGCACAGCCATGGCACAGACGCTGAGCTTGTGCCGCTGCTGGCGACGCAGCTCAGCGTCCCGCCGGCCCAATCAGCTACCCCGGCCACCCCGAGTCCCGCCCCCCCGCGCCTCCTGGCCAATCACGGGCATAGTGAAGGTACGGTCAATTTGCATATTTGTCTATTATTAGGTAGGATGACTCTCTATGTGATTTGGTCACGTTTCTTAGCATGTCTCGGCCTTAGCTTGCTCGTGTATCAAGCATAGATACAACAAGCCCTTCTTCCCAGGCTTGAATCAGTCATTTTGTACAACAGCCTCACATCTGAGGCCCTTGCACATAGTAAGTGCTCAGTAAAAAGCATTTTTGTCCTGCTTCTCTCTCTTCTACTTACAGTCACATGGCACTCACACCAACCACCCAACTTTGTGAGGTCTTCTGCTCCCCACTGGGAAGAGCGGGGTGCCTCACTGTCCGATCTGAGTTAGGATCCGGGCTTTCCCACCTCCCTGCTGCAGGAACAAGGGTAAATTCATGTCTCCAAGATCTGTGTTCCCCAATTCTTCAATGGGGAAAGGAGGGATCACAGACTGTTTGTGAGTATTCAATAAAATAACATGTAATGCATTTACCATGCGCCTGGCAGGTGATATTTGATCAATATGGGCAGCTCAGATTTATATTAAAATTATTCAATGAAAATTATTTAAAGCGATCAATCATTGATATGATAAGTGTGGGCCTCGGCCAAAGGATATGGGAAACCTGCCTCGAGGAGCTGACTCACTGGAAGTTTTCCATCTTCTCCGTCCCTCCCTCAGGCAGGTCAGAAAGTGCTCATACAGACCAGAAGGCCAGCTCCTTTTGAGAAAGTGATCATTTGACTGATTTGAGAGGAAAACCTGCCTTGGACCACAAACATAAGCATATTGGAAAAGCCGAGAGACAGAGGGAAGTAGAGAGAAGCAGTGATTGTTCCCTGGGAACCACCAAGAGACCAGAGAGAGGAAATGCTGCAGAGACCGCAGCTTGGCGGAGACACCCATGGACAGGCTGCGGCAAGGGCGGCTGAAAAGCTATCAGCACCTCTCAGTAAAGAATCCCTATTCTGTTTGAATTGTATGTCTGCTAACTGTATGTCTGGTAGAAAAAAATCACCTCTGCCAGGGGAACCTATTCAATCCTGTCATCTGAGGCACAGGGTGTGAAATGGTGATTTGAAAAAAACACATGTAAATTATGTTCCTGGTTTGTTTATTCTTTTCCTCCTCACTTTTCCAACCCTGAACCTTTGGCCCCACCCCATCTAAATTTCTACCTAAGGAAACAGGCTTGTCCTAGGAACATCGATCAATTCGCATGCATCTTTGAAACAATTTCCCCACTTGTAGTACCTGTCAGGCTTGTCGAGGATCCAGAGGAGACCTTGTGGCGCTGAAAATGGAGCTGGTTAAGTGGCCCTGTTTCCACCCACCTCCTGTGATGATTACCGAGAGACCAGTGTGGCTGGGGTGGTCTGCGATGTTAAGGAAGATGACTCCTCCCTGGGTCTGTCTTCGCTCAGGCTCGGTGACCGGGATGGGGTCACGTTTTACTTATCTATGTTACCACCCTTTTACGCACAGCAGGGGCTGAGCTATTGGAAATTCGGCTCAGAAGGAAAGAGAGGTTCACAGTGGATTTCTGAGCAGCACACCAGAGAATCACCTTAAATGCAGAGAAATGTGGGCTAATAGAGATGCTCAGGACAGTCTGTGCATGACTCGCTCGCCTGTTGCGCATCACACAGCACTGGGCGCAGTGGTGGGCACGCGCTGGGGCACATTTATTTATTGCAGTACCTGAATTAACTGGTTTCTATTTTTCTTTCTTTTTTCTTTTAATACATTTTTATTGATTTCAGAGAGGAAGGAAGAGGGAGAGAGAGAGATAGAAACATCCATGATGGAGAGAATCATGGATTGTCTGCCTCCTGCAAGTCCCCCACTGGGGATCAAGCCCACAACCCAGGCATGTGCCCTTGACCAGAATCAAACCTGGGACCTTTCAGTTGGTAGACCGACGCTCTATCCACTGAGCCAAACCAGCTAGGGCTCCGTGTCTCTTTTTCTATGCAAAGCTTCTGGACTGAATCAAGAAGCGTTATTTTCAATTCCATCCCACCGCCCTCCCCTGTGTGCATGGGCTGGCCTTGAACTCCCAGCAACCCAGTAAAGTCAAGTTTGAAACAGTAGAGCAGAGGTCACTCAAGTACAGAGTGTGGGTTTAAAACTGACTCCTCCAACCCCGACCCCAAGGTGGAGTCTTGGGCAAATTTCCTGATAATTCTGTGCTTTACTTGTCTGGTCTGTACTATGGGCATTGTTCTTGTCAGTAATATGGGCATTATTCTGGTCTGTGATATGGGCATGCTAGTCAAAGAGGTGCGAGGTTCACAGTTCAGTTAAACAGAAAGCAATGCCTGCTCCATAGTCAAGGTCTAGTCAAAGTCAGTTTCTATTGTCATTTTGGACTTGAACCACAATTTTCATCTTGTACTGTTCTTAAATACTTGGAAAGAATGTCACCTCCAATGCCGTGAGCCCTTGGCAGAGCTGAGTTTTAATAATAGCGTTGTTTTGATTTTTTTTGGCATTTTCCTGGACATTCTGGTATTAATATACTTGGACTTGTTTCCAACATCGTGATTATTTATTTATTTATTTTTGTGTCAGTCTGGTCCCAATGTTTACAAGCTTTTGCTTTCTCCTTGTGCTATCCTCTCTCTCCTTGTATTATTCCTCTATGTTATCATTCCAATGTTTTTGGGTCTTCTATATTAGAAGTTATATATTCTACTACTATTCTAAATGTAATATAATTAAAGGGCTGTATTATAAACTCTGATTATACCCTTACAAAAATATGCCTTTGTTCAGTATATTATTTTCATTTTTTAACTCAATAAATCAAACATTATTATTTTATACTAGAGGCCCGGTGCATGAAATTCATGCACTGGAGGTCAACCTGCACCCTCTCCAATCTGGGACCCCTCGGGGGATGTCTGACTGCCTGTGAAAAACAGGCAGTCAGACATCCCTTTCACAATCCGGGACTGCTGGCTCCCAACTGCTCGCCTGCCTGCCTGATTACCCTTAACTGCTTCTGCCTGCCAGCCTGATCACCACCTAACCACTCCCCTGCCAGCCTGATCTATGCCTAACTGTTCCCCTGCCAGCCTGATCATCCCCAACTGCCCTCCCCTGAAAGCCCGGTCACCCCCAAATGCGCTTCCCTGCTCCCAGCGTGACCTGAGCAGTGGCCTGGGATACTGTGTGCACCTCCTCCCACCCCCAAGATCTGCTCCCAGCTGGGACCTGGGTCTCAGCTGGGAGCAGATCATGTGGGGGTGTGTGCCATCTCCCAGGCCACTGCCCGGGTCTCAGCTGGAAGCAGATCCACCCGGGGTGCGTGCCATATCCCAGGCCACTGCCCAGGTTGCGGCTGGGAGATCACGCGGGGGAGTGTGTGCCTTCTCCCAGGCCACTGCCCGGGTCGCAGCTGGGAGAAGATCATGCCAGGGGATGTGTGCCTTCTCCCAAGCCACTACCTGGGTCTCAGCTGGGAGCAGATCACGGCCGGGGTACGTGCCATCTCACAGGCCACTGCCCGGTTCGAGGCTGGGAGCAGATTGGGGGGAGGTGGCGGGGGAGGTGTGTGCAGCCTCCCAAGACAATGCCCTGGTAGCAGGTGGGTGCAGATTGTGCGGGGGGAGGTTGGGGGAGGTACACGCGGCCTCCCAGGCCACTACCCAGGTCGCGGCTGGGAGAATACACGCGGGGGTAGAGCGGGGGTGTGCGCCTTCTCCCAGGCCACTGCCCGGGTCTCAGGCTGGAAGCAGATCACGCTGGGGGTGCGCGCTGTCTCCCAGGCCACTGCCCAGGTCGCGGCTGGGAGATCACGTGGGGCAGGGGTGTGTGGGCACTGCCTGGGTCATGGCTGGGAGAAGATCACGCCGGGGGATGTGTGCCTTCTCCCAGGCCACTGCCCGGGTCGCGGCTGGGTGCAGATTGTGTGGGGGGAGGTAGGCGCAGCCTCCCAGGACACTACCCAGGTCGAAGATCACACTGTGCGGGGGGTTCCTTCTCCCAGGCCACTGCCCGGGTCTTGGCTGGCTACGGCCAGGTTGTGGCTGGGAGCGATATGTCGGGGGGGGGGGGGCGGGAAGGAAGTGGCGGAAGCCCTCCAGGCCAACAGCCAGGGCCGAGGCTGGGAGCAGATCAGCCAGGGGTATTCGGGACCCTCCCATGCCAACAGCCCCGGTCGCATGCTGCCTGCTCTCAGCGGTAGCCCTCTCTGGGACTGGGGGACTTCGGTGGGCCTGAGAGGACTGAGCGCCACCATCTTGTGGCCATGGGCGCTGCCATTTTGTCGTGGAGTGATGGTTAATTTGCATATTACTCTATTATTAGATAGGATGATAGTGTTTGTTTAGCTGCTATATTGCCTTTATCCGTTTTTCCATTAATTCTTCTTATACCTCATTCCTTTCTTTTTGGAGATATTTAAAACATAGTATCATATTTTAAAACATGTATAATAATAAAAGCATAATATGCTAATGAGACCAGACAGCCGAATGAACTTCTGGACGTCATTTCGGACATCCTTCTGGACAAAGCCACAGCAGAGGCAGGGGCCAAGGCAGAGGCAGTTAGGGGCAATCAGGCAGGCAGACGAGTGTATAGGGGTGATGAAGCAGGCAGGCAGGCCAGCGGTTAGGAGCCAGCGGTCCTGGAATGTGAGAGGGTTGTCCGACTGCCAGGGATCGGGCCTAAACTGGCAGTTGGACATCCCCTGAGTGGTCCCAGATTGCAAGAGGGTGCAGGCCAGGCTGAGGGACCTCCTGTGCACAAATTTCATGCACCAGGTCTCTAGTACACTTTATAATTTCCTGTAATAAAAGCCTGCTTATAATAAAAGTTTCTTGTTTTTGTTTTTATAAAAATGACTTTATTTCTACTACTGTTATTGAGGTAGGTTTTCAGTGGTCTGAGCTGTCTCTGTGGAGTTGGGTTCTTTCAGCTCTTTGTCCAATTCTCATTGCTGCAGAGAAACTGTCAGAACAATTCTTTCCTCGATTCACATCTGTCCTCCTCCTCTGATGGCCAATAAGATCTTCTCCCAGCTTCTCTTCCAGGTTCCCCGTGCTGTGGCTATGTAGGAGTTCTTTTCATATATTTGCTCTGATATCTTTCTTTGGTTTCACAATATAGTCATTATCTCTCAAAATAGTTTTGTATAACTTGTATTCTGTCCTTTGGAACTCTGGTTAAGTTCCATTGGCTCTCATTCTCTCTATGTCATCTCTCTCTCTCTTTAATATTTATATATTAAAGAGAGGAAGGGAGAGGGACAGAGACATAGAAACATCAATGATGAGAGAGAATCATTAATCAGCTGCCTCCTGCATGACCCACACTGGGGATCGAGGCCACAACCCAGGCAAGTGCCCTGACCAGGAATTGAACTATGACCTTCTGGTTCATAGGTCGATGCTCAATCATTGAGCCAAATCAGCCAGGCTGTCTTCATCATCTCTTAATCTCTATTTCATAATTTTCACCTCTGCCTTGCATTTTGAGTACTTATTTCAGATTTTCCTGTTCACTAATCTTTTTCTTTTTCAGTTATACCTAATTTGCTATGTAACCCTTTCTTTTTCTCTCAATTTCAATGACTTTCTTTTTCCATTTTTAAAAGCCTCTTTTCTTCCTTTCCATTCTGATTCTGCTTAGCTACACTTGATTATCCTACTGTTATTTCATATTTTTAATTTAAGCTTTTTGCAAAGTTGTCTTTCTGATATATTTCATAATTCTATTACGTGAAGTTCTTGGAGCCTAATTCTGCTGATCTTTTGCTTGTACTGACATTTATTCTTATGATTTGTTTCTTTTCATGCTTTGCAATCTTTGATTCTAAACTCATACATATTTGATCTTAAACTGTGGGAAGCTTTGGGCTTAGATCAAGGATGTATTTTTCCAGAGAAGGTTTACACTTTTTCTTAACAGAAAACAGGAGGCTTTACTCAGGTGAACGTTAAAAACAATCAAACACACAAATAAACAATAACAACAAAACACCCTTTCAGGGTCCTCTTCTTTATCTGGTGTATTATTCCTTTATGTTGCTGTTGACCAAACACCCAGTGTCCAAACTTTGTCATTTATGTTTACATTTCCCCCATTCCACCATGGTCTTTACTTGTCTTTTATTTTTCAATTGCAGTTTACATTCAATATTACTTTGTATTAATTTCAGTTGTACAGCATAGCGGTTAGACAATCAGATACCTGACAAAGTGGTCCCCCTGATATTTCAAGTACCCACCTGGCACCATAGTTATTACAATACTAGGGGCCTGGTGCATGAAGATTCGTGCGGGGGTGGGGGTGGGGGAGGGGGGTGTCCCTCAGCCTGACCTGCACCCTCTCCAATCTGGTAGCCCTCAGGGGAGCCCTCTCCAATCCAGGAGTTTCTGTCTGTCTT
Source organism: Eptesicus fuscus (assembly GCF_027574615.1). Lineage (NCBI taxonomy): Eukaryota > Metazoa > Chordata > Mammalia > Chiroptera > Vespertilionidae > Eptesicus > Eptesicus fuscus. The sequence continues at coordinate 6,812,535 of NC_072484.1, read as the reverse complement.
TGCAATCATATGAGCGAATTGTCTGAAGCCCCAACCCAGTTTGGTTTGTTGCTCACAGAATAATAGAGGATTTTTTTCTTCTTTGCTTCATTGGTGAAGATTTCCTGGAAGTTTTAGGATATCTTCCCTTTAATTTTTCCTAGACACTCTGATTTTACTTATGTCTCTCACCTTTGCTTTCCCTCTATCCCCCACCATAACAGTAACTTGCTCCAGACTCATTTTGCTCTAGTTTTTAGGAGATCTGTCTGCCACTAGAACTATGATTCCCAGAATTCCTGATGCTCCCCACACTCTTGGTTTTCCCTTCCTACTCTGTCTCCATCCCACAGCCTCCTTCTCTGCCAAGTCCTCCAAGCTGCCAGCTCTCCTACTGTGCTCTCCACGCGGCACCTGTGCATGCAAATTAACCCACCACCTTTGTTGGGTTAATTTGCATACTCACTCCTGATTGGCTGGTGGGCGTCATGGAGGTATGGCCAATTTGCATGTTTCTCTTTTGTTATATAGGATTTGCGACCATTTTGCTTTCAGTTTATGGTTTTGGTTCTGTTAGAATGCACAGCCCACATGCTGCCATGGGAAGCTCCAAAATCTTCCCAGCCAACACTTCTGTAGCTCTCATTTTCTTTTGTTTCTTTTTCTCTCTCCTTTCAATTTTAAAACCTGGAAATGTAAAGGAATTCAAGGAAAAACTGCAATTAATTTATACTCAAGTGAATATGGCTAATAACATAAACATTTGCTACTCATCTATCATTCTTTCATTCATGCAACGTTTTCAGTAAAAGTTTACTGAGTAGCTCCTAGCAGTGACTACAGTATGCAGAGTAGCACACAAAACTGAAGTGGCCTATTGGACAGGACATGAATCCCAAGCCATAAGCTAAAAGAATGATCCTCTGGGGAATGGGAGTGTTTATTTTGCAATTTCATTATGTAAAGAATTCCTACTACGACTATCTGAACTAATATCCACTATTTGTGCAGAATTTTAGGAAACAGAGAGAGACAAGGTCCTTTGCTCATGGAAGCTGTAAGTGATGAAGTCCAATTAGAAAATCTGGCTTGAGTCCACAAGTCCACTTTCCAGCTCTGAGATCTTCAGTCCATCTCTTAATCTCTCTGGTTCTATTTCCATAGCGACACAACCAAGATAACATTCCTATTTTACAGGGTTGCTGCAAGGATAGAATTAGCTAAATAATCTGGTCTTATCCCTCTATTTTTTTCTCTGGAGTTGTTACATGCATAAGAATTTCAGATGTAAGTAGTTGGATCTAACCCATCTTCACCAGCTCCTGAAAACCATAACAAGAATATAATTGGCTTTCACTGTCACAGTCACCATGGCTTAGAAATTGTATCTTCTTTTCAGAGCCACCTGATCCACCTGAAGTTGTGAATTTAATAAGGAAAGGAGAGGGGCTTTAAAGATAAGTGGGCAACCTTTAGATAATTTATGATGAAGATAATCATGATATCTGATCTGTTCCATCTCCATTACTTCCTGTCACCAAACAGTACCAAGAACAACAAAAATAAATACTTAATTCAACATGAGAAACATCTTAGGACAACATGTTGCTTCAATAAGACAGATAAGCAAGATAGAAGAGAGAACTATAAATAAGATCTAGGGTTTTTTCCTTTAAACATTTTTAACACCTACCATAGTATCTGACATCAAAGGCATGTAAAATATGTTTATTGAACAGAGTAGGAGTGAAGCAGATGGAAACCATTTCCAGTGAATATATTTTACTTTACTTTTTGTTGTTTTCACATTTTTAAAAAATATATATATATTTTTTATTTAAGAGAGGAAGGGAGAAAGAGAGATAGAAACATCAATGGTAAGAGAGAATCATTGATTGGCTGCCTTCTGCATGCCCCACACTGAGAATCTACTCTGCAACCCAGGCATGTGCCCTGACTGGGAATGGAACCATGACTTCCTGGTTCATAGGTTGACATTCAACCACTGAGTCATGCCAGTCTGGCATTGTTTTTGCATTTTAAGAAGTCAATATAACATGCGATTTTGCTAAGACCCTGAACTTTGAACTGGGTCACACCTTGGATAAAACATTGGCCAAGTAAGTTAGTACAGGTGATTTAATCTCTCTAAGCCTCAGTTTCTCCCCTTCCACCAGTTGGTTTAACTACAGTACGTACTTATGGCAGTTGTGAGGTTTTTGATCATGTCTACATCATCATGCTTACCTTCCTATCTGTCTGTATTTATCACTACCTCCACAGTCATCACTGCGACTAACACCATATTTTGTGGAATTAATTACTCTTCTCACTTTGTATGAAGTTTGTAAAGTATTTGACTATGAGAGTACTTGATTATGTCTAAGAGTAGGTTTTGTTTTGTTTTTTAATATTCAGATTTTTGTGTACAAGGGAAAAGACACTTTGGATGGATTTGCCCTAACAGGAAAGAATCTCTATATGTAAAAGCCTAAGCAACCTGTTGACTGGTAGCTATGATGCGCACTGACCATCAGGGGGCAGACGCTCAATGCAGGAGCTGCTCCCTGGTGGTCAATGAGCTTCCACAGTGGGAGTGCCGCTCAGCTGACCAATGGGCGCTGGGTTCATGGCTCCTGGATCCAGGTCCCAGAATTGGGACAGCCGCTTCTCCAGAGCCGTGTGAGGAGTGAGGCTGCGATCACGTGTGGGATGACAAGTGGGGGGCGGGGAGGGGGGGTGCCCTGAGCCGTCATGGGTGTGCAGGTATACACTTAGGATGGTCATGCGGAGAGCAGTGCGGGCCGGCTGGGGCTCCTCCCTGTCTGCCTGCTGCTTAATTGTACTAGATCCTTGAGGACAGTGGGCTGGAGCCCCACAAGCTGGTGGGTAAGGCCGGGCTGTGATGGCGGGGAGATCCACTGACCCGAGTCTCTAGTAGACATATAAGCTCTACACCCCGCAATCCTTACAGAGACAGCCAATATTATTACCATGGTTGGAGCCCAATTACCACACTTTGTTTAGAACAATAGCTAATGATTAAGAGATATGTGTTTTTATTGTTTGTTTATTTGGGTTTTTTTGTTTGTTTGTTTGTTTGTTTTGTTTTCCTTAGGCCGTACTAGGAAGGGAAAAGAGAGAGATTAAGAAAATCTTTGGGGGAAAATATACATCTTTATGAGGAATTTAACAATATGTTTCGCTTTGTAGTGAGTATTGTAATTCTTTTCCCTGCCTCCCCACAAAATCTTTAGTAAAATACTCATTTGTGCCATCTTATAGATTCTTATACACATTGATCCCATTGATTCCTTTGTCTTTCCTATGATGCTTCAAAAAAGAGTTTAAGAATCTGGAAACATTTCAAAATTAAGACAATTTAAAATAATAATAAAATCGAGAATATAATGAGCATATAATAGGAGGGATGGGAGGGGTAAGTGGGATCCTTGAGAATTCAGGGGATCCTCATGCTCACAGGAAGTTAAACTTCAATGCCAGGGCACCAAGAATGTTCTAATAGAATCTGCAAACCCTCAGCCTGAGGTTTTTGTGCTAAAAGACTGCATCACAGCCTCTCTCCATCCTCCCATGCCTCAAATGAAAATGCACTTCAAGACATTAAGTAAAATTTGAGTAAAGTAATTATATCAAACTTATTTTTTTGCCAGATGCCAGGAAATGTGCTATTTTACAGGTATTACCTGATTGTATTTAAAAACTACTATTATCCCCATGTTATAGATGAGAAAAGAAATTGAGTCTAAGAGAAAATAAGTAATTTTCCCAAATGTAGAGCTGGGATTCAAGCCAGGCCAGTCTATTCTAAACCCGTTAAATGCCATATTTTAATGTTTCTTGTTTCTTCACTCAAACACAACGGGAAAAGGATGAATTTTAAAGCCAACAGAAGAGAGGGCTTTCTAATGCCAGGTCTGCCGGGTTTACAGTGTGGCTGGCTGGAAACAGATGTAATTTGAAATGCAGTGAAAGGAATCCCTGAGTCAAGTGCGAGGAGAAATGGAAATGAAGTCTCTGTAGAACATCAGTTGTGCATAACAATGTCACGGGTAAATGCCCATCTGATAAAGAGGTTTTAATTAAACTAAATAATTTATTATCCATTATACTTCAATGAATTGAAAAGAATATAATCTAAGATGCTTTATTTCTCTGAAAAAGGATTGTATAGCATAAATTGAGCACATCATGTGTTCTCAAGTGAGAAAATGCTCAGATTAATAAAATGTAGGGTAGATAATAATTAATTTCCATTATATTTAACCCTTAACACATTCATCAAAATACTTTCTTCATGCAGAGCTAGACATTGCTTTCTTCTTTTTCTTCTTCTCCTTCTTCCCCTTCTCCTCCTCCTCCTCCTCCTCCTCCTCCTCCTCCTCCTCCTTCTTCTTCTTCATCTTACTTTATTTATTTATTTTTTCGGAAGGGGACTGCATGCAAACAAGTTCTTTATAGGAAATAATTTAAAATTAAATATGAATTGGTGACATAATTTAATGAGAGATAGAAATTAATATCATAAATGTATATGCACACACCCTTGTAGTGTTTGCTCACATGCATAATGTAAATATATCCACCATTGCATAGAGGCTACCAAGATAGACTTGGGTGGAGATGTCCAATCAGTCCTGGGATGTGCCCTGGGCCAGCTCCAGCACACTACTTCATTGAGGGTCATCACATGCCTTCAGTTCCTCATGCCTTGACTGTGAGCACATACATCCCTACAACCCGAAAGTTTAGCTGGGTCCTATTTTCTTTAGATACTAGTGACCCGGTGCATGGATTCATGCACATTGAAAGGAAATTAATTAGAAGGAGGCAGGACGGGGCAAGATGGGCCAGACACGCCCTGGAGCCAACCTCCTGTGGTCCCTCCTCAGCCAGCTGCACCTGGGATGGTGCTGTGGCTCAAAAGGTGTCTGCAGAGTGAGTTTCTCCCTGTCAGGTGGGGCCCCTCAGCCTGGCCTGAGGGGATTAAGCCAAACTGGCTCTCCAACATCCCCCGAGGGGTCCTGGAGTGCAAGAGGGCACTCTACAAATTGTTGTCATACAGAGTGTGGAGGACAAATGCAAGTGTGCAGTAAACCAGATTCGGGCTGACAGTGCCCCAGCAACAACATAACCCATGGCCGAAGATGGAGTCGCATGGCCCCACAAGGAATCCAGCTATCTCCTCTCTGGTTTTGGGATATGTCACCTGAGAACCACCATTGCCAAGTCACTGCAGCTCGGCAGTTCCTGCATTGAGCATCTGGTCAGTGTGCATCATAGTGATTGGTCAGATGGTGGGAGGGACACTTAGCATATTAGTCTTTTATATATATAGATAACTGGATTAATACTGAGCTTTTCAATAATATGTGTTTGTACTGCTCAACAGTGTGATCCTTTTCATGGATGGATAGAGTACCAGTGTGTAATTATATCTCAGTTCATTGTGATATTTGGATTGTTTCCAGTTTAATGCTATTAAAAATAACAATAAAGATTCTTTTGTGTTTATATTCTGATTGGTATTATTTCTGGGTAGAAGGATGACAGTATCTTCAACTTTCATGGATTATGCCAAAGCTTTCTTAAATAGCTTATGAAATTATACTCCCTCCTGTTATGTATGATGTTTTGTTTTGTTCTGTGTTGTCATTTGTTATTGTCCGTAATTTTTTAGTGAAAAGTTGGCATTTGTTTGATTATGAAATGGGTTTGTACACAATTTACATCTTTAATTTTCGTATTCCTGTTATTTCAACATTGCTTTGCAATAAAATAACATTTTAAAAAAATCAAGAAATAAAACAATAAGGAGATTTATATCTATTTTATGTCTATTGAACATGAATTGTGTGTTGGTTTTTTTACAACTCTATCAGTCACTTTATTGAAATATAATTGATATGCAAAAAGCTGTACATATTTAATATATACAACATGACAAATTTGGAGATAAGTACACACCCATGACTCCATCAGCACAATCAATGCCAAAAACATACCCATCACCTCCAAAAGTTGGCTTCCTCACTTTTTATTTATATTTTGTCATAGTTAAATAAATTCTACTCTCTTAGAAAAATCTTAAGTATACCACACAGTGATATTAACTATAGATCCTATGCTTTGCAGTAGATTTTTAGGACATACTCATCTTGCTTAAAATAAACTTTGTACCCTTTTTCAGTCTGTTTAATATTAGTCTTTACAGGTGTATAATGACATTTCATTGTGTTTCCTGATCCCTAATTAGCATATCTTCTCTTTTTTGGTCATTTGGATTTCCTTTGTTTTAGAACTGCCCATTTCTCTCTTCCATGTTTCTACTGGGTTATATTTTTACTTATTTTTTTAAAATATATTTTTATTGATTTTAGAGAAGAAGGGAGAGGGAGAGAGAGAGATAGAAACATCAATGATGAGAGAGAATCATTGATTGGATGCCTCCTGCACACCCAACTCTAGGAATTGAGCCCACAACCCCAGGCATATGCCTGACTAGGAATGGAACCTTGACCTCCTGGTTCATAGGTTGACACTCAACCATTGAGCCATGCTGGCTGGGATTTTTGTACTTATTGATTTATTGGAGGTATTTTCACATAACCCACATACAACTCCTATGTCAGTTATGTGAATTGCTTGATTTTTCACTGCTGTGCCTTTTCATGAATATGCATTCTTACTTTTCCCTTTGTGGGCAATGCTTTAATTCCTTAAAGGAATCTACTCCCAATCAAAACAGGAAACATGCGTGAAAGCTGAAAATTGCTGTTGGAGATTAGAGAGAGCCTGTCTTATGTTCCGCAGAACATTTGGCAATCATGTGGAATCTAAGAAATTGACCTCATCAATGTGTGGATCCTGCTAATGAGATTTCTGGTAGAATGTTGGGAAAGTACCAATTGGCTTCTTTTAGCTGCATGTCACAAATATGCAGAGATGAAGCAAAGCAGGAGTTATTTCATTTTTAAGCAGAATTAGAGAAAATATGGAGGGCCCTAAGAAGTCTCTCTGGCTGGCAAAACACCCTCAAAATAAAAGAGTGAGAGTCAAGATCAAAACAAGAGTTGAGCTCTAAGGTGGTCTGGTAGGACCTGAGGAAGATTTGAAGTGCCCCATGGTCACCCTCTCAATTAGACAACATGGTTCCAGAAAACCCTGAGGCAGCGATCCCACAGCTGATCCACTAAAGCAGATTAATGGCCAAAAATGGCTGTGGGAGGGCATTGAGGGGACCTCAATAAGATCCCTAAAGAAGATCCACAGTTTTTAGGAGAATTATTTTGGCAACCATCAACAGTTTGAAATAAAAGGGATAAAAGAATTTTAAAATGAAGAGAGGTCTCTACTTTTTATAGGTCACAAGGAGTTAGAAGATGGAGCAAAAAGTTTTAATTAAAGGGCATTCAGGATGCACTTCCAGGGAGAAGAAATTGGGCCCTAAACAAAGAATATTTATTGACCCTGAAGAATGGGAAATTAGTGACAAATTCCTAGTGGATTTCAAAATTGTTATGGATTAGTTACTACTATTTATTTCCAATCATTCCCCATTCTGAATGGAAATATGGACTGATCTTTTGTCCTGTCATGTCACTGTAATTTGGGTGTATGAGACACAGGTAACTTTTTAGTTAACAGACCTCTGGATTGAGAGGATCTGCACCTCCAGGAACACATTTCTATCTGGACTTAATTTAGATGACATTTCAGACTTCAAGACTGAGTCGGAACATGATTCTGCCGAAGAGATGAGGCTATTAGACGTCCTGGGTATGTGCATGTGGTAGGGATCTGAATAATTTTTTACCAAAAGGACCCCCATGTTAGATTGTTTGATGCTCATGAACTCTTCCTTTCTGAATAGCCATGCCAATTTGCAATGTGACCTTGCTACTCTTCCCATCCAGCAGTCATCTCTTTGTCCATCACCTTGACTTGGAGTTTGGTCATGTGACATGATTTGGCCAATGAGCTCTCAGTAAGTTTGACACAGATGCAATGTTTTGCACATTAGGGCTTGTCCTCTTGTGAGCCTGCTGTTGTGTGACAAAGTGTATGCTATTTTGTTGGTGAGGACGTGTGGGGATGAGGTGCTGGAGGTGCCTCCTGGAGGAGGACAGTCTCTGGCTGGTTGCTATCCATTAAATGTCAGGCACAGCAGTGGTGCCGAGCTTCCTGCTGAGTGCAGGCTGGGAGATCCCAGCAGATCTGCATGGAGGGAAATAATCACCCAGCTGGGCTCATCCAGCTCAGAAAGTCAGATGAGAAATAGTGCACTGCTGTTTTTTCTTTAAATCACTAGTTTTGGGTCAGTCTCTTGCACAACAATAGCTACTGATACACATACCGTTTTTTAAGATAAGAAAACTCAAAATCATTGAATAATAATGCTCTTCAATCAATTTACACATTGATTTCAATTAAAAAAAACCTTTCAAGGGAATTTTTGGCACTCAAAAAATTATTCTAACGTTCATCTGAAAGAATAGACATGTGAGGATATCCGTATGAGAAAAATAATAGCTTAAAAGTGTATTGCATAATGTTGTGCTGACATTCTTTTTTTTTTTTTTTTTTTTTTTTTTTTTTTTTTTTTTTAAATATATTTTATTGATTTTTTACAGAGAGGAAGAGAGAGGGATAGAGAGTCAGAAACATCGATGAGAGAGAAACATCGATCAGCTGCCTCTTGCACACCCCCCACTGGGGATGTGCCCGCAACCAAGGTACATGCCCCTGACCGGAATCGAACCTGGGACCCTTGAGTCCGCAGGCCGACGCTCTATCCACTGAGCCAAACCGGTTTCGGCCTGACATTCTTTCTAATCATATTATAAAGCTGTATTTATGTACTAAAACATACAAAACATGAAAAAGATTTTAACTTAAAAATGCACCATAAATAATATTCAAAGTAAACAATTCATTTAACAAATATATATTGAACAGGTATTACTGTAATATAATTAAATGATATTAACAGTTTGAAAACACAGTCTTCATTCAGTTTGGGGGCTCTAGCTGTAGGCTGGGGGGTTCACTTTCTTGAGCAGCTGATTAAGGGCATACAACACCCATCTGTGTCATCAAACTCTCACACTCTGGGCCACAGTACACCTGGGGCAACAAGTTGGGAGAGTCCCTATGCTCCTTGGCCTCACAATTATTCAAATTAGTCAGTCCGTAGGGAACCCATGAGGCATAGTTAACTCACCCTGCTTGTGAGAAATAAGCTACCCCCTGGAACCCCAGCTTGCTGTTACTGCCCCTAGGTGGAACCCCTTGTGTGGCTCTGCCTGGCAACCTTCTCTCCTTCAGAGCCATGGGAACAGCCCTCCCTACTTCAGAGCTGTGGGAACAGCCTTCCCTCCTGTAGAGCTGTGGGAACAGCCCTCCCTACTTCAGAGCTGTGGGCAACAGCCTTCCCTCCTTTAGCACTGTGAGTAACAAAGAGTTCTGCTTTTAACTTGTCCGAGTGTTAGTGTACTATGTCTCCATCAAAAGAATCTTTAAATTATATGAAACAATCACTTGCCAGTAATTTTTATATGTACTAGAAGTATGGCATGCATTAAGCACACAAAAAACCCTTCCTCAAGTTGTTTTCTTTATCATGGGCTTTGAGATAGAAGAAAATCCAGGGAGAATATTTCTATCCTGTGTTATAGAAACAGTTTTTCATCATTTGTATATACACTATTACAAATTGGTCAGAAAAAATATAAACATTTTAAAAGAAAATTGAAAATGGCAATGGCACAACTGATAAAACTCAAAGTAAAGATTAAGAAATCACAGGGGATGCGGGGATAGGACACATATGTAATAACTTAATCAATAAAAAAGAAAAAAGAAATCACAGGGGGAAATGTTAATAAAAACAGTGCAAATGTAAATTTTCATGTATATTTTTTTTCCATTTAATTTATCATTATTATAAAGAATAATGAAAATCATGTGAAATTTTTAAAGTGAAAATAATACAAGTGTAACACAGGGACACATACTAGATCAACTGAGTCCTTTTTTACCCAAAATGGAAGAATGATAAAAGTTAGATAAAGGGGAATTGGGACTTTCAGCTCATGAAACTTAAGATGTAAAGGACCGATAAGGGAAAATGTTCTCTCTGTATTTTCTCTGGCAGGTGAATAGATGTGGCTCTGAACTGCACTAGAAAACTTCAGTTGTATTTTGAGCAACTAATATGCTTATTTTGTTGTTCATTATCCTGGTAATTACAGTATTGACTGAAAGCTTAGTTTAATTTGTATCAATTATCTGAAAACCATTTCAATATTTTCTTTTTTTGCCTTCTTGATCAAAGCTCATCTGAGGACATTTTAAGTGTCTTTCTGCCCTTGAACTTCATCTGTTAAACCCATTGAAGTTGAGAACTGAGTATTGAGTGAACCCTGCTGATGTGATGAGAATTCTTGGTTCTCTATGTGAATGATGTATTTCCTAAGCTTCTAATGATTTTTCTCAGAGTAAATTCTTTTATTCAGAATTTAATGGATGCTAGGAAAACAAGTCAATATTTTAGTAGATATATTTGGACAATAAACTATGTTTTTCTCCATTAAGAGCTGTGGATCTTCAAAAACGCCAGTTTGTTTAATTCTGAAAAGATAATCAATAAAACCTACAGGTTGTTGAGTATTTTCTACCTATCAGTCAATCCATAATCCTTCCGCTGACATTTATTATTTGGGCCTTACAGTAAACTTGAAGGAGGTGGTTCTCTTTTATGGATGCAGAAATGAATACCTAGGTAGATTTACCTCTGCTCACTCATTAAGTGATGGGTGAAGGCTTGTTACCTGACCCCAAAGCCAATATTCTTTTCCATTTTCCATGTTGTTTTATGTCTTTTACTTTGGGTAGTACTGGAAGCACTCAGGTAACTAGTTAGGAGGCAGGGGTTAGCAGTCAGGGATTCCAGACAATAGACCAAACTCTGAAAAAGAAGGCGAGTTCTAGTCACAGTCTGAGCTGATCAGCCCAAATGTGGACTAATGCATTTGAAGGGAAGTGGGCATAGGGAGGATATCAGTCTAACAGAAGCAGACGGGTTAATGCCGTGAGGCATAACTGGGTTGAGGCCAATTTAGCTGTGTTTCCAACAGGGAAAAATGAGATGTTCTATGCAGAAGACTCATTTAGAAATAGAGATGGACTTTGCCTAGAGATCCAGCAGTGGACCAGGGTCAAGATGGTTCACAAGGCAAGTATACTCTATATGGGCCTATGGCTATGGAAAACACGATTTATTCCTAAACACAAATAGATGGTGTATTTATGTTTTGTTTTCATTGCAGTTTAACAAAGTACCACAAATTTAGTGCCTTAAAGCAGCACCCATTGGTATTTTGTAGGTTCTATGGGTCAGAAGTTCAGGCAAGGCTTAGGTGTGTTTCCACATCAGGTCTTACCAGCCTGCAGTCAGTGTCAACTGGGCTGTGTCCTCATCTGGAAGCTTGACTGGAGAAGTGCAAACTTATAGACTCACTCAGGTTGCTCCAGAATGGAATTCCTTGGCATTGTTGTAGGACTGGGAGCTTCAGATTTTTGCTGGCTATTGGCCAGATGATGTCACCTTTTTCTCTTAAAGGAGACTCTCAGGTCCTTGACCTGTGGCCCTATTCATGGCCGGTTACAACATGCATCTTTCTTCAAGTAAGCAGGAGCCCAAGAGCAAGTCTGCTAATAAGACAGAGTCATATAAAATTTAATGTAATTGAAGGATTGACATCCTTTTGCCATATTCTACTTGTGAGAAGCAAGTCACAGGTCCCATGCAGAGTCAAGGAGAGAGATTTACAGCACTGAAGAACATGTGTGGGGCAGAGATCATGGGAGCCATAGTTTTCTGCCTACCACATATGGTGAAACGGACTAGTTTCCATCTGTTTATTAACATGCTAGGAGAAATGGATAATTTTTGCAAAACATTTGATAGTAAGTTTTGAATGGAAAGTGACCACTCTCAACTCTTGACATACTTTCAAAAATTTGGGTTTGGAAGCAGTATACTCTCCTCTCTCCCTTTTCACTGGCCTCACCTTCACGTAGTTGAGGTCTCAGTGTTCACTCATCAGCTCTTGCCCCAAAGACAACCTTTTAAATGATTTCAGAAGCATTGATGTCTGTTTCTCTCACCCTGTGTCTATGAACACTGTTTCCTAAATGATTTAATTTGGTTCCATGGCTTTAAATACCATCAATACACTGAATACTACCGAATTTATATTCCAAATTAAACTTCTCTGTCTTTGAATATCCAGTAGCCTAATTAATATTTTCACCTAAAGCTCTCAAATTTCTCTAAAATACAACAAGTCCAAAAACAAATTTTTGATAGTCCTTTAAAATCTGTCCAACCTTCCCTATTTCAGTAAATAAGAACTCTTCTAGATGTCCAAACAACAACCTTGGCATCATCCTTGAATCTTTTCTCTTTCCATCACAACTTACATCATATTTAAAAATATATATATTTTGTTTGCTCTAGCTTTAAAATATATCTGAAGTCTGACTACAGTTTATTACTACTTTTGCAAAGACTCAGTCATCTCTTATTTGGATTCTACCAGTAGCCCCTGAGGTATTTTTCCTCATTTTCTCCTCTTAGCCTCCTATAGACTTTTCTCAACTCAGCAAGAGAATGATGTCTTTGTAATGTATGTCTTCAGGTCATGCCAGCCTCTGTTCAACACATTTCCAAGGCTCACAATGAAAGAGTAAGAATCAAAATCCCTAAGGTGGCCTATGCAAAGCCTAAATTATTTTATTCAGCACTCTTTATCCAATCTCGTCTCTTCCTGTTGTTATTCCTCTGGATAACTGGACTTCAGCAACACTGCACTGAGGCACACTTCTTTCTTTGTGCTGCTGTGCTTTCTACCTAGAACACACTTTCCCCAGGTGTCCACATGACCTGCTTCTGTATCTCTTTTAATGTTTGCTTGATTGCTACTTCCCTCTGAAGCCTTTCCTGACCACTCCACCTACATGAGCAACCATGGCCCCTGTCTTCCATCCTTGCCATATTTACATGGATAGCATTTATTATTTGATATATTATCAATTTCTCTTAATATATTTCTAACTCCATCACATTTTGACCTATGCAAAGGCATATATTTTTGTAAATTCTTAAACTGCTGTATGCCCAAAGTCTATTCTAGTTTCAGGCTTAGGGTAGGTGGTCAGTAAATCTTAGTTGAATGAATGAATGGAGTAGGGGGATTATATTGATTGAATTCAAATGATAAATCAAACTTGCATTTCCAGAATAATGGTGTATCATAATTTTTTCATATTGTTGGGTTTGAGTAGCTAACAGTTTCTTTAGAATGTCTGCACCTAAGTTCATGAGAAACTGGAATTCTCACACTGTTGTGGGGTCGAACCCTGGAGTCAAAAATAAGACCACCGGAGGCTGCTAATTGATTAAAAAAGCAGCAAGGATTTATTGAACTGGCCAGGACGGCCGTGAGGGCACCACACGCAGGTGGCCACCCTCACGACCGCGCCGTCCCAGGTGTAGGCAGTCCTTTTAAAGGTCCAAACCACAAAAATTTTCCTTTGTTCTAAATTCTAAAGTCTGCCGAAACCGGTTTGGCTCAGTGGATAGAGCGTCGGTCTGCGGACTGAAAGGTCCCAGGTTCGATTCCGGTCAAGGGCATGTACACTGGTTGCGGGCACATCCCCGGTAGGGGGTGTGCAAGAGGCAGCTGGTCGATGTTTCTCTCTCATCGATGTTTCTAGCTCTCTGTCCCTCTCCTTTCCTCTCTGTAAAAAGTCAATAAAATATATTAAAAAAAAAAAAAAGATTATAAAGTCTGGGAACAGCCTGCAGGGGGTTCCCAGCCCCTGCTGGACATTATTGGAATGTGGCCCTATCTTGGGCAAGTAGGTTTTTACAGAACAGAACCAAGCGGAGTCAGTAATCTCTAAGGTTATCTACAGTTTCTACTCCTGGAGCTACTGAGTCAGTGGGAATCAGTCTCCTGTAGTCCTGGTCCACAGGCACAGGAACATGACCTCTGTGAGTCTCCAGGTCTCAGTCTGGAAGCTGAGGTAACCACCCTATTGTCCAAGCAAGCAAGCGCGTGCAGAAGCCAGAATAGCAGGGTTAAAATTCAAACAGCAGTTTTTACCTAAGTATGGTTGCTACCATACTTCAACACTGTAGGTGAGAATGTCAAATAGTATACAACAGCTTCAGAAAACAAGCCATAGTACTCCCATGTATTAACCAAGTGAAATCATATGATGGGAAAACTACTTGTATATAAATGTTGTAGCAGCTTTATTTTTGATTGTGAAAACTGGAAGCAAACCAAATGCCCATCCATAGGGAGACAGCTAAACAGACTTTGGTATATCTATATAATAGACTATTACTCAGCAACAGAAAAAGGAATGAACTATTGATATTGCTACAGTAGGGATGCATCTCACATCATAATTCCAAGCTGAAGAAACTAGATAAAACAGAATATGTACTGAAAAAAATTACATACTGAGTGACCATTTATAACAAATATTAGGAGAGATAAACTAATCTACAGTGATAGAACATAGATTAGTAGTTAGTTGTCCGTGGGCAGGGAGGTCAGAGGCACAGGATAGAGAACGCAAAGAGGTTTAAGGTTACTTTTCTATGTGATGGAAACATTTCTCTGCACTTACAGTTTTGTACAGATGTAGAAACATCGAATTACACACTTTAAATATGTGTATCTTGCTGTATGTCAATTATGCCTCAATAAAGCTGTGTTAGGAAAGGAAAAAAATAGGTAATTGATGCGGTTCAATTTTATCAAGTTTCTACATCACAAAAAATCACCACCTGCCATGGAATTTGTTAGTTTATTTTTTTTCAAGGTTAAAGGGCTCTTTATTGTATGTACAGATATAGACATACACATTTAATCATATGTAGGGTGTCCCAAAAATGTATACACATGCTTTAAATAATTATAAAGGCAGTGTTTATTTAAATACATTTAATTTTCAAAATTGAGCTACCAGCTGTTAAACTGTGCATACATTTTTGGTATACCCTGTATGTATATGTATATACTCTATATGTATACCACATATATAACTCCATATGTATATGTGTTTATATTTGTGTATACATGAAATAATATAATTAAAATAATATAATACATACAAAAGATTTATGCATATGGAAGTATGTATGTGTGCCTATATATGTGTGTATATATTTACATAATATAATAAAGATAGCACAATGACAATAATAATATTTAAAGCAAAATGGAAAAACTGACAAAATCCCTTAGGAGTGATTTTTGCAGGACCAGCGAGGTTTTTTGTATATTCACATAAACCTTTATATCTTCCTTGAAAACAGAGGAATCTAAGGCAAACCTTTTAAGGCATTTCTCCATTGTGAAGTAGTGACAAGCAGTCGTGTTTTAGAGGATAGGCTTAGTGCAATCTTGACCTCACATTAAAGTTGTATTTTAGAATCATTTTTTGAAAGAATACATCAAAGCCTGTGAAATGGTGGCTAATTATATTATCATTAGTATACAGTAACATAGCATTCTTCTTCTTCATAAAATACTATGAAATAAGTATGTTAAGAAGATTTAATTATGTGGATGAGTGAAATAATAAAGGAAAATTGCTAGTTAATTGCTTTCCTTAGCGATGCTATTAGGGGTGGCAGTTGAATCGTCCTAAAGAATTGTGCTGTTGGGCTGCTCTCTTTGGAATTATTCTGGGAAAGAAGGAGGGAGGGCTAGAACCTGCCTGCACAGATTTTGCACAATTCTTTATTATCTGTAATGCGCCACTGCCTCTGGGAAGCCTTACCTGACTTGACCGGAAGACCTAGTCCATGAGCCCCACACACTTTGCAGATTTCAGTTATACTTCTCAGCACATGGTATTTTAATTATTATTCCATGTGTTCGTTTCTCCTTCAAAACTGGGAGCTCTCTAGAGACATGACTATAGTTTATTCTTTTCTACTTTGTTAGTTTATTTTGTCCATTAGATTACACATATAAGTGAAATCATATAGTAATTGCCTTTCTTTGACTGGCTATTTCACTTAGAACAATACTCTCCAGGTTCATCCATGCTGTCGCAAAGAGTAAGATTTCCTTCTTTTGTACAGCTGAGTAGTAGTCCACTGTGTAAATGTACCATGGCTTTTATATCCACTCATCTACTGATGGGCACTTGGCTGCTTCCAAATCTTGGCTATTGTAAATAATGCTGAAATGAACATAGGGGCGCGAATATTCTTTCTACTTGGAGTTTCAGGTTTCTTCAGATATGTTCCCAAAAGTGGAATCACTGGGTCATAAGGCCATTCCATTTAATTTTTGAGGAACTCCCATACTGCTTTCCACAGTGGCTGCAGAAATCTGCATTCCCAACAACAGTGCATGAGGGTTAGCTTTTCTCCCCATCCTTGCCAGCAATTGGTTCTTGATTTGTTGATAGCCATTTTGACAAATGTGAGTTAATATCTCATTGTGGTTTTAATTTGCATCTCTCTGATTATTAGTGATGGGAGCGGGGCCAGCCCTTTCTACATCTCCACACTTCCTGCCAGTCTCAATGTGGCATCTTCTGTAAAGTCTTGGTTATAAGACTTCTCCTCAGCTAGTCTTCAGTTGGTTATTCAGGTTGATTGCTCTGTATTTTAGTTGTAATTCCAGTTTGGTCCTGGGAGGAGGCGAGTGCATCATCCACCTACTTCGCCAACATCTTGGATCCCCTGGAATTTGTCAGTTTAAAGGTGTGCTCTAAATGCCATCATTTTGATATTCCATATGAATTATTGTTTCATACTTTTATATTTTCAATTCAGTTAATAATGATAGTTGGAAGTATATTTCAGCTAAGACAAAAATCCATTATATTCTTGAAATGGTCATTTTATGATTAGAGAGTTGGAAGCGTACATGTGACCTCATTATTGAATTATTTTCTAGCCCACATCAATGTAATGTCTGAAGGAACACGTCGGATAATAAGAACTTATTTATTGTAAATGGCTTTTTCCTCTACTTCTTTGTTTGCCCAGGGAAATTTACTAGTAGAGAATGGCATTGAGCCTGAATTGTCATTGAGAATACAAACCCCTATTCAAAAAGGTCTCTTCCCATGTTTATTGATGATGGGAAAAGCATGCCATCTGCAAAGATATGTCCATACCTATAAAGCATGTGAAACTATGTGCAATAAACTAGTTATAGGTTGTGGTTTATCCCTCTGTGTTACATGGTCAAGGGTATTGTCAAAAAGTCCATCCAAAGAGATAGTTCCACTCCCTTCTCTCCTTCAGCAAGGACACTGCATGACACTTTCCAATTTGTGTGAGGAGACACAACTTCCAAGTTTCCCTTGCCTGTGACTTCCAATATTATTACGTGAGCCCAAAATATGTTTAAGGGACAAAGTGAAAATAGACATTGTAATAAGAAGTGAAGTTTTTAGAAAAAAAATCAATGAGAAAATAGATCTTTGGGTAGAGTCCAACAGAAATTCATCTGCTGCAAGCTTGTCTATAGCTCTGTTAGGTCAAATGTCTGCATGAAATTATGTTGGCTAATCCAGCAATATATAAGGATATAAGCACATAAAAAAATAAAGATCTTTTTACAAGGATACAAATTATTTTCTGATACCATTTCATAGTGTTTGAACTTTTAAAATCATCATTTACGTTGCTTCTTTTCTTTAAAAAACTGTATATACACCTCCAAATGATGCAGAAACTACCAAAAATATTTTTTAAGTTTATCTTTATTGTTGAAAGTATTAAAGGTGTCCTCTTTTTCCCCGTCCTTGACCCCCTTCACCCTGCCCCACACCCTCTAGGCCAGTGGTTCTCAACCTTTCTAATGCCAGTGTCAGCTCAATGAAATTATTTTCGTTGCTACTTCATAACTGTAATTTTGCTACTGTTAATGAATTGTAATGTAAATATCTGTGTTTTCCGATGGTCTTAGGCGCTAGCAGGGTTGCCTAAGACCATTGGAAAACACAGATATTTACATTACGATTCATAACAGTAGCAAAATTACAGTTATGAAGTAGCAACAAAAAATAATTTTATGGTTGGGGGTCACCACAACATGAGGAACTGTATTTAAGGGTCGCGGCATTAGAAAGGTTGAGAACCACTGTTCTAGGCCTTCATCACACTACTGTCTGTGTCCATGGGTTATGCATATAAGTTCTTTGGTTACCAAAAGGATTTTTAACAAGTTACCTCATAAAGTAGAACACAAAGCATGATACCTAACACAGTTATAGTTCATGGAACTATGATTAAAATGTTTTTAATTAGAAAAATATATGAACCTGTGTTTAATTTTCTTTAGAAAAATAAGTGAAAGTTCATGGAGCTGACACTGATATATATATATTCCCTCTTATTTAGCCCTTTTTTTGGAAGCACACTCCCTAAAAGGAAAAATTGATAAATTAGACTCCATAAAAATTAAACACTTTTATTTGTGAAATGTCCTGTTAAGAAAAGCAGGAAACTATTACAGAATATTTAATGACCTTGAGAAATTACATCCTATATAATAAAGAGGTAATATGCAAATTGACCATCATGCCCTCACACAAGATGGCCACCCCCATGTGGTTACAAGATGGTCGCCACAAGATGGCCAGCAGGGAAGAGCAGTTGTGGGTGATCAGGCCAGCAGGGGAGGGCATTTAGGAGCGACCAGACCAGCAGGGGAGGGCAGTTGGGGGTGGCCAGACCGGCAGGGGAGGGCAGTTGGGGGTGACCGGGCCTGCAGGGGAGGGCAGTTAGGGGTGAACAGGCCAGCAGGGAAGGGCAGTTAGGGGCAACCAGGCCTACAGGGCAGGGCAGTTGGGGGCAACTGGGTCAGCAGGGGAGGACAGTTGGGGGCGATCGGGTTGGCAGGGGAGAAGTTAGGCGTTGATCAGGCTGGCAGGCAGAAGCGGTTAAGGACAATCAGGCAGGTAGGCAGGCAAGTGGTTGGGAGCCAGCAGTCTGGATTGTGAGAGGGATGTCCGACTGCCGGTTTAGGCCCGATCCCACCAGCAGTCGGACATCTTCCAAGGGGTCCCAGATTGGAGAGGGTGCAGGCTGGGCTAAGGGACACCGCCCCCCCCCCCCCCCAGTGCACGAATTTTGTGC
Source organism: Eptesicus fuscus (assembly GCF_027574615.1). Lineage (NCBI taxonomy): Eukaryota > Metazoa > Chordata > Mammalia > Chiroptera > Vespertilionidae > Eptesicus > Eptesicus fuscus. The sequence goes on along the minus strand of NC_072484.1, from coordinate 6,793,343 downwards.
ACCGGGCCTCTAGTATTTACAGAAGATTAGGATCTAAATACATAAAGAACTCTCAAAAATCCAGAGTAAGAAATGACAAACCAATTAGAAAACACACAAGAGACATGAAGAGACTTATCTCTGAAGATTATACAGGTGACAAATAGGCACATGAAAACTTGTTCAACTTTATTAGCCAGTAGGGTAATGCAGACTATTCTTCTAGTGAAATATTACTACATACATATCAGAGTAAAATTTAAAAAACAAGGTAAGTCACCAAATGCTAGTGAGAATGTACAGGTATTGGATCATTCATTCATTGCTTCTGGGATTTAATTGGTACAGCCATTCTAAGAAAAAGTCTGGCAGCTGCATAAAAAATACTGAGTGTGAAACTATCATACAACCCGACAACTGTATTCTTGGCTTTTACCCCAGAGAAATGAGCACTCATGTTCACACAAAAAAAACTGTACACAAATGCTCATAACAGTTTTATTTACAATAACCTAAAACTAGACACAATACTTAGACATGCTTCAATGGATGAATAAATAAATAAAGCATCATGGACCATTGTCACATGTGATAACCTAGCTGAATCTCCAGGGAATTATGCTGAGCAAAAATGATTATATACAACATGATTCCATTTATATATCATTCTTAAAGTAACCACATTATAGAAACAGATAATAGATTAGTGGTTGCCAAGGGTTACTGCATTGGTTTGGGTGGGAGGAAAATGGATCTAACTCTAAAAACCAACATTAGGGATCTTTGTGGTGATAGAAATATTCTAAATATTGACTGTATAAATTCAATATACTGTATTTGATATGGTATGAGAGTTTTGCAAAATGTTTCCATTGAAGAAAGTGGGTAAAGGGTCATGTTATCTCTCTGTAGTATTTCTCACAACTGTGAACCTAAAATTATCTTATAATAAAAAGTTATAAACTCTTTCTTTCTTTTGTTTTTAAAATATATTTTATTGATTTTTTACAGAGAGGAAGAGGGCGGGATAGAGAGTTAGAAACATCGATGAGAGAGAAACATCGATCAGCTGCCTCTTGCACACCCCCTACTGGGGATGTGCCCGCAAACAAGGTACATGCCCTTGACCGGAATTGAACCTGTGACCCTTGAGTCCGCAGGCTGACGCTCTATCCACTGAGCCAAACTGGTTTCGGCTAAACTATATCTTTCTTGTCCTCTAGGTCTTTTGTGTGTGTGTGTGTTCAGCTAATGAGGAACCAAAAAAAGATAACAGAGAGGAAGAGGTTGGGTGTTTATTTCCCTTTGATCCCTGCAGGGTCCCATGATCTTGTACTCCCCTCCAGGCAGCCTTCTTGCCAGGACTCTCTCTGTCTGGCCTTGTGTATCTGCTCCCCCCTTTCTTCCATGTAGATTGACCTTGGGTAACACCTCTGTTTTAACTAGCCTGGGATACTAGTGCAGTTTTCTTATACAATGCCCACAACTTGGTAAATAAATCCTTCATTAAGCTCTCCTCAATTTATCTTAATCTGAAAAAGCCATCTGTTTTCTGCTGTATGCTGACTTATACATAGACTCAAAGTAGCTTGAAGTTCATTGGAAGAGATAAAATGAATATACAAACAGCTACAATAGAGAGTTCTAGCTAATTTACATAATGATTGATTTTGTTCTAAAAAGAACAAACCTTTGGGATTACCCAACTTGTTTGTCACTTCTACATTCTAGCCTAGTAACTCTGGTAAAAAGAAAATAAAAAAAAGGAAAAACAAAAAAAAAAGAAAAATATTCTTGATGAACAGCCTTAGATGTTTAAACATTTTTATATTTGTAACAAAATGGAATAATTTTGGATGTTCATGGGGAGGAGGAAGGGAGAATCAGGGATTTCTAATTGGAGACTGTGGTAGTATATATTTGGAAGTGGGGAATGCAAAGAAAGGGCTAGCTTCTGAGAAGAGGATGCCCATTTGGGAGTCAGGTATAATGTCAGTTGTCAAGGGTGGAGACATAGATTAAGCGTTCTGGCAGACTGTTAGTGATAATTAAATGCATATTTTCTTAGATTCCCTTGCAGCTAGACAGGGATAATTTAACTGGGTTCTGACTAATGGAGAAGAAATAATGAAAGTCATTGTCAGGTCTGACTTTTAAAAATGTACCTGCAGGCTCTTTAGGGACTCTCCTCCACAGCCACCTGGAGGCTACATGCTCCTAAAGGTGTGGGTACAAGGTGGAGGAAGGCTAGCAGGCTGGCCTCGGGCTTTTCATGAAGAACAGATAACCCTGCCTGCAGTGACCGCTAGTAGGGCTTCTGCAAATATAGAAGTCATCACCCACAGAGAAGGTTTGATCATGCAGGGAAATTATGTGAAGAGGGAACCCCACTATGAAGAGAAAGCAACCAAGAAAGACATGCTGAACTCACCCTTCCTACCTGAGATATTCTTACCTTGTCCTGCATGAGATCTTGGAAACCATTCCCCTAAAGTCAGGAGATTAACTCAGACTTAGCTCTGGTGCTTTATGTCCATTCAGTCCCATTCTGCCACCTTCAGACATCACCACTGCAAAGGACGTGTCTTAAGGAGCGCAACATCCCACCAAGACATATTGTTTGGACACAAATCAATTCTATGTCTTTTCACTCGGTGACCACTTTCTTGTCCTCCTTTCTTCACAAGGCATTCCAACCCAGAATTTCTTTTACCATCTACTATGCTCATAATGCCCCATCTGTTTCTGACCCTTAACGGTCAGTGATATCCTATGTGGGGTATACATATTCTAATTATTTTCATAATGTGTCTTTTAAGTTTTGTAAAGACAGGCCCATGTCTTCATTTGTGATTCTTTTTATACCACTTAGCACAATGTCCGAAGTATAACAGGTACTCACTGATTATTTTCTGAGTAAAAAAAAAAAAAAAGTAAAATGACTGTGAATTAGTCTTAGGGTGTTTTCATTCATGCTCAGAGACTCAGTTTCTGCCCAGAGTTGTCTAAATTATTCTGGCTATTCAGCAGATATTTCTGTGTCTGTTGGGCAACACTGTCTTTCCCTAAGCATTTGCTGATTTTCACCATGTTTTCTGAGCAGCCATTGGGTGGGACTGTACTGGCCTTTGGAAGTTTCTGATTCCTGCCGGGCATCTCCTACCTCTTTGCTGGCAGCCACTGCTAATGCACCCACCCTCGGCTAGGCACTGCCTTTGAATCTCAAAATGTCATTCATCTGTAGGCTGGGGGAAGGGCTGGGAAAGAGCTCCCTTTCCCTTTACACCCAACTCCAATGTAGAAGGATGCCAAAGAAGAGGCTCTTGGGGCCCACGGGACGGGCAGATTTTTCCTTTAAGCTTCCAGAGAACATAGACAGTGGTCCACAGGGGTGCGGGTCAGAAGACAGACCTGAGAGATTCCACCTCTTTCTCAAGGTCACCTGTCCCTCTCTTGTAAACTCTTCATTCTGGGGCCCATCCATCTTGCTTTTCTACTTCTGCGGGGATGAATGTCCCTGGGGATGGTCTGCAGGCTCGCTGCTGCCTGGCCTATTTGAATCTTAGGAGGAGTCTGTGTCCTTTATTACACTGGAAGTGAATTAAATATTTTAAACAAGTATATTATGGTGCCATTTTTTCTAAGTATGTGGAACCTTGACCAGCTGCTTCAGTATCTCCTGGGAACTTACTAGAAATGCAAACTCTCAGCCTCCACCAAGACATGCAGAATCTGAGCTTTAACAAGCCACCTGGGTGATGCTGAGACATGCTACAGTTGAAAATTACTTAAATTTCCTTTCCTCCCATGTAAAATGGAGATTGCAAGGATTAAATTAAATTAGGTACAGCACATAGCATTGAACTGAGCTCATCGGAACAGTGCTTTGATATATTTTGGCAAATACACCCTCACCTATCTACGCCACAGCTTTTGGGAACAAATAGAACCAACTTCCTTGTGCTGTGTCAGGAGGAGAAATACATGTGGAGGAACCATAATTCATCTGGCGAGAAATGAGCTATGCATTTATTCTTGTATGCTCTAATCGTAGCACTAAAGGCCACAGTAACTTTTTGGTAAGGTAAAGGATTAGAAGAATGCATAATTATTTCTCATAAAAGTACAGGAAAGTTGAAATTAAAGACCTTTAAGGGACGCATCTCAGCACGCTGCCCCTTTATACATGAAAGAGACAGAGAGACAGGTGTGGAGCTGGGAAGGCAATGATCCATGTGGCCAGCCCTTTGATTAGAGGAAAGGCTACTGGAACCTGGTTAGGCATTCATACTTTTTTCTTTCAATTTCATCCTTAAAAGATGCGGATCAGGCCAGCCCTGTTCACCAGTTCTCAACTACAAAGCGCTGGGAGATGGTATGTCGAGACGGCCCACCTTTTTCAATCATTTTGAAGGAAACTTCAGTGATAAAAGCAGATCTGTGAACAGGTTCATTTTAATTCGCAGTTAACAAAAGAAGCCATCTTCACTGTGCCTGGCCAAATCACGGGCATTAAAAACTAGTAACAATGCGATAGGGGCTGTTAATCATGGCTGCATGTGAGTAGAACTGACTGGTCAAAATAAATTAAAACAGAAAACACTAATGTTTGCAAAAATGAGACCAAAATGAGCAAAGAACACCAATTGCCAGAGATAATGGTTGCCATGGCAATTGTTTGTCCAGAACCCAAACTGTGATAACTCAGGTAAGAGTAATTGAAAATAAAAGCCCTTAGCAGCCCCTTCCCCACTATGATTTCAGTCCTGGGGTAGTCTTGGTTACTAGGACTAAACATCCTTCCTGGTCCTATGGATACCCCAACACAATTATAATTTGCTAACCAAAGGGGCAGGGCGATTATTCTAAGTCCCACTTGGAGCAGCCGCTGTTTCTGAAACCGCCCTGGGTTGCTGAACACCCAACACACGTCACATGGATAATGCGGTTGGCACAGTTATTATGAAACCCACTCCCCACACCAGCAAGTGGTTTCTTTTATTAAAAGTGCACGGAGGTGGGATTTCTTTGAGCAGGGCCGCCAAATGCTTCATCAGAAGCAACAGTAGCTTGGTTTTCTTCCCTGTGCGTGGCTGTCCACGGCCATTTCTCTCACATAATTACCTAATTACCCATCAGTTTGAGAGGGGAGTGATGTTTTCATCTTTGAAAGACACGCACCTGCTTGGAGGAAGGCAAGAATAACCTAGTTTGCAAGTATCCTTGGCTCTCAAACCAGCATTTAACTGACTCAATATTTTTAGGGTTTGTTTTTTTTCTTCCAAAAGCAAATTACTCTGACTCAGGCTTTTCAAATCCATCTTTTCACCTTTCACGTGTCATCCTTTGGACAAGCTCCCAATATGAGGGATTTGTGGGGAAGAAAGCAAAGAGGGGGGTAAGGGGAATCAAGGTAAGAGAAAGAGGGTTGCGAGGAAAAGTGCAGAAAACGGTGTCCCTCGCTTCTAAATTCTCTAACCATGTTGTAGCCTCTCTTCATCCTGTAAGGGTGGTTGGTAACATTTGCACTTCAAGGAAGGCAGAGGCTTTTCGGGATGGCCGGTCACCAGGGAAACTTAATGAGAAGTTACAGTGGTTGACTTTGTAGCAACTTGTTTTCTGTGCAGCCAGACACCAGAAGGCTGCGCGCGCGCACAAACACAGACAGCGCCTTGTTAGGTACCCTAGCTAATTAGCTGGAACCCAAAACTTCTGCTAATGATATTTTCATGCCAGGAGAGTTTGAGAAATTGTACTTCAGTTTGGATGTTTTGAAACAGTAGACATCACCGGAAGTTACACACATAAATAAGAGCGTTCCCAGGGTGGTCGCCTGGAGCGCTGCATCACTGAACTCTCACCGTTTTCTATTGTTGGCTCACTGAGGTTTTTGGCAAAATCCATTTCTTGGTGGCTGTAGACAGGAGGTCCCCATGTCTTCCTGGTTGTCCGTGAGGCTGCTCTCCGCGCCCGGAAGCCCATCCGCATTCCTCCTCCCGGGGCCTCTGCACTGCTCTGCGTCAGCAACAGGGTGTCACATCCGCTCCCGCCTGGAACCCCTGCCTTCTGCCTCATCTCTGCCAGCTCCAGGTGCTCCCTGCTTCTAAGGGCTCACCCTTGGGCCTTTCCCCCATCCCCCTCCCACCCCGAGATAATCCAGAATAACCTCACTGTTTTAAGGTCATTGGTCAGTAACCTGAGTTACATCAGCAAGTCCATTTTGCCATGTGTCTTAATATATTTTTAGGTTCCAAGGATTAGAGGGTGGGCGTCTCTGAGGGGCCATTGTTCTGCCCAGAAACGTGGGTAATGTCATTATCCCCATTTGGCAGAAGGCATTCGTAAAGACTGGTTAACTAACTAGAAGGAATGAACTAGTAAATGGCAGAGCCAGGATATGAATGGTGTTCTGACTTCAGAAACCAGTTTTCAAGCACTTTATCATACTGTCTAAAAGTGAGCAATCGATAGATAAATGAGTAGAAGCTAATTTGTACCTCCTGCCTCCAAATGTTTTTCTTCATCTGCAAATCATTTTGTATTAAGATGGAAATTATATTATTTGTCAGAGAGTATGTATTGAAAAAAAATAATAGTGTTAAGCTCCAAAAATATTCAGGTGGATTATTAATTATTATTTAGTCAGCCTGTCAAGAGATTTCCATCTAGTTACTAGTAAATTAGTCAAATTGTTCTGGAGAGACATGGAAATCTTCAAAAATGCTCCTGAAACCTCCCTTAGTAGATTGCATCACGAGTTCGCTCATTTCCTGCCACAGAATTATACTTCTCTACCATTTTCATGACTTTGTGTGTATGGGGTGAATTTCCTTGTCAGTGGGCTTGGCCAAGTAACTTGCTTTGACCATGGGAATGTTAAAGTTAATGGTGCGAACCACGGTTTACATATATTTGCACAGTGTGGCTTTTTATCTTATAGTCCCATGATTTACCATGAAAAGAAAAAGTCTTCATTGCTGGTAGGAATGCAACGTGGTACATATTGTTTGGTAGTTTCTTACAAAACTGAACATCCAGCAATTCTGCTCCTTGATATTTACCCAAAGGAATTGAAAATTTATGTGCCACAAAAACCTGGCTATGATGTTTATAGCAGCTTTGTTTATAATTGCCAAAACCTGGAAGCAGCCAAGAGCTCCTTCAGTCGGTGATGGAAATACTGTGTTCCATCCAGACAATGAATGGAATATTATTCAGCACTAAAAGGAAATGAGCTACCAAGCCATAAAAGGACATGTAGGAGCCTTAAATGTATATTAGTAAGTTAAACAAGCTATTCTGAAAATGCTACATGCTGAATTATTTCAATGACATTATGGAAAGGGAAAAAAAATATGAAAACATCAAAGAGATCAGTGGTTGCAGGTGGTTGCCAGTGGTTGGGAGGTGGGAGGGGTTAAATAGTTGGAGCACAGAGGATTTTTAAGGCAGTGAAAATGCTATGTTTTTTGTATAAGGATGGATACATGTCATTATACATTTGTCCAAAACCATAGAATGTGTAACACCAAGAATGAACCTTGATGTAAACTAGGGACTTTGGATGATGATGATGTGTCATTATAGGTTCATTGATTGTAACAAATGTACCACTCTGGGGTGGGATGTTGATAATGGGGTAGGCTGTGCATGTGTGAGGTTAGGAGGCATATGTGAAATCTCTAGACCTTTATTTCTATTTTGCTGTGAGCCTAAAACTGCTCTAAAAAATTCAGCCTTAAAGAAAACATCTATGAAGTGAGACCCAAAACTTTTTAAGACATCTAGGAAAGAAACTCCTTAAGAACTCCAATATGCTTAATAAAATCTTTATAATAAGACAAAACAAAACAAGCCGCACCCTTGGTTGTTGCTGGACCCTGAATAATGAAGACACGCAGGGAAGAACCTAAAACCTAGCTCAGCTCAGCCCAGCCCAATCAAATGTGCCAACTGAGAAAAATACAAATGAGGTATAGGGGGAAATGTGTAAAATGTAAACTACACAAAGAAAGGCCTCTTGGGATCGCTGCTTTTTTGTGTCATGCCCAGTCAGTCTAATTTTAATTGTAGGTCAATCTCTACTTTTACTGGTTAAGTGCTGATAAGTTTCCAACTCAGAACATTGGGAGCCCAGCAAGCCTGCGGTTTGGAGTGCCCAAAATGTTCAATAATCACAGTGCGATTTGATTTCTCCCTACTGGATCTCTTTAAAGGTAGAAAGGTAAACATCCTGGGCTCCTTTTTATCTCAGCTTAAACAGAATGGGCTTAGCTATTTCCTTTTTAATATGAGATTGATGGCACAGTGATAATGTTTTTTTTCCTAGCAACTCAATTATTTTTAATGATTTACATAAGATAATTACTGTTGATAGATATCCAGATCCTTAGAACAAAAAAAATATTTAATTACACATCCAGTTTTATGTCTTCCATTGATTGAAGTTTTGCCAATGGTCAGATATCAGAGACTGAGAAGTGTCAAGGAGAGTGGGAGGAATAGAAATAAATAGGGAGGAGCGAGTCAAATATCAAGTAGAAAAAGCATCCTTTAAAAAAGAAACCCACACATAAAAGCAGAGATTATCTGAATGTGTTGTCCAAGACTCTCGGTTAAAAGTCAAAGAAATTGAATTCATGTGACTTAAGCAAACACGGGACTTATCAACCCACATGATGTAAAACTCTAATGTGGCCCAAGTCCAGGAGGGGCTGGTGCCCAGGGGTTTAAGGATTTTGAAAGGGTGTCTCTCTTCCTACCTCTCTCTGTGGACTCCTTTCTAAGCCAGCTCTATCCCCACGGGGCTCCCTGGCAACTACAGATATATATTACTAGTGGCCCGGTGCGTGAAATTTGTGCACATTAAAAGGGGATTAATTAGAGGAAATATTTTAATATTACTATTTGCCCTTTCTCTATATTAGAAGTGTCAGAGATGAAAGAAAATTAGTAAAATGTATATGAAAATAATCCTCCTGTCAGAGTCTGGGGCACACCATAGGACCCAGAGTCAAGTCTCTGCCCACCCACCTCTGCCTCAAAATCGCTCAAGACCCAGACCTGGCCAGCTCCCCGCCTCATTGGGCTAGATCCAGACCTGGCTAGTCCCACCCTTGTCAAGCCCTGCCAGGTGCGGGGCACAGCCTTAGGTTCCCTGGCCCAGTGCCTGGGCGGGGGGAATACCTTGAGGTCCCCCATCAAGCCCTGCCAGGTGGGGGACTCGGCCTGAGATTCCCCTGTCAAACCCCACCAGGCAGTGGGTGAGGCCTGAAGTCCCCCATCAAGCCCTGCTGGGCAGGGGGTGTGGCCTGAGGTCCCCCGGCCTGGCGCCAAGGTGGAAGGCATGACCTGAGGTCCCCTGTCAAGCCCCACGTGGCAGGGGGGTGGGGGAGGCACAGCCTCAGGTCCCTGCTGATTGCTCGTTAAGGCTCATTTCAGGAACTCGGCCTCTGCTGGGTGCAGCCATCTTGTGTTATGGAAACCCCACCTCTGCTGTGGGCACAGCCATCTTTGTGGTAGAGTGATAGTCAATTTGCAAATTCCCTCTTAATTATATAGGATTGTGTAGCTCATGATCCTGGTGACAAGTAAGCTCTTTCTGGTTGTTTTCTCTGAAGTCCTACAAGTAAGTCTTGTTGACCTGTCTTGGTGATTTTACCCATAAAAGATCCACTGATATGCTTGGCAGATGGAACCCTTTGATCAGATGTGGTCTGTGTACCCACGGCCAGAGCTAGGGAGTAAGGCTTACCCATAGGAATTTCATGGTAAAAGAAGAGCAAAAATCTATTCCAAAACAAACAGGCCTGCCAAAAACAAGATTTCTTTACTATGCTGTGCTTAAAAATTAGCCTATAAAATAATCTTCAGCTTTTATTGATTTATAAAAAATTAGAACTCATAAGGACTTTGGATCTTCTATATCAAATTTCTTTTTACAGATGTGAATTTTAAAACCAAAAGGACTTTAAAGTTCTGCCTAGAATTACACTGTGAGTGACGGAGCCAGGAAAGGAATACAGGACTTCAAAATTTTTAGCATAGAGATAATGTGTTCAGTTCTATGTAGAGATATAGCTACTATATATCCTCTTAGAACAAATCTTCTCCTTTTATTTGTCTTTCTGTCCTCTGTTCCTTCAGTTCCTATTCATTGGAGACCTCCCAACTCTTTATTGAGAATTTGCTCTGTGCTTACCCTTAATCCAACATATATAGGTATACCAGTTAATAATAACGGATTTTGTAATCAAAGAAAACACGATAATTTTAAGAGAAACATCAAAAGTGCTTTATTCAAAGTAGTCCATCACTAGTTACACACTGTCCCAATAGAACTTTTCTTGTTTTGAGGCAAAACATTCAGAGACCCAATTTTCCACTTCTTTGTATGTTTTGAAGTGCTGCTCAGAAAGTGCATGTGCCATCGATCAGAACAAGTGGTGATGTGAAGGAGCAAGGTCTGGTGAATACAGCAGATGAGTTTATACTTCCCAAGCAAGATCTTTTAACGTGTCTTTAACTGGTTTTGAAGTGTGTGATGGTCATCATGAAGCAAAATTACTTTGCCATGTCTTCTGGCACATTCTGATCATTTCACAAAGCGTGGTTCAATTTATTATTTGTTGTCAGTAGCAATCAGTATTAAAGGTTTCACCTGGTTTTAGAAGCTCATAATACACCACACCTTCCTGATCCCACCAAACACAGAGCATTGTCTTCTTTCCGAAGCGATTTGGCCTTGCAGTCGATGTTGATGGTTGACCTGGATCAACCCAGGATTTTGTGCGTTTGGGATTCTCAAAATAAATCCACTTTTCATCACCAGTCACAATTCAATGCAAAAAAAAAAAAAAAACTTGGAGCAACATTTTACTGATGACTTTTCTTTTTTTTTTCTTTTCTTTTTATTAAGATATTATATGTGTACATATCTTACCATGAACATACAATGGAATCAAGACAGTCTCTTCAATAAATGGTGTTGGGAAAATTGGACAGATACATGCAAAAAAATGAAGCTTGATCACCAACTTACGCCATACAGAAAAATAAACTCAAAATGGATACAGGACTTAAACATAAGACAGGAAACCATAAAAATACTAGAGCAATCCACAGGCAGCAAAATCTCAGACATATGCCAAAAGAAATTCTTCACTGACACTGCCCCTAGGGCAATGGAAGCTAAAGAGAAAATTAACAAATGGGACTACATCAAAATAAAAAGCTTTTTCACAGCAAAAGAAACCATCAACAAAACAACAAGAAGGCCTACTGCATGGGAGAACATATTTGCAAATGGCATCACTGATAAAGGTTTAATCTCCAACATCTACAGGCAGCTTATACAACTTAATAAAAGGAAGATAAATGATCCAATAAAAAAATGGGCAACAGACCTAAATAGAATCTTTTCAAAAGAAGACAGAAGGAAGGCCAAGAGACACATGAAAACATGCTCAACGTCACTAATTATCCGAGAGATGCAAATCAAAACAACAATGCGGTACCATCTCACACCTGTCAGAATGGCTATCATCAACAAATCAACAAACGACAAGTGTTGGCGAGGATGCGGAGAAAAAGGAACCCTCGTGCACTGCTGGTGGGAATGCAGACTGGTGCAGCCACTGTGGAGAACAGTATGGAGTTTCCTCAAAAAACTGAAAATGGAACTCCCATTTGACCCAGTAATCCCACTCCTGGGAATATATCCGAAGAAACTAGAAACACCAATCAGAAAGGATATATGCACCCCTATGTTCATAGCAGCACAATTCACCATAGCTAAGATTTGGAAACAGCCTAGGTGCCCGTCAGCAGATGACTGGATCAGAAAACTGTGGTCCATCTACACAATGGAATACTATGCTGCCATAAAAAAGAAGGAATTCTCATCATTTGCAGCAACCTGGATGGAATTGGAGAACATTATGTTAAGTGAAATAAGCCAGTCAATGAAAGAAAAATACCACATGATCTCACTCATTTATGGATAATAAAGAACATTATAAACTTGAACAAAAAGACAGATACAGAGACAGTAAAGCATCAAACAGACTGTCAAATTACAGGGGGAAAGTTAGGGATAGGTGGGGAGATAAGAGATCAATCAAAGGACTTGTATGTATGCATATAAGCATAACCAATGGATGCAAAACTCTGGGGGGTGAGGGCATACTGATGACTTTTCAGTTTTCCATTTGTTTGTCTTTCGTTCAGTTGATGTGGCACCCATTTCCCTTCCTTTAAAATCTTTCCCATTGCTTATAAATGATCAGAAATTGTTTGCTGAGCAACGTTTAACCTTTCTGCAAGTTGTTTTTGAGTTTGACACGCATATTCACCCAATAATGCTTGTAATTGTTGGTCTTCAAACTTTTTCAGTTGACCTGGACATCTTTGTCTTTCACATCGAAATCATCACCTTTAAAGCATTTAAACCAGCATTCACAAGTATCTTGAGATGGAGCATGTTCACCATAAGCTTCCTGAAGTATACTATAACTTTTTCCTCAAAATAAAATAATGAATTAAAACTTCCCGCAAATGTTTTTTTTTTTTTTTTGGCATGAAATTCGACATTTTTAAGTGTAACTATATCTATGATGTTAACACCTTCAGAAAATTTGACATATGAAGTTTTGAGCTTGTTGTCAATACAACAAAATAGCATACATATCAAATCGCATATATATCAACATATGTGCAACTCCATCTATTGAAAAAAATCCACATTACTAACCGGTACAACTAGTATTTGGTAAGCAGTTCATATTTGAAATATGTTTCTGGTCATTGGAAACAAAATTATAGATAACATTCGAGAGAGGGAGAAAGAATTAGTCAATAAACTTATTGTAAATTGTGACAAGGACATTGAGACAAATAATGGATAAGACCTAGTTTAAGGAAAGATGGACATATTAAAGCTATACTTAAAGGAAGAGAGGAAACTAGACTTGAAGAATGCCAGGGGGAAGAGTATCCCAGGGGAAAAGATTTTCAGGACTGAGCCTAGATTTTCCAGAAACAAAAGTATAGTTAGAGCTTAGGGAAGGAGTTAGCCAATGCTGTACATATTCATGACCTTGTAATCCAGATGTTCTCTGCTACTCAGCTCTGCTGTTGTAGCTTACAAATGTCCATAGACGTTGTATAAACTATGGGTATGGCTGTGTTACAATAAAACTTTATACACAAAAACATGTGGTAGGCAGAATTCCTCTCACCCTGAGAATAGGGATGGAGAGGGAAAGACAGGTGTTGACCTCAGAGGGTAAGCAGGAAACTTGAAGGTTCTTAGAAAGGCATGATGTCGGATCCAGGATCCAGGATTTTGATTAAGAATGTATGATTTTAAGAGAAGTTATTTTCTTTCTTTTTAAAATTATCATTATTGTTTAAATATTAGGTCGTTGGAAACTGTCTTCATGGTGTGATAGATGTCCCCTCTCTGGTTCCATTTTATTGCCCATACTAGAGGCCCAAAGCATGAAATTCATGCAAGGGCTTTGGCCCTGGTCCCTGCCCACCACCGCCACAGCCGGGGGCCTCTGCCACCTCTGCCGCACCCCTGCCCACTGTGGCTTTATCCAGAAGGAAGGACGTCCAGAAGGACATCTGGTCAAATTACCATATTACACTTTTATTATTATACTAGAGGCCCGGTGCACAAAATTCGTGCATGGGGGTATGTGTCCCTAAGCCCAGCCTGCACCTTCTCTAATCTGGGACCCCTCAAGGGATGTCCGACTGCCCGTTTAGGCCCGATCCCAGTAGGATCGGGCCTAAACGGGCAGTCGGACATCCCTCTCACAATCCAGGACTGTTGGCGCCCAACTGCTTGCCTGCCTGCCTTCCTGATTGCCCCTAACCTGCTTCTGCCTGCCAGCCTCATCACCCCCTAACCACTCCCCTGACAGCCTGATTGATGCCTAACTGCTCCCCTGCCAGCCTGTTTGCCCCTAACTGCCCTCCCCTGCAGGCTTGGGTCCCCCGCAACTGCCCTTCCCTGCAGGCCCAGTTGCCCCCAACTTCCCACCTCTGCTGGCCTGGTCAACTCTAACTGCCTTCCCCTGCAGGCTTGATCACACCCAACTGCCCTCCCTTGCAGACCTGGTCCCTCCCAACTGCCCTCCCTTGCAGACCTGGTCCCTCCCAACTGCCCTCCCCTGCTGGTCATCTTGTGGAGGCCATCTTGTGTCCACATGGGGGCAACCATCTTTAACCACATGGGGGCAGCCATCTAGTGTGTTGGAGTGATGGTCAATTTGCACATTACTCTTTTATTAGATAGGATAGAGGCCTGGTGCACAGATGGGCTGGCTGGTTTGTCCTGAAGAGTGTCCCGGATCAGGGTGGGGGTTCCCTTGGGGCGTGGGGTGGCCTAGGCAAGGGGCCTGTGGTGGTTTGCAGGCTGACCACGCCCCCCGGTGACCCAAGTGGAGGCCCTGGTATCTGGGATTTATTTATCTTCTATAATTGAAACTTTGTAGCCTTGAGTGGAGCCAAGCCTCTGCTTGCCCTGTGGCCACAGCCATTTTTGTTGGGATTTATTTATCTTCTTTAATTGAAATGTTGTAGCCTTGAGCAGAGGAAGCTTGGCTTCCTCCATCGCCGGGAGCAACTCAAGCCTCCTGCTATCTCCAGCTCCCTGGCTGCTGCCATTTTTGTTGGGATTTATTTATCTTCTGTAATTGAAACTTTGTAGCCTTGAGTGGAGGCCTAGGCCTGCCAGGTTGTGCTGAAAGCTTGGCTTCCTCCATTACCAGGGAAACCCAAGCCTCCTGCTCACTCAGTGGCTGCAGCCATCTTGATTGGGTTAATTTACATACTCACTCCTGATTGGCTGGTGGGTGTGGATTTGTGGTTGTAGCAGAGTGATGGTTAATTTGCATATTTCTCTTTTATTAGATAGGACTAGAGGCCCAGTGCATGAAATTCATGCATGGAGGGGGGGGGTCCCTCAGCCAGGCCTGCACCCTCTCTAATCCCAGACCCCATGTGGGATGTCCAACTGCCTCTCACAATCCAGGACAGCTGGCTCCTCACGGCTCTCTTGCCTGTTTGCCTGATTGCCCCTAATCCCTCTGCCTGCCTGCCTGATCACCCCTAACCACCTCTGCCTGACTGCCTGATTGCCCCTAACTGCTCCCTTGCTGGCCTGATCGCCCCTAACTGCATCTGCCTTGCCCCACACCTGGGACCCAGGATTCCCTCCTCTGGCCTGTCACAGGCACCTGGGACCCAGGTTTCCCTCTCTCTGGCCAGCCACAGGCACCGAGGACCGGGGCCAGCTTATCCTGGGCCAGCTGTAGCCACAGGGAACCATGGGTGGGTGGCTCCAACTGGGCTGAAGCTGCAGGTTCCTAGGACCACAGGGTGAGCGGCTTGTCCCTCTCCCAGGTCTCAGGCGCAGCTGCTGGTGCCCAGGACTGTGGGGTGGGTGGCTTGTCCCTCTCCCAGACCACAGCCTGGCTGGTCCCCATTCCTCTCTCGTGAGCTCATTTGTGCCTGGCTGGTAGCCTTTTCTTTATCCCCAGAGTTGAGTGTCTGAGCAGTTCTGGTGCGAGGGCACAAGGGTGCAAGGGCATGAGGGCGTGATGACCATTTGCATACTAGCTCTTTATTATATAGTAAGACTAGAGGCCCAGTTCATGAAACTTGTGCATGAGGGGGGTGTCTCTCAGCCCAGCCTACACCTTCTCCAATCTGGGACCCCTTGGAGGATGTCCAACTGCCGGTTTAGGCCCGATCCTGGGATCCGGCCTAAACCGGCAGTTGGGCATCCCTCTCACAATCTGGGACTGCTGGCTCCTAACCGCTCGCCTGCCTGCCTGCCTGATTGCCCCTAACCACTTCTGCCTGCCAGCCTGATCGCCCCCTAACTGCTTTCCTGCTGGCCTGATTGATACCTAACTGCTCCCCTGACGGCCTAATTGCCCCCAATTGCCTTCTCCTGCTGGCCTGATGGCCCCCAACTGCCTTCTCCTGCCGGCCTGGTTGCCTCCAACTACCCTCCCCTGCCAGCCTGGTTGCCCCAACTGCCCTCCCCTGCAGACCTGATCACCCCCAACTGCCCTCCCCTGCCAGCCATCTTGTGGTGGCCATCTTGTGGTGGCCATCTTGTGGTGGCCATCTTGTGGTAACATGAGGGCAGCCATCTCGTGGTGGCCATCTTGTGGCGGCCATCTTGTGATGACATGAGGGTGTTGCATGAGGGCACAAGGACCACCTAGGCTTTTATTAGTATAGATATCTCCCTTGTTTCATGTCTTCTTCCTGGGCTTGAGATTCCACCACTTCTTGGGGTTGGATAAGGAGAATGGAACATATGTCCAAATGTATAAGGTCATAACAACAATAACAGAAGTTAATAATAAAAATACATGATGCTATCAGTATATCAGGCCTGGTGATTCAGGAAAAGTCCATGTATGTCTCTTTAGGATTTCCCTGTAGTGAAATTTTAAATAAATTCAAGACTGTGTTTTATCTTTCAGTTATGAAGTTGTCATCTGACTGATATTTCAGTCCTATAATGGTGTTTTTCTAACCATGGTCATATCAGGTGGGAGATACCAGTTGACTACATCAATTTTTTTTTTTATAATTTGAGATTGAGGGAGAAGAATATTTATATTTACTAATGGAACAGGGAAAGGATGAAATAAAAGGACCCAAAGAAATCTGATGCATTATAATAAAAATTAAGAAAGAAAGAAAATATATTAAAATGATAAGGGGCACAGAGTTTATTTAGGATATTTCCCACAGAAAAACTGCTGGTCCACAGTTCCAAGATTTTTCAATCATACCAAATATATTGATTATCAGCAGGTAGGTGCTGGAAGCTTGTCTACACCAGGCAAGGTTGTCTACATCCATTGTCTACACCAGGCGTCCTCAAACTACGGCCCGCAGGCTACATGAGGGTGTTTTTGCTGTTTTGTTTTTTTACTTCAAAATAAGATATGTGCAGTGTGCATATGAATTTGTTCATAGTTTTTTTTTAAACTATAGTCCGGCCCTCCAACGGTCTGAGGGACAGTGAACTAGCCCCCTGTTTAAAAAGTTTGAGGACCCCTGGTCTACACTATCATGAAAGTGCAACAGGGAACTTGAAGGCTGATGGATCATGAGCTTTAGCAAGGGCTAAAAGCTATGCACCGATTGTTATGTTGAGACAATGGTAGCTCAAGCAATTTCCTGACCTAATAGTCTCAAAGTAAATCTTTACTAATATTTACTGAACGTTAAGATAGTCTGTCTGTTACCAGATTGCCTGTCTAACTAAGGGCAAGATGTGTATTCTAAAATTGAATAAAAGCTAACAGGGCCTGGGCCCCAGTGAAGCCTTTCCACTGGAAAAGGGTTTACCAGCTGGCCCTCCATGCCTTCTAAATTCCTATTTCTTGTCTAGTGTATACATTTGTGTGCAGCCCCTATTCCAGATCGTGAACCCTAGCTGCAAATGGATGCGGCACTCACAGGTAGGACTGACTGGTACACTCTGCCATTCTCCTGTTTCACAGTTTTTTTAGGAGAAAATGGAAGCAATATCTATGTAAATGCCTATAATATTCATTAGCTGAAATTGCTCATCAGAAGTATTGTTGTGCTAATAGTATTGTTGAAGTAGATCTGCTTGTCAAATAGTAATAGCTTCCTCTGCAACAGGAAAATGGTGTCCTTTGAGGAGAAAATGTAAGCAGGGTTGTCTCGGAGCCTAGCTGTGTGCCCAGTCCCAATATCTGTCACTCTAAAGCCCTGTCAGGCCCATCTACTCAGCCATGTTGTGTAAAGTTCAAGAAGAATTTTATTTCTGTTTTCTCCCAGGCCTGAATGCATGATTCTAATTCATCATGAAATATAAGTAGCCACTTGATTAACAGAAACTCAAACTCCTAGTTTGTTGGTTGTGTGGGTTTGCACATATTCCATACCTTAGCAATATTTTAAAATAACTTTCCCCACCATATAATAGTGATATATGCTTGATTTGGAGAATAAAATGGAAAATTAGGAAATTATAAAGCAGTACATAAAATTTTCTTCAGTCAAATGCTGTAACATTTGATGGAGATGATTTGTCTAGCCTTTTTTCTCTGTGTGTATGTGCTTTTATGAATATGTATAGAATTTTTTCTAAAATTTGCATAATACCAGTTATAGTGTACATACATTTTCATGAGCTGTATTAGGAACTACATTTTCCATGGATATTTTATAGCATTTTCCCTTGTCAATGGTGGCAGTGTTCCGGTTGATAGATGTATCAATGCTTGTTTTATTAGAATGGTTTATTGTTTTCAATGTTTTGCTTTTATGAAAGCACTTCAAAAATAAGGCATAGTATTTTTTCAATTAGTATTATTTTAATCAAGCCAAAAACATGATCTCTCCTTAAATACTTAAAGAAATGTTAAATATAAATTTAAGAACTTTTTTGAATTAAAATACATAGTTGATTTGAAAACCTATTTGCAAAAGACAAAAAAAGGGAAAAGTCAATAAATTAAAAACAAAGTTACAGCTATTTCTCTCAGTTATGACAGCTCCTTAATTTAGGTAAAATTCATATTATAAAATTTTGCTTAAATATTTTTTTTGCTTAAATATTTTGTCCTTGACCAATAAGAAAAAGAGTCACAAGATTACTAAAGCCAAGTGGTGGGCATACTTTGAACGTTGTTTGTTCTTATGTGTGGAAGGTGCCACAACTTGTTGGCAACTTTGGAGAAGGAAAGTGGAATGGGTAAGCTGCAGGAAGTTGGGAACCATGAGTTAGGGTGTCAGTTTTGCCTTTGTTGACCTTTGAAGAGTACTTAACTTCCTGAGTTACAGCTTCCAAATCTATTAAATGGCATGATTATAGTCCTAGCTTGAGAGAGGTATATGGAAATGATTCAGAAAATAGTAGATATGAGAATATCATGTGAAATGTTTAGCACATTTTGACTCATTTATTTGTTCATGCACTTATTTATTATAAGTTAAATTTTGATTATAAGATCTTGCAAAACTGTGAAACAATAGCATAACCAGGATTTTGGCATTAAAACATTGAAGATTCAAAATGTTTCAATCACTACAGGGATCCCACCTGTGCCCTTATATACCCCCACCATTTCCTCTCATGCATGCCTCCATCCCTAACCTCAGGCCACCAACTAATGTTTGCCATTTCTGTAATGGAGTTATTTCACGAATGTAATATAAATAAAATTGGATAGTATGTGAGCTTTTGGGACTGGCTTTTTAAGTTAAGAATAATTTTCTCAAGATGCATCAAGGTTGTTACATATGTCAATGTTAGTTTGTTTTTGTTGTCGCGTGGTATTCCATAATATGGATGTATCTGTTTGTTTAACCATACACCTTTGAGGACATTTGAGTTGTTTCCCAACATCAGTCCATCCATCCACCCATCCATCCATGCATCCATGCATCACAGCATTCTCTGTTAGAAGCAGATCATTGACATTCATCAACAATACTCCCAGTGGTCCTCTTTCAAAATTGAAGTGGTTGTGGAGTTTCTTATGTTTGTCCCAAAATTTCCCTTCCATCAAACATCATGTTCTTCCCTAAAAATAGCTCATTATTAACCATTTACAATTTTTATTGTAATTTATATCTTACTTCATTATCATTTTTCACAAGGTAACAAATTTTAAAATTATTATGATTATTTCACAAGCTTTGCAAAGTTGAGTAGAAAGCAAGAACAAAGCTCAAATGTGATATTGACACTGGGGGTGGGGAAGGTGTGCCTCTATTTAAGTAATAGGATCCATCCCACCAACCTCATCTTCACCAACACACAACTGGGTAGCTTGCTAAAACTGCATAGTACTTTTACGAATGATAGAAATAGAAAACATTATAGTCTCTGCTACCTAATGTGTCCTGAATACAAAATCATAATAGAAAATAAGCATAGAAAAAATTAATTCTTAATCACTCTAGAACTCAGTGTTTTGTCTACTAACTTGAGAAGAACTCTGAAAGCAAGAGTGGGCATTTATATTGAAATTCTATATTCCCAGGGCTCTTGTGTACTAAGAGACGTTTATAGTCTTTAATTAAGTGGGAAAAGGGCAAACTACTGATATGTGAGCAACCACTAAATTCTTTTGCATAAAATGTCTTTGTCCAATATTGGAACTGACTCTTAAAAAAATATTCATGATGTATAAAGCATTTCCATTGCAATGAGTAACTATCTGTTAGGGCCTGGGACCTTAATTAAATGTCCTGAATTATGACTATCTTCGCTGACCATAAAGGCATTCCCCCTCAGATCTGTGGCTCTCTCTCTGCCATATTCACCTTGTATCTGAACACACAGTTCTGTAAATCAGATAACAATTACTTATATGGCATTTGCTAAACTTCTGTTATCAAACATTGCCTGCATTATATTAAGTACAGATGTATGTGAAACTGAGCATTTAATGGAAGCCTAAAAAACGTCAAATGATCTTTACTTATTTATGTGGTTGTTGTTTTTTTTTGTTTGTTTGTTTGTTTTTTGTCTTTTTTGCATTGCTAGATGTTGCTACTTATAATTCCTTTGAAATACCTCATCAGATAGTTTCCAAAATGGAAAGTTTGAAAAATCACCAGGTTTTTCATAATAATATCCCAACTGGGTAGAAGTCCTCCCTATAGTTTGTCTTTTAAGACTTTTTTAAATTTATTTTTTAGAGAAAGAGGAAGGGAGAGGGGGAGAAAGAAACAGTGATGTAAGAACTAAACATCCATTGGCTGCCTCCTGCATGTTCTCCTACATGTCCCCTACTAAAAAGTTGTTTTAGTCCACCTGCTGCTAATGGTTTGTCAGGGGCATTCCTCACTGACATTTGTGTCAGTTTAAAAGCTGTCCCTTAGGAACTGCTTGGGAAGTTTATGGACTCTGTTGTCTGCCAGAGCAATTCTTCTTCAGAATTCTTCTTCAGAAATCGGCACCAATTCTTCTTCAGAAATCGGAATCTGGTTTGATCCTGTGAAGGACATTTTAGGTTAATGCCTGTGGCAAGTCTAATGGACGAGTCTCTACCCGAACCTGCAGTAAATTTTCAGATCAGCTGACGATGTGGCAGGGTGTTGCTGCCTGAAGTCACGAGGGCCTGAGTAACACCATATGCAAAATAAGTTTGAGAAAGTAAGTAAATGAACCACTCAACTCGGACCTGGGGCCTCAGTCCAGCTCAGCCCCTGCTTTTATACAGGTAACCAGCTAAGGATAGTTTTTTTTTGTTTGTTTGTTTTTTGTTTTCAAAGATTGAAAATTTTAAAAAAATAGTAATGATGTGAAAATTATATGATATTCACATTTCAGTACCCACTAATAAAGGTTTGTTGGAACATGGAATTCTGTAGCTGCTCTTTGGTACAATGGCAGAGTTGAAGAGTTGCAAGACAGACCATGACCTGTAAATCATGAAATATTTACCATATAATCCTTTACAGAAAATGTTGGACCTCTGATATGTACTCCAAATCCGATGTTTTTACTGTTTTCATGTTATGAACAACTTTGTATACTACACTGTGACGTATTTTATAAAGCAATTTTATATGTGAATAGCTTTACATGTGTTTATATACATTTTAATATTAATTTTGGTCACCATTAGAAATTGGAAATATTTTTAATTGCTTCCTTAGATTTTCGGCATTTTAAAACATTTCTGTAAGTATGGTATTTACTTTTTAAAATGAAAAAAATTATGACAATATTTTTCTATCATGAGGTTGATATTAAGTTATGGAGAATACAGATGGTAAATAAGGAAAAGGCAGCCATTGGCGGTCTCACAGCTTAGAGATAACAATTTCAACATGTAAGTAATCTGCACACCAGGTTTCTAGAAGGAAAAACATGTTTTCTTTTTTAAAAAATGGAATAACTACTGGTACTGTTTTGTAATCTTTTTTCCTTAAAAATAGTGATGCATTGTTACAAGTTATACATTTCCATTCTAGGAAATTCAGAATATAAAAATGAAGAAGATATGATTCATTGTATGGCCACCAGTCAGAGATAAGCAGTGTTAAGATTTTAGTTTATTATTTTGTTGTGTATCCCATCCACGAGTTATTTTGTATTGTAAATGCACATTTCGACATACCTATTTTCACAAATATGCAATCAGGTTGACATGCTACTTGATAATTTTTTATTTAGCATTCCACTATAGACATCTTCTTTCCAGTGCATTAATTGTCATTTTAATATTTGCACAAGTATATAAGTGTTCATTAGCTTATAAAGCATGAGTTTCTTTTGATATCAGTAACTATAAATAAAATTAGAGCAATCTAAATTTTTACCAATATATATTATGAAACCCTATAATTGAATGGTATGTTGCTAATGTGCTGCATATAGATATTGATTGACATGTTATTGAAAGGTTAATGCCATACCACTCTTTGCTGGCTGCACTTCTTTGCCCTCTGCTCTTTCCATGACTGGCTCCTTCCTTTTACTGTGTTCAGTTTTCAACTCAAATTCACCTCCTCTGAGACACTGACCTTTTTCACCTAAGCCACAACCTCCACCCCCAGTCATTCTTGATCCCATAAGCCTTTTTTTTTTTTTGCATATTAATCTCCTTTATTTATTTATGTCATGTGATTTTTTTGCACTTATCAGAATACTAGTGGCCTGGTGTACTGATTCCTGCACATTGAAAGGAAATTAATTAGAAGAAATATTTCAATATTGCTATTCACCCTTTCTCTATAATAGAAGTGTCAACCAAATTCACAATCAACAGTGACAGATCTAAACACGTGCGTGCGATTGGCGCCAGTGAGAGCTTTATATATATCAGATGCGTGAGTCAATTTAGCTTTTTATATATATATATATATAAAGTAAACTTGCTTAATTAGACCTGCTTTCTGATTTAGCTAAACTTTTGCAGCCCAGTAAAACAACCCAACTTCTCTTTCAGGTTCTTGTCAGCAACACAGCAGTAAATATCAACACGAAGCAGACTATTATTGTAACTCACGCAGGGAGAACAAAGGGAAAAATATTGAACTGCAGTATTGTTTGACTATATTCTGTGCAGTGAGAAAACCTGAAGTCATTTTCAAGGCCCACCATTTCTTACTTCTTTTCAGTCGGGTCAGGTTTCTAAGCTTTCTAAATCGCCATTTTTCAGCTAATGAAAAGAAAATAGGATTCTACTGAGTCTCCTATCTCCCTACTCCAGGACTTCTGTGAGGATCAAATGATGAGGCACAGGAAAACACTTCACAGACAATTGGTTAAAGTGTAAAATGTTTCCACCTGGCTATAAAGCAAGTCATGTTCCTGGGCTGGGCTGAAGAAACTCTAAGGAGGTTAGTTGGTAGGGAGACGAAGCCAGGTGTTGCTATGTGATGTCATTATGCGGCACTCACAGCCACCATTTCTGGGCTGGGCTGGGCTGGGGTGTGGGCTGCATTTTCCACCATGGGGTCTTGGCAGTGTTGGCTGCAATTTGGTGGGTTGTCACTCTCGGGTGGTTGAAGGGGCCTGTATCCCACTTGGGGGAAGCCGAGTGTTGGTTTGTCAGCACCAGCTCCAGTGTGCCATTTCTCTGTAAATGGCCAGTGCATGTCATGGCAGCTTCTACGTTGAGCATCTGCCTCCTGGTGGTCAGTGTGCACCATAGCGACTGGTTGGATGGTTGGGCACTTAACACATTAGCCTTTTATATCTATAATAACAAAAGCATAATATGCTAATTAGACCGAACAGCCAAACCACCTTCCAGACAAAGCTGGGGCTGCAGGGACCGAGGCAAGCCACTGCTGCTGCGAGTGCTGAGCCCCTTGCACAAATTTCATGCATTGGGCCTCTAGTATATAGATAATCACCTTGAGGGCAAGAAGTTGTCTATTATTTTTCAGTTTTTGGGATAATGCCTGACATATACTATGCTTACAAAAATATGAGTTGAATAAAGAAATGGATATTAAATGGATAAAATAGTATATTCTGAAGTTGGTATGAATAGTTTTCTATTAACTCAAATATATGTATTTACATGTATGTAAGATTTTGTGTGTGTATTTTGTGTAGGTGGATAGATGAATGATGGGTAGATAGAAAGATAAACAGAAAGGTAACTAGCCATCTTTCCATATAGCCCTGTTGCCTGAAAGCTTGAATAAAGTATACCTAAAACAGACCTGGAGAGTACTGTGTTAAGTGAAATAAACCAGTCAGAGAAAGACAAGTACCATCCACTCATATGTAGAATCTAATGGACAAAATTAACTACTAAACAAAATAGAAACAGGCACATTGATACAGAGAACAGTCTGACATCTATAAGAGGGGAGGTGGGGTGGAGATGAAAAGGTGAAGGAATTAGGCAAAAAGAAACCCACAAACTCATAGACACAGACACCATACTACTGTATGGTGATAACTAGAGAGAAATGGGGAGGGGGGGAGGTAGAAGAGGGTAAAGGGAGATAAATGGTGATGGACACACAATAAAATTATGTATTATAGAATTGTACCACTGAAACCTATATAATTTTATTAACCAACTAGAGGCCCAATGCATGAAAATTCATGCAAAAGTAGGCCTTCCTTCCCCCAGCTGCTGGCACCAGCTTCCCTCTGGCACCTGGGACCCAGCCTGCTTCACTCCAGCCACCTGAAGGCACCCAGGACCCGGGCTGGCTTCCCATTGGACCACCCGCAGGCACCCAGGACCTGGGCTGGCATCCCTCTGGCCACCCGCAGGCACCTGGGATCCAGGCTGGCTTCCTTCTGGTCCCAGCTTTGTCAGGAAGGATGTCCAGAATGACATCCGGAAGGACGCCCAGTCTAATTAGCATATTACCCTTTTATTATTATAGATGTCATTCCAATCTCTATATATAAAAGGCTAAGTGTCCGTCTGACTGGTAGCTATGATGCACACTGACCACCAGGGGGAAGATGCTCAATGCAGGAGCTGCCATGATGTGCACTGGCCATTTAAAAATAAACAGCATCACGGACCTGGTGCCGACAATCAACACTTGGCTTCCCCTGAGTGGCACACAGGCCCCGCCACCACCCTGGAATGACAACCCACCAAATGGCAGCCAATGCTGCCAAGACCCCATGGTGCAAAATGCTGCCCACAGCTCAGCCTAGCCTGGAAATGGTTGCTGTGGGTGCCGCATAATGAAGTCACATAGCAACACCTGGCTTCCTCTCCCTACCAACTAGCCTCCTTAGTTTCTTCAGCCCAGCCCAGGAACATGACTTGCTTTATAGCCAGGTGGAAACATTTTACACTTTAACCAAATGTCTGTGAGGCATTTTCCCATGCCTTATCATTTGATCCTCACAGAAGTCCTGGAGTAGGTAGATAGGAGACTCAATAGAATCCTATTTTATTTTCATTAGCTGGAAAACAGAGATTTAGAAAGCTTAGAAACTTGACCCGACTGAAAAGAAGTAAGAAATGGTGGACCTTGAAAATGACTTCAGGTTTTCTCACTGCACAGAATATAGTCAAACAATACTGCAGTTCAATATTTTACCCTTTTTTCTCCCTGTGTGAGCTATAATAATAATCTGCTTCATGTTGATATTTACTGCTGTGTTGCTGACAATTACTGGAAAGAGAAGTTGGGTTTCTTTACTGGGCTACAAAAAGTTTAGCTAAATCAGAAAGCAGGTCTAATTAAGCAAGTTTATTCTATATATATATAAAAGACTAAGTTGACTCACACATGCAATACATATAAAGCTCTTGCTGGCACCAATCGCACACATGTCAATTGCACACATTTTTGATCTGTCATGGTTGATCATGAATTTGTTTGAAACTTCTATTATAGAGAAAGGGCAAATAGTGATATTAACATATTTCTTCTAATTAATTTCCTTTCAATATGCACAATTCCATGCACTGGGCCACTAGTAAATTCAATAAAAAAGAAAATATACCTAAATCTAACAGTGATGGTTTTTAGAGATCAGAACTTTACAGGACATCTTTTTAATGTATTTTCTAATTTTTTCTCAACGTATGTGAAAAATTCTGGGATACAATGTAAAAATGACCTATGTGAATTTATACTTATTTCTTTTGAGAGGTTTGGGAGCTTATTTATCTGTGTGGTCAGCATTAGATAAGTAGGTCTACAGTTGTTCACATGGAAACAGATACAATAATCTATAATAATCAAGGCATAATATGCTAATTAGACTAAACAGTCAAACGACCTTCTCGACAACTTTCTGGACAAAGCCACGTCTGCAAGAGCCAAGGCAAGCCACCACGGCTGCAAGGGCCAAGCCCCTTGCATGAATTTCATGGATCAGGCCTCTGGTGAATAATAATACAAGAATAAACTCTGTGTTCTGTGAACAACTGTAAATCAAAGTTTGCCCTACCCTGTATATGCTTGACAAGTCCAGCTATCTGCAAGGGTAGTTTTTAAACTTGATCCCTTAAAGCAATGCTGGGCTTTAAGGGATCTCTGTGGCCCTGTTTGTTTTAATCCCCATGTGAAAGTTGTGTTCTCTCCCTGTTGAGCACTGATGCTGGGCACTGTACCACTGGACACCTCCCTCAGCCTGTGGATACAGCGGTGAACTAGGGACAATGTGGCCTCTGTCCTTATGTGTGAAAGAATACCAACATGTGTGCGATGAAGAGCAGCAGGGTCAGGTACACACCTCAGGGGATTTGGGGAAGGAATTGTCCATAATGTGACATCTGAGCTGAGAGTTGAAAAAGGAAAGGGGGCAGTGAGGCTGAGGAGAGTCATGTGTAACCAATCATTCTGAGGAAATAAAGAACCAGTGTTTGAGGAACAGAGAACAGAGAGCAAATGGAATGTGACAGGGCCTTCCATAGTGATGGAGGGGGCCATAGGGGAAACTCCAGAGCCTCTCAACCCCTGGGGAACACTGGTTCTGACAGTGCAGTAGAGAGTGCATGAGAGTCACAAAGGGACTGTGACATGACACCCAGAGGCACACACAGAAGTCTCTTTCCAAGCAGTGGAAAGAGAAACCTTCAGTCGCTTAAACATGCATGCCCTCCTGTGAGGGAATGGCTTCTCAGGTCCCCAATTTCCTGTGGCCTACAGAACACTACACCAGACTAAGAAGCCTGTTAGCTGTTCTAAAAGTGTGAGCTGTATCTTTCTGCCTCTCACCAGCTTGCCTGGATGGATTTTCTTCCTAGGAACTATGCTACTTGAAATATCTCCATGGGAGGAAGAGGGTAAAGATGACAGGTAGGTAACCATGTTATTATCCTCCTCCCACAACCAGATCAAAATTATAGCTAAATCACAGAACATCCATCATTCAGAACTGCCAGAAATCTGGCTGAATGGAAGCCCTACAACTAGAGAATTAAAGAATAAGTCACACTAAGAATAAGTCTCCTCTGGTTGGAGAGGCAGAGGTGCAGAATGGGCTGCTCTGTTACACACGTGTAGCTTTTTTTAATTGGGAGGGATATCTTGGCTCTGGAGGTCCCAGTGAAGAGCAAGGGGTCCCAACCCCACACCACACCTGTCAGTGGTTCTTACCAAGTTCCTTGAATTTATCACTAAGTTCCTTGAAGTTTCCGTAAGTTCTTGTGCATACCACATACAGTCCAGGGTTCAAACACGTGGGGATTGAGGCTGAGAGTTATGGAGGGTTGCTAAGATTCCTAGGCAGTTCTTCTTACCGTTGCACAGACTTACTCAGACTCATTCCCTGTGAGCTCTAGCACTGAGGCAGCTGTTTGAAAGGACACAGGTTCATAGGAGGAGGAATTAGATTGGCTAGTATTGGGGCAGGAAATTTGGTGCAGCTTTCTCCAAGACAAGGGTGCTCACAGGAGTCATTTTTCCTGTGCTGGTACCTCCCCTGTCCCAGAGATCACTAGTAGCCATATCTGAGTCTCCATCAGCCTGGTTCACACTGTTTTCTTCACCATGGTGATTCCCTGAGACCCCATCCCACCCAATTTGCAGCCCCACCCAAGCTGTTTGCAACAGCTTTTCCATATGAATGCCCTGTTCTGGCTCAGGATTCAGACTTTCCTAAAATCTCTCAAACAAGCAGCAGGTAGCCTCAGATGGCCCATACCTCTCTCAATAAATGGCCCCAGGCCTGGCACTAGAAGCAGCCTACCAAGGTTCACAGATTGGCCTCTCCTAGGCACCTCCAAACCCAACACAATTAGCAGCCATCTGAAGATTGCTCTATAGATCATTCCAGGTGGCCCGAGGCAAGGCACAGGCAGTTGCTGACATTGTATCTCCTTGGAGGCCCCAGAGCCAGTGCACTCAGGGGACAGTTTCAAACCTTGCCAGATTACAACTCTACCACATCCACAAGCAACACATTCAAGGGGTGGACTCAGTGAGCACCAAATCCCCACTGAACCAAGTCCTGCTCTATAGGGGTGTCTCCTGCACAGCAGCTCTTCCACTATAGTCACAGCTGGTCCCCACAGCCAATTGGCCTGGAGGTCAACTCCTCGCAGTAATTCCAACAGCAATCAAGGCTCTACTACAACAAGACTGTGCACATAGCCCACACAGAGATACACGTAAAGTGCCCAGCTCAAGTGACTGGGAAGGCTGAGCCACTGGGCCCTATAGGATACCTACTACACAAGTTCACTCTACCAAACCCAGAAGACATAGTAGCTCTACCTAATATATAGAAACAAACACAGGGGAGCAACCAAAATGTGGAGACAAAGAAACATATCACAAATGAAAGAACAGAATAAATCTCTAAAAAAAGAACTAAGTGAAATGGAAGCAAGCAAACTACCAGATACAGAGTTAAAAACAATGTTTAGAAGTATGCACAAGAACTTATGGAAACTTCAAGAAACTTAGTGATAACTTCAAGGAACTTGTAAGAACTTCAAGAAACTCAGTGAAAACATCCTATATAATAAAAAGGTAATATTCAAATTGACCCTCACTCCTTCACAAAATGGCTGCCCCCACATCATCACAAGATGGCCGCCCCTATGTTGTCACAAGATGGCTGGCAGGGGAGGGAAGTTGGGGACGACCAGGCCTGCAGGGGAGCAGTTAGGGAGTGATCAGGCTGGCAGGCAGAAGCGGGTTAGGGGCAATCAGGCAGGCAGGTGAGTGGTTAGGAGCCAGCAGTCCCAGATTGTGAGAGGGATGTCCAACTGTGGGATTGGGCCTAAACCGGCAGTCAGACATCCCCCATGGGGTCCCAGATTGGAGAAGGTGCAGGCTGGGCTGAGAGACACCCCCTCCCACCCCAGAGCATGAATTTCATGCACCAGGCCTCTAGTCAAGAATAAAAAATGACCAGTCAGAAATGAAGGATACACTAACTGAAATGAAGAATAATTTAAGGGAATCAACAGTAGAGTGGAAGATGCCAAGAATCAAATCATCAATTTGGGATATGAGAGAACAAAAAACAGCCAATAGCCAATCAGAACAACAAATAGAAAAAATAATCCAAAAAATATGAAAATAGTGTAAGGAGCCTCTGGGACAATTTTAAGCATACCAATATTTGCAGCATGGGACTGCTGGAAGGAAAAAAATATGGAGCAAGAAATTGAAAACCTATCTGAAAAAAATAAAGACAGACAACTTCACTTGCCTGGTGAAAGAAATAGACTTACAAGTCCAGGAAGTGCAGAGACCCAAACAAGAAGAACCCAAAGACGCCAACACCAAGACATATCATAATTTAAATGCCAAGGGTTAAAGATAAAGAGAAAAATCTTAAAAGCAGCAAGAGAAAAGCAGTTAGTTACCTACAAGGGAGTGCCCATGTGACTGTCAGCTGATTTCTCAACAGAAACTTTGCAGACCAGAAGGGAGTGGCAAGAAATATTCAAAGTGATAAATAGCAAGGACCTCTAACCGAAACTACTCTACCCAGCAAAGCTATCATTTAGAATTGAAGGTCAGATAAAGAGTTCACAGACAAGAAAAAGCTAGAGTTTATCACCACCAAACCAGTACTGAAACCAGGTCCAAGCTGCCTGTAACTACTTGAGCCAATAAAACAGAGACAGGGTTGAATCATATATGAGCAGTTATTCCAATACTGCCAGCAATATTGGAGATCAGCAGGTCATCCACAAAAATCTGCTCTGCAACCCCACATAAGCCAGCTGCTTATATTGGGTAGGACAAAGATCACCTGAGGAAGCAGGAATTACAGGCAAGGGAAAGTAGGGATTACAGGCAAGGGGAAGTAGGCAATGTGCACTGGGGTGTGGGACTCCATTGTTTGTGCAACAAGGCTGTTAATCTTTCTGTGATAATAGGCAGCTTTTGAATGAGAATGAACCACATTCCAAGATTGACCCCCAGGTTCAAGGTTGACTGCCAGGTCCAAGATGGACTTCCAGTGTCACATGAGCATACAACTACCAGCCAGATTAGAATGTCCTTTCTTTAATCATAACAAAGTAATCACAATTAACAGAGAATGATTAATATTTGTATAACTGTAGCTTGTCCCCAATATTTTATTTTTGCCCCTAACAGTATTGCATGAAGTGTTGAAAGGTCTTATTTAAGAAGATGAAGAAAAAGATAAAAAATATGAACAATAAAATGGCAATAAATACATATCTATCAATAATTGAATCTAAAAAATCAAAATAAACAAACAAGGAATCTAATGAACAAAATAAACTGATGAATAAAATGAACCAGAGGCATGGAAACATGGAACAGACTGACAATTCTCAGAGGGAAGGGGGAAGAGAGGGTGGGAAGAGATTAACCAAAGAACTTATATGCATATATGCATTACCTATGGACACAGACAATAGGGTGGTAAAGGCCTGGGGCAGGGCAGGAACTGAGGTGGGTGGGGGAGGAGGATCATCTGTAATACTCTCAACAATCTATACTAATAAAAGAGAAACACGTAAATTGACCATACTTCCGCTATGTCCACAAGCCACGCCCACCAGCCAATCAGGAGTGAGTATGCAAATTAACCCAACCAAGATGTCTGCAGCCACCGAGCGAGCAGGAGGCTTGGGTTTCCCTGGCAATGGAGGAAGCCAAGCTTCCCACCTGCTCTGGCTGGCCCTGGCCTCTGCTCAAGGCTACAAAGTTTCAATTATAGAAGATAAATAAATCCCAGATACCAGGGCCTCCTCTTGGGTCACTGGGGAGCGTGGCTGGCCTGCAAACTACCACAGGCTCCTTGCCCAGGCCACCCCATGCCCCAAGGGAACCCTCACCCTGATCCAGGACACCCTTCAGGGCAAACCAGCTGGCCCCCACCCATGCATCAGGACTCTATTCTATCCAATAAAAGAGTAATATGCAAATTGACCATCACTCCAACACACAAGATGGCTGCCCCTATGTGGTCAAAGATGGCTGCCACCATGTGGACACAAGATGGCTGCCACAAGATGGCCAGCATGGGAGGGCAGTTGGGAGGGACCAGGCCTGCAGGAGTTGGCAGTTAGGGGTGACCAGGCCAGCAGTGGAGGGAAGTTGGGGGTGACTGGGCCTGCAGGGAAGGGCAGTTGGGGGCGACCCTTGCCTGCAGGGGAGAGCAGTTGGGGGCAATCAGGATGGCAGGGGAGCAGTTAGGTATCAATAAGGCTGGCAGGGGAATGGTTAGGGGCAATCAGGAAGGCAGGCAGGCAAGCAGTTGGGAGCCAGCAGTCCTGGATTGTGAGAGGAATCGGTAGGATCTGGCCTAAATGGGCAGTCGGACATCCCTCGAGGGGTCCCAGATTGGAGATGGTGCAGGCTGGGCTGAGGGACACACACCCCCATGCACAAATTTCATGCACCGGGCCTCTAGTCCTATATAATAAAGAATAATATGCAAATCAACTGAATGACAGATGGAACAAACAGTCGCTGTGACGTGCACTGATCACCAAGGGGCAGACGCTCAAAGCAGGAGCTGCCCCCAGACTGCAGGCCCCAGGCCAACCAAGGTGGTTGCCAGCGGGGGCCCCCCAATTGCCCCACCAGTTGTCCCACAGAGGGAGGTGACTGGTGGTGTCGGTGGGGTGGTCAGGGGTGGGGCCAGCTGGTGAGTGGGCTGGCACTGCCCCCTGATCCTCCAAGGTGGGTGCCAGCAGGTGCCCACTGATCACCCTGCCAGTCGCCCCACAGAGGGATGTGACTGGCAGAGGCAGCAGCAGCAGGGGGTGAGGCTGGCGAGCAGGTGGTGCCAGGCAGGCCAAGGTGGGTGCCACCAGGGGCCCCCCAATCACCCTGCTGGTTGCCCCACAGATCAGCCCTGATTGCCGGCCAGGCCTAGACACGCTACCTGTGCACAAATTTTGTGCACCGGGCCTCTAGTAAAGATTAAAAGAAAAAGAAATAACTCCGTGGGAGTCTTTTATTTTCCTGGAGGAAACAGGCTGAGCTCCACTTCTACCAGCATTTTCTGATTATAAATGTGATAAATATTTTCTAAATCAAATTGGAAACAAAGAAAACCAAATATCACCTGTATTACCCCCTCTGGTATATAGATAACTGTAAAATATATATCCTCCCATTGTCCTGTTTTGGCTATAATATTATTATTAAACCACACATGATTTAACTACTACTTTGAAACCTGCTTTACTTACTTGATGATGGAAGCTAAATGTAGGTTAGCTGTCTTGTGCTTATTTTAAAATTAGATTTAGCATTTTATTGCATCTGTCACACAAGTGCACACAGGCACATGAACACAAACCCACACATACACACACCTAGACATACCTGACTTCAAATATGTCCAACAGTGATGCAAATCCTATTGAAGATTCTGAGGGAGATAAAAGCAGAGATGTTGTTGCATTTATCACAATAAGACTTAGTTTAAAGATTTTAAAGCATTCCTTTCTTTCCCCTAAAAAGGCAATACTCCTTATAACTAACTTTCTTATCTTTAACTATATTCCTGATAACATCCTTATTTTTGTTTCCTGCTTGCCTCCAACTCTTCTCTTTTTTGCCCTTGATTCTTGCTTCCTGCTTCTCCTCTAGTTTCCTTTTACCTTATAAACATAAAACAGATGTTACAAACCTCCTCGGGTTCAAAGAGATACATTATGTAAAATCTGTTTTGCAGATAAGTGTGGTTCAGACAAACCATACCCAAGATCTCTCTTCTAGACTTTCAGTATAGATGGTTTTCTTCTTTAAATACTTCTTTTCTTTTTGCACATTCCACTCTCTATATCTTGAATTCATATATTTCTTGAAAATATTGCTTCTCACCTTTAGCATCATTTTCTTCATTTTGATATCTTTATTTATCTTCTCTGAATTATGGGATACTTTTTGAGTTTACTTCTTCTATTATGAATTGAACTAGTAGCCCGGTGCACGAAATTCGTGCACATTGAAAGGGAATTAATTAGATGAAATATTTTAATATTGCTATTTGCCCTTTCTCTATAATAAAAGTGTGAGAGATAAAAGGAAATGAGTACAATGTATATGAAAATAATACACAAATTTATTAATAAGTAAACAATAACAAAATGATATAACAATAACGAACTCGTAATATAAAAACAACATTGATGCAAATAATGATTGATAAAGTGATTAAACTTATTCTAATATCTTCCTGTATACCACATTAAGAGTAAAAACACTTTCAGAGTGCTTGACTAATTTCCCTTGAGATAAAGTATTTACAACTTTAACTTTAACGTAACATGCTCTTTGAACTCAAGAGAAAGCAACAGCCGTAACTGGTTTGGCTCAGTGGATAGAGCGTCGCCCTGTGGACTGAAAGATTCCAGATTCGATTCTGGTCAAGGGCATGTACCTTGGTTGTGGGCACATCCCCCGTAGGAGATGTGCAGGAGGCAGCTGATCGATATTTCTCTCTCATCGATGTTCCTAACTATCTATCCCTCTCCCTTCTTCTCTGTAAAAAAAATCAATAAAATATTTTTTTAAAATACTTTTAAAAAAAGCGAGAGAGAAAGCAACATATAACTGACCATGTCCAAAAATGGGTTCAGGTAGGAATATTCCTACTCTGTCTAGAGTCTGTCCTTGTGATTTATTAATAGTCATCACAAATGCTGGCACAACAGGAAAATATCTTTGAATTAATTTAAATGGGTGGCCAGTGTCAGATGGGGACAAATCAATTCTTGGAATCAGAACAATCTCTCCCTCTGCAGATCCTGTTAATATTTCAGCTTTGATAATGTTAGGTTGCAATCTTTTGATAATAAATCTGGTACCATTACAAAGACCCCATTTACTATTAAGATTTCTCAATAGCATGATGATTGCACCCACTTTCAATTTTAATTTATGACACGGCATTTCAGAAGGAGTAATACTATTAAGAAATTCAATAGGAAAATTTTCCTTTTCAGCATCATCTGTTGAGTCAATGGAATCATCACTCAAATAGGCGTGAAAATCTCCATCAAGTATATCCAAAATTTCTTCATTTAATTTTTGAACGTGCTCATTTTTTTAACAAAGAATTGCACGTTTAGATATATTTTTAATATTATCTATAGATATACTATTTCCAAAGATGGCTTAAATAATAGATCCATTAAAATCATTTCAGAAATCATTTCATGGGGAATTTCAATAATATCCATTCCTAAATGAAAACTGCTATCAAGTTTGCCATCTCCAAGTTTTACTAACCATTCACTATAAGCAGAATCCTCTGATCTCATATTTGTTTTAAGAGACAAATGTCTGAAACATCTCCAAACACTACAGTACTTTAAAACTTATTTGTACTATGGCCAATCGTGTAGCATGGCAACACAAAAATCCCCTCTGAAAAGAACTTTCCCACCAAATGCAACATTCAAATTAGCGCCAGTGAGAGCTTTATATGTATGGCACGTGTGCGAGTCAAAGTTTATTTTTATATTTCCAGTGTGTCATATGTACCAGTTGGTCGGACGGATAGACAAATGTCGGTCACTTAGCCTTTTATCTATACAGATTATAAGTCATGATTTTAACTTTTTAAAAAATTATCCTTTAATACCTCCAAAGCACAATGAGTAAGAATCTGAAGGTTTATGTGGCTTCTATTTGGTTTCTAGGACAAAGTTCTTTCCTTTACCCACCACTCACTTCTCTCCTTTTACTCTTGAATGTTAATTCCAACATAATTTTTGTAACACCTCTTGAAAAGGATCCCACCAAGATTTTGATAGTCCACATGATAAAACTTACAGAAAAATACAGCATGAGGCTTTCATTCTCTCACTAAGTTCTTCATATAACTGTAATTCCTCAGCCTCTAAAGAATGAAAAAGGAAAATAGAAGTGCCTTCTCTCATTCCAAGGCCTTTCTCAGTCAGGCAACCACAAAAAGAAAGAATGAGCCTACAATTCATGCCATGTAATCTCTATCAGGCATAATTCAAATCAAATCCCATCATGCAAAGTCTGGGATAATTAAAATGTATAAGAGAAAAGTGGTGACCTGGGGGAGAACTTATGAAACCTTGTCTCCTGCTTTTGCTGACTATTCTTTTCGTTATGCTAGACTCCAAGTCCCTATCGGGGACCTGGTCAGATGGCTGTGGGTGCTAACCCACACCACCTGGATCCGTGATCGGGGACCTGGGCAGGTGGCTGCGGGTGCTAACCCATGCTGCCTGCCCTGGTCCGTGATCCGTGATCGTGGACCTGGGCAGCCTGCTGCAGGCATTAACCCACGCTGCCTGCCCTGGTCCATGATCCCTGATAGGGGCTTCGAGTCAGCCACTGCCAGCAACGGCTGACTCAAAGCCCTTATCCAGGACCTGGTCAGGTGGCTGCAGGTGCTAACCCATGCCAACTGCCCTGGTCCATGATCGGTGATGGTGGACCTGGTCAGCCAGCTGCCGGCGCTAACCGCCTGCCCCAGTCCACCATCATGGCTTGGATCTCACTGGCATGGGTTCTGCCCTCTCCCCCCGCCATCTTTGCTGGTTTAACGTGTATATTTGCTTCTGATTGGCTGGTGGGCGTGGCTGGTGGGCATGGCTTATGGGTGTAGTGAAGGTGCGGTCTATTTGCATATTACTGTTTTATTAGGTAAGATTGCTTTTAGCATTTGATCCCTCTTTTTTAATCCCATTTGCCTTTTTGCTGTAGTTTGCCTTTTACAGAATGTCACATAAATGGGATCATGTAGTTATGTAGCCTCTGAGACTGGCTTCTTTCACTTACCAATATGCATTTAAGATGAATGCATATCTTTGTATGGTTTCCATTGCTGAAAGCACTGTGTTGTGTGGATATCCCACAGTGTTTATTCACTCACCTTTGCCTGTACTCACACAATAGGTAGAGAGATCTCTTAAAAACATAAATGACATTATTTTACTCACTAGCTGAAAGCGCCTAGTGACTTCCCAATGTCCTTGACACAAAATCCAAATTCCTTAACTTTGCTTATGAAGCTTTTTGTGGTGTAGCCCATAATTATGTCAGTAGCCTCATCACCTGTCAGTCTCTTTTGCTTCCTTTACTTAACCCAGAGTGGCTCTCTTTCTTACCAGGCTTGTTCTTGCCTCCTTACTCTAGAAATGCCCTTGTGCAGACACCATTGCTTGCCCTTTTTTAATCCTTACTCCTTAATTCAAATGTCTTCATTTGGCTACACCTGCCCCCATCACTGTCAATAGCACCCATTTTATAATTTCTTCATAACTTATCACAATCATTGATCACTTAATCTACTCATTTTTAAATTTGTTATTCTTAGCTTTTTGATTGGAATCTCTATGAAAGGAGAGACTTCATGTGTCTCATTTTTATCACATCTCCAGTGCCTAGGCCTGTGTTTCACATCCAATAAGTATTTGTTGTTTGTACAGCTGCGTGCTTGGAGCTGAAACCTCTGGACACTTAGTCACGGTTGAATTGCTCTCTGTGTCTAATTGAATGTTCCCCATTGATCCACTCAGACAGTCATTGCTTTTCTAATATCCCACTCAATTTAGCTGACATCACCTGGCTTAGTCTCCAGAGATGTGGAGATGACCATGACAGCACCTACAATGATGACCCCACCCATCCAGGTATAAGTTAGGAGGCAATCATAGAATCTTCATTTTCACGAGTGGCTTTTCTAGGTCATGTTGAGTTATTGAGTCATTTCTCAGTCCAGACATGGCTGCACATCTAGTAGAGTAAGTCTTCTCCAGTGTGAACTGATCCTTCCACAGTGACGACTGAGGGTATTTGGTTTTTTTAATGTTTATTGTTCTTTATCATGGAAATCTGGAGGTATCCATGTATGTGTGTATGAGAGGATGTGTGGTCACACTGATGCTTGTAGATGTTAGGTATTGTGGTAGGAAGAATTCTGCATGGCCACAGTGACTTTTGCTCCCTGGTGTCATTCCTGTGATTATCTTGTTATACGATCAAAGGGATTATGAAAAATGTAATTAACTAAATAGTTGAAGTTAAAATAGGGAGATTATTGATGCAGGCTCAGTCTAATCACACAAACCCTATAAAAGCAGAGTATGTTATATATTTGGCAGCAGAAGGGAAAGTCAGAGATTCAAAACATGAGAGGAATTTGACATGTGAGAAAGGCTGTTCACTACTGAGATGGAGGCCAGGGGATGAGCACCTGGGAGTGACCACCAAGAGCTGAGAATGGTCCCCGCCATCCACCTGTGAGAAAATGGGGCCCTCACTCCTACTGCCAAAAGGAACTGACTTCTGCTGACAAACTGAATGAATTTGGCACCAGACCCTTCCCTCGAATCTCCAGAATGGAACACCACTCTGCTGACAGATGATTTTGACCTGTAGGACCATCAAGGCCAGGTGGAATGTTTACCTACAGATCTGTGAGGTAATAAGAGGATATTATCTCAAGATATAAAATTTGTGGTAATTTTTGCATAGCAATAGAAAACTGATTCAGCTATTTTACCTAGATAAAATTTTTATCTTTACCGTATTTCCATCATGTTTATTCTTCTTTAATGGAATTGATGCTTTGATGTGTGTGTGTGTGTGTGTGTGTGTGTGTGTGTGTGTGTGTGTGTTGTTTATTTTTAACGTGTGTTTGAAAAAGCGAGCTCCCATTTCCCACAGTAGTTATTAGGTGTAACTTTTGATACTATTTTTGCAATAGTGTTAATTATTTGCTGACCAGAGGCCACTATTCAATGTCACTGGAATGACTTTGGGTGATGAGAACTGACAGAGATGTGTTGCTTGTTTGTGAAATTCCCATGTCTTCTGAAATTCAGTCTCATACTGCTCATTCAACACAGTAGCGTTCAGTTTTCCATTTGTCTTTCCATAGTTGCACTTTCATTGCTCATC
Organism: Eptesicus fuscus; assembly: GCF_027574615.1. Lineage (NCBI taxonomy): Eukaryota > Metazoa > Chordata > Mammalia > Chiroptera > Vespertilionidae > Eptesicus > Eptesicus fuscus. Next base: position 6,755,051 of record NC_072484.1, on the reverse strand, counting down.
TGAGCCGCTGAGTTGTTCATTTCTGACAGGCGTGTCTTTGGGTTCTGCTTCCAGTCTTGTCAGTTATTACATAGAAGTGTTAGAATCTAGGGTCAAGAAATGCTTGCCCTTGGATTCAACGCTGCTTTGGTTTTATTGAACCAAAGGTTGTTTAACAAGTTTTATAGAACAAGGAAAGTTTAGCAGCTAGATTGCTACCTGAAAGATAGAAGAAAGTTGTGGTCTATAATTCCTGTTACTATAAATAATCCAACCTCAGATTGATGTTCTGAGAATCTCAGCAAAGCAAAATGCATAGATTAAAACAATAGCTTTAGGCCATTGACTAGCTGTGTGTTGTTGGCAAGTTACTAATCATCTCTGTGATTTAGTTTTTATATATACAAAATGACGTAACCATGCACGAATTACCTAGAAATCTAGTGCTTCTTAATTTTTTCTTTAGAAGGATGGTTCTCAAATTGTGATTCCTGGACCAGCAGAGAAGCACCACCTGGGAACTCGTGAGAAATGCAAATTTTCAGGTCCCACCACAGACTCAACAAATTAGAAACTCTTAGGGTGGGGCCCAGCAATCTGCCTTAACAAGTCCTCCAGGCCATTCCACGGGAAAGTTAGAGAACCTTTGCCCTAGCAGCACACAATATAATCCAAGCATTGGGCCTGTCCTAGAGTTAACCAGTTAGTTGACTTAAGTAATATGTATGTGAATGAAGAAGGATTATATGAATGACAGACATTAACTAGGGATGGTAGGACACTGCATAAAGAAATTCTATGAAACATGGGAGAAATTGTTTTGCATCTTTGGTTGTTTTAATATAAAAATACTTCTACAATTGCCTTAAAATTAAAAAAAATTTTTTTTTCTACTCAAAATCATTAAATAAAATTAAGTAAAATGAAAGGTCAAAAAAGAACAGACTTTTGCCCTCCCTCTGATTATTCCAGAGTGACTTGGGTTTTAGATACATGGCCCTGTAGTCACTGGAATCATTTTGGGGTGTCCAAATTTTGTTTTCTTTCTGAGGGCATTATGTTATTTTGTTTCCCACATGCTTAATTGGTTCTTGTTTCAAAGCCTTCTTTGCTCATCATAGCGGTGTCGGCCTTAATGTGAGATTTTCATGAATTGGCCAGACATGGCTGTGACTCTTTAACCCTTCTGGTGCCTGCAGAGAGCATGGCAGGCAGGTCTCACTGCTCCCACTTCCAGTGGCTCTCTCAGCCCTCCAGAATGGTCTGTTCCAACTATGGATCCTGTTTTGGGCAAGAAAGTCCCTACATTATAGTGTCTAAGTGTGAGGATACTAATAGGAAAAGAAATTGCTATTTTCCCCAGATAGAGGATTATTAAAAAGGAATATGCAATAACTTGGAGGCTGATAATCAGTTGTAAATCAGTCAAATCTGGAGTTTTGTAAAAGAATAAAACAGCATTTTAATTTTAAAAAATTCCATTGTACCTTTCAAGGAAATAAAAAAGCTTTCCGCGAAAAATACTCATATATTGTCAAGCACCAAGACAAAGCCACATCTAAGCAATTCTTTGGTTGTTATTGGCTCTCTGGGCAAGTAGCTTTGCTCCATCTTGTTTAAGGGAGGTTGAATCTCACCACAGACGACCTTGTTCCAAGGTTAATAGTGGTCTCTTAATGACTCTTTAGATCTTCTTTTCAAAGTCCTGGGAGCTTGTTGGGTCATTATACCTGGTGATTTTGTTAATTGGGAATTATCTGGAAGTGTTGTTAATAGGATAAGCCATTACTGAGTCAGCCAGCTGACAAAGGGAGTGTTTTTCTTTATTTTTTATATCCTGTTTGGCTTTGATCTTACCTGCTAAGGACTAGAGTTTCAATTTCAGAGTTCGTTTTTCATGGACAGGGGTGAGTGGGGTGGCGGAATACGGTGCACAAAAGCACTCCACTATTGCCCAAGCAGCATTTCCTCCATGTGCTGAGGCAGGAGGGAAGTCTGTCAGTCACCTGCTGGAATGATGGAGTTGCTTGCGACCCCTTCCAAACTACTCAGGACAATGGAAACAGATAAATCAGATTTTCCTGAAAAGCAGGAGTATAAACATGATAGGCAGTTCCTTTAATGAAGATAGATCTGCATAATTCTATTTGGAAAGACCTAAGCTTGCATCATGAGAGGTGAGAGAAATGTTGATATCAGATTTGTCCTCTTTAAAGGTTTCAGATTTTATTTGGACTGCTATGTAAAGAACAGACTCAAAACCATGGGCAATTCTGATGGTTTGGAATGAAGAGAAGTAGAAAATATTGAGACAAATGTAGGTGGTAGAATCAACAGATTTCAGCAAGCCATTAAGGTGTGGGGCAGGAGTTGAAGGACGATAATGGTCCTTAGAATTCTTGCTTAGCAGGTGGGGTATAAGAAGGTTGTGAGTGAAGAATAAAAATCAAAGTGGAAGTAAAAGATGAGTATTTTGCTTGGGTATGCTTAAGTCTGAGGAAGAATGGAGAGCCATCCAAATGAGAAGGTGGTCTTTTGACATGGACTATCAGGCTTACACATTTGTCTCTCTCTACAACAGTTTCCTTACCATGAATGACCTTTGAGATTAAACAATAAAATGCAGTTTTCCAGTGACACCAAAGTCTTTGCAGAACTGAAATGTGAATAGTGTCTTCACTGGTTTTGGAAAGCGTTTTGAAAGTCTGCTCTTGCCATGGCTCTGGTTTCAGTAAGGTGGGACATACCCATCTCATTCTGAAGCCCACAGGGGCCTCAGTGAGGAGAATTACATTAAAATAAGTATGCCTCGCCCAGCTGCGGTGGCTCAGTAGTTGAGCATCAACCCATGAACCAGGAGATCACAGTTTGATTTCCAGTCAGGGCACATGCCCTGTACCTTACAAGGAAATAAAAAGGCTTCAGTGGGTTTCTAAGGACAGTGGCCTTGATTGCCAGTAGGGGGCGTGCAGGAGGCAGCTGATAAATGATGTTTCTCATTGATGTTTCTATCTCTCTAATTCTTTTCCTTCCACTCTCTCTCAAAATCAATAAAACCTTTTTTTTTTTTTTAAGAAGCATGTCTAACCTCATACACTGGGACCACCAAGACCAGGTCAGGAACCCCACCATGAGGCACCAACAAGGCTAGGGCACAGCTAGTACTTCTTCTGTGCCAGGGAGGGCATGGGGTGTGGTGAGCTGCCCCCACCATCTGGCTGTGGCCTGGGCTGTGTGGAAATGAGAAATCGCACAGCTGGGGCCCTGAGACAGCCAAGCAAACCATCTTGCTGCATGGACGGAATGCGTGAAGGATTTCACCCGTGCGCCTCTCTGACAGCTCCTGGCATGAGAGCACAGCTTGCCCTACTCAGCTGTTTTAAACCATTTTTGCCGGGGTTGGCATTCTTATTTTTCCCCAACAGGACACCATACCCCTGCTGTAGAGGTGAAGGGAAACATCCCTCTCTGCTCTTAAGACCTGAGAGACTTGTATCCTGTGTGAAGATTTCCATGGTCTACCTGCATGACTCACCAGAGGGCACATAAAAGGACCCACATGCTGAGCATCCTTCCTGGGTAGATATAAGTCCAAGAAGAGACAGCTAGGCTCTGGTGGGTTTCTAAGGACAACCAACCAATTGAGCAAGTGTTTATTGACAAGCTCTGTGCCCAGCGATGCCATATGGACTCTCACAGTGGGGAGAGAAATGCATGAAAAATATAAGGCACGAGCCTTCTGCTTTGTGGACTCTTCATCCTATTTCAGATTTCACTAAATAGATTTCTGTTTGCTCTTTCTATTATTGCTGCTATTACTACCTCAACAGCTGCGGCTTCTTCAGTCACTACTCTCATTATCACCAGCACAATTACTTATCACCAATTATGCTTCTCATAGTGTTTTTCTAAGGATTGATGAATGCTCATTAATCCTTACAAAATATAATATAGTAACAATGGTTTTACTGTGATCATGAGGAAAATAACAAATACTATTTTCATTTTAGTAATTATTGCGGCTCTTTACTCAGTACTTTTACATGCCATCCATTGCTCATAGGCTTTTATATGCATTTTCCTTATTTAAGCCTCACTTTTACTGTGACTTTAGTTACATGAATATTCCTACTTCCTGGATGAGACAATTCTAGGAGGAAAATAGCTGGACATTTTGTCCAAGCGTTTAAAGCAAGAGGTCTGGTCCCTGGACATTCAGTGAATAAGTGCTCAATAAGGACTAGCCAAGTGACTGCCTCACTTTAATGCTTATACGTCATCATCTAGCCTTCAAGACAAAATGGTAGTCCTTGAGCCAGAACTATCCCATGGACATTTTATTTGGGCTTCACAAGCTTGTTTTTAATGTAAATTAGACACATCACTTTAAATTGGGAGAACTTGTAACATGCAACACACAATATGAGTTTATGACTTTTTATTTTATTTTAGAGAGAGGGGAAGGGAGAAGGAGTGAAAAACATTGATGTGAGTGAGAAACATTGATCGCTTCCTTGTATACGTACCCCAACTGGGGACTGAACCTATGACCTGGCCATGCGCCCTGATTGACCCAGAATTGAACCTATGACCCTTCGGTGTATGGGACAATGCTCCAACCCATTGAGTCACACTGGCCAAGGGTGAGTTTATGACTTTAAAATGAAATAAACCTTTGCCTGGAATTTGCTGCCTGGTGGAGTGGCAGCCTGCTCCAGGTGTCTTTGCCACCAGCTTCACCTGCGTGAAGCCTGTGATCATTTCAGCCAAGGCCCCTGAAGAACGTGCTGCAGGTACAGACCATGGGGCCTCCGGGTTCCACCAGGCGGGGATGCATCAGAGGAGAAGAGGCCAAGAAGGCAGGGAAGGGCCCAGTGTTGTGAGACTGTGGTGCAGACAGAAAATGACAGAAACTGGGAAACTGAGGGAGACCTATGTCCCGGAGGGAGCAGGGACAATGTTGCAGCAGCCCTTGAACTTGACCAGGATTTAAGAATGGGCAGCCTTTGTAAAGACGGGGAGGAGAAGAAAAACAACTTTTCATAGGATATCTATGGATAATAAACTACACAACCAATGAACTTCTCCATAGGTTAGAGGCACAGCAACTCTAGCAAAGGCACTGAATTGGAGCCTAGTGCTCGCCAGAACGGTATTGATTTTTTTAAACTCCTGAAATGGCCTGAGAGTGGGAAGGTGAGGCTGAGTGAGATCCAAGAACCTGGCAATACCCTGGGGACCAATTATCACCACGGATTCTGAGAGAATGCCTTTGGTCCCACTTCCTGCCTTCAGAGCTGACTGCTCTCTCCTCTGGGCAAGAGCCCACGCCCATCCTCTCCCTCTGTTCCTGAGGCTCGCAATGGGGGGGGGGGGGCGGGCAGGGGAGACAGCAACATAAACACTGAGAAGTCCAAGGACCACACCGATTATAATCAGCTCCGTACACGGTGTGGGGTGGACACAAAACCTCCCAGAACTTCCAGACGCAGTCTCTCTAGGCTCTCGGTGTCAAGGACAATTGTCCAGCTTAACTCCCCAAGGTCACAGAAGCCCTCAGTATGCCCCTCTCACTAGCTGTATGATTGCTGAGCTTAGTGGTACTGATGCCCTGTCTACTGACCTATGTGTGTTCCTGCCAGCCAGGATCTCCTCCCGCTCAGTGCAGTGGAGCAAATGTAACGCGCTCAGTGAGATGTGTTCCGCCACCAAATATACTTGCATTTGAGTCCTTTGCGTGTCTTGTGTTCATTTCCTAACCATCTAATTCTTGGTTGCCTTGCCTATAAAATGGGGAAAATAGTTATTATGAGTTATATTCAATCAAGCAGGGAAAGCTTCTAGTGCCAGGCACAGTTTCAACACCTGGAATCCATTATGTCACTATTGCTGCTGCTGTTATTGTTGCCAAGAGGTGGTACCCTGCGGCCAAAGGAAATAAGGAGTCCCAGGAGAGTCCCACAGAATGTGGCACAACAGCATCCTTCCAAGGGGGTTACAGACCAGAGGTGTGATGAGAGGTCCAAGGGGACTCCACATCGAGCGAGGGGAGAGGTTGGATCCGGTCCTCTTTAAGCAATGCAAGGGGTACCATCCCATCCTGCACTTCAGCCAGTCCCAGCAATCATGCTCATGACAAGTGCAAATGGCTTGCTCAGCGCCTGGGAAGCACAGGTGAGAACTTGTGCCCAGCTCAGCTGCAGGATCCTGGGCAAGCAAAAGTGTGAATGGAATGGTGACCATTAATTCAGTGGCACCAGGAGGAAGGGAAGGCTAATTGCATTTCTAGAGGAGTTGCCTTCCAGCCCCCTCCCTTCTGCTTGTCCACATTTATAGCCTCTCAGTGCTCCCCTTGCACCGCAGAGGCTCTTGGTGGCCAGCAGGCAGCTCACCCAGCATCACGGGCACTGTGTCGGCCTGGTAGTCATTCCCAGCCCAGGGCCTCGTTAAATCAGCCTGGCAGAATCTGGGGACTTTGATCACAGTCGATTCACTGACACAGGGAATGCATGGGGCTGGCCATCCAAACAGGCGCCATTATCAAAGGGAAAGTGAAGCAAAAGGGAAAATGAGAGGCTTGGTCTCGGCTTCTTCTTAATAATCAGATTGAGCCCTAGCCGGTTTGGCTCAGTGGATAGAGCATCAGCCTGTGGACTGAAGGGTCCCGGGTTCAATTCTGGTCAAGGGCACAAGCCCGGGTTGTGGGCTTGATCCCTGGGAGGGGGCTTGCGGGAGGAAGCTGATCAATGATTCTCATCATTGATGTTTCTCTCTCTCTCTCTCTCTTCTCTCTCTCTCTGAAATCAATAAAAATGTATTTTAAAAAAATCAAATGGGAACTGATCCACCCTCCTTGAACAGTTGCTGTGATTTCCAATCTTGGCAAGTGGTTTATTTTGTACGATTGTTGGAGGAGTGAGGGAGAAGGGGTTGGCGGGCGGGGCAAGCTTTGGGTTTTCCTTGTCTTCATTTTACAGGTTCAAACCGCCCTTGTTCTGTTTTTTGACATTCCACAGCAGCAGAGGCCATCGCAAAACAGTATCCAGTCCAAGTGGTTTTCCTTGTGCTGTGGCAGCAAGAGGTTCTGCCTGCATCCTTGTGAATCATTAACCTTTCACAATGGCGAGGATTTAGCCATCAAATAGTCTGTCCTCTCATTTGACTGTGGAAGAAACAGAAGCCCCAGAGGGTTAGCTAGGATTTGTAAAGCCACCGAGTGCGGTCCATGTACACCATTTCTACCTCCTTCCTAATACTGTCTCCGAACTCAGTGTTCCTTTTGGGAAATAGTCTTCCGGTTCCCAGTGCATGTGTTTCAGGTAAGGTTGACCAGAACCCCTTGGCCCTGACAGCAAATTGGTCCATTGGTGGCACTGAACCCAGGTTTGGCCAAATAGTGCCTGGACTGGACACGTGCTGTGACTGCAGCCAGGTGACGCAGGTGTTCCCTGGAGTTGACTTAAGCTGTTAGAAAATGGAAGTGCTTACTGCCTTTGGGGCTGCTGAGGTGGGAGGTGGGTTCTGGAACTCCCAGAGTCAGTGTGGGTGAAATGGAAGGCCCCACTAACTGATGAAGCCAGCCCAGCAGAAATGGAGAAAGTCCGATTTCTAATGCCATTGTGGAAGCCCCGGATCCCAACTTCTTGGAATTTTCAGTAGCTTAAGACAGTACTTAATTTTTTTCTTTAATTTAAGCCATTTTGAGTCCTGACTTGTTAGAGTAAGCTAGGTAACAGGTCATCTGAAGCCTGGACCAGGCTCTCTTTACCTTGCCATGAAGAACCAAGAAAAAGAATAAACAATGAAAGTTATCAAAGTACATTGAGTTCAACTATTTTATTACAACTGAGAGACTGACCTTGCAGAAGCCTAAACAGAGGTGTCCCTAATAGACTTTCAGGCATTGGGCGACATCAGCCAGCAGCAATATTACACTTACCTGTAACCCCCAACTCCACATAATCAGGTGTAAAACAGTCATCTTGTCTTTTCCACTTGGCCTCCACCTCACTCATGTGACCTTGAACTTGTTTGTCTTCTCTTGTGTTCTGGATCTCTATTTCTGCCTAACAAACCACCTCCAAACAGTGGCTTTAAGACAATCATCATCACTTATTTTGCTTTCCCATCTGGGGGTTGACTGAGCTCAGGAACTCATGTGGTTACAGTCAGATGTTGGTTGATCGGGTGATCTGCTTTACTAGTCTACTGATTCAAAGAGTAATCTCATCCAGGAACACCCTCACTGACACATAGGATGACATTTAACTAAATATCTGGACACCCTGTGACCCCATGAAAATGACACATAAAATGATCATGTAGAGATAAACGTAAGAGCAAAAAGGAACCCATTCAAATCAGCTGCTTTGCCAGGTTCACCATGTTGGCTTTGAGTGTCTAATGGTCTAATTCCATGGTTGGCAAACTGCGGCTCACGAGCCACATGCGGCTCTTTGGCCCCTTGAGTGTGGCTCTTCCACAAAATACCACGGCCTGGGCAAATCTATTTTGAAGAAGTGGCGTTAGAAGAAGTTTAAGTTTAAAAAATTTGGCTCTCTTGCCGAAACCGGTTTGGCTCTGTGGATAGAGTGTCGGCCTGAGGACTGAAAGGTCCCAGGTTCGATTCCGGTCAAGGGCATGTACCTTGGTTGCCGGCACATCCCCAGTAGGGGGTGTGCAAGAGGCAGCTGGTCGATGTTTCTCTCTCATCGATGTTTCTAACTCTCTATCCCTCTCTCTTCCTCTCTGTAAAAAATCAATAAAATATATTACAAAAAATAAATAAATAAAATAAAAATAAATAAAAAATTGGCTCTCAAAAGAAATTTCAATCGCTGTACTGTTGATATTTGGCTCTGTTGACTAATGAGTTTGCTTACCACTGGTCTAAATGATTCTAACAACCAAGCACATGCTACAGTTTTACTGTTGCTGTTTAGTCTTCTCAAACGTTAGTGAGCATAAGAACACTAAATACAATTATACGTGTGCATGTCTGTGTGCATATTTGTGTATATGCACATATGTATGTGTATACTGTCCTTAATGAACCACTGAAAGTGCTTTTTACATTTTGAATATATAAAATTTTAATGTATATAAAGGGTAGAGAGAATAGTCTAATAAATCCCTTCATACCCATTACCCAGCTTCAATAATTATCAATATTTTTTCAATCTTGGTTTATCCACCCACGACACTTTTAGGTATTGCTATATTACTTTAAATCAAATCCCAGACAGCGTGTCATTTTGTGTATAATCCTCTGGGATGCATTTCTAACTGATAAAACTGACAAAGAGACTTGTTTTTTCCTACATAGCCACCATTCTCCTATCACATTTAATGTTTATAATAAATCCTTAATATCTTCGAATATTAAGAGAGTTTACAAAGTGATTTGGAACATACATAATTTTTATCTCAGCTTAGCTAAACTAATCATTTTACCAAACACCAGGGTGTATTTGAAATGATCAAAAACTGGTATAGAAAATAAGAGTAATACGGATGAAAGCATTAGGTAAGGAAACATGACCTCAGAGAGTTCCGTGGGGGATGTGTGGTGGAGACGCCAAGCCTTTGAAGCCCAGGAGAAGTGAGAGACCCCAGTGGGCAGCCTTGCTGGGTCCAGATGTGTCCTCTGTCCCACACAGCTCTGGCTGCACCCCTGGGTGGCAGGAGCATCCCAGATCGCAAGCACACGGAGCCCCCACAAATGCTGGATTCTTTCTCCTTGGGAGGGAGAGGGTGCTTTGTACATGAAACAAGTGACTGCCAAAGAAAATCAGATTTTTGCCTCTAATCGAAACAGCTTAATAACAGGAGGGATGGTGTACAAAACTTCTTGAAATTCTGGACTGATGCGAACTTGCTTCTGGGTGTCTGCCAGCTCGCTGCACCTGCAGCATTTCCCCGCTAATATTTCAAAGTGTCAGCTTAAGTGGCCCGAGAGCAGCCTGCAGAACTCCGGTAATTGCTGAGGTAGGCCTAGACCAGCTGAGATAATAGGGAGCCAAGAAGGGGGTGGGGGTGGGGGGGGGGAGGGGGGCAGCAGCTGGGGTTCAGGCTGCTAATTTTGTTTTCTTAAAACTAAGCTTTATAGAATGACAAATCCCACTAAGAGCTAATCTGAAATTATTTATCAGTTGTTTTTTTGAATTTGTGTGTTCCAGCACTAAAGACAGCAAATATGTATCAAAAGGTTTGCCCACTTTCTCCTGCACCCCTATGGTGCATCGTGAGTGCTGCCCCCCTAGCAGGTAAATCTGACCATGAATCTGCATCCTTCTCACCCATCCAGCAGCAGCCATCAGCACAATTAGCACGTGATAGGAGATCCATTTCCTTTCTCCAGCATGTTCTCCATCCTCATTTGGTCTCTCTGGGAAGAGGAAACATAACAGCATGCTGACCACTCTATGCCAGGTGCTGTCTCATTGTAACTAGACCAGCACCTGCAGAGCTGTGGTCAGGACCGAGACCATGCCTGTCTCACTCACCAGGAGAGTTTTAGGGCAAAGCTCAGCGCCAGGAATAAGGAAGCTGCTCACTGTTATGTATTTAAAATTCCATGAGTATTGGGCAAAGTAAGCATACCTGTGCTACCTGAATCAGATATCTCTGTGGACGTGTGTGCAAAATTAGGATAACATAGCCATGAAGATATACAAGAGTTCACCTGGCAGCTGCCACTGTGAAAGGCCATGGCCAGCATGGCTTTCGGGTTCAAAGGCTTGGAGAAAGAGTGGACATGCAAATGAAAACACAAGACAAGAAATAATAATTTCAAAATTATGGGGGGAAGCCAGGGAAAACTTAACTGTAGTAGTCAAGTTTCACTGAGTCTTCGTTCTGTCTCCTTTTATTTACTAGAATACACAATTGCCTTTTAGGAATACAAACAGACATATTAAAGGTGATTGTTTAGTAAACAGTAAGATTATCAGGTTAGGGGGGGAGTTTGCTTTAGTCCATTGAGTCAGCAGTAGGTAATAAAATGCAAATATCCACCCTGTGAATATCAAAGAGCCCAAACTCAGCCTTCTGGTGGACTTCTCGCATTTATATTAATTACTGTTGAGCTTGGTTTCCAGCATGACACAATGATTTCTCTGTGCCAGGCACTGAGCTACTGTGCTTTTGTGGACAATTTCTCATTTACTACTCACAACAGCCTTCATAGTAGGTCCTGTTACTGGCTCCATGTGTCCAAGGGGAAAGTAAGGCTTAGAGAAGTGGATTGAGTTGCCCAAAGAACAGCTAGGCAACTCGAGTTCAAGGTCTCCGTACTCACTCCCCTGCAGTGAGCTGCCTCTCCAGCATGAAGAGCTTGGCCAGTTTCAGATGATCGCTACCCTCCCTTGTTCAGCACCTTTGTGAAATGCATCTAACGTGGCCATTTCTCTGGGGCTTAGCAACTTCACTACTTATATTTTAAATGTTGGGGGAGGTGAATATCAGTCCCAGGAATAAGCCTGAGAGAACCAGGATCAGCAAGAGAAAGGAAGATGCTCCAGCAAGTGTTGCTCCTCAGGGGTATGCCAGGAGCCAAGGTGTGAACAGAGATGTGAAAAAAGCGTGTGGCTGGAAACAGATGTGCTAAGGAGGGTGGATTAGTGCTTTAAGCCAGACACTTCCAGAAATCCAACTTGCTAAACAACAGGACTTCACTGCATGGCTATTTCTTTAGGAGCCCTCTGTGTTTTGTTTGAATCCCTAACCACAAATAGAGTTCAAGGGTGGCGCTCCTGAAACTTTAAACTCAATAGGCTCTTGGGATTTCAGGTCTTCTATTAAATTTAATTGGACAGTTTTACACTAGCAGTTTATTTCTGTTTTGTATTTGAAAGTATACAAACATATATATGAATATATATGCATATACTTATATATGGTGCGTGCCATACAATACCTATACTATAGAAATAAAAAGCAGGCATATCCTCTTCAGCAGGACCTGGCCACATGTCTGAAAGCAGTTTTTTAATGCTCTTATTAATATACTAGAGGCTCAGTGCACAAAATTTGTGCACTGGGTGTGTGTGTGGGGTGTCCCTCGCCCAGCCTGCACCTTCTCCAATCTGGGGCCTCTTGAGGGATGTCTGACTGCCGGTTTAGGGCCAATTCCACAGGGATCAGGCCTAAACCAGCAGTCAGACATCCCTCTCATAATCCGGGACTGCTGGCTCCTAACCACTCACCTGCCTGCCTGCCTGATTGCCCCTAACTGCTTCTGCCTGCCAGCCTGATCACTCCCTAACTGCTCCCCTGCCAGCCTGATTAACACCTAACTACTCTCCTGCCAGCCCAATTGCCCCCAAATGCCCTCCCCTGCTGGCCTGATCTTGTCCACAATTGCCCTCCCCTGCTAGCCTGATGTCCCCCAACTGCCCTCCCCTGCCATTCCGATCACCCCCAACTGCCCTCCCCTGCCAGCCTGATGGCCTCCAAATGCCCTCTCCTGCAGGCCTGGTCCCCCCCAACTGACCTCCCCTGCTGGCCTGATCTTGCCCCCAATTGCTCTCCCCTTCCAGCCTGATCACCCTAACTGCCTCTGCCTGCCTGATCACCCCTAACTGCCCTCCCCTGCCAGCCTGATCTCACGCTCAACTGCCCTCCCCTGCAGGCCTGATCTCGCCCCCAACTGCCCTCCTCTGCTGGCCAATTTGGTTCTGATTGGTTCGTTTCTATGCCAGTCAGCATCAAAAGCTCCAGCTCCTAGGCAGCCATTAGCTCCTCACATTTCACCCAGATTTGGTTCTGATTGGTGGGTTTCTATGCCAGTCAGTGTCTCTGAGCCTATCAATAGGGCCTGATCAGAAAGGCAGGGCTGATCAGCAGCCCCAGTGGAGAGAAATGGAGATGCGGCTGCTGGAGAGAAAGAGAGAGGCAAGTGCTGATCAACATCTGCCACAGAGGCTATGGGTCAGACCCTGCTTCTCTCTTCAGGCCTCTCTTTGGGCCTCATTCGCAGCCCCCTCAGCAGTCAGTGCTGGGTCACCATGACTGAAGCCGCAGCAGTCAGTACTGGGTCACCATGGCAACCCAGCGCTGACTGCAGAACTGACTTTCAGTTGGTTGAGCCTCTGGTCATGACAGGACCCAGGGTTTTTATATATTAGGATTTGACTCTATGCTACTAAAAATATTGTGATTTTTTTTTTTTTTTTATCATTGAAGGCACAATAACAATGATGAGAGCTTTCCTTTTTTCAATTGCTTGCCATTGAGTGATGATGTAATGGTACATCCTACCAGAGATTTTTAACTCTTGTCTACCCACCTTGTTTTGGTGCGAGTAAACATGCAAACTTCTTTCTATATAGTCATAGACAAGTGGGTCCATGGGAGAGATGGATCCTTGAAGTCTCTCTTAATTATGCATACCGAACACAAGTAAACCTTTGCCTGGAGAAAATCTATACTAATATAAGGGTAATATGCTAATTATACCAGATAGACCAGATGTCTTCCAGACATCCTTCTGGACAAACCCACAGTGGCAGGGGCTGAGGCAGAGGTAGTTAGGGGCGATCAGGCTGGCAGGGGAGAGTGGTTAGGGGTGATCAGGCAGGCAGGCAGAGGGGTTAGGGGTGATCAGGCAGGCAGGCAGAGTGGTTAGTGGCAATCAGGCAGGCAGGCAGAGGGGTTAGTGGTGATCAGGCAGGCAGGCAGTTGAGCGGTTAGGAGCCAGCAGTCCTGGATTGCGAGAAGGATGTCTGAATGCTGGGCAGGGACCAGGCCTAAACCAGCAGTCGGACATCCCCTGAGGTGTCTCGGATTAGAGAGGGTGCAGGAGGGGCTGAGGGACCCCCTTCCCTGCATGAATGTTGTGCACTGGGCCTCTAGTGTTTTATAAAACTTTTAGCCTCTGAGGCTTATCAGAAGTTGTCTCTCCCATTGGTATTTGGAGCTGTGATATAGGATCACAGACCTCTGGAAGGAAAAGGGTTAGGACCTAACCTATGCCACCCCCATCAAGTTGGGCCAGGGTGGCTCTGACCAAGACTGATGATAGGGGAAAATACTAGGATTTCTCAGATAACCTTGTCTTAAGGGTTGGGGAATGTTTATGCTAGCAGAGTGGGCTAAATATAAGAACTTCATGTTTTGAATGGAGTGAGTGGTTTCTACACAGCATGTGAGTTATTCTGGAACAATCTAACCACAATGCAATAGTTGTATAATGATCAATGGCTGAGCTTTAGGGTGTCAGTGAAAAGAAGCACACAACATGGGACACAAATCAGACCTGGGAATGAACTTGGTCTAGGAGAATAGGGCTTTATATAATTGCTCATTAGTTCCATGTTTTTGTGGATTCTTTGGGACTTTCTATGTAGATAATTATGTTCAATAGTTTCACCTTTTCCCCTCACTCTTGTCTTTGGGATGAGAAGCGTTCTATAACCTTATGATTAAATCTCATATATTTGTAGTGTGCCTGAAACCTTGAGCTGTGACCCTTAGAAGTGTTTCTTAGCCTTTAAAAAAATGTTCCCTTTTCAGGGGCTGGGGAGGTTAGAGGGCCCTGGATTTGTTTAATTGACCATCTATTTATGTTGGCTCATGTCCATTCCCTTGCTTTGGACTTAATTTAATATGTGTCCCTCAATAATTGTTTTTCTTTTTTAATGTTTTTATTAACTCACTTCAGCTGTTAGGAAGACAAATGCAAAGCTTTTATTCTTGAATTAATGAAAATACAGTGCCTCCCAACAAAGTTTTCTGGTTAAAATTGCATATACAGAAAGAAAATTCAACACAATGTGCATCTAATGTAGTGAAAATTAGCTACTGGTTTCAAGTCACGTTACAGAGTAAATTAATTAGGGCCCAGAGCTCGCCGGTGTACATGCTGTGGTTAATTACACAGTAGTGCTTCTACAACTGTTTGTGTTTTAGAAATAATTGAATTTTTCAAACATTCTTAGACACAAAGTGGTTTCCTTTCAAAGGACATAAAATAACAAACTCTGATTTTACTTAGAAAGGATGATAAAGAAATCCATACCAATTTGTAATCAAGAAGAAAAATAGCCATGAATATGGTTTCTAGCACAGCAAACAATGTGTACGTTATATGTGTTCATCTTCTCAGCTAATAGGTAGATATATGAATAGATGAATACCAATAAAATATGCAGGTATACAAATAAATATTCTGGAGAACATACATATAACCCATAAGCACACACATATGATATATACAGTTTATTCTTAGTCATGAAGCTGACACATGATCCTTGCCAAAATTTTAAAAACATAAAAGAATATAATTAAAATAAAATAAAACCAAAAATACAAATGACACATGAAATTAATCTAAATACTTGGCAAAAAAAAATCGTCGTCCATTTTTTAAATTTCCTTAATATTTTTTCTATCTACTATTTCTTCAGTAAAATGCACAGATGCATTTGTATGTTTAGGCTATGTTATAAGAAGCATTCTCTACATGTACTTTATTTAATCCTGTCTTTTTCCACTTACTAGACTATGAGCAATTTGTGATTGTCCTAATTCTTAAACATGATTTTTAGAGGATTCATAATGTTACATGCTATGGCTATATTATAGTACATGTTACATGCTATGGCTATGTTAAAGTACAATACTTGTATTGAAATTTCACAATTTATCATTGCAAACAGCACTATAATGATGATTGTACATAAAATTTCTTTACATGTAAATTTATTTTGAAATTGTGATCTTTACTAAAGTTCTTTAACCCTAATTTTTATCTGAATGCATTATACCAACTTATAAAATATTCCTTTAAAATTGGCATTTAATGACCATATTTTATGACATGAATGTGCAAAATTTACATTAATTTTTTATATATTTGAATATTTATATTGTGCCAAACTTATTAGTAATATAAATAGTTAAATGGGGATAATATTATACATGAAAATGTGTATACTTCTTTGATTATTGTCCTAGGACAGAATTAAAAATTGATATTATTTGCAAAATGTTTAATCATATATAAGTCTCTTTGTATATGTTGGATAATTTCCCACTAACTGGGATATTTTTCAACTTTCAACATTAATTTCTGAAACATTTGTATGTACTACTGAAAACATTACATTTAAATCCAAAAATGAATTGACAGTTTGTAGGTAACAATGGTTTTGTGTTTACATTCATAGCTTTGATTACCAATGAGATTTACCTGTTTTCAACTTAAAAACCAATTTTCCTCTATTGTTTTGTGTGTGTGTGTGTGTGTGTGTGTGTGTGTGTGTGTGTGTGTGTGTGTGATTGGTATAATCATGTCCTAAACTGCTTTTATCAGAAGATAAATTATTTTTAAATATTTCTGTATATCTTGGATTTTATCTGCTGCTCATAATGTGCTTTGTTCCTGGAGTGATGAGAGTGACATGCATTCACTGTTTATCTTCCCTCCTCTTTCCCTGCCGATGGCCCAGGAACACTTTGTCCAGAACATGTTTACTGACAGTCAAGGTCACTGGATTGCTCTCCAGTCAATTCACTGTCTACTGTGCAAGATGACAACAGTTTTCAAGAAATTTGGGGCGGTGTGATTTCTGCACCAAATTGGCAGAAAGGCATCCAGTTCCACCAGCAGTAATAGCATCGTGGCATCAGGCTCGCCCTCTTTTCTCTTCAGAAATTTCAAGTACGAGGCTGTCTAGAGAAGCATCTAGAAAAACAACATTCAAAAAGCGACTTGGAATTTCTTCGTCCCTGTAATCACGGAGATGTGCCTGCTTGAGAATCATCCTTAGCATCTTCTGAAAGCACAGAGAGAGCCATTGTGTTGCATGGAGGCAACCTTTTCACCAATTTCATCCACTTGCTCACATGCTGAAGCATGCAAAGGGCTCCTGGTAACAATTGCCCTCGAAATTCTGCCCCCTCTGGAGATGCGGGAAAAGTTGGACGTTATCACAAAATTAAACCACTAACTGTTCCTCAGCCATTAGCCACGAGTCCACTGGAGTCCATGAAACATGTCACCATCCTAATACAAGAAAAGGATAGGAATTAAAAATAAGCATTTTAACATTTATAACTCTTAGGCTTTGCAACCACATTATTATATTTTACAAAATTCTCAGCAGACTGAGCAAAAACAACAACTACAATGATAACAACCTCAGACCTTCAGCTAAAAGGTCTTAAGAAGTGCTCCACTGACACTAACTTCTCCTAAAACCGAGGTCTCTATTCAACAAGCCACTCACAGCGCGATCCTCAGCCTTTATCCCCACCCGCTGCTTTTCCCCTTTGCAGCTACTCCTTTGTTGTTTGTCATGGTTATTATTATTACTAGAGGCCCAGTGTGTGAAATCACATGTGGTAGCCCGCCTCTGCTCGCAGCCCCACCCGCCCGCCTCCCGTCTTGCTGCGATCAGAGCCTGTGGGCTGCGGGAGAGGGACGGAGAGGTACTCAATGCACCTCATGGTGACTGGTCATTTGGTCATCCTGGTCGTCATGGACACTAGCATTTTATATACATAGATTTTTTTTGGGGGGAAGGTGGACCAAACTGTTCAGAAAATGAAATTCTATTTATTTGTTTTTATTCTTTATATAATTATTGTTGAAAGTATTACATACATCCCCTTTTTTCTCCCATTGATCTCTTCCAGGCCGCTCCTGTCCCCTGACCCCCAGCCCCTCACCACCCACCCCATTGTCTATGTCCATGGGTTATGCAAATATGCATAAAGTTCATTGGTTGATCTATTCCCACCCCACCAGTATGTTCATAGCAGCACAATTTGCAATAGCTAAGATTTAGAAACAGCCTAAGTGCCTATCAGCGGATGAGTGGAAAAAAAAAAAAAAAAACTGGTACATTTACACAATGGAATACTACGGTATTCGGCAGTAAAAAAAAAAAAAAAGAAAAAAACTCTTACCATTTGTGACAGCATGGAAGGACCTGGAGAATATCATGCTAAGCAGAAAATGTAATTTTAAATCTTCTAAAAGATTCAGAATGTCATGCAGTGGGTAAAAGTCATGTTATAAAACAGATCGCAGAAACAAAATGATAGCCAGCGAGGACCAGGTAATTTGAAAAGGAAAAATCACAAGCATGGTTATTGTGAGAGAAAATGGAAGCATTTAAATGGGAAAAATTGAGAGAGGGACTTGGAAAACGAGGCAGCAGGCAGCCCGGGGCCCTGTGAGGCACTGGGTTGGGTGTCTGAGTGACCAGCAGGCTGAGGGAGGTGAAAAGCATTCCCACCAAGTGAACAGAGAACAAAGCTTGGTTCAGGGTCACCTGCCAGTTGCTTTTTTGTCATTTCAGCTCCATGGTTAAATAAGCGAGTAAAATCCCTCCAGGATCCTAGCAATATGCGGGCTGTCAGTCTTGGTTTTGGGTGTTATCATTCTCTCTGGCTTGGGAGGTTTTGTCAGGGGAGGAGAACCTGGGTGGGAGACTGCCAGCCAGACTGAGACATCAGAAAGCTGCTCAAGGCCTTTTAAAGTTTGCATGTTATTTTTTAATTGAATTTATCGGGGTGACATTGGTTAATGAAATATATAGGTTTCGGGTGTACAATTCTATACTACATCACCTGTATATTGTATTGTGTGTCCACCACCTTAAGTCAAGTCTCCTTCCATCACCATTTATTCCCCCTTTGTCCTCTTCTAACCTCTCCCCATTCCTCTTTCCCTCTGGTAAACACCATACTTACAGGTGTTTTATTATTATTATTATTATTATTATTATTATTAGAGTAGATTTTATTATTGGTGCAATAAATTATACTAACTTTTCTATGATTATGTTGTTTCCATGAAAATCAGACTAATGTTGTTCTACAGCCTCTAAAATATTAACACTACACTTGTTTTTCTACCTATAATAATAAAAGGGTATATGCTAATTAGACTGGGTCAACCGGACATCTTCTGGACGTCCGACTTCCTTCTGGACAAAGCTACAGTAGTGTGAGCCGAGGCAGAAGCAATTAGGGGTGATCAGGCCAGCAGGGAGGGTAGTTGGGGGAGATCAGGCCATCAGGAGAGGGTAGTTGGGGGTGATCAGGCCATCAGGGGAGTAAGCAGTTAGGGGTGATCAGGCTGGTAGGGGCGCAAGCAGTTAGGGGTGAGTTCAGGCTGGTGCGGGGGAGCAAGCAGTTAGGCAGCAATTAGGCTGGCAAGGGAGCAGTTAGGGGTGATCAGGCAGGCAGGCAGTCAAGCAGTTAGAAGCCAGCAGTCCCGGATTGTGAGAGGGATGTCCAACTGCGGGATTGGGCCTAAACCGGCAGTCAGACATCCCCTGAGGGGTCCCGTATTGGAGAAAGTGCAGGCCGGGCTGAGAGACACCCCCTCTGTGCACAAATTGCATGCACTGGGCCTCTAGTCTATAATAATAAAAGCATAATATGCTAGTTAGACCAGACAGCCAAACGTCCTTCTAGACATCCTTCTGGACAAAGCCACAGCAGCTGTGAGAGCTGAGGGCAGGCAGCTGTGGCCAGCCAGCAGCGGCAGCAGTGGTGGGGTGATGGGGGCAGCGCCTTTCCCTGATGGGCCCGGTCGCCTCCTAAAGAGAGAGGCCAGACTGCGGCTTAGGCCTGCTCCCAGTCAGTAGGACATCGAGGGGGCAGGCCGGGCTGAGGGACACTGCCTCCGCCAGTGCATGATTTTTTGTGCACTGGGCCTCTAGTTTAATATATCTATGTTTCAAATATCCATTTTGTTTTTATTTGGTTAAAAATTGACATGAAACTTCATCTGAATTTTTTTTCCCAATCCAAAATCTGTTTAACTTTTCTGCAATATATGGACTAAGGATTTATTTCCAACTAACTGATATTGGTAAATTTATTATTTATTAAATGCTTGTGTCTGTTTCTGAGCTTTTAATAATGTACTCATACACACTGTCTTCATGCTCATGCTTTTCATGCTATTAACATAGGGATGTTTGCCCGATATAATTGTCACTCTTCTGCACAATCTCCTTGAATGTTATTGCTCACTTACACTAATAAACTTATGAGTTCCCTTAACAAGTTGAAAGAATACTGCACTCTATTTTTAATTGGATCACATTAAACCCACACACTGAATCATCATTTTTGCAATATTTAGCCCTATTCAGAACTAGGATCTATTTCTCCACTTATTCACATTTCTTTTATGACCCTCAGTAAAGTTTTTATGATTTCTTCAGAGCAATATGGTAATTACTTGTTTTAGTTATTCCTAGGAAATTGCTATATTTTTCTTGCCTTTTTAAACAGAGTTCAACTCTATTCTCGAAAAGGCCATTGATTAAAGTAGGTAATAAAGATGTGAGAATACACTTATTTTCCCATGTACACCGATGGTGCATGAGAGGCCTAGACTGCACTGAGGACTCTGCTGCCGAGCAAGTTTGCAGCTCCTGATTATATGTTGACTACACAGCTGCCAAACAATAGAAGCCTTCAGTCAATGCTCTGAGTGAAAAGTTTCCCTGGAGAATGTGACGTGGGAAAGTTCTCATTAGTACACATTGTTATTTAAAACCTATTTCCAGTTAAGCACTTTTGACTTCATTTATGTTTTTGTTCAGACAGTGTCCAAAAGAGTCTATTTATGCTGTTGTTGCTGAATCTTCACATTATAAAGACAAAGGATCAAGATGGCCTGGAATCAGGGAAATTCAGAACTGATTGTTGAAGGATGCCACATTGCAGTTTCTGAAATTTTCCCAGTTTCTCTCCTGCCTAGTTCATGTTGAGTAATCGAATCTCAGACTGTGAGGTGTGTGAGGCCATAAAGAACTTTCGACCAGGCATCTCAGTGTCTTTTTTTTGTCTGGGAAATCTCAAAGCAACTGTACTATGTGCAGGGAGTTACTTAGGAGAAAGTTAATTACAGATGACTCCCAAGGAAATAAATTATCTGTTGTGTCTGAGGACCTCAGTCTTTCCTTAAGTTTCAATATCACCTGACAGGACGTTGTAAATTCAGCTACCACTTGTCAAGAGGCTTGTGGCATCTTTAAAATCACGATCTTAATGAAGCCTTTGGCAGGGCCCAAGCTAAGTAAATTTCTTTCAAGTATCAAAGAGAATTATGTCTCCTTTTGTCCCCATAGTTAGGCTTAAAAAAAAAAAAAGAATTAACTTGGAAAGTTAATTACTTGATGCTGACTTTGAATAAAAATCCTAACAATATTGGTCTAAATACTTTTTTGGTAATCATTTAAGGGCATCAGGCTAAGTATAAGCAAAGTGAAAAATAACATTTAAAATGAATTATTGTGTTAAGGAACTGAATTCTTTGTATTCTAGGCAGATTCCTCCTCCCCCTCTAAGAGCAGGCTAGATTTTCCTTGAAGAAGGGACAGGAGCTGAGTGGTATTCCATTGTGAAATGTCCCACAGCTTTCTTATCCACTCATCTACTGATGGGCACTTGGACTACTTCCAGATCTTGGCTATTGCAAATAACACTGCAATGAACATAGGGGTGCGTATATTCTTTTGAATTAGTGTTTTGGGTTTCTTTGAATGTACTCCCAGAAGTGAAATCACTGGGTCATAAGGCAGTTCCATTTTTAATGTTTTGAGGAAACTACATACTGTGTTCCACAGCTGTGAGATTATTATGCTAAGTAAATAAGCCAGTCAGAGAAAGACAAATACTATAAGATTTTACTTATATGTGGAATCTAATTAACAAAATAAACAAGCAAAGTAGAAACAGATTTGTAGAAACAGAGAAGAGACTGACAGCTGTCAGAGGGGAGGGAGGCTGGGAGGGCTGTATGAAAAAGTTGAAGGGATTAATAATAATAGTAATAATAATAACCTCATAGACACAGAGAACAGTAAGGTGATTACCAGAAGGAAAGGAGGGTGGGGGCAGGTAGGAGAGGGTAAAGAGGGGATAAATAGTGATGGAAGGAGATTTGACTTTGGATAGTGAGCACACAATACAATATACAGATGATGTGTTATATAGAATTATACAGCTGGAACCCACATAAATTTATTAATCAATGTCACCCCAATAAATTCAATAGAAATTTCACAAAAGAGGGGACAGGAGCATATTTCCCCCCCTTCCTCTACCCTGGCTCTTAGATGATGATCTGCCATGTTGTGTTAAAGAGGAAGGGAGAGAAAATGACAAAATTCCCTCCATCTCTTCCCTGGGTTGGTTCTCACTTCTTGGCTTTTCAAAGGCTGGTCCACATGGCCCCTTGTGTTTTATCCATTGTCATGAGTTGAATTGTGTTCCTAAAATATATATGTTGAAGTCCTAATCTTTATTATCTTAGAATGTGACCTTATTTAGAAATAGGTACTTTAGAGAGGCAATCAAGTTAAAATAAGATTGTTAAGGTCATTTCTAATTCAACATGACTAGTGTCCCTATAAGAAGGGGACATTTGGATACAGAGATAGACACAAGGAGAGGGATGCTGATGTTAAGACACAGAGAGAAGGAAAAGGCAGAGATTGACTAATCTAAAAACCAAGAAATGACAGACATTGCAAGAAAATCACCAGAAACTAGGAGAGGGGCTTGGAACAGATTCTCTCTCATGGCCCTTGGAAGGACCCAGCCCTGCTTACACCTTGAGAGTGAGTGGACCAGAACTGTGACAATAAGTTCTGTTGTTTCAGCCCCACAGTTTGTGGTACTTTGTTATGGCAACTCCAGGAAATTAATACACCATCCAAGAGCTGGCTCTCTTGGATGATGTAGGTCTTTTAAAGGCCCTCCAAAAGATTGTCCTACTACCTGTGCTGTGGCATGAGTGATCTGGGTTGAGTTTGACCTCTTCCATGATTGCCACATTAGGACAGCTTCCAGTGTCTGGGACCCCTTGTCTAGGTGATGGCCCTGTTGGGTAGGTTACCAGAAAGAAGACTCAAGTGCTACAACATTCCCTTGTAACTGTGACCTAAGACATGAAATAGAAAAAATAATACTGTCATTTCCTCCAGTTATATAACTGCTTAAAACAACTTAAGACTTAATTTTTTATAAGATGCTTTGTATAAGCTATAGACTACTATGGGTATACAGTCAAATTACTCAATTTTATAGTCAAATGAAGAAAGAATGAAGTGTAGGGCCACTGGAAGGTTAGGGGGAATCTCATAAAGGAAAGAGCTTGAGGCAATAGACCTGTCTTGCATATAAATTCTTTCCAAATTCTCCAGTTGAGCCTTCAAACTCACATGCACAAGAAGAATGTGTACAGATGAAAGACTTAAAGAGACATTTAAGCCGCTTGATCAGAGACAGAGTTTGGGATTGGAGTCCTACCATGTTAATTCTCCCTATCAGCACCCTTTCCAGAGAAACAGCAAAGTCTGCAGTCTTAACAGTGTGCTGGATGCCATTCAAAACTGCTTGCCATACAGAGAACCATGGAGAGAAAAAGAAAGACATTCAACTGAGGCTGACCCTGAGCTGTCCCAGATGTGGTGTTTTTAAAGGATAAATACAGCTATTCTAATTTAGTTTTATAGAAAAAGGAAAATGTGCTGGTGGTGATGAATGCAAAGATAGGAAATACTATCAGAGAAACAAAAGCTATTTAAAAAAATATGGAAATCTAAAACTGAAAAATACAGTTCTGACTGGATTTTTTTTAATGGATTGGTTTAACAGAAACATGGAGTTGAAAAAGAGACATTGAATTTGGAATAGCATGCCATTGAATGTGAATTTGAAAATAGTTAAAGTTTTCCATATTTTCAATAGGAAATCATATTGCTTTCTCCCCCTTTTAGCTATTCTTGTAGGTATGTAGCAATATAGATCGTGGCTTTCACCCTGATGGCTAGTGGTGTTGGAAAGAAATTTTCCTGTGCTTATTTGCCATCCAAGTGTTCTCTTCGATGAGGGTCTGTTCCATTCTTATGGCCATTTCTTTAATTGAATTGTTTGTTTTCTTACTTTTGGTGTAGGCCCTGTAGAGTATATATTCTAGATACAAGTCCTTTGTTGTATCTTGTTCTTTTTTGCAAAAGGAGTTTATAGTTTTTGTATGAAGTACCAGAATCCAGAAAAGTGACAAGTGCCATTTATCTGGCTTTTTCACCCCCTTGCAGAGTTATCACTAACTCATCGCTCAGAAATGGCCCCCTGAACCCTAAGCTGGGCACTGCTTGCTAAGTATTCTATTTAGAACTCTTGAAAAAGTAAAGGATTAACATTTTAAACTATAGCAAGTCATCCTAAAAAGCTACAGGACTCCTTGCTTCTTCATCTGGTCCATTCTGCTTGACTACTCCATCTGATCACGTTGCTCTTGGAACCCCACTGGCCACTTGGTATTTGCTTTCGCTCCCTTCCTGCCTCTCTCCTTTCCCCTCCCTTGTTGCTCTGATACCAAACCTCCCCATAAACCCTTTAGCCTGGAAGTGTTGCCTCAGACTATAATTTTGTACAGAACTGGGCCAATACAACTGGAAAGTGAATTTGTGAGAAAAAATATGGGTTTTCTGCAGTAGACAATATCATAATGCAAAGCTATGTGCTTACTGGCATTGGACTGCCCTGCGGTGGCGTGGGTGCCTTTCTCCTCACCTTCATGTACCTTAAGACCCTTTGGTGCTCAGAGGAAAGTGGTGCCTTCTCAGGTGTCCTTTTAAAGGAGCAGCTGAGAGAGACAGGCTGAGGACACGGTCTCTAGGTCCTTATAGCGCTCTGTCCTTGGACCCTCACAGACAGCCTGCCCTCCATGCATATGAATGAAGGGCCCGCACATTGTTGACTATTGATGAGAACTCTGTACTCGCCCTCCCTGAGCACACCAGTTCTTGCTTTTGATTCCCTTTTGCTCTCAGAGGACATTGAAAGCAAAGTTCAATATTCAAGCGGAATGTGTGTGCTTGGGAGAGGAGAGCTGCGTGCCCAAGTACAGCCTGCTTTTCATTAACTTCAAGTTCACTGCAGGGGAATTAAGCAATCTAATTGTATAGGCCCTTATTCTGTTTCTTTTAGGAGACAGTGTGCCTTATTAGTTTATCATATTATTGGAGAGGTAATGTGTATTGAAAATGCTGTTTTTAGGGCTCCATTTCATTCCAACAAGTATTGATTAGTCACTTTTATATGCCCCATGTCACTATACATTTAAACTGAGGAAGGTACAGATGTAATCTGTAAGGTAAAACCTATTCTCAAAAGGCTACAAAGGGAGACTGGGGTAAGACCTGTGATACACATGAGATACTCAGGTAACACAAGGCTGAGTACAGAAAGAATGCACAAGATTTTTATTTTTTTTAAATATATTTTATTGATTTTTTACAGAAAGGAAGGGAGAAGGATAGAAAGCAAGAAACATCGATGAGAGAGAAACATCGACCAGCTGCCTCCTGCACGTCCCCTACTGGGGATGTGCCCACAACCACTGTACATGCCCTTGACCGGAATCGAACCTGGGACCTTTCAGTCCGCAGACCGATGCTCTACCCACAGAGCCAAACCGGTTTTGGCAAGAATGCACAAGATTTTTAAATGAATGAAGCATACCATGAGTATGCTCAGCAGTCACAATGGGAAGAGAACTTTGAGGGCTGTAAATCATAGTGAGCCTTTAAAGGAGTTTTCAAAAATTACATAAACCATTTCCTGCAAGGTGAAAATGTATAGGATAAAATTTGGAAATTAAATTAGAATGATGGAAAATACATTAATGATTTTATGTTTGTTATTAACATACATGTGTTTTTGGCAAATGATAACAGTACTATACCCAAGTTATGAATACAGTGGTTTAAGCAAATAGGAAATTACTTTTATGACATAATAAGACATCTAGAGAAAGTCAGTCTAGGATTGGTAAGATTATTCCACAACATTATCAAGGTCCCAAGTTTCCTCTGTCTTTCTGCTCAGCCATGCTTAACATATGGTTTCCATCTCCTATTATTTGCCTCATTTTCTCAAGATCTCTCCTACACCTCTAGCCTCACCTCCCCTTTCAGGAACAGAGGCATGGAGGGCAGCAGATCTGTAGCCCTGGGATGACAGATGGGAACAGCTCAAAGTCATGCTCTCTTTGTAGGTGGTGGTCATCTAATAACTGACTGACTTACAGCTCAGTTCCTTTGTACAACATAAAATGATTTTGAAGGGTCATCCTGTCTTCAGAGCTCCCTGTAGTTTGAGCTTCTCTTGCAGCTATTCTTCCTCCTCTACCCAATGCTGCTTCCTTTAAACTCTTGTCCCAAGTGTCGATCCTATGAGAACTCCTACTGATATTTCTGCATGATAATCTCCATCTCAGAATGTGCTGCCAGAGTAACCCCAGCATTCACACACTTCTAAGAAAGAAAGGATGCCTGTCTTAGAAAGGCCAACCTTATCTCAAATACCCAGGAGAAATGTGATGTGTTCTTATTGACAGAACTGTAATTCACTGCCACTCTTAGCTACAGGTGAGACTCATAGCAGGTTATATTGCTCTCCCAAACAAATATGACATTACCTTATTTCCCCCCCCTCCCTCAAAAAACAAAAAAACCTCACTAGGCATGTGCACTGGAGATAAATGACTCACCATGAACAGTAAAGGAGGCAGGAAATGTCCTTTTTATCTGGACACATGAGCAAAAATTAGGATTCTGTTGTTGAGAACAAAGGCCAGAATGAAGATTGGAAAGGCAAGTATCAGTATCTGTCACATAAAAATAATGACGTCAATCACAAATATGAAAAGAGTTCTTACCATGTGTCAGGGAGTGTGCTCTACAGACTACTATAGACAAGATTATTTAACTTTCCCAACAACTTTATTATTAAATCTGTGAAATTTGTGGGACTCACTGATCATTGCTTTCATGCAAATATTGATGCACTAGAGATAATGAATGCTTCTTAATGGGATATGATCAATTTAATGCACATGCTTTGCTGCACATGCTTTGCCTCACATTATTCTCATGGTGATTTTCTGAGATATTGGTATTATTATTAACCCCATTTAACAGATGAGTAAACCAAGGCTTAGAGGACTTGAGTACCTTCCTTAAGGCCACATAGCCGCCAATATGCAGAATTGTAACTATAAGAGCATGTCTCAGCTCCACCCATATCTGTTTAATCCTTTTTATCATACTCTTTAGCACTTGGTTCTTCAGATCTTCTCTGGTTAAGAGATTTCAGTTTGAGGCCTACCAGTGTTCTGTAAATGACTCAGTAATTTGTGCACTTAATATACGCTAGGTCCTATGCTTGATTGGTGGGCATAGAATTAAAAATTAACCTGATATCCTTGAAGAGTGCATTCATTCAAGTGGGAATAAACAGAAATGTAAGTACTAAGTAAGATACAAGGTGACTGGTGCTATAATCTTATCTAATAAAGAGGGAATATGCTAATTGACTGCCACATTCTCATAAGATGGTGGTGCCCACAGCCACAAGAATGACAGCACACAGTCCCCTCAGCCCTGCCTCATCCAACCTCAGTTCCCCAGTCCCCTCAGCCCTGCAGGGGAAGGCAGTTGGGGGCAGGCCAACAGGGGAGGGCAGTTGGAGGTGATCAGGCTGGCAGAGGAAGGCAGTTGGGGACAATCATGCTGGCAGGGGAGCAGTTAGGTGTCAATCAGGCCAGCAGGGGAGCGGTTAGGGCAGTGGTCGGCAAACTCATTAGTCAACAGAGCCAAATATCAACAGTACAACAATTGAAATTTCTTTTGAGAGCCAAATTTTTTAAACTTAAACTTATTCTAATGCTACTTCTTCAAAATAGACTCGCCCAGGCCATGGTATTTTGTGGAAGAGCCACACTCAAGGGGCCAAAGAGCTGCATGTGGCTCGCGAGCCACAGTTTGTCAACCACAGGGTTAGGGGGTTATCAGGCTGGTAGGCAGAGTGGTTAGGGGCAATCAGGCAGACAGGTAGGCGAGTGGTTAGGAGCTAGCAGTCTCAGATTGTGAGAAGGATGTCCGACTGCCGGTTTAGGACCGATCCATAAACCAGCAGTTGGAGATCCCCCAAGGGGTCCCAGATTGGAGAGGGTGCAGGCTGGGCTGAGGGACACACACCCCTGTGCACAAATTTTGTGCACCGGGCCTCTAGTCTCTATATATTTAAAAGCCTAAGTGACCAAACAACCAAACGACCAGTCGACTGGTCACTCAATGCAGGAGTTGTCCCCTGGTGGTCAGTGGGCTCCCACAGCCAACCTCCCATGATCTCTCCCCACACCGACCCCCCATAGGCCACCTGATCAGCCCTGATTGCCGGCCAGTCTGAGGGACCCCACCTGTGCATGAATTCATGCACTGGGCCTCTAGTAGCAGTATATAAAAGTTTATGGGCAAGGGAGTGACAATTAAATCTACCTGAGACCATAGGTAACTTAGACCCTAAAATCACATAATTTTAGGGCATTAATAAGATGATGTATTGTTAAACCTTTGCCTATGACGTAACTACTGTCTATGTTCTGATAAATATTCACTTTGAATACAGTGAAGTAATGCTAGTATGAGCAGAATTCCTGTCACTATGGCTACTTAATAAATAACATTTATTTTGCTCTTGGGCCTGCATGTCAGTAGCACTGAGCACTAAGAGTATGTCTCAGCTCCACTCAGCATTGGTGGGGGTGAACAAGGTTTCACCTAAAACCATCTGAGGCTTGCTCACTCGCACACCTGGTGGTGATGCTGACTCTTGGCTGAAGCTTTAGCTGGAGTTGTCAGTATCTAGGTTCAAGATGCCATGTAACACAGTGGCTGGGTTCCAAAGGAGGAAGCCAGGAGAGAGAGTGAGACAGAGAAGGAGAGAGAGAATCTCTATCCTTTTTATGACCTAGCCTCAGAAGTCACATGTGGTCATACTCACCCCACGCTATTGGTCAGAGCAGTCACAGCCCCTGAGCAAATTCAAGAAAATCCTTGGCCCTTGGTTGGAGGAGTGTCAATCGCATTGGCATTGCAGAAAGAGCATGTGAGTTGAAACACATGAGCATGCATAATTACGTGCAGTTGTTTTCAAAATCAGAGGTGAGTGTAATTTCTATCTTGCCTGCCTACAACCTGTGTGACGTTGAGTAAATGAAATAACATCCATGTCTCAGCTTTTTCCCCAGAGGCATGTCTCAATGTGAATTTTCTTCCCATCAATTTCCTTTGTGTTATCATTTCCCTGCTTTTTTGGGGGTTATGGGGTAACTTCTCCTAAATCTTATAAGAGGTCTCGGGAAGGCTACTACTACTTTACTTATTCCAAGGTGGGCATTGAATCCAGGCTAAGCCACTAAGACTCATCCTCCATGGAATTTGAGACTTAAGCACAGAAACATAGACATGAAAAATCGATTAAATGGAGTCATTTCAGTGACAGGAAGGATGCAGAAGATGAATCCTTGACTAATAGAGACCTGGTCCCCCAACTTCACCTTCAATTCCATGAGTTAATAAGGACTTTGTCAATATGTACTTCTTTTTAGGCTGAAATGACCTAGAATCAGTTTTAATTGTAAACTAATAAGATAATGGAAGATAAGAAACCCTACCTCCTGGTGTAGTTGGAAGCATTAAGTGAATCAATGCACACAAAGTGAGGACACTGTAAGGATTTAATAAAAGATAGTTTATTGTTGAAACAATATTATCAAAAGAGAGTGCAGCATCGGCCTTCCACACTCTGTGCCTTCCATGTCTTAGCAGTTGATTCAGCTGTGGTTGATGGGGGCAGCCCGCAGGCCTGGTGGGTTATTTCCCACCCACTGTGGGCTAGACCTCCCCACGCGGTCATCACTCAGGATCACACTCTCCTTAAGAGGACTTCTGCAGGTCTGCAGGGTGTGTGGACTTCTGTGCCCAGCACACATCCCTTTAATCCCAGGCCTTTGTCACTCAAACCAGCTACTGTCTCCAGGTATGACTTTCTTGAGGAAAATGTTCTGTATTTGAAGGTAGCAGTGGTGATGGTCTGGAATCTTCCTCTTCAACAGGTGTAGTAGGTGTGTCTCACTTCCTCTTGCTTCTCACTAAATGAGCAATTAGCCATCTCCTTGTCAACAAAATGTCCTGTCCCGCTGAGTTCTGGGAAGGGAGACACCAAGTCACTGGACTTGCTTGCACATCCTCAGTATTTGATAACCTCTGATCTGAGTGGGGGTGCTTTCTGACACCCACTCACCATTTTACCTGTTAGAAATTCCTCGGCAGGCAGTTTATGTTTCAATGGGTAGAATGATATGTGTGCCTGGCCTACTATAATTCTGATGA
Organism: Eptesicus fuscus; assembly: GCF_027574615.1. Taxonomy (NCBI): domain Eukaryota; kingdom Metazoa; phylum Chordata; class Mammalia; order Chiroptera; family Vespertilionidae; genus Eptesicus; species Eptesicus fuscus. Next base: position 6,724,851 of record NC_072484.1, on the reverse strand, counting down.
CCTCGTAGCATTTTTTATTAGAAAAATGTGCAGAGCACTGTCATTAGCAAAGGATGTCACCAAGGGATCAGCCATAAAAGAGAAAATAAAAGCTCTCTGGGAAGTGGCAGAGCTTCAGGCTAATTCCGGAGTAAGCGGACAGACATGATGCGTTCTACTAACATGTGCTTTTAGTGCAAATGTGAGATGATTGTACAAGTTATTTAACCTCTCCTGTCAGAGTTTCCAGACATGTTCTGAAAGCATAATGATTACATCTACCTCCCAGGATTTAATATCAGGCATAAAGTGATTACCCCATGGGTTACACATAGTGGACATTCATTTAAGTTATTCATTGCTTTTATTATTATTTTCACTTCTTAGAAGGGAGGAGGCAGGGGATCTTAAAATGGGTCTAGGAGAAAGTAGAGAGGAAGGGAAAGTGTGCTGGATTTGATACCCTGCTTTCAAACCCTGGCTTCAGATGTGTATGATTGAGGAAGTAACTTCATTTACTGAAGTTTCCTTGACACTAAAATGGCTTTCTGGGTAAGCTCTAATTCTGATTAAACAGAAATGTGCACATTTCCAGGTTGGGTCACATGGCAAATATTTAACAAGAACTTTGTTGCTATTCAGTTGTAGCCATCCGGGAGGTCACTGCCACTGATTTTCATGCATTGGAGTCCAACATCATTGATTCAGTAATGTTTATTGGGTGGCACAATAAACAAAACACCATGCTAGCTTTCAGGGGATAAAAAAAATTAAGTATAATAAGTATAGTATAATAAGTCCTATAGGCATGGTATATTACCTATAGTATAAGTATAGTATAATAAGTACTATATGCATAGTATGATACCTACAGTATAATAAGTATAGTATAATAAGTCCTATAGGCATAGTGTAATAACTATAATCCTATATAATAAAAGGCTAATATGCAAATCGACTGAATAGCAGAATGACCAGTTGCTATGATGCACACTGACCACCAGGGTGCAGACGCTCAATGCAGGAGCTGCCCCCTGGTGGTCAGTGCGCTCCCACAGGGGGAGCACTGCTCAGCCAGAAGCTGGGCTCGCAGCTGGCAAGCAGAGTGGTGGTGGTGGGAGCCTCTCCCACCTCAGCAGCAATTGGACATACCTGGAGGGTTCCTGGAGTGTGAGAGGGTGCAGGCTGGTCTGAGGGGAACCCCCCCCCCACCCCCAGTGTACGAATTTCATGCACCAGACCTCTAGTTGTGCAACAAGTATAGGGTAAGTATCACTGCTTCCTATGAATAGGAAGACCCCATCTCCCTGCTCTGGGGCTTAGCCTAGACTGTTCCTTGAAGCTAAGCTATTTATTGCTGAGTCTGTCACAGGGCCTTTCCTTGTCATCATTTCCACATAAACATTCCTCATACCGAGGCTGGCCCTTCCCCAGCAACTCTTATCACTCTGTATTAGTCTGTCTTGTTGTATTGTCCCCATCGTATTTACCACTTTTTGAACTATTATTCTAGATGTTTATTTTTTATTTGTCTGATGCTCCTCCTTTGGAATGAGAGCTTCACATGACCACACTGGGTCTGCTTTACTTTGAATCTGCGGAGACTAGTTCGGTGCCTGAACCAGGAGGCCCTCCATGAGTACTTGGCGAACAAGTTCTTTGCATTTGCACCATAGTGGGTTACTTGGGAGAAAAGTTAAAAGCGACGTTACATAGCTGATTAGCTGTCTTTTTGAGTGTTTCTGACACTCAAGTCTTGTGTGGACCTATTTTGAACTTTTACATAATTTTTAAAAAACCTTTCCAAAATAGGCCCTCATATGTACCAGATTGTCTATGGAGATGTTACCACTCATTTTGGGATGAAGTTTTTTAACTTCCCAAGCTGTCAGCTTCTCTAATGGTTTGGGTCCTGTGAAAGAGTAGCGAGGTGGGGGGAGGGCGGGGGAGGGAGCAGAGATCAGAGAGGTGTAGCCCAGTTTCCATCACCCCAGATGTCAAACAGCTTCTCTGTGTTTATAGGGCTCTAGGCAGCACGTGTGGGATGTGGGTTTCAGGGCAGACACCCTGACATGGAGAAACAGGCTGTCTGAGGAGATTACTTTTGCAAAAACAACCAAGCAATAAGGTTGAACACTGTATTACTATGTGAATCCTTTGCAAACAGTTAAGGAGATAATCATGGGAAAGGAAAAGAATAAGAGCAGGCAACTCACAGTTTCACAGTATTTGCACCAGAAATGTGTGTCTAATTTAGATCACTCGCATAACTGCAGGCATAGCAAAGGTCTAGTGTAGTTTTGAAGTGTTCAGATGCCCACAGCAGCGATTCAGCACCTGCAGTTAGAGTATCGCCAACATCAAATGAGAAGACACATTTTCCCCCTCGAAGAGTGACAGAGATATCTGTGTTCTCTCTTTTTCTATCTTGCTTCCTTTCTCCTGCCTTCCTTTCTTTTTTTGTTTTCTTTCTTCTTCTCCATTTTTTGTTCCCTCCTACTTTCCTTCCTACTTTCTTTTCTTCTTATTCAGGAGAATGAATTTTTTGTTTGGGATGCTAAGCTGCCTCTGGCTCGGCCTTACCACTATCTTAACACACCACAGCGGGTTGCTGATGCCAGGAAGGCCACATTTTAGACAATGGAGGAGAGAGTACTACCCTCAGGCCAGCAGCAATTAATTCCTTTGTTAGACTGAATGGTAGCTTTCAACTCACCTGATCTGTTTCATAAGAACTGTGTTACTGAGCTTGGTGAGCAAGGATTCCATCAGCACTTTGGAAAGGGAAGAAACCAAGCATACACTGGTTGGTGTGAGAGTAAGGAAGATTTTCATCCTCTCTTCTTCCCCGGTGTTGACCTCACTAGAATTGGAATCAGCAAAGTGGAGTGGAAGCCCACTGGAATGTGAAGGAAGGGGGTCTGGGTTTTCTTCTGTTTTGTACTTTGGACAAGTCAGTAAACTTCTTGAGTCCCAGATTCCTGGTTTGTAAAATGAGGGAGGTTCGAGCTCCTCAGTATAAAAGAATGTTGCCCTTTGTAAATTAATTGTTTCTAGTTCTTTGATAGAAAAGGTTAACAGTAGTTATGATAAATAAACTTTATATGCCAGGCACAATTCCAAGCATTGAACTCATATATCAGTTCCCATAATCCTCACAACAAACCTGGTTAGATATACGCTGATGTGATTTTGGTTCTAGCTGAGAAACTGTGAGACATGGAAAGGTTAAGTAGCCTGAGCAAGGTAACTTCCTTCCAGCCCGAAGCTGGAATTTGAGCCACAGCCTTCCAGAAACAAACGTGTGCTCATATCACTAGACAGGTGCAGAGTGTGCAATCTCAGATTCGGTGACTATTCCTGCTTCTCCACTTCGTGGCTGTTTGACCCCAAGGAAGTTACTGGTTGTGCCTCAATTGTTTCATCTGTAAAAGAGAAGCTATCATCATACTTACCTCAAAGCTGTTTGGAGGAATTTAATGAGATGATATTGTTAATATTACTCAGAACAGGCTGGGTTATGACCCAGTAACAACTTAATTTCCAAACCATGTGGCTTAAGACTACAAAGCTTTTCTTGTCATTACCCCTCATGCCCATTGCAGTTTACAGAGCTTCTGCTCCATACAGTAGTTCATGGGCCCAGGCTAGTGGGAGACCTAACAGCTGAAGAGTTGCCTGCCCTGTAGTAGGAGAAGAGACTACTGCAGAGTTGCATATTGTCACTAACCTGAATGGACCCATGCCCAGCCATTGGTCAGAACTACTCACATGGCATTGCCTCACTATATGGGAACTGGGAAATGCAGAACAAGAAACTGGGTGTTTACCACTCTCTGTGTCACAAATATAAAGGTCTTCCATAAGATTCATGATGCAGTTTCCACTCAATAAATAGTTGCTATTGCAATTATCTATAATAATAAAAGGGTAATATGCTAATTAGACCAGACATCTTTCTGACGAAGCTGGGGCCAGAGGGAAGCCAGCTCCAATCCTGAGTGCCTGCGGGCAGCCCAAGGGAAGCCAGCCGGGGTCCAGGGTGCCTGCCCGTGGCTGGAGGAGGGAAGCCGGGTACCGGAGGGAAGCCAGTGTCAGCAGCCAGGGGAATTAATTCCTACTCTTGCACGGATTTTTGTGCATTGGGCCTATAGTCAGCCTAATAATAATCAAAGCATTCACAGAACTGTATCACCTATTCCTGAGCATTTCAAATTGATGCTATCATTTGGAGTGTTCAATATAGTGACTTTTTAAGGGGGTTTGAAATGTCTGGAGATGAATGGGAATGACAGAGAATGGCTTTTTTGAACCCCGATGGATAAAAATATTAATTCTTCCTTGAGTTTTGGGACAATTTTTTATGTAGTTAATTAACTTCTGTTTAGCTTTTATCCCCAGGCTATTTCTATCTGTGTTCCACTAATCTATCTATAAACAATAAAAAGTTGGGTGTCATCAAAGGAACAACTTGCCCATCACATTGACTCATAGACTGTAGATCATCTACATCCTTTAATGCCTCATCAGTTCATTTATTAGGTATGCCCTTTATTATGACAGATTTTATGATATTCAGTGGCGACCAGCTGTGGGGAGAAAAAAGGTTTAGTGCACAGACATCTAATTTTATTATCTCTAGGACCCATTCATTTTTTTAGAAGCATTTCTTGACTCTGTGCCAGTTTAAGCATAAAGTTTTAAAAACTCGATGATGACAGGGTCGGGAATTCAACCTTTAAATCAGAATGGGATTGAAAAAAACAAATCCCAGAGATTTCAGTCATTTAGCATCCCTCCTAGTGTGTTAATAAGTGGCACTCACAGAATGAAAAGCACGTCACATTGCCTGTTCTCTGTAAGATGTAGGTGTGTTAGGGCCTATTTCAGGGTGAGATGTTGTTATGCGCATTGGCCCAAGATAAAGGAAAGGAATAAACATGGTTCCAAGTGCTTCCTGTATCCAAGACTTCATACTGGGTATTTCACTTACATTGTCTCAGTTCATCTTCAAAAAATACCACAAGGGAGTTACAACTGTGCACTTGTTACAATGTGAAAAATAGAAAGTGGGAGGAAAATGTAAACTTGCTTCAAATGCTGGATCTTTCTTCAAAATACCTGCTTGCTTGTGCTTGCACCTGCTGTTCCCCTGGTTGGAAGGGTCTTTGCCCAGGTTTTGCATAACTAGCATCATCTCACCATTTGGCTCAGTACAAATTCCTTGGGTTTTCCACTGAGGTGCACACTTACTGGGCAGGGGTCTTGAATATCCTATTCACTTCTTTATCTCCAGAGCTTAGAAAAATTCTTGGCAAAGAGTAATTGCTTAGTAATACTATTTCAAGTTAATCAATATGCTTTTAGCTAGAGATACTGATGCTCCAAAAAGAGAAGTCACTTGCTTAAGACCAGGCACCATAAAAATAGCAAAGTTGGGTCCAGAATCCAAGACACAGTGATCATTGGCCACATTTACAAAGCACAGGTACGTTTGTGCCTTTCACTGCTCCTTAGAACAGGGCTTGGGGTGCATTAACACAGTTAATCCACACTGCAACCCAATTGCTTTTCAATTCTCCTAGCACAGGTGGGGAGCACGAGGCAGAAAGTTTCAGCAATGGGCCTAGTACCCTCATTCCTTGTCAGTGATCTTTATACTGTACTGGCTCCAAAGATCTAGATTTTAAAGCATCATTCATTTTTTTTTTTTTTAATTTGACAAAAGCTGAGAATGCTCTTTAGTCTAACCTCTTGCCAGGTGAGAGAGAAGGGGGCTGGAACACACGTTTTTCAATGATCTCCATAGGGTTAATTCACTAACCCTGTGAACTGTAATCTGCTTAGCTATAGGCACTCAATGAGTATTTGCTCATGTATGAATAAATGGTTGCAATGACACATATTCATAAAGAACAGAACATTTATTTCAGGGTCAGGAAAACTGGTTGGATGACATGTTTATTGCTTTACATTATAACATTTAACCTTCCCAAGATTTCTGACAGCTACTAAGTTATTATCTCCCTTTACAGGGGAGGAACCAAGTATCCCCAGAAAGCTATATGCCATAATTCTTGTTTACATTTCAGTTATGTGTGAGGGTTGAATTTATATCTAGATGACGAAGGGACCCGTCCAAGGAATGGTACTGACATGAGTAAATTAGTACCTGTGGGAATTCTAGGTTTCCCTTTACCTCTGAGCTTCCATTTACTCATATCTAAAATGGAAATACTTGCCTGGCTGGTGTTGCTCAGTGGTTAAGCATTGATCTATGAATGAGGAAGTCACAGTTTGATTCCCGGTCAGGGGGCATGTTCATATTGCAGGCTCAATCCCAGTGTTTGTCATGCAGGAGGCAGCTGATCAATGATTCTCTCTCATAATTGATGTTTCTATCTCTGTCTTCCTCTCCCTTCCTCTCCAATATCAATAAAAATATTTTAAAAAAATTAAAATTAAAATACTAATTGTACCTACCTAATGGCAAAGATTTAGTGAATTATTTATGTAACATTCTTAATACAGTGCCAATGCATTGTGAATAAACATTCCAATCGTGAGGGAAGAAAACCAGTTCTGGACAAATAGCAGACTCTGTTTATCATGCTCTGTGATCCCCAGCCTGGTATTCTTTCTCATATAGATGAGCTGGTGGGCCAGGAGATGGGTAAGGGCTGAGACACATTTCTGTGCCCACTTGAGTGGAAGAGGGGCTCCTAGACCCCCATCTGAGTGCTCAGGGAAGGCTGGGTGTAGAGTTCAGTTCTGGTTCTGTGGGAATCCCTTTCACATCCCACGTGGTTCAGGGTTTAGGTTCAGGGTTCGGGTTCTGGAGAAGGCTGCACACAAATGAAAGAGACTAGAAAAATATTAATTTGGCAATATTGGGGGCCAGGCGGGAGCCCAACTCTAGTGGTAGGACTACCCCTCGCTCTGGCCTTGCAATCCCTTTTATTAAGGTTTGGGATCCACCCACCCATAGCCAGTAATAGCCAATCAGCAAGGATTTACATAAGATTGACAGGTGGAAGTTGCTTCAGCTACCATTGTTTCAACTAGACAGTGAGTGGTTGGCTCTGACCTTTCAGAGCTTCCAAGGTTAACCAGCCTTCCGGGTTCCTTGTCCACACCTTTCTGCTAGTGGAACAATGATCGGTTTCTGACATCTCCCCTGTTTCTTTTCTTTAAAAAATCTTGCATCTGCAGACTAGAAATTAACATATAAGAACAAAAAAAAATGAGACAAGCAATAATGGTTATGCTGAGAGGCAAATGAATCAGTCTGTAGTGAGTTTCTTTCTGGGCCAACAGTTTTTTGAGTCCCAATTTCAATGTCCAATAGTTTTGAGTCCCAATTTCAATGTCAACAGTTTTGAGTCCCAATTTCAATGTCAAACAGTTCCTTACGTGTACATATCAGCAATGATATTTCAGTTCTGGATGGTGGACACATGGTGGCAATGCAGGTCCAACCCTCTCTGGTTTGGTCCTGGGCAACCTGCAGCGACGCACAGGTGCTGACTGCTAGTATAGTAAGGCGTCGTCAGCGTCTTCCATCTCTGGACTGTTTCTCTTCTTGTCTTCATGGCTGGAGCAGTCCTGTCAATTCTTCTCTGTTGCAGGAATCCACATGGTCTTGGAGTTGTTTTCTGAAAATATACAAACATATTCTCAACCAAAAGTTAATAAAGGAATCTTTTCTATAAATTTAACTTGGGATCCTTTTTATTTTTGCCCAAAAGATTTTCCTTTGGCTTATTTTGACACCATGTGTGTTTTTCATGGGTGTCTTATTGTTAGCATTACAAATGAAAATTAATTTTCTAAAGTAAAAATTTTCTAGATGTAATTTGCTCACAGGATATTTTTCCTTACATGATATTATTCTACTATTCCTCCTTTTTTTGATTAATGGAGGCTTTTGGAAATTTTATAATGCAGTCTTGATAACTTTAAATTTTACTTTTTTTGCACAAAAATATGACTGCTTTAGATTCATTGCATGTTAAGCAATTTTACCATGAGATGAACTACCAAGAAAAATTTTAGTTAATACTTCAGGAACAGCTTTTTGTCCAGTACAATTAAATTTTCTTGAATATTCACTTATTTCAATTAGCCAATTTAAATTAATCTGAAAACTTGACTACTATTTTACTGTCAAACTTAATACTCTAACAACAATCTTAGTTTACCCTGTAAATATTAGTGGAAAGGATTATTTGCATTCTTGAGTAGGCCCTGAGCATTCCTGTTGCTAGGCTGGATTTAGATATGGGGCAGCTGCTGTTGGCCAAGTCTCTGTCTGTTGCCTGGGTCCCAATCTGAGCTGGGCATGGGAAGCAAAGCAGCCATGGGGGTGGGACACCTCCCTCAGAAGGGGTGAGGGTTCAAGCCCCTGCAATGTTGGGGGGGTGAGGGTCTGTGTCCCACCTCTGTTGATCCCCAAGTTCTCTCCTGATGGCCCCTCTGTGACTGTGTCTGTCTTAGGTTGTTCCTTCCCTGAGGAATCTTACCCATCTCTGGCTAACCAGCCATCCTCTGGGGCCAAACAGGGTGATGTGAGGTTTAGTTCTGTCTCCTTGGTAGCCTATGCCCCTATGGCCTCCAGGCCCAGCACCTGCCTTGGGATCCCCTCACCTGCTGGCGGGGCCCCGGCACTGATCACATATCTTGGGGAACCCAGGTTTCTTCTCCAGGGAGGGCCCAGCTCACACCATTGGGCGAGAGACAGATCCATGGTACCAGCCACCACGAGGCTTCAACCTCAGCATGTACAGAAAGCTCAGGCAACAGCTGTGAACAATTGGATTGTGAGAAGAGGGTCCCTCTTGGCAAAAAGGGCAAGAGGTGCCAATATAGAATGCTCATGTGCCTTCCCAGGGGGCCCTCTACACAGTGGAAAGGATTAAATCCTTACATGTCCTTTTATAAATTGCTGTCAAACATTCAAAGAATTAGTTTGTAAGTTTGCTTGGGATAATTGTACAATATGCTGTGTAAAATATCAAAAATTATAATGAGATTGTAGACCATGGAAAACCAGTTAACTCCTCTAAGGTTCAAAGTCTTCAAACCTGAACAATAGAGCTAGTTGTCTAAATTATACAGTTGTTGTGACAATGAGATGAGCAAAATGTTGGATCTCTCAGAACATAATTGACAGGGAATATTAACCACTAACACTCATGCCTGTGAAATAAAACTTCATTAAGTGGAGGTGACAGCTGTGCCTCTGTTGCTAACCTTCAACCAGATACACTTGCTTTCCTATTTGCTTGGTTCCTGTTCTCAGATCAGCCAGTGGGAGGCGAAACCAAGACCTCATCCAACAAGTGCATTCTGGGCATGTTGGTTCTAGAATTACATGGGTCTGTCATAGTGGCATCTTCAATCATTTTAAAGGTAGTTCTGACTGGACCGTATTCTTGTTTAACTCTCTTAAGCAAATTAATTAGCTTTGTGGTGCCCCTGATGCCATTAATTCATGGTCTATAAACCCTCAGACCTAATTGAACTTTTTAATGTTGTATCTTTACTACCTGATATAAGTGTCTTTTAAATTATAAGAATTGCTACAGTTAATGCCTTATTAAATAGCTACATATATATAGAAGTATAAAAATTTTCCAAGATTGCAAAGTAATCAAAGGCCAGATTAAAACAAAGATGATTTTATATCTTTTTTATTATAACTTAAAAATACCAAGAAGTCTGACTATGTAGCAAGAAGTAATAGAGAGGTGTAGTATTTTTAACTTTCAAAGAATAAGTGTATCTGGGGCAGTATCTGATATCTGAGAGTTAGTCAGTGAATATTCATTAACTGAAATATATGAACAAAGAAATATGATCTTCAAAACTGCAATGAAATATCACTTAATACCCAGTAAGATGGTGAATATCAAAAGGAAAGATAATCACAAGTGTTGATAAAGATGTTGAGAGATCCTATGTATATATCCAAGAGAAACAAAAACATACGTTAACATAAAAACATCTACACATAAGTTCACAGCAGCATTATTCATAATAGACCTTCCCCAAGTGGAAACAGCCTTCATCTCTATCAACTGATGAATGGAGGAATACAATGTAATATATCCATGTAATAGATGTCACTTGACAATAAAAATGAATGAAGGCCTGACACATGCTAAACATAGATGAACTTGGAAAATATTATATTAAGTGAAAGAAGCCAGTTGTAAAAGACCACATGTTGTATGATTTCATATATGTGAAAAGTCTAGAATAAGCAATTTTTTAAACGCAGAAAGTAGATGCCAGCACTGTGGGGGGTTGGGGGGCAGAATAGAGGGAGAATGGTCATTGGCACAGAGTTTCTTTTGATGACAAAAGTGTTCCAAAATTAGATTGTGATGATGGTTGTACAAGTCTGTAGATAGACTAAAACCATTTAACTGTACCCTTGGTGGGTGAAGTATATGGTATGGGAATTATATCTCAATAAAACTGCATTCATTTTATTAAAAATCATATTACAAAAAATAATAAAAATAAATTGCAAGCCAACTTAAGAGGCCACGAGTGGAATACCTTGAGTATGAATAATAAATGTGATCAATTCAAATATGTTACATGTGTTAAGAGCTCATGAATTCATAATGATACTTTAGAATACTCATTGATTTGCTTTAGAGAATATTCAGAAGCCAACTAATTATTCTACAAATAGGTCAAGGGAAAAATCAAGCATTTAATGTACTTTTTCTGTTCAAATACATCTTAGAGTAGTCCAGTCATTGATAAAGAAATATTTCTCTCTGTAGACAAATCCAGCTAATAAAGAAAGATGAAATTATGTCATCAATGGCCCTTAATATGCTAAAAAAAAAAAAACAAAACAACAACAAAAAAAAACACCCACCACTAATTAGGTGTCTTTCAATGGAAGTTTATAATAGCACTTATTTATTTTTGTCTCCAAAATAAATTAAATCTCAAATAGAGGGATATAGTCAATGACATCATGGAGAAGCAAACCAGAATCCAGAATGTGGGGATTATACTGGATAAACAACCCAGTTTCATCAAGAAGTTAATTACAAGGGGAGGACGGGAAGGAGGAGAAATTTTTTTTATATAAGTTGAATTAATGGAAATGTCAAAATGTAATGTGTAGGCCTTGTTTGGATTTCCATTGGAAAAACAACAACCATAAAAATATGCATATTTATCAGGAAGATTTCAACACTGACTAGATATTTTATGGCATTGAGGAATTACTGTTAATTTTTGGTGTGATAATGGTACTATGGCTAAGTTTTTAATAAGAGTCCTTCTCTTTCAAAGATATATACTGCAATATTTATGGATAAAATTAAAATAATCTGGTAGCCAGGTAGAAATTATTCTGATTTGATAATTGTTTTAGGTGGGTGATGGGTACATATGGACTCATTCTTTCTCTCTACATTGTTGTTTTTTTTTTTCTTTATTGATTATGGTATTACATATGTGTCCTTACTCCCCCCTTGCCCCCTGACTCCTCCATCATGCCCTCACCCCCTCCCATTGTATGCATGCATACAAGTCCTTTGGTTGACCTCTCCCCTTTACCCCCACCCTCCCCTACCTTCCCTTTGAGGTTTGATGGTTTGATCGATGCTTCTCTATCTCTGGATCTGTTTTTGTTCATCAGTTTATGCTATTCATTATATTCCATAAATGAGTGAGATCATGTAATAGTTATCTTTCTCTGATTGGCTTATTTCATTTAGCCTAATGCTCTCCAGTTCCATCCATGCTGTTGCAAATGGTAAGAATTCCTTCTTTTTTACTGCAGTGTAGTATTCCAGTGTGTAGATATACCACAGTTTTTTAATCCACTCATCTGCTGATGGGCACTTAGGCTGTTTCCAAATCTTAGCTATGGTGAATTGTGCTGCTATGAACATAGGGGTGCATATATCCTTTCTGATTGGTGTTTCTATTTTCTTGGGATATATTCCTAGAAGTGGGATTACTGGGTCAAATGGGAGTTCCATTTTTAGTTTTTTGAGGAAACTCCATACTGCTCTCCACAGTGGCTGCACCAGTCTGCATTCCCTCCAGTAGTGCACGAGGGTTCCTTTTTCTCTGCATCCTTGCCAGCACTTGTCGTTTGTTGATTTGTTGATGATAGCCATTCTGACAGGTGTGAGATGGTACTGCATTGTCATTTTGATTTGCATCTCTCAGATAATTAGTGACTTTGAGCATGTTTTCATATGTCTCTTGGCCTACTTTGGATATGTTTGAAATTTCTCTTGATAAAAATTAAGACATGCATTTAAACTATTTATCATGACTTATGCAAGAGTGCATATAAGCAAAAGATACACGGGGACATACTAGTAAAATTTCCTATTCGAGAACAAGTGACGAGTTAAAGTGATGTATGTGAATAAAGGGGAGAGAATAAATAAGAAAGTGATCTGAAAGGACCAGTGATAACTGCCTGACAGGAAATGAGGAATGAGACACTTTACCTGATGTTCAAAAGGGAAAATGGAGCCAGACAAATGCAACGTGGCCTCTGTAGGGAAGGAAAAACCTAAAACAGGCACAGTCGCATAGGGGCCATCAGGAGAGAACTTGGGGGTCAACAGAGGTGGGGCACAGACCTTCATCCCCCCAAGTTTGCAGAGGCCGGAACCCTCACCCCTGCTGAAGGAGATCTCCTGCCCCTATGGCTGCTCAGCTTCACATGCCCAGCTCAAATCGGGACCCAGGTAACAGAGACTTGGCCGACAGCAGATGCCCTCTCATTGCAACAAGACTTGATGGAGATGTCTTGCACCTATGATCTGGGGAACTGGGGTCTATGATATCTAAATCCAGCCTAGCACCAGGAATGCTCAGGGCCTACTCAAGAAGGCAAATAATCCTCTCCACTAATAATTACAGGGTAAAACAAGATGGTTGTTAGAGTATTAAATTTGACAGTAAAATAGTAGTCAAGTTTTCAGACTAATTTAAATTGGCCAATCAAAATAAGCAAATACTCTAGAAAAATCAATTGTACTGGACAAAAAAGCTGTTCCTAAAGTGTTAACTAAAATTTTTATAGGTAGTTCATCTCATGGTAAAATTGTGTAACATATAATGAACCTAAAGCAGTCACATTTTAGTGCAAAATAGTAAAATTTTAAAGCTATCAGGATTACAGCATAAAATTTCCAAAAGCCTCCCAATATTTAAACCAAAAAAGGGGGATAGTAGAAGAATATCATGTAAGGAAAAATATCCTGTAAATAAATTACATCTAGAAAATTTTTACTTTAGAAAATTAACTTTCATTTGTAATGCTAAGAGAAAGACACCCAGGTAAAACATACATGGTGTCAAAACAAGCCAAAGGAAAATCGTTTGGGCAAAAAAATGAAAAAGGATCACAAGTCAAATTTATAGAAAATATTCCTTTATTAACTTTTGGTTGAGAATATGTTTGTATATTTTCAGAAAACAACTCCGAGACCATGTGGATTCCTGCAACAGAGAGGAATTGACAGGAGTGCTCCAGCCATGAAGTCAGAAAAGAAACAGTCCAGAGATGGAAGACGCTGACCATGCCTTGCCATACTAGCAGTCAGCAGATGTGCGTCACTGCAGATTGCCCAGGACCAAACCAGAGAGGGTCGGACATGCATTACCACCATTTGTCCACCATCCAGAATTGAAATATCATTGCTGTTATGAACACATAAACAACTGTTGGACATAGAAATCAGGACTCAAAAGAACTGTTGGCCCAGAAAGAAACTCACTATAGACTGATTCATTTGCCTCTCAGCATAACTATTATTGCTTGTCTCATTTTCAGTTCCTATAAGTGTATTCCTAGTATCACATTAGCTCACTCATCTAGGGAAAAAGATGAACAACATAGACTGAAGAACAAGAACAGCATTGATCAGACTGTCAGACCTCAGAGGGGAGGAGAGGGTGGGGACAAGGGAGATAGATCAACCAAAGGACTTGTGTGCTTGCATATGAGCCTAACCAGTGATCACGGACAACAGGGGGAGTGGGGTTTGTGGGGGGGGTTGGGAAAGGAATGGGGGGGGGTTGATGACAAATATGTGATACCTTAATCAATAAAGTAATTTAAAAAAAAAGAAAGCTAAAAAAAACTGAGAAAAAAAGATCTGTGAACAAATATCACAAAACAGCATCAATCATTGAATAAACGTGGTTCTTCAATGCACACAAGAAGATAATTTTATTGGTTTGAAATTCTGTTATAAATATATGAAAGCTGACCAAAAAAAAAAGAAATATGGCAAGCTACATCACTTCCCCATGATGTATGGGAACACTGTCCCATACATCAAAAGGTTTCGGGTTTGATTCCTAATCAGGGCACATTCATGGGTTGCTAGTTCCATCCACAGTCAGAGGCAACTGATCCATGTTTCTCTCACATCAATTTTTCTCTCTCTCAGCCCCCTTCCTTTTTCTCTCTCTAAATGTATATCTCAGCTGAGAATGTCATGAGACTTCATTCTAAGCCTATTTTTTTTTGGTCAAGAGCCAGGTGAATTAGTGAGCTCTCAAAGATACTCCACAGAGCAATTTTCTAAACTCACTTTAATTCAAACTTTCTTTCTACCAGCTCTACATACACCTGGGTAGCATCAGAAATTGTAAAGTTAGTTCTAGATAAAATAATATAAATTGTAACTACTTTTTCTGTGATGTCTTGGCTTAATTTTCAAAGTAAAACTGAGTACCAGTTTTTTTTTAAAAAGATTTCAGTTTGGTTTTCTGGGGAATAATGGAGTACAGCTGAATTCATTATTTTTTATTTGTAATAGCATTATAAAGGCAAAGGTGGGTGGCAGATATACTGTTTTTTGGGAAAAGGTAATTCCAATAAGATCAAGCAAGATGAAAGAAGAATTGCATTGATTTGTGTAAACAAAGATAAGAAATCAGTTTGGTTTAGCACAGCAGGATTCTGCTATCCAGATAATGTTCTCAAGAAGCCATTATCCCATACACCAAAAGGTTGCAGGTTCAATTCCGGTCAGGGCACATACCCAGGTTAGGGGTTTGAACATGTGAGAGGCAACCAATCAATGTTTCTCTCTCACATCAAGGTTGCTCTCCCTTCCTCTCTCTCTTTTGCTCTCCCTTCCCCTCTCTCTAAAATTGATAAACATATCCTCAGGTGAGGATTAAAAAAATAAATAAAAATATACACACCATGTTTCCTCCTGTTCCACCTTCCCAGGTATTTGCTTCAGTGCCTCCTAGACTCTGTCCTCATGATAGGAAAGATGGTTCTTTCTGCTCAAAACCCCTGGGGCGCCCCCACCTCCCTAGTCTGTATGTGAGCTTAGATTATTAGGGCCAAGATAGTGCTTTGTTGAAGGTTGGTTTTAATATATATTGTAACTACTATGTATATTACAAGAAAAAGTACTATTCAATAATAAATGTTTCCAGCGTTTCCTCTCCTCCCAGCAAGTCCATTGTTGGCATGGAGTTGGCCACCTGGATGAAGCTTAGCAGCACCGTGATGAGAGGAAGGCAGGACTCTTTCTAGAAAAATATCATAAAGCTACATCTAGAGAAGAGCAAAGGTCTTGAAAGCAGTGAGCTGGTAATAGAGAGACATGTGGGAGCTCAGATACAAAGGGGATTCCCCGACCCCCTTCTGAAATTTAAGCTCCATGAGGCCAGGGACTCCGACTTTCTTACCAGGTATTTTGCATGGAGCACAGTGACAGATGAATGCATGAGTAAAGACAGCAAGACCAA
Organism: Eptesicus fuscus; assembly: GCF_027574615.1. NCBI lineage: Eukaryota > Metazoa > Chordata > Mammalia > Chiroptera > Vespertilionidae > Eptesicus > Eptesicus fuscus. Next base: position 6,709,095 of record NC_072484.1, on the reverse strand, counting down.
CCAAAACCAATACCAATAGCTGCTGAGTTCCTTGGAACTTCCAGAGAAGGGTTATCCACAGAGAAGTTCTAGGAAGTTTGACTGTGACTTGGTCATAAAGATTATTCTTTTTTATTCCTCTTCAAAAAAGCATAGTTGGCAACAATGAAGACTTTTGAAATCAGATTTATGGCTTTTCTTTTCTTTTTGCTTTCTTTGTTATTTTATTTTATTAGTAGATGGTATTAAAATGGTGGAATCAAGAAATTAGAGATTTATTCAATTTATCCCTCATAGACACACACTTTTGTTTCTATACCTACATCCATATTTACATCATAACTGTTCCATTGAAAATGATGAAAAGGTAGATTTGTGAAAATTACAGCATCATTTCCCCTTTCACACCTGTCACTCATCCCCACCTTGAGTCTGAACTTCAAAAATAAAAAGTACACAATGCCAAAAATTATCTAACACCCAAAGTGATTTGGGGTTGACTTAATTTTAATAAGAACTAGGCTAATTTATCTTCTTGGTGTCCAAACACCATTTATGATGGCCTTTATAATAGGTATAGATAATCCAGATGTTCTGTGGGCCACCAAAACCCTTTGAGTGGAAATTAGAGGCTGTGACAACTTCACAGATAATAGAAAAGGCAGAATTTTAAAGAGGTAAACACCAATGTCTCCATTACAATGTAGATAGTTAGTAATCTAATCCTAAACTTTCACACCAAGAGTAAACTCCTAACTGCCTGATTGTGTAGGCAACTTTTATTCCTATAACTAAGCATTGAATTTCACCTTTTTTTGTTTGTTTGTTTGTTTCCCAGGGACACTGTCAGTAGGTGATTACTTAACTTTTGGGGAGAAATAATGCTTATTCCTTTAAAATCAGACATAGCATTCTGTCCATTAGAAGAAGTGACTAGAACTTTACAAATTCCTTCCTTACTTTTGTCTTCACTGTACACTAATTGATATCTAGTGACTTAATCCACATTTAGTAGCATGTGCTTTAATACTGCAAACTAGAGATTTACATATTCACACACATTTTTATTCTCAAGGACAGTTCAATAGAAGCTATAAAATGAAGGCAAATGATTGAGGTGGAGTTTGCAATCTTATTTTTAAAGTATGACTTATAGCTAATTTTCAGGTCTTTTTGTTTGTTTGTTTTATGATTGGAGTGCATTCGGAACCTATAATTTGACTTGCAGTGTATCTCAATCAATCTTGATGGCAAGCAGATGTCTGGTCAAAGGAAGTCATTGCAAAGGTGTTCATGAATTAACTTTTTATAGAGATGTGGGCAGAGTTAAGGGACCTGACAACAAATAGAAACACCCAAGAACCAATCACACCAGGGAGCCTCTGCACCTTTAGCCCTGAGGGAGAAAGGGGAAGGATCTATTTCCAGAACCTGATAAATCATGAGAAAGGGGCTGCACTCTGAGTGGAAAAGCAGAAACCTTGCCACACTGAAGTCTGCATGAAGTAGCTAGGGGGAACAATACTGGGATTTTCTTGTCCTTCCTCTCCACACTATAATTTTGTGATTCCCGTTAGACCAATCTGACTAGAGGCCAGAGAGTACTGGTGATACAGGTTGTAGATGTCAGCCTCCCAGAAGCCAGCTGACCTGGAGGGGCCAATGGAGAGAATCTAGCCCACTTAGTATCTATGTACATTCCTACCATTTACTCATTAGTGATTTGTATGAATTAGGAATTCTTCCCACAAGCCAAATATATATTGGTAAAAATTAATCATAATGATACTATTGATCAGCTGTGGTCTACTCTTAAGCTACATTTTTTCCATCCAATAGTCACTACACTAGCATCTGGGGCAGTTGTCTCATTTAGGGATACCATCATTTCATTTCCAGAAATGTTGGGGTCTCCCATCTATGTCACCATCACAAATAATGGTAATTGAACCCTAGAAGGCAAGAGATATCTGCATTCATCTCCATTTCAGCACAAACTGTCTCTGTAGCATCAGAGAAGCCGTGTCTTATTTGAATCTTAGGCTCGAACTCTATAAAACAAATTATTAGACCATATGATATGGAAGTTTAACCAACATATATACTTCCATGCACTGTAATATGAATGAAACCACATTCAAATTGTCAATACACACCCATTTAAAACACTGAGTCAAGTGAAATATTTCTATTGAGTCACCAGCATAAAACTATATGTTTATCTGAAAAAATCTAGATAACAAAAATGTGGAGGTTTGCTTTTAAATTTTTTTATTCATTTATGTCTTAGTCTGTTTGGACAGCCTTAACAAACTACTATAGACTGGTTGGCTTTTAAACAACAGAAACTTATTTCTCACAGTTCTGGAGGCTGGGAAGTCCAAGGTTAAGGTAGAAGCAGATTCGGTGTCTGTTAAGGGTTGCAGACTGTCAACTTCTTGTTGTGTCCCCACATGGTGGAAGGGGCAAGGGAGCCTCTGAGTCTCTTTTGTAAGGGCACTAACCCCATTTGTGAGGGCTCCACCCACATGGCCTGATCACCTCCCAAAGGCCCCACCTCCTTATGCCATCACATTGTGAGGGAAGGGTTTCCACATATGAACTTTGGAGGAACACAAACATTCAGTCAATGGCTCTGCGCTTTTCTAACTCATTAATTTTTTTGCAGGTAAAGAGAGTTAGATGGGTGGTTCTAGCAGGGATCAGCAAAATACAAGTCATTCTGTTACTGATTTTGAAGAGTTTTGAGCTTTTCAAATGAAAAGGATTTTACAAGATGTAAATGTTTGAACAAATAATATTTTTGACATATGCAATTCGAATTTTTCTGCCCATGAGTAAATCTTCATTTGAACACAGCACACATTCGTTTACATGCAGCTGCTCCAACGCTGGGAGGCAGAGCTGGACGGTTGTGATGAAGACTGTGTAGTCTTCAAAGTCTAATGTGTCTTCTATCTGCTGCTTATGAAAAATTCCCTTGAGTTATACGCAAATGTAAAGGAGCTTTGGTCAAAAGGGAAAATATGTAAATCAACTAGGTCATCTGAAGAACCGAAGACAAGAGGGAAAACATATTTGGAAAGGTCTGATGTAAAAAAAAAAAATGGTTTCAGGGTATGTGTGTGTATTTGTGTGTTTCTATTCGAAACCTATGAATATCTTTGGACTGTAGACTATGAAATCAGCAGCATCTGCTAACACCTGAAAGAAGCTAAAACTGAAGATTTGAGATGTCCTGTAGGTATTCTCAAATAATCCCAGAATAGCTGACCTTCAGGTGCATTTGGGGCTTTGTGTTTGCACAATGAATTTAAGATTGGCTAAGATGGCAATCATGTACTTGCTATCTGTGCAGTTTGGAATTGTAGGGCAAAAGTTATCAGAATCCCGGAAGGTGATAGATGATATAGATGTAGATATAGATATAGATATAGATATAGATATAGATATAGATATAGATATAGGTATAGGTATAGGTATAGATATAGATATAGATAAAGATATAGATATAGAGACAGAGATAGAGATAGAGATAGAGATAGAGATAGAGATAGAGATAGAGATAGAGATAGAGATAGAGATAGAGAGAGATAGCAGTATATTTGCACTCCAGGAAAGGGAAATTGAATAAATATAAAAGAAGAATAGTTCAAAGAACTACTAGCCTAGAGTTGACTACAGGAATGAGTATATGGGAAGAACTAAAGATGCCCCTGGAAAAGGAGGGAGTGAAGAAATGTGAAAATATGCAAATACCAATGCAGCTGACATTGAACAGGCAAGGGGAGCCATTGATGGTTTTTAGGCATATTACCTAATTATGTTTTAGCAAACATATTCAGTGAATATGCTTCTTTAAGTGTTTGCTTCATCAGCAGTGATTTGCCCAAGTCTGTGGACTAAATGTAATACCTTCTTCCATGATGGGCTTAGGAACGAATCATCAGCTGAGTCTGGAAATTAACTTTTACAGCCTGTTGACTATGTTTCTCCTGAAATGAAATGGAATATTATAGATGAGTGATGGTGTAATAGTAATGAGATAATGCATTTGAAGGCATTGGAAAAACATAAAGAAAAATGTAAATATAAGTGGTTATTACTATCTTCATCCCACTCATTATTATGTTGCTGTAACCTGTGTGAAGGAGCTGACATGCCATGTGTGATCTCTCGTGGGAGCTTTGAACTTTTTTGAGTTATGATTAGCGTAGACTTGGCAACTCAGAACTGCCAGACTGGAACTTATTAACCTTACTAATGTAATTGACCTAAAGCAATGTTCACAGTTAAAGCAATGAACAAGCAGTTGGTGTTCTGACATGAGGGATGGGTACTGTTAAATTAACCTGGGGAATCCAGGCAGGAGAGAGCATTCTTGTTTCCTTTTGGAACCAATTGTCCTCTTGGACAGAGATGAAAGAAGGCATCAAATCCTGCCTCTAAACTATAATTCCAGCATTTGGAGCCCTACAGTTCCCTGAGGGGGAGGTGATTTTCTAGCAGAAGAGAATATAAACTCTTGAAGCCCTGCTTCATTCAAAAAAGTTGGTGGCAAAGATAATAGCTATGTCTCTATTGGAGATAAATGAGAGGTGGATAATCTGAAGCAGGGAAAACACACAACACAACAAACATAGAAAACCCCTACACTAGTCAGTTATAATTTATTAATTATGTGAGATGAGGAGGTAGAGGAGGGAAGGCTCTTTATTCAATGTAGTAAACATCACGGTGACCACAATCACAGCTAACTGTAGTCCAGGGGAGTAACTTTCAATTAGCTTGAAAGGGAAAACCCACCTGTAATTCCACACTCAATGGGTCTTGTCATTTTACCAGTTCAAGTGAAACATAATACCTTGTCCCCCATTAAGTTCCTCCTCCTCCATTTATCATGTCACCTTAAATGTCTTCTCTACATACATTTGGAACCACATCAGACAGGTGCAATTTTTGCTTGCACTGTCAAAGTTAACTTAGAAAATTCTAGAGAAGTATGGTGTATTCCATTATTTTTGCTTACTAGGTTCTTTCTTCCATCCTTATTTTCTAAGGTCCATTTTATCATTTCCTTTCTAATTAGATTACTTCCTGGAGCTATTCTTTTAAGGTAGCAAAACCTCTCAGTTATTCTTCATCAAAGAATGTTTTCATTTGTCCTTCATTCTTGAAAGATAGTTTTGTTGGGTAAAAGATTATGTGTTGTCAGTTACTCTCCATCAGCACTTGAAAAAATATTGTGGTATTTTCTTCCCGCATCCATGAGTTCTCATGAGAAATCCACTGTCATTTGAATTGTTTTCACATACATGTAAAGTGTCATTTCTCTTTCACTGTTTTTAAGACTTTTTTTTCTTTGCCTTTAGTTTACATAAATTTTACTATAATATGCCCCAGTATAGATCTTTGTGGGTTTATCCTGTTTGAAGCTAACTCTGCTGTTTGCAGCTGTAAGTTTATATGTCTTTTGTCAAATATGGAAATTTTCAGCCATTATTTATTCAAATATCTCTTGATTCCCACCCTTTTCATCTCTCTAAGACTCAAATGGCATGTATATTAGAAATTTTAGGAGAAACCAAGATGGCGGCATAGGTTAAACACCTAACCTGCAGCCGGGCACAACAATTTCAAAAATACAACTAGAGGTCAGAACGGACATCGTCCAGAACCACAGGAGAGCTGGCGGACTGAAATGCCCACAGCTGGGGGGAAGGAGAAGGCCACGGGGACAGTCGGGGAAGCCGTAAAAGCCTGAGGTATGGAGAAACGGGCGGAGACACGAGCACACGCGCCTGCGGGGAGGATGGAACCGGAGAGGAGGGGGCGGCTGATGACCTGGCCGGAGTTCACTGGCAGGAAGGAGATAAAGGCTCCGGAGTGCGCTGAGCACCGGCTCCGATTGCACTGAACCCCATTCCGGGCGAAACCCTGGGAAACTCACTCACTTTCGCAACTCCGCCGCCCCCGCAGGCTGCCCGGCCCGGGACGCTGGGGACGCCGCCGCAGCGGCGGCGCCCGGAGCCCGGCGGCCTCCCAGCACCCGTCCCCGCCGCGCAGCCCCCGCGCACCTGGTGCCGCGGGCCGCGTGCCCCGCACACCAGACGGAGGCCCGGGCGCCCTCTCCGTGCACCTCCCGGCGGCGCTAGACTTCAGTAGAGTTGACTTAATTCAAGGGATTAAGAAGTATAAATTGGGGGGGACGCCGCGGCGGCGACGTCCGGAACACGGCGATGGCGGTGCCTGGAGCTCGGCGGCCGCCCAGCGCCCGTCCCAGCCGCGCGGCCCTCACGCGCCTGGTTCCGCGGGACGCGCGCACCGCGCACCGGACGGAGGCCCGGGCGCCCTTTCCGTGCACCTCCCGGCGGCGCTAGACTTCAGTAAAGTTGACTGAAATGAAGGGATTAAGAAGTACAAATTGAGAAGTTTGAAAAAGATGGCGGCGGAGGTTAAAGGCTGTTCTGTTGCCTCGCACCCAGCGAAATCGGAGGGGATGAGGTGTGGAGGTGCGTGGGTCTGGCTGGTGGCGGGGGAAAGGGGCTTTTGTTCCAAACCTAAGGGAGATTAGCTCTCCATCACCCTGAAACCCATCTTCTGGCGAACCCCGGGAGACCCAGATGCCTGCGGGGAGAGGCGGGACTCTTGCAGAGGTGCGCCCAGCAATCAGTGTTTGCTGCGCTGGAGTGCGGAACGAGGGGACTTAGATACATGGAAGGCAGAAGGACCAGACTCACAGCCATCGAGGCTCGCCGCACCATGGCCTGTTGGCGCCCTGAGACCCCGCCCCGCCCTGGGACCCGCCCCGCACGTCTTGAAGACCTGCCCCGCAAGTCTTGCAGGCACACCTGCGCCCCAAGCAACGGCTTATGCATGTGGGTGGACTGCCCTCTGGCAGCGGACCAGATGATCTGCTGTTCTAGTCGGACTGCTCCTGGGCCACTCAGACAGGAGGAAGAAACTACAGTTTTTGCTGTAATCCTTGCTGAGTGCCTAAGGCAGTAGCTGATCTACACCCCATTGGAGACCCAGAAAGGAGGGCATCTAGTGGTCTGTGGGAGATGACACCAGATTTCAACCACGTGCATAAGGGACACATTCAACGGGAATATTCAGTGAGCGCCAAAGCTTTGCTGCACCAAGACCCGGCCCATAAACGTATCTCCTGCACAGCAACTCTTCCTTTATAGACAAAGAGAGCCCCCCCAGTGACACCAACACCAATCAAGACTTAACTATACAAAGGAGGACCAAGATGGAGGCATAGGGCGGAAGCCTGATTGTTGCCTACCACAACAACTTTGAGACTACGACAAGAGAGCAGAGCAGACACCATCCAAGACCACCATAGGGCTGGCGGAGTAGATGCTCTACAACTAGAATAAAAGAGGGGGATGTGGGATGATGCTGATGCCGGTGACCCAAAGACCACACTTTAAGAACTACAGCTCAGGCGACACAAAAGAACTATGGCTCAGGCGATACAACAGCGGCCTGGAACGTGCTCGGCGCAGTTCCCCCGGCGGTCTCCGGCTGAGGGGACGGCTCCACTGGCAGCCAAGCACGGACAGACGAGCCCCTATGAGACATGGGGTGGGAGACTCCGCGCTTGCTGACCTCTGAGTCCGTCAAGAATCTCAACGCCCCGGAAGCGGCCAGGTGCGCATGCTCGGCGACCGGCCACCGATGCAGACGCAAGGGCCGACACAGCGACGCCAGACTGGCCCACCGCCATGCACCGGGTGCACCGGAGCTTCGCCGAGCCGCCGCCAGACGAGTTCTGCAGCAGCCATACTGGAGCTCCGGAAGGATGGCCAGGGGAATTGCTGAGGGGGGATTGACCGGCAGGAATTGGGATCGGGAAGACGGGGCCCCACTGAGACCCGGGTGCGGGCGGGGTTGCGCGCCTCTGGGCTCGGGTGTGGTCACACGCCTCTGGGTATAAGTGAGGCCTCACGTCCCTGGGTCTAGGTGAGGCCACATGCCCCTGGGTCCAGGTGAGGCCGGACTCCTGGTCCGGGTGAGGCCAAGTGCCCCTGGACCCGGATGACGCTGGAGCCCGTGCCCGGGCGAGGCCAAGCGCCCCTGGGTCAGGGAGAGCCCACACACCCCTGGGTCCAGGCGAGACCATGTGTCCCTGGATCCGGGTGAGGCCGCGTGCACCTAGGCCCGGGTGAGCCCAAGTGGCCCTGGGTCTGGGAGAGGCCAAGCATCCCTGGGTCCGGGTGAGACCATGTGTCCCTGGATCCGGGTGAGGCCTCGGGCACCTAGGCCCGGGTGAGGCCACGTGCCCCTGGGTCTGGGAGAGGCCAAGCGTCCCTGAGTCCGGGCGAGACCATGTGTCCCTGGATCCGGATGAGGCCTCGTGCACCTAGGCCCGGGTGAGCCCAAGTGTCCCTGGGTCGGGGAGAGGCCAAGCGTCCCTGGGTCCGGGTGAGACCATGTGTCCCTGGATCCGGGTGAGGCCTCGTGCACCTAGGCCCGGGTGAGCCCAAGTGGCCCTGGGTCTGGGAGAGGCCAAGCGTCCCTGGGTCCGGGTGAGACCATGTGTCCCTGGATCCGGGTGAGGCCTCGTGCACCTAGGCCCGGGTGAGCCCAAGTGGCCCTGGGTCTGGGAGAGGCCAAGCGTCCCTGGGTCCGGGTGAGACCATGTGTCCCTGGATCCGGGTGAGGCCTCGTGCACCTAGGCCCGGGTAAAACCAAGTGGCCCTGGGTCGGGGAGAGGCCAAGCGTCCCTGGGTCCGGGTGAGACCATGTGTCCCTGGATCCGGGTGAGGCCTCGTGCACCTAGGCCCGGGTGAGCCCAAGTGGCCCTGGGTCTGGGAGAGGCCAAGCGTCCCTGGGTCCGGGTGAGACCATGTGTCCCTGGATCCGGGTGAGGCCTCGTGCACCTAGGCCCGGGTGAGCCCAAGTGGCCCTGGGTCTAGGAGAGGCCAAGCGTCCCTGGGTCCGGGTGAGACCATGTGTCCCTGGATCCGGGTGAGGCCTCGTGCACCTAGGCCCGGGTGAGCCCAAGTGGCCCTGGGTCGGGGAGAGGCCAAGCGTCCCTGGGTCCGGGTGAGACCATGTGTCCCTGGATCCGGGTGAGGCCTCGTGCACCTAGACCCGGGTGAGCTCAAGTGGCCCTGGGTCTGGGAGAGGCCAAGCATCCCTGGGTCCGGGTGAGACCATGTGTCCCAGGATCCGGGTGAGGCCTCGTGCACCTAGGCCCGGGTGAGCCCAAGTGGCCCTGGGTCTGGGAGAGGCCAAGCATCCCTGGGTCCGGGTGAGACCATGTGTCCCTGGATCCGGGTGAGGCCTCGTGCACCTAGGCCCGGGTGAGCCCAAGTGGCCCTGGGTCGGGGAGAGGCCAAGCGTCCCTGGGTCCGGGTGAGACCATGTGTCCCTGGATCCGGGTGAGGCCTCGTGCACCTAGGCCCGGGTGAGCCCAAGTGGCCCTGGGTCTGGGAGAGGCCAAGCGTCCCTGGGTCCGGATGAGACCATGTATCCCTGGATCCGGGTGAGGCCTCGTGCACCTAGGCCCGGGTGAGCCCAAGTGGCCCTGGGTCGGGGAGAGGCCAAGCGTCCCTGGGTCCGGGTGAGACCATGTGTCCCTGGATCCGGGTGAGGCCTCGTGCACCTAGGCCCGGGTGAGCCCAAGTGGCCCTGGGTCTGGGAGAGGCCAAGCGTCCCTGGGTCCGGGTGAGACCATGTGTCCCTGGATCCGGATGAGGCCTCGTGCACCTAGGCCCGGGTGAGCCCAAGTGGCCCTGGGTCGGGGAGAGGCCAAGCGTCCCTGGGTCCGGGTGAGACCATGTGTCCCTGGATCCGGGTGAGGCCTCGTGCACCTAGGCCCGGGTGAGCCCAAGTGGCCCTGGGTCTGGGAGAGGCCAAGCGTCCCTGGGTCCGGGTGAGACCATGTGTCCCTGGATCCGGGTGAGGCCTCGTGCACCTAGGCCCGGGTGAGCCCAAGTGGCCCTGGGTCGGGGAGAGGTCAAGCGTCCCTGGGTCCGGGTGAGACCATGTGTCCCTGGATCCGGGTGAGGCCTCGTGCACCTAGGCCCGGGTGAGCCCAAGTGGCCCTGGGTCTGGGAGAGGCCAAGCGTCCCTGGGTCCGGGTGAGACCATGTGTCCCTGGATCCGGGTGAGGCCTCGTGCACCTAGGCCCGGGTGAGCCCAAGTGGCCCTGGGTCTGGGAGTGGCCAAACGTTCCTGGGTCTGGGTGAGACCATGTGTCCCTGGATCCAGGTGAGGCCTTGTGCAACTAAGCCTGGGTGAGGCCACGTGCCCCTGGGTCTGGGAGAGGCCAAGCGTCCCTGGGTACGGGTGAAGCCAGATCCTGGGTCCGGGTGAGGCCGTGCGCCCCTGGATCCATCCGGGTGAGGCTGGGTCCCAGGCCCGGGTGAGACCACGCGCCCCTTGGGTATGGGTGAGGCCACGTGCCCCTTAGTCCAGGTGACGCCGTGCCCCTGGGTTCGGCCGAGACCAAACCAGAGGGAGTCGGACCTCCATTACCACCATTTGTCCACCATCCAGAGCTGAGGGGTCAGTGCTGACATGTACACATAAGGAACTACTGGACATCGAAATTGGGTCTCAAAAGAACTGTTGGTCCAGGGGGAAGCTCACTACAGATTGATTCATTTGCCTGTAAGCATAAATATTATTGCTCGTCTCACATTCAGTTCTTATTAGTATATATCTAGTGACATTTGATCTCATTCATCTACAGGAAATGATGAACAACATAGACTGAGGAACAAGAACAGAACCAGAATCAAGGAGGCATCGATCGGACTATCGGGCCTCAGAGGGAGGATAGGGGAGGGTAGGGAGAGGGTGGGGGGAGGGGGAGAGTTCAATCAAAGGACCTGTATGCATGCATATAAGCCTATCCAACGGTTAAGTTCAACAGGGGATTGGGGCATGCGTGGGGAGAGGGGTGGGATGGGAATGGGGGGATGAGGACAAATATGTGACACCTTAATCAATAAAGAAATTAAAAAAAAAAAAAAAAGAAAAAAAGAAATTTTACTTGGTTTCACAGAATCTCAAGTCTCTTTTTTTGCCCTAGTTTACTCTTTGTTCAGGGTGGGTAATTTCTATTGGTCTTTCTTCAAGTTTAATAATTCTTTTCTCTTCTCTCTCCATCTTTATTTTGAGTCCCTTCATTTAGTTTTTAAAAATTTTTGGCTTTTGAATTAATTTAAAAATTTCCAGTTTTCATTATATGTTTTATTTCTTTCCTTACATATTTATTTCTTTGATGAGACATGTGTACTACTATTTGTAATACCTTAAACAATAAAATTTAAAAAAGAAAAAATTTATTATGTGTTAGTAATTGCTCATTGAAGCATTTTTATGATGACTGCTATAATGTCTTTGTGAAATAACTATCATTCTGTCATGTATCATCCTATCATTTATTAGATGCCATCTATGATGTTGACATTGGACTGCCCTTTTCAGTCAGTTTTTCATTGTTTCCCTGCCTGGCATCCATTCCAGTGATTACTACTTGCTTTTCAGGTTTTGGACTTCCTTTCCTGTAGGAAGATTCTCCTGACACTAACACACAGTTTTGAGTTAAGTACCCATTCTAGGGTTTGGACCTGCTTACTCCCCCATTAAAGCACCTATCAGACTATATTCTATTTCATGCTGATTGATCCATATCCCTCACTGGAGCTCTGTGGTCTTCACTATTTATATTATGTCCACAACTACAAAATATTGCATACTCCACAATTATTTGTTAACTCTTGTTTTATTTTGCTTTGCTTTATTTTTATATCAGATAAATTGTGCATGTTCTCTGGTGTTAATAAATGGGCTTTCAAACAAAGGCTATGCTTGGTGGAAGGCAGAAAGTAAGAGACCCTAACTATATAGAATTTTCCTATATATTCTTAGAATTATTCCCACCACAATATAAGTATATGAGTGTCTCGGGGGGACACTTTGTGACAGTGGCACTATGTCCTGCTGTATCCTTGTATGCCCTCCCTCCTGCCCAAGATCCCACTCTGTGTCTTATACATGGAAGGCACGCTATAAATGCTACTTTAATTGAATTTGATTTGTTTGAATTTTATATCTACCCAATAATATGCTTTCATATGCCCTTTGCAAATGTAGCCTGAATCACTGGCAATAAAGGTGACTTTAGCCACTGGGCTCAGAGAGAATGTGTTTTAGGTCAGAACAAGGTGACAGATATTTGACTTTTTAGTTGCTGCCAGAGATCCTCTCTTCTGAAAACAAGCACCATAACTGGGATCCTGGAGAGGACCAGGACTAGGGGGAGCCCAGGAAGGCTCTCACTCTGGAGCACAAAGTTTAAGGGGCACCAAATACTCAGGATTTAAGATAAATGATATTTAATGTAATAGTTTATAAAATCAAAACTAATGAAAATTTCATGACAGCCAAACAACTAAAATTTTAAATAGAGACAGGCATTGTTGTTTCATTCCCCTGCATTGTTGTGCAAAGGGTACAGTCATTTCGAATGAGTCTGTCTTTGGTTCCTGGGCCAGTGTGGTCACTGTCACCCCCCTCAGTGGGCTTATGTTGGTTGACGATGGCACATGAGATTAGCTCATATGAAGCTTTGTATGTAATGGTGCTTTTTATTGTAGACCTTTTATTAAGTTATTTTCACTTGGATACTATGTAAGTGTATGTAGAAATGCACAATTTTTTATTATTTTTTGCGTTTGACTCCAGCAGGGCACTGTCCTTACAAATATTCATTAGATGTCATGCTATGAGAAGCAAAGGAAAGCCAGTTTTCTTGAGCCTCCTGGCTCAGGATCCAATCCCAGGACAAGATCCAGGCTAGGAGTGAGAAGGCACAAGGAAGTCACCTGCTTGACCAACTTCATCCACTAAAAGGGCTGTAAAGCCAACCGAAATCGATTGCCTACAGCAGTTAGTTTTCCTAAAAGCAAAGGGAATGGAAATAAGGGTTTTCTTCTACATGAGGCTCTCCCACTGACATAACTGCTCAACACATATCAACGACCATAGGTACTCAGTGATTCACTGGATGAGAGGCAGGGGTTATTGCTTACATTTTAGAAGTTGTCATTGTTTACATTTTAAATCCCTTACTAAGATGTAAATAATAACCCCTATGTGTCTACCCAACTTATTAATGATTACTCTTACATTTGAAGTTTCTGTGTTCACCAATTCCTTCTGCCACATCAAGAGATAACCATAGTCTTGGATTTGCCATTAGATTTCTGTGAATGATAAGAAGGCCTAATCAGCAATGAATAAGATACGTTAAACTATAGATGGCATCATCTGTATGTATTCTTTGGGAACTTGCATGTTTTGTTTATTAATTTGGCATATGAAAGGCATACTATTGATGCATTTAATTCAGGCTCATTTATTTTTAAGTTCTGTGTAATATTCCATTGTATGATGACCCCAATGCATTTATCCATTCTCCCATTGCTAGGTTAGTAATTTATCTTCATCTTCCCTATTATGCAAATGTGGCTACACATTTTTAAAATCTGTTTTTATTAATTTGAGAGAGAGAGAAAGGGGGAGGGAAAGAGAAACATTGATGAGACAGAATCAGCAATACCCCCTACTGGAGCTTGAGCCATAACCTGGGCATGTGCCCTGACCGAGAGTCAAACCTGTGACCTCTTGGTGCATAGGATGACACTCAACCAACTGAGCAACACTGGCCAGGGTGCTTCAAACATTTTTAAATATGTCTCCATCCAGGGTAACAACCCAGTCTCCATCCAGGGTAACAACACAGTGATGAGTTGAAACTATTCATGTCATTGGCTTTACTGCTTATTGCAACTGATCTCCAAAGTGGTTGCACCAATTACAGCCCAGCTGTACTATAGAAGAATTCAATTCCCTTGTGATTTTTTAAGACTTTTGCCCATTCATTGGATATAAAATATTATCTCATCCCAATTTTACTTAAACTTTTTCTGATTACAATGAGCTCAAGCCTTCTTTTATATGTTCATTATTCATTCATATTCTTCTTCATTAATTTCATATGCATATAATCCATTTTTCTTTTTGATTGCTTTTACTCTTGTTGAGTATTAGAAGGTTTTAAAATTCAGAATACTAATTTTCTGTACTTTTGTTATTACATGAAAATATATTATTCTAGTCTATAGTTTATCTTATTTTTAACGTAGTCAAACAATCAAAATTTATAATTCATGTTTTATTACATTTTATTTTAAAACTATTTTCTGCCCCCCTAATCATATATATAGTTTCTTATATTTCCTTGGAAAGTTGTTTTTTTTTTCTAACCTTGGTCTTTAATCCCCAGGTGTGGTGTGTGAGTGTGTGCTGGTGTGTATTTATTCAATTTTATTTTTTTTAAATAAGCAATTGTCCAAGTGGCATTTACTGCAGCTCAGTAAATTGTAATTATAATCCAGTCAAAGATACTGAATTTCAAGCAATGCTTTTTGTGTTTTGGGGCAAATTGCATTAATTTTTAATACAATTGAACTTAATATTTATTAATTTGGAGATACTGGAAACCTTTATGCTCATCAGCCATTCTATCCATAAACAGAATCTGTCTCTTCATTATTTTGGATTTTCTACTTAACTTGTTAACAATAGTTTAAAATGTTACCTAAAAGTTTTGAACTCTTTTTCCTTGGATATTTATAATTTTGTTTATTTTAAATGTGACCTTCTGAATTTTTATTTTTGGATGTTACTGGGGTATAGGATTTTACAGAGAAGTCCTGTGCAACAACCTTGTCAAACTCTTTAAGTATTACAAAACATGTCCAGGATCCCTGCCTGCTCCTTGTCACTCCCTGCTCTCTGTTCATAGCAGGATGGTGGGAATCATTGGCTTTGGTGAACGAATGGTGCCCTGTAGGAGGGCAGGCATCCTCTTTCCAAAACACAACTGCCGTGTGCATTCCTGGAGGAATTAGTGCAATCTCTCTGAATTTTAGGTTTTATAGTTATCTTACCTCAAAGGTATTAAATAGATATTAAGTGTCATTTATTGCACAAGCAGGAAATATGCTAATGGATGTGATATGCTTGCCATGTAATTCTGTAAGAACCTCATCAATGCTAACTGATATTATTGTTATTACTATGGTAGTGGTTTGTATTTCCAACAGATGTCTTAGTCCATTTGGGAGTACAAATATTTGTGCAATTTCTTCAATTTGGGGAAATTAGGTGACAGCCTAATCTAAATAAAATTTTCTCAATCGCAGTAATATTAACAATTGGGGCTGGATGGTCTTTTTTTTTAATCCTTACCTGTTTGTTTTTTGTTTTTTAATTGATTTTGAGAGAGAGAGAGAGAGAGAGAGAGAGAGAGAGAGAGAGAGAGAAACATCACTGTGAGAGAGAAACATCGATCGGTTGCCTCCTGTGCATTGCGGAATGTTTAACAGCATCCCTGGCCTTTACTCACTAAATGCCAATAGCATCCCCTCCCCCACCCCACAGTTGTCATAGTGATAGCTAAAAATATGTCTGGACATTGACACTGGTCCCTTGGAGCAATATGTCCCTCAGTT
This sequence comes from Eptesicus fuscus, assembly GCF_027574615.1. Classification (NCBI taxonomy): domain Eukaryota; kingdom Metazoa; phylum Chordata; class Mammalia; order Chiroptera; family Vespertilionidae; genus Eptesicus; species Eptesicus fuscus. Next base: position 6,693,568 of record NC_072484.1, on the reverse strand, counting down.
GATAACTACAGGACTCTGTAAATGTCCAGTCTCTCACCGCACCCCCACCAGACTCCCCAATTTACACTTCCTACATTCCCCCATAAGTCTCTCTGACCTCCATCCAGTCTTGTTTCTGCAAATCCTTCCCCATCTCAAAGGTCACTAGGTCCATGGTGACTATGGGCAGGCAGGAAGCCAGAAACTGCAAAGATCTGGTTTCTAGGGGACTGTCAGACCCCTGCCAGGTAGTCCCACAGTCGCTGTGAGTGAGGGTTTTGCCTTCTCCTCTTCCAGAGCCCACCCACTGGGGGCTGGTCTGCTGGCCTTTGTCACAGCTCCTTGCAACGCCCTCCCACATTCAGTCTGAAGCCTGCTGGGCTTTGCAAATGTAGCAGCCTTTGGTGGGGAACCTGATCTTTCAAATTATGGAGCCCAAGATCTTAAAAATAAAATTTAAAAAACCACTTGAACATAGCGAATCAGATTGCACTCTGAGAATAATGAGGAGTCAGTCCAAGGAAAGGGTTTCAGAATCCAGAAAGGAGCAATTAAAAATAATGAGTTTTGAGAAGAAAGCATTGCCCTCAAAGAGAAAACATAAGGGCCAGTCAGAACACTTCAGCATGTGCTTGGGTGTGTGCAACCACTTTCAGCATAAAACACAGAAGGGCTTTAGCCTGCTGGGATGTGTGTGCGGTACAGAGGAATGGAGGTTGGCGTGGCTCTTCTCTGGGGTGGGGTTGCACTGTGTTTGCTTAGTGGTAATCTCGGTTGTCAGTAATAGTTGAGAAAAAGTGAAGGTTTTCCTCTTACATTAAATGGCTGGCTGCCCCACCTCCTCTTCTCCACCTGTCTGGTCACCCAGGTAGAACTGGTGCTCACCTGCCCCCCCACTTCCCAAGCATCCAAATCAACACCCCTGCCTTCCCTGGTCCCTGAGAGGGTTAGGTGCAGATAAGAAAGACAAGCAGCCTTTTCCGGTGCCACTTTCTCTCCGCACTACAGTTTCCAGGGTTTCAGTCTGTGTCCCTGTTGACATTCCTATATCTGTGACCTCTGTCCTGACCTTCTCGCCAGACCCTGAGACAGTGGGGACCTCTTGCTACTGGAAATTTCTTAGAGGTCAGCACCACTGGCCAATGTTCACTTGGTGATGCTCTAGAATAATCCATTCTAAATAATGTCCTGCATTTCTTCTTGCTACTCATCCTCACCCTTCCCTATACACACCCAACATGACTTTCCTTCCACATTACCCCAAATATTGGGACACCAGCTTCCACTGAGATGAACTGTCAGAGAGAAATTGCACAGCTGAAACAAGCAAAGAAGACTGTTGCCTGGTTTTGAAAACCATTGCTTACCTCAAGGTGATGAAGGTCCTCTCCTACATTTTACTTACAGAATTATTTATAATAGAAAACTGTGAAAGCATGCTAAATGAAGACATGAAGAACTGACTTTAAAAAAATGCATATCTGTGTTATGTAATGAATAGAGGCCCAGTGCACGAAACTCATGCACTGGGGGGGGGGTGTGTCCCTCAGCCCAGCCTGCACCCTCTCCAATCTGGGACCCCTCAAGGGATGTCCGACTGCCTGTTTAGGCCTGATCCTACCAGAATAGGGCCTAGACAGGCAGTCAGACATCCTTCTCACAATCCAGGACGACTGGCTTCCAACTGCTTGCCTGCCTGCCTTCCTGATTGCCCCTAACCACTTCTGCCTGCCAGCCTGATCACCCTCTAACCACTCCCCTGCCAGCCTGATTGATGCCTAACTGCTCCCCTGCCAGCCTGATTGCCCCTAACTGCCCTCCCATGCAGGCCTGGTCATCCCTAACTGCTCTCTCCTGCAGGCCTGGGTCCCCTCCAATTGCCCTTCCCTGCAGGCCTGGTTGCCCCCAACTTCCCTCCTCTGCCAGCCTGGTCATCCTTAACTGCCCTCCCCTGCAGGCTTGATCACCCCCAACTGCCCTCCCTTGCAGGCCTGGTCCCTCCCAACTTCCCTCCACTGCTGGCCATCTTGTGGTGGCCATCTTGTGTCCACATGGGGGCAGCTATCTTTGACCACATGGGGGTAGCCATCTTGTGTGTTGGAGTGATGGTCAATTTGCATATTACTCTTTTATTAGATAGGATAGGTAAGGCCCTAAGAAGTCATAGATTAACAGGTGATGACATAGAAGTGTTTATACTATGTTGGTGATGAGACCATATTTCGGGTTATGAAGCATGTTGTGAAATATGATGCTTTCTTGGAATATGCAGGCAGAACCAAGAGTAAAGGATGCACACCTTTTAAAAAAGTAATTATCTTTGAATAGTGACATCATAGATTATTTTCTTTTTGCTGATTTCTATTTTGCAATATTTGTACAAGTATATATTTCTGTTGTAATAAAAAAAGAAAATGTTATGACTAAAGGACAGTAAATTTTAAAATATTTTATTTCATTTCTTAGATTGTTAATGATAAAACATGTCAATATTTGCTTTTTATTTAAGCAATACTCTGCCCTATAGTTGTAGGTGTTCATAGGCATGGATGGGGGGAGTACAGGAGAGTGGGGGCCACTGGATATTTTACCTATTAAACCCACATTCTACAAATGTGTATGGTTCTCATCCGCAATAATTATCTGCTGCCTGCTGATGCCTGAGTTTCACCAACTGGCTACAGTCCAACTTGCAATTGCATATTTTATTAGCATATCAATTTATTCTAATTAGTGAGCCTGTGATATAGTAAATAATTCAGAATTTTTCTAACCACAAATACAGTCACTAACTCTTCACCTTGTAAGTTGGAAACAGGAGACTCAATGGGTATGTAACTTTCTTGAGTATTTCTCTCTTTTGAAAAACCATGATGAATGATATATTGATTAGATAATTCACACTCTGATGACGGATGGGGTATTCTTCATGCCATTCACAGATTACAGAAAAGTAAAACGGTCTTTGTAAATCTGTTAATCAAGAATCATATCACTTCCAAAATATCACCCTCAATTTTACGTTTATTTAAATCACTCAAGAGATCGCTTTTTGAGCTTCAGCCTATACTTTTGCTTTCCACACCCCAAGTCTTAGTTTCTTTTAGAAACCAATGGAAAGAGAATGAAAAGCATCAATCCTGAGCCTGACCCTAGCAGGGCGATCCAAAGCATGTGTACAGAATTAGCAGTGCGCCCATACTCTTGTTTACACATTCACTCAACAGACTTTATCCAGGCTGGATGCTCTTCCCTGTGTGGGACTGTGGTGGTTGATTCAATGTGTCAATGTGGCTGGTCGAAGGGATGCTCAGACAGCTGGGGACATGTGGTTTATGGGTGTGTCTCTGATGGAGTTTCTGAAAGAGGTGAGCACTGGGCTCCCTGGACCAAGTAAAGAGATGGCCCTCATCAACGCTGCACAGGGGCATCATCCAACTTGGTGGGGCCAATGGAACACAAAGGTGAAGGAAAAGCAAATTATTTCTTCTTGAGCTGGATGCCATCTTCTCCTGTACTTGGACATCAGAGCTCCTCTTCTGGGCCTTCAGATCCTGGGACTGAGACTATTGGCTCCGCTGGTTCTCAGGCCTTTATACTTGGTCTGAACTGTAGCACTTGCTTTCCTGGTTCTCTAGGTTTCAAGAGACAGATCATGACCATATGAATTAGTTCCTATAATAAACCTTCTCTTATATATACCTACATCTCTGTATATGTTCATATGTCTATAAATCTACATGTCTCTATCATCTATCTATCTTTCTATCTATCTATCTATCTATCTATCTATCTATCTATCTATCTATCTATCATCTATCTATCATCTATCTATCATCAACTATCTACCCATGCATCCCTCTATCCATCATCTCTTTTTGGTCCTGTTTCTCTGGACAACCCCAAGTAATGTAGGGGGTTAGAGCTGCGACCAGCATAGATAAAATCCGTGCTCTCAAGAAACATGCACTCCACCTAGGGAGGCAGATAGCAAATAAGCAAAGAAAATTAATGAATTAATTTCAGGTAAAGGTACGGGCTGTGAACAAATAAAGCTGAGGAGAATGAGAAGGACTGTAATACATACAGCTGAGCAGCGGTTTCCCAAGTGCCTCAAAGATTTGACACATCCTCACCCTTCTGGGAATGGAGAAGGAGGAACCCCAGACCCCACTTACACCCGTGTCCCTGTGCAGGGCACAGTCAACCCACTGTGCATGGTGGCCTGAGCTACCTGTCAGCAGTGAGGAGCTTTTATTGTTACTTCTTACACCAGGCAAGTCCTGTAGGCACAACATATGACCTGCAGCTACACAGGACCCCACAGAGCAGGGACCCTGCCTAGGTTAGGGCTGTGCTCTTGCTATCTTGATATTCTGAATCATTTTGTCTTTGAACTTGTGACTTCTAAGTGAAGTTCAGCATGTCTCAAACATAAAGTTTGTACAAGTGTTGGCAGGCCCTTGCCATTCCAATTATATGTAACATCTGTGAGGCCCCTGAACACAGGATTCTGGAGACACACAATGTGTGGACGTTTTAACAAAACTCAAGGCAAGTGCAAAGTGTCACATCTGATGGATCCAGTGGGAGCACAGGCAGCCCAGAGGCTCCATCTTGCATTTGAGCAAGACCTTGCTGTGAACTCGCAAAGAAGACAGTGGTCTCCTAAGAAACATGAACGGCCAGGAACTGTGTCACGGCCAGAAAGGTCAGGTACTTTCCGGGACAGACACCACCAGCAGGTTCCTTTCCTCTCAGCCCTTCTTCCTCATCCATAAGCGGAAGGGACAGGGCATTTATAGAGCGCACAGAATCGGAGAGCTGAGTTAGGTTTATTCAGTGTTTCCACTGTCCTGGTAAGAACAGAACTCGTACTACATATGAACTACAAACACTAGTTGTGTGATTTTGGTAATCCTGCCCATGAGTTAAATGCTCATATATTTACTTCTATAACTGGCATTGAATAACATAAAAAAGGAATGCTAAAATTTATACTAATCATCAACATTTTTGTTTTATTCTTTTAAATTTTTTGCTTAGAATGATATTAAATTAAAAAAAAAACATTATAACAACACAAGAGAGAGACCACAAAGAAAGGAAAAATCTTAATATTTTAGTACCTTTAGCCACATTCATTTCCTTGCTTTATGAAAAAGGGGTCCAATATTTTCATTTTGCACTAAATTCTGCGAATTTTGTGCCTTGCTTTGCCTGTGGGAAGCCCTGAGAAGTCAAGAGACGGTAATGAAGAAACTATTGATGCTGGGCTGTGAGAAATTGGGAAAGACATATCCTGACCTCTCTCCCTCCTTACAGCACCTTCCTTCAGCAAACTTACCTGGAAGCCAGCCAGCTAGGAGCCTGGGGACACAGCCCAGGCCTCGGGTTCTTAGGGCAGTCAGCTGGGTCAGGGAAGTACAGAGGAAGTGTCTACAATGGGGACAAGTTAGGAATGGCGGTGGTATAACACAAAATAATTATTTGATCTTCCTCCCCCCTTCCTGGTGCAGAGCTCCTGCACCCAACCCTGGGAATCTCCCTGGTGATGAGAATATCTTTTGTGTGCTGCTGGCTGGGGCTGCTAGGTGGCTCCAGGATGGGAGCTGATCACCCAAGCCAAGGCAAGATCCCAGAGTTGTAGCTTTCAGCCCCACCAGGCCCCTAGGCTAACATTAATGACCAAGGATTTAGTCACTCATGCTTGCATAAGGGAACCTCCATACAGTGCCCTAAATGAGGGGGTTTGGAGAGCTTCTGGGGTAGTGAACTCATAACAAGTGCTGGGGAGCACGACCAGAGAGGGCATGGATGCTTTGTGCTACCCCTCTCCCCGATGCCTTGTCCTGTGTTTCTCTTCCATTTGGCCGCTCCTGAGGCATGGCCTTTATAATCAATACCAGTGTTCCCCTGAGTTCCTAGGCTCATTCTTGTGGAGCATCAAGTCCGACGAGGTGGGGTCATGGGAACACACATGTTTGTGGTTGTTTTAGCAGAATTGGGGGTATCCCGGGCACCCCATTTGCAGTTGGTATCTGCAGTGGGGACAGCCTCATGAGATTGGCATTTAACCCATGGAGTCTGTGCTATCTCTGCTACTTCATGTCAGAATTTAATTAAATTGCAGGACATCCAGTTAGGGTCAGAGAACTGATTAGTGTTGAAAACCCCGCATACATTTGGAGGTGTTAGAATTGAGTCAGAAAATACCACAATATCCAGCACACTGTCCTACTAACAGTGATAACTTGTCCCAGCTCTCTACTGAGCATTTTTATTATTTCTCTTCTAATCCTCCTGGGAGGACTCAATGGGCAAGCTATTAGTCAGCCCATCAGGAAACCACATGAGAAGTTGAAGTCACATTTTTACCAAGAAACAACTAAGTGTCAATGATTCCAGGTTCACACCTATATTATTTCCTATGGCCCCTGGAACAAATTACTACCAACTCAGTGGCTTAAAGCAACACAAACTTATTATCTTAGAGTTCTGGAAATCAGGACAAAAAGGGTTTTATTGGGCTAAAATCATCCTCCCTCCCTTTCCCTCTCTCCCTCCCTCTTTCTCTCTGCCTTCCTCCCATCCTGCCCCTTTCTTTCTCCCTCCCTTCCTCCCTCCCACCCCCCTCTCTGACTTTGACACCCTGTGACTTATAAGAACCCTTGTAATGACATTGGACCCACTCGGATAATACATGATAATCTTCTTACCTCAAGATCCTTCATTGAGTCATACCTGAGGGAGGATTGCTTTCCTTCTGGAAGCAGAGTTGTTTCTTCACCTTTTCCAGCTTCTAGAGGTGCTGCCCTCTCTGCTCAGGGCCTTTCATCAACCCTAGGGTCCTAGGTAGCAGCTCTCTCTCTCTGTCTCTCTCTCTCTCTATCTCTCTCTCTTTCTCTCTCCTTTCTCTCTCTCCCTCCCTCCCTCCCTCCCTCTCTCTTCCTCACTCCTCCCCTCCCTCTATTTCTCTCTCCCCCTCCCTCTTTCCCTCTGTCCCTCTCTCCCTCCAGCTCTCTTCCGCTCTGCCTCCCTTCACCTTCCTTCTCTCTCCCTCCATCCATCCCCTCCCTGGCTCTGACTTTGACATCCAGTCTCCCTCTTACAAGAACCATTGTGATGACATTGGACCCACTTGGATAATACAGGATAATCTTCTCACTTCAAGATCCTTCACCTGGTCATATCTGACTGACCCCTTTGCCATAACATCTTTAGGTCTCAGGGATGAGGACAGGGACAGCAGAGCGGGGAGCTGTTATGATGCCTACTGCAACATTTAACTCTCCCATCCTCCTATGCGACAGGCCAGGCATGAGAAATTATGGATATTTTGAATTTTAGAGCACAGGGTATTTTTTTTAAAGCCCACACAGATTTTTAAAATGTAAATTAGTCACCAAGATTTGACTCAGCAGTTTTCAATGAAAATCTACATTTTTAAGTTCTCTTAAGAATGTGAAACAATGATTTCTGCCAAGGAAGAAAAGGTCGTGGTGGCCATCCCTTATACACTGGTCCTAGGCCGTCCAGTTACTACTATCCCACAGCTTTCTATTATGTTTTCAACAGGGAGGTCCCATGTTGGTTGTCATTCATTATCTTGTTCCCAGCCACTGGCATTTGTGCTCAAAACCCCATCTCCTTCCCTTTCCACTCTGTTCTTTCTTGCTCAGACCCATTCCGTGGAGTTGATGAGCAAATTTAGCACTTCTGTCCAGTTCTTTAAATCTAGGTGCTGCCAAAAGATTTAAGCCTTACTCTGTCTAATGTGGGCATGAGTAGGCGAATATGAAGGCAGGCAAAAACTCTACATATAGTGAGTTCCCAGGCATGGCTATCATTTAGTTCAAAAATCAACCTTCTCCGTGTCCAGTGGAATGAAATGAAGCTTGTTAAAATAAGTATTTCCAAGTTCTTGAATGTCTGCCAAAAAGACACCCTATTCTGAAGCCTCTTTATGGTTTTACACAAGAATTACACAGGCCTCTGCGAAAGTTCTGGGTCATCTGTTTACAGTAAGTGCATGCAGGAGAAGGGGTGGATTTGTATTTGTAGTTGCTATGCAACAATGCATTTGGCCCTTGCCATCCTAGATTTAATGGCCCTTAACTCTTGTGCCTTCTTGGGCATACAGCTAATTTACAGGCAAATAGCCCCCACATTGGTTCTACCTCTTTACTGGAAATGACAGCATGCTGCTAGATGGTGTGACCGTGACATACATACCAGAGGCATGGCAATGCAGGTTAATATACTGTTGCAGTTCTGCTGTGTGGACCTTATGGTGATTAATAATAAAAAGCTGTGCTCTGTGTCAAATTAATGTGCCATGGAGTTATGTTTTGGCTCCAAAGCAAAGCTGGATAACTTATCTCTGCCTCCCGTTCATTAGCAAAATGTGAGCTCATCATTGCCCTTGTAAACTAGCAATATGCTCAAGGTGGTGGACCATTGAGCCTTCATCGGCAACAAGGGGCATCCTCCTTCATCTGTAGACTGTTGTTATGGTATTTTTCCTTTTCACCCAAGTTCAACTTTGAGGACTCCCCAAAAAAGCCAGGTCCTATTTTTGGCCACCCCAAAATTTGTACCAAGGTCATAAGTAGCACTATGGAGTATTTAGAACTAGTTTAGTTTCTTCACACATCTCTTACATAATCTTCATAAAAGTCCATGACATGGTGGATAGTAGGTTCTCAGAAAGTGCCCATCAAATGTGCAGCCTGAGATTAGCCACTGTGGAGACAATTATTTATTTATTTGGATGTATAACGACATTTTGGTCCATGTTGGACCACATATATGACATACTAGAGGCCCAATGCACGAAATTTGTGCAAGAGACTTGGCTCTCGAAGCCATGGCAGCTTGCCTTGGCCCTCATAGCCTTGGCTTCATCTGGAAGGTTGTCCAGAAGGATGTCCAGAAGTTCATTCGGCTGTCTGGTCTAATTAGAATATTACCCTTTTATTAGTATAGATTATTATTATAGATGACCATGGTCCCATAAGGTTATAAAGGAGCCCTAGCCAGGTTTGCTCAGTGGATAGAGCATCAGCCTGTGGACTGAAGGGTCCTGGATTTGATTCTTGTCAAGGGCACATACCTCGGTTGCAGGCTCCTCCCTGGCCCAAGGCCCTGGTTGGGGTGGGTGCAGGAGGCAACCAATTAATGTCTTTCTCTCACATCAATATTTTTCTCTCTCTTTCCCTCTCTCTTCCACTCTCTCTGAAAATCAGTAGAAAAATATCCTTGAGAGTGGATTAAAAAAAAGATTATAATGGAGCTGAGACATTCCTAATTTACAGGCACATAGCCCCCACATGTGAACACCTGTTGATGTTGTAGCTGTTGTAATCTCACAGCACAACACCTCACTCATGTGTTTGTGGTGATGCGGGTGTAAACAAACCCACTATACTGCTACCTGTATGAAGTATGGCACCTATAGTATGTATAGCACATCATACTGGATAATGATAATAATTGACTATTCCTGGTGTATGTAACTATGCATTTGTGAGAATATATCCCTATTGTTAAGCATGACTATATATCTATCTATATATCCCTGTTATTAAGCATGACTATATATCTTTACAATTGATCCTTGAACAATGCGGGAGTTGGGGTGCTGTCCTCTCATACAGTCCAAAATGCACATATATCTGCATAGTTCTATATTTCTGAAGAACCCTGACTAATCAAAATGGTGATTTGATTAGTACTGACAGAAGCTTGGCTGTACTTGGCTGGAACATCTTTCATCTTCCACTCCAAAGACTGAGCAAGCTGAGTCAGCTCAGGTGCCCAGAACCCCATAGACAATGGGAAGATTCCACCTTCAGCTGGAGAGCAAGAGACAAGGTTTGAAGGATAAATAGAAGTTGGCCAGGTGAACATCAGCTGTGTGTGTGTGTGTGTGTGGGTGGGGGGGGGTGGTCTTTTCTAGACAAAGAAAATGTCAGGATAAGAGGGCTTAAGGCAAGGAAGGATTTAGAGAATTAAAGAAAATGAAAAGTGTCTCAAGAGGGAGGAAGAGGAAGAGAGAGGGGAGAGAAAGAGATTGGATAGGTTGGAGAAGTTAACAGGAATTCTATCATGTAGGACCTTCTAACTTTTTAGCATGGGGAAGAACTTGCATATTACATTAAGTATATCAGGAAACTATCGATAAGTTCCAAAGAAATGAATAACAAAATAGGATTTCAATTTTTTAAAGCTCATTCCATGGATTTGAGAACAAGAAAGTGGATCCAGATGGGATTCAGCTTGGATGAGGCTGGAGAAAATGGATATGCTACAAAATACATAAATGTATTTTTGTATGAAGTGAATTTGTCTCTCTTTTCTGTGTGTTGTGTGTATTTCTTACAGTCAATTTTATCTACCCACTTAATTCTCTCTCCCATATAAGTTCACCCCAACTGTTTCTATGACAAGGAGAAGCCAGCTATGGCAGAAGGGCCTTTTTATCTCCATGTGAGACTAGAAGCCGAAAAGTTCTCTGGGTCAAAAAAAAAAAAATGGCCACATAGACGGTTGGAGTTTTAAAAATACCCCTTTAGACCAACTTCTGCATAAAATGAACTCAAAGAACAAAGAAAACAAAGCTTTGGTGAATGTGAAAACCCTTCAACCTCTCTACCCTTCATGCACAGTTCTAAAATGTCATACTCAAAACAACTCAAGAACAAAGGCTGTTCCTACACAATAATAAAAAAAAAAAAAAGTCCATGTACAGCATAGCCCAAAACTATCCACACTTTTTCCTGAATTAGCCATGTAATATAGGGAAAAAATACATTTAATAATCCAGATGAGAATCAGAGCATCATGATTTTGATTTGCATGTAGAAATAGCCATTTACGGGATCTTTGACATCTGTTTTCTGTTTCCAATTTCTTTTCTCCTCCTAGATAAAATGTTGGGAGAAATTTTAAGCAGCTCAAAATTATCTTATTCCAGTATTTATCAATCAAACACTTTGCCATGGATAAAGTGTTAACCAGATATATTGTGGGTTTAGAAATCTTATCCTAAAGCAAACTTTATCTCAAAGATGAACTTGTATGATTGGGTAATGCACTCCCTCCCTCACTATAGAATCCAGATAAATGTAAACAGATAAAAATGGAGAGTCGCTTAAGCAGAGGAATACCAAATGACCAGTTTCTGTGTTCTATGTTGAGACTGATTTCCTGGTGTTCAAGAAAAAAACTATTTCCACCAAAATAGTGTTGCCTGATGCCATTAAATGTCTTGTAGTCAAGAGAATTTGCATTCTATGTCTCAATATATATCTAAAGAGGTTTCTCAGCCTCAGTACTGCGGACATTTTGGAGTGGCTAATTCTTAAGTGCACAGGGGGCTGTCCTGTGGGTTGTAAGATGCTTAGCAGCATCCCTGGTCTCTACCCACTAGACACCAGTAGCACCCCACCCTCATTTCTGACCACCAAGCATGTCTCCAATCATTGCCAAATGTCCTCTGGGGGAAAATTTTTGAGAAACATGATTGTAGAGGACATTGGAAGATATTTGGGCAGCCAGTCTACTTCTTCTTTAGGAATTGCCTCTGACCATCAATATAAATTTATGTGCCTCTTCCACTACAAAAGCTGGAGGAATCGTTAGACTTACATGTAGCCAGACCCTTAGTCTCATCACTATCTCATGGAAAGCTGACCCAGACACCTCAGAGAGATTCCTAGAGAATCCTGCTGGTACAGCTCCTCCATGAACTTGTCCACTATCTAGTGACCCGTGACCTCATCCTCCACAGCAAGATGTGAATCACAGCGCTGGGGGTAGAGGGCCTCTTCCTTGGGTACTATATCTCATCCCACGTGGTGTCAGATGCTTTCTCTGTTTGCTGGTCATGAATTTTTCTTTTTTACCCTTTACTAGCCAACCACCTGTTACTATTACCCCCTGTTTAAGTTCAACCATTCCTTTGTATTAAGCTTTTCATATTCTAATTACTGGTGGTTTCTTTCTGCTCTTTGCACCCTGATGCATTATTACTTTTAATTACTAATGTTCTTGTCTGCTAATTCCAACATGTGGATCATGGATGAGTATTTTTCTATTGATTTTTCTCTTTAAACTGTAAATCACAGTTTTCTGTTTGTTCAAATGCCTACTCATTTTTTTTTTTTATTGTGTAGTGGATATCGTGGAGAAACTTTGTTGAGATTCCAGATTATCTTGTCTTCTGAAGAATGGTGGGTTGTGTTCCATCAGGTAGTTTGGTGCTGAAGGGTGTCCTTGATGTGTGGCCACACTGCATGTGCTGGGGTTTTAAGTAAATGTGCAGTCACACATTGTTTACTTTCTTATACTGCCCTGAGTGGCTTGGATATTAAAGTGGGGGAGAATGTAGCATTAACTACAACAGTCTTGGTTGCACTGGTCTTGGAGGCACCTCATATACAAGAGACTTTTCCTGACAACTAAGCTGGCTTCAAAATTCCCACAATTCAAGGCAAGCTTTGATATTGTGTGACTCTAGATATGAGGTAGTTTAGAGAGATTAGAATTATGTCCGATTTTGCAGAAGGTCAGAGTTTTTGTGTAATTGAATAATTCAGTTTCTACTAAAATGCAGTCATGATATATAGTCATAGATACAGCAAAGTAACTCCATTCCCAGGGATGCATAAAATAAATTAATCTGACAATATGAGTTAGCACATTTTGGGGTTGCAGTGTTTTATTGCTTGGTATATAATACTTGATGGGGCAGGATAATTTACTGTAGTTTGAAAATAATTTAATGATATTTTATAATATTCAAATAAAAAATCTGCAAAGTCCTTGAAATAGCCCTGCTAAAAGAAACATAGTTTTAAATCTCTGTTTCATATGTGGTCTCTGCCGGAAAACCACAGATGTCTTGAGAATAGAATTGCTGTCTCATTGTGTCCTAAACTCCTAGCGAGTAATGATGCTCAATAATTTCCTTAACTGAGATTTAATCAAATAATGAACCATTAACCACTTGGCTAGTGGCGAGATAAATTTTGGCCCCTGAATGGTGGCTTATTTTGCAGTCAACTCTGTAAGTTAGGTACCAGAAATAGCATCACTTATTCATTTATTCAATAAACATTATTGAGCTCTTATTATACACCCAGGTGCTATGTGAAGTCCAAGGGATACCAATAGGAATGCTGAATAGTTTTATATGCATTCAACTCACAGTATAGAAGTGATGATAAATATAATCACAAAATCACATTAACACTTCCATTGCTGCTGAGATGTTATCTGAGAAAAGCCCACACTCTTTCTGCATCTGTCCTTTACTCTTGCACACCTGCCTTACTCACAGCCCCTCTGATACCAGATGCGTGGGGGCTTTCTCCAAACGAAGCAATTCTGCAACACCAGCTGGGTGTCCTACAATTGACCTCAATTCTGACACTATCGACCTGCAGATAGCAGATCTCACAGGTGAAGGGCTCAGTCCCACTAGACCCATGGTAGGCAAACTGCATCTCGCAAGCCATATGCGGCTCTTTGGCCCCTTGAGTGTGGCTCTTCCACAAAATACCACGGCCTGGGCGAGTCCATTTTGAAGAATTGGCGTTAGAAGAAGTTTAAATCTAAAAAATTTGGCTCTCAAAAGAAATTTCATTTTTGTGTATGGTGTAAGTTGGTGATCTAGTTTCATTTTTTTGCATGTATCTGTCCAGTTTTCCCAACACCATTTATTGAAGAGACTGTCTTGACTCCATTGTATGTTCATGCCTCCTTTGTCAAATATTAATTGAGCATAGTGGTTTGGGTCGATATCTGGGGTCTCTATTCTGTTCCATTGATCAATATGTCTGTTCTTGTGCCAGTACCAGGCTGTTTTGAGAACAGTGGCTTTGTAATACAACTTGAAATCTGGTATTGAGATCCCACCTACTTTATTCTTCTTTCTGAGGATTGCTGTGGCTATTCGGGGTCTTTTTTTATTCCAGATGAATTTTTGGAGAGTTCTTTCTAGGTCTGTGAAATATGCTGTTGGTATTTTGATGGGAAGTGCATTGAATCTGTAGATTGCTTTGGGTAGTATGGACATTTTAATGATGTTGATTCTACCAATCCATGAACATGGTATGTTCTTCCATCTGTTTACATCTTCCTCTATCTCTTTTTTCAGTGTCCTGTAGTTTTCTGCGTATAGGTCTTTTACCTCCTTAGTTAAGTTTATTCCTAGGTATCTTAATTTTTTTGGTGCGATGGTAAATGGGATTGCTTTTTTAGTCTCTCTTTCTGTAAGTTCATTATTGGTGTATAGAAAAGCCATAGATTTCCAACTTACACCATACACAAAAATAAACTCAAAATGGATACAGGACTTAAACATAAGACGGGAAACCATAAAAATACTAGAGGAATCCACAGGCAACAAAATCTCAGACATATGCCAAAAGAACTTCTTCACTGACACTGCCCCTAGGGCAATGGAAGCTAAAGAGAAAATTAACAAATGGGACTACATCAAAATAAAAAGCTTTTTTACAGCAAAAGAAACCATCAACAAAACAACAAGAAAGCCCACGGCATGGGAAAACATATTTGCAAATGCTATCACTGATAAAGGTTTAATCTCCAACATCTACAGGCAGCTTATGCAACTTAATAAGAGGAAGATAAATGATCCAATAAAAAAATGGGCAACAGACCTAAACATAATATTTTCAAAAGAAGACAGAAGGAAGGCCAAGAGACACATGAAAACATGCTCAACGTCATTAATTATCCGAGAGATGCAAATCAAAACAACAATGAGGTACCATCTCACACCTGTCAGAATGGCTATCATCAACAAATCAACAAATGACAAGTGTTGGCGAGGATGTGGAGAAAAAGGAACACTCGTGCACTGCTGGTGGGAATGCAGACTGGTGCAGCCACTGTGGAGAACAGTATGGAGTTTCCTCAAAAAACTGAAAATGGAACTCCCATTTGACCCAGTAATCCCACTCCTGGGAATATATCCGAAGAAACTAGAAACACCAATCAGAAAGGATATATGCACCACTATGTTCATAGCAGCACAATTTACAATAGCTAAGATTTGGAAACAGCCTAGGTGCCCATCAGCAGATGACTGGATCGGAAAACTGTGGTACATCTACACAATGGAATACTATGCTGCCATAAAAAAGAAGGAATTCTCATCATTTGCAGCAACCTGGATGGAATTGGAGAACATTATGCTAAGTGAAATAAGCCAGTCAATGAAAGAAAAATACCACATGATCTCACTCATTTAGGGATAGTAAAGATCATTATAAAGTGATGAACAAAAAGATAGATACAGAGACAGTAAAGCATCAAACAGACTTTCAAATTACAGGGGGAAAGTTAGGGAGAGGTGGGGGAGTTATGAAATCAAACGAAGGACTTGTATGCATGCATATAAGCATAAACAATGGACACAAAACTCTGGGGGGGGAGGGCATGTGTGGGTGTGAGGTGGGGGGAGTAATGGTAAGATATGTACACATATAATACCTCAATAAAAAAATATTTATAAAAAAAAAAGAAATTTCAATCGGTGTACTGTTGATATTTGTCTCTGTTGACTAATGAGTTTGCCGACCACTGCACTAGACCATCTTCCACTTCAGATGTCAATCACAAATAGTAGGGTCCCCGGGTTACCTACAACTCAATTTGGCTACAAATTGGAGGTTCCCATGATTCCCTCCTTGGGTTTCATTAATTTGCTAGAACAACTCACAGAACACAGGAAATACTTATGTTTACCAGTTTATTGAAGGATAAAGGTAAAAGAAAGACCAGATGAAGAGGTACATAGGGCAAGGTCTGGGAGGGTCCCAAATCCAGGAGCTTCTGTCCCTGTGGAGTTGGGTTATTTCACCCTCTTGGTACACAGATATGTTTACTAACCCAGAAGCTCTTGAAATCCCATACTGTTGTGATTTTTATGGATCCCTTCACATAGGTGTAATCAATTATTAACTCCATTTCCAGCCCCGCTGTCCTCTCTGGAGAATGTGGATGGGGCTGAAAATTCCAAGCCTCTAACATGGCTTGGTCTCTCCAATGACCAGCCTCCATCCAGGAGTCACCCAGGACCCACTCAGAGTTACCTCATTAGAGCAAATGATGCTCTTATTGCTTAGGGCAGTGGTCAGCAAACTCATTAGTTAAGAGAGCCAAATATCAACAGTACAACGATTGAAATTTCTTTTTGAGAGCCAACTTTTTTAAACTTAAACTTTTTCTAATGCCACTTTTTCAAAATAGACTTGCCCAGGCCGTGGTATTTTGTGGAAGAGCCACACTCAAGGCACCAAAGAGCCGCATGTGGCTCGCGAGCCGCAGTTTGCTGACCACAGGCTTAGGGCTTTAAGAGGTCTGGTGGAGAAAGAGTCTATACCATCCTCTGGACTTCTGGTTGGGTAGGGTTTACCTGCTACTTGGATTAAGGAACATCTATAGACAGACAAATTACTTAAAATGTTGTAAATACTTTTAATTGACAAAGTAAGTTGCCAATTAATTAAAAGTGGTGTATTTCTGTCTCTCCTGTTTCAAAAATGCTTCACATTATTTACTAATTTGACTATTAATAAAGCACTAAGATATTATTTTTAAAAATTTAAAGTTGCCTAGTAAAGAGCAGAAATTACAAAGACAGCCAGTAAGAGACATCAATTTTGGCTTGTTTGTTTCTCTTGTGGTTTGCATTTTTTGTTAATTCACTGGTTGTTGTTTTTTTCTTAAATTTGACTTCTAGGTTCCTCGAATTGTAAGAGGATTTACAGGTCTTGTAATTCAGTTTTCTCAGTTTCATCATCAGAAGATTTAAACTGTCTACTCCCAATGGTGGAGTTCCTATATGTAGCTTTGGATTTGTGACTTTTGTAGTCTTGGAGGTGGAAGGAAACTTGGAATTAAACTTCATTTACTCCAGAGACCCACACTGGTAGACCATGGACCAAATCTTCCTTTCTCCATGTTTTGTTTGCCCAACATTTCATTGAAACTTTAGTGAGTTGTACATTTCTTTAAAAGGAACATTTATTATAGATTCTGGATTTTTCAGCTATCTTTGTAAAACATTTAGAAGAGTATGCAGCCTGAGGTGAGGGCACATTCTCACATGTGAGCAGCCAGCCAGGACTAAGTAGTGGCTGCCTTCTTTAGATGAGGCATATGAATTCTAGTTGCTAAAGTCAGGCTCTGTCCTGCCAGTTCTATTGGTTTCCCTGCCCAACTCCACGGACACTTGAGTCTAAGACACCTAAGATAGATTAACACAATGATGCATGTAGTTTATATTAGTCAAGTTCTAGGTGCTAGAATATAAGTCCCATGAGTGATAATATGTTCTCTGCTCCATCTCCGACACCTAGAACCATGCCTGGCCCAGAGTAGGCAGAGAGATGATGTTTTAAATGAAGAATGCCCTGTCCTGAAGATAACAGGTTTTTACTGTCAAGCAGCTCAAATGGGCAAGTAGCAATGTCTACAAGGCATCTTAGCACAGCGTGGTGACAACTGTGAGAATATTGCCTACGAGGAAACAGACAAGAAAAGGTGAAAGGTGTGATATCTTTATTCAGTGGTTACTGTTAAAAGCAACACTCAAAACTTAGCCTTCTGAGATAGTTTAAGTAAGAATAAAAAGTAAAATGACAGACAAATTGTCTTGGGCAAATTAGCTGAGCTATATGCTAAGGCATGTGGAAATAAGGAAATTCCTTATTTAATGTTGGCCAATTTATTAAACATGTCCATTCCCCTCAAACCAAGAAATAAAATTCAGTGTTATCCAACCACAATTTCTCCCCAACCATAATTTGTTAGTAGTTATTACTGGGTTAATCTGTAGATACACATGGAGACTGTTTTTCAATGTAATTTAAAACAATTTCTGTTGAGTGTGTTATCTGAGCATACTTTTGCCCAACCAGTTCCATGCCAGAGGAAACTAATTCTTGTTGTCACTTATATGATAATTTTTGCATTTACAAGACAATTTGAGACTGAGGCTGGTTCTGTTTTCTTTTTAGCATGCAGAAATAGCGTAATTTACTACTCATTATAAATAGCTATATAGGAAGTATATGAACATTTGGGGATAAAAAATTTAAAATACAGCTACTTGGCATCTCTATTAAGGCAATTCAGATTTGAACATCTCACAGCATTCGTGCTAACATCTGTCCAATCCTGGAAGCGAGGGTGGTCCGGTGATAGTGGCATGAGCTTGAATTTGTGCGCTTTTACTGTGGAATTCTGGGCACCTTGTTGCTTGAATTATTGTTCTGAGCAATGTAGAAATTGACTAAGATAAAGCACCTTTGGGACTAAGACTGAAAACAGATGTTCTGACATCCTGTCCCTTTAATTTTTAGTCTATTATTTGCCTGGGGTGGTAAAATTGGTGTTGGTAAATTGAGACTATTTATCTAGAGCTTAAGTCACAAATACACCCAGTAATTCATACAGGAAGAACACCAGGAGAGTCAGGGTGTAGCCTGGGACAGCTGATGTTGAGATGTCAGCAGCTGTTCAGAATGCCTGAGCTTCAGGTAGCCTAAGGCAGGACAGAGCCCAAGATCACCTGTGCAGGTGAAAACGAAATCATTAGCATGAAAGAGGCAACCTGAAGCCACAGACTGAAATTCTCCAGAATAATTCACAGCTCCTCGTCATTATTTGGTGGCATCTTTTCCTTCCCCAAAAATTTGACACATATGTTTTAGAACAAAAAGATAATCATGCCATTGATGATGCTGAAGCAGAGACCTCACGCAGGGTTGAGTCATTGATCCATAGGTCAAAGCTTGCAAAGCAGGTCAGAAACCCAATGAGAATTGTTAGGTTTGACTGAGCAACTGAATTGATACCCCGTCCCCGGGAACTGGCTTTCCAGGTCATTTCACTATGGACATTCCCTTTGACCACATTTCACTTGCGTTGACCACATTCCATTTTCTCCCCTCTGGAAAAAGCCCGCCAAAAGTCCTTTAAAAGCTGCTGCCTTGCCCTAACCAGTTTGGCTCAGTGGATAGAGCGTCGGCCTGCGAACTGAAGGGTCCCAGGTTCGATTCTGGTCAAGGGCATGTACCTTGATTGTGGGCACATCCCCGGTGTGGGGTGCGCAGGAGGCAGCTGATCGATGTTTCTCTCTCATCAATGTTTCTAACTCTCTATCCCTATCCCTTTCTCTCTGTAAAAAGTTAATAAAATATATTAAAAAAAAAAAAAAAAAGCTGCTGCCTCCTGTCACTGGGTGCTGGAACCATCCAGGCTCAGCCACCTGGTGTGCGGATGATCGAATACATACTACATTCCTAACCCCTCACCACTCTGGCCTCATGTGTTCCTTCTTCGGCGACCTAACAAGAATAAAGGTTCAGAAGGAAATCCAGTGTCCAAGAAATTCATGATCCAAATAATTGAAGGACAGCAAGTCTAGAGAAGTGCACTTGATCTTCCTTGGCTGGGGCAGGCATCATTGACCCGTGGGGCACTCTTTTCTTCTGAGCCTTGATAAGGTGTCCTTCTAGTCCCAGCCTTCAGAGGACCTGGTGCTGCAGCTCAGGTTGAACCCTAATTACTGCCCCAGGCAGAGGAACTGGCTCAGAGATCTGGTTCAACTTCCTAAAGACCAGAGTGGAATGGAAGTAAGGGCTACCGTTGAGTCTCGCTGTTATTTATCACATTGGCACCAACCAAGGTCGGACAGAGCGTCTTCTCAAACCTGCGGAGGATGGGCCGCCAGGGGAAGAGCAAGAGAACATCTCCCAGTAACTCAGTGTCTCTGAACAATGGTTTCTGCCACTTTTAGTAAAATGCTTTATTTTCCTGAAGGAGATGTCATGGATTTAAATTCTACTGCTGACTTAAACTACTGGGAAAGGTATCTTGTTTTCTATTCACGCTGAGTTGTATAAACATAGCTGAAGCTAATTTACCATTTCAACAGAGGTTGCTATTGTGTATTCTGGGAAGCTAAGAATGTGTTGTTCTTCACAAAACCCCATTTCCTGTGGGGAGAATGTTACCTTCTGGATAGAATGTTCTGTTACAGGCTGGTCCTGGAGCAAATCTATTGCAGGTTATTTACAGACAAGGTTACATTTCGTTCCGTCTGTCATTCCAGTGAGCTTGTGACTGACCGCCCTCTGTCATCATATTCACTAGCTTACTCGTGAATTTTAACATTACCCATTTATATGCAGGTTTCTATTTAAATATAACCAACTAACTCTGGATCTTGTCAAATTCTCCTCTGAGTTTTTGCTGTAGCCGTTGTCTTTCATGGCACCGTTATTACTTTAAAGCTGCTATCCATAGGCAGCAGAAGATATTTTGTCTAATATGACTTGATCTTCTTCAAGGTCTTTTTCATATTTCTTCATCTTTGGGGAGGAATAGTATAGAAAATGGCCAAGAGCATGCATGAATAAGTTATGTTGTTAAAATCTTAGTGGAGTGCGTGAACGTAACCTTAGGCTCCCATCACAGTTCAGAGAAAGGTTGTATATTAAACATGGTTTTTGCGACGTTTTTCCCTAAATATCCTATAATTTGTAAATAAATGAACATTGTTTTATGTTATGCTGAGCCAACAGCATTTCCCCCTAGTTAGCCTTATTCCATGTAAGAGGCCATGTCCCTTAAACTGATGTGAAAAGAAAATGAAAATGTTTTAAGCAGACAGGCTAAGGTAGCATAATTTAAAATGTAGTACTTTCACTCATGATGAGTGATACCAGTATTTTTTTTTTTCTCTTTTACGTTGGCTGAAGTAGGTTTGGAGATCTGTGGCTGCAGCATTACCATACACCGAAAGGCTTTTATTCTTTCTCTTCTGCTGACAAATCTCAAATTAGGGCCTTGAAAACTCATTCTGCTTTGTTCTCTTTTATCACTGAAATCAGAATATTTGATGGTGGAGTTCAGACATTGGTATATTTAAGCTTTCCAGGTGATTCCAAAGGGCACCCAAGCTGGAGACCCAGAGTCTGGACTGTATAAATTATGATCGAATGTTTCATTAGAGCCTTAAGAGACCCTGTTGGTTTGCTACTCAAACATCTGTTCTTAATCCCTTCTCGCCAGGGGACATCAGAGTAGATCCAGACTTGTTTTTCTCACCTTCCTAGAAGCCGACGTGAGTTTGAATTGGCTGCGGCACCGAGCAGGTATGTGGTGTGGAGTATGGACTGATGGAAAACAGCTGGACAGTGGAGACGTTCTGATAGCAATGCCAGCCAGAGGATCATGGGGCTCAGCCAAGGCAATTGCCATGAAAACGGGAGAGGGGAGTTTTACTGGGCAGGAGTTGATGACTCCTTGTAAATCAAGTCGGGGCATAAGGAGGTGTCAAAAATGGCTCAGGTTTCTTTTACTCCTCAGAATACATTTCTGAAATTGAAACTGCAGTAATAAAATGTAGACACATATAAGTTATAGATAAGCAATTGGAAATTTCTATGTCATTAAACATTTTTCCCCAGTAGTGCATAGTAAATATAGAAAAATGATAAAAGAATAAACTAAGAATTGCTTTTAGCCGAAACCGGTTTGGCTCAGTGGATAGAGCGTCGGCCTGCGGACTAAAAGGTCCCAGGTTCGATTCCGGTCAAGGGCATGTACCTTGGTTGCGGGCACATCCCCAGTAGGGGTTGTGCAAGAGGCAGCTGATCGATGTTTCTCTATCATCGATGTTTCTAACTCTCTATCCCTCTCTCTTCCTCTCTGTGAAAAATCAATAAAATATATATAAAAAAAAAAAAGAATTGCTTTTAATCTCACTCACCTGATAGGGTATTTAGTGTATAGTGTTATGGACAGTGTTTATTAACTATGCCAAATTCCCTTCCTGTCTGCAATCCTTGCGGTAGATAACACTGCTTAGCATATGATAAATGATGTAATACAAAAGTTAGAGCATGCACTATGTTATAAAATATGATATATATAGTATGTGATATTCTGTATATAATAGACTCACTAGTACTGTCCTTTTCGTATTTGAGATCCTACATATTGACTGACCTTTTTTTTTATTTTTAAATGAGATTTTATGTTTCCTTTCGTTATGGTAGGTGGATCATTTTCCTTATAGGATATAGATAAATATTGTTGCTACATAGGTAAGCTATTGATTTCCTATATTTCATTTGTAACAAGTCACCTTACTAAGCTCCCTTAAAACTTTTAATGCCTTTTTCAGGTAATTTTTGTGGGTTGTCTAGACAAAATAATTTTCCTTTTTAACCAAGTAGAATCATTTTGTTAATTATATCTCAGATTTCCCCCCTCTTTTATTCTGCCTACCCTCAATTCCCCCTCCTCCCTCCCTCTTGCCAACCCTTTCTTTCTTCTTGTCTTTTGCTTTGGCTAAAACCCGATGAACAATGTTAAATAATAGTACTGACTATAATTATGCCATTTTATCCAGTAGTTCTGAAGGCTAATGTCCGTTGCATTTCCATTAAGTGCTAGAAGAGATTGTGACATTTTATGATTGTGATTTTTTATAATTTTAGCCATGGTGTGTTTTTTTAGTACATCTAGTACTAATCTGCTAAGCTTTAATGTATGATTTGGTTCTGACTTGGTTCTCGGTTTTGAAGGGAGATGGGACTATCAGTTTGTGTGTGAGGGTGCACACGTGTGTATGCACGTGTACATGTGTGTATGCACATGAACACTATTTCAGCTCTGGGAAACAAGCAAATACCAGCCTTTCTAGTTGAAATTGAAAATGTACAATTTCTTCTGGGCTTTATAAAAGTTTAAAAATCCTGGCCCAGCCAGTGTAGCTCAGTGGTTGAGCATCAACCTATGAACCAGGAGGTCACGGTTCAATTCCTGGTCAGGGCACATGCCTGGGTTTCGGGCTAGATCCCCAGTGTGGGGCATGCAGGAGGCAGCCAATTGATGATTCTCTCTCATCATTGATGTTTCTATCTCTCCCTCTCCCTTCCTCTCTGAATCCAATAAAACCATTAAAAGGAAGTTTAATATCCTAGAACTTATATTTTCTTAGGAAATGTGATGAACAGCTCCTGATATGACCCTTGTCCGAGTAGCATCACTACTTGCCCAGACTAAATTGAAGTCCCAGCCCTTCCATCCTCTTCCCCCCAGTGCCCTGTGGTATATTCTCTATCGACAGCCCGATCAGACCTGGTAACATGTATCAGAACATTCTCCCACTTCTCTGCTGAGAATGCGCCAAAGCTTTCTGCCTCACCCTAAGGGCCAGAGCTGGTCTCTTCCTTGTTCCCTGATCCGCATCTCCCTCTCTTAGGGGCTCCTGTTGTTTCTGGAATATGCCCAGCATGCTCTCACCTAGTGATGGGTTTTCTACCACATCTTCTCTCTCTTGGAACTCATCCCCAGTCACAACCAGGTGTCTTATCTCTTTCCTTCCTTCAGGTATTCTAGGCTGTCTTCCCAGAAAAGCTTTCCTGGTCTCTACAGAACAGAGAACTTCCCTCATTTTCCTTAAACGAACATAGCCACAGTTAATTATTTGTGGGGTACTTTCTAAAGATTTGTCACATGAACGCAATCCCCATAACCGCACTGTGGGGTAAACAGTAGAAATCCCATTTTGCAGATGAGAAGGCTAAGGCACAAATGTTTGAGGTTTGAAAGTACTTGTACACAGCTACTGGGGTGTAATGGGGACCTGAGGTGGACAGGCAGGCACACTGGTTTGTTTCAAAGGATCACTTAATCACCCCCCAGGTTTGAGACCAATTGTGTTTTTCTCTGTCCCATCACAATTGGGATTTGCTCACAGACGTATTCCTTCTGTTTTCCAGAGCCCTGGAGCAACATTTGGCACACACAGGTTCCCAATAATATATAATTTTGAAATAATAAATGTAATAAAAAATCTGGAAAGTTAGCTCAAGGTAGAGATTTTCTGTTGAGGGAGTAATTCTTTGATAACTTTTAAATATGTTTTTTTTTTAATTGGTTTGTTTTTGTGTTTACAGGAAAGGAATGGAGAGGGAGAGATAGAAGCATTGATGAGAGAGAAACATCATCACTGGCTGCCTCCTGCACTCACCCTACTGGGGATCAAGCCCCAAACCAGGGCATGTGCCCTGAATGGGAATCGAACCTGCAACCTCTTGGTGTACACTCAACTAATTGAGCCATACCAGCTGGACTCTTTGATAACTTTTAAAAGCTTTCATTACAGTTATTGTTCTATTAGGCTGTCTATATTCTAATAGATGTAGATTTAGTCGTCTTTCCCCCTACAAAATTAGTCTTCTGGATGCCCCCAACCCATCCCAATGGTATACATAGAAATCTACTACTTTAAATATTTTCTATTCAAATAAGAGACAATTTCCCTTATCAGTCCTAATATTATGCTTGGTGACATCCCTAGTTTTTTCTCAATCAGGCTAGTAAGACTGTTATAAACACTGACTTAGGGAGTATACAGTTCCTAAACATTGTCAGTAAATCCACTGCTTTTCTGATTTCCATTTTTGCTAAAGTTCCACGTTTTTTTTTGTTGGTTCAATATTTTTCTTTCTCTAATTTTCACTGTCATTGTTTTGCACCTTATTTCATTTATTTCTCTTTTTCCTGAGGTAATAAGTATTTACTTGATGCTGAACTGCTTCACATTGCAGCTTGGTGTCTACCCTATAATACTAATATTAGTGTTTTATTTTCAAAATAACCTCTGCTTTCAATTTTAATTACTTCTTTTACACAATAGTTAATTAAGCTTTTTTTTATTCCCCAAAGACTGCCGAAGTTTAGGTATTTAATCTTTTTAAATTCAGTACTTTGCTTGTTGCATGATAATCAAATAATATGGCTAACACCATTTACACTTTTGGGGAAATTGCTAAGGCTTTTGCTTGTAGCTCGAAGAATGTGATAATTCTTTATTTTGTCAAGGAAATGTGAAAACAATGCATATCATTTTTTTAGGATTCATACATCAATATGTATATTTTTAATTTAATGAGATTCATTGTATGGTTTGCTTCTTATACTAACTGCTTTATATTATTAATTATGTAACATGGTATTACTAGCAATAAGTGTAATGAAAGCTTTGAAATATTCAATGCTAACTAGATAAGATACTCTATAATTACCTCATCAGTCCTTTCTCCAACCAATGATGTATTACTATGTTCATTGATTAGTAAACTAAAGCTTGGAGACGTTAGGTGACTTCCTCAAGATGACCTGGCTGGTAATGAGTAAAGCAAGAGTCAAACTCAGATCTGGCTGAATCCAAAGCCTTCAATTCTAACCATGGTCATATCTGTGGGCATAATCCATCCTGTTTGCCATCTGTGAGAGCAACTGATGTCAGTAGATGGTTATGTACTCCTTAAAATGGAACTTCATGTTTTAGACTTATACTTAATTCATACTTGTATTTATTTAGGATAGTAAGAGTATTTTCCCCATGACATTCACTATTGTATACACTCTATTAATTAATTATATAAGATTTCATTTTTTAATGTTCCACAATTCATTTAATCAGTCCCTTGTAATTTATTCCTATTAAGTATTACCAACATTTTTTATTTTTATTTTTCACAGCCATTTGAGGACAATCTAGTAAGTCAGGTTTGATTATTTCCATGTGATGAAATATTTTAAGTGAAAAGCAGGCTCAAAATTCTCATCTTATATAATAAAAGGCTAATATGCAAATCGACCAAACAGTGGAATGACTGGTCACTATGATGTGCACTGACCACCAGGGGCAGATGCTCAATGCAGGAACTGCCCCCTGGTGGTCAGGGTGCTCCCACAGGGGGAGCACCACTCAGCCAGAAGCCAGGCTCACAGCTGGCAAGCAAAGTGGTGGCAGGAGCCTCTCCCACCTCCTTGGCAGTGCTAAGGATGTCCGACTGATGGCTTAGGAGTGGGCCTAAGCGGTCAGTCGGACATCCCTCAAGGGCTCGCGGACTGCAAGAGGGTGTAGGCTGGGCTGAGGGACCCCCCAAGTGCACTAATTTCAAGCATGGGCCTCTAGTACATGATAAAGGCCCTCGATCTGAGTTATCTCCTGAAATGCTGTGCCAAGGATGCTATCAGAGCACCAAGACCTGCTTTCTTGCACCTTTGCCTATTATTCTTATTTAAAAGGATTTTTAATAATTTTAAAGGTAAATTTTATCTTTTTAAAAATAAGTTAAAACATTTTCTGGCTCTCACTGCCCGCTGATATTCAGAGTTGAATGGTGATCATTTTCTCATTTATTCAACTTTTTTTGCACACTTTTCATAGAAAAGATTATCTTAACACATATAGGTTCAGCTCCATGGCTGCCACCATTTTTGTTGGGATTTATTTATCTTCTATAATTGAAACTTTGTAGCCTTAAGCAGAGGCCAAGGCAGGCTAGGGCAGGCGGAAAGCTTGGATTCCTCCATTGCTGAGGAAACCCAAGCCTCCTGCTCTCTCCATGGCTGCAGCCATCTTGGTTGTGTTAATTTGCATACTCATTCCTGATTGGCTGGTGGGCATGGCTTTTGGGTATGGTCAATTTGCATATTACTCTTTTATTAGATAGGATACTTTTTAAATTCCTAGCTTACTAATACCATGCTTTGTTTGAGATGAATGTTAAATGTTATTAAATGTTTTCCCATATATAGACTCTATAGATTTTATAGTATGACTTTCTAATGTGATGAAATAGATTTATGGATTTCTTAATTTAAACTATGCTTATAGTCCATGAGATAACCTATCTTGGGAATGATATAGATGGAGAGAGAGATGACATTAATATATGTGATTTCAATTCTGTTGTGCCGATTCTGTAGACTAATATTTACCTAGAAATATTTCTTCTGGAACTATGAAAGCAATATATATTACTCTGGTGTATGTGTGTATGTGTATCTATATATGTGATTCTTTTCAGGTTTTGCTCTGAAAGATGTACCAAGGATTGAAATATGAAATAGGGATCATTCTGGCTATAGTTATTTTTCTTTTCCTGGGATAATGTAAAAATGAGATTATCTGTTTCTTCACTTTAAAATAATTCATCTTGTAAGTATATCTATACCTGGCATGATAAAATAAACAACACAACCGAACAGAAAGCCACAAAGCATGACCACACATATGTAAAAGTTTATGTGTTGCCTAGCCTTTCTCACAGGTTCCTGCAGGAATGATGGACTAGTTAATAAATTACTCTGGGTCAATCCTCTATAGAAACACATAGAATTGAATCTCAGGCTCACACTAGACAGACATATCAATTCCAGATGGATTTATGGTTTAAATATAAAAGAGAATACCTTAATTTTTAAGAGGAATCTTAGAAGAATGTCTTATAACACTGGAATAGGGAATTTTAAATTATAAATATGACAAAAATGAGAAATCATAAGGAAAATATTAATATGTTAGATTATAGCAAAGATTATTTGTTTACTAAGAAATATTATGAAGCTTCCTGCCTCAATGCCCTTTAAAATGGATGTCCCACTTCATATCACAGTTGTGTATTTAAAGGCTAGTTTAATATATATTTTATTCAGAGTTTTAGACATTTTATAGCAGGAGGGACTTCAGGATATCAGTAGATTTTTTGGAATAAGGGTCGTCCCACGTATATTACAAGCTAAGTAGAACATTATGTTTGAAACTAGCTTCTTGTTAACTAGACTTATAGGTGACCTCACACACCGCAGGAAGAACTAGGAGGCAGAGGAGAGCTACCTTCCTTCTTCTCAAGAGCTAGACTTCTGCCTCTTGGTTGTGGGTTGCTTTTCTGTGAGGTCCTCAGAAGAGAGCACATCTTGAGTGAATTAACTATTCTTACAGATATGCCCTGAGTAACATCAGAGAAAAACAAAGCTCAACTAATGAGGCTCTTCAACATGAGAAGCGAAACACAGTAGAGGAAGAACACAGCAAGGGACATAGGCTTTGGAAAACCAACAAAGCCGCACAGAACTCAGGTACTTTGCAAGGAAGAGAAATTACAGGAGAGTTAGGGAAGCATGAAAAGGAGATGGTGGAAATGATGATGACTGCATATTTCCAAATGTAATAGGTGGTTAGAGTGCCAGCCCTCACACTGAAGGGCACATACCTGGCTTGCAGTTCCATCTCCAGCCCCTGTTGAGGTGTATGCAGGAGGCAACCATCCATGTGTCTCTCTCTCTCACATGGATGCTTCTCTCTCTCTAACCCTCACTCCCAATGGGAAAAATATTCTCAGGTGAGGATTAACCAAAAAGAAGAAGAAAAAGAAGAAGGATTTTTAAAATGTCCCCTTTTAATAATACCTCAATTTACTTGTGTGGATCAGATAATTATTTAAAATTCTAAAATTCTGTGTCTTCATTGTTTGAAAAACAGAAATGATTGGACTCGTTTTTTCAATAGCTGTGTAATTTTGATTTGTTTGTTTTTAGGAGAAAACAAACAATCCATGGCTTTGAGACTATGTTGACCCTATATTCAATCTAAATATTGGATTGAATTTCAAAGTGGAGAAGTGGAATCCCATAAAGATAGTACAGTTCTTCTACGTGATCACATGTGTCTACATATTCAATTAAAAAAACTAAGGATAATTATCTAAATACTAGAGGCCTGGTGCATGAAAATTCATGCACTGGAAGGGGTTCCCTCAGCCAAGCCTGCCCCCTCTCACAGTCCGGGAGCCCTCAGGGGCAGGAGGTGACCCGGCAATCAGGGGAAGGCGACGCCCCCACCACACTTCTGCTGCTGCCACTGCTGGCAGCGCAAGCCTCGGCTGGCCCTGGTTACCTGAGCCTCTGGCAGCCCTGGGCATCCGGGCAGCTGCCATCTGAGGCTTGCCTGCACCTCAGGCCAGCCCTGGGCGGCTGGGGGGCTGAGAGGACTGGGAGACTCTGGAGGCAAGCGTGTGGAGCAGCCGCCTAGGCAGGGCTGAGGGGACTGGATGCTGCCATCTTGTGGCTGTGGGCGCCGTCATGTTTGAGGGCGTGGCAGTCAATTAGCATATTCCCTCCTTATTGGCTGTGGGCACCGCCATCTTTGTGACTGCATGAGGGTCAATTAGCATATTCTCTCTTTATTAGATAGGATTTTAGCTAAACATGTGGGCACCCCCAAACTCTGAAAATGTACATTTTTTTTTTTACCATTTATATTCCCTGAGAAATGTGTGTACCGGAAGTCCCCACCCCCACATTATTCACCCACACCTCAACTTTCAGTCAAATGCAGCCTCTTCCCACTTATCTCCCACAGACTGTGAATCCTCCTGTCA
Organism: Eptesicus fuscus; assembly: GCF_027574615.1. Lineage (NCBI taxonomy): Eukaryota > Metazoa > Chordata > Mammalia > Chiroptera > Vespertilionidae > Eptesicus > Eptesicus fuscus. The sequence continues at coordinate 6,664,295 of NC_072484.1, read as the reverse complement.
GGTTGCATAGCAACTGCCATTCAGCCTCACCTGCAAAAGGTTAGCCCAGCATTTTCCCCCTAATGTTTTTGACTCTAGAAATAAGCACACCAGCTGGTAGCATTCTAAACAGAGCTGTTCAGATCTGGGTTTTCAGTTCAACAGTATTGTCTTCCCCATTGTTGCAACAAAAGGGACATAGAAAGGCCACTCGCTAAGGAGGCAGGGAACTTGAAATCCAAGCTCAGCTCTGCCAAAAACTGGCCATACATTCGTACCTTCTGCCTTGCCACTCGGTGAGCCCAGTTTTCTCTTTTGCATAATGAAGTAGTTACATGATCATCTGGGTTGCTTCCAGATCCGACATTCTGGGGATCACATGAAGGAACCTATCTGTGATTACACGGATCTAGGTGACCTTATTACATCTTCCAGACTTGCCAGTTGTGCAGTGCCTGCTGTCATACTCCTCTGGAGGATATTCCAGGGGAAGCTGTTTACGTGGATTAAAATGTGCTACTCAGCCTCTCTCTATGTTTTAATTAATACTCATAGAACCTGCAAGGTCAAATTTTGTGGTCCATGACTTCAATACAGGGGACCCAGAAGTCCAGAGTGAGTGGTTGAATCCACTGCTTAGGCTTGTAAGTGGCAACCTGGGAATTTGAACATTAGGCAGCCAGATTCCTTACACAGTGGCCCTTAATCAGGCTTTAAGATTATCTATTATTTGCCTATGGCATATATATATATATATAGTATTTTTAGGGTGCAATTGAAAGAAAGATAGAATTTCATTTAAACCTAGCTTTAAAAGTAAATAAAATTTAATTAATTACTTAACCTAATACTTGAAGTAAATAAAAAGTTCAGAGATGTAATTAATATATCAGGCTTCAGATCAAGACATCTTTCTTCACTTCTGAACTCTGCCGCCATTGCATTAGCCTTGCTGTAAGGCAAGCACACCCCATGTGGTAATGTGCTGACAAAACAGTCCTAGGCCTCACATTCATAGAAACCCCAGGGGAAAAGAAGGACTGGTTCCAGCACTTCCAATGGGAGTCAGAAGTCAAAAGCTCTCTATTGCCCCCATGGGCCACCTGCTCAGGATCCCAGGGACTGTTGGAGATGGCATACCCTGTCTGCAGGCCTGAAATGCCTATTCAGCCCTGAGCTCTGGGAGGGAAATGTTAGTCTCACTGAATCCCATGGATGAAAACAACATCAGACATGGACTCCGAGAAGGAAATCATGCTGCCAGAGTGGGGATGGCTAGGTGAACAAAATGTAGCATTCACCCACTACCCATCTTTTCACTTTCCAAAATTCAGACTCAACAGCTGTCTCTGTGAGACTCAGGGATGAGAGTAGTGAGGGGAACTTCTGTGTATGAAGCTCTTCATTGTCTGTGTAATGTTACAGCGAAGCCGGCTGACCTTAGACTGGCCACCTGTCCATGGCCAGGTTTAGCACTGGTAGGCATGAGAAATATTATCTATAATAATAAAACCATAACATGCTAATTAGACTGGACATCCTTCTGGATGACCTTCCGGACAAAGCCGGGGCTGCGAGGGAAGCCCGGGTCCTGGGTGCTGGAGGGAAGCCAGTGCCGGCAGCAGGGGGACAGAAGGCCTACTTTTGCATGAATTTCATGCATCGGGCCTCTAGTTACTAGTATATATAAATCTCCTCTTATTAGTCCTTCAGGCTCTAGCTCTGACATTGTCTCAGAAATGGAGAAGGACAAAAGGAGATGATATTATTGGTTGGTGATAATTTGGAAGGAAACCCCCTGATTCTTCCAGACTGTTTCCTTTAAAATGTCCTATATCTGACTTTTAATGTCTTGGACCACACTCCCAAGAAATTGGTTTTCTCCCTGACAGAAAATGCCTATCTGCCTCACTGACATGGGCAGCATTCTCCTACCATTTCCAGAGATTATTAATATGTCATCTTTCTCTTGATAGTAATCTTTCCAAAGTATACAGTATTCTCTAATACGAGTTCTCAAGACCATCTCTTGAATGGCTCTATAAGAAAAAGAATTATCAACTAATTGCCATAAAATTTGAAAAGACATTGTATGATTACTCAAAAACATGCTGACTCTACAGTTTCTTTTGCTAAGAAAAATGGAATAATACGTTCTCAACAACAGAATTTGTGGTCTATTTCCTTTGTGGCTCCTTTAGCAAACAATAGGTCCATACTTACTGTTGATAGCAAGAATTAACAAGACAGATTATGTTTCAGCATTAGCAAGTGACACACTGCAAAAATATCACATTTGATAGTGTATTTATTGCATACACATTATATAAAATTGGTGTTGAAAGGGGAAAAGCATATCTCATTACCAATGTGGAAGAGACAACTATTTCATTAGGAGTTTCCTATTCTATAAAGTGGGTATGATTTCCTGACTCTCAAGAATATTTATGTACCAATAGCTGCTCTTGGAGAAAGTTCCTATGGGCCTCTTACAACTCTCCCATTAAGGACAGTGCTTGCTTTGTTTGTTAATTTCTCTCCTCAGCCCAGCACACATTACTTGCTTGATAAATATTTATTGAATGAATTAATGAGTACAAATGCACCTTTATTATTATCTTTTGATTTGTTTTGGATACTTGAGAAACCACTTATCAGATAGAAAAAGCCACTACATTTCTGTGAGTGGAAATTATTTTGACAGGAGCTTAAATAGGATATGAATCTCTTGAAAAAACATAATTTGCTATTTGAAGTGTGTTGACTTGATTTTTAAATAAAAGGAATCAAGCAAAGGAAGCCTCAGCCACCCAAATAGCAAAGCATATTTCCATTTGAATCATAGCAGGTAAACTCTAATCTATGAATCACAAGAGGTATCCCTGTTTCAGAAATTAAGTTAATTTGACTCAGTATAAATTTGTAATATGAAATGAACAAGAGGGGGTAAGAAAAAGCAAAACAGATCTTAACACAGTGACCACATCATATTAACATTTCAGGCAGTGGAGACTCAGCTGATAAATGATGTAAGACACAGCATACTTACACAATCTTGCTGCAAATGGAAGCTTGATGTTACTAAATAAAGTCTGATTAATTCATGTCATCAGAATGACACCAGTGGGTCAACAACCCAGATAACATCATGTTGATGGTTAAAACAATGATTAATCAAGTTGTTCATTGTATCATTAAAAAAGAAAAAGTGATACCAAGCATGGTCAGTTGCCATTTCAATTATGAATGGGCATTCTTCCCTCCTCATTCAGGGATGATGAACAGTGGTTATTTTAACTAGCTCTTCCCAGGCACCTGAATAGGTATTGTTAATCAGAGAGTCATTTCAGATTTAAGTCATTCTGACCAGGTTTTATTAGAGCAAGAGTGGCAAATTATGGTGGCTAGTCATTTAATTTCTCTCAATATGGATAAACACATATTAATTTCAAACTTTCCAGAAAGCCTTCCTACAAGAAGAATTAGTTTAAAAGCTGTGGGATTCCCTCCATGCTGTGTAATTTATCCCTTAAGTGGAAGGAGTCAGAGAGTTCTTATCCCATGCCTGGGACAGAATGAGTTACCAGGTGCTCATGTGAGCAGAGCTGAGTCATTCCACTTAGTTCTATGTGTGTCTTAGATTACACATCTGCCCTCAATGTTGTTTCAAGTTCTCAGGCCATTGACCCTTTGGAAAAAGAACTTGATCTTGAACTCAGTCTGGCCACTAGCTACCTTGACCCAATAAATGGATTTTTTACTCATCTCTGTTTCTATCTGAGCCATTGCTCCAATAACTTCTTATATCATTAAGAATTCTTAGTTGTCAATGATAGAGAACTATTTCAAATGGTCCTGATAAAAAATAAGGAACTTATTGTTTTTTGCATAAATTAAAAGTGCAAATATAATACTTGCTGCCAGCATGGCTAGATCCAGCACCTCAAATAATGTCATCAGGACTCTTTTCTCTCCATCTTATTGCTATATCAGTTAGTAGACATTTGGGTTACTTCTACTTTGTGTCTATTATGAATAATGTTGCTATGAACATTTGTGCAAGAGTTCATGTGTGTGAGTACGGATATATATTTGCAATTCTCTCGGATGAATACCTGGGAGTAGAATTGCTGGGTCACATGGTAACTCTATATTTCAGTTTTTGAGAAGAGAATTGATTTCTATACCTTGCTGTAATGACATCATCAACTAATATTTTCAAGTGCACAGGAGTAAGGAAACCATTAACAGCATCAGACAGTTTATGCTGAGCAAGCAAATTGCCTGGTGTTTTGTTTTTTTACCCATAATTTATTTCTTTTATTTTACCCAATGAATGCCAAAGAAACAAACTAGAGATAGAAATACTAAACACTGACCAAGTATTGTGTGTTTTATGTAGTACATGCACTTTGATAAACACAGGAAAGTTAATACTTGAATTTTTTTTTCTATCAATTTTCCATAGTGAGTGTCTTCTTCTTGTGGTTTCAGTGTGGCTTCTCAATTATATTCTGTTGTGTTGGGAATGGTGGGAATATATTTTGTTTGGGAAAAAAACCCAAATTGATCTTGGAATGAGAAAACCAAAGAAAAATTCATTTGGTGTTATTCTCCTTACTCTGTGATTTTCTCATCGGATATGTATTAAAGAAAACTTTGTTTTTCTAATTGGAAAGCTTTGCTATTTTGCATCAAGACAACTGAACTTCATTAAACAAATAAGACTTGTGTGTAGAACAACAGTGATTTTCTACTGTGGTTTTGGCAGCAGGTTGGTGTTGAAATAATTCATCTTCATTTGACTCCGAGCTTTTGTGCTTTTTGGTTTGTGTTCCTACAAATATGTAGTTTATGTACAAATGTTTGCAGATGTTCCGAGCTTGATTTATTAAAATGGTTTCTGTACAAATCCCTTATGCAATTAAATGCCTTATTCATGTGCTCTTTCACAATCAAATGTTGTTAACAAATAGTTCTAATATAATAGCATAACAGTTAAGGGAAAACTTGGGTGCAAGTGGCTAATAGATATGAGCTGGTGTAATTTTACAAAGAATAGTGTTTATTTTTTTACCCATTAAAAAGTAGTGTATGCAGTTGTGGAGAATTTGGAAATGACAGAAAGGTACAAAGAATACATATTACTTGTAATCCCAACACCCAAAGTAAGCACTCTTAATGGCTTGCTATTTGTTTTCCTGAAGTTCTTCTTATTGTTATTGATCTTGAAATTCAGGAACTTCACCCAGATTTGTCTTAATGAGCACTTATTTTATTAAATTTTTAGTGGATTCCTGAATAGCTTCTTATCACACTAAAAAAAAAAATCAGTAGTAATAGTAGCACAATTGTTATACTTGTTCCATTTTATGTAAATAAATTGGATCAAGGTTTGTATTAGTTTGTTTTAATTTGTTTTTCATCATAAGAGGTCATTTTTATGATTTAAGCCAAGTAACTTTTTAAAACATAAGATTTTATTTTATTTTAATTATATATGCTTTACTTTGCATAGTTACATTTCAGAAAAATCCTTTAGCCCATTGCTACCAATAGAGCACAGATTTTGTAAAAATCTTGATTATAATGATATACACTGAGTGGCCAGATTATTATGATCTCTGAATGCATAATAATAATCTGGCCACTCAGAGTGTGTGTGTGTGTGTGTGTGTGTGTGTGTGTGTGTGTGTGTGTGTGTGTGTGTATTTATTTATTTATTTATTTATTTATTTATTTTAGAGGCCCGGTGCATGAATTCGTGCATGGGTGGGGTCCGGCCAGCCTGGCCAGGGGGAGGGGACATGGGCGGTTGGCCGGCCTGCCTGCTGGTAGAACTCCTGGTTGAGGGAAAAATTTGCATATTAGCCTTTTATTATATAGTATATACACTGAGTGGCCAGGTTATTATGATCTCTGAAATCATAATAATCTGGCCACTCAGTGTAATTTGTGATATTGATGAGATGAAGGTAAGAAAATATATTACATGTAATAAATAAATATATGTTATTACTTATTCAAATAAGATACACAGATATCTACAATAATAATTAAATTTAGTACTTTTTGTTAGTTTGCCAATTTTCAGTCTCATAAAATATTTAAATTACATATTTTTAAAATTTTACCTTTGTGACTATATACTTGCCAACATATGAAGATAGAATATATTTAATATGGTGTTAGTGGAATTCATAACTGTAAAATATTTAGACATCTGGTCTGTGGGCCTCCCTGTGTGTGGTGGGGGGAGGAGGAAATCCTCTTTGAACCCCTGATAGTAGACTGCATGGCACTGTGGCTGCTGTCATCCTGCTGAGAAACGTTCTGCCTGAGGCAGAGATAAAAATGTGACTGATGCTGAAATGTGGGGTGTGTGTGTGTGTGTGTGTGTGTGTGTGTGTGTGTGTATGGTTCATTCTGGAGCTCTTTCGCTCCTTTTCAAAATGGAAATGGTGCCCAGAGTACTTGGGTATTGGTAATTCTTATCCACTGGTCCCAACCTGGTCCCAACACTGCTACCACTTTGCATCACTTTGTATGTTTTGCTAAGCGTTTGGCAAAACATATGGGAAGGTGATAGAATGCGCCAACTGGACATCACCATCTTATGCTGAAGAAGTCTTTTCTAATTCAGTGTTCATTATCCCCAAATTCACAACATTACATTTCTTTAGTTGCCCTATTTCTTTATTCTATCCTACCACTGCCGTCTCTGGTCTGAGCTGGAATGATTGCACGGCGCAGGAACAGTTAGACACTCAGAGTTTCAACGAATACAAACAATTATCTATGTTAATGACTGTTATAGGGAAAGTGTGCTTCCATTATGTTCTCATCTGTTTAATGGAAAATTTCAAAATCTCAATATGTTGAAGGGGCATTTACATAGCATGCTTGACTAATTTTATTTTAATAGCTCTGATCATAATTTAAACAAACGTATGAGCCTGTGCAGGAACCCTCCCAACAGGTTGTAAAAGGCTGTTCACATGCATGTCTAAAGCAGGTTTTATGCTATTTGGGGGTCAATGTTTTCTCTTTTTGAATTAGTACCCACAGATGATAGCCCTAGAGCATTTGTCATTTCTGTGCATCCATCCAAACTCCTCCACTTTTTACTAATTCCTCTTTTGAATTGTCAGCTCTGGCTGTGTTCCTTAATCATAGTTTTGCATATCAGTAATCCTAGTTCATAAAGTCATTTATTGATTCTATTATCTTGGTGGCAACTCATTGTGCCAGGCATCAGGGAAGCTTTGGCTTCTGTCTTCATAGAGCTTCAAATCTGATGATGGATGTCTACAGCATACACACAGAAAGCCTCACCGTGTCCCAGTTTGTCTAAGTGAATACTCCAAAGGTACTTACTCCAGAACCCAGAAGTCAATACAGACTTTTCAGGGCCATTCCTCAGTCAGGGAAGGATGGTAAAGGAGGTGGCAGGTGGGGAATGATGGGAGCTAGAGGGGCAGGCAGGGCAGACTGCAGGAGACATGAGTGAGGAGAGCAGGGTGGTGACAGAGGAGACATCGGGGCCTCATCTCTGTCTCATGGGATGGAAAAGTGAATGGATTCCAGAGGGTTCATAAGTCAGAACATGGAGGACTTTGAAATGGATTTATCTGGGGAGGGAGGGAAAAGAATAGTGTTTCCCAAACTTGTACACCACTTGACTGTTTAATATACAGATTCTCAGCCCAAGGTGAGGTTTCCTGAATCAGAATTTCAGGGGAGGAACCGGAAACCTGCATGTCACACACAGCACAGGCGGAGCAGGTGATCAGAGAGCCTGGGGATCTGGAATGAGGCCAGTGTCCGCATTTTTCACAGGAGCAACTGGGAAGTATTCATGACACAAGAGACACCAGGGGAAGAGCCGGTAGATGATGGAGAGGGGATTAAATGAAGAAGTAGAACTATGCACACATTGGGTGTCAGAGGCCTGCAGGCAGCTGGATAGAAAGCACCTGTGTGCAGGGAGGTGATCTGGTTGAAGGTGCAGCCTTGGGAAGCCAGCAGGTTATACTATGTGGTAGTCAGCATGAATGTAGCTGAGACCGTCCATGCACAGTGAGACTAGAAGATGCCCACAGCCATGAAGATAAAGATAGAAGAAGACTTTCCTGCAAACAGAGTATTAGGAGAAAAATACGACTGTTGTACCAAGTAAGCTAGTTACGAGAACCTAGAGAGGGTCAGGAAGCTACCGATGGTGACAAATTTCCAGTACGCACAGGAGGAGGATAAGATGATGAACAAAATGCTCTTTAAATTTAACGGAAGAATTTTATTGAGGCCAGAATTGAGTTCTAGGCAGTATAGACACTTTGAAATGGGTTAGGGACCTTTATTTTCTCTAAATTAGAGTATCATAAAATAACCAGCTGCCACTCAAGATAATACATAATCAAGAACTAACTTGCATTGAATATATTTTCAATGGAATCCAATTCTCACCATTACCCATACTAAAGCTTTATGAGGTCAGGAAAAAGGAATTTCTGAGATTTTTTTTGTTTCATTTATCTAGCTGAACCAAAAACACCTTGGAGTGATAAAAGTTTTATCAGCACATAGATTACATTTCCATTTGGTGTTATAGCGACTGAGTTATTTTTCTGTGTTATCTACCACGTTGCTTCATTTTCATTAATTATGATTAATATTTGATGACAAGGGTTTGCAATCTTTACCTTTGCAAGGATTCCAAGAAATTAAAATCTGTCCCAAAAAGTCAATAAGACTAGCAATTCCCTAAATAAAGCACCTCACCCTACAGTCCCCTGGAGGTGTTTGTGGTGGGGCCAGCATCTGGCAGGGACTTTCTCATGACTTTGAGTCTGGGCAACCAGCTTTCAATGATCCATAAATTGTGTCTATGGCCCTGACACTACTGTATTAGAAAAAAAGAAAAGTTGATTCTATGGTTTACTATCTATATATTGATAGATCATGTTCAGTGTTGTCCTAGAATCAACCAAAACCTAAATGTAAATGAATAAGACCATCCTATATAATAAAAGCCTAATATGCTAAGTGCTCAGTAGTCTAGTCATCTGTTCAACCAATCAAAGCGTAATACACTAAAGATATGCTAAGGCCGCTCAACCACTCGCTATGATGTGCACTGACTACCAGGGGGCAGACAGTCGACCAGTCGCTATGACGTACACTGACCACCAGGGGGAAGATGCTCTGACCTGTAGGTTAACTTGCTGCTAGGGTCCAGCAGATCGGGACTGAGTGAGACAAACCGGACACACCCTGGAGCCCACCTCTGGTCCCTCCCCAGCTGGCCAACCTCCTGCATCCCTCCCCAGACCCAATCTTGCACCAGGAGGGTCCCTCGGCCTGGCCTGTGCCCTCTCACAATCTAGGACCCCACAGGGGATGTCAGAGAGCCAGTTTCGGCCTGATCCCACAGGCCAGGCTGAGGGACTCCACTGGTGCATGAATTTGTGCACCGGGCCTCTAGTAAAAAATAACTCTTAACTGATTACAGTTTGACTATTTATCTGTTTTGTGAAGTAATTAATCAACAATAAAATGCCATTATAAAATTTTAAATAACACAAAAGGGCATATAGTGAAAAGTAATTTTTTCTTCCCTTATTTCCCTCTCTTCCTCCCTGTTCCTTCTCTCTTACTTTTCTCATTCCGCCCTACCTCCATTGACCTAGGTCTGAAAACAAGCAGTACATTTTATGGATAGACTCTCTATAAAAAATAATGAACATCTGATCATCGTGCAACACAATGAAATGGATTCTAGATACAAGAGTGTTTGTTCCAGGTGTCACAAAGAAAGAAGGGCACACAGAGAAAAAGAAGACAGCGATTGCTTGAATAAGACTCCTGCCTGAGAGAAATGCACAGACCTTTGAAATTTCAAGGGATAGTCATTCCTAGTGACAAATCCTCCTGTGCAATAAGCTGGTAGAAGAGATGGATGAAAGTTGGTGTCCATGATTTATTGTTCTGAGCAATTGTGGTCCAGCTCTGTATCCATAGAGAGACTCTGTAGATGAGGATGCCCTGAGTCAGACATTTTCTCACACAGCAAACTGAGAACTATGCATGAAAAAGAAACTGTCTGGATGTCCCATTGGTAATGTGGTGGAAGAAAGAAGACGCAAAACCATCTCCTAAAGTTGTTTGGTTACTAGTGGAAATATAACTCTTGGAGTGTGGCAAGGGGGAAAACCGTTTACTTAAAGACGATGAAGGGTGGATACACAAACAGTAATCTCAGAGGATCTGAAGACTTACAAATGCCCCAAGTGTCACACTATATAGTGGAAGTAGGACTTGCTCCATTTCACAATCAGCAAAACTAAGTCTGGAAGCTGCTAAGCTCCGTATTCATCAGCTCATAAGGCACACACATGTACAATGCAAAGGTTCTCCTTTGAAGAAGTAACATTAAACTCCTTTCAACATATGTTTTAGAATTATTTAAAGGTACTTTATATGCTGGAATATGGTAAGGAATCATGAGCTCAAGATTGGTAAAAATACTCTGCTACCCTTAGGAAAATACTTGGAGACAGTGAGAAAGGAGAGGTTCCGTGCCAGTGAACACTGAGGGACCATGATAATACCTCTGTGTTCTAAGAGGTTGGAATTCAGTGGAATGCCATTCTGCCTCTGATTAGCTGTTTTGCCTGCAGCTTCTCATTTTTGTTAAGAAAAGCATTACAAGGATGTAACAATCTTATACTTACTGTCTAATCTCATGCTCTGCTACAGGAAGAGAGAATCAGAGATCATTACTTTATGTGGGCTTCAGCCTGCCATTGGTCATTTGAACAGAGGGTATTTGTGTGTGTGTGTGTGTGTGTGTGTGTATGCGTGTGTGTACATTTTATTGCATTGTGTATGTTCATGCATACACACATGTACACACTTGAGTTTGTAAATTATATGCCAGAGAAAATGTGATTGAGCTATACTCTCATTTTTCCATTGGGCCTCCTAATAGATGTCTGATATTATCTAATCTTGACCTCTTTCTCCAAGCTACATCATCATCATTATCATTATTTTATTAATAATAATAGCACAAATTGGTCTAAAGCTTATTAGGAGTTAAGAACTGTGCAATGCATTCTGTATTCATCCTATTATTTAAAATTACTAAGTGCACATCTTATGTATTACACCCCAAATATTCTCACTATGGTCATAAAGGAAAATAGTAAAGGTTGTCCATATGTAAACTATAAATGTATAATGACTATTGTTAGCTCATAAAACCTTCACAATTCAACCTACCATAAACAATAATTCATTTTGCTATTAAATACCACAATTTTGAAACAGCATAAAACAAGGACTTTTTTTTCAAGCAGATTTGAATATTAATTTCTGGGCACCCTTAAATTATGGCAACAGCCCATTCTGGCCTCTTCTATCTCTGTGAAGAAGCTGTGCAGAAATTGCAAATCATTTTTATCAACTCATTAAAACAGACCCTCCATTAGGCCATGCTTGGATTGCTCTCATTCAGTTTGTCCATGCACTCGAACATTAAAGAATCATAGAAATAAATCTATCTATATTACTTTGAAAAGTTTCTCAACATAAGGAGAGAAAAGAAATTATTTTTTAAGAGCTAGCTGAAGTTTGAGTTAAAAGTTGGGCTAAAAGTAACACAGGAGTCCTCTAAAGGAAATTCTAATACTGAATTTGTTTTTGTTGAGGGGAAAAGTACCTCAGTGAACACGATGATTTGCAGATGGGCCCACTCTGGTGCTAATCTAACATGGGAGAGATTTCCACACAACAGATGTAGGAGTCTCTTGCTGTTTGCCTCAGTAGAACCCTCCTGCATTTTTCTGACAGTTATCCAATTTTCCTTGGGGTTTCCTTTAACAGGTCATTTCTGTGATCTTGCTGGTTTCTCCCGAGGGCTGAAGCAGGAACCTTGCCCTCAGCCACCACAGCAGCAGGTTCGCCTGAGTTGCCCGTGGTCAGTCTGATAACGATAAACTTTAAGACTCTACAGAGGTATTGGAAAAGGCGCTCTCTGCTCCTCTGTTCTGGAACATACAAAACAACAGTGGGAACTGACAGTGCTGTCCACAACTGGAGCCTACAGGAACCAGCTGAGCCACGGGAGGAGGCCCGTCCTGCTCACTGCTGGGCCCTCTGCACTCAGCTCTGTTTGAAACCAGCCCTGCCCTCGAACTTCTTGGTTCTCTGATACAATCTATCCCACTTCTTGCTGAGGTCCATTTGGTTTGGCGTTTGTTACTTACAAATGATAACTCTGTTGATTCAAGTAGTGGGATTTGGAATCTTCTCCTTAGTGGATAGAAAGACAGGAATTTGGAGGCTCCAAATGGGGGGAAGAGAAAAATGAAAAAAGAGAAGATTCTGGTGGGGAGAGAAGGGTTGAGGACATGACTTTGTGGGGTAACTGGGGCAAGGAGAAGGCCTAAGAGGAGTGAGGACAAGCACAGCCTTGTGATCTGTCATCTGTGCTGTCCTTTCTGCCCTCAGGACTCCAAATTTTTAATGACAGCCAACCTCACACAACAGCCTTAGATTTACCCCAAGTGGCATAGAAACAAGTGCACAGCCCAGGAAATAACCTGACACTAGGGTGACTCAGTGGGGTTAGTAATTCACTCTGAAATTCACATGGAAGGCACCTGAGGACATTGAACGGATGGGGGTTGTGTGCACTTCCCAACGTCCTTAAGAGGAGGGCTCGCACCATTTTGTTGGAAAACAGACTATATTGACATTGCAAAAAAATGCTTATAATTTTACGTTTACAATATTCAAATGAGCTGAAACAATTATTTGATTCCATCAAAGAAAAAAAATGAGATGTTAAAATTCTAAAATATCGAAGTAATTTGCTAGACTCTGCTTAAGTAATGCCAATGATATGAAGTGACATTTAAAATGCATCAATTCATCCCCAAATTGCTATTTAACTGCCATCAATCATTTACATACTCGTGAGTCTAAAGAAAGGACCCAGTTCCCTGTTTCCTCCTGGCAGTTTATTTTACCCATCTAAGCTCCGTTCTCTCACCTCCGAGATTGGGACGACAATGGTACCTGGTGAAGGTTAGAACCGATAAGGCGCTAGGTGCACAGCATGGTCCCCGGGGCAGAGTGCATGGGGGATGCGCCTGGCTACTGCCCTGTGGCTCTTTCTATTACTGTTACCGTTTTCTTTCCCTTTCTGTACTTGACTTAGGTACAGATTTGCAAATGGGGAGTGTGGAAAGTCTGGGTTCATCCCAAGTTCTACCATTCGCTAGCCTTGTGACCTTTGGTCTTTTGAAGCTCAATGTCCTTGTCTCTGAAATGAGACGCCTCCACCGCCTCCCGGGCCTTCCAGGTTGAGGTAGCCAGGGGTCCACAGTGTCTGCCTGTGAGGGGCCGAGCTGCCTCATCTCTGCTCGGGCACAGGCCCCCCTCAATAAGGAGAAAGAACAAAGACAACTGAACTGATAACTACCCAGGCTCTTTTTCTCCCGGAGGATATTCTCCATGAACAGTGAGCTCCACTCCACATACTTCACGCACTGGGGGAGAAGCAAGCAGCTCCAAAGCGACGCTGTGGTGGCAGCCTGGCCCCGGCTCAGGGGCCGGAGTTGCTGGAAACCTACGTGCCCGCTCCGTGTTCGGCAGCTATTTATCTGTGTTCCAGGTAAACGCTTCCACTTTCCCTCCTGTCACCTCCAATAAAAAATGCGTGAGGCCTGCTTCGAGGACACAGAGAAAGAGAAGGAAGGCAGGAGGGACTGGAAAAGCCAGGTTTACGTTAAATTAATTTCCGAAGAAAGCCATCTCCTTTGGAACGCCTCCTATTAATTTTCCAGCCCCTGCTGCCATTTCCCAGGCTGTAAATGGGCGGCAGGGTTAAACCTTTTACTGGAGAAGAAGTATTTATGAGTATTTACGTGCGCTTAGTGACGAGAGAAAATATGTTATCGGCAGAGGGCTGCTGGGGAAAATTGATCCATCTGCTTTATGTGAGAAAGTAAAAGTGTCCCTTTACCCGAAAATTGGTGCATCAAACTCTACAAACTCCAATTATGTTGACAAAAATAATTTAACCAACCACAGAAAAACAGTGAGACCCGGGAGGAGGACTCTTGAGGAAGAAAAAGATGCTGCCGGCTTGAAGCCTCAGCATGAGAAACCTCAGAAACGGAAGCAAACACCCCGGAGGCTGAGGAGTCTGCAGGAGAGCGTGTTCCTCTTTAATAACAATACGTGGTCTTTCGGTTTCTGCTGAGCAAAGCCGGAGCTGTGTTTTCAGTTCAGTTAGATCATTTCCATCTGCTTGGAAACATGAAATGAGATCCCACACGAACAAACAGACAAACACATCTATCGACCCCTTATTTCTTCCACAGTGTCTGGGCACCCCATTAATAGTTGTTAAATGAAAGAATGAAACAAAAACCAATACTATTTTTTAAATTCTTTATTGTTTAAAGTATTACATATAGTATTACATATGTCTCCTTTTCCCCCATTGACCTCTCCCCAGGCACTCCCACCCCCCAGCACATGCCCTCACGCCCCTAGTGTCTGTGTCCATTGGTTATGCTTATATGCATGCATACAAGTCATTGGGTGGATCTCTTCCTACCCCCCACCCTCCCCTGCCTTCCCTCTGAGGTTTGACAGTTTATTTGATGCTTCTCTGTCTCTGGATCTGTTTTTGTTCACCAGTTTACGTTGTTCATTATATTCCACAAAAGAGTGAGATCATGTGATATTTATCTTTCTCTAACTGGTTTATTTCACTTAGCGTAATGCTCTCCAGGTCCATCCATGCTGTTGCAAATGGTGAGAGTTCTTTCTTATTTATAGCAGCGTAGTATTCCATTGTGTAGATGTACAACAGTTTTTTAATCCACTCATTTGCTGACGGGCACTTAAGCTGTTTCCAAATCTTAGCTATTGTAAATTGTGCTGCTATGAACATAGGGGTGCATATATCCTTTCTGATTGGTGTTTCCGATTTCTTGGGATATATTCCTAGAAGTGGGATGACTGGGTCAAATGGCAGTTCCATTTTTAAATTCTTGAGGAAACTCCATACTGTTTTCCACAGTGGCTGCACCAGTTTGAACTGATAACTACCCAGCGTCTTTTTCTTCGGAGTATGTTTGTGAAAATATTTACTAGAATTTGGCTTAAAAAACAATTGGTATTGCCCCTGCCTCTTAGTTGTAATTTGATAAAGTCTTCAACCCAATGGCCAACTACGCAGGAGCAGTATTCACTTACCATGCATGGCTCCATCCTTCCTTCCTCGATGAGATGGGTACTTGATTTCCTACGGGTTGCAGGCCTACCTGAAGTTGCAAAATCTGGCCTGTGGGTGTGACAACTGTTTAAAGTTTGAATTAGTTATCGACAAGGAAGATTTGGAACTTTCATATGTATATTCTCATACTTCTACTTATTCTGAAGAATCAATTCCGACTATGCTGGGGTGCCATATGGCGAGGCAACAGACCATTGTGCTGAGTAGGACCTGCCTCTGTGTAGACATGGAGTTGGGTTGCAGGTCCGCTAGTCCCTCCTAGACTCCTAGTGCTAAACTGTATCACATTAGCACTGAATTTGCCAACCCCTGATACACTTGACATGCCCAAAAGAGGCGTTGTTTTAGTTCACCTGGATAAGCCCCCTAGCTAATTCCAAAAACCAACCAACCAACCAACCGACAGACAAACAAACAAGCTTGGTGGTAGAGGCTGCACATGGACTTTTAGAGTCTGGGTCACATTTCAGCAGAAATGGAATTTTAAGTTGTCTCTCTCCATCCAAAAAGGCTGGACATGGACACACACATACACACGCACTCAGCACACACCAGTGTCTGCTAGCAAACAACAGGATGCTAAGTTGACAGAAGAGCACTCTTGGTGACTCTGATAAAAGCGGTTTCCATGCATTGTCTCCAGGGCGATGCTTGCTCTTTAAAGAGGGTGACTTATAAATTAATACACCTAAAAGAAAAGGGGAACACGAGTACCCACTAAAGGAAAGATTAAGAGGGCTTTGTCTCCCAACAGATCCTGCCTCTTTGGTAATAGTATTGCCCTAAACCTTATTGTCTCCGTTTAAAAACCAACTAAATCCATTTCTTCACCCTGGGGCTTCTCAATTATATTGCTTATCTCCAGCTGCCAGTGCATTTAGGCATTCATCATATTTTTACTTTTGCTGAAAACGACTGAGATTCCAACAGAGCCTTTTGGGAGCTGGTGATCGTTAGTATTCATCAGTTCAGAAAATTTCCTCCCCTCCCTCATTTTTGAGTTGAAAGTTCATCCAATGAATTGCATAATAGTGTCAGAAAGTATAGAATGATTCCTTTCTACTAGTAGGTGGTGTTTTGAGAGTTCCTAGGCTGATAACACTGCTTCATATTACTCCTAAATGTATTTTACATTGAAGTTATATATGCTGTTCAGGCATTTTGTTAGCATTCATGAAAATGGGACCTTTTTTTTTTGTAAAAATTGCTTTCTAGTTACCCATAAGTGAAAAGTTTTTATCTTTACTTTTCCCAAGCAATCAACATTTAGTTTTTTTTGTCATTTTCCACAGGTCCCAGGATTTTTATAGTTCAACATTTGTGGGCTGTTTTGAGCTGAGTTTCCCCAAATATGAACAAAACCTAAAATTAAGATACAAAGTTTTCTCAACTGAAGATCACTGACATCAATTCAATACCAACAGGGGTCCCCAATTTGGGCGTATTGAAGAAGAAAACTTTATTCAGTGCAAAGCAGCAGCTCAATTGTGATACAGCAGGCTAGGAGGTGGCTCTGTGGCCAAGAAGGCTAGGGTTAGGCCCCTCTCTGGCTAGACAGTTCTGCTCTGCACCTCATTGCTCTGCTCTGCTCTGCTCTGCTCTGCTCTGCTCTGCTCTGCTCTGCTCAAAGGCAGTCTTTGGTGGAAATGGAAAATGTGCTCCCAGAGCCAGAGGGGAGCTGGCTTATATAGACAGAAGTCCTCAGCCCTGGCCCCTGATTGGTCTGTCCTCATGCAACTGAGGACCTCAAATAATCACAGTTTGATTGGTCCAAAAGGCACTGTCCTGATTTACCAGAATGGAGCCACACTGATTGGTTAGTGAAGATATTGATGGGGATATAACTGTGCAGCTCTGATTGGGTGAGGAAAGCCTCAGTCCTATTGGTTGAATTAGGAACCCAGGAACCCCTTTATAAGGGCTGGCTCAGATGGTAGGAACTCAGTGCAGGCTTCTCCCAAAGTGCAGTTTGCACAATAGGCCCCTGTGTAGAAATGGCTGCTAGGCTATATTAAAACAAAACAAAAAGAAATGAGCCTAGTTAGCCATTGGGAGCTCATTTTAGTAGGTATCTTCTTTCTCAGGGTCCACAGTTTCATTATGGTTAAATCCCCAAAGTTCCTTTTTTATAAAAATATCTATCAAAAAGTTTTACATGAGCACATGCCAAAAAAAAAAAGTAAAATAGGTCTGACAATTATTCTTTTGCATGAGAACAAATTCACATTAAAATGTTGCTGCCTCTTACAGAACATTTCCAGTAGGAAAGCATCTCCTTTTAGCATTATACAACTCGGAAATCTGCGTGTTTATGCGAACAGAGGAAGGAACGTGTTCTTTGATCAAGAGCCTTTCTTCTCCTGCAGCTCCAGTCTTGCTAAGCAGCACCAGCAGCCTCTCACACAAGGATGATTTGCACTTACGCCATTAGCTTTATAGAAGGCCCCCAAACACCTTCTGAGACGGAAGCCTGGTTTCCTATGCAGTGTTCTGAAAAGCATTGTCATGCATTTCCGGAGGACTTAAAAATAATAAATCCCAGCCATCTTTCTACTATTTTCATGGATAAAAGCTGGTGTTCCACCTTATCTTTTGGCTCCACTTGGCAGTAGCTTCTCCGCATCTCTGCACTATGGGTATTGTCAGAGAAAAAGGCTGCGAGGTTTTATTATTTAGAGAATGATTCCATCTTCTTCAGACCTTCTCTAGAATGCATAATTCTACATGGGGATAAACAGAGACTGATAAAAATGTGTCACTCCATAATGTAGTATTTTGTTGTTGTTGTTTGTTTGTTTGTTTTCTGAATGAAACCAGATGTTATAAAAGGGAGGCTGACCTAGGATATAATGATTGCCTGAAATGGAAGTGAAAATGTCACTAGGGGAAGAGCCCTCACCCATAGGCTGTAGGAGTTCCGCTCTCTCTTTATAGTGGGGTTCTGTGAGGTTTGCCCAATGTTTGCCACCAGTCTAAATATGAACTTATTGTTCACGATAGTTAAAGTTCTCAAGTTTGTGAATGATTCATATACTGAAAGTAACACATTATGTCCTGCCCCAGTTGTCAGTGACATCTGTCATGTGCACCCATGAATGAATGAATGAATGAATGAATGAATTCATAAATGGATGAGAACTATCTCCTTCAGGCAGGTATGATTATGCTCAGAGTCCCCATCTTCTATGGAAACTGAACTGGAAACAGGGTGAGACCAGCTGCTTCCAGGGTTTGGTTGTCTCTAAGTCTTCCTTAAAACCATGTAATTATTACCCATAACTCTTCAACTTACACACATCAGCTTCTTGATACTGTGTATCAATTTAAAATACATGAACATAAATGCAGTTAAAATTGAGCATGCATTAACTTTCTGTTGCTATTGGTCTCTACCACAAATAAGTTGTTCTCAACGAGGGTGATTTAGAATCGTTATTGTTACCATATCTTGTTTTCATCTGCTCTGTACCCTTTCTTTCTTTTTAAAAATATATTTCTATTGATTTCAGAGAGGAAGAGAGGAGGAGAGAGATAGAAACATCAATGTTGAGAGAGAATCACTGATCTGTTGCCTCCTGCATGCCCCCCACTGGGGATTGAGCCCACAACCCAGGTATGTGCCCTGACCAGGAATCGAACCACCATGACCTCCTGGTTCATGGGTTGACACTCAACCACTGAGCCACACTAACTGGGCCATCCTTTCTTTATGTAATCTCCTCCTTCACTCTATAGGGTCCCGTGAAGCCCACAGGAGGTGGTCAGTGACTTACAGGCTGGGCAATCATGGGCCCACATATTTGGGGGCAGGTAGCCCAGGGTGGGCCAATCTGTCTTTATGCAGAACATTGTGAACTGGCCTTTGAGAGTTAAGTTTCTGTAGCTCTTGCGTTATGAGGTGTAAGCATGTGTGCTCAGGGTGACTGTGGCCTCTTTCCAGACAAATGGGGGAAGCTTCCTATTTGGAGAAGCAGAACTGAATGATCCAAATGGGCAGAGCTAAAAGGACTGAGATGAAAATGTAGATATTGGAGATGTTGGAGGTGATTTTGCTTGAAGTAGACTCCCTAGGTACGTGATGTGATAAGTTCCAATTTTTTTCTGAAACGAATCTGAGTTTAGTTTCTGTCACTTGCAACCAAGAGGAGGCGGACCCCAGGGACACATTGCACATTCATTACTTATGGAGTCTGAAGGCATACTTAGCTCTAATTCACCCAGGCTTCTTTATTGTCCTTTGGGTTAAAAATCCCCTAGGGCAGTGATGGGCAACCTTTTGAGGTTGGTGTGTCAAACTTCGCCAAAAAACTGAGCATAACTCGGGTAGTGTGTCACTTTGAGGAAAAAACATTATTTCACGATATTTATAGTTTAAATAACATAAAGGTATAATTGTTATACATAATTGTATTTAATAAACCAAAAACTAAATATTTAACTTACGTGCTTAGTGACTTCTTTGTTCATCCGTCAGTCGGTTTCTTTTGTTGGTCTTGATATTATTTAGCTTATGTGGGTGCCGTGAACTAAGATAAGTGAGGGGGAGAGGGAATTCTTTAACTCACCTACCTATTAGTGACTTTTTTGTTGCTGAATTTCATTGGCTAAATCTTCAATTGAAGGTTTGTATTTTGTACACTTCAGGCCCAAGCAAGCGCTACTAACTTCATCTGTCAATCTGTTTCTTTTGTTGGTTTTGATATTACTTAACGCTGAGAATAAGGCCTCACAAAAGTATGTAGAGGGAAAAATTGTGAGTAAAGCCATTGCTATATTTTTCAGGGTGCTAAAAGTGACTGGTAGTCGGTTCCAGGCACTCCAAATTTCCTGTTTGTAGTGGCACTCCTCTTGATTCTCCAAGCGGCACCTTTCCAGATTCTCAAGCTTTGATCTCAAGTCCACAAACACCTGAGCCCAGATACTGTCTTGAAATTCTGCAAGTTGCATCTCCAAATCAATTTGCATCCATTGGAAACCATTTAATTCCAAACTACTGTAGACTACTACATCAGGATACTTAATTATTTTCATGGTCTGTTCTAGACTTCTAAATTGACTAAATCTATCACTAAACTGGTCAAGTAACGAGTCTAAAACATGCTGGTACTTCATATGCAAGAGTTCCATTTCATTTTGTACAGCTGCACTGGCCTTCTCAAAATACTTTGTTACTCGAGGAAAATACTTATAAGTTTTAGTTTCTACATCTCGCTTGAAAATTTTAACTTTACTTTCAAAAGCTTTTATGTATCCAAACATAACGTCAATACTTTTGCCAAAACCTTGTAACTTTAAGTTCAGTTCATTAATATGAACAGAGAGATCTGTAAAAAACATCAGGGTGTTGACTCACTTATCATCATTAAGCTGAGGAAAGTTTCCCAGATCCTTATCGTCAAGAAATACCTTAATTTCTTCAAAGCACTCCACAAAGCGCTCAAGAACTTTGCCTCGGCTCAGCCATCCTACATTATTGTACATCAGCAGTCCACTGTAGGTGGAATCAACCTCCAGTAAAAGTGCCAAAAATTCTCGCTTGTGAAGGGAGCGAGCAGCTATTAAATTAACTATCTTTGTAACAACTGACATTAAGTCATTTAAGTCGGTGAATTCTGCCTTGGCACATAAAGCCTCCTGATGGATAATACAATGAAAAGGCACAAGCGGATGTTCAATAGCTTCTGTAAACAATTTGACAAATCTGACTTTTTTCCCTACCATATTTGGTGCCCCATCTGTTGTCACTGACACAACTTTAGAGATATCAATGCTTAGGTCACAAAATGTTTGTATAACAACCTTACATATTTCGCTTCCTGATTTACTTGTTGACACTGATACTAACGTTATCAACTCTTCTCTCATTGTGAGACCATCAGAATATCGACCAATAATGGCCAACTGAGCATGTGATGTGACATAAGTAGTTTCATCAAGAGAGATCGAAAAATATTTACACTTCCTTATGTCTCTCTTTAATTGATGTTGTACGTTTGTGTTCAGTCTCATTATTCGGTCTTTTATGATATTTCTACTGAGTGGTAACTCAGATATTCTCTTAATAATTGCATCTTTATTCTGCATATCGTGAAATAGAACTGGTGCACATCTTAGGAGAGTTTCTTTAATAAATTCTCCCTCACTGAGCGCTTTTCCATGCTGAGCTATAGAGTGAGCAATGCTCAAACTTGCAGATGTTAAATTTGTAGAGCCTTTCATAAATTTAAGGATGGAATTAGATTGGCTCTTATAAAGGTGTAGCTGTCTGGAAATGTATTCCTTCCTTTCATCCTCACTTTTTTCCAAGAGCTGGGAATGATTAGTTTCAAAATGTCTATTTACATTCCACATTCTGCTTACTACCGTTTCAGTACATAGAATGCAAAATGATCTGCCATTTTTTTCTATAAAGCCATACATCTTGGTCAATGTCTCTTGAAAGGGTCGGCCACTGCTACTACCTCTTCCTTTACTTAACCTTAGTTTTTTATTTTTTGGGTTCTCCATCAGGGGGGCAGTGACAGAAGATAGAATTATAGATAGCTTGTTAGGCCTGCAGGCAATTAGGGGTTAACTAGCCTAACTAACCACAAAATGGTGCATATAACTGTCTTTTAGGAAAGGGCAGGGTTAATAAGCAGAAATAGAGGTTAATAAGGATGCATAACAGTAATAGTGGTGAAATGGAGTCTGCACTATGGAGCAAGATGGTGTTCCTTATGTGAATTAAAATGGCTGCCGCTATTTCTAATGGCGGGAAACGGCACCCATAGCACGCCACAAACCCTCACCTCTCCCAGCCTCCCCCTCACTTATCTCAGTAATGATGGATTAGAAATCCATGACACCCCAGAACAGTAGATAATGGTTGCTGTGGTTAACTGTTATTTGGTTACTGGTAATGGCAGGGACCCCAGATATGCGTCCCCCGCTGCATTCTGCTGCTCCCTGCTCTGCTGGCAGAAGTGAGGGCAAAGATCCCGGCTTAACCGGAAGTCCCAGAACTAGACGCTCTGTGCCGGACTTCTGTTGTTTTGGCCTACAGACCTCTGGCACAGAGTGTCTAATAGGGGAGGATGAAACATTTGCGACTAGAGTTAACTCCAAGACTCTAGTCGCAAATGTTTCATCCTCAGGAGCAGCAAATGTTTCATCCTCGGCATGCGGCCACCTCAGCGGCTGCGTGTCATCAGAAATGGCTACACGTGTCAGTGCTGACACGCGTGTCATAGGTTCTCCATCACTGCCCTAGGGCTTTTCTCCTCCCCCAGTGGAAATGATCCTAATGTAGTTACTTAGCTTAGCAGTTGATGATCATAGTGAGAGTTATATCTTTGTGTTGGATTTTCTAATCACAATTACCATCACTGTGCCTTGAGCGATGAGAAAACAAGCTTCCCTCCACCTGGCCTTTCATACCTTCTGGTTTCTCTGGTACATGGCCAGGAAAGAGAAGAAACACTCCTGTCCCTCCATCCTTCAATCTGATAAGGTTTACCCACTTTCTTTATCTCCTCAGAAGAAAAATGTTACTTAGACAACTATTATCTCCTTTATTAGCCTCTCTGAATTCATTCTTTATGAAAGTTATTTTGCATTGAGTATCTTAATGCCTTTGCCTTACTAATACAATATGTATTTTTTAAAATATAATTATTTAATCACAGGTTTACAGAATTTTACTCACAAACTCATTAGAGTAGGGTTCTCAGTTTGAGGCCCTGGAAATTTGGGGAAAATGATGCAGCCTATGTGTTTAAGCACTGTTTCTCAAAAGCTAGTCTTGAAATGGCTGTTAGCATTGTTTTGAAAACTACATAAAATAGAGACTGCTAAGAGCTGCCTGCTAGACACTCTAAGTTAGTAGGTATGAGTTGGGTTGGGGATCTCCACACATTTTTTTTTAAAAGCTTTCTAGGTTATCTGAAGTGCTTCCTTCCAATATTTTTAAAACATTACCTTTGAAAAAGAAAAACCAAACGCACATTACTTTTGAGATAAAGAAAGTAAATAACAATTAGGTGAGATAATTGGGCCTTACTGAAAAACATGTGTAATGAATACGAGTTAAACATGGGGAAGAACAAAGCAGGGTTGATTAGTCATGGATAGTAAAATTTACTGTGTTGAGATTACATTTATCCACGATGACTCCTGGGGTGGAAAGTGGTTTGGGTTAGTTACAAAGACAATTTGAGGTCATGTCACATGTGGTGAGATGCTGGGTCTCAGGTTAGGGATTTATTTAGTTCCAGAAAAGCCATGTGACTCTCAGTAAGCCACTTAACATCTCTGAACCTCAATTTCTCATCTGTAAAGTCCTGTGATCATAAGTCTTTCATAGTGTTATGGGAGCAAGAATAAATCATTCAAGGAAATATGCTTTGAAAACTGCAAATAAGTCACATAAGGTCAAGTTCTTACTACTAAGAAGTAGCTGGTTATTAAGGCTGCTTGATGTTAAAAAAGATTGAGGTGAAGAGAGAAAACAGGCATCTTTTTTCTATTTAGGACAATATGGCAGTTGAAGAATTCGTTTTAGTTTCTTGGAGGTCATGGATCCCTTTGAGAAGATGATCACAGACAGATCCTCTTTCTGAACAATGCCCGTGTGTGTAAAAAGATGAAAAATTCTTAAGAAAATTTCTGGTCACTGTGGACAATTTAGGAGGCCTGTATTCTCATTGATTTGCTACTTTCTTGATTTTTTTCCCTTCTTCATTACTTGAATGTGAGGTTTATGAGTAGGTTGACTTTGATTTTTGTCTCTGTTGCCACCCATGGTAGGAACTCCATAGCTATGTGTTGAACACATTAGTGGATTTGAATGTATACAAGCACAGATCTAGGGTCATGGAACTACAGGCAGGTAAGCACATTACTGTTAGGGAAATATTGATAAGATGTGCACCAGGATTAAGCATGTTGCACTTTGGAAATATCATAGAGAAAATGACTGGGAGGTGACCTTTGAGCAAGGTCTGTTTTGTTTTTTTTTAATATATTTTATTGATTTTTTACAGAGAAGAAGGGAGAGGGATAGAGAGTTAGAAACACTGATGAGAGAGAAACATCGATCAGCTGCCTCTGGCACACTTCCTACTGGGTATGTGCCCACAACCAAGGTACATGCCCTTGATCGAAATTGAACCTGGGACCCTTGAGTCCGCAGGCCGACACTCTATTCACTGAGTCAAACTAGTTAGGGCTAGAGCAAGGTCTTAAGTATGGACTTCAGACATAGAAGGAGTCAGGGAGGGAGTTCAAGAGTTATAGGGTGGCTCCAGAAAAGTATAGAAAAAGCTGAATAATAGGTCCAAAGTTGAAAACTAGCTGCTTTTAGTTAAGTTTTGCTAACTCACATACTTTGTTGAACCTTCCTGAAGTTTTGAAAAGTGAGAAATTATACTTAAAAGTATAAATTTCTGCTTTCTCTGAGGAGGAAAAAGAAGTGGCAACTCTGACCCTGGACTGGAGTGGAGCCTGCCTGCCCCTTGGAGGAGGTGTATGCTGTGCTCTCAGCCACACTCTCCTATCACACAGCTCCATGTCACCTGTCTTTGGGACAGCTCGATCATCATCTGTGTACCCGGGTTCAGAAAGTCCTGAGCATCAGACATCAGATGCCACATCTTACAAAAAGCTCATGAATGGAATGGGTCCTGTGGGATAATAGCTAACAGGGAGAGTCGCTGTATGTTGCAAACTTTATTGCTATTGCAGACTAATGGCGCCAAGGTAGATGGATTTAGAGGAAATGAATTTAACAACATGATAAAAAAACGTTCATAAGTAATGAGTGTGAATAACAGTGAATTGAATCGTGTGACTGAAGCAGACACAATCGTGGAGGTGAACAGCCAGTAAGGGGTTGCTGCAGATTATGCTGAAATGATTAAAAAAAAAATAGGTGTTTTTTGTTTATTTTAGAAATTTTAATCCTTCAGTTCAATGATTGTATGCATCGCTCATGGACTCACAATTACCAATATGTCAATCGTCATGCTAATTGAACACCTCCATTAAAAAAAAAAAAAATAGCCCAGCCAGCATGGCTCAGTAGTTGAGCATTGATCTATGAACCAAGAGGTCATGGTTCGATTCCAGGTCAGGGCACATGTCTGGGGTTGCAGGCTCAATCCTCAGTAGGGGGCATGCAGGAGGCAGCCAATCAATGATTCTCTCTCATCTTTGGTGTGCCTATCTCTCTCTCAAATCAATAAAAATATATATTTTTTAAAAATATATATATAAATAAATGAATAAATAAGTGCAGGTGATGGGGTAGCCTGGCCCCAAGCAAGAGAAAAGACGAGGCACAGGAGAAAGATTGAAACCCTCGGCAGCCAGGGCTCCAGGAAGAGAAAGTAATTTGCTTTGACCCAGGCAATAAATCTGCTGGGCAGTAATGACTGTCTCTCGACACTGGTAGTGACATTGATCAAGTGCACTGTCCCAGGCTGCGCTCCCCACTCCCCTAAGCCAGGAGCGGTTCCCGATGGTCCAAGTCACTATTTATGAAGGACTGTCAGAGAGCAGAGGCAAAGGGTGATAAAGGCACAGTGGCCCCTTTAAGTTAACATGAGACCTGATAGAAATCATCACAGATGCCATCCGTGGACCCAGGCAGGTCACTACTGGGGAAATGTCCCCAGAACTTGATATCCAGACACTTTCAAAGCTCTCATTGGAACAAGGGAAAACCAGAACAGACCAAGGGTTTTGCCCATTGGAGATTCAGCCAAGTGGGTGGATCTCAGGGAAGTGACTCATTTTCCTGATTTGGAAACTTTAGGGCAACGTTTCAAACAGAAGGTGAAGCAGATTTATTTCCCACACCTCTGATTTATTGTAATAAGTCTCCTTTACATAAGTTGTTGGATGCAGTATCTGATTTTTTTTACCTAGTTGCATTTTATTTACTTTGTCACTTAAAATTAGCATGATAGTCTAATGATAACCTGCATTTAAAAATTATTAATTATTATGTATGTCACATGTAATATATGAGGAGGAATTATAAACACCCCTATGTTGATGCTCTAGTTGGAGAAATAAAGCATTGCTAATACAGTCGTCCTTCAGTATCAAACGGGGTCAGGGGACTGGCTCCAGGAGCCCTCAGGTACCAAAATCCATGGATGCTTGAGTCCCTTGTTATAAAATGGCATAGTATTTGCACACAATCTATGCACATCCTCCGGTTTACTGTACATCATCTCTAGATTACTTATAATACCTAACACAATGTAAATGCTGTGTAAATAGGTGTTATACTGTATTATTTTGGGAATAAGGACAAGAAAAAATCTGTATGATCAGTACAAGTGCAACCTTCATGGGCCTAACTACACAGTACACATCAACAACAACATAACATTTAAAAAAATATATTTTTGATCTGCAGTTGGTTGAATCCACAGAGGTGGAACCCATGGATACAGAGGGTCGGCTGTATCTGCTCCCTACATATATCCCATGACCTCACAGAACCCGTGTCCCTTCTTCTCCATGGATAGGCCATGGCTGTTACAAACTCTGAGATTCATCAGCCCACTGTTTTCCATTTAGTTAGACTCCATTGGATATACTCCTTAGCAGCCTGTTGCTTAGTTCACATGCTTTTGGAATTTCTAGAAGTATAGTCATGCATATTCTTCAACTGCTTCCTCCAACCTCCCCCCAACACACACACACACACACACACACACACACACACACACACAACATTACATATTTCAGATGCATCTCTGTTAATGTGACAATGTCTGCACCAGGGGTCAGCAAACGGCAGCCCATGGACCAATTCTCACCTTCCACCTGCATTTT
This sequence comes from Eptesicus fuscus, assembly GCF_027574615.1. Classification (NCBI taxonomy): domain Eukaryota; kingdom Metazoa; phylum Chordata; class Mammalia; order Chiroptera; family Vespertilionidae; genus Eptesicus; species Eptesicus fuscus. Next base: position 6,637,171 of record NC_072484.1, on the reverse strand, counting down.
ATTGTATTTTTTTTATGGCCAGCTTGTTAAAAATGTTTTTTCTCCTCATATTTTAAATGTTTATATTTTAATTAGCTTAGTTATAGAAATATAATAGCTATGCAAGTACCTACACGATAACCCTCTATTTTGCCCTGTGGCCTGGGAATCCCCAAACATTTACTTTCTGCTTCATTAAGAAACAGTGGGCAGATCCAAGCTCCAGGCCATTAATTCTGTTGCTAGAGTTTTCCTTTTTGTCAAATACCCAGTCTCAAGTTGAAAGCCATTTGGATTGTTTCTAAGTGTTTATTTTCTATTATAAATATTATTGGGCCGGTCCTTTGGCGGACAAGTTTCTCCGCAGTATTTGTCAGACTGTAAGTGACACCCATCTTCAGTTGTATCAGACTATGTCCTATTGTTTTCCAAAGTGATTGTGCCAATAGTGGTCCCACCAGTGCTATGGTAACAGTGTTTTTCTTCCATTTCCCTTCCCAAACTTTGCCTTAGGTAGTTCAGAATCCAAGATAAAATCTCTAATACTGGTCCTCAGACATTTTGCACAAAAATGACTTAAAAAATTAAGTGTCTGAATAGGCCATGAGAGTTTCTGAAAGAGGCCGTTGTATTAAACTATAATAATATCTTATTTTAGGATAATTTTATTCAAAATTAAAAAGTTGCATTGAGTTTTATATCCTTGGTATATGTGTATATATTCATGATATTCAAGTGTTAATGATATGTTTGTTGGTGTATGTAATTAAAAAAATCAAAGGCACATTTTCGAATAACATGTCAATTGATATCCAATTTCAAGTCACAGAATGAAGTTTCGATAGAAATATGAGTCATAACTCAGCCTGTGCTGGATGAAATGTGGTTTTTGTGTGTCTGGAAATGTTCAAGGGGACAAGGAACGGACAATCAGGTCACAGCCTCTGCAGATGGTGCTGCTCTCTGAGCTGATCGCCAGGGCTACAGTCTCCCTCCCAGAGAAATTGCACTTTATCCTGGAAATGTGCACCCGTCTGTCCTGGGAATGGTGCCATGTGGATGGCTCTATTTAGAGATACTCTCATAAAGCAAACCCAGGAAGTTCAGTTTCCCTCCCCAACTCAAGTATCTTGGAATTATTTTCCTCGCTGATCAACGGGATAGAGACTAGAATGTGCTTTTCTTTGTTGGCATTCAAACTCAGGCACTCTCACATGCTTTGTGTAGTGAAAAATGGCAATGTTGGTGCCTTTAATAAAACATTGACAATGGTGGGGGTATGAATGGGAGGTAGGGGTAATGGGGGAATAAGGACACATATGTAATACCTTAATCAATAAAGAAATTTTAAAAAAATTGACAATGACTCTTTCTTTTTCCCTGGAGTTACTGCAGAAATAGAGCTGATTTGCCGCCAAAGAGCATGAGCAAAAGATGCGCTCTCCTGAGTTAACCGATCTGTAAAGCATGCATAATTACAGAGAAGTCAAAATTCTGAAGCAGTAAACTCCTTTACCCAGAGTGGTAAGAGAGCGAAGCATCCTTCTTCTTTCTCAGTTAGGGGGTCTGTCTCCACTCTATATACTATGAATAACTGGGGACAGGGACTATATTGCCTTCACCTGTATGTTACTTGGCACATAGATGCCTAACAATTTTTATTGAAAAAATATATGAATAAGTGCAATAAATGAAATAAGTGCTCTCCTATTTTCTATGAGCTGATATCAACAATGACATTTTTATTGACTCCCTAAAATGTGCTAGACACAAGTCATCAACAGAAATGAGTAATCCCCAATATTTTTTACCAAAATAATAGCAAATATGATCCTATTGGTCATTAGTGCTGTGGCCAGGATTTTAAAATATGTTATGTTTCCAGTCTGTGCTCTGAACATTATTTTATTACTAGAGGCCAGATGCACAAAATTTGTGCAAGAGTAGGCCTGCCTACCCCTGGCTGCTGGCACCCGGGACCCAGGCTTCCCTCGCAGCCCTGGCTTTGTCCAGAAGGTCTTCTGGAAGGACGCCGAGAAGGATGTCTGGTCTAATTAGCATATTACACTTTTATTGTTATAGATATTTGCGTAAGTGTGTCAGGACTGGCTTTGTAATTTTATAGGTAATTTATAGAGAATATAAATGACAATTATGTCCCATCATTTCATAACTGTTGTTGGGAATATAAAATAAGGAAGTCTAGTCCCTCAAACCAAAGTTTCAACTTAGTCAGTTATTATCAGCTGAGAGCTAGTTGGATTGCAGTTAGCTTGTCCTTTGGCAAGAGAGTTGGCAAACAGATAAGGGGCCATCCAAATGCTCAGAAGCAACATAAGCATGTTTATTATGCCTCATAGAGCCATGAAGATCTCTCATTGCTCAGATGATCCTACCTGAATGGGAAATGTCCAATCTTCCATCAAGGTAATGTGTCTCTGGGGCATGTTCAGTGATAGGAGGGGAGTTCTCTTTTTTAAACTGGGATACTCTGTGTCCCCAACTGGTAATTTACTGAATGATGATGGAATTAAGCAGTCAGGTATCTCTGCTGAATTGGGAGAGTTCCTCCTTGAAATCTACAATCAGCAAAGATATTCATAACTGTAGTTCATTCTCCTATTTTCATAGGCCTCCTCATCCTCTACCTCCTTCTCTTCTTTCCAATTCATTTCTCCCCTGTCCTTTTTGTTCTTCCTCCTTCTCTCCTCCCTCCCCATTTCATCTTCCTAGTCTGCTCCTTCCCTTTTATTCCCCTCTCTTCTTTCATTCTTCTTCCTCCTCCTCCATCCTTCCCCACTCAGTCCTTCCTCCCTTACTTTCCTGTCTCCTTTTACCTGCTCGTCCATGTTCTCCACCTCCATTATGTTCCCCCTTCCCTCTCCATCCTTCTTTCCTTCTCCCCTTTCCCCTTCCCATTCCTTTCCTTCTTTGTTCTTTCACCCCTGCACACACCTTTATATTTTCTTCTCAATTTATTTTTAATTGAAAGTTTTGATCAGATAATTGCATATCGATTCATCTTCAGTTATAAGAAACAATATAAGAAGGCCCCATGTACATTTTATTAAATTTTCCCAATAGTAATAATTTACAAAACTATAGCATAATATTACAACCAGAATATTGACATGAATATAACCCACAAGTCTTATTTAGATATCCTCAGTTGTACTTGTACTCATCTGTGTGTACATGAGTTTGTGTGTGCATTTGCTTCTATTTAGTTCTATACAATTGAATCACATGTGTCGCTTTCTGTAATCATCACCATGGTCAACATACTGAACAGACACAACACCACAGAGATCCCTCATGTTTTCCTTTTCTAACCACCATCACCTTTCTCCTGCCTCCATCCCCGACCCCTAGCAACCACCCATATGTCCCTGAGCACTAACATTGTACCCTTTTCAAAATGTTATATAAGAACATTATGTAAATGATTCAGTAGCAATGACATTACAAATATTAAGAGACATGGTAAGAGGATCATTGGATACCTGAGCTTTTAGACAAGAACTAGAGGTCTGGAGCAGCCAGAGATCAGGCCAGACAGCTGAGGCTGGGGAAGCACTCAGGGCAGCGGAGAGGGAGGGAAGAAAAGCTTGCATGAAATGGCTAAGTAGGTTAGACTTCTTCCATCCAGTGGACACTTAGTGGTGGCTTACAGGAAGTGTCACACAACTGGGCAATAGGGCTATCTATTTTTAAAAAGGATGCTAGCCGAAACCGGTTTGGCTCAGAGCGTCGGCCTGCAGACTGAAAGGTCCCGGGTTCGATTCCGGTCATGTACATTGGTTGTGGGCACATCCCCAGTAGGGGATGTGCAGGAGGCAATCGATGTTTCTCTCTCATCAATGTTTCTAACTCTCTATCCCTCTCTTCCTCTCTGTAAAAAATCAATAAAATATATATTTAAAAAAAAAAAAAAAAAAAAAAGGATGCTTATAGAAAATTGAATATACCAGTAAAAATGAGCTGCATTGTTTCCCGTTCTCTGAGAAAAATGAAAGCAACCCCTGGAGAGAACTAATTGTTCTGGCAAGAATTGTGGCACATAAATCAAGGTCAGTCCCCGGATTCACAATCACTGGCTTTTTACAGTGTCTATTGAAAGGCACAGAACTTCTGTGCATGTCAATTGATAAAAATTGAAGCTAAGTGAATGGATCTGAGCAACTGAAGTAACAGGGTCTAAGAAAAAGCAGCCTATGACACTGTATTTTTGAGACAAGGCCCCAAGCAGTCTCAGGGCAGGTGACACAGAAGAGAGCTGCAGGCTGGGCCCACAGTGTCTTTCAGAAGAGACTGGACCAGACCTGACTACATGAGAACAAAGACCGTTTTCTAAACCCAGAGTCTTGTGAGAAAAATAGAGTTGTGCTCGTTCACACTTCAAGCCATTTACAGCTAAACATTACAGTTGAACGTATTTAAGTCTCATTCCAGAGAGTGTTGCAGAAGACCAAGAAGACCAAGGACACTTCTGAGGAAGTTGGAGGGACACTGTTTAATAACGCCAGCGGACTCAGGGAACAGTCTTCCAAATCTGAGTGAAGGAACACGCATGGGGCCCTCCCTTATATCTCCCTCCCTGTGCTCTTTGTCCCACAAGCATGGATCATGCTTCCGGTCCTTTTCGCGGGCCTTTCAAGAAGGCCCCCAGGTGTTGGGGGTCTCCAGGCCATATCTGGTGGTCTGGCCTGGCATCAGAGTTAGGAGCCTTCCCTCTGGCCAGTGCACTGTCCACATTCCAATGGCCTCTGTAACCGGTTCTGCAAGACCAGTGTCTGGGAGAGAGGCAGTGACTTAATTATAGGCTATCAGGAATGTCTTACTAGCCTGGATTCAGATCACTAGCCCCAAATATCAGGGCTACATTGGAATTAGCCCTTTTTGCCTCCTCAAGAGGAGGCCCATTCATCTAAACATTTTTTCCTTCTTTTTCTTTTTTTCTTCCATTAAGGCAAGAGTTAATGAGCCACTTCAAGGATTCATTGATTTAACAACTTCTCTGGGCCAGGAAGCTTTTCCTATTTGTTTCCCATTCTATCTTTATAGTCCAAGATAATTAATCCATTTAACAAATATTTATTGAGCACAGACTACGGGCCAGGCACTAAGGATTCCATCAAGTCATTGAACAAAAGAGACCTAATTCTTTCTTTCACTGGAACTTCGAGTCCAGTGGGGACATTTCTTCAGTTATTCAATCGACAAGTATTTGGCGAACACCTGCCATGAGCCAAGCTCTGTCCTAGACACTGGAGACAGGAAAAGACAACTACAGGAAAAGAATAAAAGTGTCTAAGCTGATTGTCAGGGACAGAGACTGGTGGTGTATTTGGAATCGAAGCCTGTGCGATGGAAAGGTGTTGTGAGCCTGACCCAGTGGCCATGGAGACTGGAAGTCAGGGGAGGCCTCTCAGAAAAGACACCCTCTAAGCGAGGTCTGCATGACAAAAGGGAGGCAGCCTTAGAAAGCCTGGGCATGGAAGATTCCAGCTGATGAAACATTCAGCAAATAATTAAATGTAATTGTTTCCCTACCATTACCCTGAAAGCCATGCTAGACGGACTTTATAACCTGCATTTGTCCCTCTTTGAATTCATATTATTTTCATCCATTCTTCCTAAATTTTGTGATTCAAAAAACAAACAAACAAAAAGCACCCGGTTTCCCTCTACACAGAAAATGCTTCCATTGTGGTTAGCAACTCTCCTTCCTAATGCAGGTTCCTGCTGACACTGTTCTGAGCCTAAGGCTTGATCTTTTCTTCTCCCTTTAGGGCAAGAGATACCGCTTTGAAATGTAAAGAGATATCTTTACATTTCTCTAGATTCAGGATACCAAAATAAATGGAATAGCAAACAAACAACAGAAAAATATTCAGCAATTGACACTCCATTGTCTTAAAAAAAAAAAAAAAATCAAAGCTCAGCTGAATGGATCATCAAGTGCTCCAAACCATGAAAAATGGGCTTCAAAACACAGCTGGGAAAGAGGTATGTTTTTATTAAAAGTCGCTCAAAAGCTTCACCTTAATGACTGTATTTAAACATCTTTAAACAAAGGCCTGAAGAATAACTCTCCATTGATCTTTCTACCGCTGTGTTTTATGTATTCTGAAAGGTGTCGGTACTGTTTGAACAAGGGCTTCTTCATATCGGCCAGATTTTATGAATGACCATTTTCTGCTGATTCCATCAGGGAAAATCCCTTTCGCTGAGGCAGTCCCCAATCGTCACCTTTATGATCTTGTTTTATTACTCTAGTCCAAGCACACAGCATCTGAACAAAAATAGCGGTCCTTGGATTTTCCTTCGGTCGCTGCTCAGTGAGCCCCAGTGGATTTTAGATCCTAGGCTTCCTATCATCAGAGCCAGTCTTACAGACATAGTATCCATAAGTTACTGCTTCATGCAGACCCAAACTCTACCTTCTGGTTTTTTGCATGTGTTCATCAAGACTCCCTCCAACCCCTCCCCCCCCACCCCCACCCCCCTCCTCGCCACACACACACACCCCTGAAATACAACTCAGAATGGCTAGTCTTCATGCTTAGATATGCCCTGTGGATTGAATGGTCACAGTGAGCCTTACGTTAGGTTTTCTCGATTGAGTATCAGACAGAATCTGATTTATTAAGGGGGTGCTCTCTGGAGAAATCTGTGAGGCTGTAAACGAAGCACGGCAGGACAGGGCAGAGGGAAAAGCTAAGTGAGGATGTAGTTTAGGTGCTGATCCCACAGGGAACTCGGGAGCAAAATAGTGCCACAAAATTGTCCTACTTGAGAGAAGAGGATTGGCTTTGACACCACTGTGACAGTCGGCTGTTGGCTGGGGGGGATGAGAGGCACCTGTCCAGGGCAGTGGTTCCCACCAGGCCAGGCAAGTTCTCCTGAGATGGGTGTGGCTAAGCGCTGTGACCACCCAGCTGCCCTAGCACCTTGGAGGTGGGGCCCCCTGTCTGGCACAGGGGATCCAGAGGGGGATCAACACCTTCCTCAATGCCTCTGTTGTTTTGTTTTGTTTCTCCTGCCATGAGCCACCCTCTTTCTGTTCCCTAAGCAATCTTCCCTTCAGAATCAACAGTTACCCATTTGTACCTCATTCTAATTTACACCCTAAAATGGCTCAGCCTGAGCTTGAAGCATTGAGACACTCCAAACAAAAGGCATAATTACTGAGGTTAAAGGTGTCATCGATGATGTATTGCATGCCGACCGGTCAGGATACCCTGGAATGGCATGTCGCCTTGTCAGTTCCAAGTTCCAAGTTCCTTTAAACAGCAGAGTAGAAGTTCCCATTAAGAAATGAAACGTTTCGTTAAAGTTTCAAGCTCCAAATGCATCCCTCTCTGCCAGCCTCTGGGGGAAATGCATGTGCTACTAAATAGTTCTTAGAGAGCAAAGCAATGGCAAGAGCTCTAGACGGATGTACAATTAGGCAGAATGCTTGGGCCCAAACTTTCAATTCAGCTGCGAAAGGCTAATTTAGGGATGCCTCATCTGACATCTAAATTAGAAAGTCACTCAACCTGCCAATCTTCCCGAGATAAGTGGGCAACCACTGCTCAGAAACGGCAGAGCCCTGGGGACAGGGACTATAAAGCAGCAGACACAACAATAGCAGTGGCTGCCGTTTAAGGCAGCTTCCTTATGATTCACGCTCTGCCCTAAGAAGTCGGTCTCTCACTTAATAATGAAAGAAACACTGTCCGGTATATATTGGGCTTCTTGTTTTATAGATGGAGCAACTGAAGCAGTGTCCCCATTAAGTGCAAATTGTTGGAGATGCATTGGACACCCTCTCTGCCCTCCTGGAGCTGACAATGAAATGAAGGTAAGACCCCAAGTGAGGCAGTGAGGGCTTACAAACATGTAAGCTAACAAGGCATAAAAAGAAATCCTGCTCTAACCAGAAAAAAAAGACACAACTTTTTTAAAAAAATTAAGTACAAAAGTAATGAACTCTTAGGATAGAAGTATATGGTTAAGTCAGGTAGACCTAAGAAGACTTCCTTGAGATAAAGAGGTGAAAAAAATATTCTGAGCAGGGGCGAATATCAGGTGCAAAGGCCCTGTGACCAAAAGAGAATGGCCCATGTGGCTGGCTGGAGAGACTGAGGTCTGGCCTGAAAAGGCAGGCAGCAGCCAGAACAGGCAGAACTGTTGCCTATGGGAAGCAATGGAAAACTATTCATTTTTTTATAGTGAGATTACAGGCAGGAGTGCAGTATTTGCCTGGCACGCTTTGTCTGGGTATTTAAAGAAGCTTTCTGACTTTAGAATGAATAGAGGATGGAAGGAGGACAAACTGAAGAAACAAATTATGACCCATTGCAAAGAAGTCCCTGAATGCTGATTGCAGCTTTGACTAGAGTGCTGTCAGGTGAGGTGAACATAGATTAAATATTCTAGAAATATTTTGTCAAAAAATTGAGTGGAATGGTAATGGATTGTATGGGGGAGGATGGAATTAACACAGAGGAGATGCTAAAGTTTATTCCTGGTTTCTGATGTGATTTGCTGAGAAAAGAAACATTGGATGAAGATTGAGTCTGTTGGGAAAATCATGCCTTTAGTTCTGGACATGTTGACCTTGACATGCTCTTCAAGAGGACAAATAGGCAGTAGAATAACAAATCTATCATAGAACTCATGGTCACTCATCCATGAGTGTGGATGACTTTTACCCAAAAGTGTTTAAAGTGGACAAAAAAGACAGAAACTAGTGTTGAGTGCTCCGATATTTAATGAGTTAGCAGATGACTTGTGTGGAGCGGAGAACTCATGAAAGAGTTGAATAAGCGACATTCTTACTTTGTAGTCAGAGCAGGATCAGCACCTGGCAAAATTGTCAAATCCAGACTTCTTCCCTTTACCTTCTTCTTGGAAAAAGAGATCTCCAAAGTGAGAGAGAGTGGAATGTACTAGCAAAAGGAAGTTTTTTAACAGAAAGCAAAATTGTTTGCCTTCTTTCTGTTCTTTGAAAACTTCCTTTTTCCATATTCTTGCTAAGACACAAATTTCTCTTCAAGCATCATCACCAACACGCCAACCAGACATCAGACACTATGTGACTGATCATTTTCCCTCAAGACACCACTGAAGAATTTGATTGAAAATTCTAAATAAAGTATGGCTCCTAGGTTACCTATTAGAGCCGAAGAACACAGAGTGAGTTTACTAACTGCTCCTTCAGAGCAGGCAAGCATCTGAACAAACGTGTCATCCGAAATAACACTGCAGCCTCGGGCTACAAAGGAGAAGAAATCTAAAACAAAACAAGCATAAGAACACCTCTAGCTCAACTTAGTGATTGGAATTAATGTGTCACCAGAAATCTTCTCTAGGTATAAGCTACAGCTGTCCTTGAGCAACCTTGTCTGGGTGTTCCTCTATCAACGTAGACAGATGAGCTTCTTCCTCACTTGTTCACTTTGCTCATTGCAAACAAATAAAGTGGTGAGGTTGCAATTCACCGGAAATAATACTCAGCCGATTAAATCTATAGCACATTTGCTGTCTCCCAGATAAGCTCAAGAACGTGGTGCCCTGCTATTATTTTATTTTTTTAAACATGACTAAAATCTGAAACTGTTTTCCCAACAGAGGCTGAAGCTTAGAAATAGGAAGTCTAGGTCAATGGAGGAGAAACAGTTTTGTCTGGCTGGCCAGCTCAGGCTTCTAAGGGTGAGCTAGTGGCCCTTTGTCCCTGTGGATTACTCTTCAGTCTTTTCCTTTAACTTTACTCTGTCCTCCAGGGGGCTAATTGGTATGGAAATCAGTGGCAAGCTCTCTTACCTTCTGACTTAGGTTTAGAGTTAGAGCCAGCTAACTGGAAGTGCCTAGCTGCTAGGCCCTAGCAGATCAGAAATGGAGAAGGAGTAAGGTTGAGGTATTTGCTCCATTCCCCGGGTCTCTGGTTCCCATGGGCCAATGCATGCCTCTGCAAGAGATCAGCACTACTCCCGTGGCCTCTCTGTCTCCCGGGCTGGGAGACTGCTTTCTCCTTTTGCCCCTTCAAGTCTGTATGATGATAATATAGCCCCCTCTGTTTCCAGCCTCAAAGTGATCCACTGTCCCTTGTGGTTTTCCTACACTAAGCCCACACCTCTGTATGCAGCCCCTTTATAAAACCACATTAATACTCTTTGGGTCCCTGACCCACGTGGGGTAACACATACCACAGCAAATCATTCTGGCACCCAACCCATGCATTGAAAACAAGAAGCTCTGGAGACTAAGGAATCCCTTTAGAAGGATGCTGATGGACAGCAGCAAATTCAAGTTACAGTCACTGTTAAAGGTATTTTCCCAATTCACAGTGACCTTCCTTCCAGAGGCACTGGCCCAAGTTCACGGGGATATGTTCTAGGCACCATGTCTACACAGTAACTTCCCAAGTCTATTTCTCCCACATGAACATTAGATAATCTGACCAAGAGTGGTCATATGACCCAATAAGGGTCAGTCACTTCCTTTCCTGGAAACTTGGACTGTGGACTAGGAAAGGCCCATCTCTGAGCTGTGAGATGAGTCACGAGAGTAATGGAAGAATGAAGTAAATGAACAGAGGGCGGAGGTTGATACATGAGAGGGTAGTTCCAGATGAAACCCCTTCTAGCCCTTGAACAGAGTTATCATTATATCTTTAAAATAAAACCTTCTATTTTTATATATTGTTGCCATTGATTTCCATTACCTAACAGGGAAAGACTCCTAAATGATTCATTAAACAACAAACAATGCTTTTTATCCATTCATGATGGGTGGGTACCTATGACTCTATTCCAGCAGGGTCTAGTCAAACCTTCTGCACTGAGGGAATTGTCTACAAAATCTGCACTGTGCAGTAGCCACTGGCCACATGTGGGTATGGAGATCCGAGGTCTGAGCAAGTGTGGTGTGTTTCTTTTTTAAATTTTAATTTAATTTAATTTAATGTAAATATCCACGTGAGATGGATCAGCTCTAGACTTTTGGCTTTTTCTTATTTTTCATGCTTATGATTCTTCTCTAGCAGTTGCTTTTGAGCTTTCTGGGTATCTGGGTTAAGCAGGCACAACACTGTAAACAATTATTAACGATTAGGTGTTTATTTCTATCCTTTTGATTTTCAACATTTTCTCCAGATACCATGAGCCTTGAAATTTGGCCCATTATTATCACATTACTGTTTCATTGTCCAACCCAACCAAACATTTATTACTCTTTCATTCTCACTATTTAGTCCTGCCATTCCAAACTTAAGGAAGTTTCCATAGTATGTTGTGCTCTGTCACTCCTTCCTACCTTTGAATAAGTAGATCCCCATTATATGTTTATTATTTATTTATTCTTTCTTTTATCCATCCAACCACCTATCAATATATCCATTCATCTACCCATCCATCCCTCCATCTCCATCCATACACCTATCTATCTATCCATCCATCCATCCATCCACCTATTCATCCATCCATCTATTCATCCAATCATCCCATAAATATTTCTTAAATAGGACAGATTCAGTATCAGAAAGACATTTATAAACTGCATATATATTTATACATAAAATGATGTTTTAAAATGTTATATTTATTGTTGAAAATATTACAGATGTCCCTTCCTCCCCCCACCCACATGTGTTGTGGACATGGGTAACCAGATGACATACAAAAAGGCAGAGTAGGTTTGTCAGAATAGGTTCGGAGTAACATGCATTAATTTCCCAGGGATGCTTTCTGAAAATGCATTATTGCAGAGTGGTTGAGAATGTAAATGATACCTTACCTTACACAATGCTTTTTTAAAAAAATCAATTCATATAAAATACTAGAAAGAGTATCTGTTAAGTAGTAAATATTCAACAAATGTTAGGCTTATTGATAACATTTGTTCAAAATATTTCTAACACATCCCTCCCAATTTTGTCACCATACCCACTCTTTTTTTTAATTTAATTTAATTTGTATTTATTTATTTTAATTTTACCATACCCACTCTTGATTGCAGTCTTCATTTCAGTGAATGGTGGCTCTATCTGTTGCAGATTCAGTATTTTCTGGGGATCAAACTTTGAGATGAAAATTATAGTGCAAGAAGATTAATCTTAGTATCAGTGACTGTGGGAAAGAACCAATGTATTGGGCAAAGGTAGACGTTGGACAAAGACACGCTTTCAGCAAAGGTCTCAGCTGCTCTCATAGGAAATTCTGAAGTTGGAATGGATCTTCGGAATCATAGTTGAAAGGACTAGGCATTCTATGCTTTTCTCTCCCAATCCCCATATTAATCACTCATTGGATGCACACTGCCAGCAAGGGGGTGTGACCTTGAGCAAGGGAATTGTCTTCAGCTGAAGTCAATTTTCAGGAGGCCTGGGAGTTGGCCAGAGGGCCCCTGCTGGCAACAGATCAGGCAACTGAGGAAATCAATCAATGGGTCCTGCAGAGGGAGCTTTGCAGTGTTTCAGAGCATCAGATACACCATCTTTTCAGTTCTTCAGGCTAAAATCCCTGGAGCTATGCTCCATTCAAATCTGATTTTTAAAATATATCCAGAATCTTACATTTTTGACCACCTGCACTACTACCATCCTCATTCAAGCCACCATCCTGTCTGAGTTGGATTATTTAAGTAGCATTATTATTGATCATCCTGTTTCAGCCTTTGACTTACTTCTGGTTTATGCTGAATATATTAGACAATGTGATCATTAAAAAACATGTCAGGTCATGTCACCTCTCTGCTCCAGACTCCCAGGGTTCCCCATCTCACCTAGAGTAGAAGTCAGAGTCGTTGAGCTTTCTATAGGGATTGGGTATTTCTGTCCACAGCATTTCTGACCTCATATCTCACCACTTCCTGCCTTGATCACTGAGCTTCAGCTGGTTCTACCTCCAGTATTCCAGGCACCCTCCTGACTAGGACTTTGAATTTTCTATTGGCTCAACCTGGAAAACATATTCCTCAGTTTCCTATTTGATTCCCTCCCTCATTTTTTTTTTCAGGTCTCTGATCTGAGGTCACTTTATCAGCAAAGGTTTTTTAAAGTCCCTCATATAAGACAGGGATTCCCAGTACCTTTCCATTTCTTACCATCGTACACACTTTATTTTCTCCTAGTTCTTTTCATTTGTTTTCTTGTCTGTCTCACTGCTAGAATGTAAGCTCCACAAAGCTGGGCACTTTTGTTAGTCTGGTATCCAGCACTGTGGAATACAGAAGGTGCTCAATAAATACTTGCCGACTGAAGCTTTTATATTTGGGGAAAATTTAGTCAGAAAAGAGACCTCTTTTAGGCCTCATAACACCCAAGAATAAAAAAGACAAATTTGAAATGTGACATACTCATTGGTTGCAGTAAGCAGAATTCTAATGACTCTACCCCTGGCCCCACAAGATTGCCACCACCTATTATTAAATCAGAACAAATTTAGGTACTGCCATGAATGGGGCTTTGCAGATGGAATTAAGGTTATGGACCTTAAAGAGATTAGCTTGGGTTTTCCAGCGGGCCCAGTCTTTAAAAGCAGAGAACTTTCTCCAGCTGGAATCAGAGAGAGATGTGGTGACAGAGGCCAGTAGAGGAGGGGAGGCAGAGGGGAAGAAAGTTGGAGACCCAAGGATTTGAAACTGGAGGAAGGAATTCACAAGCCAAGGAATGCAGGCAGCCTCTGTAAGCTGCGAATAACTCAGCACTGACATGGGGACCTCAGTCCTACAATGCATACAACTGATTTCTGTCAACATCCTGAATGAGCCTGGGAGTGGGTTTTTCCCTCCCCACAAAGAACACAGCCTTGTTGACACCTTTATTACAACCTCGTGATCCTCTAAGCCAAGTATTCAGTCAGGTCTGCTGGACTTCTGATGGACAGAATGGTGAGACAATAAGTGGGTATTGTTTAAAACCACAAAGTTTATGGTAATTTGTTAATGCAGCATTGACAATGAATACATTTATTTTATTTTTATTGAATTTATTAAGATGACATTGGTTAATAAAAGTATACAGGTTTCAGGTATACAATTGTACAATACAGCATCTGTCTATTGTATTGTGTTTATCAATACATTTTTAAAGATTTATCCTTTTTGTTTGCAGATAAACACCAGCTCAGCAAGCAATCTGCATGCAAGCAAAAAAAGCTAACAAAATCATAATATTCTAGACAGAACAGGCTTGCAGCCTCTACAGAGTCTACTTTTTATTCAACAACTGAGGACTAGTAATTGGAATCATTGAAGTGAACTGTGTTTTGCTAATATAATTATGATTTTGTACTGCTCACTTAGTGAGTATGTATTTTACTTGTCAGAGCCTAAGAGGGGGGTTTCATTTTATTCAACAATGATCTTGGGAATGTTCCTTGTGCTTATTAGTGAACTTGTCTGAGTGTTGCACTCCAGGCAGTTAATTCAAGAGAACAATCTAATAAGGCAAACAGTACCCATGATATCAACTACCAATACCAGCACTTTTTTTTGCGGGGGGGGGGAGGGGGACCTCTCACAAACTAGTCTGTTGAAGCCTGATTATCCTGGCAATTAAGAGCTTAACAACTATTTGCACTGCTTTTAGCAAATCACTTATCTATCTTTCTCTTCCCTTTCTCCTTCAACCTCTAGGGATTGCTCTAAAGATGAGATTGTAGAGGCAAAAGACTTTTGCAAAAATTAAAATGATTAAACTGGTGCTCAGTAATGTACATAATTATTAATAATCACATTCTGTTGAGTTTCTGTTCCTTTTGGTTTAGCTGTTTCTGAAGTTCAGTTTTCTCCAGGGCAACCCTTTCCACTCCTAAAATTTCCTTGGGTAAGTCTTTCCCTTTGTGACCAACCTTAAACTCTGCAAGTTTTCCCTTTCATCATCCTTCCCATCCCTTTCTTCTTTGCCTCTCTACCATTTTCTTTCAGAACCCCTTCACACAGACACTAGTTCATTAGAATTGTCTTACTGGAAATACAGAGTGGTTCAACTCACATGGGGAGGAAGTTGGCAAAATCTAGGAAAATCAGGATGCATTGACCCTTCCCACCATTTCTAGGAACCTCTCCCAATACTAATGATTAAAAAAACACAAACACAAAAAGTAGTCAACACAAGACTGTTAATTGAAACATTATTTTTAATAACTGAAAGGAAATAGTCCAAATATTTATTAATAGGGGACTTGTTAAATAACTATGGTAGATCTACAAAATGGAGAACTACCCATCTGTAAAAAAGAATGAAAAAATATCTCTATCTTAGGCTGCCTTTGGGTAATCAAATGATTGATGAGGGAAGATTCTCTTTATAGAGTTTTGACTAGTGAGTGAGTAAGGAATGATGGACCCTCCCCTTCCCTGGTGTTGGTAGGAAGCTGATCTTACAATCCCACAGGGAAGCAGTGAAGCTAAACTTCGGACTCATCCATAGACCGTGAATCAGAGGGCATCAATGCCCTACTTCTGCTGGGGAGACATTGACAAGGTGCAGCACCTCAAAAGGGGAACTATCAGCTAAAAATATGGAAGATTAAACAGGATCCAGACTCTCATGATACAAAAAAATTAATATGCAATTGAAAATCATTTATTCCAAGAAAATAATAGCATGAATGAGGATCAACTGGCACCAATATTGATGAATCAGATGTGGTATTATTTTTAATAACAAATTAATTGAAATAGTCCAAATATCCATTTAAAGAAATCTAGGCTACAATTAGTTTCACTAGAGAATTCTACCAAACATTTAAAGAAGTATTAACACAAATTCTATACAATAGCTTTCAATAATTAAAAAAGGGAACATTTCCTGGCTCATTTTTATGAGGTTAACACTTCCATGACACTAAAACCAACAAAACAGTCAAATAAAAATTTTTCAACAAAAATATTAGCAAATAGAGCTAAGCAATATAGAAGAGGAATTACACACTTTGACCAAGTGGGATTAATTCCAAGCATGCAAGCCTGCTTCAAATTTGAAAATCAATCAATCTGGAGGTTTAAAATTATGAATTAGATTTCATTAATATTTATAGAGCTATTTAAATTATCTATATCATGTTGGGGAAGATACAGTTGTGCTTTTAGATGAATTGGTTCATTTCATCTAAATTGTAAAATCTTCTTATCATAGTCTCATATTCTTTTATTATAAAACTAGAGGCCCGGTGCACGAAATTCGTGCACAGAGTGTGTGTGTGTGTGGGGGGGGGGAGACACCTTAGCACTGCCTGCACCCTCTGCAATTCGGGACCCCTACACCTTTTTCTTATCTAGCTAACCTCTTCACATTTAAAAAAATAACTGAAATATCACCTACTCTAGGAAATCCTCTTTGAACAAATGTCTTTACAATCTGTATTAAGTATTTTCATAGTATACCATTCTTTTTCTTTAACAGCTACTTAGAGTGGATGCAATGTGGTTTTCATTCTTGCATCTGAATTTTTTCTTCTTGCTCTTGTAATAGCAAAGCTTATCCAATTTACATTTGCCCTTCAAGGGCTTATATTTGGTTCTGTTTCTAGTTGGCTCCCTGCTTTATTTTTAAGCAATAAATTTGGGTTGTGTTAGTAAACCTCACTTGTAATCAAGCCTGTAGGTCTCTCTATCTGAATATTTATATAATACCTATCAATTTAGCATACCAGAGATTGTCTTCATTTATAGAAAATAACAATAAATGTCACCTGATCATTTGATCTTCTAGAAATATTTTATTTTTTTTAATATATTTTATTGATTTTTTTACAGAGAGGAAGGGAGAGGGATAGAGAGTTAGAAAAATCGATCAGCTGCCTCCTGCACACCTCCCACTGGGGATGTTCCCACAACCAAGGTACATGCCCTTGACCGGAATCGAACCTGGGACCCTTCAGTCCGCAGACCAACGCTCTATCCACTGAGCCAAACCGGTTTTGGCAATCTTCTAGTAATATTTTATATCAAGATGTATTATTCTAGTAATTTAACTATTACAAAACTGAGGCGTACAGAAATAAATCACTTTGAACAATAAAGAATGACTCAAATATCAAAGCATTGTACACTTAGGGCCTCCCTTGTCCTGTGCCTCAGATATCATAGCATAGTTCACAGTTCACATGGAATTCAGCTTCCTTTAAAATAGAAAGGGATGCCATACTCATGAAGCAGCTACTTCCATATATATATATATATTTTATTTAATTCATAGCACATACTCTTTGTACTAATTATTGGAAAATCATCCTAGCAATTGCCTCTGTTCCTCTCTGTATTGTTGCCTTACATTCTGATGTTTTTACTTTGCTTTTATCATCCACTCGCTCTAATAAGATAGTGAATTTATTTAAGGGCAGAGATCATGACTTGAGCTTGTGTTTCCCTGTCATGGTGCCTAGATAAATACTCAAAGGCCATCCAGTCCAAATGACTTGTGATGAGAGAGGCCCACCATTGCTGGAGACCTCTGATTTTTATTTAAGGGCCTCACTTGTTCTGTGCCTTTACAGAGGGGTGAGTAGGAGCTGAGGGAATTTGAGGAAACCCAGACAGAATTCTCTTCCTAAAAGATTTTGCTAAGCTGGCCCCCTGGGACCACCGGGCATTTGTCCAATTAAAACCCAGACACACAGCAATAACAAAGGCACTGGTCCGTGGGGATCAAACCTGCAGGAACTCACCCCCGAATTCAGGACCAGGCCACTGGGTAGACCTGGGCTGGTGCTCCCCGTGATGGCGATCATGGGTCTCTTCTCTGCCTGTTCTGCTCACCCCGTGATGGCGATCGTAGGTCTCGGCTAGGCCTGGCTTGCTCTGCTCACCCCCTGATCGTGATCGTGGGTTTCTTCTCTGCCTGCTCTGCTCGCCCCTGATTGTGATGGTGGGTCTCGGCTCGGCCTGGCCTGCTCTGCTAGCCCTGTGACCGCCATCACAGGTCTGGGCTTGGCCTGGCCTCTTCGCCCTGTGATGGCAGGGCAGGGCAGCTTAGGGCGCTGCCCCCTGCCACCTGCCCAGGTCCCCTTGAATCCGCTGGAGGCTTAGGGTGCTGCTCCTACAGCCTGCATATGCAAATTAACCTCCATCTTTGTTGGGTTAATTTGCATACTCACTCTAATTGGCTGTGGGCATAGTGAAGGTACGGTCAATTTACATGTTTCTCTATTATTAGTGTAGACTAGAAGCCCGGTGCATGAAATTCGTGCACGGCGGGGGGTTGTCCCTCAGCCCAGCCTGTACCCTCTCCAATCTGGGACTCCTGGAGGGATGTCTGACTGCCCGTTTAGGCCTGATCCCACCGGGATCGGGCCTGAACGGGCAGTCGGACATCCCTCTCACAATCCAGGACTGCTGGCTCCCAACTGCTTGCCTGCCTGCCTTCCTGATTGCCCCTAACTGCTTCTGCCTGCCAGCCTGATCACCCCCTAACCACTCCGCTACCAGCCTGGTTGATGCTTAACTGCTCCCCTGCCAGCCTGTTTGCCCCCAACTTCCCTCCTCTGCCAGCCTGGTCACCCCTAACTGCCCTCTCCTGCAGGGTTGATCACCTCCAACTGCCCTCCCTTGCAAGCCTGGTTCCTCTCAACTGCCCTCCCTTGCAGGCCTGGTCCCTGACAACTGCCCTCCCTTGCAGGCCGAGTGCCTCCCAACTGCCCACTCCTGCTGACCATCTTGTGGTGGCCATCTTGTGTCCACATGGGGGCAGGATCTTTGACCACATGGGGGCAGCTATATTGTGTGTTGCAGTGATGATCAATCTGTATATTACTCTTTTATTAGATAGGATAGAGGCCTGGTGCATGGGTGGGGGCCAGCTGGTTTGCCCTGAAGGGTGTCCCGGATCAGGGTGGGGTTCCCTTGGGGCGTGGGGCGGACTGAGCGAGGGGCCTGTGGTAGTTTGCAGGCCGGCCACGCCCCCTGGCAACCCTAGGGGAGGCCCTGGTATCTGGAATTTATTTTCCTTCTACAATTGAAACTTTGTAGCCTGGAGCGGAGCCAAGCCTGCTGCTCTCTCCGGGGCGGCAGCCATTTCTGTGGCAGTTAATTCACCTTCTACAATTGAAACTTTGTAGCCTTAAGCGGGTGGGCCCAGCCAGGGTGTGCGGAAAGCTTTGCTTCCCCTGTTGCCGCCGGCAACCCTGGCCTGCTCTCTCAAGCTCCATTCTGCCGCCATTTGTTTGAATTTGTTTACCTTCTATAATTGAAACTTTGTAGCTTGAGTGGAGGCTTAGGCCTGCAATGGCTATGGAAAGCTTGGCTTGCTCTGTTACCTGGGAAACCTTGCTCTCTGTGGCTGTAACCCCAGGATGGGGTTAATTTGCATACTCACCCTGATTGGCTGGTGGGCGTGGCTTGACTGGTGGGCATGGCTTATGTAGCGGAGTGATGGTTAATTTGCATATTACCATTTTATTAGAGAGGATCACCTTATCATGCTATCATAGTCCCTCATTTTTTTAATGGTTACAGAATCTGTCATGATATCATCTGTTTCATTCTCAATACTGCTGGTAATTTGTGTCTTTTCACTTTTTCAGCTTTGTCAATTTGGCTAAAGGGTTATCATGTTTTTCTTAAAGAACCAGTTTTTTTGTTTCATTGACTTTGTTTTTCTGTTTCTAATTTCACTAATTCCTACTCTTTATTATTTCTTTTCTTCTAGTTACTTTGGATTTTTGTGTCTTGTTTTTCCCAGCTTCTGGAGTTAGAGACTTAGATTATTAACTAGAACTCTTTTTTACTCACACAAACATTAGGTGCAATAGTTTTCCCTCTCACACTGCTTCCATTGCATCCCACAACTTTGGATCTGTTATACTTTATTTTCATTCACTTCTATGTATTTATTTTTTTCCTTTGAGAATCTCTGTTAGATCCACAGATCAGTTTACTAGTTAGCTAGAAGCTGTCATCTTTGGTATCATTAACATGAATGCATGGACATGAAACATTAGTCTTCCAGTGCAGGTGAATTGCTTCAAGTGTGGCTTAAAACTTTTGGTGAACAATGAAACGACATAAAGTTAATAGCTATCCAATGGAAAGAGACTGCAGTCCCATAATAGAGTAGAATATTTCCTATATTCAGTATAATATGTAAATGCAATTTTTCATTAAATTGATAACACTATTCCCATTTCCCAAGTCCATTGAATAATCTATGAGGAGACTGACAAATCTTGACCACATTGAATGAATAAAATTTTGAAATAATAATATAAATTAGCAAATAAAACAGAAAAATTAAAAATTGTTTATCACCTAAGTTATAGCTAAACCCTAAGCCTATATGTATTCCTGTTTGTGACATCCGCTTTCTAACCAATAAATGTAACACTGTTTTTTGTTTTATTTATCTCTTGGTAGACCTGGGTGTTTTTTATGAAAAACTAACAAACAAAAAACAAGTTAAATCAATTGAATGGTGTTCATGTATCTTAAATATCACAGCGTGAGCTTAATTTCTTCCTTTTTCTTTGCTGATATGTGCTTAGGTAAATAATTTCTAAATACTGTGTATAATAAAACCAGTATTTTTTTTTAAAGACACAAGGTACTAAATTTTTTATAAAAATAGAATCACTTTTTAAAAAGTTGTTATTATTTTCAGGTAACACCTTTATCATCAAGGTATTTAGTAGAAACAAAAATTTTGATGGCTAGAGTTAATATAAAGAATTAGGTACACCACCTTCCATAAGTTTCTTTAGCAGCTTATATTTTTTACTTTTAACAAACCAACTCTCTAAAAGTAAATTCCTTTACTTAATATGGTGCTAAGATGCAAATGGAAGTGAATTTAATACAAAGCTGTTTGCCTGAAAGATACGTGGATATGTGAAAAATGATAGCGCCAGTAAATTAAGCCATTTGTAGACTTGAAGACATCGTGTTGTAGCTTAGTTCAATTTAGCCTCAGAAGACCATAAGATGTAGTATAAAAAGCTTATACTTATCAGTTATTTCTAAATAAGACATAAATAAATGAGCAGTCTATGCTAAAGTCCAAGCTTTGAGTGGTTGTCTAGACAAATGGTAAATAAAAGCAAGAGAAATCTGAGTTTACTTGGATTTGTTCTGATGATCTCTTATGTCATCTGAATGTAAGATTTCTTAGAGTTAGTTATAACAAGCCTAAAATTCAAATATTCAAATGTGTAGGGTATTTTTATCACACACGGCTGCCCCAAGCTTAAAAAATAAAGCAAATTTATGCATTAGCCTTCAAAAATGAAAAACTGCATTGAAATGTGCTGCGCAATTTAACTTGATTATATTTTAAAGTAATTCGTGTTAGTCACAGCCATGTCCTGGCTAGGGAAGAGGATGTCGAGGTAATTACAGTGCAGCTAAAGTGCCCAACGATATGGAATACTAGAGAAAAAGATGATAGAAATGGAAAATGGGGATTGAATGGGTGAGCTTTTCAGAATCCTCGGAGGAGAAGGTAAATTCAAACTATAGCTATTTCCTGATTATTCAGAGATGAGCATCCAGTGTATAAATTACATGGGCCAGGCCTAGGGTCTGAAGGGTTGCTGATAAATTGCTTTTGGTGAAATCCCACTCGCCAGTTTTATTATACAGAAAAATCAGGTTAGTATTGAGATCAAAGCTCAGAAGAAAGGACCAAAAACCCCACAAAAAGACAAAATAGTCTCTAGTATTACAGAGAAGAAGGAATGAGGTGGAATAAAGGTATATGGTAAGACAGATGTGATTGGTAGACAAAGGATTTAGTCACATCTTGACTGAATGTAATGTATATTAGATGCTAGTACATTTTAAAACCATCACAAAGATGTGCTTGCCTTCTTTTTTAAAAACAAAATATTTTTATTGATTTTTAGAGAAAGAGGGAGAAACATGAATCAAGGGGCTGCCTCCTGCATGCCCCTTACTGAGGATCAAGCCCACAACCTGGCATGTGCCCTAACTGGGATTTGAACGAGCAACCTTTCGGTGCATGGATGACCGAACCAACTGAGCCTCACCAGCCAGGGCACTTTTGTTCTTCACAAGGCTTCACCTCTGTAAGTTAAGCACTTATATCAGTAATTTTTCAGCTATATCATTGTTTTATTCTCTACAAGATACATGTATTTATTCATTAATTTAACACATATGTATTAAGCATGTACTATGCTCCAGCCTCTGTTGTATGCAGTATGGATACAGCTATGAAGACAAAACTCTATGGCCATTTGTAACTGGTAGTGGGAGAAAGATCATAAATAAAACAGAGAATTAGAAACACACACACACACACACACACACACACACACACACACACACACATATATATATATATATATATATATATATATATATATATATATATAAACCTAAGCGACCATTACGACAGAATGACCGGAACAACCAGAACGACTGGAATGACCCATTGCTATGACATGCACTGACCACCAGGGGCAGATGCTCAATGCAGGAGCTGCCCCCAGCCCACAGGCCCTGATCACCGATAGGGCCTGCTGGCCAACTTCCTGGTCCCTCCCCCACAGCTGGCAGGTCCCCATTGCCTGATCGGGGCTGGGCCCCGAGCTGGGATGGGGAACTGGGGATGGGTGACGGCAGATGCGGGCAGTGAGTGAAGGAGGAGATGGGGAAGCAGGGAGGCAGGGAACCATGCAGTGGCAGTGCACAGGTGGTGAGGGAAGGAGGAGGTGGAGAGGTGGGGAACCTGATTGAGCCTGATCACCAGCCAGGCCTAGGGACCCCACCCATACATGTATTTCGTGTACTGGGCCTTCAGTATAACATATTCAGAAATTGCAGTTGCTGAGGAAAGGCAGACTAAAAATTTGGGGGTGGGAAGAAGAAGTGCACTTTTAAGCAGAGTGACCAGGGTTGAATTCAATGAGGTGACCTTTGAGTGAAGAGCTGGAGGAGGAAAGGGGACCCTGCAGATATCTGTGCATGGACCTGACACTGAGCATGTTGGAATGTTCCAGAAGAAGGAGGCCAGTACTATAGCTGGCACAGAGTGTGATCAGGTGGAGGAAATGGTGAGATGAGGTCATTACAGGCCCTGGACTCTCCCTGGGCCTGGGTTCTTTCCTGAGTGACACAGAAAGCCACTGGAAGGTTTGGAGTGCACGGCTGACAGTATGTGGCTTACAGGGTGACTGGCTGCTGTCCTGAGAATGGGCCCTGCATGGCAGAGAGTGACACCAAAGGAGGCTTGGTGAGGGGATCAGGGGATTGAACAAAAAATAAAAAATAAACTCATGGATACAGACAACAGTGTGATGATTGTTGGGGGGAGGTGGAAGAGGCTATAGCGGGGGATAAATGATGATGGAAGAAGATTTGACTTGCGGCGGTGAACACACAATATAGTGAACAGGTAATGTGTTGTGGAATTGTGCACCTGAAAACTGTATAATTTTATTAACCAGTATCACCCCAATAAATTAAATTTAAAAAGGTGCAAAAAAAAAGACTCACTAAACCTCTCTGTGCTGTTTCCTCATCTACAAATTAGGGCTAATAATGCCTAGTTCATAGGATTGGTGTGAGAACAAAATGAAATCTTATATGTAAACTAGAGGCCTGGTGCACGAAATTGGTGCACTTGGTGGGGTCCCTCAACCAGGCCTGCACACTCTTGCAGTCTGGGAGCCCTCGGGGGATGTCTGACTGATGGATTAAGCCTGCAGGGGAGCAGGCCTAGGCTGGCAGTCAGACATCCTTAGCATTGCCGCAGAAGTGAGAGAGGCTCCCACCACCACTGCTATGCTCACCAGCCATGAGCCTGGCTTCTGGCTGAATGGCACTCCCCCTGCGGGAGCACACTGACCACCAGGGGGCAGCTCCTGCTTTGAGCATCTGCCCCATGGTGGTTAGCACACATCATAATGACTGGTTGACTGGTCGACTGTCTGCCCCCTGGTTGTCAGTGCACGTCATAGCGACTGGTCAACTGGTTGACCGTCTTCCCCCTAGTGGTCAGTGCACATCATATTGAGCGCTTGAGCAGCCTTAGCATATCATTAGCATATTATGATTTGATTGGTTGAACAGATGACCAGACACTTAGCGTATTAGGCTTTTATTATATAGGATTCCATAGAACCATGCCTGGAAAATATCACATTGTTTATATTGGTTAATGTTCTTATCATCCTAATATATAAAAAGCCAGGAGTCGTCATGACCAAAACAACTGGACGGATGACCGAAAAGCAGGCTGCATGAGGCAACAAGGCCGGCAGGGGGGTTAGTCAGGGACGACCAAATGACTGAACAGCAGGCTGCGTGGGGTGACCAGGTTGGCAGGGGGGGCAGTTGGGGGTGACCAGGCCAGCAGGGGGGGGCAGTGAGGGGTGACCAGACAAGTGGGGGGCAGTTAGGGTTGACCAGGCCAGCAGATGGGGGCAGTTGGGGGCGACCAGGCCAGCAGGGGTAGCAGTTAGGGGTGATCAGACCGTCAGGCAGAGGCAGTAGGGGTGATCAGGCTGGCAGGCAGGTGAGCAACTAGGAGCCAGTGGTCCCGGATTGTGAGAGGGATGTCCAACTGCTGGTTTAAGCTGGCCTAAACTGGCAGTCAGACATTTCCTGAGGGGTCCCGGATTGGAGATGGTGCAGGCTGGGCTGAGGGGACCTCGCCCCACATGTATGAATTTCATGCACCATGCCTCTAGTCTATAATAATAAAAGCATAATATGAAAATCGACTGAACAACCGAATGACTGAACAGCAGAACGACTGTCCAGATGACCTTGCGGACAACCATGCTTTGACATGCACTGGCGCCAGGCCAGTCAAGGTGGTTGCAATGTGATTCGTCAGGGAGCCCTGCCATCGCACCACAATTCCCTGCAGAGGGAGGCTGAGGCCACCCTCTGAGGGGCGATCAATTAGGGGTCAGGGGCTCTGCAATTTCCCCAAAGAAGGAGGCCCAGGCCTCAATTGTGGAGCCCTGGTCAGTGGGCAGGGCCTCCCTCTGCTGGGTGATCAATCACAGAGCCCCACAATCGATCTCCCCAAAGAGGGAGGCCCAGGCCACCTGGCTAGTAGTGCTGCAGTACGTGGGTGGAGCCTCCCTCTGTGGGGCGATCAATCTGGGGGCCCTGTTATCAATTGCCCCACAGTGGGAGGTCCAGGCCACCGGCCAGCAACACTGTGGTGGGTGTGGTGGCTGGCCAGCGATTGCCCCACAGAGGGAGGCCCAGGCCAGCCAAGTGATCACACCCTACACCTGTCACCACAGAGGGAGGCGACTGGTTGCGGGGGGGGAGGGGGAGCACCACACACTGGCAAGTAGCAGCCATGGTGGGGGCAGGGCCAGCTGCCAGCAGCGGGGGGGAGAAGGAAAGCCCCGATAGACACTGATTGCTGGCCAGGCCTAGGGACCCTACCCAGGGGATCCCAGATTGCGAGAGGGTGCAGGCAGGGCTGAGAGAAACCACCTGTGCACGAATTTCATGCACTGGGCCTCTGGTTATTATAATAATACTAGAGGCCCGGTGCATGAAAATTCATACACTGGAGAGGGGGAACCCTCAGCCTGGCCTGCCCCCTCTCACAGTCCAGGAGCCCACAGGGGCAGGAGGCGACCTGGCAATCAGGGAAAGGCAACACCCCATCACACCTCTGCTGCTGCCATTGCCAGCAGCACAAACCTCTGCTGGCCCTGGTTACCTGAGCCTCGGTTGGCCCTGGGCGGCTGGGCAGCCACCATCTGGGGCTTGCCTGCGCCTCAGGCTGGCCCTGGGCAGCTGGGGGCTGAGGAGACTGGGGGACTCTGGAGGCAGGCATGTAGAGCAGCCAGACCTGCCTGGGGGCAGGCCTAGCCTTGCCACGCACCTGCCGTCCCAGCAGGCTGAGGGTACTAAGTGCCGCCATCTTGTGGCTATGGGGCTGCCATCTTTGAGGGCATGGCAGTCAATTAGCATATTCCCTCCTTATTGGCTGTGGGCACCACTATCTTTCAGGGTGGGGCAGTCAATTAGCATATCCCCCCCCTTATTGTCTGTGGGCACCACCATCTTTGCGGCAGCATGAGAGTCAATTAGCATATTCCCTCTTTATTAGATAAGATGGAGAAAAGAGGATGGCAGTTTGGACTTGCCTGGAATCAGGATGAGGTTCTAAATATTTACTTAGAAAAGCTGGTTTGGGAAGCAGGAGGTGTCAGGAAGTCCGTTGTGACTTGATTTCTGAGATGCCTTTCACTTACCCAAATGGGGAGCGTGAGTGAGATCTGGGCACAGATGCTGGCCCACATCAAAGCCACTGCTGTTCCATGGAGACATGGATCACCATTCCCAACATGTGTTTCATATTTAGCATTCATTTTGTGTACATTTCCTGCAATATGTCCTACTAGTCAATGTTTTTATATGGAAATATTATTTGATACTTAACAAGTCACATTTAGCACCAAATGGCTTCCCAACACAGCAGGAGAGTCACCCCTTTGACCCCACTATGCAAGCAATGAAGAAGGCTGAGGTGCTACAGCTGCTTCCAGAACCCCAACTGCTGTGGAGCTTTGCACGCTATTAATGCTGCAGCAGCATTGATTATGGTCTGTAGTGTGCAATTATGGGCACATGCATCTTCACTCTTACCAGCTGATGCCTGAACTTCCTTTCCATTATCGGAAACATTTCCATTTCTGAGGTCATGAGAGTGGGAGTTAATGGTGGCTGATCTGCATTCCTTCTGTGGGCCACAGTTGGGAAATTGTTAATGTTCCTTGCTTAGTGAGTGAGGGAAGCCTCTGTCTCTGTCCCTCTCTTTGTCCTTTCTCTACCCAGATTGAGTAGAAGTAGAAATAGAAGTAGTAAAAATAACAATATAATAACAGTTAAAATTTACAGAGTCTCTTATGCCCCAGGGCTGTGCTATTCATATTCAGTTTCATGCGAGGAAGCTGAGGTCCAATAGAGTTCAGGTCTTCGAGTCTCGCTTCTAAAGAGTGGAGCCGGGACTCAAGCAAGCCCTTGACTCTCCAGCCACACTTCTTGCCCCACACTGTGTGCTCCAAGCCCTCTCCAGATTGAGTTCCATTCTCTCTCTCTCATTCCTACTTCCCAATTGTCATGTTCAGACGGATGAAAAATGTGCAGAAAGTTGATATAACTTAAACCAGCAATATTTTCTCGACTTATTTATTTTTATTTTTTAAAATGTGTTTTTATTGGTTTCAGACAGGAAGGAAGAAGGAGAGAGAGATAGAAATATCAATGATGACAGAATCATTGCTCAGCTGCCTCCTGCATGCCCACTACTGGGGAGCGAGCCCACAACCCAACCAGGGCATCTGCCCTGACCAGGAAACAAGCTGTGATCTCCTGGTTCATGGGTCAATGCTCAACCACTGAGCCAAACCAGCTGGCTCAGGGACACTTTTAGATGGTGCCGCAATGAGCAGTCACCCACCAGCTAAAGAAGGAGGGAGTACAGGGAGCTGCAGGATGAAACTAAGAGCAGATTGAGGTCTGTGCATTATCTGTGGATTTTTGTGTCCTGATTGCTCCACGCAATAGAGTGTATTTTTTTGTTTGTTTTGCTTTGTTTTGTTTTTATTTTCTGGTGGCCAGGAGGAAAGGGATTTCATAAAGCTCTGTAATTCCCTCTTATAAAACAACTGATTGGATGCATGGACTTCGCAGCCTATTTATCACCTCTCATAGAAACCAAATCCCTACAGATGAGGATTGGCAACGTGGAAAACGCTGACACAACCTAATCCACTCAGAAAAAAAAAGACAGGCAACTTCTTTCCCCATGGATTTAGTTAGCCGTGTATATTTTCATCTGGAAATAAGTCCTATTATTGGAGCTTGGGGGCAGGTGTCAAGAGATTCTCATGCCTTCAGGAGGGGGAAACTGCTTTTGATGAGGGTTGCTGGAAATTATTTACTAACGGACTTAGTTTAGCTCTTTCAGAAAGAGAGAAACAAAAGATGTGTAATTCCTTTGGCTGCCCTGGCGGAGGTACTCACTGCAGACAACATCCTGCCTTTTGCTTAGCCACGTGAAGGGCAATCCTCTTGTCTGAATGTCAGGCTGACCACTGGGATTTGAGCTAAATCAATGTTAAAAACAAACACATTCTAACATTTGGAGTTAACTGTTTCTGAAAAATATCCGACAGAGTGACAGATGCTGTTAAAAAGATTATATTCATTATTTTGTGTAGATAGATATAGCTATAGATGCTATTTTTCGTTATAAATCAAAGAATCACTTTGGTTTCCTTTTTCTTTTTATGAAATGCTTCATTATTACATACCATTTAAATTTCTTTATTGATTAAGGTGTTATATATGTGTCCTTATTCCCCCATTACCCCCCCCATCACTCCCACTCATGCCCTCACCCCCCTGTTGTCTATGAACATATCCCCTTTAAAAAGACATCTGTGGCTGGCTGCTGTAGCTCAGTGGTTGAGCATCAACCTACTAACCAAGAGGTCACGGATTTGATTTCTGGTCAGGGTACATGCCCAGGTTGCAGGTTTGATCCCCAGTAAGGGGCATGCAGGAAGCAGCCTATCAATGATTCTCTACCATCACTGATGTTTCTATCCCTCTCTCCTCCCTTCCTCTCTCTCTTTTAAAAAAAAAAATCAATAAAAACATATTTTTAAAAAGATATCTGTCTTTGTTTGTTCTTGGTTATCAGTATACAACCCTCCCCTCCCCACCACATTCCAATTCCTAGAACTTCTCCCTTTGAAGACTTTGGTGGGAGAAAGGCCCCACTTCCGCGGTAGCATGAAGGGAACATATATAATACCCCCCTCACAGATGCTAAGCTACGGGCTTGTGAGTTGGGCTCATGCCACTGGAGACTCCCTCATGGATGCTGGAATTCGAACAAGTGATGCAAACAGGACAAGGCCTGTGGAATTCGTTCAGAGCAGAAATTTTCAGGAAGCCACAGCCAGAGCGAGTCCAGTGGCCCCAGTGGCCCACTCCAGTGATGACATGGGCCCAGCAGCAATATGCTGATGAGGTCTTTCTGCAGCTTGGCCTCGGCCACAGGTGCTGCTCCTGGGCTATTGCTCTCAAGCCTCATCTCCCAGGCCCCCATCAACTTTGCAAGCCAGGCAAGGCCAACTAATTCATACCTTCTACTAGGTCACCAAGAGGTGGGCTGTACAGCTCACAACTCAGAATCTGACTAATAAAGCACTTGTAGACATTTACTTTAAAATCACTTTTTTGGCCCTGGCTGAGAAACCCAGTTTGTTGGAACTTCATCCAGCTAATCAGGTTCAATACTCAGTCAGGGCACTACAAGAATCAATCAATAAATACATTAATAAGTGAAATAACAAATTGATGTTTTTCTCTCTCAAAATAAATAAAAAATAAAATTACTTTTTTAAAAATATATTTTATTAATTTTTTACAGAGAGGAAGAGAGAGGGATAGAGAGTTAGAAACATTGATGAGAGAGAAACATCGATCAGCCACCTCCTGCACACCCCCCACTGGGGATGTGCCCGCAACCAAGGTACATGCCCTTGACCGGAATCGAACCTGGGACCCTTGAGTCCGCAGGCCGTCGCTCTATCCACTGAGCCAAACCGGTTTCGGCAAAATTACTTTTTTAATTATCAAAATAATGCATGCTACATTGTAGAAAAGTAGAAAATGTATAACTAAAAAGCCACCGCAAAAAAGTTCAATTTTAATCCCAATATCCAGAGACCACACATTTTACCATTTTGGTTCTATCCTTCTATTATTATTATTATTATTATTATTATTATTATTTTGTTTAAGAAAATAAGATCATTCTCTCTACTAGTCTTCTTCCTGCTTTTTTGCTCAACAGTATATAATCAGCATTTTTGCTTTTGGAAACCATTCTCCAAAACATTGCTCTTTTTCCTTTTTTTAAAAGAGAAGATGGAGGTGGGATTTATTGAACTGAGGTTCAATATGTTTTTTCCTATCTTTATTGAAGTATCATTAGCAGATAAAAATTATATATTGCTGTGCATGGAGCTATAGATATAGATTAATGATTCTCAACCTATCATGGTTTTGCCCTCAGGGGTCATGTGGAAATACCTGGGGGAATTTGGGGTTGTTACAGCTTGGGGGTTGCTACCAATATCACAGGTAGAGATCAAGGACACTGCCACACATCCCATAAGACCCAGGACTGCCCCACAACAGAGAATCACCTGGTCCCAAATGGCAGTAGCACAAAAGTGGATTGTTGTGCATTCATGTACATTCACTAACCCAGTTCTTTAGGGTTTGACATTTGCTTCCAATTTTTCAGTATTGTGAGTAGTGCTGTTATGAATACCCCTGTAAGCACACATGTCATTGCACACACTTCTAATAGTTTAGAATTAGGTAAATATCTAACATTAGATTTGCTGGGATAATAGAGAAAGTGATTTTTAGAGCTTTTTATAAACACACCCAGATTACCATCCTATGGTGCTGTAGACTCATCGTCAGCTGGGTGTCCCGTCATTTCCAAAGCTTCACCAAAGCTGTGCCTGGCTACTTTTAAATAAGAATATTTGCTGGGCAAAATGTAATATAATTTTGTATATATTTCTTTCATTACTGGCAACATTGAAATAATCGAGCTAAAAATTGGCTTTCCTCATTTTAATTATAATACCATTAGCACCAAGTAAACATGATGTCAGATGTTGATTTGAGATAGTTGTTTTTCTAATGTTTAAGTTTAAAAATTAAAGGTTAGCCTCCACCATTTGTCAAGTGATCTTTTTGTGAATGAATTAATCTTCCATTCTCTGAATTAATGTCAAAGCTACATGGCCTTGAGCAAGTAACTAAATCTCTCAAGGACTGTGTTGGCTTCTGCACAGATGAAGAGATAAGGGAAATGTAGAGATTGAATTTAGAGTTCATTTTCTCAGTTCAGATAGTGGAAGAATTTGGAGGGAGCCTTGCGGTGGACAGTCAGACTGAGTTTGCCTTTGCAATGAAGCATTTTTCTTTTTATTTTTTGCAGCTGCCTGGAGTCAGTCTCTGTGGCAGCCCCCATCCAACCAGACCTGCAGAAGGTAAGAAGGAAGAAAGTGCACATTGCAGAGGAGGGGATACAATCCAGGTGTTCCCCCTAATGCCAGGTAGCCTCTCATGCCTTCCTTTCCTCTCTGAATTCTAGATGCTTTGTTCTTGCCCAGATAGAATATATTTGTTCAGATTTAGGAAAAATGGAGACTTTTCTTCAATCTCATTCTGTGTGCACTACTTTATAGCCAACATGATTTCCAGTTTCTTGTTAAGTATGTAGCCCTTGGCCTTGTATCTAGTGCCCATGACAATTTTTCAGTATTCTGTTGGGCATTTTAATGGGCCTTGAGAGAAGAGGTGGGTGCTGGTGTTCAGATAGCCACCCTACTGGCATTCCATTGGTTGACTCGGTTTATCTTTTTGTTGGCTTCCTCTTTCTATTGTAGAATTACTATGGGGTTCTTTTTCTGTTTACTAGAGACAATTTATTGAGCCCTATTAAAGTTATTTAAATGGATTATTTTGGTCATGTCTAGACTTTCTATAAATCACCTCTCCTTCAAGTATTAACATCCCTGCTGTCTTTCTATGACTCTGTTTTTAATTGGCTACATGTATTATTTTCTAATTATTTATCTTTAAGAAGTAGAGATCTATTCCAACATTGTAGTTAACAACTAAGATAATATTTTAGTTGCTCTTGGTCTCCCCAGGTCTCCCCACTGACAAATTGAACAGGGTTGCTTCTTTTTTTTTAAACCAATGCATACTTGGCAGTAAGGCTTGTGTTATCATATCCAAGAAGCCAATTGCCCAAGCAGCACATAGTGCTTCTATGAAGAGCGAGTGGAACATGGGACTCACTACAAAGGATGGTTTTGTTCTGCCTGCACATCTCTGCACAACACACCTGGACTCCCAAAATCTGGAAAAGCAATTATGTGCACAGTTGTTTGACCAAGTCCAGAATCTTGTCAATATTCACTTAATATCGTAATTGCGAGTTAACCTTTTCTAATTCTTGCTGTATACTGGTAGCATAGGATAAGAAACAAAAATCTCCATGTGTTGCATACGTTTTACATACCAAGTGTTTCATTTCTTGATATGATATACCTCATGATACAGTGCCAGACCTCCAGTATCCTTATATATTTGTAGCTGGAGAATGATGACGATGATGATGAGAGATAACATACTTAATGCATATGTTCAATGAACTATGCTTTGTAACTGAATACATGAATATTTAATTAAATACAAAAGTTGGATTAAGGGCATGAGTCTGTGGGTTGGTTAGGAAGTTATACAGATCATGGTTAGACTTGGCTGATTTAGGCTGGCTGGCTTGGTCATATGTGTGCATGTATAATCAGTTCAAGGTAAGCTAACTACAAGCTAATTGAAGTTGTGGCTGGGATCCCTCTGTGTGGTCTCTCATTATCTCCCAGGATAGACTGGGCTGATTGTCACGGTGGAGGTTTGGCTCTAAGAGAAAACAAAAGCATTCAGGACCTCTTGAGGCTTAGGCTTGGAATTAGTACACTGTTTAGAACACTAACACTGATACTATTTGGAATACTATTCTATTTAGAATTGTAGCATTCTTGCCACATTCTGTTGGCCAAAGCAAATCAAAAAGCCTTGCCAAATTTACAGTGTGGAGAAGTCACCTCCACCTCTTGATGGAAGGAGCTACAAAGTCATATGGTAAATATGTGGTACAGGGAAAGGCATTGACATGAGGCCATTTATGTAAGCATTCTACCATAACTTATTAAGCATTAAGTCTTTCATTTAATTACCACAATATATAAGGTCAATATAATATTAGTAGTCCTATCTGATGATAAAGAACATGTACATGTGAGTGGGGACAAAATGGAATGATGCCCTGGCATGTGAAGAAATGGTACTTTTGTAGAGGATACAGATGGGGCACTTCTTCTTCTATTTTTCTTCTTCTTTTTTCCTCCATACTGTGTTTTTCTAAACCAGAAAAAAGATAGCAGGAGAGAGAAAGCAATGTTGATAATGGTAAGTTTTCTCTTATCAAATGGTTAATTGTTAGAAACTTATTATGCAATGAGTCTCTATTCTAAATATGTTTATTTAATGAAAATTGATGAATATCCTGGCTAGTAGCTGGGATAAGATTTTAGCTTTGGTTGGAGTTGTGAATTTGTATTTATTTCCAAATTTTTAACAATGCATCAGTATAATTTTGGAACAGGTTGACATGAGGACTGCTTCTCAGATTCTGTCTCTTAAGAATTATAGCATCTTCCTTGAAATCAGCTTTAGCCTGTGATAGACAGTCCTGCACTCCAAAGTGCCTCACAAGGTCAATTTTACTGGCTGTCAAGGCTATGTGACCTGTGGCTCGGCTGGGATTATTATGAGTGCTATTCTGTGTTGAGGCAAAATCTGCCTTAATTCTTCCCATCATCACTTCCATGGTCATACTATTTAATTGAACAGTCCCCCGTCATTTTCCATTCTCTTGCCTTGTTTTACTTTCTTTTGTGGTACTCTTCATTTACTTACTGATTTTGTTGTATTAATTTTTGTTTTTTTGTATGTCATTGTTTTTCTTATTGGACTATGTACTCCATGAGGTCAAGGACTTGAGTTTGTTCTCTTTCATATCTCCAGCACCTAGAATAGTGCCTAGCACCTAGAAGGCATTCAAGAAACACTGCTGAATAAATGAGTGTCACTTCTCAACACACTACTCTTTATTAGATACTAGAGGCCTGGTGCATGAATTTGTTCACGAGTGGTGTCTGGCCAGCCCCTCCCGGATTGGGGCTGATCTGGCCAGGCCGGCCGGGGGAGGGGACATGGGAGGTTGGCCAACCGTCCCAACCCCCTGGTCGAACTCCCAGTCAAGGGGACAATTTGCATATTAGCCTTTTATTATATAGGATTATGTTTTGTGTGTTGAACAAGGAGATGAAGAACAATATAGAAAGTGCAGAAGCTCCTATCACTGAAATATTGGGGGAAATCAATAGTATATGGGTCATACTTTTATTTTTATTTATTTATTGATTTGAGAGAGAGACCGACAGACAGAAACATTGATTTATTGTTTGACTTATTTATGCATTCATTGATTGATTCTTGTATGTGCCCTGATAGGGGATAGAACCTGCAACCCTGGCTTATTGAGACAATGCTCTAACCAATTGAGCCACTCAGCCAGGTCAGGGTCATATTTTAAAATTATGAATCTCCTGCTTGCACTTTAATCTGAGTTATTGTCTCCATAATTTAAAAATATTAATGGCATCCAGATCAGATAAAACATAATTAAAGACAGTAAAATATATAAAGAAATAATGGATCAATGAAAGGAGTAATGGACAACCATGAGATAAACACAATAAGGATATTCACAGAGCACTATGTCAGAGATGTCCACCCCAAGGTCCCCTTTCTAAGAGAAGCCATGTCTTTATTGTGGAGATATGTGAGTCATCAGATATGTGAACCCTTAAACATGCAAATAGGTATGATTATCAACTTCTCTTATTCTGATGCTACAGAACCCGTGGCCCTGTGATCATTTTGCTTTGGGCAACACGGGCCTATAGGGAAAGAATGTGCAGTGGAGCTGGTGCTAATATCCTGTTTACTTGATAATTTCATTTCTCATTTTAATTCAGCAGTTGCCATTCTCAAAGCCCATCCGTCTCTCAGAGCTTTATTAGTATGATTCAGTCTCCCCAAGCCAGACCAACTCCAGGACAATGACAGGAGCATGAATTAGGCTGAGAGACCCCAGACTGAGCTGAATTCCTCATTCTGGACAACCAAGTAGCCTTCCCATGTCAGGGGTACCAACCCTTCGCTGGTGTGCAATTCTTTGAATATTCATATTATTCAAATCAGGATTCACTTTATACAGCTTCTTATAGTAAACCTTCGGGATATTTCCATTAAGAAGTCTGACTTTATTTTTTTTCTAAAACAAACACATACCAAAAAAAAAAAAAAAAAAAAGTGAAGTGATTGACTTAGCAATAGAGTATGTGCCCTGGTTCCAGGATAACCCTGAAATTTGCTTCCAAAAAAGAGCTGATGTATTTATGAAAGAGGTCATGAATATTTCTCTCTGATTTTCTCTGAGATTTTTACTATGGATTATTTCTTGGAATTTGGGAGTGCTATTTTTGAAGAGTGAGCATAAAGCATACTTATTATCTTTACCTCTTGTCTTTCATGCCGTTAGGCAATCTGAGAGCCCAATCCTGTCTGTGCAGGTTACCACTGCAACCACCATGTCTTTATTTCTTTTACCTCTTTCCCCCTTGTATTAAGTGACACAAAAGAGTTGGGATCTGCTCTGGGGGAATGAATGTGTTAACTTGCTCGATGCAATGCACAAGCTTAAGCTTTAATGGATTCTTCAAGAAAAACCAGTTCGCGGACAGAATTCTTTTATCCCACAATGGTGACAGGAAAAGAGTAGCCAGGGATTTTCAATGGTGAGGAATAGAAATATGAGAACTTTTCAAAGGATAAGATGATATACAAGTTCTAAAAATCTTTCATTTGCATTTAGAATATGTCCTTCTAGTCTACAAAGAGTACAATTTTTGTTACATTTTAGATAATTATACTGACATATTGGTACTTTTAAAAGTCACTGGCCATCTATTATTTAGAAGAAAATAGAGTGGATATAGGTATAAAAAATGCTTGAGTGTATTCAACATAGTGAGTATTAGTCACTTTCTTCCTTAGGCTTAAAGTTGAACAATAGCAGCACCCTAGGCTATTTTTATAACTTGCTTATTTAAAAAATTAGTATTTCTAATGCTGAAGTCAAAATTTTTAATTCACTTATTACACAGGGATTTCCTTTCTGTATAGTTAACTCCCACTGTCCACACATCAAGGCAAGCTGAGCCCATAAGTAAGTCAGTTAGTCAGTGAATAACTGGTTCTATGTAGTGTGCTCAGTAAGCTGTGAGCAAAACAACAACAAAAGTTTAACAGATGGTCATCACTGTTGAGAAGCCGATAGGTCAGCTGTTCCTAGCAAAGTGTGGACTTGGATTTCAACAGGAAGGGTGTGGGAGAATGAGCTCCACCATTCACTGTGAGTGGCTTGATCTGGAACAAGTAATAGGACTACTGAAGGCTCTGTTTTCCCCTCCATGAACTGGAGTTTCCAAATGTGTTATTAAATTAACTAAAGTAATATTCTTTTAAAAATTCTCACTCAGTTCCTGGCATATATATCACTCAAAATATAAGTTATTTAACCACTCATCATTATGTTCATTTATTGATCCAGTAGACATGTATACTATGGCGCTGTTTTAGGCACTGGGAATACAAAGATGGATAGTCCCCTTCCCTCAATGGGTCTACCACTGAATGAGGGAAACCAAAACATTGTTAAGATAAAATTTCCAATATCAACTAAAGGCACATTTGTATTTAGCTTTTACTCTGCCTATTACATATTTTATATGTCCATGTCATAGGGCAGTCAGAAAAAATAATGGAATGATAAAAATAGATGCTAACAATTACTGATTGTATATTATGTGGCAAATAGTTGTAATATCTGATCTCAAATATTATCTTATACAATAATAAAAAAGAAATCGCCATGAAGTGCATTTAAATTCCGGTTTCACAAGCTGGAAAATGGAGGCTCATCAATCACGTAAGTAGACTGTCCATCTGGGGCATAGGCATACTTGTCTTTCACAGCAGTGCTGCCAAGCCGGGTGGCAGCCTTTAGTTTTAGGGAAGTTTGATGAAGCCCAGAGAAATGTGCAATGCACTTAGTTCAGTCATCTTTTATTGAAGTATTATAGATAAGATATGAAGCTAGCTACTCTCCAAGGCAGCAGTCGATAGCTATAATATTATATATTATATTCCTAGCACAGTCCCCAATTTCTGATAACTACCCTTTCCAAGCCCTAGACACATGGGTGTAAGGGCCTCCTCACTGAGCACCCATCAGGGGTGCTGGAACCTTTTCCAATGCATGACCCATGTGTGAGAGGAAGTTTGTAACACACATAAAGAGTCGTGCTACTGTCTAACTTGAACCCTGGGCGTTCCTTATGCACTTTACATTGAAGTTTCCCATATGGCCTACAAGGCTGCCCTCTATGGTTCCACTATTAACCTGTCAGCCTTTCTTGCCACTTTCTCTCTGGCTCATAACTTGGCAATTACTCTGTTCATTTCTCAGTTCCTTGTAGAGGAGCCCTCACTGCTTTCAGCTTTCCCTGCATGCAGGCCCCTTGGGCTGGACATGGCTTACCGGCTCTTTGGATGGTCATCACTTCTTATCCTTTTGGTTTTGCTTTTGTTTTCTTCTCCACAGACCTTCCCTGAGTTTTGAATCTCATGAGTATTCTTCCCTTTGTTATGTCTCTGTTACCTTCATTGTTCTTACAACTTATTATTTTTTTGTTTTTATTTATTTTTAAATTACAGTTGACAATATTATTCTGTATTGGTTTCAGGTGTACAGTATAGTGGTAATACAATAATATACTTTACAATATATTCCACCCAATATTTACAGTACCTACTTGGCACCATGCATAGTAATCGCAATATTACTGACTATATTTTCTATGCTGCACTTTACATCCTTGACAGGGTAAAAGAAAAGGGTGAAGTGATTATGAAATACAAATTGTTAGTTACAACTTATCATTATTATTTGATTTTACTTAATTGTTTATAAACTATCTCCCCACCAGATTGCCATCGTCATACATGTAGGTGCAAATCTGTTTTGGTATCACCTGTCTACACCTTGCCCCACAAGTAGCACAATCTCTCAAATGCATTAGGTGCCCAAAGATAATTGTTAAGTGACTGAACCAAATGATTTTATTAAAGTGGGAATCAGCTTGTTCTAGAAGCTGTGATTTACTTAGAGCTGAGATCTGGTTTTTGGTTGATAAGAAAGATGGTAAAATGCAGCCTATATGGGAGAGGGGTGTTAGGTGCCAGTCTTAGTAATTTGGATTTTAGTCACTACCACATAATTGTATTTGAAAGCACATAACAGACAGTTTACATATGTTATGTCATTTATTCTTTTTGGAGCCCTAAAGAGA
This sequence comes from Eptesicus fuscus, assembly GCF_027574615.1. Classification (NCBI taxonomy): domain Eukaryota; kingdom Metazoa; phylum Chordata; class Mammalia; order Chiroptera; family Vespertilionidae; genus Eptesicus; species Eptesicus fuscus. The sequence continues at coordinate 6,599,117 of NC_072484.1, read as the reverse complement.
GAGGTATTATAAGTAACATCATACTTAATGGTGACAGACAGGATGTCCCCCCACCCTCAGTTGAGAAATATTATTAAGACACCTGCTGTCACCACTTCTGGTCAACATTTTTCTGGAGGTTCTAGCCAGGGGATCAGGCAAGAAAATAATGTAAAAATCATATATATTGGAAAGTAAGAATTAAAATTATTTCTACTCACAGATAATATGAAATTATATATAAAAAACCCTAAGGAGTTCACTAAAATTACTACAACTAATAAATGGGCCCATACTCAACCACTGAGCAACTAGGTTACAGGATATAAGATTAATATACAAAATCAATTGTATTTCTATCTACTAGTAATGAAAAATTCAGAAAAAAATGAAAAAACAAGATCATTTACAATAACATCAAAATGAATAGACTACTTAGAAATACATATAACAATATAAGTTCAAGACTTGTATACTGAAAATTACAAAGCATTGTTGAAAGAAATTAAATAAAATGTAAGTAAAAGACATCCAATATATGTGTAGGAAGACTTAATATGAAGATGGTGATACTCCTCTAGTTACGGACAGATGCAACACAAATTTTATCAAAATCCCAGAGGCCTTGTTTGCATAATATAACAAGTTGACTTAAAATTAATATGGAGCCCTAACTGGTTTGGCTCAGTGGATAGAGTGTCAGCCTACAGACTGAAGGGTCCCAGATTCAATTCTGGTCAAGGGCATGTACTTTGGTTGTGGGCACATCCCCAGTAGGGGTTGTGCAGGAGTTAGCTGATTGATGTTTCTCTCTCATCGATGTTTCTAACTCTCTATCCCTCTCCCTTCCTCTGTGTAAAAAATTAATAAAATATATTTTAAAAAATTAATATGGAAATAGAGGAGGCCCACCCCAGAAAAATTAGTCTTGGGGAAGATCAAAGTTGGAGGAAAACGTTCATTTCTCAATTTCAAATCTTACTCCAAAGCTATAATAATAAAGGCCGTGTAGTAGTGGGCAAGAATAGGCCTATAGATCAATAAGTAGAATTGAGAATATGGGAAAAAATCTCGCATAATTATAGTCAATATGTACATGTAAAGATGCTCAAAGAGGCTAATCATTAGGGAAATAAAAAATAAAACCACATTGAGATACCATTTTATGCCTATTACAATGGCTGCAATAAAAAAGACAATCAAAAGTGTTGGTGAGGGTGTAGAGAAATTGTAACCCTCTTCCATTGTTGATGGGAATGTAAAACGGTGTAGTCCCTTTGGACAACAGGTTGGCAGTTCTTCAAAACATTAAACAGAGACCATATGACCAAGAAAGTCCACTCCTAGGTTTCTATCCAAGAGAAACAAAACTATATGCCCATACAGAACACTGTATACGCATGTTCATGGCAGAATTATCCATAACAACAAAATGTGGAAGCAACCCAAATGCCCATCAACTGATGAATAAGCAAATGAGATACTGTCATGCAGCTGAACATTATCTATAAAAAAGGTCAGTACATACTACAACATAGATGAACTGCCAAAACACTAAGTTAAGTGGAAATAAAAGACCACATATAGTATGATTCCATTTATGTGATGTCAGGTTAGGCAAATTTATAGAGACAGAAAGTAGGTTAATAGTTACCTAGGACTGATAGGGATTGGGGGGTCGGGGAGGAGAGCATGGAGGGAGGATAGGGACTGACGGTTAGTGAGCACACAATTGCTTTTTGGGTAATGAAAATATTCTAAATTAGATTATCGCGATGGTTACACAACTCTGTAAATATACTAAAAAAACATTGAATGGTACACATTAAATAGATGAGTTTTGTGGTATGTAAATTATATGCCAATAAAGCTGTTTTTAAAAAGGGGGAAAGAGAAGTGTTTATTTTAAAATTGATGTTTAGAGAGAGAGAGGAAGGGAGAAGGAGAGAGAAACATTGATGTGAACGTGAAGAGGCAAGCTCCCTATCAGGGCCTGAGCCCACAACTCGGGCCTGTGCCCTGACTGGGAATCAAACTGGCAACCTTTAGGAGCATGGGAAGATGCCCAACCAAATAAGCCACACTGACCATGTGAGAGGGAATTAACCCTAGTTTAGAAATTAAGAAAGGGGATCCCCAACAGGTTGTAGATCTAGGAAGCAGCAGATTAAGGTTTGATCCAGGTCTGTCTGGCGTCAGTTCAGCACCTGTGTTTCGGTTGGGGTTTCCTGAGCAGCAGAATCCAGCTGACTAATTTAACCTCACTTTCCTGAAAGGGGCCACATAAAGGCAGTTATCAGAAAGCTACTGACAGCTCACAACATGGAAGTGCTGAGGAAGCAGGCGCCATGGGAGGAAATTACTGGTAAAATCAGGGACCTCAGCAGTGGATCATGTCCATTTCTTTTCAGTGCTGGCACCAACTCTCCATCCCTTTCCATCCCAGAAATACACAGATGTCCTGTGGGCCTTGCTTGGACTCTTTGTCTGCCTTTATGAGAAGGGAGTCTGGGTCCAACCATTGGAAACTCCTTGGATCCACGTGGGATAATGGGCTGGGTGTTTACCAAAGAAAAGAACACTGGCTTCTCCAATGTGCTGTCTCCTCTACAGCCCTGTCTCCCCTGCACAGGCCCTGCCCCTTCCACCCTAGAACAGCCATGTTCCTTCCAAAAACCAGGCAAGTCACCTGTTGGACTGAAATTGTTTATATCATTTTCATACCGTTTGTCACACAGATATATCCTCAGAGCTATTACAGTAAACATATAGTATTTAAGGTTACCTTGGGTGGGGCCATACTAACACATTTAGAGGCTTCCTAATTACCAGGCAATAGATTTTGAAATTCTATTACCCCGATTTCCTGCTATCACTTGCCACTGAATGCATTTATGACCAGTGATGGCATTATGTGAAATTCACCTTGGCAGATCGAAACAAGTGAAGCTGGTCCAGAGAGAGCTGGAAAGATTCTGTAGAAGTCACATTCTAAAACTGCAAGGCTTAAAAAAGCAAAACATATTAAAATTAAATAAAATACATAATTTAAAAGTCCAATATCACCACTCTATTTTTCAATCCTAAGACCAGTCTTTAAATAAAAATAACTAGTTTGTAAGATTTTGCTGCTTTCAAATTCAGAAATGTCAAAGTGAAAATAATTGCTATATTTTGGTGATCTTAATTAAGCATATGAAAGCATTTCATATGTCATATTGGCATCTAGAAAGATCTATATAAATACGAGTGTCTTTTTTTAATATGTATGTTGTTATTGATTTTTTAGAGAGATAGAAACGTTGATGAGAGAGAAACATCATCGATCAGTTGCCCCCTGCCAGACCCCCTACTGGAGATTGGTCTAGGCATGTGCCCTGACCAAGAATTGAGCCATGACCTCTTGGTTCCTGGGCCCATACTCAACCACTGAGCAACACTGGCCAGGCAATCCAAGTGTGTTTAAGGTATGCTAGAGGCAGTGCTTATAAAAATATTCATATAAATCAAATGATTATCCTCTAATGGAATTAGTCTGTAAATATTACTTGAACTTGGTGGTCCTTTCATTCATATATTTCACATGTTCTCCTTTCTTTTTTATCCTTCTTTCTCCATTGTCTTTTCCCCTTTCCTTACTTATTCATTCATTTAACAAATATTTATATATAGAACACTATGCTGAACATTGGAAACAAAAAGTGAGCAACAGATCAATAATATCTGTTCACTATGAGCTTATAGTCTAGCTGGAAAAAGAAAGACATTAATTAAATAATCAAATGCACACACACATACATTCATAATTATAGCAACAACAAAAAAGGACAGTTAGGTGTGAGAATATAATTTGGATGACCTAATCTAGCCTGGGAACCAGGAAAGTTGCTTGAGGAAGCGGGATTGGAGCTGAGACCTGAAGTGTGAAGGAGTTAAGGAGGCATGTGGAATGCTTCCTGTGAGGGGGGGAGGGAAGAGCATTACACACAGAGGGAACAGCATGGATGAAGATGCTAAAGCCAAGGAGAAGAAGCTTTCCTGGAGGGCCTGAGAGAGAGAGGCAGACTGGCTCCAAGTCAGGGCACGAAAGGCAGAGTGGGCTCCCATGAATTGGGGGAGGGAAGCCTGGTGAGGGATCATTAGAGCATAGAAAGCCCTGGCAGACTTTAAACAGGGGAGGGAAAAGATCAGACATGCAGTTTAAAAGCTCTCTCTTGCTACTTGTGCATTGCAGAAAGCAGGGGCAGATGCAAAGGAAAGCAATTTGGTGGCTACAGCAGTAGGCCAGGTGACAGATGACAGATGATGGAGATTTGGGTTTCAATTTGTTTGTCTCCCTTTGGTCAATTTGCTTAACTGTTTAGAACCTTATTTTTCTTATCTGTTAAAGGGGAATAGAAATAATACTTCCCCAATAAGGTGTCTGCAAAGACTGAGATGTTGGTTATGGAAAGTGTTTACCATGACACATAATACAATAAGTCTTACCACTGTGAAGAAAAAATACTTTGTTTTAAAAATCTCTGGTAATAGCCCATGTTCTGACATCTACATTGTCTGATATTAATATAGGTCTTCTTTTCTTTTTGATTAGTGTATATGTGTTCTATTTTTTAATCCTTTTACTTATGTCCTATCAATGTCTTCATATGTAAAGGGATGTATAATTAATTTCTGTTTGGTTCTCCCTCCATTCGATGTCTGTGTTCAGAAAATATCCTCCAGATAGAAAGTCAAGACAACTGTAGAGCTCCCCTTCTTCGTTTACTCTCTCACGGATTGCAGGCCAACCCCACCTGTTGTCCAGTGTCTTTAAACGGCGGTTCCCTCCATTTTTTCTCATTTTCCAGAAGAAGGTCAAGCCCTGCCCTTGTTACCCCATGATTGGAAATAGACCAGACATTTGAGCAGAGACTTGAATGGTGATGCATCTTATATTTTAACTTAATTATAACCAGTAAATTTTCCACTTGGAGTTTCTAGAATCTCTTGAGTACCTACTAATAACTATATAAAGTTATTGTCTAAGTCGTTTAAGTTTCCAGCACCACTTAGTAATCCATTTGATATTGATATGACATTCTGACAATGGCTTCAGGACCCTGAAATTTCTAAACATCATAAAACAAAATGGTTATTCTGGTGGGGGAAAAAAATCCCATAAAAATCTTAAAGTAGAATGTTACTGAGTGTTTTAAAAGTTAATGTGTGTGCCCCAAATATATAAAATTGATATCAGGGGGACCATCAAAATCTACTTATAAGACATTAAGCTATTTACAAAGCATTTACTAATAGCACTTGCTATTGGATGGTTAATAACCCAGTTCCTCAGATATTAATATCACTGGAATTCATGTCAAGTAGTTGGTGCCTAGTATGCAATCTTTCCCTGTTTTTATTTTATTTGACTTCCCTAACTCCTTGAGATGGGCTCAAAATCCTTGGTTGTAGCATGGCCAGTGGGAACAATTATAGCATTCATCTTGTAAAATAGCCAGTATTCCCGCTTAAATTTGATTTTCAGATAAACACCAAATACTCTTTTTCATATAGATAGGTCCCAAATATTGCATGGCACATGGTTATAGTAAAAAATTGTTTGGTGTTTATCTGGAATTCAAATTTAATCATGTATCCCATATTTGTATTTGCTAGATCTGCCTGCGCATATCTGGCAGTCCTGTTGTGGCAGATTTCACCTGGACACTCACCTCACAGAGGGAAGATCTCATCTGTCCTAAGCCATGGCCCATCGGTAATGAAGTGCCCAATGGAGAATCCCCCAAGTCATTGCTGCACTGTTCTCATCTTCCCAAACATCTCATTTTTCTTTGCAGGGAGAGCATATCAGATCAAGTAAACATTAGAACTCAAAGCTTTCATAAAATATTGAACACTTAATTTGAGTTTCTCAAAGCAGCCCAGCCTACTTTAACTGTTTGAAAAGTTTGTGTGTTTGCTAATAAACAATTCCCCAGAATTCTATGCTGTGCAGCTAAGGAGAAGACTGGGCAGACCCCTTTCTCCACTACATTCTTCCCAACATGGTTAAAATCAGGCCAGACCTGCAGCTTTTACACCAACCACATTTCCCTTTCTGGAAAGAGTATAAGGCCCTTTTGGCTCCAAGGAGAGGGTTTCAGGTGGAAAACGATGCTTACTTGCTTTTCTTCTCTGACTGTCACCTCACTGTGCCTATCTTGGAGCAGGAGATGAGGGTGTGGAGGTAGATGAATCCAGTCCAGTAACATCGCATAGGAAGATGCATCCAGGATAACTGAATAGTCACAAGATGAATTATCTATGATGGAGAAAGAGATGGAATTTATCAAAAGACAGTGTGATAACAAAACCTAAGTAGCAGAATCAATAATCAGGTATTGGAGTCAAGAAGTATAACCACTGGTTATCGCAGGATGAACAAAATCACAAATGTAACTGTAGGAGCACAGAACTATCTTAGATACATCAGTGTCTGAATACTGCAGCAATATTTAGTGTCCAACGATTGCTTTCAATTGTTGCCTAAATCATCAGGCCCAAAAGATATTTTAAGGTAAATTCTCTTGGGCTTTAGATCTGGGAATCTATTTTAGGTCTTTGTAATGAATTCTGATAGAACACATTTGGGGATAGAGCCACACTTATTTATTTATTCGCTGATGCAACAAATACCAGAAAGCTCATTAGGTACTGAAACTATTTTCCTTTTTTTCTCCCCTAAGATTTCAGCTCTCATAAACTTTCATTCTAATAGACATAGAGCAAACAAACAATCAAAATAAATCAAAATAAAAACTAAATACGTCAGATAGTGATATGGGCTATAAGAAAGGAAAATAAAAGAGTAAGGAGGGAGAGTGTGTGCCTGGTGGAGAAGGGTGGGCACTATTTTAAATATGGTAATGATGAAAGTCTTTGAGATGAGACCAGAATAAAGGATCAATCCAGATGCAGAGAATATTCCTGATGCCCTGAGAAGGTTCATGGAACAGCAGGAAGGTCACTGTGGCTGGGGAGGCAGTGACCAAGAAGGGGGTGGTGGAAGGTGAGTTCCCAGAGTCATCCGCAGATCAGATACTCAAACCCTGCAGACATATTAACAAGGTGGGCTTTTATTCCATCGATAGTGGAAAACCCAGGAAGGACTTAGAGCAGGGAAGTAATGTGATCAGTTTTACCTTAAAGCCTCACTCTGGTTGTGGAAAGTAGGGATACCAGTTACATGGTTATGTAGTTGTCCAGGTGCATAATGATGGTGGAGATGAGAAGTACCCAGGTGGTGGGGATGAGAAGTACCCAGGTGGTAGGAATGAGAAGTACCTAGGTGGTAGGGATGAGAAGTACCCCGGTGGTGGGGATCAGAAGTACCCAGGTGGTGGGTTTGAGAAGTACCCAGATGGTGGGGATGATAAGTACTCAGGTGGTGGGTTTGAGAAGTATCCAGATGGTCAGGATGAGAAGTACCCAGGTGGTGGGGATGAGAAGTACCCAGATGGTGGAGATGAGAAGTACCCAGGTGGTGGATGAGAAGTACCCAGGTGATGGAGATGAGAAATACCCCAGTGGTGAAGATGAGAAGTATATAAGTGATGGAGATGAGGAGTGTTTGGATTTAAGACAGGTTGTTGTCAGTAGAATTTACAGATCAATTGGTGTGGGCTGTGAGAGAAAGGCAAGATTGCAAAATGTCTTTGAATATTTGGCATGATAATTCAGTCAATGAAGATACCAGTTATTATGGTGGCAAACATTCTGGAAGTAGCAAGTGTGGGTATTGAGGGATCTGGAGTTAGTTTTTCATATATTAAGTTGGAAATTCCTCTTAGACACTGAAGGGGAGATATCAAGTAGGCAGGTGAATCATAGAGAGTCAGTTTTAAGGGAAAATTCCAAGGCTGGAAATATTAGTTTGGGAATATTCAACATTTAGATAGTATTTTCAATTTGCCATTAGATACATACAGAATAGATGTTACATAGTACACAATTTCAAAATCACTAATCTGTGGAGCACTAGTTCTATGAGATATGGTACCCATATTTTCATTTCCTGGTGGTGATAATATTCTACAAGTGTATCTTAATAGGGTTTGGGTTGCCAGGTGTATGCATTTGTCAAAATCTTTACCTCCTGCCCTGTCTGGTGTTTCTAGGTCATTAGAGCATATGCCCACACACCGAGGGGTCTTGAGTTTGAATCCTGGTCAAGGGCATGTACCTGGGTTGCAGGTTCAATCCCTGGCCCTTGTCTGGGCATGTACAAGAGGCAACAAATCTATGTGTCTCTCTCACATTGATGTTTCACTCTCCCTCCGTTCCTTCCTCCTTTCCACTCTCTCTAAAAACCAATGGAAAAAATATCCTCAGGTGAGAATTAACAAATAGGGGGGAAAAAAAAAACTTCACCTCTAGAATAAACCACTGTTTTGTGTTTTTTTACACCATAGATTGTTTTTGCCTATACTATGATTTTAATTAAACTTTATAAATTTTATCATATGATATATATTCTTTCATGGAAGGCTTCTTTTGCTCAACATGATGTTTTTGAGATTCATTGGTGAGGTTTTAAGATTTACTAAGTGTATCAGTAGTTAATTATTTTGTATTTATGAGTAGTGTTTCATTATGTATATAAACCACAAATTTTTCAATTTATTTTCCTTTTGGTGGAGATCTGAGCTGTTTCCAATTTGAAGCTATACTGAATAAAGTTGCTGTAAGCATTTCTGTACATATCTATTTGTGAACATATATTTTCATTTCTCTTGGGGAAATACCCAGTTGAATTATTGGTCCACAGGTTAGGCATATAATCTATATATATAAAAGCCTAAGTGACTGTTGCAACTGAAATAACCGAATGGTCGACTGAACAGGCTGTGTGGGGTGACCAGGCCAGCAGGGGTGTTAGTGAGGGCCGACCAAATGACTGAGAAGCAGGCTGCAGGGGGCGACCAGGCCAGCAGGGGGGCAGTTGGGGTTGACCAGGCCAGCAGGAGGGGGCAGTGAGGGGTGACCAGGCTGGCAGAGGGGGGCAGTGAGGGGCAACCAGGCTGGCAGGGGGGGGCAGTTAGGGGCGACCAGGTTGGCAGGGGGGCAGTTAGGGGCAATCAGGCAGTTAGGCAGGTGAGCAGTTAGGAGCCAGTGGTCCTGGATTGTGAGAGGGATGTCCAACTGCCGGTTAAGGCCCCATACCCAGGATAGGACCTAAACCGGCAGTTGGATATCCCCCGAGGGGTCTCAGATTGGAGAGGGTGCAGGCTGGGCTGAGGGCACTGCCCCCTCCCCCTAATGCATGAATTTCATGCAATAGGCCTCTAGTTAGTTTTAAAAGAAACTGCCAGAAATTTTTCCAAAATGATATTATTTTACATTTCCACCTCAAAGTTGGGAATGTTCTGATTGTTTTACAACCTTACCAATACTTGATGTTATTAGTCTTTTTAATTTTAGTCATTTTGTTATTCACGGAATGGTATTTCATTGCATTTTTTGTCCTGAATGACTATTGATGTTGAATGCTTTTTCAAATACTTAGCCATTCATGTGTCTTTTTAGTGAAGTATCTATTTAATAAGTTTACCCACAGAAATCTCTTCTACAGCTATTTAAATGCTAAGTTGCTATAATAAATTCACCTTAGAATAGTTACTTGTCAATCAATATTGCGGAAAGTAGTCAAGGAGGAAGTTATTTATGTATTGAGTTGAGAAATAATTATATGTAATTTCATAAGTACTTTTATCTCTGACAAAACAAATTAAACTGGTTTTCATTAAGAGTTAATCAATTTACTGTAATGTTGGAAAATAATATTGGATATTAGTGGATATGTGTAATTTATGAATTTTAATTGTGAAAACATAGAAACCCCAAATCAGTTACCATAAGTATATTAAACTGCTAATTTATTAGCAGTATATTAAACTGCTAATTTATTTCATTTTTTTTCTGCTCTTACTGATACAAAAGAATTTGAACTTTGTATAAGACATAGCATCCAACATACTTTATTTTGGTAAAATCCTTTAAGTCTGGTTTGGTGTGCTTCATTGACCAACTATGAACATATATAAACAGTGATATTTAGTGAAAATTTCATGTGAAAAACAATTTGTAATAAACACATTGCTGGATATGTTTCTGAGTGGCTACACTTTTCATTAAAGAGAAGAATGAAAAATAATGTCAAGAAATCCAATCTGTCTCCACTGTGGTCAGAGAGATCAGTAAATGGCCTTCTACCCCCAAAAACCTGAGGTAACAGATCAAGCACATGTCCAGATAATGAGAAACCAGAACTCAGCTCGTCCACCCTCGTGGAACAATAAATGTAGTCTGTGAACTTGGATTTTCAGGGCTCATCGGAGATTTTTATTTTCCTAAGTACATTTTTAACCTCACAAACATGATAATGTTCACATAATTCAAAGGACTAAAGGACAAAACAAGGCATTTGACTCAAACTTTGGTCATCAACCATTTACCCACAAGCCTTTCCAGAAAATAAAATAGTCATTTATAAAATGATGTGCTTCAGCCTTGGGTTCACATATACAAAGCAGAAAGCACTGTCCTAATCCGCCCGGACAGTCCCTTTTTCTCCAGTTAAACCTATTGCTAACCTGCCCAGGCAGGCAGCCTGCACAAAATGACTCACTACCACTTGAAACAGCTCCCCACTGTACATAATAATACCATTTTACAACCACATTTGCCACGGTAAATCTACCTGGGAACAGTTAACTTGTCAGTTTGCATTGAGGGAAGGTCACACCTAACAGTCAAAGAGAAGGTTTCCTGCAGTCTGAGATCTGAAGTCTTTCAGGAGACTTTTTAATCAATACCCTACAAATATTACGGAAGCTTCCGCTGAAGCAAACAAAGAAGGTTGTTTTTGTTTGCTTGTTTGTTGTCATCTGTTGCATTTGTTAGGAGAGGCTAGAGTAGACCTTCTTGATTTTCCTAAACGTGTCAGAGTGAGATTAATAGAAGCCAAGTCACGATGCAGCCCAGAGCAGCTGTTTTATAGTCTAACGCTGATCAACTTACAATCCACTTCGGACACCTTTGGGGCCTTTCTTCATGTGTGTTTGGCGGGTAAAACTATCCACTGCAATTCACAATGGTGAAGGGATGTAGCTTTCTGTATTCTCTCCAACACCTACATTTAAATTCTGTTTTGAGGCCCCTTCCTGGCCAGGTGATAGGAATGCGAATTTCAAACAGTTCAGGGTTTCCTGATGCCTTTTCTTTAGAGTTGCATCTCACTCTGGGAGTTTTCTGGAGTGCAAAAACTTAGAGGTATTGACCCCTTAGTCAGTGGACTATACCTCAACAGCACCACTCTTAAATATAAGGGTTGGTGGTATCCATCACCCCATATTCTCTTTGTAAAAAACTTTATACCCATCAGCATAGAATTAAACCCAACCTATCTTAGTGGCACTTGTTTTGTAATCCAAAATGTTCTCTTGGGATAACAAGCACTGTACATTTTTCTAACCCAGTGCTTCTTAAATCTGATGGGCAGGTGGGTCACTTTGGTATCTTGCTAAAATGCAGAATCTGATTCAGTAATGATGGGGTGGGGCTGAATCTCTGCATTTCAGCACGCTCCCAGATGATAGCCTTTCTGATGGTTCATGGACCACAATTGGAGTAGCAACAATCTAACCCACATACAAGCTTGAAATTGCTCTTAATTTGATTTATACTTCATTAGATAATGTCTTTGTTTGGGCTGCTGAAGTAACACATCCCTTTCCTCTATATAGACCATTCAATATTTTTTTATGAACTATAACTTTTGTGTTCATTTTCATCATTGCAAACTGAAAGTGTCTATATTTTAAGTAAAATATATATATATATATCTTCTTATTTACCATGCTTTATGATATCTTTTGTCAGACACTGAATCAAGATATATTCAATATTTACTCTACTGTACTCAAAATGTCCTTGAGTTAAACTCATTTCTTGAGTCTCTTTTCAATTTATTGGGGGTACCATCTACCCCACTTACACCCACAGTGTTATGAGGTGGTGATGGGAAATAGTAGGCACATGAATGTGCTTTGAAAAAAAAGTACCATTGAATCATTTTTTATTGACTCTCCTTGGCAGTTGGCAGCTATGCCCCAGAATGTTGGAAATCTTGCTCATGAAAATACCTGAGCTACACCTTCCTTTGTGACTTCAAACGCAGTCACTACAGATGTCTTGTTTAGCTGGGCTCCAGTTTGTATAGACAGAGAATCCTCCAAAGGGGACAAGGAAACATCAGCTCCCGAAAGGCACTGAATATTTTCATGGCTTAAAACCACTGCATCTGGTGAGCATAGGAACACATCTGTCCCTGCAACTGGCAAAGCCGGCCGTGCTCTTCACAGGCAGAAATAGCTTCACCTGGCATCTGTGTGGCACTGCCTGGGTATTCCCAGAGTTTGGGAACCATAGCACAAATGCTCTTTCCTTTACAATATCTGCCTATTCATGCTAACGATTCTGTATTAAAGTAAAGGGAAAGTGTGTAAATCAGTTATTGCTGCTCAAGTCAGACAAACCACATCTCGAAAGCCAGGCAATCAAAGCAGCAACAAAGGCGAAGCCACTCTCTCTCCACCAGCCACATCAGAGGGCGACACAGCTAAGGACTCCTGATTGTTTGGTGGAATTCTGAAGGCACAGCTTTCTAAGCCCCTTTAGAAGACAGCTGAGAAAATGTCATCTGATTCAGAAACTACTGCTACAGCTACATTTTTATTTTGATCAAGAAAGGATAGGGAAGATGGCCTCTGGGGTTGGGTTCAGTCACAGAGAGAAAAGTCTATTTTCTGAGCACTAAATGTCCGAGAGCCGTAGTAGCAATGCCCAGGGCAAGGCGAGACACCCAGTATTGTGTGGCAGATACCAGTTCCTTCCTGCCCAATCTGGGGAAGTCAGAAGCTCACCAGGATTCACAAAAGATCTTTTAGAGATTTCCATAAATTAATGAGCACCATCACTCCTGACACTGATATTTTATTCTCAAACTGATTTACACAGGTAGATTTTTATTTCACACTATGCATTGTGCGATGTGTTCCCTGCCATTATTAATTTGCTGCTTCATTTATTCAAAGAGTAATTCATTCAGCATCAATATCCCTGTATTTATTGATAGACATGATATAGACGGTGAGATTATGAAGATAAAGGAGACAGGCAAGATGCTGCCTAGAGGAACAGTGCTGACCTGTACACCCCTGGGGGAGCTCAGACAACCCTCCCTCATGGCAGTGTTTTCAGGCAAGGCTGGCTGCTTCACTTCTCTGAACCAGGCATAAGGTTGTCATGCACAGCCCATCTATATCTAGTCTGTCAAATTCTGCAGGCATGTGGGCTCACTCAACCTCTGCCCATATTCTTGGATGCTTTTTCAACCCTTTCTCTACAGGATGGTGCAGCATGTACTCTGGGAACCCTACACTGAAGAACTGCTTATGCAACAAGCCCCAGGCACCTCTAGGACAGATGCATCTCTTGTGGATCAGGGGCCCCCATTCCCTCCTGCCTGGTCTCTGGCAGATATTGGTGATAGTTCAGCATACATGTTCTCACTGAGGTTAAGCATGGCTTGTGACCCATTCTCACTCAATAAAATGGTCCAGACGGCCAAATAGATTGTCAGTACTGACCCAAGAGATGAATCTGCTTTTTATCCTTTCTTGGAATTTGTCATGTCTTCTTCCACTCCTTGGATGGCCCTGGTGATTTGCATCTATAACTAAGTATTCATGGTGCCCATTGTTGCAAAAAAAGCCCATGAGGTCACTCAGATTCTAGCAGGCCCCATTAGCAGAAGCACCCACAGACTTGTCAGAATAAATCCAATCTCTGTAATCTACATACACTCATAGCCACAACTTCTTAAGTCCTTTTAAACCTTGGCCAAGAAGACATTTTATTGGCTCACACAGTTGATCAATCTTGGCATGGCTGGATCCAGGTGTATAAATGATATTGTCATGAGTTTGTGGCTTACCCTCTTCTAGCCCTGTTTTCCATTTGCAGGCTTCTCTCTCCAACTGTCTGTTGTCAAGTTGTGGCAAGATAGCTATCAGCTGCTCCAGGCAGCCCTAGGGGGAAGGAGAGTGTGTCTGTCCCAGTGATTATAATGGAAGTCAGAGAGACTGTACTCACTGGCCTGCACTGGGGTAGTTGTCTATTCATTTAACCAAGTTGAGGGGATAATGGGATTGGCTAGGTTTGAAATTAGGTGTTATGTTATCCCCATCCAAGCTGCAAAATAAACATGGGAAATGAGGAGTTTCCCAAAGGAAAACCTGGTTGTTGTTACCAGAATCTAGATAGAACCAAAAATACCTACAGAGTTTCCCACCGGATGACACAAACAGGAGGAGATTGCCTTGCTGCCTAATTAGAGTCTAAAGGTGATGACTTCACCCTCGAAAAAGTCACTGTGGCCCAGAGTCTGATCATTAGATTTGCAGATCTAAACACCTTGTCTGTTTTTATAGCAGAAGACATTTGGTCTCTGGGATAATATGGCTTGTGCCAACCCAACTCATAGGGATTAATACATAAACTAGAACTCTAGCTTATTAATTGTCTCTAAGAAATATAACTTCTTCTTGACTAGAAAATGTGAGCTACCCTGATCAGCTTCTTGCCTGGGAAGATACATTAAAACCAGTGGGATATTAGTTAGGCATGAAACCAGACTCAGGGGAATTAGTTACATAAGGACATGCTGTGACACGCAACTATTATTGCTCAGTAATGCATTCCAGTAATAGCAGCATGCCTGCTGAGAAGGCTGTCATTCACATAGGCTCATCTGCACACTCCTCTCCACAGCCCTGTGAGTTCTGGGAGACTGCTGCTACATTTTGCCCTCCCCACCTTCTGATTCCTGTCACTGTTCACAAGGACCATTTCCTTTCATTGACACCATATTTAACTGATTTGTCTGTATTTGCTTTTTGATTAGCTAACAGTCCATTAATAGTTACTGTATCTTGATTTAATTAGGAACACATCAGAAATCCCAGCCTGTGTATTGATTTCAATAAGTGTTTACATAGACACTTATTAGATTTTTTTTATATAATTTCCAAGCATTATAATGGGTTAAACTCATCAAAGTCAATGTGGTAAGCCGAATATACTTCCTGGCTTTCTATATTATTGGAGGAGTCTTGCCTGTCTTCCTGGAATTTTGCCCACTATATTGGTGAAATTTGTCAATTAAGAGAATGTTCCCTTTTTATATTGAAACAAGTTCAAAATGAGTTTGTAAAAAGTGATTATTTTCTTGGGGATGTTATTATTATTAATTTCAGACTTACATAAAGTCACAAGAATAGTGTAAACAAGTTTCTAAACCTTTTCCCAGATTCATCAATTGTTTATATTTTGCTCCACTAGCCCTATGATTCTCTTTACATGGTACGTTGGAGACTTTTTGTTCTTTTCTCTGGATTCTACAGTAGGTTTGTCCTGTAAATAAAGACATTTCTTACATGGCTATAATGATCAAAATCAAGAAATTTAACATTGAAACAATGCTATTATGTTATCAACAATTTGTTTATTCTTTTAAAAAATTGCTTCAATGATTTTTAAAAACTATAGATTTTATTGATTTCAGAGAGGAAGGGAGAGAAAGATAGGAACATCAATGATGAGAGATAATCACTGATCAGCTGCCTCCTGCACATCCCATACTGGGGATTGAGCTTGCAACCTGAGTACATGCCCTGATTGGGAATCAAATGCAGATCTCCTGGTTTATGGGTCGGTGCTCAACCACTGAGCCATACCTGTCAGGCTCAATGATATTATTTTTTTTTTAACTATTTTCTCCTTTGCTCGGGTTACATTCAGCATCATGCATTGAATTTAGTTGTCTGTTCTTTTTTGGACTTTTTAATTGCATTGTGTTTCTTTGTCATTTCTGGCCTTGATGTTTATGAAGAGTATCTTGTAGGATTTCCCTTAATTTTGTTTTTTCCAGATTTTTGCATGACTAGATTCATAGTATAAACTTTTTGTCCACTTTCTTTTGTCTATTTTATTGCCTTGTGTTAAGATACCCATGATTTCCTAGCTGGTTTGGCTTGGTGGATAGAGCGTCAGCCTGCAGGCTGAAGGGTCCCAGGTTCTATTCCCGGTCAGGGCATATGCCTGGGTTGCGGGCTTGATCCCCAGCGTGGGGCATGCAGGAGGCAGCCAATCACTGCTTCTCTCTCATCATTGATGTTTCTATCTCTCTCTCTCCCTCTTCCTCTCTGAAATCAATAAAAATATATTTAAAAAAAAAGATACCCATGATGTTGGTTGATGCCGACATTGCTTAAGATGGTGTCAAGGTTAAGAGAGTGTCTACCAGGTTCCTCCACTGTAAAGCTGTTTTTCTTTCTGTTTGTAATTATTAAATAATTTGTGGAGAGATATTTTTTTGAGATTCTGAATATATTCTGATTCTAATGTTCACTTTTTCTTTTATTCCTGCCAGTAACATGTATTAAATAAGCATGTATATTCTTAGCCCATTTGACATATGAGTGAACAGGGACCAGTGAGTTAAAGGAATTTTCTTAACACCTGCAGAATTTGTGTTTTTTGCATTCTTGTTTTAAGTTCTTTAAATGACATTTCTCCTCTTACTTTTTGTTCTTACTTGCTCATCTTCTTTATCACAGGGTATCTTATATTTGGAAAAAGCTTTGGAGGGACAGGTAAACCTGGGAGGGAATATGACTGTCACTTGTGGGCTGTGGAATCTTTGGAAAGTTGTTTAAAGTTTCTGAGTCTCAGCTTTCTCTGTTAAAGGTGTAGAATAGTATTCAACTTTCAAGGTTGCTTTGAGATTAAGTGAAGGTTGATTTTTAAATGAATAACATTTGCCAGGCTCTGTCTGTACCGGGGATAGAGCCATGTGAAAACCCAGTTTTTGTTGAAATGGAAAGAGATAATCCTCAGTGACATAGTTGAGTTGTGGGCCTTGCAGGTGTCTGGGAGGAGTGAATTCCAGGTAGGAGAGAGAACTAAGTGCAAAGGGTCTTAAAATGTTTGAGAAAGGAAGCCCATATGGCTGGAGCAGAGCTGAGAATGAAAAGGATGAGTTTGAAGAGGTGGCCAGGAGCCAAATGATGTAGGCCAATGTCAGAGCTGGAGATTTGTCCTTAAGGAAATCAAAGGTATAGTACCATCAGAGGCAGATAACTGACTTTTTTCTTCTATTTTAAATGAATCACTGTTGTGTGTTGAATTGCTCAAGTCCTAATCCCCAGTATTTGGAAATAGAGTATTTGCAGGTGAGATCAGGTTAAGATGAGGTCATGCTAGAGCAGAGTGTGCCCTAATCTAATATGACAGGTGCCCTTGGAAGGAGCGGGAAACCGAATGCAGAAAAGGCCAGGTGAAGAATGAGGCGGGGGTTGGGATGATGTCTATAAGCCAATGAAGACCAAGGATTCCTGGCAATCACTAGAAGCTGAAAAAGCAAGGAGGGATCCTTAGAGTTCTCAGAGAGACAGTGGCCCTGCCAACACCTGGATTTGGGACTTTTAGACTCCAGACCTATGAGAGAATAAATTTCTGTGTGTTTTTTTAAAGCCACCTAGTTTGTGGTATTTTGTGATGGCGGGTGGCACTAGGTAATGAGTACAACTCCTTTGGATGTAATGTGAAGACTATCAAGGACCAGTTTGGAAACACGAGGCTATTAAATTCAGTTTGAGCTTTGCTAAAATTTGAGGTATCTATTAGCTACACAAAAGGAGGTTTGAGTAGGCTGACATATAAATTTGGGTTGTTACTTGGTAATGACTGTTAAAGCCATGAGACTGTAGAGAAAGTACTGAGTCCTTCCAAGTTCTCCTAATTACTAGTATTAGACTAGAGGCCCAGTGCACGACACTCGTGCACTGGGGGCAGGGGTTCCTCAGCCTGGCCTGCACCATCTCGCAGTCTGGGACCCCTCCTGGGATGTCAGACTACCAGATTAGGTCCTGTGTTGAGCATCTGCCCCCTGGTGGTTGGTGCACATCATAGCGACTGGTCGTTCTGCCCTTCGATCAATTTCCATATTAGGGTTTTATTATATGGCATTGCCAAACAATGTCAGGTGCTTGTGCTTACATCTCTTGATTGCTTAGAGATGCAAACATAATACATTTTCATAAATGGAATTATACCTTCGAGAAAGTAAGAAATTAGTTCTTTAAATCAGTAATGCACAGTGTTAGGGTGCTGAAGAATTATTCTACATAAGAGTTAAAAATTGGGTTGCTTTCCCCTCAGTCTCAAATTCTGCTTCTATATCTCTGGAATGAGGCCCAGAGTTCCTCCTTTGTGACCAGTACAGCAAGAAATCGTCAGGCAGGGATTCACAGACCACTCTTTTAACAACGCTGCTTTGACATCTCTCTGGTTAAGTTTTCTCTTCTAGGATTCACATCCAATCTGTGAGTTTCCTATGTCCAAGCTCTTGTGCGTTTCATTGTCTTAAATTGTGCCACTACCATAGCAGCCATCCTCTCAACAAGCCCAGGGTGACACATGTGCATGGAAATGATGTCAACATTGATGAACTTGTAAATCTGCCCAGAACAGAGAAGCCACAGTACAGCAGGTGAACAATGTAGAGCCGGGTGGCAAACAAGCAGAGGTGGAGGCCCGGGCACTGCCTTGCTGGGCTCAGGGTCAGACATCCCTCCTCTCCATCCCTCTTCCTTCCCCACCCCCACCTGCTGAAATGCAGCTTAAAACTGCCCAGCCTGGAAATATAGGAGCCCATGTCTCTCACTTCTGACTTCCTCTTCCCACCTGCTGGTGCCTCTTTGAGATGCGTTGGCTCTGTTTATCTATGGCTATAGTCATTCTGGACTGAGTCCTAATCAGAAAAGCAGTGTGATGCCGACTAAGCTGTAATAGGCTCTTTTTATATTACCTTAAATCCCTGCAAACATGTATTAGAAATATAGTACAGTACCAGCAAAGGATCTAAACTTCAATTTCTTTAAAATGGTCTTAATGCTCTCAATTAGCTAATTACAGTCTGTGTGTGACTGGGGAAGGTGAGAGGTTAACATACCTTTTACACACGGTGGAGGTGCCAGAGAAAAGGAGAGCATTTCTGATTCAATTTTCCAATTGTGTCCCCTTTCCTTGCAAGAATAACGGAAGAACTAGTTCTTTTCTTTTTCACTTTATTTTTATTGTTGACTCTATTACAGATATCATCATTTTCTACCCCTTTGCCCATGTCCTCCCAGCTCTTACTTCCTACCCCCGACAAACTAGCTCTTTTAAAAAGAAAGATAGCTAAGAAGGAGAAAGTAAAGAATTAAGCAAAAGATGATTATTTTCACTAAAATATTTTTAAAACATTCCAGTAATTTTTATTTAAAATATATAAAGTATTTTTATTTTGATTACATTTAAAAAACTTTAATGCAAAATTCTGGTAGCAACTATACTTACCATATTTTTTGGCATATAAGACGACTGGGCATATAGATTTTCCTGGGTTAAAAAGTTGTCTTATACGCCGGAAAATACGGTAATCATTATTCATAGTGACCAAGACATGAAAACAACTGAAGTGTCCTTCAATAGAGGACTGGATAAAGCCATACAGTGAAATATACATACAATGGAATGCTACTCGGCCATAAGAAAAGATGAAATACTGCTATTTGGGAGAACATGGAGGGGTCTTGAGACTATCACGCTAAGCAAAATAAGTTAAACAGAAAAAAGTTAAGAACCATGATTTCACTTATATGTGGGATATAAAACTGAAAGCAACAAATGAAAAAACAAGAAAAACAAACGAACAAAAACTCAGACACAGACAACAGCATGGTTACCAGAGGGTAGTGGTGAGGGCATAGTAAAGGGTAAATAGAGTCAAGTATATGGTAGGAAGATTTGACTTTGGGTGGTGGGCACACAATGCATATATAGATGATGTATCTTAGAAATGTACACTGACAGCCACACCCAGAAATAATATTTTACCAGCTATCTGGGAAAACCTTAGTTCAGACAAGTTCACACATGAAATTAAGTATTATAAATTATAAACATGTATATTTTTCATATGCTTATTTTCTATCCATGTATCATCTTTGGTAAAGTGTCTGTTGAAGACTGTTGCCCTTTTTCTAAGTGGAGTGTTACATTTCTTGATGCTTAGTCTAGAGAATTTTTTATATATTCTGGATGTGTGACTTGTAAATGTTGTCTCTCAGTTGGTAGCCTTCCTATTCATCCTTGTAACGAAGTCTTTTGTATAAGAGAAGTTTTGCATAGTGATGAGGTCCATAATTTCCCTTTTATAGATCATGACATTGATGTTGTTTTTAAGCACTCTTTGCCTAATTCCAGGTCATATAGATTTTTCTCCTGAGTTTTCCTCTAGAAGTTTGATCATTTTACCTTTTATATTTAAAGTTATCTTTTCTTCAAGTTTATTTTTTTTAGGTATGAATTTTAGTTGAAAAAATTTTTTTTTTATCTAAAAATGCCCCATTGTTCAAGCAGCATTTGTTCAAAAGACTTTGCTTTCTCCGTGGAATTGAGTATGCCCCTTTGTCAAAAATCATACTTATGTGGGATTACTTCTGGCTTTCCTATTTTATTGATTTGTGTGTCGAATCTCTTGCCAATACCAGGGTGTCTTAATTACTGAAGCTATACAGTATTCAGTCTTAAAAGTTGTATATAGTGATTTCTACTTCCTTCTTATTTTTCAAAATGATTGCTGCTATTCTAATTCCTTTTCCTTTCCATAGAAGTTTTAGATTTGTCTATATCTATAACAAATTCTCCTGGGATTTTAATAATGATTGTGCTAAATCTGTAGATCAATATGGAGAGAACTGACATCTTTACTATGTCAAATCTTCCATTCTATGAACAGAGAATTTCTCCATTTAATTAGGTCTTCATTGATTTCTTTCATTAGCATATTGTAGTTTTCAGCATGCAGCACCTGTACGTGCTTTTAGATTTATATCTAATACTCTTTTATTCTTTTGGGAGTGATTTCAAATGGTAACAAAAATATTTTAGCACCAAGCATTAAGTATCTAGCATCTAGCTCTTGGATAATATTATATAATATAATAATGAACTTCTTACTTTCCCATTTTTGCAGGAAAAATGTTATAGAAGGGAAAGTGTTGAGAATCTATTGTTCTAAACAAAAGCTCAACATATACACAGGAATGGGTCTCTTTCACTGCCTATAATAGTGACTAGTATGTAATAGGCACTATATATGTAATGAAGAAATTAATCATTTTTTAAATTTTAAAATGTTTTAATTACTTCTCAATTAATGTGAATGTGATTGTGAATCACACAAATATCACCCACAAGTGCATATGCATATGACTACTCAAAATTTCTTCATAATAGAATCTCTTACAAAAGTTTGATGATGGGACACTGTCTGGTCTTGATACTAAAGGGTTATTTATGATTCTGAATTTGAACTGGAATAGTGTCACCATGAGCCAGCATTAGGATGGTATAGCGCAAAGCGACTTCAGAAACAGAAGTTGGGGTGCAGGAAGGCTCAGCTACCACTCTCTATAAGGTCATTCTCTTTCCTTGTCAATTAATACATTTCTGTACACCATTTACTTTTGTGACTTTTCTTCATTGAACCATTCATTCACCCATCTCAAATTCAGGATATATTCATTAACTATGTAAAATGCACTAGGCATTAACACTCATCAAGCATCCATTGATCATCGTTATGTGTCAGACACAACAGTGACCAAGACTATTTTCCTGCCCTCAAGGTGCATTTAGTCTAGTTATGTACATGTCAAACATATAAGTGAATGTCATACTAAGTAGAATATGATATATAAGAACTACAAACAAGTGACATGGAAGTTCATAGAAGGATAATGTGAAATTTTTTATGATTGTGGCTGTCCAGGAACAATTAAACAAAAGGGTGAATATTATTGAAAGATGAATAAACAAGTTAGGTATGAAGGAAAACAGAGAATATTTTGGTAAGGGGAAAAGACAAGTTGTATAGAACAGGAAGGTGGAATAGTACTAGGAATAGGTATGTCATTCGGTTTGACTAGAAAAGAATATTGAATACATGAGAAAAGTACAAAGACACAGTGAGACTGGCTGGAATCAAATTACAGAAGGTAAAGTTATGAGGACTGTGAACCTTAGGAAAACAAGGAAAAACATTAATAGTGAAGACCAGGATAAAATGTTCTTAATGAGATCTCTGTTGGATCCCTTAAGGCTAAAAAGGATAAGTGGAAATAATCATTGAAGATGTACAGTGAACCCACAGAAAGCATATCACAAAGATCATTTCTGAAATTGAAACGGTTAAGTACAAAGAAGATCATCCCCACTTACATGGAAGTGGCAAGAAAATAGGTATAATTAAACTAAGATAGAGGTATTTATTTCCATACTTACATTTTACATTAACAGGTCTTGAAATGTGGTGTGTAAAGAAATGAATAGAATCTGATTGAAATAGAAAATTGACCATGGAGTGGCAATGCAAAGGGAAGAATGGATTTTATTGTAAATAATGTATTTCAATGAACCTATTCATACATCTTCCATCTCCTCCACTACCTACCCACCATTTATTTACTTAATCAGCTGTTATAAATGCCTATTTATGTATTCTTCTCTCTCATTAGACTATGTATTCTTTGAAAATAGGGACTTGTTCATCTCAGTATTTTTGATGTCTAGCACAGTGTCCAACATGAAGAAGATAAAAATAAATATTTAAAGAAAGAATGGCAAAAGGAATGGGGATGCTGTAGCCCATGGCCAATGTCTATGATCAGATGCACTGTGTTCATTCAGCTGGATGACAATGCAAGTGAATGGAACCTTGGGGACACTATGCATAAATCTCATGGCTCTCAGAGATGCCACAAAGGAGTCATCTAGTGAGTGTTGCCAGGGAGAGAGAGGAGGGAAGGGCTTTTAATCAACATCATATGGTGGCCAGAGGATTCTGAACTATTTAACTGATAGGTGCTTATGCCATGGCCAGAACCAACCAGAAGACCATGATGGTCCTTAAGTTTGAGAACTTGGAATAAGGCTTCAAGCTATCTTAAGGCAAGTTATCTCCATCAGTCTGCCATTGCAGACAGTTAAGGATCTGAAACATTAGTTTCTAAGAGACGTAGATGTTCTTTATGCCAAGTCATCATCTACAACACTGAAGGCAAGTCACATACTGATGAAAGTGGTGGGACGATGATTTGGCCAGGTCCATAGTTGTTGATCAGCATTCTAGTGCCAGGCCCTTGAAATGTTCCTGTAGCCGCTATATACACTGTGGACAAGGACAGTGATGGCTGTATCTTCCCATTGTTACTTGTTGTGAAGACTCTCTTCTATGGAAACACATTTGGCAAAACTTTGACTTGCCAGGGCTTCATCACAAGATTCGATTTTTCCTTTGCCTTTAGTTGCCTGAGATGGAAGAGTCTGAGGTCCAGCTCCTGCTGCAAATACTAAATTTAACCTTACACAGGAGAATCTCAGGCTTCTGAACCCCACAGAACTCTAACTGGACTGAGAGAAAGGAAAATATTGAGTATTGATGAAGAGATACTTTACAACCAAGGAAAGGAAGAGGAAATGTCTCTTAAGTAGAGATACCCAAGCTAGAAAGAAAATTTCTTACCTCTGCCTTAATCTTTGAGACCATGGAGTCCCCTTCTGTCTTTCATGTGCTTTTTATATAATATACTAGAGGCCCAGTGAATGAAAATTAATGCTGTGGAGGGGGTTCCCTCAGCCAGGCCTGCACCCTCTCACAGTCTGGAAGCCCTCAGGGGTGGGAGGCCCAGCAAACAGGTGAAGGCAATGCCCCATCACACCTCTACTGCTGCCACTGCCGGCAGTGCAAGCCTCGGCTGGCCTTAGTTACCTGAACATTGGGGCGGCCCTAGGTGGCTAGGCAGCCACTATCCAAGGCTTGCCTGCACCTCGGGCTGGCCCTAGGTGGCTGGGCAGCCGACATCCAAAGCTTGCCTGCACCTCGGGCCGGCCCTGGGCAGCTGGGGGGCTGAGGGGACTGGGGAACTCTGGAGGCAGGCACGAGGAGTGGCTGGACCAGCCTGGGGGCAGGCCTGGCCGTGCCATGCGCCTGCTGCTCTAGAGGGGCTGAGGGGACTGGGCACCACCATCTTGTGGCTGTGGGTCTGCCATCTTTGAGGGTGTGGCAGTCAATTAGCATATTCCCTCCTTATTGGCTGTGGGCACCACCATCTTTGTGAGGGTGTGATGGTTAATTAGCATATTCCCTCTTTATTAGATAGGACTGCTTACTTCAATATTCAAAATCTGTCTTGAGTACCTACTATGTACTATAACCATTGCATCCCACCTCTCCTTAAGGAAGAATAAATGTTCTTGTGTCCCAAACATTCTGTACATAAGAATATGTCTCCTTCACTATCTTCATCTATACTGAGGATTAGGCTCTTTTTTTTTGTGGGGAAAAGAGAGAAGTAAACAATAGCATGATTTCCTCTGATGTTAAAGCTTTTCCCTTAGGTCATTACATGGCTGTCTCTTTATTGCGCAGATCTCATCTCTTCTAAGAAAAGCAAACCTTCATCGAGTATCCGGTCTGAAGTTCCCTCCCAACTCTAATTACAATCACATATCCTGATTTATTTTCTTCCTAGTAATTACAATAATCATTTGCATGTTTTTTTGTCTCTGCTCACTAGAATGTGATAGCTTTGGAAGTGAAGTCATGACTATCTTGGTCTTATCTATAATCCTCAGTATTAGAAGAGGCCCCATAACACAGTAAATATGTGTTGATTTTTAAAAAATAATTAATTAATGAATAACCAAAAGAATAGGAACCTTATGGATGGGCACTCCCAGATTCTTAACCCTGAGAGAATTTCCCCTGTGTCACTTGTTGGATAATAACAACAAACAAGAAAACCAGTCCAACAAAAATTAGAAGAAAAAAACAGACCCACAAATAATTAAAAGTATTTTAGCCAACTCTACTGCAAATAAATACACAAACAAAAAAATAACAAATGAATGAACACAAAAGGCCAATAACCACTGATTTCTCTAATTTAATTACTGTTTGCCCTTCCTTTTGCAAAACCTAAGTATTTCCTTGACTGAGGGCCACCTTTAACTCTCTCAGCTACCTCTAGCTTTTCTCAGGTGGTCCATTTATCTGTTGCTTCCATCACAGAATTCTACAACCACAGTCTTTCAGCAAAAATATCTGTGACACACAGAGCAACAATTATAGCCATTTGTCTCCCAACAGTAAGAACAGCTATCTTCACACACGGGGCCCCAACCCTTCCAAGATGATATCTTTGTCCTTTCCAGGGACTGGAATGCAACCTCGGACACACAATAGAAGCAACACCACTAAAGTCTATTCTTGTCAGCCTCATGCACAGTCTTATTATTTGGTGACTACCAACAGATTTGAAGCTACTGCGTATGCCAAGCTGAAGTCCTCGGATGCCAAAGCCGAGTGATTGAAAATCCTAGATTCTGAGCAGAAGGGGATGAAGAGTGGTTTATAGCTCTTCCTCGTGCGCTAAAAGCCTCTGGCCAGAAACAGCTCTCTGTTTGGAGCAAAGTAAATTTCTTCTGTAGCTGAAAATAAATGTGTTTTGAGGGAAATCTAGGCAGGCCCTGTGGTGGGGGCATGGCTCGCAGACCTGTTGGAGGCATGGAGAGTGATAAGGAGCAGCCATTCCTCAAACCAAAGTCCCTGACTGACAGGACTGAAGCAAGAACACTGTTTCTCTCCATGTGAGATGGGGTTAGTTATGCCATTGCAGGGACAAACCTCTCCAGTTGAGTTGGGCTATAACGAAATTGCATCCTATTTGTTATAAGGGCCTTGCTTTGCCTGCCACCTTGAACAACTGGACCACAAACCACTGGAGCTGGAGGTGCCAGGATTCTGGTTGAATATCCACGGGCATGAGGACCTTAGTTTAGTCACTGAAATCTTTTTATATTGGATGGTCTCCAATACCAAAGTGTTTTTTAATTACAACTTTCAGTAAGAAGAAACAGAAATGCATTTCCTCTGTTCATCTCCTTCTCAGCGTTCAGCATATGCACACATATGCATTCATTCAGTTATTAGGAATGTGCTTCGTTTTATGCACCTGACATGTGTTAGGTGGTGGTTATGTGAAGCATCTAGAGTGAAGCAGTGGCATGGTCCCTGCTGTCAGCTGCCGCATTATTTCGACTGGGAAACAGACACTCAAGCAAATAGTCAAGATGGAATGTGATGAGTCCTATAATCTAGGTAAATATCAAGGGCTGGGAAGCCCAGACGTTGACATGCTTTGTGGCACTCAGTAGTTTTGGAGAGGACTCAGCAAAGGTGGGAACCACAGCCGTTAAAGTAGAATGAGATATCCAGGTCTAGCTTGGGGATGGAGGAATTGGACAAGTGGTTTTCAAAACAAACAACATTTTCAGAGCTTATTAGCACTGGGGGTGGAGTTGTGGGCAGACCTTTGAAGAATGTAATGAAATTTATAGACTTCCTCCCTCAATAAAAGAATGCCCATAAACAAACACACAGATTTTTTGAATGCAATTCCAAGTCACAGAGCCCTACAGCAGGTGCAGGTTGATATAAGAAGACTTTAATCTATCTAAATTCCCTTGATTCACTTTCACCTTTAATGCAGCATTTTTCAAAGTGAAGGCTGTAAGCCAACCGCATGAGAAACACCTGAGATGTTTGCATAACTTGTGTAATGATACCAAGTGTTCAGATGCTGCCCGGCATGAGCAGGACCCTGTGAACTCCCCTGTGCAAGCCCGTGCTGAGTGGAGAAAGCCTTATCTTCCAGCCTGCAGGCAACAGAGACAGCAAGAGCCAGAAGGTATTAGATCCAAAGATGTCCAAGACAACCCCAAAGGTGGTTCTAACACATGGAGGAGCGAGGGAGCAGCTGGAGGCTTTCCATTTGCAAAGTTACTAAGGGAACTACACACAGAGGCTCAATGCAGACTCGGCGCCTCAGTATTGAAATATCAAGATAGGATATATTGGTATTTTTATGTTTTACGGGTAAAAATGGAGTCCATTATAGAGCTTGTAGAATTGGCTTCTTAAAGAAATTTCTTATTCCAGTAAAGCCAGATTCTAAGCAAGCCACATTTATGTTCTTCACCTTCCCATAGAATTTGGCAAACTGCTGTGAAAAAATGAATGAGGTCTTTGAAATTAAAATCGCCCAGCAAAGTGGTTTAAAATGGCGAGGGTAAGTGGGTGGAAGATTAGCAGTGTGCAAACTTTTGCATTAATATTTCTCAAATCCCTCTATTTCGTCCATTTTTACTGCCACTGATGCAGCTGAAACATTCATCTTTTCTGTTGTGGTCCATTTCAGTGGATCCTAACTGGTTCCCTTGCCTATATCTTACCCCACTGTACTCCACTCTCCACATGGCAGGGAGATTTCCCACAGTCACAGCAGATCAGGTCATTCTTCTCATTAACTCTCTCTGGTTGCCTTGGAGGGAAAGTGTCCAAAATCTCTGTTATAGAATAGAGAGATAGTATAAAAATTGGAGGGGTGGGCAAAAGTGTATTAGTCAAAAGCAACATTTATCACACTTTCTGGGAATTTACCTTCTTATTTTATTTTATTTTTTAGTGGTTATCTTTAGTTTTATTTGTACTTATCTTATTTTTCCCATTTCTTTTTCTTTTTTTTAATTGAATCTATTGGAGTGACATTTTTTCAAAATTATATAGGTTTTGAGTGTACAATTCTATAGTACATCATCACTTTCTTATTTTATTTTATTTTTTTAAATATATATTTTATTGTTTTTTTACAGAGAGGAAGGGAGAGGGATAGAGAGTTAGAAACATCGATGATAGAGAAACATCGATCAGCTGCCTCCTGCACACCCCCTACTGGGGATGAGCCCGCAACCAAGGTACATGCCCTTGACCAGAATCGAACCCGGGACCCCTCAGTCCTCAGGCCAACGCTCTATCCACTGAGCCAAACCGGCCAGGGCACTTTCTTATTTTAAAATAGATCATTGTGAGGCTTATCATTAATGCATGAAAAGAGTCTGACAGAATATTTAAAACATGGGAGATGTTTAATAAATTGTAGATATTATCATTGGTAAATTTTTAAATGTTTTTATTTGGCAACACTTAACATGAGATCTACCCACTTAAGAAATGTTTAAGTACATGCTAGAATATTGTTTTCTGTAGGCTCGGTGTTGTATGGCAGATCTGTGGAACTTCTGCATCTTGCATAACTAAAACTTGATACCTTTCAAACAGCTCCTCCCCATTCACCCCTCCCTCAGTCCTGGCAGCCACTATTCTACTCTACTCTGTTTCTATAAGTTTGACTATTTTAAATTCCATAGAAGTAGAATCATACAATATTTTCCTTCTGTGTCTAGCTTATTTCACTTAGCATAACATTCTCCAGATTCATCCATGTTATTGTGCGTGGCAGGATTTCCTTCTTTTTAATTTTATTTTTAAAATATATTTTTATTGATTTCAGGGAAGAAGGGAGAGGGAAAGAGAGAGAAAAGTATCAATAATGAGAGAAAATCATGGTTCTGCTGCCTCCTGCATGCTCCCTACTAGGGATGGAGCCTGCAACCCGGGCATGTTCTCTTGACAGGAATTGAACTGGGACCCTTCAGTGTGCAGGCCGATGCTCTACCCACTGAGCAAAACTGGCTAGGGCTCCTTCTTTTTTTAAAAAAGGCTGAGTAATATTCCATTGTAATGTAGACCACATTTTCTTTATTCATTCATCCATTGATGAACATTTTCAGGTGGTTTCTGTATCTTGGTTATTGTGAGCAATACTGCAATGAACATGGGAATGAGTAGATTTCTTTGAGATCTTGATTTAAGTTCTTGTGAATATATACCAAGAAGCAGGATTACTGGATCATATGGTAATTCTATTGTTAATTTTTTTGAGGAGCTATCATATTGTTTTTCATTTACATTTCCACCAACAGTGCACAAAAGTTCCAATTTCTCCACATTCTCACCAAAATGTGTTATGCTTTGGTTTGCTTTGAGAGTAGCCATTCTAACCATGTAAGGTAATGTTTCATGTTGCTATTGATTTGTATTCGTCCTATGATTAGGAAGGTTGAGCATGTACCTGCTGCCCATTTGTATTTATTCTTTGGAGAAATGTCCATCAAGTCCTTTGTCCATTTTTAAAGGCTATTTGATTCTTTTGTTATTGAGTTTTAGGAGTTCCTCATATATTTTGACTATTAATCCTTTATCAGATATATATTTTGCAAATATATTCCCTCATTCTGTGGTTGATTGTTTCTCCTGTGCTGTGTACAAGCTTTTTAGTGTGATATAGTCACACTGACCTGATTTTGCTATTGTGGCTTGTGCTTTTGGTATCATAATTATTTGGTACTTATTTAATGATGCTGCTGATTATGATAAATATAAAACAAAGTAGTCAATCTCTGATACGAAAAAAGCCAATGTAATATGCAGTTCAGAAATCAGAATAGAAATCACATTATTTTACCTTTGGTTTTAAATTTTATTTTCAAATGTCAGCAACTATCAGCAACTGGGTTTCTAAATTTTCCTGCTTACATGAGTGTATGTCACAAGCTGATAAGATAGAGCTTGTAGTTGTCATCTCAGGAGTCCATTTACAGTTGTGAAATATACACAATTTGAAATGTTTGGTACCAAGACAGCATTTAAATTCTTAAACCAATTAGGTCTAATTATTGAGTGAATAGCACTGCTTTTCTTTAACAACACGAAGGTTAAATTAAAATTCACTTTCAAATTAGAAAGCAACAGCTACTGACTGTCAATTGGTAAAATGTTTATTTAAGATTCTGTTTAGAAAATATAATACAGATTAGAGACACTAAATTGAAGTCAAGCCTTTCTCATATTATGACCATTATACTTGAATTGTGCAAAAATCTAGCTTTTTAAAGCAGTAATATAGCAAACCTAAAGCATACCTTTCTGAAACTCATGACCAAGGTCTAGTAAATGTTTCAGGTATATGTGAATTGGAGATAACTTATGATCTTGGAATGACAGAAACACCTAATCAATAGTTGGGCAACTGACAACAAATATCACTGTTCTCTCTGGCTATATTAAATATACACACTGTTTCTTCTGGGTGTGGGGCTACCAAAGGTAAACTAATAGATAAGCTCATGGTTACAGAGATTAGTGAAGGGGGATTTAGAATGGTAGTCAGCATTAAAAAAGCATCTTGTTGGATATAAGAAAATCAGTGTAAATACATACAGGAAGCAATATATGAAGATTATCCCAAGCTTCATCCACTGGTGCTACAGTAATACACAGAGTGAGCAAGGCTTGTGCAATATGGAAACAAAGATATAAAAAATGGCCAATATCGGAGAAACCAAGATGGCGGCATAGGTTAAACACCTAACCTGCAGCCTGGCACAACAATTTAAAAAATACAACTAAAAGTCAAAATGGATATCATCCAGAACCACAGGAAAGCTGGCTGACTGAAACGCCCACAACTAGAAGGAAAGAGAAAACCACAAGGAAAATCAGAGGTGCCGTAAAAGCCTGAGGTATGGAGACACGGGCGGAGACACGGGCGGAGACACGGGCGCGCTTGCGTGCGGGGAGGACAGAGCCAGAGAGGACGGGGCGGCTGAGTGCCTGGCTGGCGTTCTCTAGCGGGAAGGAGATAAAAGCTCCAGACTGCGCTGAACCCCAGCTCTGACTTCACTGAACCCCAGTTCCAGGTGAGACCCTGGGAAGTCAGGCTCATACTGGGGGAATCTGGGCTGTAGGGCGGAAACGTAGAGGAGTGGCGAAAGGCAGAGCTCCGGAGGCGCGCACGTGAATGCGTGCAGAGGACGGACTGTTGCCTGTGCTGCTGAATTGCCCTAGCGGGAAGGAGACAAAAGCTCTAGACTGCGCTGAGCCCCAGTTCTGACTACACTGAAACCCAGTTCCGGGCGAGAATCTGGGAATCCAGATTCATTGGGGGAGAGACTAGACTGTTTGGCAGCAGGCAAAACTCCAGGGTGCCTTTCTCTCAGAGGTGTTTGCAGGGAGTACAGAGGGACACTGAGAGACACTGAGACCCAGGAACCTCATAGGGCAGGGCTGACGGGAAGCCAAGGCTGTAGGCTCCACCCTGAAACTCCGCCCCATCCAAGCTGAGCACAGAGGCTTTTACAATTTTGCAAGTCTAGTTGAATAAGGCTGTCTCCCAGCATAGACACAGCTGATCCTCACAGCCAATTGGACTGGAGGTCAAATCCTCCCAGTGTACCAACAGCAATCAAGGCTTAACAACACCAAGACTTTGCACTCAGCCCACAAAGGGTGGTACCAAGAGCGACCACCTAGGGAGATTGGGGAAGCTGAGCTACCGGCCCCTATAAGTCACTGACCACACAAAGCCACTCCACCAACATATGGAGGCAGCCAAAATGTGGAGACACCGAAGCAGGTCATGAATAGAAGGGATGGAGGAAAGTAAACTAATGGACGACACAGTGTTCAGAACCACATTTATAAGGTTACTTAAGAATCTTCTGGAGGACCAAGTTGGGGCAGACGCCTGATTGTTGCCTACCACAACAATTTTGAAACTACAACTGGAAAACAGAGCAGACACCATCCAGAACCACTGGAGGGCTGGCTGAGTGGATACTCTACAACTAGAATAAAAGAGAGGGGGACACGGGATGATGCTGATGCCGGTGAGCCAAAGATCACACTTTAAGAACTACGGCTCTGGCGACACAATGGCGGCCTGGAACGTGCTCAGCGCAGTTCCCCCGGTGGTCTCCAGCTGAGGGGACGGCTCTGCTCGCTGCCGAGCACGAACAGATGAGACCCTGGGGGTCATGGGGTGGGAGACTCTGCGCTTGCTGACCTCCGAGTCATTCGAGAATCTCTGCGCCCGGAAGCGGCCAGGTGCGCATGCCTGGCGACCGGCCGCCGCTGCAGACCCGAGCGCTGTCGCAGCGACTTTGGACCAGCCCGCCGCCATGCACCGGGTGCACTGGAGCCTCGCCAAGCCCACCACCCAGCGAGTTCCGCGGCAGCCGCCCCGGAGCTTTGAGAAAATGGCTGAAGGAATTGCTGAGAGGGAATTGACCAACAGAAATTGGGATCAAGAAGACGAAGCCCTGCTGGGTCCCAGGTCTGGGTGAGGCTGTGTGCCCCTAGGTCCAGGCGAGGCTGGGACCTGGGTCCGGGTGAGGCTGCGCCCCTGGGTCCAGGAGAGGCCACGCACCCCTGCGTCTGGGTGAGGCTGGATCCCGGGCCCAGGTGAGGCCGCACACCCCTGGGTCTGGGTGAGGCCATGCGCCCCTGGGTCCGGGGAGGCTGCGCGCCCCTGGGTTCAGGTGAGGCCACGCGCCCTTGGGTCCAGGTGAGGCCGCGCGCACCTGGGTCCGGGTGAGGCCACGCGCCCTGGGGCCTGGGTGATGCTGGGTCCCAGGTCCAGGTGAGGCCACATGCCCCTGGGTCCAGGTGAGGCCACGTGCCCTGGGGCCCGGGTGATGCTGGGTCCCAGGTCCAGGTGAGGCCGTGTGCCCCTGAGTCCAGGTGAGGCCGCGCCCCTGGGTCCGGGCGAGACCAAACCAGAGGGAGTCGGACCTGCATTACCACCATTTGTCCACCATCCAGAACTGAAAAGTCAGTGCCGATATGTACACATAAGGAACTGGTGGACATTGAAGTTGGGTCTCAAAAGAACTGTTGGTCCAGAAAGAAACTCACTACAGACTGATTCATTTGCCTGTCAGCATAACTATTATTGCTCGTCTCACATTCGGTTCTTACAAGTATATTTCTAGTAACACATGATCTCACTCATCTAGGGGAAATGATGAACAACATAGACTGATGAACAAGAACAGACCCAGAAACAAGGAGGCATCGATCGGACTGTCGGGCCTCAGAGGGAGGGTAGGGGAGGGTGGGGGTAGGGAGGAGAGATCAACCAAAGGACTTGTGTGCATGCATACGAGCCTAACCAATGGTTAAGGACAACAGGGGGGTCGGCGAATCCGTGGGGAGGGGTGTGGGATGGGAATGGGGGGATGAGGACAAATATGTGACACCTTAATCAATAAAGAAATTTTAAAAAAATGGCCAATATCAAACACATTTTCTGATGATCACTAAGTTGGGAGTAGGCTCAATTTTATACTTAATTTCTATATTCTTTAATATAAGCATGCAACCAACGACAAAGAATAATACAGCAAGTACTTATGGACCCTACCAACCCACTTCATTACCCACATCGACAACATCCTCAAATGATGCTTCATTCATGTAATTGGGTTGTCCTCTCCAATCATATCCTTTCCCTGCCTTGTCCTTCTTAGGGCTCAACAAATCATTTCCAAGATTAATTAATGTTAACATATGTAACTTTAACTCAAACAATCTATGGCTTCTTTTAAAAAATGTGTTATTAATATCTCTGCACCCTTCTATACAAGTCACTGTGCTAAGCCATTTCACATTTTCTAGTTTATGTAAACTTGTAATAAACTTGACAAATTGATATTATATTTCCTATTTTATATTCTTGCACATTTGGAAAAAATTATTCTTAGAGAATATAAATAACTTGCCAAGATCATCCTATATAATAAAAGACTAATATGCAAATGGACCAAATGGCAAAATGACCGGTTGCTATGATGCACACTGACCACCAGAAGGCAGATGCTCAACCCAGGATCTGCCCCCTGGTGGTCAGTGTGCTCCCACAAGGGGGAGCACTGCTCAGCCAGAAGCCAGGCTCATGGCTGGTGAGTGCAGCAGCAGTGGCAGGAGCCTCTCTCACCTCTGTGGCAAGCGGACATCCCCCAAGGGGTCCCGGACTGCAAGATGGTGCAGCCTGGGCTGAGGGACCTCCTCCACCCCCCCAGTGTAAGAATGTCATGCATTGGGCCTCTAGTAGTCCATAATACCAAGCAATGTGTCAAGTGCAAATATTCAAAATATATTTAATTTTTGAGGATAAGCATGTAATGTTTAATTAGCTATAAATGTAGTATACAAATTTTTCTATTTTTCTAAGAAATGGAATTTATTTACTATAGTTGAATATTAGAAATCTTCATTGCACACAATATATATTTGGGGTTTGAAAAATCAGAAATACTGTATTGTTGTTTGTTGCATATAAGAATCCATCAAAGCCCAGACAGTGTGGCTCAGTGGTTGACCATTGACCCACGAACCAAGAGATTACAATTCAATTTCAGATCAGGACACATGCCTGAGTTGCAGGCTTGACCCCCAATAGGGGGCATGCAGGAAGCAGCCAATTGATGATTCTCTCTCATCATTGATGTTTCTATCTCTCTTTCCCTCTTCCTTCCTCTCTCTGAAAACAAGGAATTCATCACAGTGATTTTACTGCACAAAGTGAAGAGGAAAATAGATAATATTACATGACTGTTTCACCCAATAAGATAGTGAAATTATCTGTCTGCATTTTTATGAAGCCTATATATTCAAGCCCATAATAAGTGGGATCATTTATCATTTAAAAAAGTGTTTTATGTAACACAAAAGAACATAATATAGCAGCTCCTCCCTTCCCCAAATATAGCCCATTATTAAATTTTGATGGCAAGTTCCTATCCTATATAATAAAAGGCTAATATACAAATCGACCAAATGGTGGAACAACCAGTTGCTATGACATACACTGACCACATGGGGGCAGATGCTCAATGCAGGAGCTGCCCCCTGGTGGTCAGTGCACTCCCACCTGAGGAGCACTGCTCAGCCAGGAGCCAGGCTCATGGCTGGCAAGTGCAGCGACGGTGGTGGGAGCCTCTCCCACCTCCATGGCAGCACTAAGGATGCCCAACTGCTGGCTTAGGCCCACTCCCTATCAATCGGACATCCCCCTGTCCCCCTAAGGGCTTCCAGACTGGGAGAGGGTGCAGGCCAGACTGAGGGACCCCCCCAAGTACACAAATTTCATGCATCAGGCCTCTAGTTTCATAATAATCACCTTTAACAACTCACACATGTCTACGTTGTGTGTGATAAAATGTTTTAAAGTCAATAAAGCCAATTAAAAAAATTATCAGCTGTGAAGGCAAAATCAACAGAAATGATTAATTTCTCTAAGGTTTAAATTTTGAAATTGTAATAAAATTTTGTTTTGTTTGTATTAATGTTTTCTTTTTACCCTGCACAAAGGAATTTTTAGGGTGGAATTTGGGTATAAAAGTCTACCAAGCCATGTATAAATATGGATATAGTTTCACTTCAGACATCAAATTCATGGTCATAAGATATACATGCAGATAGATGGCCACCCGTGTCATTTTCACTCTGTCCCCTGTAAGTTATCTATCCCTTTTCAAAGTCAAACAAAATATATTTTCAAAGTATGTATGAAATAACTTACTTTTCTTCATAAAATATAAATGTAAAACATTGATTTTTTTCAGTCAGATCAATACTTGTCTTTTCCTGAAGAAATTTTTCCAAAAGCCACAACAATAAGGAGAAAAAGGACTTGAGTTAGTTTTCCTGTAATGAAACTAGACTTAGCCCACCATAGTCTTTGAGCAGAGTCCCGCTGAGGGTCACAGTCCAGGGAACTAAAGAGAAATTAAAGGATGAGGACTCAGAGAACTGGAGACCCCATCTATCCCTCTGTCTGCTCACCTTTCCCTTTGGATTCTTTGGTGCCTGCAATTTTATTATTTAATAATCTTGCTTTTGGTTAAGGAGTAGGTTCTAACTGGCAGCCTCTGGACCTCAAAAGGTTGACAAAGTTAGTAAGTAATAGGGAACAGAGATCTAAGCAAAGTGACTCCACGTGTTACAGCTGCTATGCAGGGAGACTGTACTGTAAGTGCCTTTGTGAGCCGCCCCAGTTGAGAATCAGTGCAGCGGCCTTGGTAAGAAACATGGACTGGAAACACTTCCTCACTAAAACGTGAGCAGCTGGTGGGCAGGCAGTTTGTCTGTTTGATTCAGACCATAACCTTGGCCCTTAGAACACTGCCTGCCACCTAGCAAATAAATAACTGAAATTTCCAATACAAACGATGCTCCATTCATAAAATAGAATACTGTTCAGCTGTTTAAATGTGAGAATTTAATATTTATTATGTTTATCAATATGGTTAGGTGCTCATGAAATATTAAGAAAAAAAAGGACAATGACAAAAAGTATGTCTAATTTATTCCCATTCAGTGGCCAGCCTGGCTCACACGTGCATAATGTGTGGAGGTTGTAAAGCACGGTGGTTTAGAGGACAGATCCGAAATCTGATGACTCACCTCAGCTCTGTCCTGTAAAGAAGCAAGGCCTTGGGCAAGTTACTCACATTGAAGCTTCACTTTCCCAGTCTCTGCAATGAGGCTTTCCTAAACTATGCTCTTAACTCAGAGTCTGAAACCTCATAATCATGTTAATATTAATAATGTTAACATTATTAACCACCACCACCACCATCATCAACCTGACACACTGTCACAGCAGAGTTTTACATATGGTACTTGCAAGATATAAGCTATCGGGGAGAATGCCGGGACCATATTTAACTTTTCCTCACTGTTTTTCCCAATGCAGGGCCAGGTTTTTACACATAGTAGGCAATCGACAAATATTTGGTAAGTTGAGAAAAAGGAAAAAAAACAGTTGCTCAGTAAGTATTTAACGAATTACTTAGCTACACCATTTACCT
The DNA here is from genome assembly GCF_027574615.1 of Eptesicus fuscus. NCBI lineage: Eukaryota > Metazoa > Chordata > Mammalia > Chiroptera > Vespertilionidae > Eptesicus > Eptesicus fuscus. The sequence goes on along the minus strand of NC_072484.1, from coordinate 6,562,310 downwards.
GCTGATTTCCAGTGATCTGTAGCTCATAGATGAAATGTCCTTTCATATTTATTCTCAACTAGAGGCCCGGTGCATGAATTTGTGATCAGGGCCAATTGGGGCTGTCTCACCCAGTCCTAATTAGGGCTGATGGGGTCCAGCTGGCTGGGGAGGGACTGGCAGGAAGGCTCCAGGGCATGTCTGGCCCTCTCACCCAATCCCCATTGGCCAGACCCCAGCAGCAAGCTAACCTCTTGGTTGGAGCGTCTGCCCCCTGGTGGTCAGTGTGCATGATAGGGGTCAGACACTTAGCATATTATGCTTTTATTATATAGGACTAGAGCCCGGTGCATGAAATTTGTGCATGGAGGGGTGGGGTTCTGTCAGCCCAGCCTGCACCGTCTCCAATCTGGGACCCCTGACTGCCTGTTTACTGGGATCGGGCCTAAACGGGCAGTCGGACATCTCTCTCACAATCCAGGACTGCTGGCTCCCAACTGCCCTCCCCTGCAGGCTTGGTCCCCCACAACTGCCCTCCACTGGTGGCCTGGTCTCTCCCAACTGCCCTCCTTTGCTGGTCCGGTCACCCCTAACTGCCCTCCTCCCTGCTGGCCTGATTGCCCACAACTGCCCTCCCCTGCAGGCCTCGGTCCCCCCCAACTGTCCTCCACTGCAGGCCTGGTCCCCCCCAACTGCCCTACCCTGCTGACCTGGTCTCCCCCAACTCCCCTCCTCTGCCAGCCCGGTCACCCCTAACTGCCCTCCCTGCTTGCCTGATCGCCCACAACTGCACTCCCCTGCAGGCCTGGTCCCTCCCAACTGCCCTCCCCTGCCGGCCTGGTCCCCCCCAACTGCCCTCCTCTGCAGGCCTGGTCCCCCCCAACTGCCCTCCTCTGCCGGCCTGGTCACCCCCAACTACCTTTCTCTGCTGACCTGGTCACCCCTAATTTCCCACAACTGCCATCCCCTGCAGGCCATCTTGTGGCAGCCATCTTGTGTCCACATGGGGCAGCCATCTTTGACCACATGGGGGTGGCCATTTTGTGTCTTGGTGTGATGGTCAATTTGCATATTACTCTTTTATTAGATAGTATTAGATGACAATGTTTTAAAGGCCCTTTGAAATAAACCATGGTTTTTGGCATTACATTTGAACATTTTATGAACAAGAAGGTTTAGGATTAAAGGGAGGTTGCAGCTTGTGTATAGATTTAGTATCTATCAGAGTGAAACAATGTATTTCAGTAGAACACATCTACTTATACAGAGCCATGGCTAAGTTGAGTAAAGTACCCATACATATTTCATGTTATCTTTAAATCAAGGCTTAGAAATGAGAAATGAAAGTTGTGCTGTCAAAGTCAGAATTTGGGCAGACGTTTTGCTGCAAAATCTGTGTCTGAACAGACTTAATGTACCCAGAGTGAAGGAGACAGCAAGAGTTCAAAGATCATTTTGGGGAAAAAAGGCCATAAGTCAACATGGTCTTATGCATAGTAGGTATCCATTAAAATTTGCTGAATAATCTTCACTACAGAGTTTAGCAGGAGAGAAATGCAAAGACCTTTGGTGACAAAGATAATAAATAGCATTGGGTAGTGTTAAAACAAGTATGTTTTGGGGGCTAAGGTAACTCAAATGTAGACAATTCCATTTCCAAGCTATTTTTCTTAAGCAACATGTCTATTCTCTCTGAATGAAGTCTCTGGGTTCTCCTCTCTACAGAGAACTCAATAAGACTTACCTCCTGGGCTATTATCAGTATTGTACTAGAGAATGTGTATAAGCACACAGTAATTTGCCCATAAACAGCACCTGTTCCTTCTGATATTATTTTTATTATAAAATGTTTGACAATTCAATTATAAACATTGTATTCCATACAGAAGAGTGGATAAGGGATTTTCAATTCAATCATAACAGAATAATGGGTAACATGTATCAGACTTATTCTACCCCCTCCTCCAATTAATAGAACCAAGCCTGTGATTAGACCTCCGGGGAGGGGAGAGAGGCTGGGGGTTGATTCCATCACTGTGGTCACAGAGTTCATCAGTCATGCTTATGTAGTGAAGCCTCCACAAAACCCCAAAGCATGGGCTTCAGAGAGCTTCCAAGTTGGTGAACACATGGAGATTTGGGGAGAATGGGGTGCTCCATGTGAAAGCATGCACATTCCACATATTTTCCTGTGCATTTTTCCATCGGCTGCCCCATTATCCCCTTTCTCTGGTGATCTAGTAAGTAAAATGTTTCTCTGGGTTCTGTGAGCCACTCTAGCAAAGTCATGGTGGGGTCATTGGAATCTCCAATGTTCAGCCAGTTGGTCAGAAGCATATGATAACCTGGAGTTTCCATCTGTCTGATGCTGTCTCTGGGTAGTGGGTGTCAGAATTGAGTTGAATCATAGGATATCCAGCTGATGTCCAGAGAATTGTTGCAGGTCAGGGTTCTGGTGGGGGTGGAGCTGGGGGTCTCCTCGCCCCTACATGTTAGAAATGAGTCCAGAACCTCTTAGAATTATACACTTAAGATTTTTGTATTTGTCTCTGTGTCAATTTGCATCTAAAAAATTGATAGGAAAATACTGAAGACATTATTATTTAATTCCAAAAGAGAACATTTTTTGGACAATCCTGAAATTCAGTAAAGCTGTCCCTAGAGAGGATGCGGGCATACTTTCGTTTTATAGTTAATCCTGGATTTCAGATGTCTTTAGAATTCATGTATTCTGCTACATCCAAGTTTAGTTATCACTCCCATTCATGTTTGGCATGGAAATATAGAGCAACCTGCTATGGGTGTTCATTCCATTTATTCTATATTACTATGTTCTCCAAGGAAGGTTAAATACACAGGTTTATAGCAATGATGGATTCCACAGAAATATTAATCGATATATATTAACAGAATATTCTGAGTAAATACTTACTCAAAAAATATTACATGCATGAGAGTTTATTCACCTAAATAAAATTTTATAAACAAAGTTTACCCTTAAATGTGCCAAAATATGATTTTTTTAAACTTGTATTTATCATAATGACACTAAGGTCCATGTGATAACCTCAGCACTTCATTGTCCAATAATCCTATGCATATGAAATATTGGCCACCCTACTCCCTCATTTTGCAAATGGGGAAACTGAGGCCCTTACCCACTAGGTCATATAGAGAGTAATCAATGACTTAGAGCTGGCCCCAAAAACCTACTTGTGATTAAATGCTACAAACTAAGTGAGCTAATCCAATTTAGGACTGTTTTAAATATGCATAGATTGTTGTTTTCCAAGGCCTGTGGTCATGGAATGAAGGGGAGATGTGTTCTTGACTCTTTGAGAAACAGAGGGTTAGTTTTATAAATTCATGAGAGACTGTTGGCGAATGCCATATCTTTGTGCGAGATTCCTTTGTTTTGCCCACTTGAACCTGAAATAGACTAGTACATTGAATGCTCAAAATCAAATATTGAGAGATGTTTTATAAAAGTGCCTGAGTGTTTTCCCCTCCTTATTAAATGTCAACACCTGAGGCTAACCTTGGAGACTGTATTGTCTGCTGGCTGACTAACCTGAGTCACTGGGCGGCCCTTTCCCGCATGCCTCCCTCCTTCCAAAAGAGTACTAAGCATTGCTTCCCCTGAATCCTACATCCAAAGTGATAAAGGTGATGCTTTTCTTTATAAGGACAGGCAATTACACATTTATTGGTTTTCTGGGTTCAAACTAGGACCCTAAACAACTCCTTAGAGGATAGGACCTTGTTTTTCCCCAAATGATGACAGGAAAATTATTCTCTTAAACTACCAGGAAAGGTAGAATTAATAAAATATTGGTAGCACTAAAACAAAAAGAAATAAAAGGAAACCAACAAACAATCATGAATCACTGAGCATTTTACAGACATTACCTGCTTTATCCTTATGTTGGAACTGGGAGTAGGTATTCCCATTCCAGTTCACAGATTAACTGTGGCTCAGGGAGGTCATATTACTTGTACAGTCACTCAGATGCTAGGGGGTGACATTGGGATTTGAACTGAAGTCATTTTTAAAAATATATATTTTATTGATTTTTTACAGGGAGGAAGGAAGAGGGAGAGAGAGTTAGAAACATCAATGAGAGAGAAACATCAATCAGCTGCCTCCTGCACACTCCCTACTGGATATGTGCACACAACCAAGGTACATGCCCTTGATTGGAATCGAACCTGAGACCCTTGAGTCTTCAGGCCAACGCTCTATCCACTGAGCCAAACAAGTTAGGGCTGAAGTCATTTTTTAATAGTTAATATTTATGTCATGCAAAACACAATATGCCAGACATTGATCTACATGCACTTGTCGTTTGCTTATTTATTTATTTATTTATTTTTCATCTTTATTGTTGAAAGTACTACTTAGGTCCTCCTTCCCCCCCCCTCCCATTAACTTCTTTCAGCCCGCTCCCATCCGTCCCCCCCCCCCCGCTCAGGCTCTCACCACCCTATTGTCAGTGTCCAGGAGTTATGCACACAAGTTCATTGGTTGATCTTTTCCTACACATCCTCCCCTGCCTTACCTCTGAGGTTCAAGAGTCTGTTCGTGCTTCTTTGACTTAGGGCCTATTTTTGATCATCACTTTATTTGGTTCAATAGATTCCACACATGGGTGAGATCATGTGGTACTTATCTTTCTTTGACTGGCTTATTTGACCCCATACCCTATGTATGTGCACAGTTAGCCACTTGTATTTTATAACAACTCACTTATTTATATTCTTTCAGAAGCTTAAGAATTATTGGATATTACTAACCTGTTAACCTTTTATTCCTCCTCACAAAAATTTTCTTCTTAAACATGGAAAGGAGAATAAAATATATAGGAAGGAGCCAAAGTTGTTGGGTCCAGTTAGCCCTGTGATGTGTCGCCTTTGCTTTGTCTTCTCAATGTCAATTCAATGTGTTAAAAAACCCTGATGATAAAATAGAAGCTGTGAATCATGGAGCTCCACATTGTACTTCAGTTTTCCACACTGGGCTGTGGAACGTAGATTCCTGTCTAGTTTCTGTTTTCCCTCCATCTATTCTCCCCAGATGATCTCATTCAGGTCCATGGGCTAAGTTAGAAAATAAGTGGTGCTTTTCAAATCCCACTCCAAGCCCATGTGTCTCCTTTGTGCTCCAAATTCTTCCGTCCAACTATGTCACTGATGTCTAGAATTCAACAAGCCCCAAACTGATCTCAGTCACCTGTCTGCAAATCAAATGGTATAAATTGATGAAGAAAGTATAAAAATAAACTAAGGAAAGAAAGAGGGAAGGAGGATGATGGAAGGAAGGAAGGAAGGAAGGAAGGAAGGAAGGAAGGAAGGAAGGAAGGAAGGAAGGAAGAAAGAAAGGAAGAAAAGAAGGACAGTTCTATCCTCTCTGTTCTACTTTTCATTGAAGGCCACCACCAGCCTCCAGTGGCCAACCAGACACCACATTTGACTATTCATTTTATACAACCAACTAATCACCAGGACACACTGACTTCACATCCTACATATTTCTCAAATATTCATCCATTTTTTTTCCATTGCTTTGCCACTAATATTGTACAGTCTCTGGCATCTAGTCTCAGGATTCAACCACTAGCTTTCTAAAAGGGTTCCAACTTTTTTATTGGCCACTCCTCCAATCCAGACTCCATGTTTTAAAAGGAAGTGAATATTCAAAAATTAAAATCTGCACTGCCACTCCCTATTCTTGGAATGGGTTAGGGTTTAAGGCATGGACTGTGGAGCCAGGCTCCATCATTTATGACCTTGAGAAATTTACTAATCCTTTATACATCAGTTTTCTTTTCTGTAAAATGGAGATACTAATAATGATACCTACCTCACGGGGTTGTTATCAGATTAAATGAGTTAACGCATGAAAAGCATACTATGTAAGCACTATATAGATATTAGTTGTTCTTGATTCTTCTTATTGCTTAAACTCCTCAATGAATCCCAAACTCCATTTGGAGGGCTTACCAGGTTCTCTGTTTTCCTGTCACCATGGACCTCCCTGGTTGAATTTTTGCAGCATTTCTCACCCTCACTGCTTAAGCCTTTGCCATAAATATCATCCACTTCTTCCAATGCATTGGGCTTTTTTTCATCTCTTGCAGTTCCTTATGTCTGGAACAGACCTCCCTTGCCATCTACCTTCCCTTCCTCTTTAAGGTCTCAGTGTAGACATTCCTTCCTCCTGGGAGCTTTGCTTGAACTCCTGTTCTGAGTTAGGTGTCTTTCCTCAGTGACAAGACGACATCCTGTTGCCCATCATGGCTCCATCCTCACCATGTTCCTGCAGAACATTGCAACTCATCGTTTACACATCTGTCTTCAGCATAAATCATGTAAGCACCACCGTCTTCCTTGGATTCCCTTTTCGTAGTACCTGGCACAGAGTAAGTTCTTAATAAAAATTTGTTCAACTTGGGAAATGAATGCCCTTTGTGCATTTTGTTGACTGCACAAATGTTCACAGTCATGTATGTTCCTTACCACATCCAGTTTCTAGTGGATAAAATAAAAAATCTCTTACTACTAAATGCTGTAGTTTGGGGGATGAAGGAGGATATCTCCCCCACTCACTCCAACATCTTGCTACTTTTAGCTGCAAGTTCCTGGACTCATTGTTGGGACACTAACCAAAGTCATCATTTTGATTTGATTTTTCTCTCTCACTGGTGAATCACTCTGAGAATTTTTTTAGAGTATTTTATTTATTTATATTTTAAAATTCTTTATTGTTTAAAGTATTACATATGTCTCCCTTTTTCCCTATTGGTCACCCCCAACCCCCAGTATATGCCCTCACCCCCCCTTGTGTCTGTGTCCATTGGTTATGCTTATATGCATGCATAGAAGTCCTTTGGTTGATATCTTACATCCCACCATCCCCTGCCTTCCCTTTGAAGATTGACGGACTGTTACATGTTTCTATGTCTCTGGATCTATTCACTCTGACTATTGAATCTCCCAAACTTAATAAGTTACTATATCTCAGAACCATTATGGTATAAATTATTATGGTCTCAAGATCCAAAGATTACTGAAGAATTATAGCTTGAAGAGCTATGATTTACCAGTGATGGTTTTACTTAAACAAACAAGGGAAACTTGTTAGATTTCTCCTAAATTCAATTACAATTTCAAATAAATTTTCACAAATGTGTGTGAAGAACAGTCATAATCATTTGATTATGATTCTGGTGTATTAAAATCACTTCTGCCCTAACCAGTTGAGCTCAGTAGATAGAGCATTGGCCTGAGGATTGAAAGGTCCCAGGTTTGATTCCGGTCAAGGGCACATGCCCAGGTTTCTGGCTCGATCCCGAGTCGGGGGGTGGGGGTGCAGGAGGCAGTCGATCAATGATTCTCTCTCATCATTGATGTTTCTATCTCCCTCTCTCTTCCTCCCTGAAATCAATAAAAATATATATTTTTAAAAAACAACCACTTCTAATGTTTTCTTGCACCATTTTTCCTTCTTGAGTTGTCAATGATGATACAAACACTGTATTTGTAAGTGCTGGGAGAATTCTTCTTCAGTGGCCCCAAAGGTAGTAAATTAAACTGCTAAAAAATACAATAACTACTTTTGAGTTACAGCAACACTTTCTAAAGTTATTTTCAAGATATTAAGTTGCTACAAACATTTTTTTTTGCTGAAACATAAGAAGATAAAAGGAATAGAATTGGATATGAACTGCTACAAAACATGATTTGATCAAAAATAGGAAAAATTTAAATGCAAAAAAGATTGCCCTGCAGTCTCCATGCAGCCTGTAAAATAAGAGGCGAAAGAAGACTATAGTAATTTTTCTAATCACATCTCCTGTTTTCTGTCACTTGAATGGACAAACCTGAAATTAAAAGAAACTACTCTTCTCCACTTTCCCGAGAGGCTATGTTAATCCTTTATGTGCTAGGAATAGCCCCCAAAATGAGTAAGGATTTTTCCAAGGAGAAATCTTATTTCAATTTTCTTCATTCAATGTCTACCTCCTCCATGTCATCTGAATTCTAATTCTACAAGATGCCTTCATATCTTTCCTATGACAATGCACTGATGATTTAATCATTATTCTTCCATCTTTCAAATCTTTAGTGCAGCCTAGTACTATGCTAACAATTTATGACCCTTAATTTCCCCGGAATGAATCAGGATTCACACCAAGAAAGCCTTCTCAGGGTGATGCTTCTCTCTATCTGTTGTTGCCAGGTTAAGTGCCATATTCAATAGTGGTAGGTGAGGGTGTGTTATATACGTGCTAACAGAAAGGTATGTTATAATTCACGCATGCGATGAGTAATTTTCATCCCACTGCCATCTTTCTTGCTTGCAGTAACCTTAACTACAGAACACTCAGCTAAAATTACTAACAAAATATCCTTCTCAAGTGATGCTTTTGTTCTTTTCCTGGCATGAATTGAAGCACGATGGCCAGTGAAGTGGAACTTTAATTAGCATGTATGTGTGTGTATATAAGTATGTATATGTGCAAGTGTGTATTCATAAATATGTATATGTAATTATGTATGCATTAATGAATGTATGTGTGTATGTATGTGTGTGAGTATGTGTGTGTTTGTAAGTATGTGTGTATGTAAATAAGGGAAATTTAACTTAAAATTACTTGCTTGTTTCCATTTTTTAGAAATAGTAGTGTCCATTTATCTTGGTGTGAGATTGTTTCCCCATCTGATAGTTTGGGTGAAAGTGGGCACACTTACATATGGAGCCCCGATTTATGGGGGTGAAAAGGTAATGGTCCGGACTCCTTCCCATGGAGTGTCCATGTTTTGAGCTGTGTCTGAAGGACCTGAGCTATGACCGGGGCTGCTGGCAGGAGACAACTCAGTGCCTGAAGGGAGCTCACTGTGATGAAAAGAGGATTGAGGCTGGTGTCCTCACCCAGCACCAGCCACCAGTTCTCATGTCCAGACAGATGGTGGGTGAGCTCTGCCGGTCCCCTCCTCACCTTGCTCTCCGGAACCTGAGGGTGGTTGAGAGGAGAGGGTGACACGTGTGGTCCCTTTTACCTCCTTACTAGATGCTGGCCTTCTCCATCAGACACAAGGACACAGAGGCCTTGGAGCAGCTGCGGAGAATGGAGCCTTCCCTTCCTTTCTGTGATCACTGACCCTGGGAGTGAGACCTCAAGGAACAGTGAGCTTCTCCAAGTCAGTGAGTGGAATGAGGGCTCAGAGGCTTTTGATCTGAGTATATAGGAAAATGGCACTCCTCTTAACAACTTAAGCTAGACGATGACACCATCCAGAGATACAATTTATTGGGACTTAATTATCTTATTCTAATTAAGTGGTGTGAGGATAGATAGTTGTACTATTTTTGAGGTTAGAGGAAACAAAATTGACTTTATTAAAGGAAATGTATGCCTTATCTCAAGTTGATTTAACATTTGAGCTTCTTGGAAATTTCCCAATATAAAAATTGGACAGTAGGATGCTTGTATTGGCCAACAAGACCAGATCGAACTACGTTTCCCAGAATCCTTTTCTCTTGAGTGTGTGGTCAGGGAGGGTCACAGAGACCTTGTGTGAGGTTTAGAGGGGGAAGTGAAGCTGCAACAGCTGGGTCAGCTAATGATTCATTTCCCTGGTTCCTCCCTTACCTGTTCGACTCCTGGGTCAGGTGTGTGCTCAGCTCCATGACGAAGGGTCCAGCTTCTATAGCGCACCTACTCATTGTGGGCAGAGGCAGTCAGAATTGATGAGGGTTTCTGCCCATCCCTTTGGGTTCCAGCTTGTCCTCACTGCCCCCCACTTTACATCAGTCTTACCTCACCCAACCCCAACTTCCTGTCCCAAAGATACCAGCTCCAGGAACAGAAATGCGGGCAACAGCCTTGGGAGGCTCCACATCCAGTCTCCCCAAATGCACAGGTCACAGCTGTAATGAGTGTATATATATATATCCGAACTAGAGTCCTGCTTCTGGGGTTGAACTCTTACTGAAACACTGTCACCAATAGTCTGAAGATGAAAGTGCTACCAGTCACATGGTGTTACCTGGACACTCCTGACTGTATTACCTTCCAGTAAGTCTTTCTTACTCTTCACATCTGAGGAAACCATTTTAAGAAAGGTAAAGCTCATTCTCCTGACAACACTGATCCCAGTTCTACTGTTTCCATGTTTTCCTACCTTCATTAGATAAAAGGGATCAGGACAAAACGTTTGATCTGAAGTTCTGAAAAGCTAAAGCATATCTGTAGGTGAGCGTTCATCATACTCTATTTTCAGAAGGCTGCCTCCTTAATAACTCCTAGTGCATGTGCAGGCGCAACTGGATCTGGGGTCTTCGAGGTTGTACAAGGTTTTAAATCTCAAAGACAGGAGTGCTTGGGCATTATCAATGTGCACAGTGCTAAAGCACCATCTCCATCAGGAAGTTGACATGAAAGAAAGAAAACATCTGAAAAGGCAAGAATGAGAGCAGAAATGATTGCTCATTTAGTGTTAATGATTAAATTCCTTCAGTGAATCAAAGTCATAGCCATATGACAAATGCATGTAGAAAGTTAACTCATAAGAAAAAGGTAAAAATCATGCTTCCAGGAACTTAATTTCTAGTAAAGTTCCCATTAAGGGGGAATAACGATTTATTCTAAAATAAATAAGTAACATATTATCTGATTCAAAGGTTCCCAGAAAAGCTTTGATAAGATCATTTCAACAAAAATCACAATTAAGTGAACAAAATATTACATGAATAACATATATAATGTACATAATGATATTTTGTGGATTTAATTAAACATACACTGAGTGGCCAGATTATTATGATCTCTGAATGCATAATAATCTGACCACTCAGTATATATATATATATATATATATATATATATATATATATGTATATATATATATATATGCATATATATATATATGTATATATATATATGCATATATATATATATATATATATATATATTAGAGTCCCGGTGCATGAATTTGTGCATGGGTGGGGTCCGGCCAGCCTGGTTAGGGGGAGGGGACATGGAGATCATAATAATCTGGCCACTCAGTGTATTTTCCAATATATATTATCTAAAATTAAATATATATGAAAAACTACTTCTTAGTTCTTAATTAATTTAGAAATAAATTTCTGAGAATAGTAATGTAGTGATTATAATGTAAGTTAGAAGCGCACATGAAGTTGGAGAGCTCAGTGAATTTGGGGTCTTAGGTGAATCATGACCTTCCCCACAGCCATAGGCCTCAGGAAACAACAGAGTTCAAATAGCTCATTTTACAGGTGGGGACACTGTAGCAGAGACCTGTGGTGGCCACGTCAGGTCAGCAGGGCAGGGCTCCTGACTCCCCACCCTGGCCCTGGGGAAGTCGTGGCTGGTCTCTAGCTTGGGGTGAAACGAAAGGGGTGTGTGTTCAGTTCCAAATACAGTGCACTTCCCCCTTAACTTAAAAAACAAACCACACACCAAGAATATCCCTGCTGTTGGTGTGAAGGGAGTGATTTCACATTTCACAAAATGAAGCAAACTCAGACAGGCTCCGGCGTCTCTCCATGTCCAGCGTCAGCTCCCGTGTCTCATTTAAAGCTCAGACAACCACCTTCCACTACCGAGAGTCAAACTCATTCTTCTGATTTTTTTTAAGGTAAAATATGTGTGAAAGTTGGCTGTGAAAGCAGATGAAAAGAGTGCCATGCAGATAGTGGGGCAGCCTGTAGCTACACTCAGGTGCAGGCTGGAAATGAAATGCTGGGAGTTGTGAGGAAACGTAGCCCGGGGTGAGGAGTGACAATTTGAGCCCTTAGGCCGCTGTGGCTTTGACGCTTAAAAAGTTGCTTCAGTAATGCATTCAGTTCTTTTAACAGTCTTTGAACACACACTAACCCAGTTCCACTGCTTGCTAGCTGTGTAACTTGGACATGTTGACCTCTCCAGGCCTCAGTTTCCTAATCTTTAAAAGTAGGGTATAATAGTATCTACCTTGTGGAGTGATATTAAGAATTAAATGAGAAAATACAGAAGGATGCCAAGAGATTTCTGGCTACTGCAAGCAATATTTTAGCTGTTATTATCATTGGTATGTACTAATCATTTTCACTTTTAATCCTCGACAACCTCTGCAAATTGGGTGTGAATGAAAGAAGAAATAAATGCCAAGAACTCTGCAGTGAATGGCCAATACTCACACATACAGTGATCAGCAGAGGCCATTCAACATCATGATTGACAGCTTGCAACTCTGTAACAAATGGTCTGGAATAGAATGCCAGCAGCACTATTTGCTGGCTGTGATACTTTGGGCAAGTTCTCAGCTTCTCCAGGCCTCAGTCCCCTCATCTGTGAAATGGAGCTCATAGGACTGCTATGAGAAGTAAAAGTAAAGAGCAGACACGCGCAAAGTGCGTGGAGCAATGCCTGGCACACAGGAAGCGCTGCGTAAGCTTTGTCTATAATTCTTATTGAACCCAGGCTGACTCCTGAGTTCATTATCTTTTCACTTTACTTATTTCATCTTTGGAACTTGCTCACTCCTGAGACTCACGGGAGTGTGTCCTTTAAAAATATGGATCCTCAGGTCTTGCCTCAGATACTTGGATTCAGCAATTTCAGAGTGGATCACAGGAGAATCCACCATTAGTGACCCTGACGCTCCCCTCGCCAACCAACAGGTATTTTATGACTCAGCAAACTCCATACCAGAGGTCCTCACACTGAGGTGCTTGTGTGGAATTAGCCATAGTGTTCTGAAAAGTCCATACATCTAAGCCCCATGTGGACGAAAGGGGCCATATGCTGGCCTGACTAGTTCAGGGAAGGCCTGCATGGTGGTCTTGCAGACTCAGAGACCTAAAGTAACTACAAGGATGGCCTGAAATTAAACTTTAACTAAAAAGCAGTTATGGTGGGCAGTTACATCCTAGGCAGGTATCTTCACTGAAAAGGTCAACCTTTACTTTAACTGAGCCTATCTGTCTTTTTGCATCTATGATTACATATCCTTTGAAATGTCTGGGTACCTTGTAACTTCCCTTTTTCTGGACCCCTTGGGGCACAACCTAATGTACCTGGGCGCCAGGACAGATACCACCAATTCCTTCATTGTTATGTTAATTGTTCCTGCACCCACCTAAGTATGTGTCTATCATTTTACTTTTTATCCAATCCCAGGGGTTTCCTCACTTTGCTTTCTCCCGCCTCTCTCCACTATCACCAATGGATTTCAGGTAACCCACCTACATCCCTTTACTTTGATTGCAAAGTATAAATACAGATGTAACCCGCCATTCTCCAGAGCATTATCTCAACTCGTTGAGGTTCTGTTTCCCGAGAGACAGTTTGGCTCAAATAAACTCACAAAAGTTCTTTATAGGTTTCATTGTTTTTTTTACGTTAACACCCACCTATGGAGGAGGGTGCAATGTAAATGAAGAATGGGATTCAGGCACCTGCCCTTTTTATTTTTTAATTCAGTAATCTCAACTGCCTTGGCCAGTGGAGAACTTGCCACTATATCTACCTAGTAACAATGGTATGTGTAACCTTCCATCTGACTTGCAGGACCTGGCTGGGTTCTCAGAGTTATGGCAAGCATTCAGAAAATAATACCCAGGTGAGTCCAAATACAGTCAGCATTTTACTACATAGAGATTCTCTGGGTAGTATAAATCAATGAGAGGGCTCTATGGGTATCAGAGCCAGACCTGTAGACTGATCAGCTTGAGATAAAACTTGGGAAATGTTCCTTACACAATGAGCAAACCTGACTAAAAACCTTTCTTTTTGGGTATTGTTAATCCCCACCCATGGATATTTTTCCATTTTTGCATTGACTTTTAGAAAGAGTGAAAGGGACAGGGAGAGACAGAGAGAAACATCAATGTGAGAGAGACACATCAATTGGTTGCCTCTGCACGCACCCCAACCCAGGACCGGGGATGAGCCTGCAACCGAGGTACCTGCCCTTGACCGGAATCGAATCCAGGATCCTTCAGTCTGAGGGCAGATGCTCTATCTATCATCTGAACCAAACTGGCCAGGGCAAACACTCACCTTTCTGACATCCCTTTCTGTTCTGCCTCCCTGCTGTAAAGATTGTGAAGATTAAAAAAATAATAAGACCTAAAGACCTACAGAGATATGGGGATGTTTATAATGCTCTGTCTATAACATTCCCACACTCTGTATTGTAAGCCCCGAACACCAGCTTAGGTGACCAACATTACCTCTGTGATGCTGAGCTTAAGACCCTTCCACCTGTTGTGAATCTTGGTTTCTAGGTAAACACTTTATGGAAAACTGTCAGTATTTTTATCTATCAGACAATGATGCCTTATGCTGCACCCATGAAATCAGTTCATACCAAGAATGTCTTATGATGTCTTCAAATTAGTCAATGACAGAAACCCATTTCAAACAAGTTAAACACACATACACACAAGTTTGCATAAGGAATTCCTGGGGTTGGGCATGCTCCCAAGTGCCTGTGTGTCATCTTCAACTCAGTAAGTTCTCAATGAATAATGATTGAGTGACTGTTTAATCTACTATACATGTCTTCTGACATATTTTCTAAAGAGCATGAATATTTCAAATTCTGAAGAAGATATCTATCTAGAATTTCTAATGCCTTACAAAATTGCTTTCCTTTCTTTTGTTAAAATATGTTCTGTTAAGCCCTGGGCATTTATTCTACATTGTAGGAGTGCTGAACAAAATAAAAAATACATTCTTTCTGATCAGATACTCTCGTCATTCTGGCCTCATTTTAAAGTGAAGACATTGAGGTTTACAGAATTTGAAAGTCATGATATTTTTTCTTGCTGGAACTTTAAGGTAAATGAAAGATGAGGAACGTTTTCTCTACATTCTTTCTCCTCCAATAAGGGCAGTTTATCACTCACATGGAAGAATTGGAGTAAAATAAGGGAAGCATTTGCCCTCAAATTTTGTCATGAAATAACTAAAATTGCTAGTTACTGATTGACTTAAATTAATCAATAACCAATAGCAATGATTTCTTCTATTTAAATCCGGGATCACCTTCTTTCATTTATATGTTTTCATTCATTCATTCACTCATTCATTCATTCATTTTTTTCTTTCAACAACCATGCACTAAACTTGAGATTAGGAGCTAAAGAGTTGGATGAATCAGGTGAAATAGAGGACATGGGATTTCAAGCATACTGGTGCAGACTTGCATTCAACAAATAGTTGCCAAGCATCTCCTGCTTGCTAGGCTCTGAAGATACAGCTGAGAATGAGATAGAAGCACTTGTAGAACCTGTAGAACTTAAAGGAGAATAAATAAGTAAATAAAGACAATCAATCAATTTCTATGAGTCCTACATGGGGTCATGGGTTAGAAGGTGGCTATTTTCATTAGATGGGGTAGTTAGAGAAGAGCTCTGAAAAGGTAAGATGTGATCTGAGAACTGAAGGAACTAACATACAGGGGCAAGACAGCCATGTGAAGAGGCAGGGAAGGAGTGTTCCAGGCTAAAAGAACAGCATCTGCGAAGACGCTGTTACATGAACGGTCGTGTAGAAAGGAGACAAGCCTGGAGAGAGCTGAATAAAATAGGACG
Source organism: Eptesicus fuscus (assembly GCF_027574615.1). Classification (NCBI taxonomy): domain Eukaryota; kingdom Metazoa; phylum Chordata; class Mammalia; order Chiroptera; family Vespertilionidae; genus Eptesicus; species Eptesicus fuscus. Next base: position 6,546,724 of record NC_072484.1, on the reverse strand, counting down.
GGAAGGGGAGGTCAAGCAGATAAAGCATGCCTTATGTCAGGCTAACAGATATGATGTTCACTTAGATTAGAACTATGATGTTAATGACTGATTATAATATACCCAATAACTGTTTCTTGTATAAAGGATGAGAACAACAGGAGAAAATAGGCATCTTACATAAAACTGTAAAAGAGACAGAAAGGATTTCAAATTTACAGTTGAGTGGAAAGAATAGTATACAGAGCTCCCATATATCCTTAGCCTGGAGGCCTCTCAAGTTTCTCTAATCAGCCCATTGATGTCCTTTGAAGGAAAAGAATGTGGTCCAGGATCAAGCTCGGCACCCTTGTCAGCTCTCTGATCTCCTCCAAGCTCTGGGACAGGCCCCTAATCTCCCCTTGACATTCCTTTTCAAAGTTTACAGGCCAGCTTTTTTTGTGTTTGTTTTGTGTGTGTGTGTGTGTGTGTGTGTGTGTGTGTGTGTGCGCGCGCGCGCCCTCATAATTGGTTTCTCTAGTATTTCTTCATGATTAGGCCAGGGATTTTTGTTGTTGTTATTTTGTTTTGTTTTTGCCAGATTATCACAGACATGATGTTTTTTGTTCTTCTAGATTTGTTTCATGGCTAGTGCTGACTCTGATCACCTGATTAAGATGGGATCTGCCTGGTACTGTTGTCCCTATAAAATACCCTCCCCATGTCATTAATAATATTTTGTGGAGAAATAATTTGATACTAAGTAAAATCCCATTCTTCATCTGATTTTAGCACCACTGATAGTTCTTGTGTGAATTAATTATTTGTATGATTAATACTACGAAATGGAGATTTTCTAATTGTATTATGTCTTTTATACTTATTAGTTTCATTTAATTGTATAGAAAAATACCCCCTAAATTATTCAATTTTTTTTTCATATTAATATGGACTTGTGGATTCATTTAATTTAGTGGGCTATAATCCTTGCTGTCTTTATTTATTTTGAAGCTCAAGTTATCTCTGATTTGGGAGCCTCTTCAAGCTCTCTGTGCATCCTTTCACCGTGTCTGCATCATTATTTGAACATTTTATTACTTTCCAGCTCAAGGCTATCCTATTATTTTTCTGATGTAGGCCTGGGAATATGCCATTTTCTGAGATCTGGTTCCTTTCAATAGAGAAATAGTATTTAGAAAACAAGGTCTGGACACTGGTTGTGCTCATTGCTTCTGGGATGCCAATGATCTTAGCATGTCAAGATGGAGAATTTACATCCATGTGTCCAATTCCAATCCAACAATACAAACTTCATTCTAGCTTTTTCTCCTTTTATATCTTCTTGGATGTGAGAAACATCACTTGTCTATTTTTCCATTCCACTCCAATGCCATCCACAGATGGACCACCACTGCCTACCAGACTGAAAATAAAAGAAAGGAAAACAAAAGGAAGGTGGACATTAAGTTGCGGTTGTTTATAATGAATGAATTTAGTGATTCCACAGTGAGATTATTTCTACTGAATTTATTTTATTTGAGAATCATTCAACCTACAAACTATATCCAGCCTCTCTTAACCTAAATTGTTAGTCACCAGTGGGTTTCCTCTGTAAGTTCTTTTGGAGATCAGTATCACTGTTGTGTCACCCTGACCTAGCCAATGGCTACTCAGATCTTCCTTTAGAAACATCTACACTAAAAGCCTTATTCTGGCAAGGTACAGGTCATGGGGAGGAGTTGTGAAAACATATGTCACAGTTTTTCAACCAAAAATGAAGGAATGTGCTTTGGCAGAATGACTAAGTCAATGACTATATCTCAGAAAAGCATGAAGGAGGGGAAATGGATGTCTCTTGGGGAGACCAGCATGTTATCACTAGGCCTCAGTTTGTATTCTACCTCAGTCTTACATGGAGAACAAATACATGCCAAATAAAAGATAAAACTGTTAGACTTATCAGGAGACCTTGAACTAAACACATCTAACAACAACTACAAAAATGGATGATGGAAATGACAATTTCCTTAACAGCCTACTCTGTTTTATTTTCTGATGCCAGATACACATTCAGTGTAAATTCTGTCACAGGGATTTAAGACATTGTGTTTGAGACATTGACAGTTGCTCGATAATGGATTTTAAAAGACCATTGTTTTGCAGGCATGCTCTAGGGAGGGAATAAGTGATTCACTGGACAGGTGGCTCACTGGCAAAGGTGCCCAGGCTTCTTTTATCACCACAAGGAAACTTTTGACCCTGAAACCCCCAGTATTAATGTTCCCCAACCAGTTCTGAGTCCTGCTGCTCTGTTTTTAATCCAGACAAAGAAGTCATTAAGCCATCCTTCAATCAGTCAGTCATCAAATACCCATTAATTTTCTTCTGTCAATCAATGTATGAAAAGGTGATTATGAATCTCATATATTTATTCACAAATCTCATTAAGTACTTACTATGTGGTGGGAATTATTCTTGGTGCTGGGGATGCCCCAGTGAACAAGGCAAGCAAAGTTTATAACTTAATGAATGCTTTCCAGAAAATAATAAATGCTATTAACACGATGAAACAAGCACCATGAATGAGTGTTGAGCAATGTGATGGTCAAAGAAGGAAGACCTGAACGATGGAAAAGAGCCCCGTGTGAAAAGAGTTCCTGAGAGTATGTGAGGCAGTGGTAGAGCCCGTTCCTTTTCAAAGAAAGAGTGCAATACAACTGGAAATCCCCCTCTCAGATGGCGAGTGCTCCAATGGAAGGACATTCAGTGAGTTTAGGGACACAGAAAGCAGTGCATCAGGAGGGCTGGGAAGCAGGAAACATACAATGGAAATTCGGGAAGGCCTCACAGAAGGTAATATTCAGAAGCCTTGATGATATATGGGAGCTCCTTAAGCAGGAAAAGGAGAGAGACATGCAGTCTGATCATCACGGGCAGAGGCCGCAACCACAGGACAGGTTCAGGCTGTGGGAGCGGTGGCTGCACTCTGAGCTTGTAATGGCAGGGAGCCTGTGAGTAGAGTGAGCAGAGGCGTGAACACAGGAAGACTTGAGTTTAAGCTCTGCATTGAGGACTTACCACTCACTTGAGTTAGAATTTGCTGAGATTTTTTTTTTTTTTAAATAGGTGAATGATCTTCACAAACCACCTATATCTATGATATTAGGAGTTTCTCATAGTGTCTTAAATTCTTAACAGGGGCCCAAAGGCCTCTGCCCAGGAAAGAAGGGAGGCTGAATGGGAAGATATTGAGTCTTCCCACCCCTGTGGAAACAGAGCTCCTGATTTTTTATGTTTACAGCATTTTGGGATTGTTTTACAATTTTTTTTTAAATAATGAATTTCACTCTTTGAAAAATAAAAAATAACACAGAATTAAACAAATCCCCTTTTCCACTCCTCTGACCCCCTTTGCCCTCAGCCCCATAGAGTACAAATATAAAGCTAGGGAAAAAAATATCCTTTGAAAACCCCAGGAGTGACCAAGATAATGGGGACTTTATCAGAAATCATTAGTGATCGTGCCGATAAATAATCAGTAGGGGGAGCATTTTTGCCCTTTCCCTGTGTTGCTACTTTGACCCTGAGCAGGAACTTTAGCTATTTAGTAGTGGGGATCCAAAACCTGGTCTGTTACCCAACACCATACTCGTTGGTCTGGTGCTGTTGGATCCGAGCATGCCTGGTCATTGAGCCTCTTCTTCCTTCTTCCCTGCACTCACCTGTGTGTTTGCTTATGTTTCTGCTTCTGTGCTGTAAGGAACCTTGGATGAAGGATCAGCCTGTGTGTGCCTGAGGAGGTAACAGGTGATTCTGAACACCTGGGTAAGTGTAGCCCTGCTCTTGGAGCCCACCTCTTCATGTGATGGCCCTCAGGCAGCATTTCAGAGCTTGACTGTGGCCGCAGATGGGATCACAGCTCTCCAAACTACAGCCCACTATTGTAAAAGCCCAATCCAAAGGCTAACATGTTGCTTTCCATCTGTCTGACTCTTCTCTTCACTTGTCAGTCTATGTAGAACTCAGTGGGGGAAGAGAAGTGTCCTGATTCATTATCTCCCACATCTCAATACACCATACAAATCAATAAATAATCACTGCTGTAGCCCAAAGAGGAGACATTCCCAGGCCTCTATGGTTGCTCATCCACAGTCCTATAGCCCACTGAGAAATGGGCAATCTCACAGGCTTCAGTTCAGGAATTGTTATTGAGTCCCTTCCATTGGCTAAGTCTTGTGTTAGGTGTTCTTGGGATATAAAAATTGTAACAGTTCAGCAGGGGAGGTCAGTGTGAGTGAACCATAATCCATTTTAGCTCCACAGCAAGGCCATTCTTGACTTTCTTTTATAAGTCATCCACTACCCTAACCCCATTCTCCACCTACCCAATGATTCTCATTACATTTAATCACATCAAAGTCATCCCTTCATATCCATGAGTTCTGCATCTGAGGGTTCAATCAACCATGGATCCAAAATACTCAGAAAAAATAGTTAGGTTGTTTGCTGCTCTGTACTGTGTGGTTAGGCCTACCACAGTTGTGCTTTACTGAACATGTGCAGACATTTTTCTTGTGTATTCCCTAAACAATATAGTACACCAACTATTTACATAGCATTGACATTGTATTAGGCGTTATTACAAGTGACCTAGAGATGATTTAAAATATATCAGAGAATGTGCATAGGTTCTATGCAAACCCTATGCCATCCTATATAATAAAACCCTAATATGCAAATCAACCAAATGGTGGAACAACCAGTTGCTATGACACACACGGACCCCCAAGGGCAGGCTCTCAATGAAGGAGCTGCCCCCTGGTGGTCAGTGTGCTCCCACAGAGGGAGCGCCGATTAGCCAGAAGCCAGGCTCATGGCTGGCAAGCGCAGTGGCAGTGGTGGGAGCCTCTCCCACCTCCACTGCAGGCAGGTGGTAAGAAGCAAAGGGTCCTGGACTTTGAGAGGGTACAGAATGGGCTGAGGGACACCCTCTGCCCCCCACAGTGCACACATTTATGTGCACCAGGCCTCTAGTTTAATCATATAAGGGACTTGAGCACATATGGATTTTGATATTCCAGGTGTTCCAGAATGAATCTCCTGGGGGAGATGCTGAGGGACTCTATTCTGTTTGTTTCACTCCATTTGTGACAATGAACTAAGTTTCCTGTTTATTTCATTGATATGTATTGATGGTCTAAAATATTAGCTCTGTGAGGCTCACAACACTGCCTGTTTTGGTCACCACTATATGCTTCCAAAGTAGAATATGGTAGCTACTCAATAAGTGTGTTTTTATGGTTGAGAGACTTAATGAATTTTACATTAATGGTAGAATATCCTATATAATCCTATATAATAAAAGTCTAATATGTTAAGTGTCCGGTCGTCTGGTGACTGGTTGACTGTTCAACCAATCAAAGTGTAATATGCTAATGATATGCTAAGGCCATTCACTATGACATGCACTGACCACCAGGGGGCAGTTGCTCCAATCAGTAGGTTAGCTTGCTGCTGGGGTCCAGCCAATCAGAACTGAACGAGATGGGCCAGATACACCCTGGCCCATCCCTCAATCCCTCCCTGGCCCCAATCCTGCACTGGTAGGGTCCCTTGGCCTGGCCTGTACCCTCTTGCAATCCAGGACCCCTTGGGGGATGTCGGAGAGCCAGTTTGGGCCCGATCCTGCAGGCCACTCCCCTCAGGAGAACGCCAGATGCAGGACTCATGGTTGATGAGTACTGCTGCAGCAGCGTGAGCCTCTCTTGATTGGGACTGATTGGGCACGAGCCCATAGTGGGCCAGGATGAGCGGGAGGGACAGGTAGGACCTGCAGGCAACATTGGACTGCAAGTTTTGGCCCGATCCCCACAGGCCACCCCGAGGGACCCCTCCAATGCACAAATTCATGCACTGGGCCTCTAGTTGCTTTATAAGAAAGTCAATGATGAGGTATGGTGACATGTTGCAATTTTTCCTTGGAAAATCAGGAAAGGTCAAGAAGAGTAGATGGCCTTGCAACTGGGCTTGAATGAATGCTGGGTTTGGGATGGTAGAGAAGGAGGCACCCTGGGTTATAGCACAACCTAAGGACAAACATGGCACAGAAACTGCAAGATGTATTTTGATTCAATGCACTGGGATAGTGATTAACCTTTATGTCGCAGTGACTAGCACACATTTTCAGTGGTATGGATCTACTAGTTCCAATCATACGAAGAAATTTTAAAATACAGTCAAATTCTCATCTAGGGTTCACCCAGAGAAGACTCACTGTGCCAAAGGTTTATTTTTTCCTCTTTTGTGTGTAAGAAACTCTCTGCCTGACATTGAAGCGAGTCTATCCCAGATGCAAGATTGTGGGTCAAGTTTGAGCAACAGTTCACGGAACAGTAATTTTCTTCAATTGAATCTTGCTCTTGCTGGGGAAATGCTTTCTGCAGTGATGATACTGAGAGCTCCAGAATAAGAGTCCTCTATCCTTGTGCTTTCCAAGTCAAGTGAGGAGTGCTCTCTGTTGTCACCACTAAAAATCATTCATTAAGCACATAACCATATAGGTTTGGCCCAAGCTTTTTACCTTCATACAAAATAAAATAAATGGACATTCCTTATTCTTTATATCAAGAATTTATGAGCCAATTCTATCATAGTGTCTTTAACACTACATCATCTGTTATTTATTTTTATGCTTGACTTCCCCATGAAATGGTGTGTCTTTGGTGGGTGTAGATTGTCTTTTCTTATTCTATTTGATATCCCAAAAGCCTGGCATCCATAATGCCCTCAAATATTTGCTGAATGAAAGGGTTTGGTAAATGAGAACATGAACAGGCTATGCAAATCATAAATATTGAACATATAAGTATATTGTATATATATATATATATATATATATATATATATATATATATATATATATCCATGGTTTCTCAAGACTACAAATAAGAAATTTTTAATGTTCATCATAAAGATAGCTATTAAAAATCTTGTTTAGGTTTACCTTTAAGAACAATATTATATAAACATATAGGATTAGAACTACAAAATTTACTGGTTGGGGAGTAGGGAAGAAAGGTAATGATAAATTTCCTTGTGTACACACCTCATTTTGGTTTCCATTAGAATTGTATTGCCTAGTACCAAATACAAATTTAGTAACTATAAAACTAACATTTTAACTTATTTTTAGTTTAATTTCTTAGAATACTTTCACAATTATCCCTTGATAATGTATTTTTAATTCACTTAGCATCTATCCTATTTCAATAGTCATATAAAGTCAAAATTTTTTTTAACTATTCAACACCTACTGAATGACATACTATTCTGAGAGATGGTGAAACTTCAGGAATAAGATAAATATGTGCTTCTCATTAAATGGCCTAATCAAGTTAGGTCTAAAGACATTAAGTAATGAGTAGTGTGGTACTTGTACAAAGAAGTTTACAGTTAACAAAAGTTAGAAATAATCTCAGACCTGGATTTCTCTTCTATATTAGGTCATTATGAACTTGCATTCAACTTATGATTTTTCAAAAAATATATGGCGCTTGTATAATTGTCCTATTTACCCAGCCCAACTAGACATTTGAGGCAGCATTCTTGCCAGACCTTCCTGATGGGATCTATCTGAGGCCCAGCCAGTCCACGGTGACTGCCCGAGAGCACAGGTATTTCTCCTGGGACACAGACCAGGACTGTTCAGACAGGTTGTTCAAAGGCTGAGTGAGGATCTCCACAGCTTCACCTATTCCCCTCTTCATATGAATAAGACAAGCAGTCCTCTTCTTGAGGTCATAAGGCAATATTAGTTTTCTTCAGCATTAGAAAATAAATAATCAGCATATCTCAGGTAATAAAGACTGTGTACAGTGAAGTTTTCTGATTTCAAGCAAAACACACACACACACACACACACACACACAAAATAAAATAAAATAAAATAAAATAAAATAAAATAAAATAAAATAAAATAAACACAAACAAAACCCATTGGAGACCTTTCTATGTGGCAACAGGGACATCTGAAGGAACCAAGAGTAGGAAGACAGCTGGAAACCAAGAGAAAATTGGGAAGTAGACCAAGGATCATCGTTCCTCATCTGGGATCCTCTTCTCATACTGACTTCATTCATTTTTGTTTTCCTTCCCAGCTTCACAGGTTGGGTAGAAGGCTGATATCCTATATTTTCTCGGAGACAGTCTGTGTATGTGTATATGTATGTTTGTCTCATGATAGCTGCTCCTAAATCTATTCTCCCCTTTTTTCCAGTAATATATCCCCCAAAATATCATCAGAATATGTGGCTGACTGTAGGATCTACTCATGTCAACCTCTGTTGTGTTACCTATGGCATGTGACTAAACTCTGACAAACAGGATAAAAGAAGGAGGGAAGGTCTAATTTGGAAAAAGTCTTCTTAAAGGTGTCACATGGAATAGAGCTTTTACCCTTGTTATTCCATCTTGCTTCAGGCTTGACTGGCACTGAAGCAACCATGGGTCAAAAGAACCATGGGGTAAGATAGTAAATGAACAAAAAGAGAGTTCTGGGACCCCAACAGCACACAGCACTGTAACAACCCTGCAATGCCAATTCTTAGAAACTGGTGTGAGAATTAAGTCCTGTCTTTTTTGTTGTTGTTAATTCTCACCTGAGGATATTTTTCCATTGACTTGTAGGGCGAGTGGAAGAGAGAGGGAAAGACAGAGAGGAACATCGATGTGAGAGAAACACATCAATTCGTTGCCTCCTGCACAAGCCCCGACCAGGGCCTGGGCCAGCGGAAGAGCCTGTAACCGAGGTAGGTGCCCTTGATCAGAATCAAACCTGGAACCCTTTGATCTGCAGGCTGACACTCTATCCACTGAGTCAAACCAGCTAGGGCAGTCCTATCTTACCTAATAATAGAGAATCATGTAAATTGACCATACCTCTGCTAATGGTATGCAATCAGAGTAAGTATGCAAATTAACCCAACAAAGATGGCAGTTAATTTGCATACATACCTGGGTTGCAGGAACCTCCTCGGCACCCAGGTAACTCCCAGCTGGCCATTGGAGGGGCAGGGGAAGGGGCCAAGCCTGTAATATGAGGGAAGGGGGAGCCCCCTTCCCAAACCTAAAGCCTGGGGTGGAGGCTTTAGGGTTGGGAAGGGGCTGAGCCTGAGATCAGAGGGGCAGGAGGGGCAGCCGCTTCTCAAGCCTAATGCCTGGAGCAGAGGCTTTAGGCTTTGGCAGGGTCCGAGCCTGGGATCGGAGGGAAGGGGAAAAAAATCAATGGAAACTTATCCTCAGGTGAGGATAAAAAGAAAAATAAAGAAAGAAATGTCATATCCTATGAAAGACACATCTTGAAAATGCCTAAAGAAAGTTGTCATTTTTTCATGGTGAAGGGACTGGAGTCTGTGTTGATGAAAATACCTTGGTGGCTGTGGTGATTGGCAGTGGCTGCAGCAGCGGGATGATGGGGCTGGTGCCTTCCCCTGATCAGTCCGGTTGCCTCCCGCAAAGGGAGGCCAGACTGCGGCTTACGTCCCATCCCAATGGGGAGCGGGCCTAAGCCATCAGTAGGACATCCCCTGAGGGCTCCCAGTCTGTGAGAGGGGCCAGGCTGGGCTGAGGGACCCCTCTCCCAGTGCACGATTTTCATGCACCGGGCCCCTAGTCTTTTATAAACTGCTCACAAAGTTCTTCACCATATCTAATAAAAGAGTAATATGCAAATTAACCGTCACTCCACGACAAAATGGTGGCACCCATAGCCACAAGATGGCAGCACCTAGTCCTCTCAACCCTGCCGGAGTCCCCCAGTCTCAGGGAGGGCTGCCACTAAGAGCCTGCAGAGTAAGCAGCCTGGCAGAATGCTGACCAGAGGCCCTCCTGACCCTTTAGAAAAAAACAAAAACAAATTCACTCCCCACGGCTCGATCCCCTCCCAGTGGTGGCAGTCTGGGCTGGGGTCTCAGCCCAGCAGGGGCACGCACCCCCACTTTGCGATGCCCTCCCAGCAGCAGCAGCCTGGGGTCTCAACCACTGAGTTAAACCAGCCAGGCAGATATGGAGGAATGTTAAATGTTTCTTTTTAAAAATATATATATTTTAATGATTTTTTTACAGAGAGTAAGGGAAAGGGGTAGAGAGCTAGAAACATCTATGACAGAGAAACATCAGTCAGCTGCCTCTTGCACACTCCCCACTGGGTATGTGCCCGCAACTAAGGTACATGCCCTTGACCAGAATTAAACCTGTGACCCTTGAGACTGCAGGCTGATGCTCCATCCACCTAGCCAAACCAGTAAGGGCTGTCCAATATGTTAAAGAAAAATCCCTATCTAATAAAGAGGGAATATGCAGGGGAGGGCAGCTGGGGACGATCAGGCTGGCAGGGGAGCAGTTAGGCATCAATCAGGCTGGCAGAGGAGTGGTTAGGGGGTGATCAGGCTGACAGGGAGAAGCAGTTAGGGGCAATCAACTAGGCACACAAGCAGTTGGGAGCCAGCAGGCAGTTGGACATCCTGTGGGATCAGGCCTAACAGGCAGTTGGACATCCTCCGAGGGGTCCCAGATTGGAGAGAGTGCAGGTTGGGCTGAGAGACACACACACCCCCAGTGCATGAATTTTTTGCACCAGGCCTCTAGTCCTACCTAATAAAATGGTAATATGCAAATTGACCGCACCTTCTCTACACCCAAGCCACGCCCACCAGCCAATCAGGAGCAAGTATGCAAATTAACCCAATCAAGATGGCTACATCCACAGAGAGCAAGGTTTCCCAGGCAGCAGAGGAAGCCAAGCTTTCCGAATGCCCTTGCCAGACCTAAGCCTCACTCAAGCTACAAAGTTTCAATTATAGAAGGTAAACAAATTCAAACATTATGGCGGCAGCCATGGAGCTGGAGAGACCAGGCCAGGGTTGCCCGCGGCAATGGAGAAAGCAAAGCTTTCCTCATACCCTGGCTGGCCCAGGCCTCCGCTTAAGGCTACAAAGTTTTAATTATAGAAGGTGAATTAACTCAAACAGAAATGGCTGCTGGTGGAGCATGCAGGAGGCTTGGCTCCGCTCCAGGCTACAAAGTTTCAATTGTAGAAGGTAAATAAATTCCAGATACCACGGCCTCCACTTGGGTCACCAGGGGGAGTGGCCAGCCTGCAAACCACCACAGGCCCCTTGCTCAGGCCGCCCCATGCCCCAAGGGAACCCCCACCCTGATCCGGGACACCCTTCAGGGCAAACCAGCTGGCCCCCACTCCTGCAGCAGGCCTCTATCCTATCTAATAAAAGAGTAATATGCAGATTGACCATCACTGGAACACACAATATGGCTTCCCCCATGTGGTCAAAGATCCTGCCCCCATGTGGACACAAGATGGCCACCACAAGATGGCCAGCAGGGGAGGGCAGTTGGAGGCGATCAACCCTGCAGGGGAGGGCAGTTAGGGGTGACTGGGCCGGCAGAGGAGGGAAGTTGGGGGCAAACAGGCTGGCAGGGGAGCAGTTAGGCATCAATCAGGCTGGCAGCGGAGTGGTTAGGGGGTGATCAGGCTGGCAGGCAGGTGAGCAGTTGGGAGCCAGCAGTCCTGGATTGTGAGAGGGATGTCCGACTGCCCATTTAGGCCCAATCCCAGTGGGACATCCCTCGAGGGGTCCCAGATTAGAGAGGGTACAGGCTGGGCTGAGGGACACCCCTTCTCCGTGCATGAATTTCGTGCACTGGGCCTCTAGTATTATAATAAAACATCTGCCCCTCCAGCCCTCATATTGTAAGAGAACAGGCTGGGAGGTCTTTGTGAAATAGATGAGATTTTCAGAGGTTCCTGCAGAGGGCAGAGAAGAAGCCAGAGCATTCAGAGGGGAGACTTGGGATTGTTCACTGCATTTCAGGGAGTATCCCTTAAACCTGAAAACGGATAATCTCCTAGGGACAGAGAAACCCAGCCACCTTGTCACACAGGGTATTGTACTTAGAGAACCATCACCGCATAAAGTAAAATTACTTCCGAGTGTCAACAGGCTCAGAAACGGTTTTGTGAATATCTCAGAGCTTGATCAATAAGATGTTTTTAAGGGGCTATCTGGGGCACAACCTTAATCTTGAAGTTGAGGCCAGGGAATGACCGGGAGGTGTTTTCATTGTTTATCTTTTATATCTTGCCACAAAGGGAAGATCCCTGGGATCAAAGGGCCAAGGATTTAGCCAATAAAGATTCTTAAATTTGTATCACAACTTCTGAGGAGAAAGAAAGGGTAAAGGGAGCTTGTTTTATAGTGTTTGTCCTCAAAGGTTCAAAAGCAGGGCACTGTGAACTAAGTCTATCTCAAGAGCAGATTAGGTTGCGCTTGAGCCTCGCTGTTTGTTGACCCTTGGGCATCAGTGAAAGTCTCAGCCTACTCTGTGTAATAGGGTGAAGGGGAGGCCACTAAGGAGGTTATCCCATCTCTCAGCCCTTGCCCTCACCCTTGCCCATCATCAACCACCTTTCACTATATCTTTTTTTAATTGGAGATGGTTTCTTTGGTTCACCGATAATTGGAATACTGGACTCTTTGCTGGTCTATAAATTTGGCTGTTAATATGTTTATTATGGCTGTGTCATTTTGACACAGTATTTCAGTGATCAGAACTGCAGCATGAGCTGATTTGTGGAGGCAAGGCAAACATTTGGAATCCCATGCATGATTTGGGATAAAAAAAAATCTGAATTTTAACATTGCCCTTGTCTGCATTATTGTTCCTACATATCAGGGTAACTGGATGTGTACAGGAGAATAAAGGATGCTGGGGACATTCTTGTATGAGGTCTGTATTGATGAGAGAAATACTCGGACCCAAAAAGTAGTGGACTTGGTTTTAATTCTGTGTCTGTTATTTAACACGTTATTCACTAGTTACTTGCTAGGTAACTTAAATGTAAAGAATCTTTAATATTTCCTATGCATCTGATGTAATTTTGAGCTCTTTTTTTTCTCATATTTTTCATTGCTATTTTATTGGTCTGTATTCAGAGAGGCAGGTTAATGCAGCAGCTAAGGTCAGCAGGTTTGGGAATCTGACTGGCTTCATTCTCATCCAGTTCCCTTTCTAGCTGTTGACCATGGACAAGATCCTTAAATTCCCTGAACCACAGCATCTTCTTCACAGCACAGTGACACTGACCTGCTTCCTAGGTGTATTGGGAGAATTAACCAAGCTCCTATCAATGCATGCTCTTTGAATGCGGACTATCTGTAATCCTCATGATTGGCTTCAACTGTGGCGTATGTGGCCATTTGGGCGTGTTTTAAGAAAACCTCCAAGAAGGTATTCACCTGCTCACCTGATGTAGAACCTAACATGACCTCATGGACACTTGGGAGAGTGTGAGCCACACAACCCTGGCAGTGGTTTGCATATATGGCCAGCGTGGCCTCTAAAAGCCAGGTTGTAAAATTGTCATGGAACCATCACATTCTTACTGGGCAAAACGGTCTCAGCTCCTCATTTTTTGATACCGTATATTCACATGGCCCAGCCACCTGCTCAGGCAATGTGGCCTCCTAATTGACATGCAGGCACATAGATATGCTGTTGCCCACAGTGGGGAAATTTGTGTGTTTTCTACTATGTTTTTATTTCCATCAAATTTCTATTCTCATACACAAAAAAAGAAGTGATCACAAAAGAGGTCCAAAGCATTTACTTTTAATAAAGTACTACTTTTTCAGTTTTGCAATGTGCTATAAGCATCCAACCATAGACATTTACTTGTCTTTCCATCTACCCAGTAAATATTGCTTAGGGAATTATTTCATACAGGCTCTGTGCTACATGCTGGGGATACAGAAACCGGTGATGTACCCGGTCCGTATTCTCCTGTAGCTCACTTTTAGTGAAGTTTTCAGATGAGCTCGTCCACCCAATAAATGTGAAAAGGGTTTAATGATGACAGGTAAAGGATTCCCCAAGAGCAGAGAGGAGGCAGTCCTCCCTCTGCCCAAGGAATAGGAAAAAGCAACACAGGATATGAAGACTGAGCTCTGCTTTGCACGGATGGGATAGAACCAGAGAACAACACAGCCATGGATCCCACTGAGCGACCTCTCCTCCTCTGCCTCCCCCTGTGAGACCAATCAAATTCTTCTCCTTTTAACATCTTAATTTGCTCATATGTACAATGGAAACAGACTAATATAGACAGTCTCAACCAACAATCACCCAGGTGGAGCTGTTAAAAAAATAGCTGCCCAAGTCCTGAATCAGAAGAGTTATTTATTCATTCAGGAACTCAGCACATTTTCACTAAACATGTGTTTGATAAGCAGCTAGTACCAGTATGTGCCAGATACTGTACTAGGAACTGGGACACAAAAGTGAAATGTTCTTGATATTAGGGGAGTAAATATAAATGATCACCATGAGAAAAATAAAACAAATATTTCAAAGGAGTACTTATAATAGTGACAGCCAACTTATTAAAAGGGCAGATTCCTAGAGTAAGTGAAGAGTGACCTGAGATGTCAAGAGTGAGGCAAAGAAGGACAAATTAATCAAGTGAAAGAGGGGAGAACCCTGCCTGGGAGAGAAATAGCATGGCCAAGGTCCCACAGAATCCCTCTCAGCAGGTGGGGCGACACAGCAACATTTTAAAATCTACAGGTGATCTGGGTGTCCCATCAGGATTGAGAAGCTCTTGGTAATCCCTGAGCCTCATGTTTTATAGGGCTGCTGTGTTGAGCCAATAAAAAAGAAGAGTGTAAAAATCCTTTGAAATGTTAAAAAATGCTTTATACAGGCAGTGTTGTGTACACAATAGCCCTTAATGATCATCAGATAAGAATTGTACTCTAGGTATTAAAACAGAAGAACCCTTGATATGACCATATATTTAGGGGATTACACATTTTTCAAAGCAAAATCGACATCACATGTCACTTTAGCTATAGTGATGGGGCCATTTATCTACAGCTTCTCTATTTTCCACGTAATAGGTTTTGTTCCTCAATGTGAACACAAATGGTGTTTTGGGAGAGTGAGGGACCATGCCAGGCGAGTAGGATGAGCCTGGGAATTAAGGGTGATTCTCTGGCTTCTTGCTAAAAAAAAACACAAAAACAAAAAAAGAACCTTGCAGTCATGGATTTGACACCTGGTGAAAAAAATGCATCATATTATCCTGTATATTCTCTCTCAGACCTGAGGCTCAAACTAGTAGGTGAAATAGGTGAGGATTTCCAGCCAATTAAAATAAGAAGTCCAAAAAAGTAAGAATCTAGCTGTTTAACAGAGCTATGATGTTTACTGTCCTATTTAAACCTCTAACTTTAAATAAATGCAAAACCTAAATAAACCAATCATTTGAGTAACTTCCTACCCTTTATTAATGATATCACCAAGCTGTACAGCTAGATCTTACAGGGCGGGGCTCATCTCATAAAGGGACATGCAAGGTCCTAAAGAACTCAAGTGAAATGCCAAGATGGAAATGCCACCCTCGGGTTAAGAAGAAGCACAGTGACCAAATCTCCTGCCATTTCCAGGGGTGAGGGGCATTCTTCATCTGACAGAAACCAGACCAGTTATAGGATGCTCCATGTTATAATTCACTTGGGCACGGAAATAGAATATGATGGGAATTGGAATGCCAGTCTACAGTATGAATCCTACTTGATTTGTGAGTGAGGGTGAGGACCTGTTGCTGCTACATTTTCTCCGATGTTAAATGGAGATGATTCAGCTATGATGAGGATTAAATGAAACACTGAAGGGGAAATGCGTGGCCTTCGCACAGGAGAATTTCCAAATAATTTATGTAGATACTCTCTTCCTATACCCCCTGCCAAGGAGGTGGAAAAGAACTCCTTAACCCTTAACTTCATCTGACTTCTAAGAGTGACTTATTTGCAAAGAATATGGTATAGAAAGCAAGGAAATGAAAAGTAACTTTATGACAGAGAACATTGATGAACTTGACTTCAGCCAGATGATCAATGTCAACATCAACAGAAATGAGGTATAGAAATAATATGTTACAGTTGATATGGTAGGGTAAGAATGGCACTTTGCCCCTTTGGTCTTCCTCCCCCAAAGTTTGTAACCCCAGTCTAATTATAAGAAGAACATCAAACAAACCCAAATGAAGGGTATTCTACAAAATACCTCATGAATAGTCCTAAAAACTATCAAGGTCATCAAAAGAGAAGTCAGAGTGACTGTCACAGCCAAGAGGAGCTCAAGAGGACTTTATGGCCAAGTGTAATATGGTTTCTTGAGTGAGAGCCTGATGCAAAAAAAAGAGGAGAAGAGAAAGAATTTAAAAAAAAAAAAAGGACCTTAGGTAAATACTAATGAAATTAAAATTAAATATGAAACTTACTTAATAATATAACAATATTGCTTTATTGGTTGTGACAAATATACCATAGTAATGTAAGATGTTAACAGTAGAGGAAATAGATGTGGGGTATATGGAACTATGTACTATCTTTGCGAATTTTCTATTAATCTATTCTGAAATAGAAAAGTCTATTTTAAAAAATCTTGGCACAATACTTGGGACATAGTAAGAACGAAATATGTGTTCTCACTTCACTTTCATTTTCTTCTTCTCCTCTCTTTTACAGTATAGACAACTTTCAAACTTTAATTAGCTTTAAAGGTCATGCCTCAGTAGTCTAATCCCACATGCAGATATGTTTCTCAGACTTAACACATATATAATAAGGTATGCTGATTTTTCTTGCAAATAAACTGGCTTATAAAATAAAACTATTCTATTATCTAACTGTACAAGAAGTCAATAAATTGGACCTCATCAAAATTTAAAACTTTTGTTCTGGAAAAATCTCTGTTAAAATTATGAAGAGCCAAGCAACAGACTAGGAGAAAATATTTGCAAGTTACTTATCTCTTAAAGGATAAAAAATATATAATAGATGGGCAAAACTCAACATTAAAATAAAATCAATTTAGAAAATGGGCAAAAGGCATAAAGAGATACTTCTTCACCAAAGAGCATATATTAATGTCATAAAAGTATATAAGAAGATGTTTGTCATTTTAGTCATCAAGAAAATAAAAATTAAAACCACAATGTGAGGTCACTATACAATGTTAGAATGGCTTAAAAAATGGTGGTAAAAGCAAATGCTGGCATGGATGCAGATAAACCGGATTACACATATATTAAGGTATGTTCCTTAAAGAGCTAAATATGTGACTGCTACAACCCAGCAATTGCACCTCTGAGCATTTATTCCAGGGAAAAGAAAACCTATGTTCATATAAGACCCTGTACACAACTGTTTATGGAACAGTTTATAGATAACCCAAGGTGCCCTTAAGTGGGTGAATGGTTGAACTGTGGTTTGTCCAGGGAAAACTACTCAGCAATAAAAATAATGAGTTATAGGTACATGCAATCACCTAGACCAATCTCCAGAGAAACATGCTGAGTGAAAAATGCCAATTCCAAAAGGCTATTGTATGACTTCACTTATAAAATATTCTTGAGATGAATGATACAATTATAGGAACAGAAAACATATTGGTAGTTGCCAGGAGACACAGAGGGTTATGGCTGTGGAAGGGAGGGGGTGTGGCTATGAATGGGCAACAAGGTCTATCCCTGGGTGATGGAAGTGTTCTCTGTCTTCGGTGTCAGTGTCAATGTCAGCATCCTGATTGTGATGCTGTGCTGTGGTTCTGAAAGATCTTCACAGAGGAGAAGAGAGCAAACACACAGGAGATGTCTTTGTATTGTCTCTTACAACTGTGTGCAAATCTACGATGACCTCAAATAAAAGGTTTGGGTCTTAATACATTATTTATGCAATTAAGTTCATTTCCACCCCCTGGCATTTATTGACACGCTATTTGAAGTATGGCTAGGTATTGCAGGAGGCCCAATGATATGTGTGTGAATTGCTACACAAGTACAAGAGGGCAGAGCATGGGAGACCCATTGCGTTGATGGGTGATAAAGGTTGGAAGAACCCTCATCTTTTCCTCAACTCCAGTCTCCTCATCTCCTCATTAGCAGAATGACTTCCATGGGCAATACTTTGATATTTATGGGTGCTTGCAAATGACTCTTGATGACATCCCTGAAGTAGAAATGACCTTTTCCAACTTTCCCCAGGAGAGATATAGATATAAATATAGATGTTATAGATGCAGAATTATAATCTCCAGTTAATTTACTATGGATATGTGAACTTTAGCTTCTTTTTGTGGAGAAATAGCCTGAAGTGGTTAAGTGATTAACAACAAAGACCCATCTGAGCCCAGAGTGACTGACTCAGGACCTGGCTGGGCTATTCATTAGCTGTGTGACACTGAGCAAGAAAATGACTCTCTCTGTCCCTTTCTTTCCTCATTTGTAACAAAATAATAACAATAAAAATAACCTCAGGGAGTTGACATGAGGCTGGAATGAATTAATATCTGTAAAACATGCAGAACCATGCTCTCAACAGTGTTTGCAGAATGAATTCATTCTCTGAATTTCTTGTGTACTTTCTTCTGGCCCTAGTTTATGAAAGCAAAATTAATTCTCTCTCATGTTTTTGTCACTTCTAATCTGACACACTTACAGATTTATATACCTAGTTGCAAATGATCACAAAGAATTTGAGTACTTTTATGAGGAGAAAAAATTAAGTTAAAACAATACCTCTTTTAAAACATATGATTGGAATAGTTCTACTTGCTGAAATGGTATTCTTCATTTAAACATTTAGCGATTTTGTTTTGTTTCTCTATTTGCAATCCACACATTCAAGATGGAATGCTGCAAGCTATATTTTATTGTAATTATTTTGTCAGTGTCGAAGATACAAATGTTTGCATTCGATCCGCCCATTGAGCAATATCCAACAATTTGCGAGGAACCCCATTCAGATCCACATTTTAGACCAATGAACCCCCTAGGGCACATCAATCAAAATACCAACTGTGTTGTATTTAATCAGGGACATGAGATAAAGATATTAAAAATATAAAAGTGCATGCAATTGCTCACAGCTCCAGAGATGACATGAGTGCTAGCAATCTGCTAAACAGCACAGCTGATAACCAGAAAAGTTGGTCACCCTCACTCTCAACCCCAAACACTGCCATTTCTCAGAGTGACAGGTGAATGGATGCTGAAAGATAATCAACTCGTTAATCTCAGCCTCATAACATTGCAAAGGAATAAGAGATATGAATAAGGGACTCAAAAACAGAAAAAGAACTCACCACCAGATGTCTCTACCTTGTAAGGCAATTAACAAAATAAAACACAAACAAACAAAAGACAACGAGAGAAAGATTCAAAAAGCTAATTGGTTAAGGTAGTGGTTGTTGTCTGGAGGTGGTTTTGCACCCCAGGGGGCAATGCTGCACACGTACGTTTGTTTCTTACAAGGAGGAGGAAGGGATGATTTTACTGGCATCTAATGGATGAGACACTAGGGGTGCAGCCAGACATCCTACAGTTCACAGAACAGCCCTTCTTAACAAGGAAACTTCTATCCCCCAAATGTCAATAGTGCTCAGGTTCAGAAACCCTTTGGGGAACATTTGGTTTGCTTGATTGGCATTATCATTTACTATGCCTCCACCAGACTTCCTTCCCTTTTTCTATGTGGGAGAGTAAAAGGTGATAAGAACGATAAATAGGAGACTAACCACTATTTTCTTCAAGCTGCTGCAGACATCGCTAATGCAGTCCCTATAATGCAATATTCCTCACAATGTAATTTTCTTTTAACTTGAATGTTCTCCTCATGAGATGATGCTGTCTCATTGAGAGTCTGGCCAAGATCAGTGCCAACTTTGTGTACCTAGGACTTAGTAGATTTTGTGGCATGTAGTACATACTCAATAAAGTCTGTTGAATGAATTATCTGTTATATTAGGGCATGGCCTCTAAAAGGAGCATGAGGAAACTCTACATTTAAAGGTTTGCTTCAGAATCTATCGCTCCTCACTTTAATGGAAGATTGTGGCATCAGCAAGTAGACCAGGTGTGGTGGTAAGAAAATGGAGATGTTTTGAAGGAAGATGTCCCCTGAGACATTAGACACAGTCAAGAAGTTGTTCCAGTACAAAGAAATGGGCCAGCTTTCTCAATCTGAAAGGCCTCTGAATCATCCCTTAAGAAAAAAAACAAAAACTTGCAATACCATCCAGCCATTTCAAATTTTAATCTATATGAAGAATGTCAAATAGAGGACTGGCAAAATGAATGGTTGTTGGCAAACATTGAATCTATGTATGTATGTGCAAGTTTAACATATATAGGAATGTATGTGTGTGTTTACTCAAATATAAATACCAAATTAATCATCAACTACAGAAATTAAGTTTAGAATATGTATACAGTAAATCTGGTGAAGTAAATATACTATAATGAATGAGTAACTAATTAGAAGATGGCAGAGGTTACTGAAAGGCATACTTGTCTTTATTCATAAAACTGAGTCAATCAGAACTGTAAAGCTCTAAGTTAAAAGTGGCTACTGAGTCTTAGTGTTATGCATAATTTTTTCTAAACTTTGGGGATATTGGTAAGATCTATTTTTTGGAGTAGGATAATTTATTTGCCATTGAATAATATTTTTGTATATTTTTTTCTGCTTGTTTCTTCTAAATTTAACACAATATTTAACATTTTATATTGTAAAATCATCTCTCATAGAAAATCTCCCTAGAGTATTTCTATTCTGCTCTTCCATTCATCTCCCGACCCATCCTTCTCCCCATCCATCCATTGATCCATCTATCCATGCAGGTTTGTAGAAACATACCTGGAATGATATTTATGCAATGTTACTTAGGCTACTTCTACATGGTTAGATTTGGACCTGATTTTAAATTTCATGTTTTTATCTTTCTTTCATTATTTCTTTATTATTTTAAGAAATTATTATTTTAGGAGGATGAGCATGACTGTTTTTAGAAAAAAATAGTGGGCTGACACTCCTCTTTTTAAAACTTAACTTTTTCCCAGTTTTATTGAGCTATAGTTGACATACATGATATCATTAAGCTGTATACCTTAAATTTATACAGCGCTTTTTCAAAACATTACTTTTAAAATGCAGTAACATTGTTTGTTTTTAGTGTGCAATTCTGTGAATGTTAACACATATGTAGATTTGTGTAACCACCATTACCATCAAGGTCTGCAAGTCCATAATGCAAAATACTTCCTCCTCATGATTTACATGCTTCTCCATCACCCTCTAATCTCTTTCAACTACTGATCTGTTCTTCATCATTATAATTTTGTCTTTTTCCAAAGGTCTGAGCAATGAGATCATAAAGTGTTTAAATAGGGTTCTCCAGAGAACAAAACCAACGGGGTAGATATATGTTATAACAAGTTGGCTTTTGGAAGCTGAGAGTCAGAAATCCCAGGAGCTGTGGGTGACAAACTGGAGATTGAAGGAAGTCGATAGCGTAGTTACAATCGGACACAGAAAAAGACCCATGTCCAGCTCAAGGCAGTCAGGTATGGAGTTCCCTCTTACCTGTAGAAGGGTCCCCCTTTCTGTTCTCTTCAGGCCTGAGGCTGACTGATGAGGGCCACCCAACTTAGGGAGGGCTACCTGCTTTCTGAGTGTTGACCTTATTCCCATGCTCCCTGGACTTCGCCTGAGGCCCTCTTTGAAAAC
This sequence comes from Eptesicus fuscus, assembly GCF_027574615.1. Taxonomy (NCBI): domain Eukaryota; kingdom Metazoa; phylum Chordata; class Mammalia; order Chiroptera; family Vespertilionidae; genus Eptesicus; species Eptesicus fuscus. The sequence continues at coordinate 6,525,122 of NC_072484.1, read as the reverse complement.
TGAAGCCAACTTCTGGGCTTTGGACTAGTGTTCTGAGTCCTAGATATACCAAAGGAAATGTAAATAAAAATAAATATCCTATCTAATAAAAGAGTAATATGCAAATTGACCGTACCTCCGCTATACCCACAAGCCACGTCCACCAGCAAATCAGGAGCGAGTATGCAAATTAGCCCAACCAAGATGGCTGCGGCCACAGAACAAGAAGAAGGCTTGGGTTTTCCCAGCAATGGAGAAAGCCAAACTTCCTGCACACCCTGGCTGACCCAGGCCCCCACTCAAGGCTACAAAGTTTCAATTATAGAAGATAAATAAATCCTAGATCCCAGGGCCTCCGCTTGGGTTGCTGGGGTGTGTGGCTGGCCTGCAAACCACCACAGGCCCCTTTGCCCAGGCTGCCCCATGCCCCAAGGGAGCCCCCATCCTGATCCAGGACACCCTTCGGGCAAACCAGCTGGTCCCCACCCATGTACCAGGCCTCTATCCTATCTAATAAAAGAGTAATATGCAAATTGACCATCACTCCAACACACAAGATGGCTGCCCCCATGTGGACACAACATGGCTGCCACAACATGGCCAGCAGGGGAGGGCAGTTGGATGGGACCAGGCCTTCAGGGGAGGGCAGTTGTGGGCGATCAGGTCAGCAGGGTAGGGCAGGTGGGAGGGACCAGGCCTGCAAGGGAGGGCAGTTGGGGGCAATCAAGCCTGCAGGGGAGGGCAGTTAGGGGTGACTAGGCCGACATAGGAGGGAAGTTGGGGGCGACCAGACCTTCAGGGAAGGGTAGTTAGGGGGGACCCAGGCCTGCAGGGGATAGCAGTTGGGGGTGACCATGCCTGCAGGGGAGGACAGTTAGGGGTGACCAGGCCTGCAGGGGAGGACAGTTAGGGGCAATCAGGCTGGCAGGGGAGTGGTTAGGGGGTGATCAGGCTGGCAGGCAGAAGTGGTTAGGGGCAATCAGGAAGGCAGGCAGGAGAGTAGTTGGGAGCCAGCAGTCCTGGATTGTAAGAGGGATGTCCGGCTGTCCATTTAGGCCCAATCCTACCGGGATCGGGCCTAAATGGTCAGTTGGACATCCTTCGAGGGGTCCCAGATTGGAGACGGTGCAGGCTGGGCTGAGGGACACACACCCCCCCGTGCACGAATTTCATGCACCGGGCCTCTAGTAAATAATGTAAAGAAATAGAAATGTAAATGTAAATATAAATGTAGCTGTAAATGTAAATATAAGTACACATACCCACCCTATCTAATAAAAGAGTAATATGTAACTTAACCGTCACTCCACGACAAAAGTGGCGTCGCCTATATTAGACGCTGGTGGCAAAGCCTGGGCAATGGGAGCCCAGCATCTGCTCCTTGGCCATGGAGGGAGGGGAGGGGCCTCTGGCCAGAGGACTGGGAGGTCAGCATCTGTGCCACGGCTGTGTGGCTGGAGAGAAGGGGCCTGTGGGGCCACAAGCCCAGCGTCCGCGCGGCAGGGGAGGAACCAGAAAAATGGATCTTTCTAGGTCCTGATGCTGATGGAACCCTATGGGTGCCGGGGTCCTTCACCTGCAGCCCCCAGTTGCAGCCCAGAAGCCCCAGTCGCAGACTGGAAGCTCCCTGCCTAGAATCCAGATGCAACTAGCATGGTGCCACGGCGGGGGGGGAGGGGGAGTGGTGTCCGGCGGGCACACTACAGACATCAAATCACTGCCACCGAGGCCGCCCCCCCCCCACATTTGCAAGTAGTATGGTCCAAGGGGGCAACTCCTGAGGCACAGCTCCCATGGCAGCTGATGCGCACCACGCCAGGCGAGGAAGCTGGACCTGAAAGCCCAAGCCCCCAAGACCCGAGCTGCAGGGCGTCATGGGCCGAGGCCCTGAGGAGGCCCCAGGACAAGCATCTTCCCAGAGAAGGAGGGTAGGAACCTCTGGCTAGAGGCTGGGGTAAGAGATGCTGGCGTCTTTGCAGGCCAAGACCGGGCTGAAGGACAGCCCCTGCTCTCTCCACACCCCCGTGCATGAATTTCATGCACCAGGCCTCTAGTCCTATATAATAAAAGCATGGGTCCTCAAACTTTTTAAACAGGGGGCCAGTTCACTGTCCCTAAGACCATTGGAGGGCTGGACTATAGTTTAAAAAAAAAGCTATTAACAAATTCCTATGCACACTGCTAAGTCGGCTGCTAAGCAGGACAGGCAGAGGCGACAAAACACCTGTCAGGCCGGATAAATGTCCTTGGCGGGACGCATGTGGCCTGCGGGCCGTAATTGGAGGATCCCTGAATAAAAGCCTAATAAGCAAATCAACTGAACTGTGGAACCACTTGTCAGCGGGGGCCAGGGCCAGTGAGCAGATGGCACCAGGCCAGCCAAGGCGGGTGCCAGTGGGCAGAGGAAGGGGATAACAATAGGGGGCAGTGGTGACCAGTGGAGGAGGAGCAATCAGAGGGATGGGGCCGGCCACTCGCAGGCTGGCATTGTCCCCAGATCGGTCTGCCGGTCACCTCCCACAAAGAGAGACCACCAGCAGTGGCATCAGGGCGATGGGGGGCAGGGTGGCCACTCCATGGCCTGCTCTGTCCCCTGATTGGCCCACTGGTCACTTCCTGCAGAGGGAGGCCACCAGCAGCAGGCAGCAGCAGCGGGGCAATGGCAATGGGGGGCGGGGCCAGAGCTGCCCCCTGGAGGTCAGTGCACTCCCACAGGGGAAGTGCCGCTCAGCCACAAGCTGGGCTGACAGCTGGCAAGTGTAGAGGCTGTGGCAGGGGCCTCTCCCACTTCCACAGCAGTGCTAAGGATGTCTAACTGTGGCTTAATCCCCTGAGGGCTCCCGGACTGCAAGAAGGTGCAGGCTGGGCTGAGGGACCCACCCGAGTGCACAAATTTTTGTGCAATGGGCCTCTAGTATACATATATGCATATATATGCATACATATACACATACACATATAAATATACGTGCTTTCCACCCTTTCTTCACAAATTCTTCAAGATCCATAGCAACTGTTTCATGTCTCTGTCCTGCTGTTATGGCTGCATCTGGGGAGAGACACAGCGGGATGTGCCTGCACCATCTTGTCCAGAGCTGGAGCCCTGTAACCTCCTAAAAAGATTTTGAACACATCTAGGGCACAATATTAACCATGATTAGTTATGAGGAATAGTGGTATGAATGATCTTTTCTTCCTTATGTCCTGGTATATATTTTTTTACAAATATAAATTTTCTGCCGAAACCGGTTTGGTTCAGTGGATAGAGTGTCGGCCTGCGGACTCAAGGGTCCCGGGTTCAATTCCGGTCCAGGGCATGTACCTTGGTTGCAGGCACATCCCCAGTAGGGGGTGTGCAGGAGGCAGCTGATCGATGTTTCTCTCTCATCGATGTTTCTAATTCTCTATCCCTCTCCCTTCCTCTCTGTAAAAAATCAATAAAATATTAAAATATATATATATATTTTTTATTTTTTTTTTTTTCTAAGAGGGGAAATAGTAAGTAAATCATTCTACAGTCAGCATGTAAAAAGACAGGAAGGACTTCCATGGCTCACCTGAAAGACAAGGTGGAGAACAGGAGACAGAACATGGACCTTCTTCAGCCCTGCTTATCTCCCCTTTGAATCCAAACAGTCTGTTCTAGGGAGCATCAGTGTGGGTGAGCAGAGTCTTCTGTGGATGTGTGCCCTCTTTAACCCTTAGGCTAAGTGAGGTTTCCTGGAGTCTCAGAGAAAACACAAAGCTGGAGAAAAGTGACTTAGAACCCGAGGCAAAGGAAAGCTGGAAAGTAAATACACTTTATTAAGCTCCGTCTGTCACAGAGGAATAAAACAAAGCTTGCAAACTCCAGAGTGATTGAGAGGCAGCAGACTTTATACTGGGCTCAGTCATTTCTCTCAGCTATTAAATATCGTCACGTATCACTGTCTCTTTTTCTTGCCTCTAAATGAACTTCCTTTACTCCCTTTAGGTTCATTTATTATGCAGTGAGATGTTATTTTTAAAAATCCTTTGGAAGAAGTGACTAATACATTTGCCCAGACCAGCTTTCATGCTAACTGGGTTTATCTGTCTGTGTCAATCCCAGCTTACAAAGGTCTTCTCGAGAAGAAGCAAAATCTACAGGTAGGTGACAGAGGAGGACACTTACTCAAAAAAATGACTGTTACAGACTTGAACTACATGTGTCTAAGGCAAAGCTTTCAGCAACTAACTTAGGGGCATAACTACTGAATTTTTTCTTCCTTTTTTTTTTCTTTTTTAATCCTTACCTAAGGATATGTTTTTATTGATTTTTAGAGAGAAAGGAAGGAAGAGAGAGAGAGAGAGAGAGAGAGAGAGAGAGAGAGAGAGAGAGAGAGAAAGAGAGAGAAATGATCCATTATTATACTCCCTGACCAGGAATCAAACCCAAAACCTTTTGGTGTATGGGATGACAGTCCAACCAACTGAGCCACTGGCCAAAGCTGAAACCTTTTATTCTTAAGGACATCAGTTTATCCTATATAATAAAGAGGTAATATGCAAATTGACCCTCACACCCTCACATCACAAGATGGCCACCCCCATGTCATCACAAGATGGCCGCCCCCATGTCATCACAAGATGGCTGCCACAAGATGGCTGCCCCCACATTGTCACAATATGGCCGGCAGAGGAGGGCAGTTGGGGGCAACTGGGCCTGTAGGGGAGGGCAGTTGGGGGTTATCGGGCTGGCAGGGGAGCAGTTAGGGTGCTATCAGGCTGGCAGGCAGAGTGGTTAGGGGCAATCAGGCAGCCAGGCAGGCGAGTGATTAGGAGCTAGCAGTCCCAGATTGTGAGAGGGATGTCTGACTGCCAGTTTAGGCCCGATCCCACAGGGGCACCCCCCCCCCCCCCAGTGCAGGAATTTTGTGCACTGGGCCTCTAGTATTAAGTATAAAATGGCACTGAAGGAATTTGTCCATTTTAATTTGGAATTAAACTAAAAGAATCCTCTTTTTAATGAATAACTGTTTAGTATCCACGTTAACTGGATATTTGTGGAATCCTCTTCACTAAAAAGGAAGTGACCTGAGCTTAAAATCCTTTGATGAATGCTGGTCCCTGGTCCTGAACACCCTTTGATAGACCAGGGAGGATCCTTACTGGTGGGCCACTGCTGGTCCCAGGCCAGGTGGGGAAAAACTGAGGACAGTGGAAGGCGGCTCTCACGAAGCTGGACTTTATCCATGTAATGTATTTGTGGTCTGCAGAGTAATGCCCCGCCCACCCTTCCAGGGTCCACTTCCGAATCCCCGGAACCTGGGTTATGTTACTTTACATGGCAAAGGGGACTTTGCAAATGTGATGGAGTTAGAGACATTGAAAAGCAAAGTGAATGAATTCTGGATTATCCAGGTGAGCCCAGTGGAATTAGCTAGATCCTTAAAAATAAAGAACTTCCCTCCATTTGGGTCCGTTAAAGGGATATGATTATTGAAGGAGAATCAGGGAGATGTTATGTGAAAAGCACTCAACCCGTGTCTACTGTCTTGAAGATGGAGAAAGAGGCCGTGAGCCAGTGAATGTGAGCAGCATTTAGTCCTGCCAACTCCTCGACTTCAGCCCAGCGAGACCCAGGCCGAACCTCCAATCTACAGATTGTAAGATAATAAAGTTATGTTATGTTATGTTATGTTATGTTATGTTATGTTATGTTATGTTATGTCACAAAGTTTATGGCAACCTGTTATGGCCACAATGAAAAACCAATACAATGTTTTCATTCTTTTTTGTGAGATCATGTCTTTTGACATATTTTCATCCTAAGTGTTTGTTTTCTATGAAATAATAGAAAATGATAGTGTGTGGGCAGGTTATTTTCTTCCTGGCCGAAATAAAATCGAATCATCCTTGTTAGTTCTCCAATCTTCTTCCTTCATTCCCTCTGTCCTCCATTTCTTTCTTTCTTTTTTCCTTCTTTCATTTTTTTTTTTCAAACTGTCAGGAAATTTAGTTGTTAACATATAGACAAAGTCCATGCATTTTGTCCATACATACATTGCATGTGTGGCCTCTCTGGACCTGTCCGTCTCTCTGGTTGCACATATCCCACCCCGGCTCTTTATCCTCTAGGATAGCAGGTCGAAAACCTCAGGGGAATCAACTTCTAGGGTTACTTACTTTGGAAAATACAAACACCATTTCCCATCATGCACATATCTACTGGATCAGCATCTCCCAGGGGAGGGTCTGAAAATCTGCCTGTTTGCAAGGAATAGAGTCCTTAGGGAAGCATGAGAAACGTCTTTCTGGCAGCACCAACCTGCTGATGTTCCTTGTGCTTGCTACGTCCTCCCATCCACCATCTGTCCTTCTGACCAGACCCTGCTCTGCCTGGAATTCCCTCCTCCCTCTCCGGTTCCCTCCCTGAATTTACCTGGCTGGCTCCTCCTCAGGCCTCAGAGGATGTCACTGGGTTCCCTTCTCACCTTTGAGAGCTCCCTAGCTGACTTTGACTTCTGGGGTCACATGGAGCACTGGGCACAAACTACATGAGGGCCCTCACCATCGTTTTGTAACCGTCTATTTGTCTTCATCAACAAATTCCTTCCTTAAACATAGCATTGTGCCTTCTTCATGTTTCTCTGGGATGCCCGGCACAGTGCTGGAGAGGTTTTAGATGCTCACTAAATCCTTACAAAATGAGTGAGTGGAAGCAGGAATGCATGAGCAGATTGAGTAGGAGAGGCATTGCATCGGGAGGAATCCTCTGCTTTCTCTGTTTTGGGCCTTATGCTCATTTCCCTTGGTTGCCGTAGGGACTGAATTTAGAGTCTGTCACAATGGGTGCTTGAGAAGAGAGATCTGGTATGTGTCATTTCTGTGTCAGAAGGAAGCCACACCATGTCAACTTGACCTTCAAATTATATTTACTAAACACTCCTCCCATTTCCCTGCCCAGCACTGTGATCCACTCCTGCCATCTCTGTGGCCCCCGTAGCTGCTCACTATGCAGCACCTGGGCTTTCCAATCAGGAGCTCCCGCTGCCTGGGATCATCTTTGTATATTATGGTTCATACGGATCTCGGCTCAATCCCTCCCAGGGAGCTTTGGCCTGACCAACCTATTCTAAAATATTGCTCCTGCCACAGACTATTAGTTTGCCCTGCTTTATTCTCTCTCTCTTTTTTTGCATTTATATAAAATATGTATTTTATATTTATTGGTTTGTTCTTAATATGTCTGGCCAATTAGGATGTTTGGCAGAAATTTTGTCTGTTTTGTTCTCTATTCTATCTACAGTGCCTAAGAATAGTTCAATGTATACAGTAGGTATTCAACACATGAAGGAGGCAATGCATACAGTAGGTATACAAAACATGGAACACTGTAGGTATTCGATAACAACATGTGTTGAATGCTGAATATGTATGACAGGATGTCCCACAGTAACCTGGCAGCCCGGAGGAAGGCACCATGCATACAGGTACCCACCCAGGGCAACTCTAGTATCTCAAAGCAACATCCTGAATGCTCCTCGGTTTACGCCTGCACTTGCTGAGTTACACAAATTTGATGGATATTCTAGTTCTGTGTGGTGGTTACCTGGGAAAGTCTGAAAGGGTTTTTCCATTGTTTTTTTCCCTCATGAAGGTGGGGCCTTAATTCTTGTCCAGCACAGCCTGGGGCTGGGGGAGCACCGTTAGGCTGGTGGGGGGTACGCTTCCAGGATGTGGGTAGTTAGTGTTTTCAGCTCCTCTGGCACTGCCGCTGAGATCCAATTAAAAGTCAGAGAAGCCAAGAGTTCGAGGTGTGCCCAGAGACACTGCCAGCCACCGAAACCTTGTTTATTTTTGCAAGATTGCCGCATGCCCGTTTCCAGCTTCTTCCAAAACACTCTCTTAGTTTGGAATTCATGGAGCTGAGTGAACCTCCCACAGGCAGGGCTTGTCCTGTTTTTTTGTTTTATTTTTTTCTGTTGTTGTTTGTTTTAACTGCATAGTAACTCTGTGATATCAAGCCCAGGACATTATTTTGTTAGCTTCCGGCCATTGCTGTCTGTATTATCTTCCTATGTAGGAGTCTCTCCCTTCACTTTACTGATGCCCTGGAGGGATTTCTGAACTCTGATGGGTTTCCTTTCCTGACCTTAAAGCTTTTTTCTTTTTTATTTTCCTTCTGGATTATCAATGTACAGGCAGTCCTCGGGTTATGTCGGACTTAATGTACGTCGTTTCATGGTTATGTCACCATCTCCCATTTATTTATTTTAAAAAAAGTTCCATCATTTCAACATATGTACATATGTGCTTTATGTTTTTTCTTATTTACTTAACACAAGCAGAGGTCAGGCATTGTTATCTCTCTTTTAAATTTTTTTACTGTTTCATTTCATTACTGCGGTGTATGTGCTCCATGTGAGTGACGTAGGTGCTTATGTAGGTGGGTTCCGACTGGCGAAAATCGCCTTACATCGCCTTACATCATGCAGTAGGATCTCTGATGTAACCAAAGGACCTACTGTACAACTGTAGTCTTATCTCCTGAGTCTGAGACTTAGACAATGACCTCAATTATTTGCTTGTCTAGTTTTCCTTTCTGTCTTTGATGGCTCAAGTGTTTCCTAATTGCAAGAATAAAAAGTAAACTCCAGGAGGGTCCTAGGCTGCAGAGTCCTCTGTTTTGAGTTACTTTTGTGATACTTCTCTGACCACTCTTTACTTCTCCATGCTCCAGATAACAGTGATGAAGGGGAACAGAGTTTGATGCCCCAAAATATACCTTTTGGAGATATTGATTATTTTAAGCTGGTTATTTAAAAAAATATATACTCAAGAAGAGCCTTTTTGCCCTAACCTGTTTGGCTCAGTGGATAGAGCCTCGGCCTTCGGACTGAAGGGTCCCAGGTTCGATTCCGGTCAAGGGCATGTACCTTGGTTGCGGGCACATCCCCAGTAGGGGGTGTGCAAGAGGCAGCTGATCAATGATTCTCTCTCATTGATGTTTCTAACTCTCTATCCCTCTCCCTTCCTCTCTGTAAAAATTAATAAAATATTTTTTTAAAAAAAAGAAGAAGAAGAACCTTTTGCCTCCCTCTTACCTGCCTAACAGAATTGAGATAGAAACAACTATTTAAAGGAAGGGAGCTATCACCTTAGGGTGAGGTGAACTAAGTGTAGCAGGCAGGGAGGAAGCAGCAAAGTCTGTTGGTAGACTCCCCTCTGTGTCCTATTGTGTCTAGGTGGCCCAGCAGGAACTTGTTTGCCAGATAAGAGCAATCTTCTCATCTACTTATGAATAGCCTACCTTCCCTTTGAAGCCCAAATATCACACCCCCTTTTCCTTAGCTCAAGATGGACTACAAACTTCAACTACCCAGTTTGTCCTGGGGTCCCATATTCCTAAAAAAAACCCATATGTACTAAACTTGGTTATTTTCTCTTGTTACTCTATATCATATAAATTTTATTATTACACCAGCACAAGGACTTAGAACTGTAGAAGGAAAAATTTCCCCCTCCCCTATGGTAGTAATACCTTGGTGCCATAGTTATCCAATTGTTGGGCGTGAACAGCTCTTGGAGAGAGTATCTGATAGATTTTCAGAGCATCAACCCTGCCTTTGAATTTGAAATCATATTTTGAAAGTTCTTAGATGTCTATTTCTTTGCCTGAAAAGAAATGAAAGGAAAAATAGAATATGTTGGAGATATCCAAAGGCAACATTTCTTTCTGCCCTCATCCTTCCTTCTATCTTCAAGTGCACTGTCCACGGGGACACAATATCACATGTGCTTTGAACTTCACAATTGGAAAAATAGGAGGAATGACGGGATCATGATCCTATGGGAGACATTGTTTATTATAGGGTGCTAGTCAGATGAGTCTGGGCTACCAGAAAATTCCAAAGTCAGTCCATACTGTGGATGGGAAGAAACTTTCCTCTACATTTCTGGGTTCTTTGGGATGTTCTAGTAATCACATGGACACAAGACAGATTAACAAGAGAAAAGGCCCAAATTTAACACATATGTACATATAGGAAACTCACATACATGAGAGAATCAGAGATCCCACACACATGAAAGGGGAGCAGTCTGATTCCCCAAAATATGCCTTTGGGGAAATGAGGGAAAATAAGGTATATGTGAGATTCTGAGTTAAGGATGAAGTCAGGCACCTTGGGGCTTCAGATGAGAGAAATGTCATTTGAAGGACAATAAGAAGAGCAGATGTTCCATAATTAGAAGTTTGCCCTTCCTTAGAAATAGATCATAAAAACTTATTTCTGGTGATAATTCTTATTATGAACAAGACCCCTAATTTAAATTTTTAAAAAGAGGTAAAAGTTTCTTGTGAACCCTCAGAGTCTCAACTGCTTTCATCTAAAAATAATTCATATGCTTACGATATAGCCTGAGTGCTATATCTTGAGGAGGCCTGTTCTTTACCTTTTCAAAGATAATCTAAGGTGACCAACTTGTTCCAGCGTCCCTGGCATTTTCTTGGTTTTAACACTGATAATTGTATGACCTGAGTAATTTGGGACAGTTGGACACCTTACAAAATCATTTTCAGTGCCTACTACGTGCCAATACACCCCTAAGGAGACTTATGGTTTGGTCAGCCAGTCCTTCTATTTGTCCTCATCTGCATTCTTCTTCCTCATGTTTACATAAGCCTTTCCAGGCTGCCCTTTTGATAATGATTTCACATTCCTGCCTGGCCTTGGTTGTCCTGAACATTTGACCCCCCGTTAATTTGATTCCATTCTCTGACGCGACCTTGGTCTTCCATAGATCCAAAATGAAAATGCCGTTTGGAGTGACAATGAAAATTGAATACGGGTACATCCCAAGGAAGACAATAACTCACCTGGGAAAAGAAGTGAAGAATGCAGGGGCAGCAAGGTGGGACTGTGCCCTGCCATGGCACGCACAATGTGCCCACGGATTTGCACAAATACTGTTAAAATGTCAAAAGCAGGTGTTTCTTTCTTCTTTAGTCTGAGACTCAAGCTAACATGGGCATTCAGCTAAATCCCTCCCAGGTGCTGAAACAGTGTGTGGTTTAGGATTTCAGAGGTAATTATTGCTGAATGCATTGTACGGCCAGTGCACCTGCCAGGTAGATGTTATGAAAGAGTGTGCAGCGGGAGCAACAAAAGAACTGGGAGACAGTTTGCCATCACAAGACCTCTTAGAAAGCCTATGAAGGTCACCAAAAGGCAGTCATGGACCTAAACATATTTACAATGTGGTCAACAACACAAATGATGCCAGAGGAAGTAAAAATTCTAGCAAGACCAGGTTCTAGGTAAGAGAAAATGCCAGCAGTACCCTGAGAAATTCAGGCTCCATAGTATCACTCCTGGCCTGTGTCTGGATCACAGTGAGTCATCTTGTGGTAACACTGAATATTCAGATATCTAGATTTAGATATTTAGATCCTGGGTTTGGTACCAAAGAGAAATATTTGGCCTGATTGTCTAAAATGAGAGTGAGAGAGAGAATGAATTACTCAACAGGGTCACTTATTTATTAAAACACGAGTGTTTCCCAGGCTTGGACAAGACGTTCAGAAGAGAATGGAGAAAAATAGCAGCAATCAAAAGCCAGAGCCCAAGAGGCAGTGGGAAAGTCAGAATTTGATCAAATAATTAGCCAAATTAGTATAAAATCATCCGTGTGAGAATGCCTGGAAGGAGAGGTACCAGGATTTCTGAAGCACGTAACAGAAGGATTTGAACCAGTTGGGTGGCTTCTCTGAAAAACTGAAAATTAGGCTGAGATGAATAACAGCTGTGCTTGTTTAGTGTGTAATCTGTGTTTGGCACTACTCACAGCTTTACTTGCATTTTCTTGGTTCTCACACATCAAATTTTGGAGGTAGGTATTATCCTCTCAAACCCTCCTTAATCAAGGAGGCCTCTCTCATCTTATCTATATTTCAAATTGTTGATTTGATTCTCAGAATCCTATACTCTACTGATGAATCCCTGTATATTATTCTTTATTTTAGTCAGCGTATGCTTCATTTTTGACTGGTCCTTTTTCTTCTTCTTTTTTTTTTTTTTGAGGTTTCTAGAAGATTCTTAAGTAACCTTATAACTGTGGTTTTGAACTCTATGTCCATTAGTTTGCTTCCTTCCATTTCTTTCATTTGTGACATGTTTCCTTGTCTCAGAATTTTGGCTGGTTTCCTGTATTTGTTTCTATGTATTGGGTAGAGCTGCTATATGATCCAAATTCTTTAGCAGTCCTCTGGGTCCAACCTCAGCAGGTTTGGATGCAGAGATTGTCCCCACTCTATTTCCATTTGTAAAAGGTGAATGCTGATGTGCAGGATAAAATATTAAATACAATCAATAAAATGATACCCAGCCCACCTTAACTGCTTATGCTGTTGATGCATTGTGACAGGCGCTGGGCACTGAGTCACCTCCTATCCTGTTGACAGTCAGCCTGGGAGGCTCGTTCAATGGCTGTTGTCATTTTGCAGATCAGAACAAGAAAATGGAAGCTAAGCCAAGTTTAGTACATGCCCAATATCACAGAAATTAACAAATGCCAAAGGAAGACTGGGTTCCAGATGTGACTGTCTCCAAGGCCCAGGGCTTTAAATACTACTTCTGTACTGGTGTTAGAATAAATATAATGTGGATGCCTCTTCAAGACTTTGACGATGATAAGTGTGGGATGTGCTGAGTCCCAGGTGCATCTATATTTCCCAGGGTTTCCCATCCTTTATTGTCAAGAGTGTTCACTGTACCTCTTGAGGAATTCGTCTCGGCTTCCATTGTAATGAGCTCTATCACATAGCAAGCATTCAGTTTAATAAATAACTACATATTTTTAAAATAACAAGCTCACCAGAATTGGCCTTTACTTAATAATCAGAAACACCAAGCTTATGAATATTTCATGCTCGCTCATTTCTGCTGAGAGCAGGAGCACTCTGCATTTCTATAGCTCCAGATTATGCAGGAAACAATGGAAAACATATGTTTTGTGTGTTTTCTTTAACAATTTGATGATGGAAGAACACCTGGCAGTGCTGAGCATAATGTAAGAAACAGTCGCCTTTTGTTATGCGAGTGCTTGAGAGGAGCATCTCCAGTGGCAAGTTGTAATCCAAACCACAGTAATTATAGGGACTGTATAAAAAGGTAGACATTTCCAATTCATAAATCTAAATGAGTCTATCTGCGAGTAAGTAAACTTTATTCAATTTTCCACAGCAACTACCCCATCAGCACCAGCATCCAAAATACTGCAGACACTGCACTGCTCAGATGTTGGAAAGTTTCTGTTCGGGGTTCAATTGTGCGTTTCTTTGTTTTCCCCATCTTCTCTCCATCCAGGAACATTAGAGCTGTTATAGAGATCCTAAGGAGAGCACACAGTTCAACGAGTGTGCAGAGCAGGGAACACAGATGAAGGTGGGGACACAGGAAAGGTCTTCTCCAAGAAGGGGAGTTTCAACCTGGATGCCGGGTCTGTAGTTTCCCCACAGAAGGCGGGGCATACAGGCTTTGGATGAACCCGTGGAAGAAACTGGCCACTTCCAGAAGCTGGAGAGAGCCAGCAAGATGCTAGCACAGGGACCACGGAGGGAGCAGCAGCATGGGAGGGGCAGGGATAGATGGTGCAGAGCCTCCTGCGTGCACCAGGATAGCAGAGTTTGAACCAGGTGTCCAGGAATGGTCTCAAGCGATTGACAGGAGTGAAGCTAGGGAGTCATGTCATAAAGATCATAAGCCTTCCAGCTGCGGAGTGAGAAATGGAGAGAGAGGTGGACAGAGACAATGGATTTCAGACATAAATGCAGCAGGCTTGGTGACCTGGATTAGAGGGCAGAAGTGAGCCAGAGTGAAGTGAGTGGACTTGACTGGCATTATGACAGGAAATACAAAACCAGAGTGATTGATGAGATTTGGGCAGCAAAAAGAGGAGTTTGTCCATTGATTTAGGGATGAATGACTTGGCACACCAGAAAGATCATGAGTTCTGTTTTGGGCTTTATTTCAAATTCTCTATTTTATCTCCTGTGGATTTACAGCACATGAGGAAAACATGTCTATGAAAGGACCACTTCCAAATTATGCTTCCCAATGCCAGGACTTGCAGTCACATCTCTGAGCGAGGGCCACTCTCTCTGTGAGGTCCACTCTCTCCTTGGCCTGCTCTAGTGACCAGACATGGACCAGGTGCCCAGGAATGAGTGTTATAGCTGATGAGCAGCGTTCCATCTGGGTCACACAGTCTTGGGGGGAAGATGCTTCTTTCCTTATCTTTCCTTGTCCCCCTTCTTCATGTACTTCTAAATGTTTGCCTAAGCTTCTCTTTTGTGAGCTATTTTATGGTTAGACAATTGTTATTCAACTTCATATGGAAAAACAACTGTAAAAGAATAGCCAGGGAAAGAAGTCAAGTTCTAGAAGAAAAGCTCTGAGGGTCGTAGCCCGGGCAGACGTACTGTAAAGTCTCTGTAACTAAGCCAGTGTGTCAAGGTGTGTGTGCAGACTGATAAACCCATGGAGTAGGAGGGACCAGTCCCCAGTACTTACGGAAATTTCATATATAATGAAGGTTGCATCTCCAAGAGCTGGAATAAAGAAGGACTTTTTAATAAATGGTGTTGGGACAACTGGGCAGCCACTTGGAAAAAGATAAAATTGGATCCATATTTCACACCATGTATAAGAATAAACTCCAAATAGATTAAAGACCTAAACGCAAAATGCTGAAAATATGCAAGTGCTAGAACCAAACGTGTGAATGCCACGTGAATCGCAGCGTGAGAAAGCCTTCTAACTGTGACTCCAAGCCAATGGGAGGAAAGACTGATGCATTACTGCAAGAAAAAAAAGCTCCATGGAAAACAATAACGACATCAATGAAGTCAAAAGACAACTGAAAATATATGCAACATATGCCTCAATCGAAGAGCTAATGTCACCAATAGGATTTTTAAAAAACTATTAAAAATTGAGACACAAAGAGCCAAAATGGTGATTTCCCCCCATCAGACACACAGAAATTAAGTAGTGTGACAGTTCACTCAGTTGGTAAGGCTGTGGGAGTTGGGACTCACACATTGCTGGTGGGAGTGCCAACAGGCATAACCCCTCAGGGACGGAATTTGGCAAAATCTCACAAAAGGACACATGCAGGTGCATTTTGTCCCACAGTTCCTGTTCTATGAATCTACCTGGAGGTGCACTCCCAACAGTATGAAAATACATGCGCACCCACTGTGGCCTGTTTTGTAACTGCAGCATTTTGGAGAACTCCTCAAGGCCCATCCCAGGGAGAGTGTTGAATAGGTGAGGCCATAGCCACAACATGGAGGATCGTGGGGCTGCAGGAACACTGAGGACAAGTTCTACAAATGGATTTGGAGTGACTTCCAGAGTGCTGCGAAGTGAAACCAGCAGTGTAGATAGGAAAGGGTCTTTCGATAGTCTCCTTCCCGAGAAAAGTGCGCTATAAACATAGACAGGTATCTGTCCATTTGTGTGAAAGAAACGAAGGTAGAATAAATGAGAAACTAAATAGAATGGTTACTTCTGTGGAGTGGGTGGGGAAAGGCGGAAAGGAGTAGTGAAGGGAACAGAGTAGGAAGCAGAGAGAGACCTCCCTGAGCTTACCTTACAGCAGCACATTGACTCTTATAATCACAATTTAAAAAAAAGAAAAGAAAGAAAGAAACAACAACAACAAATCGGCATGCAAGCAAATTCCACCAGGATGTGAGGGGAACCCAATGTGGGATAGGAACAGTAACAAATAAACCTCGTTGTATCACAAATGAATAACAGAACCTCTCATAAGGGAGTGATGAAGGAAAGAAGTAAACTAAGTAAGTCTGGAAAACAGAACTTGGACTGGACACCCTAAGGGTAAAAGCCAAAAAGAACTGTTGGAAATGCTGGGCTTTGGTTTCTAAATCTGTTTCTCATAGAAGATGGGTAAGCAGTTCTGAAATGATTTCATGTGTATGCCAGGATTGCATAAATAAGTAAATATACTGTAGGTGCCACAGTCGGGTTTCTCACTGTCAAGGTAATATTTACAAACTAATCCTATGTAATAAAAGGCTAATATACAAATTGACCGAACAGTGGAACGACCGGTTGCTATGACGTGTACTGACCACCAAGGGGCAGACGCTCAACACAGGAGCTGCCCCCTGGTGGTCAGTGTACTCCAACCGGGGGAGCGCTGCTCAGCCAGAAGCCAGGCTCACGGCTGGCAAGCGTAGCAGCGGTGGCAGGAGCCTCTCTCACCTCTGCAGCAGCACTAAGGACCCCTCGGGGGATGTCTGCCTGCTGGCTTAGGCCTGCTCCCAGCCAACAGGCGGACATCCCCCGAGGGGTCCCAGACTATGAGGGGGTGTAGACTGGGCTGAGAGACATCCCCCTCCCCCCCCCCCCCCAGCGCATGAATGTCATGCACTGGGCCTCTAGTACAATAAATAAGTCCTAGGGATGCAATGTACAAAGGTGACTATCCTATCTAATAAAAGGGTAATATTCAAATTAACGATCATTCAGTCACAAAGATGGCAGTGCCCATAGCCACAAGAGGGTGGCGCCCAGTCCTCTCAGCCCTGCCGGAGTCCCCCAGTCCTGGGGTGGGAGGGGGGCAGCCGCTGAGAGTGAGCAGTGTGAGCGGCCTGGCGGAATGCTTGCTTTGTTGCCACGGTGATGAGGCAAGCATTCCGAGCCTGGGGCGGATGGGCCTCTGGCCAGGCTGGAGTGCGGAACACTTGCATATGAAGAGAAGGAACCAGTGAGCTGAGCAGAGTCGAGTGGCCCCCAACTCCCGGGCAAGGTCAAGTCTGGGCGGCCAGAGAGTAGAGGGGGTGGAGGATACTGTGACAGGCAGGGCTGGTAGCAGAGGCACAGGGGTGAAAGCCCGCCAAGAAAGAGGAAAGAAGCCCTTGATCAGAGTTCCTGAGAACATAGAGGGAAGTCGTTTGCATTTCCCAGGTGTGGATGCGCCTCTGGCCAGGCCAGGAAGCAAAACATTTGCGTTGTTGCCCCAGCGGCGACAAGGCAAGCGTTCTGCTCCCAGCCTTGGATGGGCCTCTGGGCCGCAGAGAGCCTCTGGGCAGCGGACAGAGCGGCCAGGCCCCGCAGAGAGCTACTGGCACACTGATTCGTGTGCAGGGCTACAGTAGTTAATAACATTGTATTTTATATTTGAAAGTTGCTATGAGAGTAGATCTTAAAGGTTATCCCAAGAAAAAAGTTCTAACTATGTGAAGTGATGAATGTGAACTAAACTTACTATGGCGATATTTCACAATAGATACATATATCAAATCATTATGCTGTATACCTTAAAGTAATACAATGTTATATGTTAATTGTATCTCAAAGGACATGTCTATATGTGGTTTCAAAAACTAGATTGGCAGACAAAGAGAAAACAGAGACAGAAGTAGAAATATCAACTTCAAAACTCCTATCTATGAACTGAGGGCTATTTTTTCCACTCTGTATTATTTCCTTATATCACAGGTAGGTATTCAACAGCTATATTTGTTATAAAAAATGGTACCAGGTGTCATTAAGAAAAGAAATATAATTTAGTATCATTTTAAAAAGAAAGGTATTCTCACAGTAGTCAGTATGATATAACCCCCAGGGTTAGCAACCTTTTTTTGTAAAGACAGACAGTAATAAATATTTCAGGTTTTGTATGCCAAGAGGCAAAATCAATGATCTTATCAAAAGAAAGAAAATAGATTTTGACAAAAGTCTTTGAGGAATTTCACAATATAAAAATAAGAATGTTGTTATTAAATGATAAAATGTTATTAAAACATACAAGTATCATTTTTGTAATACTATACTAATAATCATAAGAATGAAATGCTTCTCGGTAGGGGGATAACATTTTGCTTAATTGAAATTCAAACTCGGTGTTCCCTATCATCATACTGATGGCAAGTGTTCATATGAAAAAGACATTCTTAGTTCTCCAAACACAGGGAGCTAGAGAGATTTTACCCCCAGGCCATAGCTTGCTAGTCCCTCACCTGGCCATGACCACCCCTCCAATTTCCTGTCTGCCCCCCACTTCCCAGTTCACTATGCTCCAGCCACAGTGGTTTCCTTGCCATTGGTGATTGCCCCCAAGTTTCTCCCTGCTTTGGGTCTCCCCATCTGCTGCCTCTCCCAGGTACATAGCCCCCAGCTCTCCACCTGGCTGGTTACATCATTTCAATCTCAGTTCAAAAGTCAGTTTCTGGATGCAGGGAAGAGAAGAGATAAACCAAAGTACTTACATACTTATATGCATAGCCCATGGACACAGGCAATAGGGTGGTGAAGACCTGGGGGGTGGTCAGGAGCTGGGAGGAGGGGTAACAGGAGGAGGAAATGGGAGATATCTATAATGCTATCAACATAAAAAAATAAATAAGTCTATATCTATTAAAGAGATTCACAGATCAGAGAACAAACTGGTGGTTGCCAGAGGGAGGCAGTAGGAGAGGAAGGGTGAAAAATGTGGATTGCAGGAAAAATGCTAGTAAAGGATGTATTGGGAAATTTGATAAGCTAAATTGAGAAAATAAGTACAATATCTTGAACCTCACAATAAGGGGTCCATTTGTGATAGATGACATTAAGCAATCACTAGAAGAAGGAGAACTTTAAAACAGGATGGACTATTTAGGCTGTGTTACATTTGTTTTATAAGAAATTCTGTATTTCTAAGGCAATTTTCCGAAAACTCACCAGCCTGTTATAAAAGCTTTAGCAAAGCCCTTTCTCACCTCATGCATATGTCACTCGGAAGAAAGAGAGGACCCTTAAATCCCCCCACCACCATGAGTTTGCCTAAAACAATAAAATCAGTACATGGTTTGTGATAAGAACTGTTAATAAAGCAACCTTATTTTTAAAATGATTTAAAAAACAACAACAACAACAAAACAAAGGTCAGTTTCTTAGGGTGGCCTACTCTGACCACCGGATCAAAGTGGCCAGCCTCCAGCTCAGCCACTTGTGATCCCATTGTCAATGGAAAGTCTCTACAATGTCACACTGGTGTGTTTGTTTAAATGTTTTCCCATCTGTGCCTCTTGCCGAAGGTCCATGACACAGAGGGTTAATGTCTGGCTGAATCCAGGGAACTACCCACACCTGTCACACAGTGGCTTCTTGATAAGTACCTGAACCAATGATTGAAGAGAGAAAAAAGGGATGACTGTAATGCACATATTACGTACCCAATGTAACAGAAAACACACAGCAGTCACACCGTGTTTCACACGTTGAACGTGCCCCCCCCCACCCCCCCCCCCCCCGCTCCCCACCCTGATGCTCTTTAGGGGCCTGGAGAGAAGGCGGCCGGATTAAGCGTGTAACTGCTTGGTCAGAACATCCATTTCAGGCCCATCATTAAGTCACCCTCAGTCTGGAATCACTGCTCCTGGTTCACCCGGCTTCTAGATTGACCATCGGAAGTAAAAGGACTCCAGATCAGACACAAACATCCGCACGTGCTCATCTGCGTTCTGTGCAAACTGCTTTACAAAAACAGCAGAGCAACACATCACAGCTGAGACAGCCTGACCCCACGGCCCTGACATAATCAGGTTGTCCTAAGTCATATGAGAGACCCTGCAAAGAAAGATTTATACGATCACACTCTGGTGATCAATTGTCTCTGAGAATAAAATATTGGCTATTCTACATAGATATTCCATTTTGCATTCCACACGGTAAAATGCAGCCAGCTTAGCATCAAAACCTAGTATAAAAGCTGCTAAGTATGCGAAGAAAATTAGGTATGGGGAGAAAATTAGCCATCGTACCAGAGCCTGCAGTGAGGGGGAACTTGTAAATTCCATGTATAGGGAAGTAACCTCAACATGGACAAAAATAAACAGAAGAGAACCAAGTCAAGAGCCATATGTCACTAACCTTGAGGGGAGCATCTCTGATGGATGGAGTAGCCTGCCTAGAGTGGGTGTCTATCCATGATGATTAACTGCCAAATTGAAAATGAATTTATGTGAACTTTAGGGCACCCATTTGCAAGAGCAACATATATTAAACCTTTCATAGAAGAACCCTGCATATGAAAGTCAAATAAGGAAAACTGATGCCTCCCCTCAATGAAGTTGGTGAGGGTCATTCAAAATCATTTGCGTGCTTGCTTTGTTTCAAAATCATTGAACAGTTTAAGTTATTTCATAAATACCCTAGGTAAGGAAATCTAATCTATGATCCCGTTTTTCGACTATTCAGCTGACTTCATTGTTTGCGTGATGTTCATCTCTTTGTTTTATGCATGTAAAACATCACGCCGTTATGATAATTTTGCGTTCTGTGTTTTCTTATTGTGTCACAAACATACTTAGGTTACTGTATTGTCTTAATTGCTCTCATTTTTTATGACAACTGAGTAGCCACTGTCAATATTTGCATGATTGATTGTTCATTTTGTATTTTTCCCTAGTTTTTCTCTATTAAAATAGTATTAAAGCTTTTACATTGTTTTTCAAGGGAACCCATTTTAAATGTATTGCTTTATTGCAGACCAGTGTGAAAATAAAATCAATTCAAGAAGCCAGCATATTCCTCTGGTTTCTTCAGCAATTGTTTTGGGGGTACCCTATCTGCAGTTACTGTGGCCCACATTCCTCTGTGTTGGTTTCTTTAAGTAATTTATTGTTCTCTGAAGTCAGTGTTCTAATGAACTTGGGTCCAGGCATTCTCTGTCTTCTCCCACCGGAATGTAATAATCATGAGGGCCAGGACCTGGCCTGGCCTTCCCAATGCTGTCTTCAGGACTTGGAATATTGCTAGATACAGAGTGTGTACTCAAATCAGTAATTGTGCCCAAATGACTAGATGAAAACCAGAGCAGTGCCTAGCAAGTGAGAATTCCAGAGCACTGACTCAGACCTGCTCTCTTTAAATCAAATGGGGGAATTTCCCTGTGCCCTATCCTTCCTGCCAATCCCCCAGCATGGTAACAATGCGAGGTCTTCATTTCTTAAGAGAACTCTAACCGCTATGGTTGCCAGGGTCTTCAGGGCGAATCTCCCAGCTCCTCCAGAAACAGGCAAAGTTGGATTCCCAAGGTCTAGCAGAAAACTAAGAGAGTCTATGGCTGCTTGTTTGTTCTCAAGTGTAAATACTATGACAAACTATTTTATGACACTATTCTCTAACATTTTAGTGTTGTGAAAAGGATGCAGGTTTGAAGTCATCTTGACCAATGCCATAATATTTTTTAATATATTTTTATTGATTTCAGAGAGGAAGGGAGAGGGAGAGAGCGATAGAAACATCAATGATGAGACAGAATCATGGATTGGCTGCCTTCTGCACACCTCACACTGGGGATCGAGTCTGCTACCCGGGCATGTGTCCTGACCAGGAATCAAACGGTGACCTTCCAGTTCATAGGTCGATGCTTAACCACTAAGCAATGCCATAATTTTAATTCTACTAATTGCCAGCTTGCATAATGTACAAGTAACTTGGTCCTTGTCTGCAAAATAGGAGAGATAATAATGTCCTTTCAGATGGTGTTGGTAAGAACTACAGATTAAGTCAATTGGCATGAAAATGAACTATGCACCCATATGTTCATCTAACTAGAGGCCTGGTGCATGAAATTCGTGCATGGAGGGTGTGTGTCCCTCAGCCCAGCCTGCACCCTCTCCAATCTGGGACCCTTTGAGGGATGTCCAACTGCCCTTTCACAATCCAGGACCACTGGCTCCCAACTGCTCCCCTGCCTGCCTTCCTGATTGGCCCTAACCGCTTCTGCCTGCCAGCCTGATCACCCCTTAACCACTCCCCTGCCAGCCTGATTGATGCCTAACTTCTCTCCTGCCAGCCTGATTGCCCCTAACTGCCTTCCCCTGCAGGCCTGGGTCCCCCCCAACTGTTCTTTCCTGCAGGCCTGGTTGCCCCCAACTTCCCTCCTCTGCCAGACTGGTCACCCCTAACTCCCCTCCCCTGCAGGCTTTATTGCCCCCAACTGCCCTCCCTTGTAGGCCTGGTCCCTCCCAACTGCCCTCCCCTGCTGGCCATCTTGTGGTGGCCATCTTGTGGTGGCCATCTTGTGTCCACATGGGGGCAGCCATCTTGTGTGTTGGAGTGACAGTCAATTTTCATATTACTCTTTTATTAGATAGGATAGTTGGAGTGGTGTTTTGTATGTAGAGAACATTCCATATGTATCAACCATCATCATCATCATTGTACAAAGATCGGTTGTTCTGTAAGTCCCAAGTAACTTTTTACTTATAGGATGAAAATACCAGAGTTTACAATGTATTCCTTTAAACAAATAGAACATATTGAAGGCAATTCTTTGATCGCCTACTTGCATTGCAATATGCCCTCTTCACTGGGAGACAAAAGGGAGCATGACCAAGACTTTGCTGGAAATGGTGCCTAACTTGGTCTGAAGATGAAAATGCATCATTCATGTGAATGCCACTCACTGTGTATGCTCAGGAGGTGCTGGGGATGCTAAGTGCCACAGCTTTTGACTATAAAAATCTCTGGAGCCAAATTATGTAAATGCTCATGGAGCTCAGGAGAGCATCCTGCCAACCAGTGGACATAAGAAATAGTGTTGATGTTGCAATGAGGATACTTAAGTTTTTGATAAAATGGCTTCTTTCTAGGTGATCGCTGTGGGGCCAAAAACTTTGCTTTGAAGGTGAAAAGGATTTATGCTTTTATCTATACTCATAAATTTAGTGGGAAAGAAAAAAACTAACTACCCGAGGCAAATAAAGACTCTTTGCTCAGACGTAGGGGGCACTCACAGACAGTAGCATGCCCTCTCAGCTCTGCGGCACCTGCTAGAAATCTTTTTTTTTTATTTATTTATTTTTTTATTTTTTTTAAATATATTTTATTGATTTTTTACAGAGAGGAAGGGAGAGGGATAGAGAGTTAGAAACATCGATGAGAGAGAAACATCGACCAGCTGCCTCCTGCACACCCCCCACCGGGGCTGTGCCCGCAACCCATGTACATGCCCTTGACCGGAATCGAACCTGGGACCTTTCAGTCCGCAGACCGACGCTCTATCCACTGAGCCAAACCGGTCTCGGCCTTTTTTTTTTTTTATTGATTTTTTACAGAGAGGAAGAGAGAGGGATAGAGAGTCAGAAACATCGATGAGAGAAACATCGATCAGCTGCCTCCTGCACACCCCCCACCGGGGATGCGCCCACAACCCAGGTACATGCCCTTGACCGGAATCGAACCTGGGACCCTTGAGTCCGCAGGCCGACGCTCTATCCACTGAGCCAAACCGGCCTCGGCGTAGAAATCTTTTAATAAGAAACACAACTTATTGTGCTGACTCCTCTCCCACCTTTCTTTCTTTCTTTCTTTCTTTCTTTCTTTCTTTCTTTCTTTCTTTCTTTTTTTTTTTTTTTCTAAATAGTTATTAAGTAATGATGAACTGGTAAAGTCTGAACACACATTAAGAATGTGTCCATGGTTGGGAAGATAATCCACTTTGTGTGCATATAACCTCAGGCCATAGATAAGAAGTATCACCCACAGTAGTTCCAGCTGTGCTGTGCTGAGTAACCTGCTCCCAATTCTCAGTGGTTTAACCAGAAGAGCTCATTTCCCACCCATGCAAACTCCCCTCCAGCCTTGTAGCCCTTAAAGGCTGCTCTTTAAATGCTGACTCAGCAATACAGACCCCAACATCTCCTCTGGGACCACTAGAGGGAAAGAAAGGGCCGGTAGGACTCACACCCATTCTCTTATGCTTCCATTTGCTTAAGACAGGAGGCTAAAATTAGAAATAATCTAACCACAAGGAAAGTGAAAAAGTTTCAGGAGTAGGGAGAGTCACACTGATATTCAGTGAGCAATTGAGTCATTACCAAAATATAGTCTGAGAAATATTAGGGCTGAAAGATATTCTGTGGGAAAATGCAAAAGGGCAGAGACATGAGCTTAATCACAACACTATTGATAATATGGCCTTTTACGTTCCCCACTTGGAAATTCTCCAGGCACATTAGCTCATTGTCAACTCTGAGAAAGCATTCTACAAATAAGCATGGTTATCTCTGCTTAATTCTGGTTTTTGGTGTGTGTGTGTTGTGTGTGTGTGTGTGTGTGTTTGTGTATTATTTTTTTCAAACTTGATGGACCAGAGAATAATTTCTTTTTTATTACACCCATGAACTTAATGTCTCATTAAACCACATTAAAAAAATATAGCATTAGGCATCTTGAAATATTGAGGGAAAAAAACAAAAACAGAATGGGCACTTAGTAAATATTTATTGACAATATTAAATGAGTGAATTAGGAGTAATTTCTCAGACCTAGGGACACATGTTAAATCAAACATCGGGAACCAAAATTCTGTATAACACCTGCGCCAAAGTTGAAGTATAAAAATCCTAGGTCAAACAACCAGCTTTGGTTGCAAGGTGTTACCTACCAATTTTGATGGGATTTTCCGGTTGTTTCCCCCATGCTGACTTGAGTGACATGAGTTGGGTTTTTTTGTGTGTGTCTTTTTTAAAATATATTTTTATTGATTTCAGAGAGGAAGGGAGAGGGAGACAGTAACATCAATGATAAGAGAGAATCATTGATAGGCTGCATCCTGCCCCCTCCTGGGGATCAAGCCCAAAACCCAGGCATGTGCCCTTACCGGGAATCAAATCCTGATCTCCTGGTTCATAGGTCAACACTCAACCACTGAGCCACACCGACTAGGCTTAAATTTTTATTTATTAACTTTAGAGAGAGAGGAAGAAAGGGAACGAGAAGGGAGAGAGAGAGAGAGAGAGAGAGAGAGAGAGAGAGAGAGAACTTGTTGTTCTACTTATTTATGCATTCATTAGTTGATTCTTGTATGTGCCTTGACCGGAATTGAACCTGAAATCTTGGCATATCAGGACAATGCTTTAACCAACTGAGCCAGCGGCCAGGGCTTTGAGTGGTTTTTTGATATCATCAGCCACATCTCATCCACCTAAGATGTCACAGTGAGCTCATCATCATCCTGTTCAGCATGTACCATTTACCCTACACTTCCTTCTACACAGGAATTTAGGAATGTACAACAAATACCCCCTGGTGATGGAGAGAATCAAAATTATAGGTGGTAGAGCTACCCTCTAGTTCCATGCTAAAAACCTCCCTTCCTCACTGTAGGAGCCTTGGCCACAGACAGAGGGCTGCTTGTGCATTGAGAATATTCCAGTTCAGTGAGGCCTGGAGCAGCGATCGGCACTGTAACCACAGCCAATGGCTTGCCCTGGGTCCACAGAGTGGCTGGTTATTGGCAGCAAACCACACAACTGGGAGGAGAAAATAATATGGAAGTGATATTATTTCCCATCTAATTTCCACGATCCAGAAGGGTGGTTATGCTGAATGATACCCCACAGAGGAAAGATTAAACACAATAGCATAATGTGCATGCTCTGCTCCAGAAGTTATTACGTTTGGCACTGTGGAGGCAGACGGCTGGCACTGGCCACTGCCAGGGGGTGTTAAGTGGGTAAGTGGTACTGAGGAATAGAGTCATCTGTGGGGAAAATGACAGTAATGAACTGCATGTAATGCTGTGCAAACTCAATGAATCTGATTAAACACAGATCGCAAAACCGTTTCCTGGGAGACCACTGGACGCCATCATTTCTGGGGAATGTGCTCTGTCCCGGCAACAAGTCAGACAGGGAAGCCGCTGCCTCCGCCACCAATCTGTTCAGCATCTTCACAAAAGAAGTGACTGAAGGAGGTTCCAGAAGCCCGTCCTCGCCTCCTGCAGTCTGCAGGTGCACGTGCACAGCTGTCAACTGTGTAGGAAGGTTCTAGAAGGGCAAGGTCAGCATAACAACGAGTCATCTTGGCCCTGGGGAGCAGATGTGTACAAGTTTTCGTTAGCTCTCCCGCCTCTATTCCAGCGACCACACTCGCTGTATTCGATTAAGGTGCATACAGTGCAGTTTATTTCATGTGATAGAACAGGTAACAACAAAGCAGTAACGGAGTTGTTACATGTATGAAGTATGCAGGCTCCTGTCAAGAGCAGAAAGAGGTGAGCCTGGGGAGGGACCATAGATGAGGGCAGCATTCCACCGAGTTCCGGACCCGCGCTAATGTGCCGACCTGTCTTTGTATGTGATCAACGCAGAAATCGAGAGTCGCCATTTAGAAATGTTTCACGATTTGACCATTCTGTTCGCTCTAACACGAGGCCAGCGCGCTCTGTAGTATTGGTGTTTTTCTTAAGTTTTATTTTTCTGGTCATTCATTTCCATTATACTTTCCAAATTTCTGTGACGGATTGGGAATTTTACCGCAGACAGTTTGAGAATCAATACATTGGAGTTGTGCAAGCACTTAGTCTGCATTTCTTGCAAGATTTATGGCTTTAAGCAAATGACTAATCTGTCTACATTTCAGTTTCTCAATATTTGATAAATATTAGATTATGCCATTATTAAATAACTAGATACAAGAGGAACTACTCACATCCACTATTGAATAATTACTAAAATATTTAGATCATCCATGTCTACTCATTTGAACAGTGCACAAATCGATTGATCAATTATATTCAATGTTGTGGGAGAGTGAGCGATGACATAACACACAGATTTGCTTCGGTACTGTCTTCAGTTCATGCAACAAATATTTTTTGAGCAATTGCCTTGCTCCAAAGTTCCAACTACTAAGGATGTGCAGGTGAATAAAAATTGCAAATATTCCTGCCAATGGGGAGTTTATATTTTAATATGGGCTACAATTGACACAGAATAGATATAAATAATAAGTAAAGTCTATAATCTATTTGAGATTGAAAATTGCTATAGAAAAATAAGAGATACATAGCAGGGTAAGGAGAGTATATTTTCAATGTGGTGGTCCAATTGAGCCTTTAACAAAGACAGGAAGGAGGTGAAGTTAGCAACGTGGATACCTGGAGAAGTGATGTTCTAAGTAGAGGTCACAGCCAGTGCAAGGGTCCTGCATGGGCAGGTATCTATAATAATAAAAGTGTAATATGCTAATTAGACCGGACAGCCGAACGACCTTCTGGATGAAACTGCAGTGGCAGGGCCAAGGCAGAGGAAGTTAGGGGTGATCAGGCAGGCAGGCAGAGGGGTTAGGGGCAATCAGGCAGACAGGCAGGCCAGCAGTTAAGAGCCAGTGGTCTCAGATTGCAAGAGGGTGCAGGCTGGGCTGAGGGACCCCCCCTCCCGTGCATGAATTTCATGTATGGGGCCTCTAGTCTAGTTTTTGAGAAAGTAGCATGGAGGCCAGAGTGTGTGAAGAAGGAACAAGAGAAAAGTGAATAGATGAGGACAAAGAGGCAATTTGAGTCAAATAGGCCATATGAGGACTTAGTTTTATACTCTGGGTGAGATGGGAGCCATCAAATGTTTTAAAAGAAAACTGACCTGACTTATACTTTAAAAGACCCTGAGACCATTTCAGTAATCCAGGTACAAGATGCTGCTGGATCTACCCAGGAAGATAACAATGGAAAAGGAGAGAAACGGTCTGATTCTGGGTGTATTTATAGGGCAGAACCAACAGGACTTGCTGATGTATTGGGAATAAGGTATGAGACAGAGAGAGAGAGAGGGAGGTAAATCAAGGAAACTTTCAAGGTTCTTGGCCTGAGCAATTGAAAGAGTCCTATCATCCAGGCTGGTACAAGCCGTGGGTGGAGCAGATTACACGTTGGTGGGAAAAGCAGGAGTAGTTTGGGACAGGTTAAGTCATACAGTCTGTTAGACATTTAAGTGCCTGAAGATGTCAACTATGTACTAGTAGTCAGAGTCCAGAGTTTGTAGGAAATAGAAACTTGGGAATAGCTGGAAATGAACAAATTTAAAACTATGAAACTGGATGAGATTAGCAGCAGAGAGAATGAGAGAGAAGAGGACTAGTCTGAGATCTGAGACCTTGGGACCTGAAGACATTATAGGGAAGAAGAGGGATTGACAATGGACACTGAGATGGATTGACCAATGGGATGGGGGCATCAGGAGAGGGTGGGGTTTGGGAAGCCATGTGAAGAAAGTGCTCCTGGGAGGAAGAACTCACCAACTATGTCAAATGCTGCTGAAGGTCTCACAAGATGAGAACAAGACTTTGCATTTAGTTGGAGCTCATCAATGACCATGGAAAGGTGTAATTAGTGGTTTATGGAATGTCAAGAAAAAAGGCACATGGATGACTGGCAATGAATTGGTGACAGGGAATAAAAGAAAGATTTTTCAGGAGTTTAGAGCACAAAGGAGCAAATACATATTGGGGGGAATCGCTAGTAAGAGATGTGGAGTTGAGAGAGAAGCTCGTGCACACTTTTTAAAAGAGCTTCTTCTGGGGAAACATCCAGTAAGTGATAGAAAGGTCGTAAAGAGGGAAGATACCTGGAGGTGCTACTCAGACCACAAATTTGGGAGACCAAGTAGTGGAGCTGTTGGGAGTGAAGATCACAGCAGGGGAAACCTCCAGAAGGAGACTAGGAGCCTCTGCGTGAACTGCCTGTCTGGTCCCAAGGCTACGCTTGTTAAATTCCGTGAGTGGTGCTCACCAGGCTAATTGCACAGGTGTTTGTTTGCAAATGCGGACTTTTTGTGATCATCACTGAGCAATTCGTACAATCACACATTTCTTCAAACAAGTAATTAATACTGATACTAAATACAATATTGATAAGCTTTCTTGTTCTGCTGCTTACGAGCCGTTCACACCGCGCTGTGATTAAGGGCAGCAGACAGTTCCCTGAGGTGCTGGGTGCCTGACAGCTGCTGCAGTTTCATGTGATGTGTACGAACTAAAGGTGGAAGGAAAGCAAAGATGCTCTTTCTCCTTCAGAAATTTTTCTCCTAATGAAGGAAAATAAAAATATATCACACACAAACGAGGCAAAAGTACATTTACAGTTGGGAGTATTTGTAACAGTTTATTCATATATTGTTACTTATTAATTATTGTATTATTTTCCATAGGAACAACTATACTAGTAAACCGACTTTTACTCACCCCTATATATGTGTGCATGTATATATATATAAACATATAATGTAAATAGTAATAAGAAATAAGAATAATTTATATTTCAATAGCTTTATTTAAAGCACATATATTATTTATATATTTATACATATACATATATACATATACACTGAGTGGCCAGATTATTATGATCTCTGAATGCATAATAATCTGGCCACACAGTATATATATTAGAGGCCCGATGCATGAATTCGTGCATAGGTGGGGTCTGGCAAGCCTGGCCAGGGGGAGGGGACATGGGCAGTTGGCTGGCCTGCCTACTGGTTGAACTCCTGGTCGAGGGGACAATTTGCATATTAGCCTTTTATTATATAGGATATACACTGAGTGGTCAGATTATTATGTGTTCAGAGATCATAATAATCTGGCCACTCAGTGTATATACATAAATATATAAATAACATGAATATATAATATAAATATTCATACCCATATATATACACAAATATCTTTGGCAAATATATATAAATATATTTTTATATTAATATATTTATAAATATTTTATATTTTATAATATTTTTTGTATTTTTGTTTTGTAAACATGTTTTGTTATAATTTTTAAAAATATTTATTAATTTCAGAGAGGGAGAGAAAAAGAGCAACATCAATAATGAGAGAGATATCTTCTTCTTAACTATGGCCTGGAAGTGCCTTATTTCACTTCGACTCACATGCTGCTGGTGAGAAGTAGTCAAATGGCGCCTTTCAGGTGCAAGGAAGCCTGGGGAATGCAGCCAAGTCTACGGAGTCAGCCCCTTCCAACAGAACTCTATACTATGTCTGAAAACAATGCCACCTCGCTGGCCAGCCATCTCCCTCCTGCAGGAAATAGACATTTCAAGGTCAAAGGCAATTGTTTCAATATTTGATGCTCTTTGTCTAGGTGATTTGTGAAAGAATCTAGAGTCCTTAAACAGAGAAAAGCAAAGGGAAGATAAGAATGCTCTCATATGACTTAATCTTTGATAAATTAGAGACCTCTGAATATCAATTAAGGTCAGAAAGTTTTCAATTCCTTGGTTTTGTAGAATTTATCAGCCTGGAAATCTGAAAGTGAACCATGAATCTTGTCTTAAAATACACCTCACAGCTAGCATCAATTATGTGTTTGGACCACATGGCATTTATCGCTTTCTTATTTACAAGATCACATTAGTTACTAGTGGAAATGATAGAGAGCAGTTGACATCAATGTCATTCCAAAGAATAATAACAAGAAAAATAATGTCCTAGAATAGCAACTAAAATCAAACTTGGATTGAAGTCTAGGAAAATGACCATTCCTCATTATAATTGTAGTCCTATAAAATATTCAATGATTTCTTCATTTTTGCATTTTAATCACATCACACTCCTCCTACACACATATTTCTTTGAATGATTTTGTGACTTCTTTAGTTCATTAATCCATAGAAATATATATCATAAAATACATAAAATATTTTAAACTATTAAATAAAAATTTTCATTTTTCATTTACAAGGACTTAACTGACACACCCCAGGGAAAGGAACTTCAGTGAAAGCCTTAAGTTTTGTGGCCCACAGCCTAAATACATACAATTTTTGTTTGTCAATCAGACCTCAACAGACCTAGGGGTGGAAGAATCTGGGCTCTCAGCAGCCCAATTGCTCATTCACTTACCCCACTCTTGTCAAAGGCATATTTTCATAAGCAGAGTCACACAGCCTATCTACATCTTGAAGGAGCAGAATATTAACTGGCCTTATTTTTTTCTAATCACTGGCTCATTTAACATGAAAAAGTAAACGACATCCTGGCTTATTTCATTTATTTTTTATATTGCTTTTTTACTAAAACTCTAAAGAAAAAGCCTTAGGTCCCTGGCATGAGAGCATGAATGATGAGCTGGGGCAAGTGCTCAGTTAATCATAAGAAACACCATTTCAGGGTTTACATGCCTTCTTTATAGTGGTAATAAAGACTGGGTGATATTTGGGCATTAATTTTTCACATAAAATGTTAATGAGAGGCACAATTGATGACTATTCTTTCATTTCTGGGTTTTAAAAGATAGTTCATGCTGTAGTTCTATTTACCCCAAGGAGGATTTCTTACATCGCAGAATCCTAAAGACTTGCTAACAGCTGTTTTCATGTTTCTGAGAGATTTTTGTTTAATATGTAGCTAAGAAAACATCATAAAACAACTCAGTAGCTGAAATATAATAATTTATAAGTACATAGGGCTCTGTAGTTTCCAAAGCACTGGGAGTATATTATCTCAGGACGGGCTCCCAGGCAGACAGATTCTGAGATGCATCTGAGCAGGGAAGAAGATATCACATGTGTGTAGTCTCCGGAAGGAAGAGGTGGGAGCTGATCCATAACTTGCCTGGGTGGGTCTGTTAAGTCTGTCTCTCTATGATGTGTGGCTGCTGATGGCTGCTCATTTAAAAACCTTTGATTTTGTTTTCAATCCTGACTTCGCAGTGGTCCCCACTGTCTGTACAGATGAGGGTCAGCCAATGACTGCACAAGGGTCGTGGGTGCATCACCTTGAGTCAGTGTGGCTTCCGTCTCCACAAGCAGATCTGTGTGTAGCAGGAAGCACAGTCAGGTTCAAAGGTTTTTGATTCCACCCCAGAGTCTACTTTCTGCTGGGCCCTTTCACTTCTCCTAGGCCAGTGGTCGGCAAACTGCGGCTCGCAAGCCACATGCAGCTCTTTGGCCCTATTGAGTGTGGCTCTTCCACAAAATACCACGGCCTGGGAGAGTCTATTTTGAAGAAGTGGCATTAGAAGAAGTTTAAGTTTAAAAAATTTGGCTCTCAAAAGAAATTTCAATCGTTGTACTGTTAATATTTGGCTCTGTTGACTAATGAGTTTGCCGACCACTGTCCTAGGCAATTCATGCAGCCCCTGGGCTAACTAGGAGGGTGGGGCTGCCCAGGGCCCTTGCCAGACTGCAATGTGGATGTGTGCAGCCTCGTCTGGAATAGACCCTCATTGTGTAACCTCAGGCCCATGTCTCCACTGCCCTTCCCCACCTGACTGACTCCTAGACAGTCACTCTTAACAGCAAGGCTTCTGGGTGTGGCCATCACCCACTGCTCCAATATGAGTGAGAGCCTTCAACCAGGGCAGGGATGGTGTCAGTCTCCATGGACTGCCCCAACTGCATGCCTATCAAGCTGGGGTTGACTGAGAGCAGGTCCATCCCAGAATGGCACAGATTCACACAATTCTTATCCAGAGTTGAGCATGTTTTTCAAGAACAAATGCTTCTCAGATTGTCACGTGGTGTTGGTTGATTTCCTGAGCACTTGAGAGGTTATTTATTTGTCAGTCTCAGTAGTTGCTCTTTGGGGAGACAATTTGCTCATTTCCTTGATTGAGTATGATTCAACTTTCAGAGACTTCTTTTAGAATCTGGGAGCTACCCATTAATCTTCGAAAAATTAGGTTAGAGCCAGTTTTGGTAGCTTAAAAGTAGAGAACCCTGATGAAAAAAAAACTAGATTTGGGGGCTTGTTTTATAAATCAGCATTCAGCTCTGCTTTGCTTATTTCATAATACAAGTGGCCTGGTACATGAATTCATGCACATTGAAAGGAAATTAATTAGAAGAAATATTTTAATATTGCTATTCTCCCTTTCTTTATAATAGAAGTGTCAACCAAATTCATGATCAACAATGACAGATCAAAACACATGCATTAGATTGGCGCCAGCGATATATATATATATATATACATATATATATATATATACACACACACACACACACACACACACACACACACACACACTCACATACTAGAGGCCTGGTGCACGAAATTTTTGCACTCGAGGGGGGTGGTTCCTCAGCCTGGCCTGCACCCTCTCACAGTCCAGGAGCCCTCAGGGGATCTGACTGATTGCTTAGGGGAGTGGGCCTAAGCCATCAATCAGACATCCTTAGTGTGAGCACATCTTCTGGCTGAGTGGCACTCCTCCTGTGGAAGTGCACTGACCACCAGGGGGCAACTCCTGTGTTGAGTGTTTGCCCCCTGGTGGTCAGTGCACATCATAGTGACCGGTCATTATGCCATTAGGTCAATTTGCATATTAGCCTTTTATTATATAGGATATATCCTAAATAATAAAAGAGAAACATGTAAATTGACCATATCTCCACTATGCTCACCAGCCAATCAGGAGTGAGTATGCAAATTAACCCAACAAAGATGGAAGGTTAATTTGCATAAACAGGCGCTGAGTGACCTGAGGCGTGGGAATATCCTTGGGACCCAGGCCACTCCTAGCCTGTAGGCCCGTTCATAGGCCCTGAGCGGCCGAAGTCCCAGAACGATCCCAGCCACTCCAGGCCAATGGGCACAGGCACCAAGTGGATGTTCCCAATCCACAGCCGCTTGTGTGTGTCCCAGCGCCAAACAGCAGCCTGGGTCCACGCCCTCTAGCCTGGTGCCCACAACATGGGGCTGCTGGCCTGGGGGGCATGCCCACCCGGGCCTCAGGGACTCAGCCCTAGCCCAGTGGACACAATGCAGGGGGTCCTCTGCACATGAGCTGCAGAGGAAACACCTTTTATTTTCTTTTTTAAAAAAATATATTTTATTGATTTTTTACAGAGACAAAGAGAGAGGGATAGACAGTCAGAAACATTGATGAGAGAGAAACATCGATCAACTGCCTCCTGCACACTCCCCACTGGGGATGTGTCCCCAACCAAGGTACATGCCCTTAACAGGAATCTAACCTGGGACCCTTCAGTCTGCAGGCCAATGCTCTATCCACTGAACCAAACTAGTTTGAGCCTAAATACCTTTTCTGACCGTGCATTGGCTAAGATCCCTGTATGCTGCCACTTGCAGTATTCTTGATAACTTGGATTATAAGAATCCAAGAAGGTGAACTAGGGTTTTCCACCACACTCCTGGAGGAAAAAACGAAGGTCCACTTATGGAGGGGCTAAGCAATATCATATCCTACCCTTGCTGGTTTGGATCATTGGATAGAGCCTCAGCCTGCCGACCGCAGGGTCTGGGTTCTATTCTGATCAAGGGCATGTATCTAGGTTACAGGCTTCTCCCTGGACGGGGCTCTGGTCAGGGCTCATGCAGAAGGCAACCAATCAAAGTGTCCTTCTCACAATGATGTTTCTCTCTGTCTCTCCCTCTCTCTTTCACACTCTCTAAAAATCAACGAAAACATATCTTCAGGTGAGGATAAAAAAAAAAAAAAAGAAAGAAAGAAATGTCATATCCTATGAAAGACACATCTTGAAAATGCCTAAAGAAAGTTGTCATTTTTTTCATGGTGAAGGGACTGGAGTCCGTGTTGATGAAAACACCTTGGCAACTGTGGTGGCTGGCAATGGCTGCAGCAGCGGGGTGATGGAGATGATGCCTTCCCCTGATCAGCCCAGTCACCTCCCGCACAGGGAGACCAGACTGTGGCTTAGGCCCGCTCCCCATAGGGAGCGGGCCTAAGCCATCAGCAGGACATCCCCTGAGGGCTCCCAGTCTGTGAGAGGGGACAGGCTGGGCTTAGGGACTCCCCCCAGTAAACAAATTTTATGCACTGGGCCCCTAGTATATATACCCTCTATAATAAAGAGGTAATAGGCAAATTGACCATCACTCCAACACACAAGATGGCCTCCCCATGTGTCAAAGAAGACTGCCACAAGATGGTCAGCAGGGGAGGGCAGTTGTGGGTGATCAAGACAGCAGGGGAGGGAAGTTGGGAGGGGGGAACAAGGCCTGCAGGGGAGGGCAGTTGGAGGCGACTAGGCCTGTAGGGGAGGGCAGTTGGGGGCAACCAGGCCAACAGGGGAGATCAGTTGGGGAGGACCAGGCCTGCAGGGGAGGGAAGTTAGGTGCAATCAAGCCAGCATGGGAGGGCAGTTAGGGATGACCAGGCTGGCAAGGGAGGGTAGTTAGGTGTGACTAGGCCAGCAGGGGAGGGCAGTTGTGGGTGACCTGGCCTGCATGGGAGGACAGTTAGGGGTGACCAGGCTGTCAAGGGAGAGCAGTTAGGGGTGACCAGCCCAGCAGGGGAGGGCAGTTAGGGGCAAACAGGCCAGCAGGGAGGGCAGTTTGGGGTGACTGGCTGGCAGGGGAGGGCAGTTAGGGGCAATCAGGCCAGCAGGGGAGGGCAGTTAGGGGTGACCAGGCTGTCAAGGGAGGGAAGTTAAGTGTGACCAGGCCAGCAGGGGAGGGCAGTTGGGGGCAATCGGGCTTGCAGGGGAGCAGTTAGGCATCGATCAGGCTGGCAGGGGAGTGATTGGGAGCCGGGAGTCCTGGATTGTGAGAGGGATGTCCAACTGCCCGTTTAGGCCCGATCTCACCAGGATCGGGCCTAAACGGGCAGTTGGACATCCCTCGAGGGATCCCAGATTGGAGAGGGTGCAGGCTGGGCTGAAGGACACCCTCCCCCCCGTGCACGAATGTCATGCACCGTGCCTCTAGTATATATATAAACTTGCTTAATTCGACCTGCTTTCTGATTTAGCTAACCTTTTTTTCAGCCCAGTGAAGCACCCCAACTTCTCTTTCAGGTAATTGTCAGCAACACAGCAGTAAATATCAACACAAAGCAGATTATTGTAGATCATGCAGGGAGAACAAAGGGTAAAATATTTAACTGCAGCAGTGTTTGACTATATTCTGCGCAGTGAGAAAACCTGAAGTCATTTTCAAGGTCCACCATTTCTTACTTCTTTTCAGTCGGGTCAAGTTTCTAAGCTTTCTAAATCTCCATTTTTCTGCTAATGAAATGAAAATAGGATTCTACCAAGTCTCCTATCTACCTACTCCAGGACTTCTGTGAGGATCAAATGAGATGAGGCATGGGAAAGTGCTTCACAGACATTTGCTTAAAGTATAAAATGTTTCCACCTGACTATAAAACAAGTGGTGTTCCTGGGCTGAAGAAACTCCTAGTAGGCTAGTCACTAGGGAGAGGAAGCATGGCATTGCTAAGTGATATCATTACCCAGTGCCCACAGCTGCCATGTCCAGATTGGGCTGGGTTGTGGTTGCATTTTGTGCAATGGGGTCTCAGCAGCGTCAGCTGTGATTTGGTGGTCTGTTGCTCTGGGGTGGTGGCAGGGCCTGAAGGAAGCCAAGTGTTGCTTTGTAGGTGCCAGGTTCCCAGTGCCCTTTGTCTGTAAATGGCCAGTGCACATCACAGCAGTTCCTGCTTTGAGCATCTGCCTCCTGGTGGTCAGTGTGTGTCATAGCAACTGGTTGGACAATCAGTCACTTAGCATATTAGTCTTTTATATATATTTCATAACATTACATAGCACTTTTAAAAATATATTTTATTGATTTTTTTTACAGAGAGGAAGGGAGGAAGATAGAGAGTTAGAAACATCGATCAGAGAGAAACATTGATCAGCTGCCTCCTGCACACCCCCAACTGGAGATGTGCCCACAACCAAGGTACATGCCCATGACCGGAATCAAACGTGGGACCCTTCATTCCGCAGGCTGACGCTCTATCCACTGAGCCAAACCTGTTAGGGCTACATAGAACTTTATACAAATAAATCGTGCTCTCTTTTAATATATATTACCTTTTTCTTGTGTGGGTAAGCTCTTGAGTCAAGAAATCAGGAAAATCCAAAATGAAACCCTGGGGTGATATTAAGTATCTGCTTCCTTTCACCCATGTGCTGGTTAACTGGGAGCTCTCTCTCTCTGTCTGAGAACTCTTGCACTGCAGCCACGTGGAGCTTGGTTAAAGACTGAAAGTAAAGAAATGCTAACCAGACACCAATCCCAGGCCACATGTAATATTTGAAGACCTATCCAAAAGGCTAATTTATGAGAAGCTTAATGTTTGAAGCAAGAAAATAGTTGGAAACTTTTCCATAACTACTTCACTTTTCATGAGAAGGAAGCAAACATCATTCTGAAAAGCAACCCAAGAAGATGGCAGGTCAGTTTCCACAGATCATCAAAAGCAGGGCTGAGACGTTGATATGAGACTTGACAAAGGCTCAAGCTGGGATGTGGGCAGGTGCCTGATAGCAGAAGAAAGCGAGCCACCTGCATGTCACATCTGATCTCCAACTAGCCATCACTGTGTTGCTAACAGCTGGGAGGCATGATGGACTTGGAGCGAACTGAAACAGCTATGGCCTTTCAGCAGAATATCACCTCCACTTATCAGGGCATTCAAAAGGTGAATGGGAAGGATCTAAAATAATCTCACCTGAGTGGGTTCTTTTCACTTAGCAAATTAAGCACAAGTCTGTGTATAGACATGATGAAAACATTCTTCTTGGGTTGTTATCAGAGCCCAATGTTCTTGGAAGTCAACCAGAAGTTCATTTTCTTTGCTATAAAGGTCAACATGTGTAGAAGAATCACTTTTTAATGGTTTTGATGAAAAAAGTGAGTGGTTCAGCTCTGAAGCTAAACAAGAGTCTTCTGCTGAATAATAATTGCCGAGAGGTCAGAACATTTCCCGGCCACCCTTTAATGATCCATAGGAGAGGACTCTTCAAAGAAACCTCTCTCAGCAACCAGGCTTTGGTTGGCTTCCTCAAGTGAATGGATGTGGTCCTCATGCCCCAACATGCTTCCAGCTTTTCAAGGAAAGCTAGTTTTTGTTGGCATGCTCACATTCTTGAATTTAATAGATGCTTGGGCTTGAGGATGGGCTACTCTGTAATGGTGATAAGTATCGCTTTTGATTCTATCTTTCCTCCCAGATATCAACTTTTTTCTCTACGTTCATAATATCTGCAGATTAAATTTTTGCCCCCAGTCTCCCCAGTTTATGAATGAGCAATACTTCCTGTGAGTATTGTTATAAAGAATGAAAACAGTTCCATCTTGAAAATTTGTGTTGAAGGCAGTTTATTTTTATTCTTACGGGTATGTGTGTGCATGTGTATGTGTGTGTGCATGTGTGTGTATGTGTCTGTAAGGTGATGGTTGAGTTCTAGTCAGTAGATAAGGCAAACATACTGTACAATCAAAATTACCCTTAAAAATGTATCTTAGAATACCCAGCAGAACCAATTTTTCTTCCAGTGTTGGAACAGTTGCTATTTTTTAGGTTGGACAGCAGATGAAATAGGTGATTTGTGTTTAGGGACCAAAACAGGTGCCTTAAACATTAGAATCATACACACACTATCAGAGGGATATAAGATTGAAATCAGGGTAGAAAAACCAGATTCCTGCTTCCCATTCCCTGCTCACTTCAAGGCTCTCAGGAGCAAAAGAGCCAACACTATTTAAATTAGCACCTGATCTCATTTTAATCTGTATTTTTATTTTATTGCTTTTTAAAATACATTTTATTATTTTATGTTTACATAGTCTTTCCAATTGTTCTTTGGGTTTTTTTAATTTTTTTATATATTTTATTGACTTTTTACAGAGAGGAAAGGAGAGGGACAGAGAGCTAGAAACATCGATGAGAGAGAAACATCGACCAGCTGCCTCCTGCACAACCCCTACCGGGGATGTGCCCGCAACCAATGTACATGCCCTTGACCGGAATCGAACCTGGGACCCTTCAGTCCGCAGACTGACGCTCTATCCACTGAGCCAAACCGGTTTCGGCTGTTCTTTATTATTATTATTTGAATTTATCTTTATTGTTGAAAGCATTACAGATGTTCCCACCCCTTTTTTTAATTCTCAGTGACTCCCTCTACCCCGCACCTGCCCCTTCCAGGCCTTCACCACTCTATTGTCTGTGTCCATTAATTCTTATTTTTAAATAAGCTGTTAAGCACATAGAGATGAGTTGCATTTATTTAAATATATGTGTTGTACCTACATGGTATATGTATAGGCACACACATACAAACTCACAGTTTGGAACAGTGGTAACACATGATATTTTTCACATTCTCCTGAAGTTACTTTTCGCCATGCGTTATGGCAAAAAACAGACAAAAAAAAAAAAACACACAAAACAACAAAAACAGTGAACTGAGATATCCAGTGTCTTTGTTGTTGTTGTTAAACACAGAACTGTCAACTTCTCTAGTAAAACAAGTTCAATGAGGAGATGTTTTCAAGAGTCTTTTCACCTGTTAGGCACACCTACCCTGTGCCTTGAGTTATCCTGTTTATTTGGGTGATTTGATTTTTAAGATTTATAATTAGGCATATGAAGAAAGAAAGGGCAGGTGGGAACACACTGGGAGAAAGTTGGAAATCCTTTCAGAAGCCACATAAAAAGCCAGGATAGTTCCCTCAGGTAACCAACCACTCAGCTTTGTTTGGAACACAGTTGATCTTGTCAGAACATTGATATCAACAAAGAAGAAGAATTAGAAAATTCCTTAATTAGTGTTCCATTTAATCTTCCATTGTCAAGGTTAACACTTTGATTAATGGCAGTAGTATTCAGGAGTAACTATAAACTGATTTGAATTTCCATCAACATATTTAATGTTCCTACTATTCACCATCTCAATGTTGCCTTTCCTGAGACTTGCTGTGATGGAAGGAGTTTAAGCAAAGCAAATGAGGGTTGTTTTTTTGCCAAGATATGAGCCCTGAGGAGCAGATTGTCAACCTTTGTCTTTTGCTGAAAACACAGATGAGTTCATCAATCATTTCCAAGCTGCCCTGTTTCCAAGGTCAGCCTGCAGTGAGTGTGATGTCTACTCTAGTGATCACACAATTTAGTCTACTGAAGGGTCACTGGGGAGTGTGATAAAATGAACATTCCTGGGCTCTACTCTCAGATCTTAATTCAGTAATTGGTTGGTGGTAGGATTCGGGTATTGATTTTTTATCAGTCTCCCCAGGGATTCTAAAGCAGAAATGCTACCAGTGACCTCTTCTCCCTTCCTCTCTGAAATCAATAAAAAGATATTTTAAAGAAAGTGCATATTTCTTTATACATTCACCAACAACAGGAAATAAAAGTTTTAATCTCTTCCTCTTATCAAACCAGGGACATCAGTATTATATATAAATGTTTTTTTCCTAGTGAGATTCCTCTTTTCACCATATTAAGAATTTAACATATTTCTTAGAATTGCCAGTTCCTTGATTCTGATGCCTTTCAAATATTTGGGTGCCTATCATTTTTCTTATTGATTTTTAATAATGCTTTATATATTAATGTGTTCTTTTGTTGATAATAAAAATTCAAATCCCAAGCATTATTATTTATTGAGTTCAGCTTTTCATGTGATATTTAATTTTCCTACTTTATAATACTGTGAAGTATTATCACACTTTTCTCTTAGCCATATACTGTGCAAGATATTCATCTAACAAAGGGCGAGATAGCAACTGAGACAGAGGAACCTGTCTGAGATCACACAGCAAGTCAAAGATGGAGCTGGAAGGTAAGGCCAGGTCCATTCAGTCCAAGCCCGTGTGTGAGCATGATGCAAAGGCACATGGAGTACCATTTCCTCTCTACCTCCTAGGTTAGAGGGCAGCAAACTGCATTTCACAGGCTACATCTGGCCTGTCACCTGAGTCTGTAAATAAAGTTTTATTGTAACACGGCCACGCCCATTAATCAATCCCCTGCTACTCTCAACTGCAAGGGCAGACTTCCGGGGTTGTGACAAAGACCCGATGGCCTGCAGAGCCCTAAAGTATTTTCTGCCTGGCCCTTTACAGAGAAAGTGTGCTGACCCTTGAGGAGCTTGTCATCCCTGGAGACCATGCAGATACTGGCTCTCCTGAGTCTGTCCTTTCTCTCTCCATATCTTACTGTTCCCTCCATATTTCTACCTAGAATTAAATACTCTTACCATTCATTTATGTTAGCTGTACACTCTCCAAGAATATGCTTCCTTTTAATTAAAACAATAACTTTTTTTTAATTTCCAAAATACCCTATTCTCAGTACTTCTTATTTCTTAGTATACTGTCTTGTTTTGATGACACACTATCTTCTTGAATGTCCTTAACTACCTTTTTAAGGATGTTATTTTGAATAAGAGCTCTTTTGTTTGGAGGTTGTTTCTGTCTTTTGATCCACTGTTCATATGAAGATCTGAATTTGTCATTTCTGGAAGTTGCTGTGGAGGCCTCTCAACAAAGGTGTGGGTCCCACTGAAAAAGTCAGACAGACTTTCCTTCCACAGCATCCCAGCTCACCCCTGCACACAGGTGAATTTAGCATCCTGTCCATGAGCCTGACCACCTCAGCCCTGGATATTGTTGTAGGAAAATGGACTGTGTGTGTGTTTGTGTGTGTCTGACTATGTGTCTGTCTGCGCCCATACACATTGTTATGTCTATACTCAAAGTGCTCCTGGCCCTCACCCTCTCTGATGTGGCTGAAATCCCCCTGGGTCTTCCCTGCCATGAGAATTCAGTGTACTTGGTAGCTAGAGAGACCTGTTTCTTTTCAGCTGGTCATTGTGGAATTTATTCCAGCAAATAGTCTTAGGTGTTTGGTAGTATGAGGTTGGGCCCTTCCTAGATACCAGGGCAGGTAAAGCCCTTTCTTTGTTTTTTTCTTCTTTGTGTTTGATAGGGATGAGTCTGTGAGATCATGTGTGCTGGAAGAATACATTAGACAAGAACTGATTGTTCTTAATAGCACTCAGTATTTTAGCTGAAACTCAATAGACATGTTAGCAAGACTCATTTGCTAAACAAGCTTAAAGCAACCAACAGGCTGCAGGATGGAATGTGTTGTACAGTCAGTAATAACCAAGGCCCGGCATGCAGCACGCAGCGTGCTGCTTGGAGCCCACTGAGAACATACGTGTCCCGCCTGGGCATAAGCTCCTCTCCATCCAAAACATTCCAACCGGAATAGAAAGGAGTCTGGAAATAACGTCACCTTGTTGATGATGATCTTAAGATTTTTCACTTGGCTTCCAAATGAAAGAGAGAACAATATGATGAGTGGCTGTCACCAATGGAAAGAAATATTAATGATGAGAAGTTATAAGGAGTCATTGCTTGGTTTAAAGGAAGACACAGCATTCTGATAATTAGAGATATCTCAAAGCTGAATAGGTCCTGCTCCAAAAATATTAGATCATTTTAGTGAAAAGCTTCATTTTGAGATGAAAATAAACACCCTTTTGAATCACTAACTCTGTGACCTGGGGTAAACTATTGAACTTCGTTAAGCTACTAGTTCTTAATATTTAAAGTGATATTAACAGTAATCATATTTAAAGTAGCATATAAAGACACAATTATATTATAATGAGATGTTCTTAGAACAGCACACACTCAATAAATACAGTTGTGCTGCCCTGGATGAGTGGTGATCTGCCCATTTTCCAGGTGCATTGAGGTGGAGCCTGGATATTCTCCTCCCTAGAATAGTGTATGGGGTGTACAGTCAGTAATAGCCAAGGCCTGTAGTGAATTCCATTAACTGGGGGGTTGAGTTCGATTGCTTGGTCCAGTAAGATTTTTGGTCACCACCTATGAACTGACTTTGATTTTCATATTATTCTGACTTATTCATTCATCTCAACAAATATTTATTGACTACCCTTGATGTACCAGGACCAAGCTAGTGCGAGAATTCCATCTGATAAGAAGATAAGATAAATTCTTGGTTTCATGGAGCTTATATTGCAAGGGGTAGAAGAGATAAGAACTAAATCTTAAAAAATAAAAAACAACCTAGTGATAAATTCTCTACTTAAAATTAAAGGAGGATAATGTAACAGATTGTGACTGGGAAGCCTTCTCTGAAGAGATGGCATTTGCCAAGATCAAGGGACCATCTTTGTGAGGAACATAGGTATAAACACTCTTCTAGGATGTGGCATTTGCTCTAATCATTCTTTGCTTGTGGAATGCTCTATTGATTTGCACCATAGAAGACCTAGCACAAAGATTCCTAAGTTAGAAATAAGCTTGAAGTGTTCCCAAAATAAAAAGATCAGTGGGATTGAAGCACAGAGATCAAGCAGGTATGATGTCCATCAAGACCCAATTCTCCTCTTCTGGGCACACACAGATGCCACTCTGCATGGTTGGACAGAGGCATCAAATTTTTCTGTCCAATGAAATGCAAATAACAATGATGAGTGTTCTTCCTCCATGGAGCAGGAAAAAGCCACTTTGATTCCTCAGTCTTGCTCTTTCTTTCCCTGTAGGTATGAATGTGAAAGGTTTTGTGTGGAGATGGCTCATTCATCAAATGGAAAGCGGATGTCTCAGAAAGAAACTCTATAAACAAGAAACAAATGTCTCATGTTAAGCCACTGAGAGGTAGAGTTGTTTGTTAAAGCAGCGCAACCTAACTTATTCAGACTAATTCAGGGAATGACTAGTAGTAGAGATTTGTGAAGAAATGTAATAACCATCCCTTGGACAGCAGGTAAGTTATGTGAACTATCAGCTACTGATTCACTACATTGCCACAACTCTCCAGCTCTGAACCCCAAATCTCTCAAAATTTGCATAACCTGTTGAAGCCCTGCCTCCTCACCCTATATCAACTACATGATGACATGAGAAATTCAACTAAATATATTTTGTGGACTTGAGGGCAAAAGAAAAAAAAGAAAAGAACAGACAGATGCCAGTAGTCTTCTAAGGAAATCTTTCTATATACTCTTCACCTCCTTAATTGTTTTTTCTCTACTCTAGTCATTTTTTCTATTTGTTTTATTCTTGTTTTATTGTGTTGTTGTTTTTTTACTTTTGCAAAGTGTTTTGCCAAAAGTTATTTATCAAATAAAGAACTAATTTATAAATATTTGTTATAATTTTCTTTTTCTATCTTTGGATTTCCTTTTAAAGAAGGAGATTGCCAAGTTCCAGATATAATTGAATGCACACCTGTCTAAGTGCTAAATCATAGTCATAATTAACAGTATTTTAAAAGGAAATAAGGCAAATACCATATCCTTTTTTTTCTCAACAATCAAATTTGGTATCATGTATAGAAGTCAGTGATTGCATGACCACATTTAATATTAGTTTTTAAATGTTTTTGTAATGCTGGTATCATTGCCTAAACTTCACAGTGGATTTAGAACTGATATATATTAAGCAGAGTTCTAAGCACTATACCGGTATATGCTACCTCATTTAATTTTCATGATAATACTGTGAGGTGCATTGCATTATTAGGCTATTTCATATATGAGGATACTGAAGCAGAAGAAAAGTTGAACAAGTTGTCGAAGGTCATACAACTCATAAAAGTGGCTGAGCTGAAACTGAGTCAGGCAATTTGACCAAGGATCCTACATTCCTAATTATTATAAAAACTGTGTGACAACATAAGAAAGCCGATGAGGAAAGCATGTACCTGAAGCCAAGAGGGTAACGTCCTTGCAGAGTGACCATTGTGATTTGGGGAAGGTATGTGATGACACTTTCTCTGTTCTGAGATGGAAAGTTAGCCATTGGTATTGAAAATAGCTGTATTATACAGAATAGGTAATTTAATCTCTTTGAACCTCAATTTTCTTGTCTGCAAAATAGAAATTACAAAACCTATCATAGAGATTCATGATGAAGATTAAAGGAGAGCATGTTGATAGATAGGACAAATAGCAGGTATTCAATAAATACATTTTCTGATTGAATAAGCTCTTTATTTCCTTCCTACCCCTCCTTGACACCTTGGGGACTGGTGGTATCTATTTGTAAATTGTCTTACAGTCCAGGGATGCAAGCCGCTGCATACATACAATGTGGTCATTCTTTCTAGAATCAAGAAAGATTTTTTTATATGTCCTCTGATTTACTGTCTCCACACACACACAATTGTGATGTGCACTGAAGGTAAATTAGGCAAGACAGTCATTACTGTCTACATGGTAATGGCGGTTTCCTGAGGTCAAGCAGACTGCCCAAGTTCACAGTGCTAGTAAGTAACAGGGGCCAGACTATAAGCCACAGTCTTGCTTTCTTTTCCAGAAGCTTTCTTACCACATCCCTCTAAAAAGATATTAATTTATTATTTGGTCTATCTCAGCTACAAAT
The DNA here is from genome assembly GCF_027574615.1 of Eptesicus fuscus. Lineage (NCBI taxonomy): Eukaryota > Metazoa > Chordata > Mammalia > Chiroptera > Vespertilionidae > Eptesicus > Eptesicus fuscus. Next base: position 6,480,210 of record NC_072484.1, on the reverse strand, counting down.
CACCTTATTTTTTCTTTTCCCCCTAAATCATTTTAATGGACACCAAGCTACAGAGAAAGTCTGTGTATCACTGTCAAATCGCCTTTTGCTCAAGATCACCCTGCCATGTTACTGACTAAATGAATCTGCCACATTGACGGGAGAAAAATATATATAAAGCAGAAGTCCTTAGTGATCATTCAGGGATGATGTTGGCAGGAGGGAGCCACGGAGCTGGCTTCCCTTGGGCCACTGGGGACAATTAGGAGATGCTGCCCAATGCCTCTCTGTGTTCCTGGGCACCTCTGCACTCACTTAACAGGGCAACATTGCTTTGTCTCTGCCCAAGCTTTCGCTTCACTCCTGAAAACCTTGGCAAACCTTGTTCACAGTCTTGGCAAACCTTGAACACAATTTGATATCATATGTGTGGACAGTGTCCGTGGCATCTTGACTTGGACCTGGAGGCTCGTACTTCTACCCGTGGGAGACAAGCCAAGCTGTTGGGCACTTATATGAAATAAAAGGACTTCAGGAGCTATTTTCATGATTTCCTGAAAGTCAAGGGAAGGAGCTGGAGTTGAGATGTTTGAAATTATTGCTATACCTGATTTCAACTTGCTCTGTAAAATATTAATTAAAAAAAGTCTACCTCATAACATCTAGTCACACAGCCTTTGGTGAGCTGGGCTGTCTGGGGTTTACCAGTAATGTGAGGGAATAGAGTGGGCTAGAGTGTGTACCCATCATCATCCATCTGATGTCAGAAGATGATGCAAGAGCATCTGATGGGAGGGCTGGCACTTATTTCCAGTACATGTCCACAAGCTTTATTTTATTTCAGGTACTTTATCTCAGAAAGTTCACATGTTTGTGTGCCTCTGCCTGACAAAATTACATCAGGATCCCAATGATAAAACAAAGGAGAGGGCAAAACAATAGGGCGTTTTCTGAAAATATTTTGAGTCACCATTTGGTATCCAGCCATAAGCACTATCCTCTAGATATAGGTTTTGACTTGAAGGATAAATATGGAAATTTATCACAAATATGGAAGTAGTAAAGTGAAGATTTTTGCTCTACAGAAAAAAATTAAAAGGGGGAAGGAGTCCACCACTAGGGTGAATTTGGATTGATTTGCAAAATAGTTGGTCTAGGACCTTCTTAAGACTGTCAGTCTAGATCAGGAGTCCTCAAACTTTTTAAACAGGGGGCCAGTTCACTGTCCCTCAGACCATTGGAGGGCCATACTATAGTTTAAAAAAAAACTATGAACAAATTCCTATGCACACTGCACATGTCTTATTTTGAAGTAAAATAACAAAATGGCAAAAACACCTGCATGTGGCCCGCAGGCCGTAGTTTGAGGATGCCTGGTCTAGATAGTGGCTCTTTCTCCACAAACTAATCTCATACAGGTGAGGCCTTGAAATATTTTTAACAAAGTTCTTAGAGCTGGAAGGCAGGGAACCAGAGTCTTATGTCATATTAATGGTGTACTGTTTATCCTCTGTGCTAACTTTATTTTTGTTGGTTGATTTTTTTTAATGTGTATAAAGTAAGATTCACTCTCTGGGGTAAAGTTTTATGGGTTTTGACAAATGCATAGAATCATGTTATTCACAACCATGACACAGAAAATTTCCATTATTTAAAATTCCTTGTGTTTCTCCTTTTTAGTCAATTCTTCCCTTCATCACCATTAACCCATGCCAACTATTCATAGGTTTTTCCTTACAAATGTGTCAGGTAATTGGAATCACACAGATAGCCTTTTGACCTAGCATAATGCCTTTGATATTCACCTATGTTGGTGCATCTATCAGTAGTTTGATCTTTTTATTACTGAACTAGAGGCCTGGTGCAAGAAATTCGTGCACAGTGGGGCTGGGTGAGTTCCCCTCAGCCCAGCCTGCACCCTCTCCAATCTGGGACCCCTCGGGGGATGTCCGACTGCCAGTTTAGGCCCAATCCCCAGGATCGGGCCTAAACCAGCAGTCGGACACCCCTCTCATAATCTGGTACCACTGGCTCCTAACTGCTCACCTGCCTGCCTGCCTGATCACCCCTAACTGCCCCTCTGCCCCTGCTGCTGGCCTGGTCGCCCCCAACTTCCCCTTCTGCTGGCCTGGTCACCCCCAACTGCCCCCCCTGCCAGCCTAGTTGCCCCCAACTGCCCCCCACTGGCCTGGTTGCCCCTTACTGCCCCCCCCTGCTGGCCTGGTCACCCCCAACTGCTCTCCCACCAGCCTGGTTGCCCCCAACTGCCCCCCTCCCCACCAGCCTGGTCACCTTCACTGCCTCCCACTACTGGCCTGGTCACCCCCAAATGCCCCCCATGCAGGTCAGATCACCCTATGCAGCCTGCTGCTCGGTCATTTGGTCACCCCTCACTAACCTCCCCGCTGACCTGGTCACCCCACGCAGCCTGTTTGGTCATCCATTTGGTTGTGATGGCCGCTTAGGCTTTTATATATATATTATTCCATTGTACAAGGTGCCACAGTTTTCTATCCATTCCCAGTTAAGACAATTTCCAGTTTTTAGAGATTATGAGTAACACCATCATAAACATGTCTGTATAGGTTATGGTGTAAGCATCAGTTTTCATATCACTTCAATAAATATCTCTGATGGGAAGTGCTGGGTCAAATGGTAAGTGTATGGTTTACATTATAAGAATCTGTCAACATGCTTTCCAAAGTGGACGTATCAGTACCATTTTGTTGTCCTACCAGCAAAGAGGAAGTGTTCCAAAGGCTCTGCATCTCAGAAATGTCAGGTTAACTGTTTTCATTTCCTTGTTCTTTCTCTTTCTTTTTTTATTGTGTTGGGTGCAGTGTAGTATCTCGTTGTAGATTTCATTAACATTTCTCTAATCCCTAATGATGCTGAACAGCTTTACATGTGCTTATTAGCCATCCCTATATCTTCTTTAGTGAAATGTCTGTTAAGAATTTTGTGCCCTGGCTGATGTGGCTCAGTTGGTTGGGTGTCCTCCCATGCACCAAAAGTTTGCCAGTTTCATTTCAGGTCAGGGCACATACCTGGGTTCTGGGTCCTGGGTCCCATCCCCAGTAGGGGGCATGTGGGGCACCCTATTGATGTTTATCTCTCTCTGTCTCTTGTAAAATAAGAACTTTGCTCATTGTCAAGTGGATTGTTTTCTTATTGTTGAAGTCTGAGAGTTCTGTATATATTCTGTATAAAAGTCCTTTGTCAGATATGAGTTTTGCAAATATTTTCTCATAGACTGTGGCTTGCCTTTTCATGATCGTAACTTTGTCTTTCAAAGAGCAAAAGTTCTCAATTTTGGTGAAGTCCAATTTTTTAATTTAAAAAAAAAATTTAGGAATCATGCTTTTGATGTCATATCTAAGAAATCTTTGCCGCCCTAACTCATTTGGCTCAGCGGATAGAGCGTTGGCCTGCAGACTGAAGGGTCCCAGCTTCGATTCCGGTCAAGGGCATGTACCTTGGTTGCAGGCACATCCCCAGTAGGGGGTGTGCAGGAGGCAGCTAATCGATGTTTCTCTCTCATCAATGTTTCTAACTCTCTATTCCTTTCCCTTCCTCTCTGTAAAAAGATCAATTATATATATATATATATATATATATATATATATATATATATATATCTTTGCCTAACTCAAGGTCATAGAGATATTCCCTTGTGGTTTTTTCCTAGAAGTGTTATACCTTTAGATTTCATAATTTTTAAGTCTATGATCCATTTTGAGTTCATCTTTGCATAGGATGAAAAATACAGATCAAGGCTCAATTTTTTTGCATATTCTAGAAAAATTTGTTGGAAAGACTATCCCGTCTTTCCTGAATTTCCTTTGCACCTTTTCGAAAATCAATCAACAATAATGTGTGGGTCTAGTTCTGGAGTTTCTAATCTGTTTTATTGATCTACTGTTGACTTTTCTCCAATACCATGCTCTTTAACCTTATCGTTGAGCACCTTTCTGGATGTATATTGTATTTCACTGGAAAGTCAAATGCCATTGTTTTCTTAAAAATCTATTTATTTCACCATTTTCACTGCATGTATTTTTTGATAGTACTCTGCTCTCCATTTTCCCTATTACTTTCATTTTTTTGTTTTTAAAATTCACAAGCCAACAAGTCTTAAAAATCTACATACTATATGGTTCCAATTATTAGTGACTGGCAGAAGTTGGAGGGAAGCATGATGGAATAGGTAAAGCATGGTTGGTGTTTCTTAGGGAGGTTAAACTATTCTGTATGATGCCATAATGGTAGCTACATGATATTGTGTGTTTGTCAAAAACCCATATAACTTTATTTGTAACACAAGGAGTTAATGTATGCAAATTGAAATACAGCATTTAAGAGTTTGAGAAATCACAGGATGAAATATACCATGACAAAAGAATGTAACCGTATTACAAACAAATGAAATAAATGCACTGAATAAGTTAGGAGAAAATGTTGCTAATCTAAGTAACTTTAGAAATGAGTGAGTCTTTAACACTAAAGGCAAAAGGAATTTCACATAAGCACAGTGCTTTATAAAGGTGTTTCCCACGGGGATGGCACTTAATAATTCTGAAACCATTGTGAAAGGAGACTGGCCTGAACAACTAAGTAAATAAATGGCAGCTGAGAAGAACCAAGTTTCTCATTGGTGGAGTGGGAACTTACAGTCAAGCAAGAAAGCATGTTAGAATAATCCATGTGGTAATGGATTTGATTTAGAGTAATTAGCATGAACTCTGTTTATCTTATTTTAGATACAGATGAATATGTATAGAATTTGTATAAATATGTGCCTATACACAGAGTAGTATACCAGCTATACAAATATATTATAACAAATTCTTTTATAGAAAAGATTTGTTATAAATATGCCAAGATTCCATGTTTAAAAAACCATCAATTAAAGTGTCAACAAGTTATCATATCTACTTCAATGAGTTTGTTATTATTAGGTTATGATGAAAGGCAGTGGAAATGGAAAAGTGTAGCTTAGAATAATTTCATAGATATATTTTCTTTCTGTGTATTTTTAATAGGTGGGAAATGCAACCATATGCAATTTACATCAGTAACTCGAGGGAAAAGGGGGTGGAGGGGGTGAGGTATGGACATGAGCTCAGGAAGGAGCCATAAGCCAGCAAGGTGACAAATATCTTCACCTTATCCCCCGTAAACTCGAGTGTAAGCACAGCAGGAATGACCCAGTCCAGTACAGCTGTGAAAAAGTCTTGCCATTGAAGTGGAAGCCCAGTTGCACTGTTCACCATATTTGTGACCTAAGGGTTTGAAGCTGTCAGAGAATCATTTCAAAAAATATAGGTATAATACTTGCCTTTGAGGCTTGAGGGCGGGGGTTAAACTATGATTAAGCTTGGAAAGTGCTTAGCAGAGTTTGGCAGGTACCAAGCAGTGGTAAACATTGGCTTCTAATTTTACCCATAAGTTAGAAACAAACTGATCTGGAATATGCCCATCAGATGCTGTGACCAGGCTTCTCCTTTCTTCTTCTTCACCGAGGAGAAGATACCAGAGCTCACAGATGCAGTTTCGGCTCATTAAGAAGGAACATATTTCCTCTGAGCCCTCTGCTTTTAGAAACCAGGATTCTGGGCAGAGCAGTGGTGTGAAGAAACGTCTCCTGGGCAAGTAAGTTAACCCAGTTGTGCCTCAGCTTTTCATCTGTAAAGTGGGGATGATACAATACCTACTGTATAAAGGCCAATATGAGAGTCAAAGTGCCTAAAACAGTGCCTGGCACATAGAAAACATTCACTTTGTCATTATTATGTTTTAAGAGTTATTATTAGTGTCAAAGATTATCATGAGGCATATAACTGATACCTTAGTAGCCTGGTAGCCTTGCCATTAGTCTGTTCCCTAGCCATTCTTTCTTCCAGAAAGTATACCCAAATGTTAGAAGGTGAAACAATATTAATATGGCAACAGAGACCACTCAATATATCTTAGAGAGGCTATTGCTTTCATTGTAAAGTTTCCTAAAAAGCACATGGAATGTTGGGTGAAATATTGAGATCTTGGCTAATAGGTCTCAAGGCATAAGCGTTGTTAGAGATTATGGAGAATGTTTCTGAAAGGGAAGAGGAGAGTGATCAGAAGGACCAAGAGGGGAGGGGAGATCTGAGAATGGCCCGTCAGATGATATGAAGCTGCAGCCTGGAAGCCCGTGTGGCATGGATGGATGGCCCTGTGCTAAGAATAAACGTGTTCACGGATAACCTGTTTGCTTTGTGGAAATCTCCTTCTGCCCAACAACCCACCCCATCATGAGAAAGTCTATTTCACTCATGACTATGTTGGACCTGTGGGGACTTTTATGTGTAGACATTAAGAAGGCAATGATCCTGCCTCGGTAATGGGTTGTGGGAGAAAATGGCATATGCTGGAAAAAGATACTCGGAGGAAGGAAAGCACTCAGCCTCATCCCTTATTAAATGCAGAATTATAAGGAAAGTTTTGACTGTTTCCAATGTCCACAAGGCATGGATGCAAGACTCACGCTCATCTTTACTAGATCTTACCATTGTGTCTCTGTGCTGAGTCCAGGACCTAGCACATAAAAATGAATGAGAAAGATAAATATCACGTGATCTCATTCATTTGTGGATTATAATGAACAACATAAACTGATGAACAAAAACAGATCCAGAGACAGAGAAGTATTGATCAGACCGGCAAACCTCAGAGGGAAGCTAGGGGAGGGTGGGGGTAAGGGGGAGAGATCAACCAAAGGACTTGTGTGCATGCATATAAGCCTAACCAATGGACACAGACACCAGGGGGGTGAGGGGAAGAGTGGGGGGTGGGGGAGGGAATGGGGGGATAAGGTATGTAATACCTTAATCAATAAAGAAAAAAAAAAATAAAAATGAATGAATGAATGAATGAATGAATGAATGAATTCACAAGTGACATCTGGGTTACATATGTCTCAGGCATTGCATATGTAAGTAGTATTGACTTTCAAACTATTCAGGCATCATTTGTAGTTTTCTAGCTGGTCTTTGTAGCTGAATGAGAATGTGTGTTGAACCAGACTACTTGAAATATATTGTATCCAAACATTATTTATTCAGTGTATGTTTTCCTTTAATACATTTACCATGCACTGCTCCATTGATCCTTCATGTTAGGCAGATGAAATAGAATAGACACATGCAACAAACAGAATAATCTCACATAGTGCTATGGAGAATATTGAAGAAGGTGTCAAATGGCTTTTGGGTTGATGCATGAATGATTTAGCCATTGAATAATTTGGAGGGAAAACCATCTAATGGAGGAGCACTGGGCCAAGGATGAGGTTGCTGAGATAAAAGGAAGGTAGGTGCATGGATTGGATGGGCTACAAGAAGAGTAGTACAAGGAGAGTTGAGAGATGTAGAGAGAGATCAAGGAAGAGTTAGATTTTCATTCTGAGCACAATGGGAAGTCTTGGAAGTATTTGAAACAGGAGAGCATAATCTCATTACAAGAGTGTTTGTTTTCCAATAAACAATGTTCATCTCCTCTATATCTCATCTGTCCATCACCACAGACCTGGGGTCAGCTTTTAAAACTGCCTCTTCCAAAGATGCAGCCAGGGCTCAGAGCAGATCATTGCTTTATCCAAGGTCATGTGGGTAAATGGAAAAATTGAGGACTTTACAGCAGGGCAAGTGAGAATTGGCGGCCTCTCAGCTGGAGCTCTGGATTTAATAGTTGATGGAAGGGAAAGGAGACCTTTCTAAAGTCGCTGCTAAAAGACACAATGTGGTACCGTGACTTTTTCAATACTCTTTGCAAAGTAAGCTAAAACTCATCTTTCAAAGAAGCAGGAGTGAAATGCTTTTTCTTCCAAGTTTATCTTTTACTCACGTCTTTGCTGAGTCTGCATATGCACCATCCCTGCTGACTTCTAAGGCAGTTAGCTGATGACCTGCAGACTGGGGAAAAGGGTCAAGAGAGAGATTAGAGCAGAGGGAGTGCTGAGGGAATGTAGGACTTAGAAGAAAGGGGTGGTCCACACAGCGGGCTTCAGACAGCCTGAGCCAGAGGGGTCTACAAAGGAATTTGTGGTGTTTACATTTTTGTGAAATTAAATAATGTACCTTGCTGCAACTTTTACTAGTTTCTAGAACAGTCCAAGTCAGTAGTTTGAAAGTTAGCTTCCATATGACTGATTGATATTTTTTGATTATGCAAATTTTATTTCTGTGATAGGATATGTTTAAAATATTTTATTACATTTCATGCTATGAATCATATATGAACTCTGAAAACAAACCTTTACTTAATTTATTTTATTAAGCATCTTTGGTCTTTATGACTCAGGGTTGGTAATTTATTCCAAAACTTATACTAAAAGCAAACACAAGAAAAACACTCTTTAAAACATGGTAGCATTGCTCTAACTGGTTTGGCTTAGTGGATAGAGTGCTAGCCTGCAGACTGAAGGGTCCCCGGTTTGATTCCGGTCAAGGGCATGTACCTTGGTTGTGGGCACATCCCCAGTTGGGGGTGTGCAGGAGGCAGCTGATCAATGTTTCTCTCTCATCCTCTCATCGATGTTTCTAACTCTCTATCCTTCTCCCTTCCTCTCTGTAAAAAAATCAATAAAATATTTTTTAAAAAAACTGGTAGCATTAAAACACTAACTATATAAAATATATAGAATATATCTAAGTGAGATAAGGAAAATACTGTATTCTGTATTATTCTTATTCACCCCCCAATTTCATTTATTCAACTTTCAGTGAACAAATATGTGTTAAGTTTCTTTTAGGTACCAAACAATATGGTCAGTGGTGCTCTATGAAGACAAAGAGCATAGTATCTATAATAATAAAAGCATAATATGCTAATTAGACCAGACATCCTTCCAGATGACTTTCCGGATGAAGTCAGGGCTGCCCAGGTCCGGGTGCCTGCTGGTGGCTAAAGGGAAGCTAGGGTTCCGGGTGCCAGAAGCAAGCCAGTGCCAGCAACTGGGGAAGGAAGGCCTACTCTTGCACAGATTTCATGCATTGGGCCTCTAGTAGTTAATAAACAAAGGGACTTATAAATAAATGAATGAATACAGGATTATAAGTTGTGAATGCTAGGATACAGTAACAGAAACAGTGGTACCAACCTGAGGGGCAGCATGCTGTCAAACTGATCATTGCCTCTTTAATATCCCAATTTTCCCTATTTTGTTTTTTAGCAAGAAAACTATAATTTTTGTTGTTGGTGGTGGAGTTTCAGGGTTTATTATAGAGGTGGCATGGAGACAATATGCCTTACTTAGAAGAACTACTTTTCCCAGAATCCTTTTCAACTAGAGTGGCCCTGTAGCAGAGATCTGGCCATTGCTTCCAAAAGGGACTGCCGCCTCAGGAGGTACCTTCTTTCCATCAGGAACGTGGGTGAGATTATGGAGTGGAGAGTGGTCATTTTGGGGCTGTGAGGCAAGAAGCATGAGGGGAAAGACAAAAGGAATCTGGGTTCCCACCCATAGACTTCTTGTTATCAATTAGGTTCTTGGTATCAATCAGGTTCTCAGGTAAATTCGAGTCCTAAGTAAGGGTGGGAACATGCTGTGATTCTGGAGTGGAGAATGGTCATCTTTGAGCTCGGAGGCTGAGAACTAGCTTGGAAAGGAGGTGGACTAGAATAGAATTGAGCATGGGAGTACCAACGATGATCTGAAGTCGGTGGTTATGTCCATCCGTAGAAATAGATGCTTAACAAAAACAACTGAAATTAAAAAACACACAATCCCTACACTTTTACATGTTTAATAGAAATGGAACACATCCATATTCACATTGTTTTAGTCATCTACTTCTCTTAACATGAGTAGGCCTATACATTTAATGAGCAGATGAAAAATATCCATTCCTTAGGTCAGTGGTCAGCAAACTCATTAGTCAACAGAGCTAAATATCAACAGTACAAAGACTGAAATTTCTTTTGAGAGCCAAATTTTTTAAACTTAAACTATTTCTAACGCCACTTCTTCAAAATAGACTCACCCAGGCCATAGTATTTTGTGGAAGAGTCACACTCAAGGGGCCAAAAAGCCGCATGTGGCTCGTGAGCTGCAGTTTGCCGACCACAGCCTTAGGTTAAGGTTTCATTTCTACTTTCAACAAAAATAATAGTTCTCATCTTTTGGTTTGCAATATTCGAGTATCTGGGGAGCTTTTGAATTAATAACCAGCTCTGGGCCTCACCCCAGATCAAATGGACCTTAGAAATTCATTAAAAATTAAGCAGATTTAGTAGGTCTGGGTGCCTGGGCTGGGGCCAGGACATTGTTGTTGGTTTTTTTAAATACATTTTTATTAATTTGAGAGAGAGAGAGAGAAACATCAATGATGAGAGAGAATCATTGATCTGCTGCCTCCTGCAGGCCCCACACTGGGGATTGAGCCCGCACCCCAGGCATGTACCCTGATTGGGAATTGAACCATGACCTCCTGATTCATGAGTCAACACACAACCACTGAGCAACACCGGCCATTGGTATTTATGTTTTTTAGGAAAACCCTCCAAGTGATACTCTTTTGCAGCCAGGGTTGAGAATCACTAACCTAGGCAATGGTCTGCAAACTGTGGCTTGTGAGCCACATGCGGCTCACGAGCCGAGGTTTGCCGCTCTGTTGACTAATGAGTTTGCCGACCACTGACCTAGACTCTCGATTCCAATAATTACAGGCTGTTGTTATTCCTTGTGATTAAGCCCCTATCCCAGTGGTCGGCAAACTCATTAGTCAACAGAGCAGCAAACCGCAGCTCGCGAGCCACATGCAGCTCTTTGGCCCCTTGAGTGTGGCTCTTCCACAAAATACCATGGCCTGGGCGAGTCTATTTTGAAGAAGTGACATTAGAAGAAGTTTAAGTTTAAAAAATTTGGCTCTCAAAAGAAATTTCAATCATTGTACTGTTGATATTTGGCTCTGTTGACTAATGAGTTTGCCGACCACTGGCCTAGAGGAATGAACTTCAGGAGGGCCGTCCACATGCCATGCTGGAATGACCTGAGCAGAAAAGAGAGTCAGGTAGGATGACACAGCAGCGGAAAACATCCTTTATTCCATCAGAGAAAACCTCACTTCCAGTTCTAGCTTCACTAGCAAATAATCGCCTGATCTTGGGAAAATGATGAAATCTTTCCAATCTGCCATTTCCTCCTTGATGACTAAACTTCATAATAAATGCCAGGTACTTACCAACCAAATATCAAGAGCATAGTTAAGATCCGCATACGTACAATTAAGTTTCTGTATCTGACACAATTACATGAAAGTGACTGACTTGGCAATTTAGAGGATATTGGGGGGATGCTCTCATTTAACATGTAGATGTGGTGAGATGCAAAAAAAAAAAAAAAAAAAAAGCACTTTGGGAGTCCCAGAGAGAAACTCTAAGAGAGCAGCAACCATCATAGCTAAAACTGAGTGAATGCATCTGGGAGGCATGTCATATTTATTATGACTCCATTTAAACATAAAAAGAAATTTTAAAGACTGTGATCTCAAATCTGAGTCTCCATTAAAAGAATCCTAGGGTGGCCCCACCCAGTTGCTGGCTCTGATTTGCAAGCCCTGCTCCTCATGGGACAAGCCTGTGTCACTGCTGCATACTGGGTCTCAGCGGGAATGTCATTTACTTAACCATGGATAATGGCTTTTCTGAGCAACCCCAGGGAGGCCAGAAAGCAAAAGCTTCTCATTAGGATAATAGTATCATCATCGTAGAGTTAAAATAAACATTTACAGCCATCTACCCAGACCTGTTTATTTTAAAGACTTAAAATCCATAGCCCACAGGTTAAATGTCCGGTTCTAGACTTTGATGGAGGGCAGTTACGAGTCCCTACATTGGCCGATGCCAATTCTAGTGCCTTTGCTATTCCTCTTACAACTGGCTTTCCAACACAGCAGCCCCAAGCCATGTGTGGCTCCTGAAGTCATGAAATGTGGCTAGTCTGAGTTAAGCTGGATGGTCTCAGTCTGCATGGGCTGCAATAACAAAGTACCATAAACTGTGTGGCTTCTAAACAACAGAGGGTTACTCCTCACAGTTTTGGAGGCTGGAAAGTCTACTGTCAGGCTGTGGCACGGTTCTCATGAGGGCCCTTCCTCTGGGTTGTGGGCTGCTGACTTCTCCCTGTGCCCTCACATGGCAAAAGGAGGATGAGAGAGCTCTTCGGCTCTGTTTTATAAAGGCACTGATCCCATTCAGGCAGGTTCCACCCTCCTGACCTAATCCCTTCCCCAAAGCCCACCTCCTAATCCTATCACACTGGGAATTAGAATTTCAACATGTGAACTTGGGAGAACACAAACATTCAGTCCATTGCAGGTGCTGTAAGTGAAACATAGACATCAGATTTCAAAATGAAGCACAATGATATTCATTCTTGTGCTGCTGACATGCTGAAATGGTGATTTGGTGGACATGCTAGGTTAAATAAAATATATTCCTAAATCAATTTCTTCTTTATACTATGTATATAAATGTAGTTATCTAACATCTAAAATTACATATGTGATTCACGTTATATTTACTATATATTGTGCATCTCTGCCTCAGATTATCTGCACTGGAGTAAGTGAAAGGAACCAGGAAGCACAATTAAAAAGATTCACATCCACTTAAACATTATAAGGACATGGTGACAGAATAAAGGAGCTCAGATCTGTGTAGTCAGGTGTGAAATTCTAGATTGTTTTCCTGAGAGCTGTCTTCTAGAAACATGGAAAAGTCACTCAGTGAAAGAAAATATTAGGACTTATTCAGTGTTTTGGGGCAAAACTTATCAACATTTAGAGGCTACCAGCTTTTCTCCTTTCAATGTGTCTCCTCTTCTACAGGGAAATTTATTACAGATCGAATAAAACTCTTGAGCCACATGCGTCTTAAGATAGTTGCCAGCGTGGCTCATGGAAAAAATGTTAGTAAAGATAAGTTGTTTTACTGAAAAAATGCCTAACAAAATTTATTTTTAAAATTTATTTTCTTAAATTATCTTTCAGTAAAATTGACTTTTTTATATGTGTTTGTAATACACACTTTTGTACCTAAGAGGAGTAGATTTGGTCATTGTGATAATAGAGATTAGCTGGTTTTCTCTTTCTTTTTTCTCCATGGAGATTTATTTGTCAGGTTTAAGATGGAAGTGCCAACTTGTACCATTATTCATTTGCATCCCAATAAATAAGCTTCATTACCAGAGGAAGTTTTCATTTATTTGTAGAAATACATTTCTTGCTGATTAATTTCATCTTTCCTTCATTTTTAAACTGCAGAAGATATGCTTCAAAACGCAAAGATCAGGTGTATTTCATTCTTTATTGAGCAAGTAACAAAAGAAAACACATTCATATTCTTCAGGAAGCAATCATGGAGCTACTTTACAGCTCATTTATACCAATATCAAACTAATTCAATGACAAGTCAAACATGGTACCCTTTAATCATGGGAAATAGTAAGGTATTTCAGTTGAGTAAATTAAGGGCAATTATCTAAAAATGAGCCACACACATAAAGCTAATTATTTTTGGGTTGAAGGATCCTTTTAATTTACTGGAATTGTTTTCCTCGATATGCCAGATGCCTGTTTTGCCCAACAATAATCAAAACAACTCAAAGCACCCCATGTGTTAGTAAACTTGACTTGTTAACTGACATTGGCTGAGGCCTTTGTGTCTACTACCTTGGTGAAAAATGAACATGCCTTGTCTAAAGGAAAGTTGTAAGCTTAGAACTCCAGAAATTTCCAAAACAGTAAAACAAACACAAATTGGATTTAATTATATAATTCATGCATGAAAATCAGCTAAGAATAAGAGATTGGGCCTTGGCCACAAATTCCTGGTAAAGGCACAAACAACATGTTGGTTAACTTTTCTAAATATGGATGAGACAAAGAAAGATGTGCTTTGTAAAAATGCCTGTTTTGAGAACATATATTTCTAAATTAGTGTCATTTTTACTGAAATTTAATAAAGTATGTAAATATTTAGCAACACTGACATAGTATTCTGATGGTTCTGCCAACAACACTAAATGATGTTTTTTGATGCACCCATGTTAAAGGAAACTTAGTCAATTATGATTTATTTTTACCAGTGGATGCCATAAATGGGATCAATAGCATAAATTATCCAAAACAGTGAGTGAATTTAAAAATAAGTTGGCTTCTAATGCACCATGCTCTCTCATGCTTGGGGTTTAGGCGATGTATGTATGTACAATCATTAGACTTTATATACGTTCACATCAAAAGTTTTGCATTTCCTGAGAATGTGACAACTTTTGTAATGACAAAAATCTCAAAATCATGTTGAGTGATTGACATCAATTTGCCATAAATTAAGTTTTTAAAAAATGATTGATTGAGTGTCTATTACCATTCTAGATATTCAGGGTACACACATGATTAAAATACAGACCATGTCGCCCTAACCAGTTTGGCTCAGTGGATAGAGCATCAGCCTGAAGACTGAAGGGTCCCAGGTTCTAATCTGGTCAAGGGCATGTACCTTGGTTGCAGGCACATCCCCAGTAGGGGGTGTGCAGGAGGTTACTGATCGATGTTTCTTTTTCATCGATGTTTCTAACTCTCTATCCCTCTCCCTTTCTCTCTGTAAAAAAATCAATAAAATATATATTTTTAAAAAATACAGAGCATGTGTGTCTTCTATCCAGAAGGTATGGCAGATAATCCCGTATAATAAAAGGCTAATACGCAAATCGACCAAATGGCAGAATGACCAGTCACTTTGATACACACTGACCACCAGGGGCAGATGTTAAACACAGGAGCTGCCCCTGGTTTTCAGTGCACTCCCACAGGGGGAGCACTGCTCAGCCAGAAGCCAGGCTCATGGCTAGCAAGTGCAGTGGTGATGGCGGGAGCCTCTCCTGCCTCTGAGGCAGTGCTTTCAGTCAGACATCCCCCGAGGTCTCCCAGACTGCTAGAGGGTGCAGGCTGAGCTGAGGAACATCCCCTCCCCTGACACCAGTGCATGAATTTCATGCACCAGGCCTCTAGTGTTATAAATAAAATATTAATGCTGTTATGTTAAGATTCTTTTGAGTGAATGATGATGTGGACAGCGTAGGTTGGGAGCAGATTTTGCCACAGTGGGATAGCCTCTCTTAGTAGGCAATTTTGATTTTCTTTAACTGTTCATTTTGAAGCCCATCAAATCTCCAGAAATGTTGCAAAAGATAATATAATTAACTTTATATTTCCTTCCCTTTGCTTAAATAATGGTTAACACATTGCCGCACTTGCTGTGTATCACTCTATATCTACCTGCATATTGTTCGAACCCACGTAAGAGTTTCAGGCATCTTGACACTTCACTTCTAAAGACTTTAGCATGTATCTTCTTAGAACAATTCCATTTTGGAAATCACCATGAACCGATGTCATATTTAGAACATTTGACATTGATACAAAAGTAGAATCTAAACTACTGTCCTTATTTTAATGTTGCCAATTGGCCCAGAACTGTCTTTTCTAACATAAGAAAGTGACTGAGGCAGAGAAGCATCGATCAGACTGTCAAACCTCAGAGGGAAGGTAGGGGAGGGTGGGGGTAAGGGGAAGAGCTCAACCAAAGGACTTGTATGCATGCATATAAGCTTAATCAATGGACACAGACAACAGGGGGGTGAGGGCATAAGTGGGGGGGGGGGTTGGGCGGGTAATGGGGGGATAAGGACACATATATAATACCTTAATCAATAAAGAAATTAAAAAAAGAAAGCGACTAATAGCTAAATAATGAGCCAGACACAGCCACATATGAGGAGCCCTGGGAATTTAAAAATTATCAGAAAATTACTTAAAAGTTATTAAAAAGCTGGGTCTAGCCAATACTCTAGGGATTATAACAGTACTAAATAAAATCTGGTTTTAAATATGCTAAAAAATTGTGAAATTTTATGAAAACTGTGTAATAAGCCATATTGTCAAAATCGATAGTCACACGTTCTATTTGGTTTTGCTCTATTGTATCCTCACACTCTTTATCTGATCCTTAATATAGGCCAGTGAAGTAATCAGCCAAGGAGCTCCAAGAATGGGATTTAAGAAAATTGTTGGCTGAAGAAGTTCAAATATGGATACGAGGCATTTGGAAACAATTTCTGATAAGAGAGTGCTATAAATTGCTACTCCAGGGTACATCACACACATTACCCAACCAAATGTTTTCTCTTAAATAAAATTCAGAAGGAGGAAGGATGTATTAGCCATGGAACTAATGGACTAAGTTTCCATTCCTTATTAAACAGGACAATTTATATGAAAGATGAACATTTAATATTCACATGTAGAAAATGTGATTCATTTAATCTCATTCACATACACAGAAGATTCCAATTATAATGGATCTGGTGGTCCCCTCTTGCTCATTCCATTCGCTTGAGTACTGAGTCTGGACTAATAAAAAGAGTGTATTTCCCCAAATGAACATAGACAGAAAGGCCAACTGGCCCTCTCCCAAGCACAGAGATGCCCCTCCAGGAGCCTGGCCCTCATTGAGACCATGGAAAGTTTGTAGCGTCTTTTATGTCCAGCGGAGGAGCAGATGGGAATGTCTGATTCTTTCTAACCTTTGAAAATCATAAAACAAATTCAAAGCCTCATAAACCATCTGTAACTTACAACTTGTTGTCCACAGAGATGCCCAAGCAAAGGGCAGATGTGTTTCCTCCACTGGGAGAGAGTTCCGGTTACATTTTATTTCATTTCATTGGCCTGATCACTACCAAAGATGTAAAAACCCTTCAAGACAGCCCTCTTCCTTCACTCTTGGCTTAATTTCTATTCTTAATATCTATATTTTATTTTATTTTTTTAAATACTAAAA
The DNA here is from genome assembly GCF_027574615.1 of Eptesicus fuscus. Lineage (NCBI taxonomy): Eukaryota > Metazoa > Chordata > Mammalia > Chiroptera > Vespertilionidae > Eptesicus > Eptesicus fuscus. The sequence continues at coordinate 6,463,350 of NC_072484.1, read as the reverse complement.
TATATGCAAGAGTGATGGGAACACAAAACAAGAAAATGCCATATATATGTTTTTAAGTCTTATTGATATTTATAGCAGTATTGAAAAACCCTAAAATAGCCTGAAAGACCAGCAAGACTAGATGACTAAACAAATTAACCTAATAAATGTTAGCTACGTTGGCCATATTAAAAGGGGACGTGGATCACATATACCTGTGCTAAAGAAGGGCTGTGGGCGATGTGAGGAAAGAACATGAAAAAAAGCAAAGCAAATACCAGAAACCTGATGACAGGATTAGATTGAGAATAGTCTTAAAAAAAAAAAAAAAAGTCAGTAAGCACTGTGTATGGTTGTGTGACAGTAGATGTTTATTTGTTCCTGTGTGTATGTGTGTCTGTACCTGTGTGTGTATGTAGATTAAAGAGGTCTGTAGGTTAAAGGGCTAAGCTGTTCATCATAGTTCTCTGTGAGATGTGGTGAGACCCATCAGTGATGGAGAGGGGGTGCCTTTTTACACTTACAGTCAGTTTTTTATTCTTTTAAGTTGAGGCTGCATATTACCATTTAAAAACAAAGGATATAATCTAAGGAAGTAGAGATAAGTGCAAGCTTAGCAAATATCCAAGTCTAACCCCATATTCTTTGAACATATTATGTATAAAACAGGCAAGTGAAAATGGAATGTAGCCCAAACCTCCCAAATCTTAGAGAAGGTAATTCAGGCAATTATTTGTTTAAACAAAACCAAACAAAACAACAACACCAACAACCTACGTTCCTTTTAAACATTTGGATATCTTATCACAGAGAATTTTGGATTATTTAAATCATTAATTTGCATATCATAAGGCAATTTAAAATGAGGTTATAGTCATCATGGTACTAAGTTTAAGTTATTCAGATCCATGGTTTTTTAAGTTTTCATTTACTGATGATAATTCAAGAAAATTCTTAAAACTTATCATAAAGTAGATTTTCATGGAACTAATTTTAAGTTGAGAGCTGGAGGATGACCTCATCGTTGGGTAGTTAGAGCAGTGGTCGGCAAACTGCAGCTCACGAGCCACATGAGACTCTTTGGCCCCTTGAGTGTGGCTCTTCCACAAAATACCATGTACGGGTTGTGCACGTACAGTGCGATTGAAACTTCGTGGCCCATGCACAGAAGTCGGTTTTCGGCTCTCAAAAGAAATTTCAATCGTGCTGTTGATATTTGGACTAATGAGTTTGCCAACCACTGAGTTAGAGTATAGAGAAAATAGATAAAAAGACATAGGCTAGTTAGAAATGTAACATTTATTTTTGTGCCTTTTTTTGTGTATGTAGCCTTGTGAAGTTAAGTATGATTTTTTTGTTGTTCTTATTGCTTCCATTGCCTCCCTGTTGTTTTTCAAAGCTTTGAAAACAACAAGAGTCAAGTTCACTCCCATCCTAAGAGCTCCACTGGCTGAGTGGGGTTGGCCAAGGGACTGTGACCCTGGAGGTCCTGCCAGCAGTAGCTCATTGCCCAGCTGGTCCAGTATTTAAGGTTATTAAGGGGAGACTAGTAGATATGCTGTGTGTTCTATAACTGCACCTCACAATGGGAAACAAATAAGATGTGTCATTCTTACCTTTAGCCAACTGAGAGAGAGGTTTTTCAAAGAACCATTGGATAACCAGACCTGTGTCCTCCTGGAGCTCAGGATACATAGGAATCAGCATTGGATGCTCAATAGAGGAGAGTTAAGAGGAAGGAGAGGCCAGCAGAGCAGAGGGAAGCGCTGCATTGCAAGTTGGCTGTGCCTTTATTGTGTGTATGACAAAGCTGTGTGCTTCTCCTGGTCCAAACATTGGTGTGTCCGAAGGAGCTCTCCTGGAGTTGTCTTAAAAGAGACCCACCCAAGCAGTCATGCAGCTGACAAGTTGAAAGGCAGCTGGATGGATGCTCATAGGATAGAAGATTTTTTTTTAAAGTTTCCATTTTAATAAATTTTTATAAACCAAAAAAGAAAGAGAGAGACCCGCCCAAGAAGACTTACAGATCCTGTGATGCTGCGGAAGGTGGACACAGGGAGGTCCAGTTGCTGAGAGAAAGCCACTTGCTGTTTTTAAGGGAACATATTTGGAGACTCCAAGCAGGACCTCTCTTAGGAGCTCAATAATACTCCACGTAAGAGAAAGACCCCAAAGTTGGTCTCCACTGTGGGCAAGGTCCAAAGCCAGATCACACTGTTCCACTCAACTAAGACCTTTTATTTCCCTTCAGCTCCTCTCTCCCCGATTCCCCAAACCCTGTAGCAGTTGAATGTAGCAGCTAGTGAAGAGGAAGGGACAGCAAAGAGGGGGACAGGAGAAGTCAATCTGCTTATCCACAGTGAGAAAGACATCATACTGGTTCAGGTGATCTTGTATAGCGTGGATGGATATTTTTAAAAACCAACATGACTGTTCTTCTTGGTGAAAGGCCATGAAAAAAAAAAAAAAATTGTATCTTGCTAAAGACTTCACCCAGGGAAGCAATTTGAAGGAGCAGAGGGAGAAAATTTTTTTTTCCTGTTAACATTCTGCTAAGTCCAGCTTGTTCAATTCAGAGTTATCTACCCTGGCTTCACAGAATTCCTAAACCCTGATTTAAAATTTTTATTCTACTTCATACATTTCTGAAAATTGCTCTGAGGAAAATCTACAGTTCTTTAAAGTATTGTGGAATCTTCCAGAAAAATGTCTTCTTCCTCGGTCCTCGGATGAACAATAATAGCTCCGTGTCATTGAAAGAGTCTTCTCAACAAGAGAAAGTCATATTAAGGAAGGGACTTTATCAGCAGAGATTCAGGCACTATTAAACCTATAATTTCTGCCACAATGAAGAGGTATTATGTGTGAACATCCAAAAAAATTAGTTCTGCCTTGCATGCCATAATTTGCTATTAAGAGATACTGGACTTTAATTAAAACCATTGCACAGAGGCCATCCAACCATTCAGAGAGAGGAGCCCTGGTTTGGGCCATTCAGAAAACAGTTGGAGATGGTACTTGCTTTGTTTGAAAGAAGCCAAAAAAAGAGCAGACATTTCATTTGCATTTTAGTATAGAGTTTGTGTCCCTGAAAGTGAGTCTCATACACATGTGTGTGAGTTTGCAAACTCACAACCCAGGGCTCTCTGTGTGCTGCTAACCCACTGTGTATTTTTTAAAACATATATTGTTAGTTTGTTGGTTGTTTTTTTTTTTTTAAAAAAAAGCTTTATTTAAGTTTCACTGACATTCTATTCCAGAAATCCTTTTAAAGTATAATTTGATAGAATTTTTTGTGTGTGTATATATATAACAAAACCATCACCATAATCAAAATAGTGAATGCATCCACCATCCCTAAATTCATCCTCATGTCCTTCCTCCTACCTTTCTGCCCTATTCATATCCCTATGCAATATCCAATAAGCTTCCTGTAATTGTGGATTATGCTATACACTGAATGTTTAATGTATATGTTCCACCAAAATTCATAGGTCGAAACCCCACTGTAATGGTATTAGGAGGTGAGGCTTTTGGAGGTGAGTAGGTCGTGAGGGTGGAGTCCTCATGAATGGGATTAGTGCTCTTACAAGAGTTCTCAGGGAGATCCTTTTCTCATCCCTTCTATCATGTGAGGACACAGCAAAAAAAAAAAAAAAAAAAATAGTCTATGAACTAGAGAGCAAGCTCTCGTCAGACACCAAGTCTTTATCTCAGACTTCTAGCCTTTAGAACTGTGAGAAATAAGTTTCTATTGTTTATCAGCTACCCAGATGATGGTAGTTTTGTTACAGAAGCCCAGATGGACCAAAACATTAGTTTGCATTTTCTGGAGATTGATAAAAAGGTTATATAAAATATACCCTTTCTATTTGTCTTCTTTCACAGAACATAATTATTTTGCGATCCTTCATGTTGTATCATGTATTAATAGTGCATTCCTTTTGGTTGCTGAGTAGTATTCCATTGTATGGGTATACCACCATTTATTTATTCAAACACATACTGATGGATATTTGGATTCTTTCCATATTTTGGCCAGTACAGATAAAGTTTATATAAATACTTGTATATAAAGCTTTGCATGGAAAATGTATTCTTCTCTCTTGGGTAAATACCTAGGAGTGGAATGGCTAGCTCATATGGTAAATATATATTTAGTTTTTCAATAAATTGCCAAACTATGTTTCTGAAGTGATTGTAAACTTTTCATTCCAACATCAGAGTATTAACATTCTAATATCTTCACTTGTTTAACATCACTTGGTATTGCCAGTCTTTTTAATTTATAGCACTTCAATAAATTGTAATGGTATCTCACTGGAGTTTAAATTTGCATTTCCCTAGTGACTAATAATGTTGAGTTTTTTTGATGTGCTCATTTTCCATCTGTCTATCTTCTTTAGTGAAGTCTGTGCAAATATTTTGCCTATATTTTATTGGGTTATTTGTTTTCTTATTAAATTTTGATAGTTTTTTACATATTCTGGACACAAGTATTTTATGAGATATGTGATTTGCAAACAATTTCTCTTAGTGTTTTTATTCTCTTAATGTTGTTATTTTAAATCCTCACCTGAGAATATTTTTCCCATTGATCTTTTTAGAGAGAGAGTGGAAGGGAAAGAGTAAGGGAGAAAGAGACAGACAGACAGAGAAAAACATCGATGTAAGAGAGACACATCCAGTGCTTGCCTCCTGAACTTGCCCCAGCCAGGGCCGGGGATCAAACCTTTGAATGAGAATCAAACCTGAGACCCTTTGGGCTGAGGCCAAAGCTCCAACCATTGAAAAACCATCCAGGGTTTAACATTGTCTATTGGTGTGTGGAGGGGGGAGGAGGTGGGTTCATTTTGATAAAGTCCCATTTACCAATTTTTTTCTTTAATGCATTTTCTTTATGTTTCCTATCTTGCTGGGATCATTGTCTTTCATTACAGATTCAGTGGGTAGAAAACAATATTAATGACTACAAGGTAACTCAGTTTCCATATGCATCCAAATATAACCATACCTCTAGATCATAAATTGGATGGACAAAGGGGTTTAGTCATTCAATAAATAGCCATCCTTTACTATTAAATAAAAAGAATGCACATCTGATTGAAACGGTGCAGTACTGTTCTCTTTATTTGCAAAGAAAGGGAGAAAGGGACATCTTAAAGCCTGTCTACCAGTCATTTTAACATATAACTGTCAGTTACATCAAGCATTCAACTCCTAAAGCAATGCTATGATTAATTCATTTAAATGCATATTTATAAGCACTCAGCTCCGATTGAGATGGAGGCCAAGAGTATGAAGATATCGTTCCTACCTGTTGGCCATCCTGGAAGACCCGGGGCCTTCCTGTGAGCTCTGTGGCCTGGGAGCTGACAGCTCACAAAAACTATAATTACTCTTATCAGTGAGGACGTCCTGAGGGTGGCCAAGGGAGACTTCACTCTAATCAGCAGGCTGCAAGTATCCAGTTGCTTCAGAAACAGGTCTAGCCTCTGCATATGTGGAAAGCAATACCTTCTCCCCTTTCCTTCCTGTGAGATGGTTTTGTAACTTCCCCAGGCACCCTGTTCAGTCTAGTTACTGTGTCAGGACTGAGGAGAGGCCTCAAATAGACCAAGTGGCCCAGAGAGACCCCAGGCTCACAGTCTGGCAGAGGAGGGGAGGCCCGGGTGCCTGCTCCATGAAATAAATCTGAGAGGGTCTCAACTTCCCAGACGCAAGCTCCCCCATACGTAACGGGCGGTGTTCTCTTCCCCATCAGGTTGGGTAAGGAATGTAAAAGTGTGTAGAATGAAAAATAATGTCAAGGGCAGGAAGCAGTCTGTCATGCTGTGAAATGATAATATCGATAACAATAAGGACAAGTAACTGTTTATAGGGACGGGAAACACCAGAAAAGCTGTTATCAGACAGCCCCTGAGTCGGAGGGAGAGGGCTGTCCCCTCCTTGGTTCTGGTCAGTCTCGTAGGAAGGAATTCAAACAAGTGACCCCACATGACTGCATCCTAGTAAAGCCTGAGGAGCGAGCCTGGTGAGGATCCAAGGGGTTGTATACCCTTCTGTCTATAGGTTTCAAGGCTCCTCTGCTGGATATCTTGGGCACAGATTAGATTCAAGGTCCCCCTTTACTTTGTTGTGGCTTTTCTCAGAATTTATGAGGACATCTGACGATCTCATCTTGGCAAGTTCCAAGACTGTTGACTTTTTTGTTTAGGGGGTGGGAAAAACTCTCCCTTTTCTCCTTCCTCCTTCCCCACTGCCGTACAGGTCCAGGGTGATGTAAGCTGTGTACTCTCTGGTTAGGAAGAGGAGGCATTAACCCACCCCCCCTCTTCTGCACTGTTTGGTTAGTGAAGAGGGGTATTACCTTTGCTCTCAAGCACCATTGGTTGGGAAAGATAAGATCTAGCGGCAAACTAGCTGAACGCTGCCCAAACTGTTTGGCTTTGTTTCATTCTCTTGCCTCAGTTTCCCTATTCCACTTGCTTAGAAATTTTCCTAGCTTCTCACTATCCAGTAACAGTAACCCTTACTGAGTGTTTAATAACAGTAACCCTTATTAAAGCATTGCTCAAAGCACCTCACGATTAGGAGTTCACGAAGCCTCACAGTAACTTTATGATACCAACCACCGGGATGAACTCAGTGTGCAGGTGGAAAAACTGAGCTGTGAAATGACTAAGGAACTCATCCAAAGTCTCAGCTGGAGGGTGGCAGAAATGGGACTGAGGCCACGCAGGAGTCTCTGAGTCCAAGTTCTCAATTACCACACCCTGCTCCTGCCCATAGGAGAGCTGGCTTGTCCAAAAAGGGAATTAGGAAAACAATTGTTTTAAAAGAAAAAATCAAGTTAGGTATTAAAAGGTTTTAGAATTCCATCTTCACAAAGATTCTTTTTCCTTATAGCAATATTAATAACAAGGAGGTTTTCTTTATAGAAAAAACATCCAGAAAAAAAGTAATTACGTCGGATTTTAATTATCTGTTTAAAATTTTCTCCTAACAACTCGGCCGCTGTGGCTCAATGGTAGAGCGTTGACCCAGGAAAGAAGAGGTCACTGGTTCGATTCCCATTCAGGGCATATGCCTGGGTTGTGGGCTCCATCCCCAGTAAGGGACATGCAGGAAGCAGCTGATCAATGATGTTTCTCTCTCATTGATGTTTCTATCTCTCTATCCCTCTCTAAGCAAAAAAAAAAAAAAAAAAAAAATCAATAAAAATATTTTTTAAATAATTAAATAAATAAATAAGCTTGCGTCTGGGATGTTGAGACCCTCCCAACATACCATGATCATCTTTAAACCAAATTTTTTCTCTAATATACAATTAATTGTTTTTTAATTATTTCTAACTAATAAAGGTATTTTATTGGTTTATCTTAATTTAGCTTTTTTCAATTACAATTTTATATAAGTTTCATGTGTACAGTATAGTGGTTAGATAATTATATGATTTACAATGTGTTCCTCCCAATATTTTCAGTACCCACCTGCACCATGCATAGTTATTACAATTTTATTGACCTCAAGGGTCCCTATAGGGACTTCAAGAGTCCCTATTCTGTACTTTACATCCCCAAAACTATTTTGAAACTACCAATCTGCACTTCTTAATCTCTTCACCTTTCTCACTTACTCCCCCAACTCCCTCCCCTCTGGCAACCATCAGTCTGTTCTATCTATGAGTCTCTTTCGAATTTTGTTTGTTTATTTATTTTGTTCTTTAGATTCAACATATAAGTGAAATCATATGGTATTTCTAATAAGGGTATTTTAAGTAACTTATTAGAAATACAAATGCTCAAGTAATTTAAAGCACCGGTATGGACCATAACAACTCACCATCATTTTGGCAGCACCAATAACAGAACCAGCTCCAACTGTTCTTCAGACGACTTCACGGGTCCCAAACCTCTTGTCATGTTTCATATCAACTGCTCTTATATTAATGGTGTGCAACAGGCTTGTGAAACATAACTATCGAATGCTATAACTGGACATTAGGAGAAAAAGGTGGAATATATTAGTAAGTATATCTCCTGGGAAAATCGTTTGTCTAGTTTAAGATTATTCTAGTTAAACTACTCCTATCATTAGCTTAACAAGCCATTGCTCAGTATTGGCAAGTAGCCATAATATGCCCTGGTCATCAGCTGGGTACATTTGTCAGTCTCCATTCTGAAAGCATGTTGTTCTGTTGTGATTTCTACATCAGGGAAACACCACCACTCCCTCACTAAGCAAATGCCTCAGCAGCCAAACTGGGTAAAGCTGAGGAAAAACATATCAGCAGTGTTTTGGGATCCAGATTTCCAGGATTGTTGGCATGAAAGGAAGCCAACAATCTGGCTCCTTTATATGCAGTGTTGACACTAGATAGAGTGAAATCGGGCCAGGGCCATAGTGCAACATCTGGCAGCTGTTCCAGAGCCATGCTGTTAAAGATAAAAATGAGAAAATATGAGCAAAGGATGCAAACATGAAGACAAATATTAAGTCACAGTAAACTAGAATGAATCTCTGTGGGCTTTTAGAGCTGTAAGGGTTCTCTTTACAGGCACAGAATTGTGTAGGTAAAAGAGCCAATTTAACATCAATAGAGGTCTTTGCATTCAGTCTTGGCCTTGTCTATCATGGCCAATAGCCTCTTCCATGTCCTACCAGTTCATTTTCCACACAAGGGCAGGTCATTCTGGGCCTTGTAAGCAGGTTTAGGAGTTGAGCTTTACCCTAACACAATGGGAAGCTATGGATGGTGGTGCCTGGATGTGCTTTGATCAGTCTTTTGTTTTAAAACATACCTCTGACCTGATGAGACTTGGGTTTTGCATGTGTAAAAAGAGTGTAATCCTATAAACAGGTCACTTATAAGCATTAAATAAGGTAACTTCATGTCTCTGGTTCTATTTTGTTTGTCAGTTTATTTTGTTCATTAGATTCCACATATGAGTGAGATCATGTGATACTTGTCTTTCTCTGACTGGCTTATTTTGCTTAGCATAGTGTTCTCCAGGTCCCTCCATGCTGTCTCAAAGGGTAATAGCTGCAGAGTATTCCATGGTGTAAATGTACGACATCTTTTATATCCACTCATCTACTGATGGGAACTTGGGCTGTTTCCAGATTTAGCTATTTTAAATAGTGCTGCTATGAACATAGGGGTGTGTATTTTCTTTCTGATTGGTGTTTTAGGCTTCTTATGATATATTCCTAGAAAGGGACATCTGTAATACTTTCAACAATAAAGATAAAAAAAAATTAAAAAATGAATAACTCATTATAAACATAGCATATTTCCCATTTATGACCTTGACCCAGAACTTATCTCCATTTTCAATACATAAGCATCTGTCTCTTTTTTCTCTCATTTTTCACTCATCCCAAAACTACAGTTCCATGAGAATGGGGTACATCCATCTAAGTAGCCACGTAAATATCTGTGCCTTGCAGAGTAGGAAATAATTCAGAAGCATCTAAATGAATGAATGGATGGATAAATGGATATATATGAACAAGAAAATGCTCTTGCTGAAACTGTCTTTCATGCCATGTGAATATTTGATTTACATCTGGACCCTGCACTTGGCCTTGCCTCCATAAGGCAGCCATTGCATTGTCCTTGCACACTCATTGCTGTTGTCTCAACCCTCTTGCAGTCTCTGGTGCGCAGCCCATAAACACAAGCATATATATATATATATATATATATATATATATATATATATATGTATATATATGGCTAATATGCAAAGTGTCCCCTCAGGAGTTCGACTGGAAGACTGGGAGTTTGATCCCTTGCTATGATGTGTGATGCCCACCAGGGGGCGGCACGGAACACGGTGGGCTGCATGAAGCAGCAACAGGGTGCTGAGGGAGCAAGGGAAGGAAGAGGCAGGGAGGCGCAGAGGCGGGGAACCTGATTGGCCCTGATCACAGGCCAGGCCTAGGGACCCTATCCACACACCAGGACTCTAGTTCATAAAATAAATGACTGACTCGAGTCCCACTGTCATAGCAGAGAATGTACATAGAGTCTTTTAAATGGTTATTAAATAGTTCTTGTATATGTCAGCCTCCTCCTCCAGCATGGGATCCATGTGTCTATACATCCCACACCCCTCCAGTGCCCTGCAGAGGGCCTACAGCCTAACAAATACCCCAAACAAATTATTAAGTTGATGACATAGTTCCCAAAGCAAACATAAGTCACGTGCTCAATTAATTCCTCTTCAGGAAGAGTTTCAAAAAGAACTAAAGTTCCATTGTCCATTTAATTTGTGTTGTACTTTATTTACTTGGGAGAAAAAGCCTGGGAAATCTGGAGGTTTAAAAAATGTTATCCCTTTTAAATCCATTCTTTGAAAAGTCTCAGGAGGCCCTTCCTTCCCCTTGGTATTAAATAAGGCCGATGATATTACCGAGCCAGCCGGAGGGTAGCCTGGCATGAATTATTCAGAGCAGCAGGCAAAGCAGCTGCTCATCCTCTCTGTCCCCAGTTTCGAAGGGTGGAGAGTCAGAGGGCAGTGGTGACAACACCAGGGGGGAAGGAAAGATAAATTGTTGCCCTAAACTTCATAAGCGGTAACATCTGCAGCCTTGCTTTTCATTTGGCCGCAGAGTCCACGGTGCCTGCTGGAGGTAACCAGGGGAAATGTGAGGAAGCCTTTGAGTGCCTGTTGGAATCCGGAGCAGGGAGGAACAGCGGGGGAGAGAGAGTGAGAAAGAGAAAGGGAGAAATGTCTGTCCATTCTAGAAGGCGGGAGGGGAAATTCCAATTGAGGAATAATACAGGGCTGGAAAAACTGTCTTCTTGTCCAGAAAAGAACTCAAGAGAAATTTTTAAAAAATGTAGAAATGGGTATAGAAAAAAATATTTACAGATTAAAACGTGTAATATTGTCAAAGTCCTGGTAAAAAGACTCTGCCATTCAACTGAAGAGATCCCTTGCCTTCTGGATAACTTCTACCTCTTTGGCCCAGAGGCTATTTGGTAATATTTTTAACTAGAGGCCCGGTGCACGAAATTCGTGCACTGGGGGGGGGTGTGGGGGGGTGCCCCTCAGCCCAATCTGCACCCTCTTCAATCTGGGACCCCTCAGGGGATGTCCAACTTCCAGCAGTCGGACATCCCTCTCACAATCCGGAACCGCTGGCTCCTAACCACTCACCTGCCTGCCTGCCTGATTGTCCCTAACCCCATTGCCTGCCTGTCTGCTTGCCCCTACCTTGATCTCCTGCCAGTCTGATTGCCCCTACCTTGCCCTCCCCTATCAGCCTGATCACCCCAAACTGCCTGTGCCTTGGCCCCCAGTCTGGCCTCCCTCTGGAGGCACCACCCCCATAACCCCAATGCTGTTGCCACTGCAGCTGGTTATGGCTGCCTGAGCCTTGGCCTTTGTAGCCACTGTGGCTTTGTCTGGAAAGATGTCCAGAAGACAACCACTCTAATTAGCATATTACCCTTTTATTAGTATAGATTTGGGGACCATTACAACCACGCAGAACTTGAAGGAAACACATGGCCCTGGTCAGTTTGGCTTAATGGAGAGAGCATCGGCCTGTGGACTGAAGAGTCCAGGTTTGATTCTGATCAGGGGCACACATGCCTGGGTTTCAGGCTCAATCCCCAGTAGGAGACCTGTGGGCAGCAGCTGATCAGTGATTCTTTTTTTTTTTTTTTTTAATATATTTTATTGATTTTTCACAGAGAGGAAGGGAGAGGGATAGAGAGCTAGAAACATCGATGAGAGAGAAACATCGACCAGCTGCTATCTGCACACCCCCACCAGGGTATGTGCCCACAACCAATGTACATGCCCTTAACCGGAATCGAACCTCGGACCTTCCAGTCCGCAGTCCGACGCTCTATCCACTGAGCCAAACCGGTTTCAGCTGATCAGTGATTCTTATCATTGATGTTTCTATCTCTCTCTCCCTCTCCCTTTCTGAAATTTTAAAAATATATATTTTTTAAAGAAAACACATGATCTTCACTTTGGGCTTTGTCATCTTACAATATCCTTTGTGCAGTGTTTTAACTTCCCTCAACTTTCCTTTACCCACCTTTAAAGTGCAATCTATTTTGGGGAAGATGATCAGGAAAGTGATTCCAATGGGTAGAAGTTTTTTTTGGAGGGGATGGGTCATGAAGATATTTAAAAATTGAGCATGGTGATGGTTGTACCACTCTGAATTTACTTTAAAAAACCAGTTCATTGTACACTTTAGGTGACATGTACAGTATATGGGTTATATCTCAACAAAGCTGTTCTTTTATTTCTTTTTAAATAAAGACCAGTCTTATAATCAATTGCAGATGTTTTCAGAGGCCCCTCAAGATTTGCTCACCATGTCCCAAATCACGGCTGTGATTCCCAGTTGCCTCCAGTCCTGGTGGATCTGGATGGTGTGGTTTGCAAAGGAGAAGGTGGCAAGAGGCTTATGGAATTTCGGCAACCCCATTCCCCTGGTCTCCTCATAGGGCACCAGGGCCATTCCCACTGTGCCAGCTCTGCTCCCTTTAACCTGTTGGGCAAAAGAATCCTGCGTGCTCTGGCCAGGAAGTGCATTCTTTCTTAGGTGGCCCGGATACTTTTTTTAAGGTCGTTTTATGAATTCAAAAGAATAAACAGAGATGTGGAAAGCTTTTGTCAAAATCCTTTTACATGGTTATTCCAGTCTCATGGGAAATGAGATGTGGCTCTGAATTCATCCCAAAGTGTGTCTTTGGGCAAAAGCACCCAGAACGGCACAACTCCTGCAGAATGCCCCACACACTTTGCTGTCAGGACTCAGGGGGGCTTGAGGGTGAGCGAGGCGGAGGTGCCAGCACAGGATCTGGGAGAAGGTAGCGCTTTCTACACTGCCCAGGCCACGTGGACTACAGCAGTACCCGCCCAGGTGGGCAGGGTGTTTCTGCTGTTTTGTTTTGGTCTGGCCTCCACCCCGTCAGCCACGGCCCTGTGCCTGCACTGAGACTGAATGGTTTGATGGCCCTACTTTTTGGTGGACAGTGGATGCACTCCCAGAGACTGGCAGTTAGACTCTGGCGGCTTCTGAGTCCCTTGCGGGGAGAGCCCGGCCCTAGGTCAAGAACAGACTCAGGCGTCCTTGGCCAGGAGGCCTCCTTGGGCTAGGGGCCGCCACAGTTTGAAGGCTGGCCATGACCCCATTCCTGGCAGGGGTCTCTTCTGGGGTGCTGGCAGGCCTGGGCTAGGGCTGCGGGCGGTTTAGAGGCTGGTCACGCCCCCGATCCTGGTGGGGATCTCCTCTGGGGTGCTGGCAGGCCTGGGCTAATGGCCACCCTGGTTTAGAGACTGGTCAAGCCCCCGATCCTGGCAGGGGTCTCCTCTGGGGCGCTGGCAGGCCTGGGCTCTGGCGCCGCAAAGGGAGAGGTTCCTGAACCTGCTTCCCACACACCTAGGCTAGGATACATCTTGTAGGAGGCGGCTTCAATGCCAGGGGTCGGTGACCAGGTCCTCTGGAGCCTTGCTTTCTGGGCTGCAGTCCCACGTCTCCCAGTGCCCCAGCCTCGGATGCGCCCACGCAGTTGCCCCCACCACCAGCCACCTCAGCGCAGGCCACAGCAGCTGAAGCCAGCCTCTTGGAAGCCAGGCCACCACACCCACCACCTCTAGTAGCTCTCTGCTGCTCGCTCTCTGTGCCCTGTCCACTGGGGTGGGGGAGTGCTCCCAGCCCAGAGGCCCTCCCTCCCTCCACAGCCTGGCTTGGGAAGCTGGCCTCATGCTGGGGCTACTATGCCAGCATGCCCACTCGGCTACTATGGGTGCGACACGGGCCCCACGGAGGACAACCTGGAGAACGTGGACCCCAGCTCTGCATCCGGCTGCTGCAGATGGCCTCGGTGGTCAACTACCACCTGCTCCTTCCACTGGCCCCATTGATCCCTCTCAGCACCAGCCATTTAGGCGAGGGTGGCGATCGCCCGGGGACCCCGCCCCGGGAGCGGCTGGCTGGGCCCGGCCACGCCCCCCGGGGTCGCGATCTGCCCCGGGACCCCCGGGAGGCTGCTGGCCGTGCCCGGCCACGCCCCCCCGGGTCGCGATGGGTCCCGGGACCCCCGGGAGGCTGCTGGCCGTGCCCGGCCATGCCCCCCCGGGTCCCGATCCAGCCCGGGACCCCCGGGAGGCTGCTGGCCGTGCCCGGCCACGCCCCCCCGGGTCGCGATCCAGCCCGGGACCCCCGGGAGCGGCTGGCTGGCCCCGCCACGCCCCTCTAGGGTTGCCATCGCTCCCCAGGACCCCCGGAAGTAAGAGGATTTGGCCCCGCCATCTTGGTTTTCTCAACGGCCAGATAGGCCACCCGGAGTCCCGCCCCCAGCCTCTCGCAGGCCCAATCATGGGCATAGCGGAGGTGCGGTCAATTTGCATGTTTCTCTATTATAAGGTAGGATTTCTTGCGGTCCAAGAGGATGGCATATAGGAAAGTACTATAAGAGAAGATGGGGTAGGGAAGTTGTGGTTATGGATATAGATAGTGGAATCCTAAAATCCAAGAATTTTAGAACTGGGAAGCACCTTAGAGCTCCCACTATATGGTCTTGAGTTATAGAACCGGAGATACATCCAATTTTCTTCTGGATTGAAATGACTTTTAGATGATGGGTGTATCAATAGATGAGAAGCAATCTTGAATCTATAAAGTTTTATTGAAAATTGTCCTGAAGGTTTTCTGATCACATCAGCTGCTTCCTTGCGTTGCAAGTCAAGAGCAGATGAACTAAGTCAGCAATGGATGTTTTTTGGTGAAGGATGAGCAGATGATCGGTGTCAACACTGTCTGAGATTAAAAACTAAATGATGCCCATTCAGCCTTTTTAACAAGGAAATGTACAGTAAAAATAGGTTTTGCAAGGCATGGAACCTGTCACATTTCCTAAAAGGAACTCAAAAAGCACAAGCAAGATCACACCCTTCTTGAAAAGCCATGTCCCACAAAACATATTTGGGGATGCCACAACCCCATATTTAAGTCTGAGTATTGCAAATATACTAATCCAATATGGTAACACTCCACACTGGGTTGTTATTTATTTGCTTGTTTGTTTTTTCCTGAGTGGAGTAACAAAGACATTGCTACTATTGATGTAGACAAGACAGGCAAAACAATTTATTGATGTAGACAAAGTGTTTTATGATTTGTAAGTGGCTAACAATGATTTTTGAGGTTGCATTGGATAAAATGTTTTTCTTTCATATTTTATTGTGTTGTTCCAGCCTGTGTGTGTCTCTGTTTCTGCTGAACATCCATAATCTGCAGACACCTTTGCCATTACTACAAGACGAGGTGGTGCCTCCTTGTTTCCTATGGAGAACACTTGTGTCCTTAGCAAGGTTACACAGGCTTCCATTGGAGTCCGCAGTGGTATTGTCCAAAGAAGATTGACTTTATAGCTGTATATGTTTCCTATGTTGTATAACAAGGTACCACAATATTAGTGAATTAAAATAACAATCACTTATCATCTCACAGTTTCTGTGCCTGGGTAGCTTAAGTGCAGCTTTGCCGGGTCCTGTGCTCTGGAATCTTGCCATGTTGCAATCCAGGCATCAGCCAAGGCTGCAGTCTCATCTGAGACATGACCAAGGAAGGGTCCACTTCCAAGCTCCCCCAGGTTGTTGGCAGGATCCACTGCCTTTTCTTCCTGGCCATCAGCCAAGGGCCACCCTCAGGCCTACAGTCCCTAGGGTCCAGCCACAATTTCTTGTCATGAGGCCTTTCTCAACGTTGCTGCTCATTTGATCAAGTCAGCAGAGAGAGTCTTTTGCTCCAGTTTGATAAAATAGACGCTTGTATAATGTATTCTAATCAAAGGAATAATAGCCCATTACCTTACCTGTAGTCAAGGGGAAGGAATTACACAAAGGTGTGATTTTAGGAAGGAAGGATCAGTGGGAGTCATCCTAGAGTCTGTCCATCACAGTGGTTGAAAGTCTTGGCTTTGCCTATCATGGACACGCCAGAGAATCAACCACTTTGGGGTCCATTGATGCTCATGTATAAAATGGGCAAAAACACAAAGCCTAACTGATGGAGCTCTAAAAAACAAAGCAAGAGCATATATAGCACTATTGTAAAGTTTCACTTATGTGCTAGGTCTTTTTCTGTTATATACCCTACACATTTAAAAGCTGAGAAGATAATAAAATTCTATGCTTATAGAGTTAATGAAATTAACCCATTCCTCTATCTAATCATAGATCACAGGAAGATGGACTACAGTGTTTTAAGAAACATCACTTTCAAGATGCTGGTTGCTTTAGTCCTTATGAGTATCAACTACGTTGCTAGAAAAGCAGTGATTAAGACTGTGGGTTGTAGGACCTTCTATTATGCCCGAGAAGCTTCTCTAAGTCCAACTCTTCCTCAGACACCAACTATACATCCTGGAGAAATAGAAACAGAACTAACAGAAGATACTGGAGAGCTGGCTGAAACTGGAGGGAAGTCACACCTGGGAGAAAGGAGTAGCACTGAGTGAGTGTCTCAGTTTTTAGTGGCTTTTATCCTGAGGGCACACCCAGTCTACACTGTGCAGGATAGTTACAACTATGAGATAAAACTGCATTCCTGCTGGCTGGAATAACTAGAATATAGGGTATGAGGCAATCACAGCTGCTGAAAAGTGAAGTGAAGGAAATACCAGAAAAGAAAAAGCCAGATATAGAGGAAGCACCAAATGCTGTTTGTGAACTCTGACCAAGTCACTGGCTGACTCCACAGCCCTGAACTCGTGGGGCAAGTTCAGACAGCCCATTTAAGTCTAGAAGGGCTGAACTGAAATATGAGTTACCACCTAAAGGACGAGGGAGAGATTTCTGTGATTTGAGTTCAACCAAGTTAACTTCCTGCTTAAAAAAAAAAAAAAAGCAATACTCTTCAGGGGAGCATAACTTAATCTAAAGTTTCTGTAGCATACTATTCACAACGCTGAGGATATCATCTAACTTATTCATTATCCCAAGAGAAATGTGACTCTCAAGAGAAAGGATAATCTATGAAGACCAAACCTGAGTCTAATTCAGATATTAGAATTAGCAAACAAAGACTTTAAACAGCTTTTATAACTAGGCTGAAAATTTTTAAATGCTTGAAATAAACAAAGTTTAGAAATCTCAACAGATAAAATCATTTTTAAATAACATTATAAAAATTCTAAACTTTAAAAATCTGACATCTAAAATAAAAATTCTCTCTAATGACATAAAGGAGGTAGCAAAGAAAAGAGCTAGTAAACTTAAAGATAGACAACAGAAATTATGCAATCTGAATAACAGAGAGAAGGGAAAAAATAGAAAAAAATTAAGAGTTTGGAGACATGTGGAACAGCATCAATGTATATAATGTATGTATAATTGGAGTCTCAAGAGAAGAAGGAGGAAGCAGAGGAAGAGGGGAAAAAAAAAGGAAAAAAAGAGAAACAATTAAACAAAAAATTAAGAAATAATGGTCAAATATTTCCCAAATATGGTGAGAAACTTCAATTCAGACACTTAAAAACTCAGCGAACACAATGCAGAGTTGATACAAATAAAACCATTTCTAGGCACATCAGAGTTAAGCTGATGAAAACCAAAGATAAAAAAGAGAATCTTGAAAGCAGCCAGAAAAAAAGTGATACATTCCATCCAGAGAAGTAGTCTTCTCAGTTATCAGAAACAGGGGGACAACCGCTCTAATGTTTTGACAGTGTGGGTTGTAGGAGCAGACAACCTGAGTTAAATTCTGTTTCTACCACTTAGTATCCATGTAGCCTTGAACAAGCTGCCTGGTAGCTCAATATCTCAAAACAGTACCCTTTTAACTAGTAACATTAAAAATTCTCTCTCTCGTTGGGTTGTTGAGAAGAGTAAATAAGTTACTAGTACTAATATATGTAAAATACTTAGCACCTGGTATGTAATACAAGCAAGATCAATCTTTGCTATTTATTATGAAACTTTACTAATTATGGTCAATTTAAATACTTCCATTTAACTTTAAATATTTACATGTAATTCTGTATGTATAAAGACAAAGAAACTGGTTTAAAAATTTTTAAGGAAATAAGAATAGTTCATTCAAATTACCAATAGCAGCAGAAATCTGCCAAAGAAAGAATGAGTTTCAAAGGGACAATTATTCAGTCATCCTGTGAGGCTGCAGTTAAACACTTCCACAGCCAGAGAGACCTGTCTCTCCCAGTCTCATTGTGGCTCCAACAAAATCTCTCACTTTCTCCCCTCAGGCCTCTGTCTGTGCTTGTTCCCCAGGGCAGGTAATTAGCAATCAAATTCTTAATTACTCAATTAGTCCAACCCACAAGGCAATCTGAATAAATCAGTAAATGCACCTCTCACAGAAGAGCCCATATTTTCCATGTAACACTTACAATATTGTCCTGGCAAAGCAGAACTGAACATTCTGGCTCTGTGTTGGGTCATGATACCCCCAGGCTATGTGGAATCTACCCTGAGCTAGATAGACACAGAAGCAGGACTCTCAACCTACAGTCCTTTCCTTATGCTTTTCTTCCGTAAAAGGGTGACTCCAGTCAAAGGATGAGGGGCCTCCAGTCACCCAACCTTAGATACTGCTTTTTAAATTTATTTTTAATCTTACCTTTTGCAACAGCTTGAATGGACCCGGAGAGTATTATGGCTAAGTGAAATAGTCCAGTCAGAAAAAGACAAGTACCATATGATTTCACTCATATGTGGAATCTAATAACCAAAATAAACTAACAAAGAAAATATAAACAGACTCATAGATAGAGAACAGACTGACAGCTGTCAGAGGGAAAGGGAGAAGGGGCTGAGTGAAAAAGGTAAAGGAATTAAACAACAACAACAACAACAGAGACTCAGGAAGGGACAACAGGATGGTGATTACCAAAGGGAAAAGAGTGGGGTGGGGGTAAGAAGGGTGTGGGGAGGTAGTAAAGGGTAAAGGGGGGCGAGTAAATGGCGATGGAAGGAAACTTGGCTTGGGATGGTGAACACACAATACAATGTACAGATGATGTATCATAGAATTGTAACCCTGAAACCTACATAATTTTATTAACCAATGTCATCTTTTATTTCATTTGTGCTTTTTGCCAGCTTCCCTGCTGACCCTTTTGGATGCACACAGAAGCCTCTTTGACTGAGGGTATATCTTAAGCTTCCCTACAAAGAGAAAGGAGACGGGGTCAAGGTTAGAAAAAATCTTACACCAGGGTCTATAATAGATTATGTGATCATCCTCTCCTTTTAGGATTCTGTTGAAAACTCTGGACACTCTCCCAAGAAACTTGTGTGCACAGAACACACACACTTCAAAGAGTTTACCAAAATACAAGGTATGTTTTTAGCTCTAAGGCCAATAAGTGAATATTTAGACCCAATATCCAATGGTGGCAGCTTTTGGGAAAATGAAACTTAAAAGATTTGCAATTCTATCCAGTGTCTTAGCATCATAGGGCCCCACAGTATCTGCATAGTTCTTCATGATGAATGACCAAAAACATAACTCAAACTAGTTTGGCAAAAGGAAACATGAAGCTGGTATGTAAACGTAGATTTAATTTAAACAAAGCTCCTAATATGATCTCAAGTATCAGTCTCTCTCTTGGCTCTGCTCCCTGCCCCCATATTGGTCTCAAATTTAGGTTCCACTTGGGAGTCAGATGGTGTACAGAAGCTTCAAACTTGAATTCTCTCAGATTCAAGTTACCTTGAGGCAATAGTCCTGAATTTTGTTGAAGGTCTGGCCATCCTCCACTGGTTTCATATCTAAAGTTGACTCTATTCCCAGTCTCAGATGTGCACTGTTCCTCAGTTTTGGCTAATCTGAGATTTATTTCTCTGGCCACATGGATTGATTTAGAGATGAGTGTGAGACCTGTCAGAGCCATTGAGATGTCATGAGAATTTGCTGAGGCTTCCAAGAGAGAGCAGACACTCTTTCCCTCTGGATGAGAGTAGGAGAGGATGCTGCGGTCACTGTGCAACTTTGAGGAAAGAATCTGAGTTAGGAATGAGCATGTGGGAGTGTGAGAAACAGGCAACAAAAAGTGAGAGGGAGGGGGAATATATTAGTGGCATAATTTGAACTCTTGATCAAGCGGTGCCTGAAGCTTATAGTTCTGAGCATTTTAGTTACATGAACTACTTCATCTCCTTTTGGTTGAGGCCAAAGACTTGTAAATGGAAGATGAGTAAGTGGCACACGTTGCCTGCCATGCATTGTCAAAAATATTCTCACGTTTACAAATGTTCCAGAATAAATGATTTCAAGAGCCCTCCCCAGCACTGAACTTTTTTGCAACACAGATGGCAAAATGTCCTTTTAAAGTTGCAGGTGCCCCAAGGATTAGCCCCATAATTTAGTGGAAACCGTGATCCTCAAAATCTACTTAATCGAATATATCAGAAAGTGACTGAGACCTTTAAGACCCTTATCTATGATTTGTTCGGACCCCCTAATTGCGGACTCTCAGTTTTAGTTTGTAGGCTAAAACTATTTCAAAGCTTGACTTTTTTATAGTCTTTATAGGATGCTCATTGGAGATCAATTTCTATTGCTTTTGCTTTTTTTATTTTTAAAAATTATGAATGTAGCGTACACAATTAATTCGCAATGCATTGATATTGATTTGCAGGGAGCAGAAAAGCATCCAGGTTCATAGACCTTGAAACCATAAAATAAAATGCAGATCAATTAGAGATTTAGGCACCACATTAGCTCAGGAAGAGTTAGACCAGGTGTGTCACAGGGAGGTAAGCGTGAACGTGGGGTCTGGAATCCACAGGAAGTTCCTTAGGCAGTTAGGTTCACAGTGGGATTTAGCTAATTTCCTTGACAAGTGAGTAACTGACAGATAAAACAAGGTGAAAAGTGCCCAGGTGAAAGACCAGCAGCTGCTGCCATCCCCCCTCCACTCACATCCAGTTCCTAGGAAATCATCACTTCTTTTACTCTGCCCTATGGCACTTAGCAATTTCTCCCAACAATTTTCGCTGTTAGTGTAATCTGATTAATTTTCCTTATTTATGTTTTACGACTCCCGAGTTTAAAAGCCATTTAAAGATTCGTATGCCTTATCTCCGGCGGCTGAACCCGTTTCCGTAGACACGGTGCATTTCAGCAATTGCAAATCTATTTCCTGTGGCCTGGCCGGAGGGGGCCGTGATACTGTCCTTATAATGGAAGGGAGGCAGAGCAACCAGCCTGCCTGCGCACCGGTCCTCGACTTTTCTGTGAACTGACCATGTGACTTACCCCTCAGGCCTCGGTTCCCTCTCCCATATCTGAGGAACTTGAGTTCAAGTGCACTTACCTCACAGAAATGCTGAATGAAAACTGAACACACCTTCGTTTGTAGCGAGCCTGCAAAACGTGGGACGGGACTGAGAAGTGCCCTTGCTCGCACACCTGGAGAAAATAGGGGCGTGGTAGGAGAGGGGAGCCCGCTCGGCCCCTTGTCTACTTTATCTGGGCCATTTCTTCTAAAGTTCAATGTGGGAAACAAGTCGTCCATCCCAGGAATGTTGCCCCATTGCTTATACATTTTTAAAAATAGACTTTGTATCTGATTTCAGAGCTTTTTCTAGTTGCTAAGTTCCATGCATAAGTTCCCATCTGATTTCATACAAACCCCAGAAGGCTCCAATCACATTTCAAGTTGAAATTAAGAGGATGTGGAAGCTTTAGGAGCGCCTGCTGGCTGCCCTCTGAGCTGCTCTGCCTCCTCTTAATCACGTTGCCTTCCTGGGAGAGACATGGGGGAAGATTACTTCTTCTAGAATCATGGTGTCCTCTTATCAGACCCCCTCTCCTCAGAGAGCCAGGCGGGGATCTTCACTTAATTCGGTCACGTGGACAGAGACTGTGGATGGGACAGTGGACACGACTGACGAGCCAGAAAGAACGTTGAGGGCTGCACGTAGATGCCTTGGTGTGAAAAATATAGCAAGTCCCGATGAGCCTGATGTTTGAGACCATAAATAGTCCTGTTTGGTACGTTTCTAACAAGGGGAGGTGCCTGGCCTCACAGCCCAGTTCTTTTTCTTAAGGATGTTCCTGAACTTCTCTCTGCTGTTTCGGGGCAGAGCTAAAGCTTGAGCTTAGGGAGTTTGGATATTGTACTTACTCCACTGTCCCAGTTTTCGAAATTCCTGCCTCTTTACAACCAGAGTTATGAACCTCTGGTTCATAACCATTTCCTGCCTTGGCCATTTTTAAGGCCAATATTTAAGATAAAGGGGTTGATGACTTTCATAATCCATTTAATGTTATTACTTAAAATATTGGAAGCAATACATTTAAAAATGCTTCTTTTAGTTACTGCTGCATTGAAAAAGAATGTTATCAGTCCCCTGGGTGGTCCATGACCTTCTAAAAAGCACGTGTGAGTGTGTGTGTGTGTGTGTGTGTATGTGTGTGTGTGTTGATACACACACACACAGATGCCTTAGCTCCTTGCCACTCTAAGCCGTCCACGGGAACATATCCTTTTTAAAATAATTCTCTAGTTTTATTTTTAATTGAATTTATTCCAGACAACAGTCCCACAAATTTGTATACGCTTCCCTGAGCCCCATCTGGGTTTATAGAAAGAGTAAAGCTGTTCCAGGAGAGGGCGTTCAGATCTCCCCCAGTCTGTCTACACCTTTTGCCTCGATAGCCTACGGGAAAGGGGTGTCTCCTGCTCCGTGCTCATCAATGTGGTCCCTTCCTTTGCTCGGTTACCCCACCCCCACTGGCCGCAAGTATTCACAGAATAGGGCTTTCTCTACTTGCCCTTAACTACATGAAAGTGATTTCAGTGTAACAAAGTACACACCTGGATTTGACTAACTGGACATATCCACAGAATAAGATGTTTAGGGTCACATTTCTTATGTGGCATTTGATCTCCCACATCAGACCAGTACAAATAGCGTCTACACTGAAACACAGATCCATCCTGTTCATAGCTGGCTGGCCTGCGCTCTCCTGATTTTCTCTACAAAGAATCTTTCAGGAAGGCGAACACGGCACCTTTGTTAATTTCCTTTGGGGCATTGCTTAGCTATTTAGACATTTTCAGGGAATGGTGTAGCTGGACCTGAGAGGGTGCAGTGCTCCTGCACACGGCGTGTTCGGGAACAATGCCTTTGCACACGCCGCCTGCGCTGGGCCGCCACTGCTGGTCAAGACACGTGAATTGTGCATCGCCCTCTCCTTCCAAGCTGTGAAATGTTCCAGTTCCGGAGTCAGGGTTTCATTTTGTTTTATTTTATTTTAAGGAAGGACATTTTGCAGAGTTCTCTTTGTTCCATGACAGTAATTTTCGGCGCTCTCTTCATCCCTTATTAAGTCATCCTGCGCCTTGTGTCCCAGCACAGTGTGACTGGAGCATTAATTAGCCTTCCGAGAGCTCAGACATGTTTCTCCCAGCAAAGATCTGACATCCGGGGACCGTCAGTCACTTGGAGTTACACTGAATAAAATATTCATACTGTACATTCCATCTGGGAGTTGGTGTGCAGTGGAGAAAGGATAGGAATTGAGAGGGTAGGAGGGAGTCAGTATCACTCATTTTATAGATTAGACAAGACCGGGTAAATGACGATTGGAATTAATGAAGCATATAATCATAATTACAGGGCTGGTTCATCACCTACCTCCCAAATCGTGCCTGAAAGCAGCTGACGCATGTGCCCATGTAGCTTAGAGTGAGGTTCAAGACCTTCACGGTCATTGTCAATAACAGGCTGGTCCTCTGGCATAAAATAAACCGGGCCCTGACCAATGAGGTGGCAGCAGGATTGAGGAAAAAATAGATGCATCTTCTGCTCATGCATTCTTTTCTCTCTCAACAGACTTCACAGATTTGGGGAGGTGGGGTGACATGGAGAAAGAATGTCATAGAAGCATGGAGCCCCCCACACTGGTCTTCCTCCTGGCTCAAAGCATTGGGAAAATGCCAATGATGGAAACTAGTGTTTATGAAACAGCTTCCAGGTACCAGAGCTACCATGTATGCTGTCTTATTTGTACAATAGGTAAACAGATATTTCACACAGTAAAGATGCCCAATAAATCTATCAATATGTGACAAAGACGTATTTATACTTAGGAATATATATATTTATAACACACACACACACACACACACACACACACACACACACATATATATATATATATATATATATATATATATATATATATATATTTTTAATATGTATATGTATATTGTTGTTTTTTATATGTCTGGCCCTGGCCAAATGGCTCAGTTGGTTGGATCATCATCCCAAACACCAAAAGGTTGTGGGTTCAATTCCTGGTCAGAACACATACCTAGGTTTGGGTTAGATTCTGTTCTGGGCACATATGGGAGGTAACCAATCAGGGGTATAAATGGATATAGACAGAGATCATGGTCCATTGTCCTGGTGAATGTGGGAGGGGCCACATGGCAGATTACTGCCAGCCATGTGATGTTCCTCTCTCTCTCCCTCTCCATTCTTCTCTCTCTCTCTCTCTCTCTCTTCTCTCTCTCTCTCTCTCTCTCTCTTTCTCTCCCTTCCTCTCTATCTAAAATTAATAAAGACATATCCTCTGGTGAGGATTATTTTTAATGTGTCTAGATGTCTAGAATACGAAAGCATGACATTTTCTATTCACTGGACTTGGGCCCATATCAAGGCACCACATAATTAAATACATAGAACTATGACCTCCTCACAACTTTTTCTTCCATTTTACTACTGACATTCTCCTCACTGTATCATAACTTGTACTCCACTCTAAGAATCCTCAAGGAACAAGATATTGTAGTTTCCCTGAAAAAGCCTCATGTGAGCACGAGCTCCCACGTTCAGATCCTGTGGATGACCATTTTTTGATCTTTGGCCTAGACCCTAGGAGATAGAGGTCATTTGTTTTGCCATTGAAAGGGAAGTTTGGCACCAGCAGCTAAGGTGACCTATGGGTGCCACCCAGGGCCTTGCTCCAGGCATAGAAACCCAGTCAGCAGACCTGTCAGTGATCTGCCACGTGTCCCCTCCCACATTCACCAGGACGATGGACTGTGTTCTCTGTCGGTATCCACTTACACCCCTGATTGACTGTGGCAGTTGGGGTTCTGAATACCTCAGTGTTGCACAGACTGGAGAAAATAATTTGTACTGCAGTGGACGAGAGGAAAAGTAATCCTCCAGTAGGGAATCAGCACTTGAAAACCCCATAACACATAATCTAGCATCTTACGTTACTTTAAAAGCGTATGTATTTGAAATGTTGCTTTTAAATTAGTTTCAACAGCATGTCTCCTAAGACAGCTTTTGAAGTCAATGTTTAAATTTCTAGAATAGCTACATGTAACTAAAATCTGACTGATCAGGTGCTCTGAATCATTACTGCTGATATGAATCCTCGTTACACACCTAACCTACCATTTTAGGGCACTTAGCCCTTTTTATTGTGAATTGTTTTGGTTACTTCACATCTTATCTACCAGAATTTAATCTTCATAAGAACATGTGCCAGAAGGAATTTTTATAGTTGCAAGTGACAGAAACCCCAAATTCCACTGATTTCATCAAACAAGGAATATATTGACTCACATCACTGGAATGCCATGGGTAGATTTTGCTTCAAGTAGGACTGGATCCAGAAGCTCAGATCAGGAAAATATTAACTTGTTTCTCTCCATCTCAACTCTGCTTTCATCCTGGTTCACTTAATGCCCAGGTAGCCTTTCCCCATGTATGGTGAGAAGGTCAGTTATTACCCCAGGTTTACATTCCACCAGCTTATCAACCAAAGAAATAGTGCTTTCCTGGTTTCAATGAATGTCTCTAGTAGGTCATTAGCTCGGCTTGGGTCATAGTCTCATCTTTGAGTCAAACACTGTGGCTAAGTAATGTGATGCTTTGATGCTCTGAATGGCTCCACTGGAAGCACATAGAGTGAGAATGGAACTGAGTAAATGTTTGCAATCCAGTCTCTCCTAGAAGAAAAAGGGATGTATTTGGGGCAGACAAAAAACATGTCTATTACAGAGCAGGACTTTGCCTGTTATCAACAAGCCTCCTAAAGAAGTTATCCTTCACCCCTTTAATATTCTATTATTAAAGCCTAACTGATTATTTATGATTTTTAAGAGAAATAGATGAAAAATATATGTAAATCACAAAGTCCAGGTTTTCTTGTTTTCAAAAACAAGGAAGATTATCAGCATACTCTCCACTAAAATGTTGGTTCATTAGCATTAGAATTATCATTTAAATTTAATTTTTTGAACTTTAGTATTTTGCCATTAAAACCTAATTGGGTATATGATTACATAATACAATTTAATATCTATAAATTTGGGTTTAAATATGTAAAATAACCTTTAAATCAACATCTGTGGTTTTATAAAATGAAAATAAAAAGTGTTACTTAAAGAAATTTTACACTTGATCTATTTTATTACAAAAGTATGTGCCCCCTTAAATGTTAGAAATGGATTGATAATTTTGTCACTTGATATGAGGATATAAAGGAGGGAGAAAAACAATTATATTTTATACTTTGAGACAAATATTTTACTCTTCCCATTTCTGACTCAAGAGATAATATCATGGTAGAGTTATTATTTGTATACATAATATTAAAAAAGAATATTAAATCTGTTGCCTCCCTTCCCTTTTTCCTTTATATCTCCCCATATTTCCCCAGAGGTGTCAACTCTGACATGTTTTGCTATTACAACAACCCCCAAAAGTTCAAAGGCTCAGCCTGCTGGCCCAGGGAAGCTACCTTTTGACATATTTGTGTTATTTGAGGAGCTAGTATAAGCCTATACACAACTATGATTCTTCAATAGTTGACTTGATATTAAACTTCATCATGCATAGCTTTTGTTTTTGTATACTGTCAAAAATGAGATTATAGAGTGCCGTTCAGCTATGGACTGCCAAATAATAATAATAATATGTCCTGCAATAGTACTTTGAGGTCTTCCCTCATCAAATTAATTCAGGTAGGTGTTAAAGAAACAAAGACTGTGTCTGGACCACACCAAAACCCATCCCTTTACAGGGTTTGGAAGAAGCAAGGATAGAAAAGAAATACACACACACACACACACACACACACACACACACACACACACCACAAAAACAGGGTATTTTGAAAAAGGCTAACATGTATGTTTCTTGTGAAAACCAGCTGAGACCTTCAAACAGGAGACAACAGCCAAGTCACTGCTGTCATCACACATAGAGGTGGCCCAAGACAGTGTCACAGGAAAAGCCCCAGAGGAAGAGTCAGTCTTAAGTAATCCCCCATACATCTCCTAGCTTTGTCTATTTCAGTGATTTTAATTTTTTTCCTTTATTTAAATCTTCTTTGATCAAAGTTTTTTAGTATTTTTTAAATTTATCTTTATTGTTGAAAGTATTACAGATGACCCTCCTTTTTAGCCCCATTAACCCTCTCTACCCTACACCCCCCACCAGGCATTCATGGCACTATTATCTGTCCATGGGTTACACATATGTGCATATAAGTTCTTTGTTTAATCTCTTACCACCCCTCCCCTTCTCTCTGAGATTCATCATGTTCCATGTTTCTGTTCCATGTATCTGTTCCATGTTTCTAAGTCTCTGGATCTATTTTGTTTATCAGTTTATTTTGTTCATTAGATTCCACATATAAGTGAGATCATGTGATATTTGTCTTCCTCTGACTGGCTTATTTCACTTAACATAACACTCTCCAGGTCCTTCCATGCTGTCTCAAAGGGTAAGAGATTCTTCTTGTTTACAACTGCATAGTATTCCATTGTGCAAACATTTCCACTAACAGGTCTCTAAGAACAAACTTATAGCCCAAGCATGTGGTGATTAACCCAAAGTGACGACATATCCTTGAAAATTTTAGGTTGTTGTTTTGATTTTGAGAGATGCTGCTGACTGTTTTATTTTAAACTAGAGGCCTGGTGCACGAAATTCGTGCACAGGGGGTGTGTGTTTCCCTCAGCCCAGCCTGCACCCTCTCCAATCTGGGACCTCTTGAGGGATGTCCGACTGCCCGTTTAGGCCCAATCCCAGATATCCCTCTCACAATCTGGGACTGCTAGCTCCCAACTGCTCACCTGCGTATCTGCCTGATTGTCCTTAACCACTTCTGCCTGCCAGCCTGATCACTCCCTAACCACTCCCCTGCTGGCCCGATTGCTCCTAACTGCCCTCCCCTGCAGGCCTGGTCCCCCCTAACTGCCCTCCCCTGCTGGCCTGGTCCCCCTTAACTACCCTCTCCTGGTAGCCTGATCGCCCACAACTGCCCTCCCCTGCTGGCCTGGTCACTCCTATTTATTACCTTTTGCAAGCTTTATTGAGGTATAATTACGGCATATTAATTACGTGATTATATCATTTACTCAACAAACATTTATAATGGCCCTCCCCTGCTGGCCATCTTGTGGTGGCCATCTTGTGGTGGCCATCTTGTGTCCACATGGGGATGGCCATCTTGTGTGTTGGAGTGACAGTCAATTTGCATATCTTTTATTAGATATGATTACTTATTTATAGTTGACATATTATATTAGTTTCAGGTGTATAGCATAGTGATTAGACATTTGCATACTTAACAAAGTGATACCCCCAGTAAGTCTAGTGACCGTCTGTCATCATACACAGTTATCACTGACCATGTCCTTAATGCTGCACATCACATCCCCCTGCCTTATCACCAGTTTATACCTTTTAGTCCCCTTCACCTTTTTCTCTCATCCTCCACTTCTGAGCTTTATGTTTTATCTTAAAAGCAACATATATGTACACCTTGAATGTGTACATTTTTATTTATCAATTATACCTCAATAAAGCTTGCAAAAGGTAATAAATATTGTCTCATACAATAGAATAAATTATGCTTGCTTTAATATAAAACTTTGTAAAAATATTTATTTGAGTTGATTCCCACTTAACTGACTTCCACCAAATCTTTAAGTAAAATATTTTGCATCAGCTAGATTTTTGTCACTGTCACCTGGATGTCCATGTCCCACCACTGTATATCCTATAAATACCAAGAGACCTGGGACTGGGACTCCTCATGGCTGACTCCCCAGGGCCCAGGCAGTACCTGGCACAGTTGGTAAATGTTTGTTGAGTGAATGATACAATCAAGTAATTAATATGCCATGTTTATCATTTGGCTTCCATTTCCTCAGCACACAACCCCCCAAGGATGTTCTCTTGCCTTGAAAAGCACACTCAATAGGATGCAAATTAAAGCCACGATTGGGAATTCACCGAGACAAATTAATGAAACAGTTTTCTCTTCGCTCCTGTGATTTTATTAGGTGAATTATGGGTGCGGCTGATTTCATGGATCAAGTGACGGCATCTGCTAGGTCTGTGGACTCAGGACTCAGCAATTACCCAGTTAATATGATTAATGGAGACAGTAACAGTGAGCGTCAGCAAGGCCGTGGGGTCTCATGTTTCTGAGACTGGAAACCACATCAGATTCGTGGATGAAATGTTCTTTCGAAGGGATTGGGCTCTGGAGAGTCCCTTGTTCCCCTCCATTGCCTCCATATGTCTTCTGCCCTCTTGTTCCCTTTCGTGTCCTGGGGTCGATCGATATTTTTACACACCTTCATTTCTGGTCATATGGCACAGATGTCATCAGTCTGAATTGCCTCTAACTTCTGGAGCTTTAGAAAGACGAGCTAAGATTGCTACCCAAACATGATGACAAAGTACTGACTAAACAGAGAGTGCAATGACCCAGGGTCATAGTGGAAGGAAAAGAATTGCTGCTTTAAATATCCTTTCTATGCAGACATACTCACTTTTAAATTAAAAGTTGCCTTAAAGAATGTCAATGCCAGAATACAATAACAGCTAAAGGAGTTTGGGCTTTATTTTGTTGAGCACATCGTAGATGCTCAGTGATTAATAACATTAACCTAATTGTCCTTGACCCTGACCTTAGGGGGGTGCATATTGTCCTCTGCACTGAAGACAGGATAGGGAGGCAGGAAAGGTCAAGCCTCTTGCTCTATATCCCAGGTGAACCTATGACTGGTAAACCTTTGGCAGAAGAAAGGACCAAATGCAGATCTGTCTGGCTCTACTAAGCCTGAATTCAACCACCTTGTTTTACTCATGTAGGAGAAGACTTGGAACCATTATGAGCACCATTTAAGGTGAGACCTCCGTCTGGCATAAAGAAGAGGCACATTCAGATACAGGTGGCCAGGTGAAAATGGCCATGAATGGTGCTAGAAACCAGGTCCAATGATTCCAACAGAACAGAGTGCTGCCAGTGTTGCCACTTTAAACATCTTGGTTGGGTTTTAATACCCCCAAACACCATAGCTAGCCTCTCACTGTACTAGAATAGCTTGTTGTTGAAATAATGTGATGTGAAGGCCTCAGTTAGAAGCCCCTCTTGCAAGAACCCCATCAATACGGCTGATCCGTCAGCGTGGGTGAAATTTCCCCAGTGGGATGAGACTCATTCTCATTCTAAATCTCTCTTTACAATGCAAAAATTTATCATAACAGGCAACACTTAATTCTTTAATCTCCCTGTTCCCACTTTAACCCAGGCTTTTGGGGTAATGCCAAGAGTCCTGATTTACTTATACAACAACCTTCAGTGGGTAAAGACCATCTCCATCGGTGCAAAAGTAAGAAGCTTTCCCCAAGCACACAGAGAGGATGTAACAGAGCTGGGGTGTTCCCTTGGGTCCTCAGCTCTTTCCATTATGAACTGGGATGCCATCTAAGATATAGAATTTAGAAGTGAGTGTCCCATAGAGTCTTAAGAAATGGGGACACAGAATAGCAAGACTTATCAATAGAAGAAGGGAACAAACCAGTGCTTTCAACACAGGTTGTGGGTCCATTGAGACAGGAAAGTTGGCCAGAAACCCTGATAGAAAATTAATCACAACTAGGAAAAATTGTAATTAAAAAAAGAGGAGTGATCTTTCAAGTTCTAGATAAACGAGAACTCAGCAACTCTCCCGTTGAATATGGACATGCTCTGACTTCAAATGAAAACTCACATTTTCTTAATCACATCACCATGCCAAAGCCGTCTGCAGCGGATGGAGCTATTATGTTTGTCCTAAATATGATTAAGAGGCATCTCCCCAGGCAATGGACACCTGCTTCACTTGATCACTTTCTCTCTTTGTTCACTGTTCCCTTCTCCTGGCTTTCTGCAGACATGGAACTTCCGTTCACTTGATCTCTCCAAAGGCCCAATTTTATTTCTCAGCAGTTTCTCTTTCTGAGGAGGTGAAGTTCCCTTTCAGAGCTGCTATTCAGGTTGCACTTGACCATTATTATTGCAGCTCTCAGCTCCAGGTCAACCTTGAAGGCAGCCTGCACTTTTGGAGAAAAAATCAGGCTGTGGCAAGACAAATTTACTGTGCAGATGCCATGGTCCACATGGAGCCCCCTGATACTTTTTTCCCCATGGGGTCAATGTCCACAGTTTCTTCCTGGGCTCTTAAGAATTCAAATTACAGAGAGAGACAAAGGCATAAATAGAGGTCCCAAGAAAGGATGTGACTGTTGGGCTTTATTTTATCTCTTTCTCCTCTTGAAGATTTCCCCCCTTCTCTTCCTTCCTCCTCTAAAATTTGCCCTGAAATTGAACTTGGTGGATGATGGAGAGTTAGTGATTCATCGTTCTCTGGCAAAAGAACATTCTTCCTTTCAGATGTATGCCTTTAGAAGTCTCATTTTAATGTACACAGGTGCCCCACAGCTAGATTGAGACAGAGGATATCTGCAAAGGGCCTGTGAGACAATTTTGTGAGTGTGATCAAAGAAATTCAAAGGCAAATTGGGGACCGTAGAAAAGGAATAGGGGAAGTGAGGCAGACCAAAGCTGTCCTACTCAACCAAGTGGAGGACAGAGGCTTTGAGGATCAGGGACGGGAGGAAGAGACCTGGAAATAAAGACATCAGCTCATGGCTGCTTTCCCTTACTCTCTATTAATGAACTGGAAACTCTTGGTTAAATGGATGATATTCTCAGAAAATATAAATTTCCAAAACTTATCTAAGGAAAAATATATAGTAAAAAACCAAATAGAAAACAATGGGAAGTAAGGAAGTTGTAAGATGAATGGGTACATCTCTAGAGGGATTTGTGACTAATTTACACCAATTCCCAAGGCTGTAAAATCTGCTCCGGAGCAAAGCAAAAGAAAAAATATTCCTACTTCATTTTATGAAGCATAACTTTGGAATCAAAATGAACCAGGCTTTATATGAGAACATATAAGATATCAATCTAATGTGTTAATATTGATACAAAAATTAAATACTAGTCAGTTCATTCCATCATTACATAAGAAGCATTTTAATTCATTTATTCTTGTATTTATTTTTGTGTTAGTTTCAGGTGTATAGCATAGCAATTAGACAATCATATACTTTACAAAATGATCCCCCGATATTTCCAGTACCCACCTGACACCATGCAAAGTTAATACAATACTAGAGGCCCAGTGCACAAAATTCGTGCCCTGGGGGTGGGGCGGGTACCTCAGCCCAGCCTGCCTGCTCTCACAGACTGGGAGCCCTCAGGGGATGTCCTATGGAAGGCTTAGGCACCTCCCCATGGCAGTCTGGCCTCCCTCTGTGAGAGGTGACTGGGCTGATCAGGGGAAGGCACCAGCCCCATCACCCCACTGCTGCTGCCACTGACGCAGCCACCAAGGTGTTTTCATCAACACGGACTCCAGTCCCTTCACCATGAAAAAATGACAACTTTCTTTAGGCATTTTCAAGATGTGTCTTTCATAGGATATGACATTTCTTTCTTTCTTTCTTTTTTATCCTCATCTGAGGATATGTTTCCATTGATTTTTAGAGAGCTTGGAAGAGAGAGGAAAAGACAGAGCGAAACATCAATGTGAGAGGGACACTTCAATTGGTTGCCTCCTGCATGAGCCCTGACCTGTGCCCCGGCCAGGGAGGATCCTGCAACCTAGGTACATGCCCTTGATCAGAATCAAACCCA
Source organism: Eptesicus fuscus (assembly GCF_027574615.1). Classification (NCBI taxonomy): domain Eukaryota; kingdom Metazoa; phylum Chordata; class Mammalia; order Chiroptera; family Vespertilionidae; genus Eptesicus; species Eptesicus fuscus. The sequence continues at coordinate 6,430,344 of NC_072484.1, read as the reverse complement.
GACCCTGTGGTCAGCAGGCCGAGGCTCTATCCACTGAGCCAAACTGGCTAGCCCCTCCAGCAGTGGACCTTCGTTTTTTCCTCCAGGAGTGTGGTGGAAAAACCCTAGATCACCTTCTTGGATTCTTATTACCCAAGTTACCAAGAACACTGTGAGTGGCGGCATACAGGGAGCTTAGCCAATGAGCGGTCAGAAAAGGTGTTTCCTCTGCAGCTTATGCACAGAGGACCCCCTGCATTGTGTCCGCTGGGCTGGGGGAGTTCTGTCCACTGGGCTTCTGTCCACTGGGCTGAGGGCATGCTCTGAGCCCTGTAGCAGTCACCACCAGGGGCACGCCCCCAGCCCAGCAGCCCCGCGTTGTGTCTGCAGGCTTCCCTCCCTCTGTGGCCTGGGTGCTATGGGCACCGCCATCTTCATTGCAGAGTGACTGTTAATTTGCATATTACCCTTTTATTAGATAGGATTCTTTAGTATATTCCCTATGCTGTACTTTATATCCCCATGATTGTTTTGTGACTACCAATTTATACTTCTTCACTTTAATCTCTTCACCTTTTTTATTAGGTCCCCTAACCCTCCTCCCCTCTGGCTACCATCAGTCTGTTCTCTGTATCTATGAGTTTGTCTCAATTTTGCTTGTTTATTTTGTTCTTTAGATTCCACAAATAAGTGAAATCATATGGTATTTATCTTTCTCTGACTGATTTATTTCACTTAGCATAATTCCTCTAGGTCTATCCATGCTGTAGCAAATGATAAGATTTCATTATTTTTTATGGTTGAGTAATATTCCATTGTAGATATTTACCACCACTTTTTTTTATCCACTCGCCTACTAATGAGCACTTGGGTTGCTTCCATATCTTGGCTATGGTAAACAACACTGCAATAAGCATAGGGGTTCCTATATCTTTTTGAGTTAGTGTTTATGTTTTCTATGAATAAATACCAAGAAGTGGAATCACTGGGTCATAAGATAGTTCCATTTTTATTTTACTGAGGTAACTCCATACTGTTTTCCATAGTGGCTGCACCAATCTGAATTCCCACCAACAGTGCACAAGGGTTCCCTTTTCTCCACATCCTTGCCAGCACTTGTTTGTTGATTTGTTGATGATAGCCATTCTGACAGGTGTGAGGTTATATCTCATTGTAGCTTTAATTTGCATTTCTCTGATGATCAGTGATGCTGAGCATCTTTTCATGTCTATTGGCCATCTATATGTCTTCTTTAGATAAGTGTCTATTCAGGTCCTCTGCCCATTTCTTTTTAAAAAATATATATTTCTTCATTGATTTCAGAGAGGAAAGAAGAGGGAGAGAAAGATAGAAACATCAATGATGAAAGAGAATAATTGATTAGCTGCCTCCTGCACACCCCCTACTGGGGATCGAACCCACAATCCGGGCATGTGCCCTTGGCCACAATCGAACCTGGGACCCTTCAGTCTGCAGGCCAACACTCTATCCACTGAGCCAAACTGGCTAGGGCCTCTGCCCATTTCTTAATTAATTGTTTGTCTTCCTTTTGTTGAGTTGTATGAATTCTTTATATATTTTGGATATTAACCCCTTATCAGATGTATCATTGACAAATATCTTCCTCTATTCAGTAGGATATCTTTTTTGCTGTTGATAGTTTCCTTTTCTATGCAAAAACTTTTCTTTTTGATGTAGTTATAAGAGACATTTTATATCATGAAGTATGATTGATATAAAAAAAGTTGTTTGAATGTTATATATCTTTAATTAATTGATTGGATTGTTACAGAATTTACCAAGTGACTGGAAAATACACACACAGGAGTACTCAGAGATATAGGAAAAACCCATTTATTTCCAGATGTACTAGTACCGTGACTCGGGAGAGCCTGTTTCCAAATCCTGAGCCAACCAATATGGAGGAAGCCTTCTCTTTATATCCTTTGGTTTCTTTGTCCCCCAAATAAGGATCAGACTTCCAGACCTTTTACGGACTTTGCAAAAAGCCCCATGTGTTGGGATGGAGGCCATGAGACCACACCTAAAGGCCTGGCCTGGCGCCAGTGCTGATAACCCCCTCCGGGGATTGTGTATTATTCATGGTTTATGGTCTCTTTAAAATGTGAGTATTTTGGTAAACAGGTCTTGCAAGACCAGATAATTACGGGAGGGGCAATGACTAGTCTATAGGCTAACAGGAATGTGCATTAGGGATACTAATTAACTAGGTACAGAATCAGTCTGCTGGTCTCCCCCCCAAAAAATGTCTTATTTTCCTCATCAGGTTGACTTATTAATACACCAAAAAAGACACATTAAAATGTGGGGAAAACTCTTTTATAGCTGAAGATTTCAAAGATGCCATCAAAGGGTGAGAAACTGTGAGGAGTTTTCTGCCAGGAAAATTATAGGAAGAACTAGAATTAAAGAAGGGATACCCACCAACCATGGTGAGCAGGAGCTACTCTTTTTAACACGACAACACATCCTGGGGAAGAAAGTGTGTGTGGCTGGAGGGCCAAAAGTGGGATAAGAGGGGAGACAGAATTAAATCTACTGATGTATACAAGGCATTTGGTGTAATTTATTATCATTATCATTTAAAAAATAGGAATAAATAGAGACTTTGTTGACAGGACAAGCACTGTCAGACTCAACGTTGAAACATTTAAGCATTATCCATGAAATCTGAAGCAAACCAAGGGACCACTATTATATAGCATTGGTCTGGAAGTTCTAGTCAAGCAGTAAGACAAGGTGCCGAATGAGCCTTTCTGATATGCTGGCTACCGCTATCACTGTGTGTAATTAACTGGTTTCATGACTGACCCAGGAGTCTCACATCTTCTGGTCACAAACTGCTTCCAAACTGGCTGTGCAATTTTGCATTCCAGCAGCAATGAATGAGTTTCTGTTGCTCCACATCCTTGGCAGCATTTGGTGTTGTCGGTTATCTGGTTTTTAGCCATTCTACTCTGTCAAGGTCTTTGGCCCATTTTTTTAACCGGGTTATTTGTTTTCCTATGGTTGAGATCTGTTTTTTATCAGATACGTCTTTTGTAAATATTGTCCCCGAGTCTGTGCTTTGACTCTTCATTCTCTTAACAGTGTCATTCTCAGAGCAGAAATTTCTAATTTTAATGAAATCCAGCTTATCAATTCTTTCTTTCATGGGTCATGCTTTCGATGTCACATCTAAAAAGTCATTGCTTAAAACAAGGTCACCTAGATTTTCTCCTATGTTACCTTCTAGGATTTTTATAGTTTTGTGTTTTCCATTTAGGTCTGTGATTCTTTTTGAATTAACTTTGTGAGGTATAAGGTCTATGAATAAATTCATTTTTTTGTATGTGGATTTCTGGTTGTTCCCAATCATACAATTTTTTAAAAATACATTTAACAACAACAACAAAAATAGCACATACCTACATAAATGTCATCTAGATTTTACATAATGCTAACATGTTGCCCTAAGAGCATTCTCTCTCTCTCAACATTACTCATTACTCATACACTAATAGATCCATTTCTTTATAACTTCGCCTTCATCTCTTTCGCTTCAGAAATGTAACAATCTTCTCTTTTGTGTTTAACACTCTCATGCATTTTTTACTTTTCCTACATATGTACATATCCACAAACATCCAATTTTGTTTTGTATGTTTACAAAATTTACATAATAATATACCTGTAAACTCTCTTCTTGCAGTTTGCCTTCTGTTGGACAACATTATGCTTTTGAGAGTTACCCAGGTTGATACCTGTAGATCTGGTTCATTCATTTTACCTACAGGCAAGTACCTTATGAATAGATTACAATCTGCTCCCCACCTTCCCTTCAAGGGACACTTGGGTTACTTCCACAAATACTGGTGTCATTTTCCAAATGGAGAAAATTGGGCTCAGACATAAAACAGTAGTAAGAAAATTTCTGTTTTACTTTTCAGACTAAGAATGAGCTCATTTGGATTGACAACAGGGGTTAACTATGTCTGTGACTTTTCCACAACAAAGTGAATTTACCTCCTAGTTATCATCTCCCTAGGAAGTTAATAAAGAGTCAATTACCCCACAACAGTGCAATTGATGGAAGTTGGCAGTGTTCAAACATTTCTTTTTCTTTTTTTATGTTAAATTGTATTGTTTCCTTTGTGAGATTTAAACATCCCACTCAAGCCAGTTTCTGTCCATTCTCCCTGATGTCCTTATGCATTTAGGAAAAAGGAATGATTCCTCCCAGGCCCCAACCACAGTAAAGTACTGAGTGATGATCGGCACACATTGGAGTTTTCTGATTATTTCACTTACCATGAATATTATCAATTAATTTAAAGCTGCTGTTGTTAGTTGTGGGAAAATTCCCCCTTTTCTACCGGCCTCTTCCACCCACTTCCCAAAAAAACATTTAGCAATGTCTGGAGACAATCTTGATTGTCATGACTGGGATGGGGAGGCTGCTACCACCATCCAGTGCGTAAAAGCCAGGGATGCTGCTAAATATCCTATAGTGTGTAGCTCGGGCCCCATACAGAGAACCATCTGCCCCAAATGTCACTAATGCTGAGGTTGAGCAATTCTGATTTAAAGAAACAGGAAACACAATCACACACTTCTGTCTGTATTTGAAAAGAAGCCCTGGGCTGAGACCTGACATGTCAATGAATCTGGGGGAGGAAATATATTGTACAAGGCAGATGGAATATTCTTTCTGTCATCTTCCTGCCCCTGCCCATTTACCCCTCAATTCCTCTCTTTCTTCCCTGTTAAGAACTTCCTGCTGCCTTTGAAAACTCCCCCAGTTTCAAGCCTGTCAATCCTTCAGAGTTGAAGCACAGTTGGCTTCCTGCAGGTGCACAAATCAGCACATTTTACCTTTTTGAGTTATTCCTGCCCCCTGCTCCCCTGCCATTGGCCACCAAGTTAGAGGGCCAGTCTTTCAAGTTTGGCCCAGCTTGATTGGATCCAACTTTCTGAGAAGGGGACATCAAAGCTGATATTTTTGATTGCAATCCCAGACACATGGGGTCACCTTAGAAAGGGGGTGAGGGAAGACCTCTCTGAAGAGTCTATTGTAAGGCAGAATTTGAACAGTGAGACATGATGGTGGTGCCCTCTTCCCAAGAAGGTTATTCCAGCCAGAAGGAATGGTAACAGCCAGAGCCCTGAGATGGCAGCAAACCCTCAAAGGTCAGAGAAGCAGAAAGAACTATGAGGTGAGGATGGGTGAGTACGGGGAGCATCCTAGGAGATGAGTGTGAGAGTGAACAGGGCTATGAGGTGAGGATGGTTGAGTATGGTGAGCATCCTAGGAGTTGAGTGTGAGGATGAGCAGGGCTGTGAGGTGAGGATGGGGTGAGTATGGGTAGATCCTAAGAGATGAGTGTGAGGGTAAGCTGGGCTGTTACTGTGCAGGTCCTTTTAGACCATGGGACAGATTTGGGTTTTCCTTTTTTCTCTTCTTTACTTTTTCAGACTAGACAATCTTTTTATTTTTAAGCTCTTTTCCAAGTAACCTATTTTCTTTCCTTTCAACCACTTTTATTCTTCTTCTTCCTTTATTATTTGGTGGATAAAACAAAATACTTAAACTTTAACAAGCTCCTGACACTTGTAAATATGTTGAAAGAATTTATTTCCAGCTCTTACCCAGCAGAATTCTATTAAACCAGCCTAAACTTAATTAGCTCCCCCTCCCACAGTGGGATAGAGATGTAATTGACATACCACTCTTTATAGATTTAAGGTGTACAGAATAACGATTTGACTTATCTGCATTGTGAAATGATTACTGCAATAATTTAACTAACATACATAATCTCATATAGATACAGAAAAAGAAAAAATGTGTTTTCTTTGTGATCAGAACTACTTGCAATGGGATCTACTCTCTATAATCAGCTTTCCTACACATCGCACAGCATTGTTCACTATAGCCACTCCTGTACTTATCCTACACATCACACACAGTGTTAACTATAGTCATTCCTAGTATGTATATATATATAATAATATGCAAATAGACCGAATAATATGCAAATAGACCGAATGGTGGAACAACTGAACAACCAGTCGCTATGACATGCGCTGACCACCAGGGGCAGTGCACGAAACATGGCGGGTGTGGGCCATGGTGGAATGGTGGAGGAGGTGAGGAGGGCACCAGACCAAGGCAGGGTGCTGGTCACTGTCATCGGGGCAAGCCTCTGGTGGTTACTGAAAAATATTTGCTCCAGTGTGCCTTGGTCCTGTCTGGCACTTGCACCTGCTGTGGATGCCCAGCGCCAGCTCCAAATTGCTCAGTGCCATCAGCAGGTAGAAGCAGCGGTTGCTGGCCCCAATGGACCCTGAGTGTTTCTCCACATACCCCTGCTCCTCAGGGGCAATGGGGCCGGCAGCCACCTCTCGCACCCACTGCTGGCAATGACCCCACTCATATCCGCTGCTGGCACCAGCCCCAAACGCTCAACAGCATCAGTAGGTGCGAGTGGGGCCAGCACCATCAGAGCATGGGAGCAGTGGTGGCGGGAGCAGGGCTGCCGGCAGATAGGGGACCAAGGGGCCTCGGAGGGAGGGGCTGGGTGGGGGCACTGAGGATGGGCTGAGATCTGCCCCTGTGCCCACCGTAGCCCCGTGGCTCACAGTTCCTTTCAAGGTGCACAAATTACTGCACTGGGCCCCTAACTTATGTTATAACTGGAAATTTGTACTCTTCGACACTTTCATCCAATTCCCCTCCTTTCCCCCTCCCACCTCTGCTAGACACAAATCTGACCTCTTTTCCTATGAGATTGGTTTTCTTAAGCAGGGAAATTATGTGATCTGACTGGCTTCTTTGTGTTTTTTTTTTTAGGTCTGGTGGCTAGGTGTTGAGGATATAAGGCCTCTCAAGGGCAGCAGTCAGCACATGGGACACGAGGGTTCATTCAATGAAGGGGTAGCAGCAAAAATGCAGAGGAGTGGAGGAACGGGGCTCCATTTGGGGAATAAGGATGAGAGCACTATAATTTTGGAGGAGGACGGAAGAACAGAGAAGGATCCAGAAGATGCCATGGTTTCTTATTTGAAAGCTAAGTCAGTATTAACTGAGAGGTGGGAATGCTGGAAAGATACAGGTTTGGTCCAATCTCCAACTTGCCGAGCTTTAGAAAGATGCCTAATAAGTGTCTTTGTAGCTATGTCCTGAAGGTAAAGTGTTGAATAGAAATGTCTGGAGCTCGGGAGCGAGATCAGGACTCCAGACAGAACTGGGGGAGTCATCAGAAGAGGGAAAGTATGGCAGGCCCAAAAGAGAATTCCTAAAACAAGAAAACTCTAGGAAGTGCATTACAACCTGTAGATTCACCAGGATTTTCCATCAGCTGCAACTCCTAGGCCATGGGCTGTGTGTTGTCAGAGAGAAAGGATTCCTTCTTTCTCCATAAGTTGGTTCCCTCAAGCGAGAGCCAAAGCGGAGTCTGTTTGGTGCCATTGTGGCATCCGGACGCCTATGCTTTCACTAACTAAGACTTCCTGGGCTTAGCATTTGTTGTGAATGGAGCCCTAAAATTTTATCACCTTCCATAAACATTTATTGTTTTTCTGGGTTTCCGACTCCAGGAAGGAAGTGCTAGTTAGTGCTCAATCCTATATTCCTTGAAGTCTGTCACTATCAAAGACATGGAGTACATTCAGCATGAGGGTGCAGTGTGCAGGTCCCCAGAGAAAAGTGCTTAGATCAAAAGAGGCCTGAGCCATTGCTCCAGCGACTCCCAGCACTCGGCAGGGGAACTTGTCACCATCCTTATTGCATTTTTCTATTCAGCTCTGACCAGCTTTGCAGACCACGTGGTTAATACAAATTCCAGCAGCCTATTTCACTCCTTTTATCATCCAACTCAAACCTCATTACTTGTTCATTGTATTGCAGTCGGGATTTCGATTCTTATAACTGTTTTCTCAAGTGCTGAGCACCTTATAAATTTATGACTTTTATTACCAATCAATAAGTTTTATCCACCTATTATCCTGCAGGGGACATACCTTACTGAATAAACTATGCCAATGCCATTAACTTTTCAATCCAGGGGAAATTTAAAAAAAAAAAAAATCCCCATATAAGGCAGGAATGAGGAGCCAGAGAACAAGAGGTGGGTTTCAGGAATCAAGTGGACAGAGTCCAGAGCACGACTAAGTTTTGCTTTTCCTCAGTAATACCTCAAATCACATGAATCAGCCAGCCTCTCCATTCCTTTCAAAAATTATTGAAATGGTTGGTTTAGGACAATGGTTTTCAATAGGGGATGATTTTCTTCTGTCCCCCCTCCCTCCCTCCTGGGGACTTCGGGCAATATCTATAAACACGTTTGGTTGTCACAACTAGGGAGACTATTCTAGTGGCCTCTAGTAGGAACAGACTAGGGGTGCTGTGAAACACCCTACAGTGCACAAGAGTGCTGACACTGGGAAACCAAAACCCTGCTTAATGATTTTTTTGCCCCTGTTCATACTCTTAAAAGGAAGTTTTAAATTTTTATGTATAGTTTTATTTTTTTTCAAAGTTAAAACACATGATTAAAGATGCCTTTGATATAGTTGCAAAAGAGCTAAAATATTATCCATCTCTAGGGGACTATGAATAACCTCATAATACTGATTTATCAAAATGCCAGCAAATATTTAAAGTTGAGTTCCCTAAACATAGTTTACAAGCTGGTTGGGGAGCTCAACTCTCCCCATTCAAGCTAGTCTCACACACTACACATGGGGTGACATTTCTGATGAGAAATATATTTACATTGATTTCTTTATAAACAAACTAGAGGCCCAGTGCACGAATTTGTGCATGGGTAGGGTCCAGCCAGCCTGGCACTAATCAGGGTGGATCGGGGCCGGCCTGTCGGGAGGAGGAGACAGCAGGAGGTTGGCCAGATGGTTTGCCCTGATGGGGGCCCGATCAGGGCCAGGACAGCTGGGGGGAGGGGTTGTAAATGATTGGCCAGTGGACCCCACCCCTGACTGGGTGGGGGGCTGATTGGGGGTAGGGCCGGCCATAGGGAGGGGCTGTGGGCCAGCCGGCCCCTGAATGGGGCAGGGGGAGCTGATGGGGGTCAGCAGCCTGGGGGAGGAGCCATGGGTGGTTGGCTGGCCGGCCCTGCCCCTGATCAGAGTCGGGGGGGGGGGCTGATTTGGGGAGAGCTGCCTGGGGGGAGGGGCTGCAGACCGATCAGGATGGTGGGGGCCCATTGGGGGCAGGGCCAGCTAGGGGGAGGGGCTGTAGGAGGTTGGCCAGCTGGGCAAACAGGGGCAGGGCTGGCTGGGGGGAGGGGCTAAGGGAGGTTGGCCATCAGCCCCACCCCCTGATCAGGCCTGTTCGCTGGCCGGTTTGCTGGCCACAGTGGGTGTCATAGCAACTGGTCATTCTGGTCATTACAGCATTCCAGTTGCTGGCTTTATATATATACTAGGGGCCCGGTGCACGAAATTCGTGCACTGGGGTTAAGGGTCCCTCAGCCCAACCTGCCCCCTCTCACATACTGGGTGCCCTCAGGGGATGTCCTACTGATGGCTTAGGCCCGCTCCCCACGCTCCTTTGTGGGAGGCAACTGGGCTGATCAGGGGAAGGCACCGGCCCCATCACCCCACTGCTGCAGCCACTACCAGTCACCACAGCCACGAAGGTGTTTTCATCAACACGGACTCCAGTCCCTTCACCAAGAAAAAATGACAACTTTCTTTAGGCATTTTCAAGATGTGTCTTTCATATGATATGCTTTTTTTTTTTTTTTAATCCTCACCTGAGGGTATGTTCCCATTGATTTTTAGAGTGTGGAAGAGAGAGGGAGAGACAGAGAGAAACATCAATGTGAGAGGGACACTTTGATTGATTGCCTCCTGTATGAGCCCTGACCATGGGCACCAGGCTGGGGGGCATGCAGGGACCCCTGGGCCGCACGCAGTGGTGGCCCCCAAGGGTCTCCACACACCCCAGAGGCCAGCAGCCAGCCCCCCATCATGTGCGCCAGGCTGGGGGAGTGGACCCAAACTACCTCTTGGTGCTGGAGCATTCCCAAGCGGCTGGGGGCACAATGGTGACAGGGGATGTTTCCACCCCGCCCCGCCCCCAGCCCCTTGGCTCCTGTACCTATAGGCTCAAAGTGGCCAGGGGGTGTTCTGGGAACCCTGCCACTTAGGACCTAAGCAAGGGGCCTACAGGCTTGGACTGGCCTGGGTCCTGAGGATGTTTGCGGGACCCAGCCCCTTGGCGCCTGCACCCTTAGGCTCCAAGTGGCCAGGGGGCATTCTGGGACCCTGCCGCTCAGGACCTAAGTACAGGCCTACAGGCTCTGATTCGCCTGGGTCCGGAGGATGTTTATGGGACCCAGGCTGCTCAGGACCTAAGTGCAGGCTTACAGGATCTGAGAGGCTTGGGTCTGAAGGATGTTTCCCAGACCCCAGACTGCTGCAAGTGTTTGGGGGCGGAAACATTCCCGCCCCGCCAAGCCTCCCAGTGGCCAGGGGGAGTTCTGGGGTCCCCGCGGCTCAGGACCTAAGCGATCCCGCCTGGGTCCGGAGGATGTTTATGGTACCCAGGCTGCTCAGGACCTAAGCACAGGCCTACAGGCTCTGAGCGGCTTTAAGTCCCAGACCCCAGACTGCTGCACGTGTTTGGGGGCGGAAACATTCCCGCGTCGCTATGGCGACACGGGAATGTTCCCGCCCCGCCAAGGCTCCCTGGGGTCAGGGGGCGTTCTGGGGCCCCTGCCACTCAGGACCTAAGCGCGGGCCTATAGGCTCTGAGCGGCTTTAAGTCCCTGACCCCAGACTGCTGCACGTGTTTGGGGGCGGAAACATTCCCGCGTCGCTATGGCGACACGGGAATGTTCCCGCCCCGCCAAGGCTCCCAGTGGCCAGGGGGCGTTCTGGGGCCCCTGCCACTCAGGACCTAAGCGCGGGCCTATAGGCTCTGAGCGGCTTTAAGTCCCTGACCCCAGACTGCTGCGCGTGTTTGGGGGCGGAAACATTCCCGCGTCGCTGTGGCGACGCGGGAATGTTCCCGCCCACCAAGCCTCCCAGTGGCCCAGGGGAGTTCTGGGGTCCCCGCGGCTCAGGACCTAAGCGATCCCGCCTGGGTCCGGAGAATGTTTATGGGACCCAGGCCTACAGGCTCTGAGCAGCCTGGGTCCGGAGGACGGTTACAGGACTCAGGCTGCTCAGCACCCGCATATGCAAATTAACCGCCATCTTGTTCGTTCTGATTGGCTGTGGGCGTAGCGAAGGTGCGGTCAATTTGCATGTTTGGGTATTATTAGGTTATATATATATATATATGATTAGCTGATTAACCAGCAAAGAGTTTTCTTAGATTAATAAAAGAAATAGGAAAAGGTTCATTTAGTCACTGTTTTTAAAATTATAAACCTCCCAGTTTTGTTTAATTGGGCCAAGCACCTGCATATCATTTTAGGATAATTACCTACTACTTCCGCTTTACAATTACATATAATAGTTTGTGTTTTATTTATTTTATTAATGCCTAGTGCTTATGCTAATTTTAGGAACTAAAGAGTTTGCCTCAAGCAGATGTTATTATAAGAGTAAACTCTTCCAACTTTCTTCAATAATAGGGAGAACTTAAGTGGTTGGAGGTATAAGATAACAAATCAGTGGTACCCATCATAGATGCTAAGAAATTCTGATGTCTTCAGAGCATCTGAATGAGGTCATCAATATACCCACCTCACCAACAACCATTTAATCACCATAACAAATTGATTATCACTAGTATTAGTGAGCAACAATTATGTCCTAAGAGCCTTAAATGCATCAAGTCATTTAACCTTTATAACATCACCAGTAGGCTGACTCTATTCTATTCCCATCCTGAAGACAAGGAACCATGGGGCTTGCTGAGAAGGACTAATAACTTACTCCAGGTCACGTAGCTACTAAGAAGCAGAATGAGTCTGCCTATCCCAACCCTAAGCTCTTCACCACTCTGCTATACATGGTGTTTGCAATGATTAAAAATACAAATTTGAAGAGCATCTCTGAGCATAGAGTGCTCTTTCTGTCACTATGACCTTTCTCAAGGTGTTGAAAAATAAGACTGTGTACTAAGTTTTAACTTTATAAAGACTGAGAGCCTTAATAATAAATCTTCTCTCTTGGAATTTATTTGTGCTTATCAATTATTCATGCAGCATGTGGTGGTTGATGAGATCCTCAATTCATACAAGCACATTGAGTCCCTTAATCATTGATCATGAAACAGCACACGACTAGTCTACCCTTGTCTCCAGCTCTAACTTTCCACTTCAATTAATGCCGTTTCCAGACATACCACTGTACCTATTAAAAAATAAGTAATTGTTTTTTTGCAGGGCTGTGTAATTTAATTGAACCAGGATATGTTTCTCCTTTACAGACTAATTAGTTCCTCAGCTGCTCTTCTGTGTGATGAGAATATTAGGACTCCAAATAGATACAAATCCATCAGCATGGCTGGCTATGTAGGCTGGGTGAGCAGCAGGATGCTTGCCCATTGTTCAGAGCTGGAACTTGGCAGTAGGAGATGGAACAGACATATTTCCAGTGTTGGAATCTCTCCTAATACTTGTGCTATGTGGCCATTCATTTCCAAAGGGCCAGTGGAATCACTTCATCTCCTACCTGGGCATTTGTTTCATCTTCATGCTGCTTTAACTTCTGATCATCCTCACATTGAGCTGAAATCTGACACATGAACTGTTTACTTTGTGGCTATAATAAGCCTGACAAAAGCTACCTGATTAGAGTGGGATTAAGTGATTTATTCATTTCTGCCCCAGCCTTTGAGCTGACCCAGCTGGCATCAAATGACACAGAGGTGAGCATTCCCTCCCAAGCCCTGCCCTATTGCAGAGGTTTGAGCAAAGAAAGCTGTCTTTGATTTAAGCCACTAAGGTTTGGGGTGGTTTGTTATACAGCAACAACTAACTAAAGCAAAGTAACATAATTTTTATCATTCATTTGTCATCCATTCAGTAATTATTTATCAAGCATCTACTATGTGTTGGGGCTGTTCTAGTTGCTGGGTATTTAGCTGTGAGAAAGAAAAGTCTTCCTCGTGGAGATTATATTGTAGTAGGGTGATAACAAATAAACAGAAAGAGATTATAAATATTGATCACTAATGCTGGAAAGAACATAGAGATTGACAGAGGTGGGGAAGGATGCTACTTTATTTGGAACAAAGACCTCCATGAAATCAATGAGCAAATCAAGTTGATATCTGGGGCCAGAGTGCTCTAGGCACGAGGGAAGCAAGTACAAATGTCCTGGGATACACCAGCATAGGTCTGGTGTACCCCAGGAAAAGCAAGGGAGCTGAGGTGACTGCAGTGCATGGGGCAGAAAGAAAAATGAGAAGAGATTGATTTTGTCAGAATGGATGCTAGAAGCCAGGTTACATAGGGCCTTGAGGAGTCTGCATTGCTCTGTGAGTGAGATGGGAAGCAATGGGGGATGAGGGAAGTAGTGACTTGGAATGACTTACTTTAGACAGAGATTGATGAGGACCAAGGGTGGAGTCAGAAAGACACAGTAGGAGGTCACTACCAACAGTGGAGGGGTGAGTGGATGGTTGCCCTGGGAGGCTAGCAGCAGGTAAGCTATAAGAAGTGATCAGGTTGCCATCATGATTATGGAATAATGTTGTTATTGTTGGAAATGTACATTCACATACACTATACAGTCAAACCTCCCAGCATTCCTCAGAAGAGTTACTGTCATTAGTGTGGTTAGTGAACATTCTTTGGATATAAAGATGAAGAAATGGAAGCTCATAGAAAACCAAGGTCAGGCCCCAAGTCACACTATGTAGTATTTCTTTATGTCTCTTCCTACTAAGTAAGTAAGGTTAGGATTCATACCTAGACTTCCCAACTTCACATCTGTTATATTTTATTAGGTAAGTAGATAATGTTTCTCTCTTTTTTCTTTTTTATTAATTTATTTTTGTTGCATTTATTGGGGTGACATTGGTTAATAAAATTATATATAGGTTTCAGGTATATAACTCTACAATACATCATTTGTATCTTGTATTGCTTGTTTACCGCCCCAAATCAAGAGATACAGAAAGAACATTTGATAAAATCCAGCACACATTTGTAATATTGCTTTTCTGATTTAAAATTCATGTTTGGTGCATTATCAATAGAGAAATGCACAAAAAAGAAAATTAAATAATTTTTAATCCTATCTATCTATCTATCTATCTATCTATCTATATATCTATCTATATCCTACCTAATAATAGACAGATATGCATATTGACCACACCTTCGCTACACCCAAACCACGCCCACCAGCCAACCCATGCCCACCAGCCAATCAGGATGACTATGCAAATTACCCCAACCAAGAGCTGCAGAAGGGAGCAAGCCGGGGGGAGGAGAAGGGAGGGGAGAAGGAAGGAGAGCAGGCAGGCTGGCAGAGAAGGCGGGGCTGGGGAGAAGGGAGGAGAGCCGGCAGGGCCGGGGTAGAGTGCAGCAGGAAACCCTATTGCAGGATTCTTCCTGCAAGAGAAACACTAGTATATATATAAAGAGCCAGTGTCCATAACATCCAAAATGACCAAAGGCTTGAGTGAACACCATCTGTGTGTGCAGCATGCTGAGGGGGCTGAACTGCTGACCTCTCAGAGAGAGAGAGGCAGGGACTTGCAGCGGGGACTTGTGTGAGGCTGCTTCATGGCACCCCACATCCCTCCCTGACCAACCACTGCAACTCCAAGCCAGTGAAGGCTGCCTCTAAGCTGCAGCTCCAGGTCCCTCGCCCCCACCCCAGGTCTGAGAGCGTGGCTCTGGGCAGGGACGCCCAGGGGTTGGGAATGTGGCATGATGGGCTGGCGCAGTGTTGGGGGACTGTTTACACCACCAAGTTCCCAGCTTCCATTCTGGCCCACACATCCCTCCTCCCTTCCTTTGGCAGCCCAGCTCCTGCCTATGTGCTTGCCAGGCAGGCCTGACTATACCAGGGAGTGAACCATGGCAATCGGGACAACCAGTTCCTGTGATAGGATGGCCGGGCTGTGGTGATTCACGGGGAGATGAGGCCTAAGGGGCACACACAGCTCTCGGGGGACAGGGGCGGCCGGCTAAGCTTCAGTGGGGTCAGCAGGAGCCCGAGGCCACCCCAGCCCCCATAGGTCCCTGGCCAGACGGTGGCTCAGCAGTGAGCAGTGTCTCCATGCACGGAGCCTGGGGGCGGCCACAAGCTGCTACAACCCCATCCCCTGCTTCAGGGAGGAGGAGGAGGCTCACGGCCACTGGAGCCCTAGGCTGCACCACCTGTGCCGCCACCTGCTGGGCTGGCAGGGTCCAAAGAGGGCGAGCTGCTCCAGTCCCCTGATGGTGGAACAGGGAGGAGGGTGCTGGGTACAGGGAGGGGACCTCAGGCAGGATGCTCCCGGCGCAGGGAAGGGGCCTGACCTGGGCCTGGTGGGAGCTTAGGAAGTCTGGCTAAGCAGGCGCTGGTTCATACCAACTCTTACTCTGCCATCTTCCTCCAGCTCTCCAAGCCAGCCCCCCTGACCCACCTGCCTGGAGGAATGGGCTCTGGGCGACCTCCCCGAGTGCAGACTGTAGACCCGTAGATCTCGAGAAAGAGTGCCCAGCGGGGCCCGGGTGGGGGCCAGTGCAGAACTACCAGGGCATAGTTGCTTCAATGTCTCGGTGAAGTTTGCAACAGACCCAAGGAGGGAACTGAGAGGGGAAAGGCTGGGAGGCATGAATTCCCAGCACTTTAGCCACTTGAAAACAGCCCCACTTAGAATGTGAGGAGGCTGTACATTTAGCTGAGAAGTGAGGGGGATGAACCCCACCGTCACTGGGCTCCTGTAGGTCTGAGGCCCAAGTGTCCACCACAACAAGGAAAAAATGAAGGGAGGGGCCAGAGGAAGGGAGGACAATTGAAGGAAACGGTGTCTAGGCTTTCCCCAGCCCCCTCTCTCTTTTTGCTGCCTACAAAAGCCCCAGGCCCAGCCACAGTTCTGTCTCTACCTTTTAGTCCCCTATTCTCCAACCACAGAGAAAAGAAAAAAGGAAGGAGTCCATGCTGCCTTCAGAAAGTATCTATATACCTGATTGGCCAGTTGCCTCCTGCAGAGGGGAGGCTAGACTATGGCTTTGGCCCCCTCCCCATGGGGAGCGGGCTTAAGCTGTTAGTAGGAAATCCCATAAGGGCTCCCGGAATGTGAAAGGGGGCAGGCCGGGCTGAGGGACCCCCCTCCCCCTTCCAGTGCACAAATTTTCATGTAGCGGGACACTAGTCTATAATAATAAAAATGTAATATGCTAATTAGACTGGATGTCTTTCGGGATGACCTTCTGGATGAAGCCAGGGCTGCAAGGGAAGCCCAGGTCCCGGGTACCAGAGGGAAGCTGGTGCTGGCAGCCAGGGGAAGGAAGGCCTACTCTTGCACAAATTTCATGCATAGGGCCTCTAGTTACTCTATAATATCATTGTTGGCATTTTAGTGTGAAGTCACACTATATTTTTACAACTTTTACATATTATGTATTATATTATATAATTGCTCAATAAGCAATATTTTCATATAACAATGTTTCACAATATTTCTTCATAAGTTTGAAATTATGTAATATTGTTAAGAGTGTCTGTATGGTCCCCTTGTACTATTATTCATTTAATCCTCCATATTAGAGATTTGAAAAATACTAATGTTTGCTTCCATAAGCAATCTAAGATGAATACAAGTCAAAATTTTGCTGTTATAAGCAATTCTATCTTTCATGATAAATTCCTAGAAATGAAGTTCCTGGATCAAAGATTACACAAAGGTTTCTTTTAGAAAAACACTAACATCACTCTCTACAACAGTTATAATATTGAGTTCCTAACATCAGGAGTTTGGAAGTGTCTCATTCTCTGGAATTCCATTAATACTGAACATTACATTCATCTCTGCCAATGGGAAAGAAAAAATGGTTGATCAAAGCATTAGCTACAACAGCAAAAATCAGACAAGCCAAACCCTCTACATATTGGACAGTAGGAAATTAATTCTATTAATTGTGGGATATTCAAACAATATAATGTTATCCTGACACATTTGAAGTAGGCATGCCCGAGAGCTTTATTCCCTTTTACTGTCATGTCAGTTATGATGTAAACAAGTGTTTCTCAAAGTGCAGGGTAGATACACACCTGGTGGTCCTGAGATGGTTTTTGGTGCTACACAGAGACAGTGTCATTCATGTAAAGTTAAATCAAATAGTGAGACGTTTAGCCCCTTTAAATTCCCTTTCAATTTCTGTGGTGCTAACCTTCAGTTTTTTCTAATGCCAATAAGCTCCCTTTTGATAAAAAAGAGAGGGCTTATTATTAATAATTATTAATTTTGAATAGTAAGAAAATAGTTAAAACCAACAAAACAAAGTATTATTTGTTTGATATTGTTTCCAATATTTTACCTTTATTAACATGTTTATAATCTTCACAACCATGTCTAATAACCTATACCAGTGGTCGGCAAACTCATTAGTCAACAGAGCCAAATATCAACAGTACAATGATTGAAATTTCTTTTGAGAGCCAAATTTTTTAAACTTAAACTTCGTCTAATGCCACTTCTTCAAAATAGACTTGCTCAGGCCGTGTTATTTTGTGGAAGAGCCACACTCAAGGGGCCAAAGAGCTGCATGTGGCTCGCAAGCCACAGTTTGCTGACCACTGACCTATGCAAATGTAAAACTGTTGTTCTATTACATTGTAAATTTTTGTGCAGTCACAGTATACATACAGCAAATGAAACTACTATTTAGTTTTTAATAAATATATTTAGGCTTAAAATGAATTGATTAAAAGAACATCAATTAAATAATAGTACCTGGTTATATAGAGACTAGAGGCCGGGTGCACGAAATTCATGCAGGTCCCTCAGCCCAGCCTGCCCCCTCTCACAGTCCGGGAGCCCTCAGGAGATGTCCTGCATGTTGTTCTCTCTGGCTCTGGGGTTGGGTGTGGGCCACCCTGTCTGTTGTTCTCTCAGGCTCTGGGCCCATAACAGGCCCCTCCTCCTGAGCTGGTTGTGACCATTACAGAGTCCTGGCCTAATTTGCATATTCTATCTCTCTCTCTCTCTCTCTCTCTCTCTCTCTCTCTCTCCATATGTGTGTGTGTGTGTGTGTGTGTGTGTGTGTGTATATATATATATATATATATATATATATATATATATCATGCAAATGGTAGGCAAAAAATAGAAGTTTGAGAACCAGAGCTCTAGACTTCTCAAAATATAATATGCATTCTATTCACCTAAAAAGCTTTTTAAAATACAAAGCCTGACCCAGTAGGTGTGGGGTGGGCCAAGGTTCTGCATGTTTAACTAGCTCCCAGATGTGCCATGTCACTGGTCTGTGGACCCAACTTTGGAAGACTGAGGGTCCAAGAGCTATTGTCCAAAGCTGTCCAACGGGTGAGGACAGTGAGGGGAGGGAAGAGTTGAACCCTAGTTACTTGCCCTCTGGTGCAACATTTATTGCATATAAGGCTAACTCAGCAGTAATACTGATGCAAAATAGCCATCACTAGTTTATCTGAAGAAACTCATGGAACTCCTATATTTTCCCACTGATGCTCAAGCAGGAAAAATTTAAAACCACTTTGTTTTAGTCCTCAACTCATCTCTGTTGATTTTTAGAAAGAGTAAAAGGGAGAAGGGAGAGACAGAGAGAAACATCGATGTGAGAGAGACACATCACATGCCCCAATCAGGCAAAGATTGAACCTGCAACCCAGGTACATGCCCTTGACTGGGAATTGAACCTGTGACCCTTCGGTGCACAGGCCAATATTCTAACCACTTACCCACACTGGCCAGGGCTAAAGTCACTTTTAAAAACACAGATCCTCCAAACACTATAATTTACATCAGCTCCAAACAATTATTTCTCTTCTATTGAATGGAACAGATTTCTTCCAGTCAGAACCTGCAACATATAATTTAAGCAAATGCAAGGAAATCAGATTGCCCTCCCCCTTTTAAGAGAGTAATTAGGACAGTCATTTCTTAATTACTTTTTAGTCGAATCTCTTCATTCCTTACTCACCTTAGTGAGTCAGATGCCTTCAGATTGTAATAAAAACTCCTATTTTCCTGTTAGACAATCAGACCCATTCCCCCCCTTTGGCACTGAACTTGTCAGCTACAACCAGGTGACATTACACCACTGCCTACAGCCAAAGTCAAGCAGCTATTCGTGTCCCGCAGCCATCACGTCTCCTTTATAAAATATTCATTCACATTCTGGCATCCTTTATTCAGCTGCCGAAAATTAGTTGAGAAACCTTCGAGTCATCAGCATGCAGTCTCTGCCCATAGGAGCACATATATCAGTGCGTCTACAATTCATCTTGAGGGGAGCAGGGACAGGGCCCTCGTACTTTTGTCAATAGTTTTAAAAATGATTAGGAAAACATCGCCCGGCACTACCTTCAGACCATCTTGGCTTTCGTTCAGCCACAGTTGAGAGAATGAGATCATAGACTTTGGAAAGAAACCTTTTTTTGGTAGAAAAATATATAGAACATCTATAAGCATTTTAGGCTGTGCTGGGCTGGGCAGCTCTATGGCAGGCTGCTATCTCCCGAGGGGACCAGGATTTCCTCAGGTCTGGGTGACTCTTCCCATGTGCTGCCCATCCTTCCTGGAGCAATGGTCTGTGGCAGGGGCAGACACACCAGAGGAAAGCAGACCCATGCAAGACTCAGACCTGCCAGACGCTTCCCCAGGGACATTGGCCAAGGCAAGTAGACGCCAAGTCAAAGGTCAGAACAACGGCAAGGGGGCAGGTGCCTGGAGGAGAGGGGGGCAGGGCCATTCCTTCAATCAACCACCTTCACTACCGTTTCCGCCCATTCTCTTCTGCGTCCACTGCGGAGACTGAGTGTGGAACTCCATGCCCATGAATTCTAGGCTAAGGTCGGTCCAGGTGTCCCATTTCCTCCTCTTCTGTGGGCATTCTTCCTTCTGTGCTTGAAGGCACTTTTTCTGGCCTAACACCAGAAACACTGACATTACTCTCAAATTTAAATAATTACTGACTCCAATATAATATAGAAAATACTAAACTGGTGCCGAGAAGTGAGTGCATTCCTGCTTCTTTCTTTGGGAACTTTTCCTGGGGGCAAATGCTGTCCATACAGCAGCATCTAGTCACCAGTGAGTGCCCAGGGATCTTCTAAATGGTGAACGAGTCAGCTAAGATGTGCGGGGAAGTTCACGTGCAACTCATTTTTCATACAGAATGCACGGCCTTAGAACAAGGCAGATAAATTCTTCCCATTTCCCTCAGGCTTGGGACCTGTGTTTAGAATGTGCTGTTTTTGCAGAACTTACATTAATAGGCGTGACCTTCCAATGACTTGCCCCCATTCTCATAAATTTGTTCTGTTTGCTAATAGTGCCCCAGTGAGAGACACTCTGGAAGTTTCTAACATGAAAACCCACAAACTTGGCATGATTTTATCATTCTAGGGCATCTATTAAAAATAAAATAAACAGGGACTGAAACTGACCAGGATGCCTTTGTGTTTTGATGGTGTTTGGGAGTTACCCGTAAAGTATGTTTTAGAGTTAAAACCCCCCTTTCTTCCCCAACTGAATTCTTTGGTGGGATGTAACCAGCAGACACGCCCTGACAAGATCCTGGAGGCTTCCTGCCCACCCAGCTCTGGGCAGCACGGCTGCTGGACAACAGAACGCCCAATGCCCCTCAGAGCCCACACTGTGAACTAACATTCCTGTTGTTCAGTTCTTTCTATTTTGTTTTGTTGTTGTTGTTGTGCATGGCATTGGAGGTGTAGCAGCAGGAACTGGATAGGGAGGTAGTATTTCAAACACAGACAGAATGGCTCTCTCCCCTCTAACACGTCAGCTCATCTGTGAGAACCTGCCGGCCACTGGCGTCAGCCCGCACCTTCGGGTTCACAGCTGTGTTCGCACTCCTAAAATAAAGCGAATACGCTCCCTACACTCGGTGTTAAATTCCACTGGCGGCACCACCTGGTTGAGCTACATTATCTGGTGAAGCTTCCCTCCCTGGTATGCAAGCCACCTGTCTTCAGGGACCCTGTCTGTTTTCTTCATTCGATGCCCAGTATTTTGTGCATTGTAGATACTCAAAAATATTCTTTGAAGAAGTAAATGAGAGTTGGCTACACACCTCCAAGTCCATTCTGCAACTGGCTCAGCCTGTTGAGAAAGCTTCTTAGCCACATGATGAGTCACTGACTGTGTTTTAACTCTTTGGTGGGTGTTCATGGCATTCCACATCCTAGCTAGCCAATCCCACAATCACCGTGTGCTAGAGGCTACTCTATGGAAACAGTCCAGGGTAGCAGTAAGGGTCAGTGGGGTGTCCTGTTCAGCCCTGGTTCAAATCACAGCTCCACTTACCCGGGCTGTGCTGGTTGGAGAAAGTTATGCAGCATCTCTCATCCTCACTTTCTTCATCTGTTAGAGAAATCATAGCAAAAACTTGGTTCTTGAGAGGAATGAATGTATTCACACATGCGCAACTACTGTGTGGAACAGATGTGAACGTTGTCATAATCAGAATCCCCTGTTATTTTTTTCCTGTTGTCCTTTTAGAATTTACTCTCTGGGAATAATCTTCCCTTGCTCCTTATTAACCTTTTGCACTCGGATGTCGAGTGTGACTCGACACGGTTAGCATCGGTAGCAGGAATCGAGAAAAAAGCAAGCGAGTGCAAAGGGTTAAAAGTGGAAAGTCAGTCCCTGTCTTCAAGACAATCAGAGTTTATGTCGAGAAAGAGATAAAAGGCTGGATGGAAGGATAGCAGACCCCGCTTCTGCCTCCTAACTGCAAGGAATCCATCCCAGCATTTGCTCCTGTGTCTTCACGGAGCACCCCTCACTGAGATTGGGCAGGGGGTACCTCGCCATCATTCTTTTTACAAAATTATCTCTGTAATCACCTTAATTTCTACATTGGAGAAGGGGTGTGAAGCAGGTTCTTGACCCTTTCCTTTAAAAATCTCCGTAAGCAGCTCACACTCATTATAGTATCTGATATCTATTCTACTGACAACTTAGACAAAACTAAAGCAGAAAGAGTCTCATTATATACCCATTCCACCTGTTAAGCTCTTTTCATAATAGTCACAAAGCATTGAAGGGTGTGTGTAGAGCTGAGAATGAATCCTTAATAACTTAATCACTGACACAGAAGGCAAGATTTCCAAGGATTGGAGATGCAATCCCAGCTGATTTTCTAATTGAGCAGAAAAAAAGCAGTGGAGGCTAGACCCATGCTCTTGCCTCTGTACCTCACCTGACTTTAGGAAAATGATCCCATAGCTCCATCACTGACCTCCCTCCCACTGCACTACAGCCACGTCTGCCTTTGCCCTCCCCCCTCTGGCTGACAGCCAGGTCAGTCAGCAGGTATCTGAGGTGTGATCTAAGGTGAAAAGACAGCCCTAGCCAGTTTGGCTCAGTGGATAGAGCGTCAGCCTGCAGACTGGGGGGTCCCAGGTTTGATTCCAGTCAAGGGCATGTGCCTTGGTTGCGGGCACATCCCCAGTGGGAAGTGTGCAGGGGGCAGCTGAATCGATGTTTCTCTCTCGTTGATGTTTCTGGCTCTCTATCCCTCTCCTTTCTTCTCTGTAAAAAATCAATAAAATATATTTTTAAAAAAAAAAAAATAAAATAAGGTGAAAAGATAACCAGAAAAACATAGCCACACAGCCATGCTCCTGGCCAGGGCAAAACTGCCCATGGTTACAGACAGACAGACCCTCGATGCCTCATGGATGATATAAGTGTGGGGCGAGCTCTTCAATGCTATTTTAGTTCCTAGTTTCCTCTGTGTGTGTGTGTGTGTGTGTGTGTGTGTGTGTGTGTGTGTGTGTGTGTGTAAAAAGATATGCAAATCAATAGCAATAAAAATAACTATGTAAGCCTACAGAGTAAAAAATATATTTTTGTAAATCCACTTTCCTGTTTTGGTATAGTATGATTATGCAACAATACTGGCAAAAATTTGGAGGCTAAAATGGCATTTTCAACCTTCAAAGGCAGCCGGGTTCAGGTTTGGGAAATAATGAATGCTGAAGTTGTGTTTAAGAGGCCACAGAACATCGTCATTGAGAGCATGTGCTTCAAAGACAGACCAGGTGGGATAACATTTCCTAAGGTCGCCATACCTCCGTTTTCTCACCTGTAAAATGAGGTCAGTCATCGTAGAACTTTCGTCAAGATTGAATGAGTATGGAGAACTTTGAACTGGATCTGAGACATGGCTGACGCTTGATCAGGTTAGCCAGTGTCCCCCGTGGGGAAGCACTTCCTTTCCCAGGTGTGCTGTTCTTTATTCTCTCCCATCCCACATTCTAAATGAAAGCAATGATAGTGCTAACACTAATAAATTAATAACAGCAGCACGTGCAAACTGCACTGAATATGTTATTCACTATGGTTGGTGTTTTCATATAGCTTCTGTCTTAATTTTCAGTCTAAGGGGGAGAAATCATTAGTCCAGAGTCTAACTTTTTACAGCAAAGAAAACTATGATTCTTGGGCAGTGTACCGAAAGGCAAGTAGCAGATCTGAGATATGAAGACTGGTTCCTCTGATTCCAAAGCTTCTATTTTTAATCCCTGTGCTCCATTGCCTAAATCTTCCATTATAGGTTATTTTCCAAAAGCAATTTATAGTATATTCACACAAGGAACACTGTACAGTTATAAAAAGTGGTGTTACAGAAGTATGATTAGTTATATGAACAGAGACACAAGATATAATCTTTGAAAAAGAAACAGGTTGCAACATAGAACATATACTTAAAAAATGCAAATGTGTGTATACTCAGAAAAAATGAACCTCTATAGAAAAGTGAATAATGATTATTTATGAATGAAGAATTGGGGCATTGTATTTTAGAGAGCTGTTTATTTTATAAAAACATGAATTTGCATTGGAAATCCAGTTATACTTTTTCCTTTCAATCACTTTATTTTGTATTTTGCAGTATGAAAATGCACATAGCCATTTAGAAGCATGCGTCAACAAAATATTTTATAAAATGGGGAAAGGTTATAAACATGCTCTTCATGGTGATACCAGTTTTGGTAATTAAAAATAAGCAGTGTTGTAAATATTACCAAAGCAACATATTATGTGGTGGAAATCTCTGAATATGGAATTCAGAGTGATTTTTATTTTTTCTCATGCTCTCTGATAGTTTTCTAATTTTCTGGAATTAGAAAAATGTGATTAGAGTGTTCATTCTAATTTGCAACCTGTTGCCGCAATAACCTACCTAAATGAGGTATATGTTGCCTCCAAAACCCAAATTGGCATTGTGCTTTTTTTCTGGGTGACAGGAGGAGCCAGATGCAACAACTTAACCTCTACTTTAGAAGGGATATCTTGACACGTCCCACACACTTGATCCCTAGAAATTTCACACAGGTGGAGGGCCCCTGGGTATTAGTTTATTCCTATCCTCTGACACTCAAATGTCTACCAATAGGTCTAGAATGGGTGCTGCTTTTTGCTCACTGGGTCCAATCAGCATGCTGTCATCAATGCAACAGACCAGTGTGATTTCCAGTGGAAGGGAAAATGTCAGTCAAGATTCCTGAAAATTCAATTATGACACAGGACTGAAGAGTTGACAGACCTCTCAGGTAGGAGGGTGAAGGTATATTGCTGGCCTTGCCAGCTGAAAGCAAATTGTTTCCGGTGGACCTTCTGGACAGGTCTGCAGGAAACAGTGTTGGCCAGATCAATAGCTGTATGCCAGGTAGCAGGGGATGTGTTCATTTGCTCGAGCAATGAAATCACATCTAATCTAGCAGCTGCAACTGGAGTCACCACCTGTTAAGCTTATGATAACCCACTGCCATTCTCCAAGGTCCATTTGGCTTCTGCATGGGCCACACAAGAGACTTGAATGGGGCTGTACTGGGAAAAGTTCTTGATTGTAGTGCTAATGCCTCCAGGGATGCAGTATTACTTTTGATTTACTGTGTTCCTAGAGTAGAGACAGTTCTTGTGGCTTCCACATGGCCTTCCCACCATTGTTGCCCTTACTCCATAGGCAGGAAACCAATGTGGGCATCTCCCAGCTGCTATGTCTATTCCAATTATGCATTCTGGAACTGGGTTAATCAACACAGGATGGACTAAGGGGTCCACTGGTTCCACACTGAGCTGGATGTGAGCTAAAATTTCATTGACTCTGACTGAAGAGCTGCAGTCTCAATAATCCCAAAAATGTCTGGTTGTTTCTTTTGTCCTGGGCACTGCTACCCTGGTTGAAGGCTCTTGGTCTCTTTGGGGAAGGCTGAGAGAAAGATAATAGTATCTATCTATCTATCTATCTATCTATCTATCTATCTATCTGTCATCTATCTATCACCTATCTATCATTTCACTGTCTAAGGGTTGCCCAGATGGCTATAAAACATTGTTCTGGGTTGTCTATGAGGGTGTTTCTGGCAGAGATTAGCATTTGAATCAGTAGACTGAGTGCAATGGGCATCACTCAATCTACTGAGAGCCTAAATAGAATTAAAAGGTGGGAGAAGGGGGAATTCGCTCTCTCCACTTGAGTGGAGAAATTCAGCTCCTTTTGCCCTTGGCCATTGGCACTTCTGGTTCTTGGGCTTTCAGAGTTGGACTGTTCCCTGATTCTCAGGCCTTTGAATTCAGACTGAATTACAGCACTGGCATACCTGGTCATCCAGTTTACAGATGTCAGATTATGGGACTTCTCAGCCTCCATAACTGAGTGAGCCATCTATTAAAAAAAATCTCCTCTTATATATTCATATATATCCTGTTGGTTCTGTTGCTCTGGATGACCCTGATTTTACAGAGGCTGGGAAGTGTAAGATCAAGGCACCTTCAGAACCAGTGTTCTGTGAGAGCCCATTTCCTTGCTTGTAGATGGCTATCTTTTCATTGTATTTTCACCTGGCAGAATGCAGAGAGAAAAGCAAGCTCTTCTTATAAGGGCACTAATCCTATTCATGAGGGCTCCATCCTCATGACATAATTATCTTCCAATGGCTCTATGTCAAAATACCACCACATTGGGATTCATATTATAACATATGAATTCTGAGAAAACACAAACATTTAGTACCTAGCAGGAGGTAAGAGGGGGAAGTTAAGCTCTAGACAGATTTCTGATGAAAATGGGTATTGGAAGAGATTGTGTATCTGTCTGTACAGTTAGTACACCCCCAAATGAACTTCAGATGGTAAGTCTGCTTTGGGGAATAGGTGAACCTGGGCTGAAATATATAAACCTACTTTGAAACATACCAGTTAACAACCACACATATATATTTACTTGACTGACAATATTATTTTATTGGGACTTGCATTTCATAATTTATACATATTGTTGAGTGGTGATAAATTTTAGATGAACTCTGACAAGCACCATCTACAGCATTTCTCTAGTTAGTAAGCTGAATAGTTGCCTATCCAGGAAATGCATTCTATTCTCCCTTCAAAGGAGAACAATTTAATGAGTGGCAGAGGACTTGTTTTATGTGTGAAAAACACTTAGGTTGATTTGCCTGCCACACCTTAATTTCAACCCAGATTGTGTGTTATTTTAAAATTGTTTCCAAACCACACAGGTGCCATTTCTCAAAATGAGTTGGAACATAATTAATTACTCATCAATGACTAAGAAAACTTTTCTTAGTCTTCCTTCCTCTACATAAAGGTTGACATTCGTTTTAGTACAGCACAATTTTGAGGCTTGGTTTTAAGCTTCCTAATGGCATTTGGAAATAATTGTTATGCTTTCTATAACTGGATAATAGAAATAGGAGATGTTGGTTTATCTCTAAATAAGATAAACATTATCATTGTTCTCCTATTTCCCTGAAAAGTATAGTGATTAAGAAAATGTTGGATTGAGAAGAGGCAGTATAAATATTTTACAGTTCTAATTGGACTAGATTGTAGATGAGAATCTTCCAATCTGTACCATTCTTTGCTGATCTCAAAGTCCTTATATCATTTGGGCCTTACATCACCTTGAAAACCAGAAAAATTGTTTTTTATATCCATGATTTATAGAAATAGAAACTGACATTCTGAGTGACTAAGGGGCTGGCTCAAGGTCACACCGCTAGAAGAGTTGAATGTGGGTATGCTAATTCAATTGAATCTAAAAATGTTTAATTTACAATATTTTTATAAATGTTTAAAAAGTTAAAAGTGGGCCTGTAGAAAGATAATTTTGTTCCAGCACTGAGTCTCCCACTTTAGCTGGGAAGTTGCAATAATAAACCAGTCTCCTCTGATTACAAATGACAGAAAAACAAACAAACAAACAGGGGAGAAAAAAAAAAAAAACACGCAAACCTGGCTTAGGCCCAAATGGGAATCAATCACTTAAGTAATGTTAGGTCCACAGGTGACACTGCCCTCAGACTGGACTTGATCAAGAGGCATAAATGCTATCATGACAAATCTATTTCTCTCCATCTCAGATTTATCTTCTATATTGTTGGCTTTAGTTTCAGGTTACAAGTGGAGACACTTTGCCATTACAGGGCCAAAGAGAGAACACACTTTGCAAATACTAGCCTAAAGGCCAGGACTGACTGTGATTGGATGACTTGGATCATGTGCCCAACCCTGGACCAATCATATTGGACAGAGAGATGAAATTACACTTACTAGCTAAATCTATGTCTCCATCCAAACCATGTGAATTGAAAATGGAGAAGAGGTTTCCCCAAAAGGTTCAGGGAGCCCTTACAAAGAGAAGGATGGTGGATAATAGATCCAAAAAACAGGAGATATCTACTACAAAGTTATGATACTGAGACAATCGTGCTTGATCTCCCAGAAGGTCTTTTCTTTCTTTTTTTTTTTTAACTAAAACACATGGTTAAGCAGTGATTAAGTTGCAACATGGAAATTTATAATTGATCTATCAGTTAATTAATCTGTACTATTTCCGACTAAATGCCATTCATCGATGTTGCTTTACTGTATCCTCTCTAGCAGGCTTCTGGAAGGGAAGCAGCTGATTTGAGTTCAAATCAC
This sequence comes from Eptesicus fuscus, assembly GCF_027574615.1. NCBI lineage: Eukaryota > Metazoa > Chordata > Mammalia > Chiroptera > Vespertilionidae > Eptesicus > Eptesicus fuscus. The sequence continues at coordinate 6,402,266 of NC_072484.1, read as the reverse complement.
AGCTCAGCCACTTTCCTTGACTTTGACAAATTACTCAACTTCTCTAAACCATGGTTCCTTTCCTTCATTTGTGAAGCAGAGATAAAAAAGAATACTCACTTCATGGAATTATTGGAAGAGTTACAGATAATGCATAGCAATCAGCATCCGTACCTGCTCAATAAATAGTTGATGTGGTTATTCTGATGTTGTATATTTATCATTGTTATCAATATCCCTAGCTAACTGGCACAGATCCTGACACTTAGTAAAGGATCAATAAATTAATTACCAATGAATTTCTTTGTTTCTTCCCCCTCACCCAGACTTCTCTTTACCTAGCATTCTCCCAAGAACTAAAATTGAGAGGTTCAAATGTTCTCTTTCACATAGCATTTGGGTGAATAAGCACAAAATGAAGTCTCTACAGGTTGGTGTGAGTGAAGCCCACACATATGGCTATTTGGCCACAGTTCTAATTGATCACTATAATGCTTTTAGAAAATAATTACTTTCTTTCAAACAAACTTTGAACTTGGCAAAAAGAAAAACCAATCTTGTATTCTGAATGGCTGAGCTCGCACCAATATAGAGAACAATGTTCAGAATGAAACCAAACATATAAACAACAGCAGCAGAAAACACAGGAACTCAGGTACAAGTATGCCATTGCTGGATCTCTGGGAAATTAGAAAGGTAGCCTCTTTTAATTTAATATCCTGTTGACTCTAAAGATCAGCTTCATCTGCTTTGTTCTTAAGAAAAATTTAAGTTACAGCCAGAATTATGTTTCCTGATACGTGTGTGAATGTGACCATTGTCCCTGCTCTTACTAGCAACTGTAAATTTGGTAATAAATACTTAGATACAAATCTATAATAATAAAAGCTTAATATGCTAATTAGACTGGACAGCCAAACGACCTTCTGGATGACCTTCCAGACTAAGCTGAGGCACGTTGCGGTGGCTGGGAGGGCCAAGCCCCTTGCACGAATTTTGTGCATCAGGCCTCTAGTGTTTAATAAATGCCCCAGGGGGAAGAAGAGGCAAGGGAAGTTGACTCTGGCTGTCTAAGTAAGTCATATGGATGACCAGCTTAGTATCGTATCATTGACCTTTGAAAATCCCCATTGACTGTACCACCAGGTACCTCCAATTAAGCCAGGTTTTGTGTAGCTGTAGTTGAATGTCAAGTGGATAAACAGACTCAAAGCAGGCATTGATATTGCATGCTCCCATACTAATGTGACAATATCTCAATTATTTTAGTATTGTTCTTAATATTAGAGTCTATATGTACATAGAACTTCAAGAAACAATTAAATTTGACCAGGTGATTCACTCTTTAAAACAACCCATTAAAGTCATTTTCTGTGTTCATTTTCTTGGAGATGGAACTAGTAATTCAGTGAGGTTGAATTGTAAGTTTGCTTGGCTTCTAAGAAGTAAGGAAGCCAGGCAAATGCAAATATGGAGTCAGTTTACTGTCAGAGTTCACGGGATGAGGTTGGGAGCTGGACACCACCTGTACGGTCTGGAGAATGTTACTTAACATAGTAAGCCCCAGTTTCCACCTCCATTAATGATTAAAAGGAGGCCTGCCAAGGATTCAATAAGTTAATATGTGTAGGGCATTGTTCCCTGTGCTTAGTTCCCAATAGTAGTAACTGTGAAAGCACTGCAATAATCAGTAGCCTTTGTTATCAGTTATTATTTTCATTCTCACTCCATAATTTTTGTGCAATGCTTTTTTCCGCAGTCAACAGCATGTGTTTAGTCCCTGGCATGAGCATTTTCTATAGAGAAATCCAAACTATCTTTCTTATTTCTCCAGCAAAAAATAGAGTCTGTTAAATTAGTACATGATAATAGACAAATGACAGGGAAAATCTGCTGCACTCACATAACTACTGCATTGGAGACCAGGTTTTCTGGGGCTATAGGTAGAGATAGTTGCTTAAGCTCCATTGGAAAAAAAAGTAATTTCCTTTCAGGAAGTGCATGTTCAAAATAGCCAAAGAAATGCATGTGGAGCCTCCTAGATTATTGACTCGGAAAAAAATCTTTTAAATGTCGACTATCCTCCTGAAAGTTCTCCCACAAGTTAAGTTTTTCACAACACAGTTTGGCCTCTGAAACAATCAGTTGCAAAATGTCAATCAAGAGGGATGATTCATGACCTCTACACCTGTTCCGAGGTGGAGTGAACCAGCAGCAATTACCCCAAAGCAGACATATGGTGCTTCCTCCCTCTTGGCCACTTAACTCAAAAAATGATGCTTTGAATTTGTGGGGGAAAAAAGATTTGGGTGTAACTCTTGAAAATTCACAGATTGACATACATGGGTACATATTGAAATGTTCTGATCATTAGGTTAGGAGCTGAGAGAGAGAGAGAGAGAGAGAGAGAGAGAGAGAGAGAGGGAAATACCATAAATAAATTGGCTTTTAAAAGTTGGCCATTTTTTTTAACAGTCATCTCATTACTTATAGGGTTGTTTATCAAATATGGCACATCGCTCATTTTTATGAAAACACCCAAGGCGCTTAATATCAATTCAGATTCCAGGATCTTGTCTCCAATGTCCTAAATGAATCTTGGGGCACAGGACCCTGAAGTTCTCATCTCTGAAAAGAACCCCAAGTGATACTTAGACACATTCAATTACACTCGCTGGCTTTGAAGCACAAAATCAAAACTGAATGGGTGAAAATGTGTGTGCACACAGGCAAATCTGTGCTGATTATTCCATTTCAATGTCCGTGTTGGTTGGGTTTCAGTTTGGAATTGCTCAGAGCCTTTCTGAGCCACTCTCTTCTCCATGCATGCACAGTCCTGGTTTCATCTCCACACTGGCTCTCAGAGGAGAAACTCTCAGACCGAAACTCCATGTGCGCCATGGAGAACTGAAGACAGGGCTGCCTCCCTCTAACCCTTGGAACCAGCTGAGTCAGGAACGTTATTTCTCCCCATTTAGTAGACTTTCTCCTCTGATTTTCCATATGTTCATGATCCTCCCCTCAGTCATTCAGAGAATGAGATTAGAAATAAAACTACAATCTGCTTGTAATTATTTCAGTAAGTTACTAAGCAAGCATGGTAAAATCTTTCTCCATTTCTCATTTTAGCAGTGTAGTTATTATTAGTTATATTAAAACATGCACTCATGAGCCTACACACACATACACACACACAAAACTTTGAAATGTACAATCATAAAATTTAGAAATATAGTATATATTAATATGTTATATCATTAATTACATATTACAATTACTAATATAATGGCATATTATTTCACACTAGAGGCCTGGTGCACAAAATTCGTACACGGGGGGGGGGCCGGGGAGTGTCCCTCAGCCCAGCCTGCACCCTCTCCAATCTGGGACCCCTCAAGGGATGTCCGACTGCCTGTTTAGGCCTGATCCCAGTCCCAGTGGGATCGGGCTTAAACGGGCAGTCGGACATCCCTCTCACAATTCAGGACTGCTGGCTCCCAACTGCTCGCCTGCCTGCCTTCCTGATTGCCCCTAACCGCTTCTGCCTGCCAGCCTGATCACCCCCTAACCACTCCTCTGCCAGCCTGATTGCCCCTAACTGCCATCCCCTACAGGCCTGGTCACCCCTAACTGCCCTCCTCTGCAGGCCTGGTCCCCCCCAACTCTCTCCACTGCAGGCCTGGGTCCCCCCCAACTGCCCTTCCCTGCAAGCCCGGTCACCCCCAACTTCCCTCCTCTGCTGGCCTGGTCCCTCCCAACTGCCCTCCCCTGCTGGCCATCTTGTGGTGGCCATCTTGTGTCCACATGGGGGCAGAATCTTTGACCACATGGGGGCAGCAATCTTGTGTGTTGGAGTGATGGTCAATCTGCATATTACTCTTTTATTAGATAGGATAGAGGCCTGGTGCACGGGTGGGGGCCGGCTGGTTTGCCCTGAAAGATGTCCCAGATCAGGGTGGGGGTTCCCTTGGGGTGGCCTGGGCAAGGGGCCTGTGGTGGTTTGCAGGCTGGCCCCACCCCCTGGCAACCCAAGCAGAGGCCCTGGTATCTGTGGTTTATTTATCTTCTACAATTGAAACTTTGTAGCCTGGAGTGAAGCCAAGCCTTCTGCTTGCTCTGTGGCAGCAGCCATTTCTGTTGGGGTTTATGTATCTTTTATAATTGAAACTTTGTAGCCTTAAGCGGAGGCCTGGGCTGGCCAGGGTGTGTGGAAAGCTTGGCTTCCTCCATTGCCTGGGAAATCCAAGCCTCCCTCCTGCTCTCTGTGGCTGTAGCCATCTTGGTTGGGTTTATTTGCATATTTGCTCCTGATTGGCTGGTGGGTGTGGCTTGTGGGCATGGCTTATGGGTGTAGTAGAGTGATGGTTAATTTGCATATTACTCTTTTATTAGATAGGATAATTATATATTATGTATTACTAGAGGCCCAATGCATGAAAATTCATACAAGAGTAGGTCTTCCTTACCCTGGCTGCCGGCACCAGCTTCCCTCTGGCACCTGGGACCCAGGTGGCTTCCCTTTGGCTGAAGGCTTCGTCCAGAAGAACATCCGGTCTAATTAGCATATTACACTTTTGTTATTATAGACTAGAGGCCCAGTGCACAAAATTCCTGCACTCGGGGAAGGGGGGCACGTCCCTCAGCCTGGCCTGTGCCCTCTCGCAGTCCGGGAGCCCTTGGAGGATGTCAACTGACAGTTTAGGCCTGCGGGGAGTGGGCCTAAGCCATCAGTCGGACATCCTTAGTGCTGCCACGGAAGCGGGAGAGGCTCCCGCCACCACTGCTGCACTCACCAGCCATGATCCTGGCTTCTGGCTGAGCAGCACTCCCCCTGTGGGAGTGCACTGACCACCAGGGGGCAGCTTCTGCATGAGCATCTACCCCCTGGTGGTCAGTGCGCATCATAGAGACTGGTTGTTCTGCTGTTTGGTCAATTTGCATATTAGCCTTTTATTATATAAGATAATTAATTGTTATATGTATATGTAAAAAGATAATTTTCCTCCATCTTGTATTTTTTTAAATATATTTTTATTGATTTCAGAGAGTGAGCAAGAGGGAGAGAAATATAGAAACATCAATGATGAGAAAGAATCATTCATTGGTTGCCTCCTGCATGCACCCTACTTGGGATCAAGCCTGCAACCTGGGCATGTGCCCCTACTAGGAATCAAGCCATGACCTCCTGGTTCATAGGTCGATGCTCAACCACTGAGCCACACCAGCCAGGCCAATCTAGTATTTTAAAATTGCTTCATACTTTATCCGGCTATTCCACAGGGATGCCCCAAAGGGGAATACAAACAGAATAATTTTTTAATGACATTAATGGGTCAGATGTTTTTCCTCATTCTTACTTATTAGAAGCAATGATGTTTGAACCATTCTGACACAGAATGTAAAATGCCCTTTGCTCTCACTCATTTAAAAATGAAATTCATTTTTTAAAATCACTAAATGAACCTAGGAAGAGAAATTAAATTAAAGCTATGCTGTGCAATTAAGGACAACTCTTCCCATCATTTCTCTGGAGTTAATGAAAGGCGAAATGTGCAGCCAAGACCCTCCCTGATCTCTAGAGAAGCTCTTGGGAGTTATGAAGCCATTCTCCAAAGGCTGGCTCGGGGAGCCCGCTGAGCCCCAGAGGGTGGCACTGCCTGAAGCTGTTTGGCCATGCTACACTGAGCACATCATATCCTCTTTCTATGTCCCAGACATCACAGACACTCAGATGGGATAGAGGAAATGAGGTGTATTGAATTTGTTGACTGTGTCCACTACCTAACAGATATGTGTTGTCTCACTTAATTCTCATAACTTCCCTACCAGGCAGGTATGATTATCTCCTTGATGATATTGAAATCGAGAGAGGTTAAACTACTTTCCCAAGGTCATGAAGCTGGTAAGTGTCAGAGAACATTCCATCCCAGATGGGCCTGACCAGGACTTACCTTGCCCACTCTACCATGGAGGCACCAGGACTTTGCATGTTCTGGCCATCGTCTTCCTCCATGCACCTGTGTGGAACCACACTACTACTTACTCCTCACATTCTTGTCCAGACATTGGCAAACTAAGGCCTAATCCAATCCAATGCCTGTTCTTGCAAATAAAGTTTTATTGGCACACAGCCATATCATTCATTTACATACTATGTATGGCTGATTTTGTTCTACCACTACAGGGTTGAGTAGTTGAGAAATATGAGACTACAGCATAGCTCTCAAGATCAGAACACTCATTACATGGCCCTTCCCTGCTCTAGGCACCTAATCAAGCCAGTTCCTTCTTGTGCCTTAATCCTCCCATATGCTCTTCCCTTGCCTGAGTCACCTTCCCTATATCTCCCTGTGCTGACATAGGTCAAATGTTCTTTCCCTCAGGGTCTCCACTGATCGCCCAGCTAAGTGGTATAGGTTCCTTGACCTGGTGGTTATATGTGTTTTCATGCTATTTGTGTTCCCAGCCCTGAGATGGAAAGCCATGCCATAGGGATCAGGTCTATTCATTCATCCTGGCTCACACAGGCCTAGCCAAATAGTTTTCCAGCAAAATTCCAACATGTGTTTCATACTATTTTTTCCTCCATGTTCTAACTCCCATACTGCCAGTATATCCCTATTCTCCTTTGTCAATACCCATGTTATTCCATTGCACCACCTTTATGTGTCACACATCTGCTTCCTTTAATCAATTCTGAGATCATTGGAAGGCATAGTCACTTGTGCATCACCTGTATCTCACACTGTACCTGATACTCTAAAAATCAATTCAAAAAATAGGCCGGGATACCAGCAACATGTCTATAGAGGGTAGAGTCCACCCACGACCCCTTGGGGCTGCATTCCTGCCCACACCACATGGACAGGAAAGCCACAGCGAGAATGCCCATCAAGGAGGAAGCAGAAGGGCCTCAGCCTCAGAAAGCTGCAGTTTACTTCACAATTCAGTCCAAACAGTATTTGTTTTTATGCAAGTAGTTCTGCAAATATCTTTGAGATACTTCACATTTTTAATGTTTCAAATCTTACTATCTACTTGTTCTTCTCTTGAACAGGTGTCTAAACAACTGTTTCTCCAAGAACCTTGGCCACCAGCTTTTTCACACAAGCACTCAAAAAAAAAAAACTAAAAAAAAACTAATGGAGAACTGAAGCTTGGAGTTGTGTTTATTCTAATAAGTTGGTGCTTAAGGATTCAGCGTGATTTTCTTTATTGCCTTTTAGCGACAACAGCAACAAAAACCAATTATGTCTTGTCACATCCTTCATCAAGAAAGCCAATTAAAAAGACTCCACATTTAGGTGTCCTTATGTTTGCATAAGATGGTTTAAGTATAGGCATCATTGACATAGAAATCCTACCCTATCCACTGTCCTGCATACACAAGGAACCTCAGGGTTCGAAGACTCCACTCAGTCTGCTCATTCCATCTAAAAGGGAAAACAAAAAGAAAGAAAAAGGGAAGTCAGATTTGTGAAATTGGCAACATCGACCAGACACCTTGACATCGGAGCATGAAAGAGGCAAAGGTGCCTGGCACCGCGGGAGCTTCCGTCCTTTCCTCGGCCGGCACAGGGCGGAGAGTGCTGTCTTTCATAATCAACTGCAGCTTAGTCCTGGAGCACGACTTGCTTGGAAGCCAGTAGGCACCAGGCTGGGGGCGGGAGGGCTGAGACCAGCCTTCTCTGATCATTCCTGGGAAGGAGCTGATAAATAATAAATGCGGCAGCCCACTGACTTAAGGACTCTGGGTTTGATCTCAGCAAATCACAGGATTTTTGTAAACAGGCCTGAAAGGGCTTCTGATAGATTGCATGCTGGCCCATGAATTTTATTTAATACGTACGCACACCTGGGTAGTCTGATGTGTTGGTTATTTCTTTTTCTTTTCAATTTGGCAAAACTATTTTTACTTCAAAGTCCTTTTAACCAAAGATAGATGAAAAATGTGCTCTTTTACTTGCTCTTCTGATTTGATCTGAAATAAAAACAATGAGATTTCCTTGTCCTATGTAAATACAATTTTTTAACAAAGTGAAATATACTTAGATTCAACAATACAGCATTATGATTTCAAAAGTTACATTACACACAAGAAATCTCTGGAGATGTTGATGGAAAGGAAAAGCACTGAAGAAAGGAAGTTTGAGAATGCTGGGTATGAAATTCTGAAACAACGCCTGAGCTCATAGATGAGCGCTCAGGGCACCGGGTGGGGATGGGGAATAGTTACTTCTGATTAACACGTCTAGGAGATGTCATTTCTGTGTCCACTCAGCTGCGGCCAAGAGGCCATTTACCAGGGTTATGTTGGAATTGTTCAAATAAGCAATCAGAGTCAGTGAAATACTACACATTTCCCATCAGCAGTATTTTCCAGAAAGCACTGCTAACAGGACATGGCATCACGGAGCCCTTGCACGCAGATGTGGAGTAAAAGAAGAGAGCTGCTGGTGCAAATGCAATGAATTATGAGTTCATTATGTGACATATGAATGTACGTATGTGTTAAAAGGAAGATTACAATTTTTGCACACAGCCACCTCTTTAAAAATACAGCAAATGCAAAAATTTTATGTAGATGAACTAGGAAGAATATATGTGAGCACATTGTTTGAGTTTTAAGATGAAAATGGGAGCTCGCAAAACACTTGCTCCCTCTAAAAACAATATGTTTCCATGTGTATTATGTCATTCACCATATTTTTTGATGTGCTTAAAACATCATCATAAAATTACAAAGAAAAGAAAATGAAGATGTTGCTTGTCCCTTCAAGCAAAGGATGAACCTTTCTTATTTTCGGGTTCCCCTGGGGATTCATCCTGACCTGGCTACTCAGTTCTGACCACCATGTATGTCTCATAAACTGTCTGAGAGACATGCCAACACTCCAACTAACATGCGCCCTCCTCCCCCACCTCATGTATTCATCTCTGTGCCCCATCCCAGCGGGCTGCCCAAGGTGCCATTTTCTGTGACCTGAAACAGGACTCGGACACCTACTGTCTCACAGTGGAATCCTCAAAGTCCTAATGCTCAAGCTCCATTTATTAAAATATCCTTCCCTGGTCCCTCTAGAACTGAAAGCAGAAGTCCACATTTGCTACCTTCACAGCATCCTCAGATCATGAGGCAGACAGACCAGTCCCCTCCCAGGGCAGAGGTCAGAGGGAGAGATGTGGGATATGTGTGCTAGGACCAACAGAAGATTCCCCACACAACCCTCTATTCTGCCAAATACCCTGACCTCAGCTTCTCTTCTCTGTTATCACATGGAATGAGCAGAATCGGCAAAGGGATGTGGATGTGCTAACAGCGTGGAGCTGAGGTGTCTTCCATCATCCCCAAAACCTGATGACAAAAGAAAGGAAATGACTTCAAAATTGTTTATTCTATACCCGGTACCATTTAAACCACCTTATCACCTCTCCTACGCTTTGGAATATGTAAGGAAACCTTCCAGGTATAGCAAGAACAAAAAATCACCGAAATATACCAGTTGTGGGAAGCATCATCATAACATCCCGTCCTTGACAAATCACAAAGACATAAAACAGCAGTTAAATACAGACACCTCTGAACAACATCGTCCATACATTTCGAATATCAACATTCCTACAGACAGATAGAAAAAGCAGACACAGGTTGTTTACATCTATTGGCCATAAGTCAGCCTCAGTGCAAACTCAAAAGTCCAAACAGTAGAAATAAGACATACATAGGTGCCCATTATTCCCAACAACAATGCAATACAACCCAGAAACACAAAACAATGGAGGAAACCAAATCTCTCAACCAATGGGTGTGTGTTTTTTTAAGTCCTTTCTTTTAAATGTGGAATAATTCTTAGGGCATGGAGACAAAAGTACAATGCCTGAGTCATTAGAACACAATGATACAGAAGGCATTCTCATAAAGTGTGGCATGAGGCTAAAGATTTGCTAAAAAAAAAAAAAAAGAAGAAGCAGAATTATAAAAATGAGTAACATGTTCAATGTAAAAATATAAGAAAAAGAACTCAAAAACAATTAAGAAAAACAGAACAATAGAATTGATAAATACAAGAACATACACTTATTTATAGGAAAGGAGGAGAAGTAGAAATTATAATTATGGGAAAAATTGAAAAGAGAAATTGAGTTAATACATTAATGTATTAGAAAATAAAAAGGAGAATTGATAAATATATGAAATAATTAGTTCTTTGAATAAAGATAAAGTACTTTGTTAATAAAAAAGAATATATTAACATACAAACTTAAGGGTGTGAAAAGTGGAACTGATTGAAAGGATTGTAAAAGAATATTTTCTTCAAAATGTGCTAATAACTTTGAGACTGTGAATAGAGAATTTTCTATAACTATGAAAGTACTGTACTGCAAACTGACTCAACAAAAGATAGAATATTTGAATAGACCCAAAACCAAGCAAGAAATTGAGAAAGATGTCAAAGATCTATTTCTCAATAAAGTTCAAGACAATTTCATGCATGAATTCATTTAAAACTTCAAGAAACAGATAATTCAGGAGCTTTTTAAATTGTCCTAAAGTGTAAAGTTAGAATTAATGCTTTCAAATTCTTTTTACAAAACCACAAGAACAAATACCTAAGCACTGAAAACAGAACCTATAAATCAAACTTGTGAATATTGATTTGAAAATTACCAAGTGCCAACAAATAAGATTCCCCTTACATATCAAAATAATACACTGAACCAAGTGGGTTTTAGTTCAAATATTTGAGAATAACCCAATAGTAGAAAAATATCATTTTAATTCAGCACATAAATAGGCAGAAAATAAAGTAATAAAATAATATTATTATATCAATAAGGACCCAAAACATTATCTGAAAGAATTCAGCAGCCAATTCTGTATTCATTAATATAAAATATAGCATAATGTGTCATTTATTAAAAAGTACATATAAAGTATTACAGGTGTATTTTATTTTTTAAAATTTTAGCCAATAGAGAAGGGTTGGGAAGAAGTGGGCAGGTACGTTGGAACTGTGGGGACGTGGAATTGCCCATTGCCAAACCACTAACAGGACACAAATAAATAAAATTCTAGTTCAATTACTAAATGAATGTATCATGCTGGTTTATATCCATTTCAACAGACTTCAATTTTGACAGAAGTCACTTCTGGAAGAAAAATAGAAGCCTGACTAGGAACATGTGGGCTTCAAAATTTGACAAACACAGGTGCAAAAAGGGTTCTGCCATGTATGAGCGAGGTGATCATGACCAATTGCATAATCTGTCCAAGTCCTCGCATTTTATTAAAAGTGACAGGAGTGCAATCCATGACCTCTTGCCAGGTCATTTTGAGGATTATAAAGAACGTGGGCAGAGTACTCACTAGGTGTTTAATAATGGCTCTCGTCAGTGTCCTTGTTGCAAGCTGTGGTGCTAATAATTTACACAACTTGAATGTGACTTTACACAGCGAGTATTTTCTTAAAAGACCTCCACCCATTCCACTGCCTCTATTTTAGGAGAAAACATAAGTTAAAATGTTTTCCCATGATAAAATAATTCTTGCTCATTTGGAAAAATTGGGGGGAAGTAAAATACACAATATAGAATTAAAGTTTCACATCATTCTTTCTCATAGCATCTTTACATTTTGACACATATTCTTTTAAGCTTGGGGTCGTACTTGGAATCATATCCTGTAAATAAATTTTTAAAGAAGAACCTTAAAGTCCTTAATGGAAAAGTCCTTAACTTGAAAATTTCGACTCATGTAATTTTATAGTTACCCATTCATTTAGCAACATCATAACTAGCAAGTGTCTTTGATCTGATCAAACATCATATACTACATACAACACTCTGTCCATACTTAAAAGCCTGTATCATTGGTCCTATGTGGAAATGTTTCCAGACATTTTTGGCTGAATCAGTGAAATCTCTTTCACTGTGTTTACCAACAAGCCAGTTGGAAGAGGGTGCCATGGGGGAAAGTTTTATTATTGTCAATCTTACAAAAAGTGAAGGAAATGTTAGACACTTTTTCTGTTCATTTCATCATTGTAAATGACTCAGCAGTTGAGTCCCTCAGTGGCAAATAACACAAATTAATTATCTTGCCTCCTTGAACCTTGAATTGTATGTGGAAGTGTCCACACCGATGAAATCAATCACATCATTGCCAGCATTCCCATTCCCACTGGGCTGTGAAAACCTCAGTAGTCGGATAATACCTCAAGGCTTTTGCCTATTCAAGCTTTTTATGTTGACTGCGGTTAAAGTTGTCTGCAATTAAATGCAAGATTATTGTCTAAAAAGCCCATTATTGTCCTTGTTTAGCTGCCTAATTTCCTCCCATTAATATGTTCTTAAAGCTGTTGCAAGCCACATTTTCCAAGCTAATTTTGGAAACACATTTTATAAAGAGCAGGTAATTTTAAAAGCATCATTCTAATGTTGGTCTTTTGTTATTTCTCTAATAAACTGCACAATTGGTGGGGATGGAGGACACCTACAGATCAATCCTTAGAAACTGGTACAGTATGCAACTTTGTACATTCAAGTTATATAACTTCTTCCCGAGCCCATCTCATTATCTCATGGGAAAATGTTGAGAAAGATTAAAGTTGTCAGATGTTTTTTCCTTGCTCCCCCTGCCTGCTCCAACCCCTGTAAAAAAAAAAAAAATTATTAGTCCATGTCCTGAGAATCAGACACAATTGCAGATCTAAGAAACAAAGCGGGGGGGAGGGGCAGTCTGTCACGTCCTATTTTTATCAACTTTGTTTTGAAAGCTTTCGATGTGCAGCTTCTTTTATTAAATGATGTTATGCATATGTTTCCTACAAGAAGGTAATAAGATGTGTGTATGCTGTCTGCTGGATCTGGGGGTGTCATTTGGAGAACCAGCCTCACTTAAACCTAATTCCCTCCCCCTTCAACTGGAAAAGCATAAAAAAGGGCCCATAAACTTTTATTTTATAATTGTGAGTCAATTACACTGTCAAAGCGCAGGAGGACTATAAAGTGGGGATGACAGAGGCATCTACGTAGATGTGCCATGGACGCTCAGTGAACTAGCACCGTTGTTTCCAAGGGAGACACAATCCAATGTTGAAAGATGTCCTTGTTGCCTAGAAAACAGGATGCTCATGTAAATTGCTCACTCCAAATGGCAGGGCAGACGGATTCTCTTAAACTCAGACAACCAGACAGACCTGCAACTGTCATGGTTGATACATGTGTCCTTTAATTTTTCATAGGTTTCTGGGAAATAACCCATAAAATAATCCCAGGGAAATGTGATACTGTGATTGTCCAGGCCCAAATCAGGTAATCTCATCTACAACCAAGCACCTGGGCCCAGAGTCATGGAAAGGTGTCCCCAGAGGAACTGAGTATGAAAGACCACATGCAAAGGGTCTGATGCCAGCTGTCCCAGGTGAGGCCACCCAAGACTAGCCGACAGCCCACCAACCCCAAATGTGGGAGGGAGCCCAGTGGAGAGTAGCTGAGCTGCCCACCAATCTGTGGCTGGCAGCAGCTGTGTGAGTGGGCACCAGTGAGAGCAGCAAGCAGCCCAGGTGGCCTGTAGCTCATAAGCGATAACAATACTTATTGCTTGAGACAACTTTCTGTTATTGCTGATGACTCCCAGAATCCTTGTGGCAATGAACAATAGATTTACCACTCGATTTAAGAACCGAGAGTGGTGCTTGATACATAGAATAATATTTTGATAAAGGAAAGAATTAGGTAAATGGTTGAAAGAATAAAGAAATGGACTGATAAACACCTTTTTTATCCACTAGCCTAATTTCATTTCCCCAACTTGGGCTACAAGGAGCAAACAATCTAATAAGTTTGCTCATGCAATTAATTCAGTTCTTACGGGCATCCACACCAATTACTGGAAAAGACAAAAACCAACATTAGAATAGACATTACTACTAAATAAAAGATATTCAAATATTTGTATCTACGGTCTCTCTGGGCAGAGTCTATAAATACTACAGCCCAGATGAGCTGTGTGGTGTTAGCCGAAGCCGATTGCCATGGAGAGCCAAGACTGGTTTTCACTGGTTGGAGATCCCACTGTTTGGTTTCTGCCTAATCGTTTATTGTGATGCCAAGGGGAAGAAAATAAATCTGGGAAACTTTGGCCAAGCTCAGTTTAGTGTTTCCATTATCACTGCAGGAGAGGAAAACATGGGGTTTTCGTTTTTAAGGATAATCTTTCTTAAAGTGTGGACAAGAACTAGCTCAGTCTAAGTAACATTAGGAACATTTGAAATGTTTTGAAATGGATGCAGTGCTGCGCTGGTTTCTGCCTTTAGCTCATGAAGGCTGCAGGCCGCTCAGCGGTAGCAAAGGCACGAAGCCCTGCATAGGCCAAGGCTGGCCCCCAGTGCAGAGAAATCCAGCGCTTCGAACCTTCGCAAGTGAACTTACTGCTTAAAGACTCCTTGTTGCACTTTTTAATTAAACAAAAATTAATATCTGATTTGAATGCAATTATTGTTTTAGTTCATTTCCATTCATAGCATACCATCAATTAATTCAATTTAAATACTGGGCTGTTAAAAATAATTGAATATTTTGTACTGAAGTGAAGGGTTTTTATTTTGTGCCAACAATATTTATGTGTCTGTCTTTATGTCATAAATTGTTTTCTTCCCTCTTTCCTCCCCCTTCTCTCCTTCCCTATCCCCCATATCCCTCCTTTTGCCTAGACCACCTCTCTGTTCCCTCTCCATTTAATCCCCTTTTTCTTTCCTCCTCTCCTCCTCTGTCCCTTCCTTCCTTCCTTTCTTTCCATATGTCCTCTCCTGCCTTCTCCCTTCCCATCCCTTCTTTTCCCCAACCCCCACTCCATAGGCTTCAGTAGCCACTTAGTAAGAGCAGTGTGAAGAGGAAAATCTTTCTTTAGCGCATTTGCTCAGATAATACATAGCATAGGCCCAGCTTGTCTATGGTATGCTTTTTGGTTGAACTGACTGTAATAGGTCACAGACAGGAAATCTGGTGTGGCCAAAAAGCTAACTTTTAACTTCCAAATGTAAACTGAATTCTACATCTTAGAGGTTGCGGGGTGGGGGGGTGGGGGGGGGCGGGGGCGAGGAGGGGACAGGAAATGACATCTCTAGGCTACTCTTTCTTTTCCAATTAATCTTAGTTCACATTTTAAGTATTTAATTTCCTTTCAACCTAATTCACAATAGGGCTGTATGTATGTGTTTTTCATATTATAATTCTGAGACACATTACAACTTATCTTTGTTAGTTTTATGAAATTCCACTGGCCACTACATACTGCCATTTGGTCAATTTGTGATATATTTTTTACTTGTATCCATTTTCATTAATCGTATTTTAACTGTATTGGTATGCTACTTCCATATGACCTCAGTTTCATAAATTTTATCAGCTGCTAACCTCATTTAATTGGTGTTTTCATTTTTTTATGTAATTAACCTCAGGGTTTAAAACTAGCTTTGTCATTGGCAGTTCAAAATTAATTTACATTTTTAATAAAGAATAAAAATGAGCACAATTAGTATATTTGTTAAAGTAGATTTTAAATAAAAAAGATCAAATTTAAAACAATTATGACCTAACTGGGTTTAAAAATTACTGTGAATTTTAACTCAATACTGATGTGAATGTTGAGAAATCTCTATATTTATAAATGTCTATCAATAAAATTCATTTGCAGAAGTCTTTTAGAAGGTACTTTGATAATGCACCTTATAGTAACTGTAGAAATGTTCATAAACTTGATGATTTACCATAAGGAAATAAGGAACACTTTGTCTAAAAAAAAAAAACTGGAAAATATCTGGGCACGAAGATGCCCACCATGATCTATAATAATGAAAGGGTAATATGCTAATTAGACCGGGTCAACCGGACATCTTCCAGACATCCAACTTTCTTCTGGACAAAGCCATGGTGGCGGGGACCAAGGTAGAGGCGGTTAGAGGAGATCAGGCCGGCATGGGTGAGCAAGCAGTTAGGGGTCAATCAGGCTGGCAAGGGAGCAGTTAGGCGATGATCAGGCCAGCAGGCAGAGGCAGTTAGGGGCGATCAGGCAGGCAGGCAGGTGAGTGATCAGGAGCCAGTGGTCCCGGATTGTGATAGGGATGTCCGACTGCTGGTTTAGGCCCGATCCCCGCAGTCGGACATCCCCCGAGGGGTCCCGATTGGAGAGGGTGCAGGCAGGCTGAGGAACACCACTCCCCCCACCCCCCATGTACAAATTTCATGCACCAGGCCTCTAGTGTTATTTATAAGAGTAAAACATTGGAATCAACGTAAATCTAACAATAAAATAATGACAGTAATATGAATTCATAGAACTTTGTACAGCCTTTAAAAACAAAAATTATGAAAACTATATAGGAATATGGAACATCCCTGAAATAAAATGTTGAGTGTTATCTATGTTATCATTCAATTTACATGAGAATCATTGAACTTTAGTTATCCAATAAGTATATGGTGAGAATGTGGCAGATGCTGGGCTGAGAGTAGCAGACATAAACTGTCGTGTGAAGCCAAACAAGATATGATCCTGGCCCTCTGAATCTGTCCCACCTGGAGAGACATCCCCAGCTTCCCATCTAGAAGTCATGTGCACCTTTTCCAGATATTTTATCTCTTTCAGTCTGTGTCTTTCTCACCTGTGAAATGGGGATAAGATGAGTAACTACCTCACACAGGGTTTCTTTGTGTATCTAATGAAATGTTGCATGTACTTTATTTAACACAGTGCTC
The DNA here is from genome assembly GCF_027574615.1 of Eptesicus fuscus. NCBI lineage: Eukaryota > Metazoa > Chordata > Mammalia > Chiroptera > Vespertilionidae > Eptesicus > Eptesicus fuscus. The sequence goes on along the minus strand of NC_072484.1, from coordinate 6,385,529 downwards.
AGTGCTAGAGCACTCAAACTAAGTACCACAAAGTGAGTTGCTTCAGCAACAGACATTTATTGGCTCACAGTTCTGGAAGCTAGAAGTTTGAGATCATGTACTGGAGAGTTGATTCCTCTGAGGGCTGTGAGAAAGAATCATTTCTGTGCCTTTCCCATGGCTTTTAGGGGTTGCTGGCAATCCTTGGTGCTCCTTGCCTGCTAGAAGCATCACCCAGATCTCAAACTTCATCTTCATTTGCATGATACTCTTCCTGTGTGTATGACTGTCCCCAAACTTTTGCTTTTTTTAAGGATACCTGTCACGTTGGATTAGGTCTACCTAATGACCTTGTATGAACTTGATTACCTCTGTAAAGACCCTATCTCCAAATAAGGCCTATTCAGGTTTAGGACACCAACATATGAATTTAGGGGATACTCAACTCATAACACTTTGTGTATTGAAGCTTCCAATAAATGTTAGCTATTATTATTACTATTATTATCAATTTTGTTAAAAGTATGTGGCAAAACCAGACATGCTAATCAATAGGATGAAAATGGTTGATTTGTTGGGGTTGTAAGATTCTAAGTGATCAAGTGGTTGGTTTTCTATTTCCTTGTTTTGTTTTATTTAATTTCTATAATGCCCATCCCCCCAATAGAGTCTATGCTATTTAAAATGAGGGGGGGAGGTTTGACCTAGAATGCCTCTTAAATATAAGAAATTGCCACTTAACCATAAATACAGTTACACATGCTTCCCACTGATTCCTATCTTTAGAATGTTATCTTTCCACTTTCAAACAGAAACATCTGTGAAGAAGGCCAGGTCACTGTTGTAGAATGACAGACACTTGTTTACTTGATTCTATGCTCTCCTGTTCTTAATTATTACATGAAACAGCAGCCTTCTACCTTCCTCTGTCAGTTCCTAGTATTTTATTTCAACAATTCTGCTTATCTTGGCCAGACATGAAGACATTATTTTCAAATTTCTCCCACTGCTCCTGACTGCTGTGCAATGCTTATGACATATGTGTTTTTGCCTATGGCTTCTTTACAGAAAAAAAGGTTGTCAGGCCAAGTGACAAAATCCCTGACTTCTTTGGAGTGACCTTTTTCTCTTATGGTCTTTGTAAATATTTATTTTCCTCCAGGTATTTTGGCTGTTGGATATCTGGCTTCCTGGTGTGTCATGATAGCTGAATTAAGAGCCCAATATTTTGTTTTCAGAAGAAAGTACATTGAATTGTGTAGTTTTCAGATAAAGAAGAGATAAATGGTAAAGCTGACAACTTGGAACATTTGATGAGTCATTTTTTAAAAATATTATTCAGCTAAAATTGAGATGCTACGTAAATCCACATTAAGAACTGTGCCCATGGGGAATCATTTAATTTCAAGTCATGGAAAATCCAATTAAAGATTGATTTTTTTTTTCTTACAAGGATCCCTGTGGTTACATTGGGTCCACGTGGATAATCCAGGATAATCTCCCATCTCAAGATCCTTCACTTAATTGCATACGCACACTTCTTTTTTTCTTTGTCAATCCTCACCCAAAGATATGATTTTTTTCCCAATGATTTTTAGAGAAAATGGAAGGGAGTAGGAGGAGTGGGGAGAGAGAAAGAGACATTGATGTGAGAGAGACACATCGACTGATTGCCTCCTGCATGCACCCTCAACCCAGGCTGGGGGATGGATCTTGCAATCCAGGTACGTGCCCTTGACTGGAAATTGAACCCATGACCCTTGGGTGCATAGCTCTAACCACTGATCACACCGGCCAGGGCTGCACACTTCTTACTATGCAAGGTCATAATAGCCATAGATTTCAGAGAGTAAAGGGTGGACACATTGGAGGGGAAGGGACATTATTCTCTCTACCACATTATTCTTGTTGGATGGAGAAACAATATTATAAAGATATGAGAACTCCCAAATTTTTTATAAATCTACTTTCCTTCCAATAAATTTCCCTTTGAGTTATTTCTGACATTAATTAAATAATACACATGGATTAGTCAATTTCTGAAAAAGAACTGGTGCTGCCAATATGAAAACAAGGGAAGGATTAACTTACCTAATAAGAGCTTGTCCCACTAATAATAAATAAAAACATCCACCAATAGGAATATGGGCAAGTGGAAAAAAATGGGCACCTCACAAAATTAAAACATGAAAAAGTGTTTGTATGAGTCAGAGTCCAAACAGAGGAGGTATATAGGGAGGGATTTATTGCAAGGAATTGGCTTAGATGACTGTGGCAGCTGGTTAGGCAAGGCTAGAATCCACTGGGCAGGACATTGAGAAGGGCTGGAACTGGGTCACCTGCAGAGGCTGATGTCCACAAGGGGGATTTATTCTTCACCAGGGAGACCTAGCTCTGCTTTTAAGGTCTTTCAGTGCTGAGATCAGGCCTCCCAGGTTATCCAGGACAATGTAGCTTAGTAAAATCAACCAAGTACCTTGCACAACATCACTTAGACCTAGTGATTGAATTACTAGGGACTATAGCCTGGTCATGTTGACACACAAATCAAACAGACCATCACAGAGTTCAACCACTCTAATAACCTAAGAAAAAACATTAAATTAGAAAATATATTGTTTTCACCTAATAAATTACAAATTGTCTTATAATGCTGAAACTTGATGTTAATAGGAGGTTGAGATAGAAGGCACAGTCAAAGGGGACAACATGGGATGAGCCCATCCATCCAGCATGGTATGTCAGGGACCCTAAAATTTTAGAAAGAAATTTCACATGTGAGAAAATAGAGGATGGGTTACAGAAGTTATTCTTCATCTCTATGATGGAATGCCAGACAATATGATACATTGAGCTAAGGACAATATTTCTTAGAAAATGTTCACAATATATCCAGTGAAAGAGCAAGTTAATAAATATCATGCACATTCAATTTTGTGCAATAATGACTGCAAAGGGTAAGAAGTATATACATCAAATGTAATAGTTATCATTTCTAAGTAATAGCACAATGGGTAAATTTTAATTTGTAATTTTTGGCCATTTCTAACTCCTTGAAGGTAGGCAGACTGCAGTTTGGATGTGTTCTAATATTGAGGAGTTAAATAATGCCACTATATAGGGAATTTTGAATATATAATGCATTTAAGGTTAATATTCATTCATCTATTTAATCACTCAATCATTCAACACATGCATACTAACCTTTTACTCTAAGATAACCACTGTGGAGAACAATGGAGATGCAGCAGTGACCAAAACACACTCAGGTCCTGCCCTGGTGGAGGATAGAGGTGGGGGGGAAGTGTACATAATCAAAGATTCACATAGATACAAGAATTACAATCCATGATAGGTACACCAAAGGTGAAAGACAATGTTATGGGTGTTCATGGCAGGAGTCCGATATTTATACCAAAAATTTGAATTATTATCTAATCAAGATATATAGTTCCCGTGTGTGTGTGTGTGTGTGTGTGTGTGTGTGTGTGTGTGTGTGTGTGTGTGTGTGTGTTCAGGTGTTGTCACCAGCATCAATACCTCAAATCAATACTCCAAAATGAGCAAGTTATAGGAAGGAATATCTAGAAATACCTGAAAAGGCAGAAAACTCTTCAAAAGAAGCATTGAAAAAAATCAAACCATCACATAATGAATCCTGGATCATTGGCCAAAGCTCTGAACAGGGCTCTCACATAGATTTAGAGTTTTCCACTGTGTTCATATCATTCATGCATTTTCACCCAGAATCTGAACAATAAATCTGACAAGCACTGGAGAAACACTGGCTAAGACTCCCTAGTTTCCAGGTATGGGAAGGTGACATGACTTATCTCCTATTATCATGGGGTTTGCTATTAGGCAGCCTCAGCAAGGAGTCTGGGTAGATCAACATGTCAAACTGGAGGCTTGGTAATAATTTAGACTGGGGTTGAGTTGAAGCCGCTCTATCAATGGGGAGAATAGGGCAGTGCATAGAGGCATACCTTTTAGACTGCAGGAGGAAAAGTGAGAAGAGCAATAGAGTTCTAAGTTAGGGCATAATGAATGAGACTACACAACCGAAGACTTGCCTACTAAATTAGGCCAATTACATTTTGTCCCTCTAGGTGAGCCGGGATGGTGTTCTTTGGATGTGTTAGAAATAGGATTGCAGAGAAGGATTCATGTGCAATCAGGAAAACAGATCTTGCATAAGATATTTTGGCTTACGTGGCTATAGTGGTTGCCTCCTCATTCCCTCCCAAGCGCAATCTGAGTGCCTTATCCCACCTTATGTAGCCATAGCACAGGGAGAGATCTTATCCTGAGAATGAAAGAAAATCAGTTGAGAGACCAAACATGACTTATTGTCAATGAAGCTCAATCTGTCCACTACTGCTTTAAAAAACTAAGCAAATGTGAGCCCTAGTTGGTTTGGCTCAGTGGATAGAGCATTAGCCTGCGGACCAAAGGGTCCCGGGTTCTATTCCAGTCAAGGGCACCTACTTTGGTTGCAGGCTCCTCCCAGGCCCTGGTCAGGACTGGTGCAGAAGGCAACCAATCAATGTGTTTCTCTCACATTGATATTCCTCTCTGTCTTTCCCTTTCTCTTCCACTCTCTCTAAAAATCATTGGGAAAATATCCCGAGTGAGGATTAAAAGAATAAAAACTAAGCAAATATGCAATAATTTAATGAATTTTTATTTGTCCTCTGCATTTAGAATTCTAAAATGCCCCTTCCCCAAAATCCCCATGCCTTGGTGAGCATGCTCAGCAGAAGACCCTCTTCATAATGTGTGCCTTACGAAAGCAGGTGGGCCCTTCTAAAAAAGGTTCTAAAGTCAGAGATAGAAGTCAGAGAGATCTGAAGCAGCAGGAGATGCTTTCCCATTGCCCTTCAATAGAAAATGGCCATCCTAGGGAGTCCACAGGGTAAGAACATTAGGAGATGAGCACCTCAGTCTTACAACCACAAGGAACTGAATTCTGACAGCAGCCAGTGAGCCTGAAAGAAGAGCCCAACCTCAGGTGAGACCCAAGGCCTGACTGCCACCTTGGTTGCAACTTGGTGAAACTCCAAGCAGAGGAATCAGCTAAAACATACCAGACTCTGACACAAAGAAACCGAGAGATAATGGATGTGTGTTGTTTTAAGCTGCTACGTAAGTCACAATTTGTTAGTCATCAATAGTACACACACCATCCTTCTCCTGATCCATTTTCTTAATTCAGTCAGGTGAGTCATTTCTTCCTTCACGGTCACAACTATAGTCATGACGTCTCCAAAGACAGCTGAGTTAAAGTGCAACATAAATATGAAATGATCCCTCGTGACTGTTTTAACAAGTTAGGACTAATTTTTAAACCAAGACCATTTCTTTGGGTTGAATCTTAAAGAAGTTAGTGTCTAGAACTTAGTCATCTGAATAATATTACAGACAACTCATATTACTGCTTTCTTTCTCTTTGCCATTCATTGTGCTTAGTTCTTCACTACATTTTCGTTATCCCACTAACTCTCTAAATTGTGGGTTATTGTATGATCCTAATTTACCCATGATGAAACTGAAGTTTAGAGTTAAGTAACTTGCCAAGGGGCACACTGTTAGTATGTGGTAGAGACCAGATCTCAACCCCTCACTAACCTGCTATCCCAGCTCCATGTATGCAAAATGGGCTGTCTTTGACCTGAGCATCCACTCTGACCCTGGAATGTCAATGCATCCAACAGCCAAGGCTTCTGGCCTGATTAACAACACATGTTGACAATTCTTTCTTACGTTGTTTCCTCTGTTCCTTCTTTAGTAGGATCCAGTCCCCTGGTTCCTGGTTTCTTGCAAAGATTCTGCTTATGTTATCATTTTGTGATATAGTTACTTAGTTACAGTTAAAAAAAAAAAAAAGGACAGAAGAAAACCTCCCAGCTGGTATGGGAATTTGCAACTGGAGAGGCTCATCACCCAACTTCTGTTTGGCTTGCCTGGGCTCCACCCAGCTCAGTCACATTTTCTTGACCCCTCAGTTTCCTTACTAAGCAGAGTCAAGCACTGTATTGCTTTCCAACATCGATAAAGCAGGTCTGATTTCCCCAAGTCGATGAGGTCCTGATAGATCCGATGACCTTTTGTTGGAGTGTCATTTACAAGTATGATTCTTCTCTCCCGCTGAATTGCTACCTGCAAGCAGAGAGTTCTGCCTCCAGAGGCAGCAGGAAGCCCCTGCTCCATCCTCCTGCACTGCAGAGATCTTTGGAGGGCAGGTGAGAGTTTCAGCCTTGCATTTGCAAAGGTGAGCCTGGTGAGGATGACTTTTTTCTTTTTCAAATCCGTTTTAGCCGATATCATTTTCTCCAATCTGATTAACTCTATCTATATGACTATAACTTAACAGGCTATTTTTTAATCTATTGGGGGAAATGGGGGAAAAAATAAGAAGAATGCCAGTCAAATTTCTCAGACTACATCTTCCCAGGAAATCAGAAAGTAATTGGCATTTTTTAGTATTGTCTTTTGGTTATGTTAAATGTTGTATCCACATTATTTTACTTACTAGTAACCTTGGCTAACATAGGAGATACAATCTTTGCATTTAGCTCAAATTTTAGGACCTACTAGGGTTAAATGCTGTTCAGATATCTGGGGAACTAGCAAATACTGCTCTCATATAATAATTTATGTTGATATGAGAAACCTGAGACACAGACATTAAATAAGCTCCCCAAGTATCTACATTTTGTGGCTGGGATATAGTTGGTGTTTGATAATGTTGAATTTATAAAACAGAATCAGGGTTGACTCAGATCTGCCTGTTTCCACAATCCAGGCTTTGTTCTCTACTCCATGAAAAAAAAGGAATGAGGAGAGGTAAGGAGGAGGTGACTCAATAATAAAAAATAGAACAGCCTAAGTTTTCATCAACAGATGACTAGATAAAGAAAAAGTGGTATATACATGTACAATGGAATACTACTCAGCCATAAAAAGGAAATCCTGCCATTTTTGAGAATGGATGGACCTTGAGGGTATTAGGCTAAGTGAAATAAGTCGGACAAAGAAAGACAAGTACTGTGTGATCTCACTTATATGTGGAATCTAAAAAAATCAAACTCATAGAAAAGAGATCATATTTATGGTTGTCAGAAGTGGGGAATAAGGCATGGGGGCGGGGGATGGGAAAAGGTGGTCAAAAGTTACAAACTTCATGGGTTCAGATTTCTTCCCACCAAAGTACATGGTTTAACAGTTCTTTCAGAGTAAATTTTGGAGACAACTTTCTTAACTTGAAAATATCTGAAAATGCCTTTTTGCTTATATTCATTTTAAAAAAATTAAACTAATTTATCCATACATACAAACATACAAAAACAGCACAAATCATAATTGTGTAGCTCAACACATTTTTACAAATATTTTTAAAGTGGAAAACCAGCACCCATATCAAGAAATATGAGCTTACCAGTGTCTCAGAGGCCTCTATGTATTTCTGAGTTACTGCCCACTCTCCCTGTCCCAAAGATAGTCTTTATCCTGATTTCTTACCCCATACATTAGTTTGCCTGTGTTTCAAATTCAAATAAATTGAATAATATTATTGTGATCATATCTATTTTTTAAAAATTTTTCTACATTATTTTAATGTCTTATGTCATGTGGAATTGAAATCCTCCAGGAGAAGCATCTATTGACTCTCCATGGTGGATCATATATCCTCATGAACTTTTTATTATGGGCGTCTATTTGATAAAGGCATATGTTACATTTCTTCTTGGGTTCCCAGGTGTCCTAAGTTTGAAAGAAGCCATGTGAAAGGTTTCTGTGTGTGCTTCAACTTTCATTGACCACTTGGAATGATCTAGGGTTCTATTAACTGATCAGGCTTTGAATTTCTGCCCTGCAGGTAGTAAGATTTCAGATTCCACACCTGGGCAACTTGCTAGACATCAAAACATACACATTTCTGGCCGATTTCCAGTATTTTCTATAACTTGCTTTTCATAAAACTTCTTTAAGTTCAAGCAAATCTCTTCTTTTTGTAAATTCAAAACCAGACTCTTTATGGGATGACGCAGATATCAAAGAGGGTCATGAATTACCTGACAAGTAACCTAAAGACCCACACATCACATCATGGTCATCAAGAGTTTATATCCAGTTATCACATGAATATGTCTTTTGCTCATGGAATACACTAAATGGGATACAGAAACCTGAAAGAATGGCATAAATTCTACAAACACATACAAATACAAATAATAAACACCAAGTTTCCCTTTGGGACAGGAACATTAAATCCAGTCTTTTCTCTTCTTGGTTCCTGGACCCCTTCTCTCCTTTACCAACATTTCTTTTTGCTCTCAATATGCTTATTTCTTGGGCTGTGTTCATCACAGTTTTCCCCCCTTTTAGCACATTCCAGCCCTCTGCCTTTGCTAGCAACAGTCCTGCCTCTAAAAACCCTCTCATCTTTCTTTTCACTCTACTTTTCATAATATCCCTCTGGGCTACCATAAAACTTTTTTTCTGGAGAACTCTTTTTTCTCTAACTCTCTTTGTTTATGCTCTAAGCATCAGTGCCTCACAAAGTGTGGTTTAATGACTAATGAGAGCTATACCAGCAGGGTCTGCTTTGCACTCTCTCAGGTAGAACAACATGCTCCTTAATTCCTTATGTGAAGATCTGGGGTCTCCTCTTCAGTACCATGTTGCATGTGCAGTGGTCTTCTGTGACCATATACTTAACTTTGTCATGAGGCACCTTTCATGGGACGGGTCAACCAGTGGGATTCTTGGAACAAATGGAGCATTCCAATGAAGAGTGTGATGCTGGGCTGAAAAGAACAGGTTCCAAGTACTTAAAACACACTCTTGTCTCCTTCAGAGTAGTCTTATTACTTTTCTTCACTTGCTAACACCTGCTAGGTAGCAACCTCCAAATTAGGTCCACTCTTTAATCTTAGCATACTCTGGGTTAATGTCCCACTTCTCTTCCCATCTTCTCTAGTTTTCCAGAACTTTCTGCCTCATACCCATTTACTTTTCACACCATAGCCTTCATTTCTTCCTTTGCATTTCATCTCTCCTGTTAGGGAGCCCATCATTGTTCATTACAATATGACTTCAAAACTTTTCCAAAAAATATGAATTTTCTCTTCTTCAGAATAAGGAAATCTGATCTTCAGCCAAATCTCTACTCCCTATAAAGGAAATAAGGATTCCATTTTCAGAGGTCACCTTCATCCTTACACCTTCCCAAAAAGAATTTCTATGTAGGAGATAAAAAGAGATTTATTAACAAATCAGTTGGTTACTCATGGGCTGATATGGGCAGAGAATATTAACAATTGCAAACACAATAATTCTCCACAGCATCAAGTAAAGGCCTACCGTGAGCTGGCAGGTCACTCTACACAGCCCTGAATAGGCTGGTGCTGTGTCTCCCACTTTATAATCAACTCCCTAAAGATAAGGACCATAGCATGGTCACGTTCCAAAATCAGGTTGGATCCCCTCCTAAGGTTTGGCTCAGATGTCAAGGTTGGTGACACCACACACACACACAAAGAGGTACGAAAAGATTTGTTAATTGTGTGATTGAAGTCTGTGGAGAGCAAGCCAGACCTCTCATCCAGGTCAGAAATGGCTCCAGCCAGATCAAAGAAAGGAGCTGACCAGGGTTGTTGTTGTTAAGGTTAAGGTTGAGGCCAGGGTGAGAGCTCCCTGGTGGGCATGGGCTTGAATGAGTTGCATGTCCCTCCAGTACCAAAGGAGAAAGCACCACCCGTTCTTACTTGCCTGTACAAATGTGGGTGCATGGGGAAGTGGTAAGGGTGAGGCTTAAATGCTGACGGCAGTCTGATTCAAAACATGAAATCACATTCCTTGATACAGCCCACTTTTTATAATTTCTTATATCTACTTTGCTTACCACAATGCTAAATTCCTTCACTCAATATATGCTTCCAAACTCTTTGGATTATTTTTTCTAATATCTAAGGAAAACTCTAAAAGATTAAGTTCCTTGTAAGAGTAATTGAACTCAGTCACTCTATCCAACACACAATGCATTTGGAAAACCAAGCTGATACTTGTTGAGTCCATCAAGCCTGTTTCACTTAGAGCTGTCAAAGTTGTCAGAAGTATGCTTCTTTCTATAATTAGTCTTGCATCTCTGCTCCAAAGGGAGTTTCAGTCTGTCTATTCATTGCCTTGTAAGTCTCACTTTTTTGGGCGTGATCTTAGATTAGGTCAGCATTGTGTTTTCTATTGCACTCCATCATATCATCCCCAGGGCCCTAGACAAATTGTGAATTCAACAATCATGCTCTTTCCTTCACTTCCCCATCACCATCCCTTGGTCAATTTGTGCCAATGCTTACTATCCTTTAGGTTATGAAAAAGAAAGAGAAATGTATCAAGTCTATTTCCTTCCCAATATAAAAAATAGCAAATGTATATATTATACTTCCTCACTCTTGCCTTGCTACTCATAGTTTATAGACTATCTCAGCTATCCACCAAATCCTTAGAAATGTGTCCAATTGTAATAACATAAATGAATATTAATTTTATCACCAAATATAAAGAGTAGAAATGGATTTTAGAATGTCACTTAAGTTTTTATCACCATTATGCATTCATATAAACATCAAGTGTACCAAAAATAGAACATTTATTTATATGTATTATATGTGCACACAATGCTATGATCTGAATATTTATGTCCTTCCAAATGCATATGTTGAAACTAACCTCCAAGGTGGTATTAGGATAAGGTGACCAGATTTTAACATTGGTAAAGCGGAACACCACTGACCGGCAAGGGGGGGGGGAGGATTTCTTGATTAAAAATTTGGTCTATATTGTAATCGCTTTTGGTTTTTTTAATAAAAGGAAATTCACTTCTTAGATCATCGTTGAATTTGCATCCTCTTTTCTTACTCATTATGTTAAAAATCTAAAAAAAATAATTTTAAAATTATATTATAAATTATTATATACATATTGCTTAAAAACACAGTAAGTAGGTACATAATTACATGAGCATATTTTATTGTTAGTTTATAAATTAAATTAATGTGATTGTTATAAAGTAACTATATTTTAAAAATTATTTTAATCCTATATTTCTTTCTAAATAATAACAATACTAACTTGTATTATTTTTCCTCTGAATTTGCTGTAACGTAAGTCATAAGTGTCACTTTCAAGGCCGGCGCTAGACTTTTTGCTGCCACTATAAAATATAAATAATACGAGTACTGTCTGCTAAATTCAAGAAAATTTATGCATTTATGAAATAAATAAATAAATTACTTACCTAAATTATCTGAATAGCTGATTTGTAATGACATCACTTGTTTAACTAGCTTACTAGCACGCAGTACAATGTGTATCGTCTGAGAGACAGTTACAAAATGTTTTCGTCGTTGCCAATCCCAAAAAATGCCATTGTCATTAAGTCCAAACAATGGTGGTCGAATTCTAACAACTGATCAACAATGCGAACTTTGATAAGCAGTTCTCGATAATCAGTTCTCAACAATTATTTGTTATTATTAAAGTTTAACATTATAAAATTAACAAAAATAATATAAAACTCATATCCTGGCTAAATATCCACATGGCTGCCGAAAACCGTATATTCCCTTCCCGTTCTCCCGCCGTTCCCTAGCTTGTCGTGCATTCTTTCCAAAAATCGGGACTTTTTTAAAACGCCTCGGGACGTGGGACAAATTGTTAAAAATCGGGACTGTCCCACCAAAAGCAGGACGTCTGGTCACCTTATATTAGGAGGTGGGACCTCTGGAGTGATTAAGTCATGAGAGTAGAGCCCTTAGAAAAAGCAGTCCAAGAAATCTCCCTTGCCCCTTCCACCGCATGAGGTTACAGCAAAGAGATGGTCATCTTGGAAGTGGACTCTCTCCAGGCACTGCATCTGCCAACTCCTTGATCTTGGACTTCCCAGCCTCCAGAACCATGACAAATAAATTTATCTTGTTTATAAGCCATTCAGTTTGTGGTAGTGTGTTATAAACACACATCCACACTTCCTACATGTTGGTTTTGTGTAACTACTTAAACCAATTAGTTATTCCAGGGTAGAGTTGTGGAACTAACTCTTAAACACAACTTCATTCGAGAAAATACGTTCAATGACTTTTTTATCTTTCAACCCTGAAAGCTTCAATCAATTACATTTGGTCATAAAAAAAATAATGATAATATAAATATCCCAGCCAAATAAACACTAAGTTTATTACATCGTTAATGCTGATCCTCTCAGCAATTTCTTGGTGGTCACAACCTCTGAAAGAGTTGGGTAAACTTTTAAATCCCTGGTACTCTACCACGGAAAGAAATGCATTGTGTGTGTTTCCCATGGTTCACCTGAAGTTTAGATAATTATTTACATGGTTTTTGAGAGGGAAAAGCATAATAAAGCATTTTTCTCTGGCTCTTCACACCAAAAGATTGTAGAGAAAAACAAATGCAGGTGTTTTAATTACTCTGCTTCAGTATAAAGGACCCTAATTATAATTAATCAGAAAACTCTATGCGGCCAAACTGCTCAAATATATTATGAAGATACACAATAAACAAGATAAGGTCAGTTAGTGAAGACTGCTAGGAAGGATATTAAAACTGCATAGTGACTGGGGTGGGACAGTTACCTCTGAGGGAACAATCAAGAATGACTTCTTGGAAGTGTTGCTGTTTGAGCTGAAGTACCCATTGCTTCCTCCATCAGAAGATTAGAAATTGAAGTTAGGACATGATCAAACTCATTCAAGAGCTGAAGGACCTGGCTTGAATAAACACAGATGTCCAAGTAGTGGGTGTTAATCAGTCATTACATCTGGGCATGGGTGCTATTAGTTCACTTATTGGTTTTTCCAGCCTTGCTAAATATTATTATTAAAGAATCAATATCCATGAATAAAGGGTCTAAGAGCCCAAGTTGGGGTATGGGCTGCCCCAACTGGCTAAGGAAGGCCAGGATATCTTTATAGATAATTTCACCAGTAATTCCACAAAAGGAAGTTGCACGTAAGGTACCCCACCAAGAAGTGGGGAGTGCGTGGTGGAAATGGATACTGAGCAGCAAGGAACTATGAATACCACTAAATGTCCAAAGGCCAATTAAAGGCATCCCATCATTTTACTTGATAAACAATCATTGCAATTTTTACATTGTCATTAATATTAACAACCAGGATCCCACTACAGCTCCATCTGGGTATAGTCCATTTTGAGGAGGAAATCTGCCTTTTTATGTATCACTAGAGGCCCGGTGCACGAAATTTGTGCACGGAGGGAGATTGTCCTTCAGCCCAGCCTATACCCTCTCCAATCTGGGACCCCTCAAGGGATGTCCGACTGCCCGTTTAGGCCCGATCCCAGTGGGCAGTCGGACATCCCTCTCACAATCCAGGACTGCTGGCTCCCAACTGCTTGCCTGCCTGCCTTCCTGATTGCCCCTAACCGCTTCTGCCTGCCTCTCACAATCCAGGACTGCTGGCTCCCAACTGCTTGCCTGCCTGCCTTCCTGATTGCCCCTAACCACTTCTGCCTGCCTCTCACAATCCAGGACTGCTGGCTCCAAACTGCTTGCCTGCCTGCCTTCCTGATTGCCCCTAACCACTTCTGCCTGCCAGCCTGATCACCCCCTAACCACTCTGCTGCCAGCCTGTTTGCCCCCAACTTCCCTCCTCTGCCGGCCTGGTCACCCCTAACTGCCCTCTCCTGCGGGGTTGATCACCTCCAACTGCCCTCCCTTGCAGGCTTGGTCCCTGTCAACTGCCCTCCCTTGCAGGCCAGGTGCCTCCCAACTGCCCTCTCCTGCTGCTGTGGTGGCGATCCTGTGTCCACATGGGGGCAAGATCTTTGACCACATGGGGGCAGCTATATTGTGTGTTGCAGTGATGATCAATCTGCAGATTACTCTTTTATTAGATAGAATAGAGGCCTGGTACAGGGGTGGAGGAAAGCTGGTTTGCCCTGAAGGGTGTCCCTGATCAGGGTGGGGTACCCTTGGGGCGTGGGGCGGCCTGAGCAAGGGGCCTGTGGTGGTTTGCAGGCCGGCCATGCCCCCTGGCAACGAAAGCAGAGGCCCTGGTATCTGGAATTTATTTTCCTTCTACAATTGAAACTTTGTAGCCTGGAGTGGAGCCAAGCCTGGGGCTCCCTCCGAGGCCCGAAGCCATTTGTGTTGGGGTTATAATTGAAACTTTGTTGCCTTAAGTGAGTGAGCCCAGCCAGGGTGTGTGGAAAGCTTTGCTTCCCCTGTTGCCGGCAGCAACCCTGGCCTGCTCTCTCAAGCTCCATTCTGCCGCCATTTTTTTGAATTGTTTACTTTCTATAATTGATACTTTGTAGCTTGAGTGGAGGCTTAGGCCTGCAACGGCTGGCAGAAAGCTTGGCTTCCTCTGTTACCTAGGAAACCTTGCTCTCTGTGGCTGTAGCCATCTTGGTTTGGGTTAATTTGCATGCTCGCTCTGATTGGATGGTGGGCGTGGCTTGTGGGCGTGGCTTGTGGGTGTGTCGGAGGTATGGTCAATTTGCATATTTGTCTATTATTATATAGGATTGGCTCAAGATGTAGAGAAGTTTCTTCCCCAAGAGTAGACTAATGCCAGATTATGTATGGCCCTTCCCCAAATCTTGTTTCGGAAGGTTGGTAAATAGGATGAAAAGTGATTTAAAGTGAGGCAGACCTCTTGACCCTTCCTAAGGAGGTTTACTTGCTACCTGTCCAAGGCCCTTCCACTATCATAGTAGATGCTTAGTGATCTTAGTGGTGAGACAGAGTATGGATTTGGAAGGAAAGACCTGGGTTTGACTTCTGTCTCTATTCATCACTAATTGCATGGCTTGGGATACTTATTAATATTGATCACGCCTTCAATTTCCAATCTTCTGATATAATCAGTAATGGGTAATTCACTTAAATAGCACCACTTCCAAGATTGTTCCCTCTGAGGTACACCCGTTTTCTCATCTTTTAAGCAGGAAAATATACTACAACATTTGTTTGCAAGAAGGAGGTGCTTAATTAACTACATCATCTATTGCTGACCACTAACACCAGTGTTCTAAAGACAGTCCTTTCCACCAGCATACATTCATAGTGAAGAAACCTGATTTCATTGGGGTTTAGAGCCATAGAGATGCTCTCAACTCTGCCTCTCCCTTTGTCTGAGCTGCCCTTTTCATGTTAGTGCTGTTTTTTTCCTTCTACAAGCTAACTCTAAATTATATTTGCTCATATTGTCATGAAACTGCATTTTGCAAGTTTTATTATGCTTACATTTTCAGTTTACATCAGGTGGCTTGAGGGTGATGGGGCCTCAAGCAGGTGAAGATGGTCTTGCAACCATTCTGAACAACCCCTTGTCTGCTCGGAATCGTGTGTAACAATCTCTGAGTAGCATTTGTCCATCTGCTTGAGGAATTTAGGCCCTCTCAAAATTTCCTCTTTTCGTTTCCCACCATCTTCACCTTATGACAATTTCCTGTTCCAAAAGTCATTATTTGTTTTTCAAAATAAACACATCACTTAAAGATTAGAAAGCTCTTTAGAATTGGCAGTAGGTCTTTTCATTGGAAAAGCTTTTGATGTCATTACATTGTTGGTTTGAAGCATGGTTACCCCTCCTATTGCAACCGTGTGCCATGTAAGGGATGAATTGGAGTCCAGGGGATTGTAGAGAGGAACTGAATCAGAGAGGACATACTCCACACCATCAGCCTGGGCTCTGGGACTTACATTACTGCTAAATAAGCTTCCATGTTGCACAGCCTGAGGCTCTTTGGGGAATTGAAATTTTCATTTTTATACAAGTCTGACTCCAGACATAGTGAGGATTTTTTTTTAAGAACAGTCTATCCCTAGCAGAGTAATTCATTTGGTTAGAGTGTCTTCCTAATATGCCAAGGTTGAGGGTTTGATCCCCATTCAGGGCACATAGAAGGAGCAATCAATGAATGCATAAATAAGTGGAAAAACAAATCTCTCTCTCTCTCTCTCTCTCTCTCTCTCCTCTCTCTCTCTCTCTCTCTCTCCCTCTCAAGTCAATTTTTTTAGGTTTTTTTTTTGTGTGTGTTTTTTTAGAACAGCCTAAAGTCAAATCTTGCTTAAGCAGCTGGTTAAGGGCTGGCCATATTGTTGGATAAAAGCACAGAGAGAAAAGATAGTAAGGAACAGTGAAAACTTAGCAAAGAGGCAGATGTCAACATCTATGCATTCATCTTTTTCAGCCTTAAAATACATGAGAATTGGATCTTAAGCCAATGCTTAAGGCAATTCTTCATCTCCTTACCCTATGAAGTAAAGTAAATGAGTTCACAGAATAGGTTCATCATAAGTTCTCTGTCCACAAAACACATCCTATAACAAACACCTTGAGTCTCCTGAGACCCCATACCAGGCACTGTCATCGTGTCCTCTGACTCTGGGAGCCAGAAGCCACCCACATCCTGCGTGACATTCACATTTCTTCTTGAAGCCACATCGTCACCAAACCAGACCCTCTGATAACCATGTTTTGTTTATTTGTAAAGTTCTTGTTGCTGTGCATTTCTGTTGTGTCTGGGTTGAAAGGAGATGAGAAGATTCAAGCTTCAAAAGTCAAGCAGGTACTTGACTCAGGTTAAGTATCTGTTGTTTTATTTTAAACAAAGCAGCCAAAAATCAGGGAAATAGAAAGTCCTCCCTTTGAGGAACAGAGTCAGTTGCCAGGACCATGAGGGCAGTTTTTACAGGGACCAAGAGTATGATGCAAAATTGCCTTGACTATTACTCACTTTTCCACCACTAGGCAGACAATCATAATTAGTGTCTTCTTCTTCAACAATGTACCAAAGTAGGAACTTATTTTGTCTGATTCTATAGCCAGTCATTCATGTATATGTCTGCCCCTTAAACTGTAACCCTAAAGCCGACAACATAGTTTAGATATTGCCTATCTCTAGTAATTCATACACCATCTGAAAGCAATGAGGGAAGACAGAAATGAGTGTCTGAACAGTGAATGAAAGAATCTTGGGGTAATAGAGAGGAAGGAATATAGTGTGTAAAACTGAAATTGGCATTTCTTAATTATGGCAGATTTCACCATTATGATCTAGGAATGGAGAACGTATGGATTAATGACTTCCTTTATCGCTGTTAAAAATAAACCGGGGAGATACTAAAAGGCCATCAGAGTCTTAATTGATGTAGAATAGCAGTTATCTCTCCCCGCAAAATAAATACAGTATATGTATGTACATAACAACATGTTTCTTTTCATTCTTAATCTTATGTGTTTATTTTTACCTAATGCTCTTCTTGTTAGTAAACTACTTTGAACACTTCGGTGACTGACCAAAGTTGATAACATTACTTATGTATTTGCGATTGTTCTTTCTGGAAGTTATAAAAATGGCAGGTTGGGGGGGAGGGGGAGAGAGGGTGGTAATTGAATGTTTTCTCCTCAAACGTGTAGGGTGAGATGAGAGAAGAATGTAATGGTGGTGCAGAAGGAAATAAGGTCTTCCTTCTGTTTCTCTGGACATACCCCATCCTTTACATTTAAAGATGTAGAGAATGACAGTCATGTGGGAGAAGCGTGACCTCTTCCCCCTGAGAAAACTCAGATTCTCTCCATGA
This sequence comes from Eptesicus fuscus, assembly GCF_027574615.1. Lineage (NCBI taxonomy): Eukaryota > Metazoa > Chordata > Mammalia > Chiroptera > Vespertilionidae > Eptesicus > Eptesicus fuscus. The sequence continues at coordinate 6,367,918 of NC_072484.1, read as the reverse complement.
TGAGTGCCTATAAAATAGCCAACAGATGAGACTGACTTGAAGTTCAAGGCATCTTTCTGTCCCCATTTTCCTCTCCTTTACCCACCCCCACCTTACCCCCAATTCTTTTTCCCTCTGGCTATCACCATGCTGTTGTTGTGTGTGTGTGTGTGTGTGTGTGTGTGTGTGTGTGTGTGTGTGTTTTGCTTAATCCCTTCACCTTCTTTCACCCATTCCCTTCAGACCTCTCAGTCTGTTCCATGCATCTGTGCCTCTGTTTCTATCTTGCTTGTCAGTTTATTCTGTTCATTAGATTCCACATATAAGTGACTTTGCTTGGGGCGATGGGCACATAATGCAGTGTGCAGATGATGTTTTATTGAGTTGTACACTTGAAAATTGTGCCCAATAAGTTCAATTTTAAAATAATTTTTAAAACCAATAAACAAAAAGTTCAAGGCAACTTTAAGTTATAGCTGCAACCACAATGCAATCTGTTGGGGAGATTTTCTCTCTCCCTCGGAGGTTTTCTAAGGTGACAGCCAGAAAGAATATGGCTCTTTGATGCAGTTAAGCAGTGACAGAGCTAATATTTATTGTTTCAAAGCCACATCCATGTCACTTTGATTGGGCTGTTTATTTTTAAGGCCACTGTTGTTTGGGTTTGGATTGGCTGCTGAATCACCCCTTTGTTATCGACTTGTGTGTTGTTGGGAGCTGATAAAAATGTTTGGGTTGGTTACAAGTTCCAAGGAGCCCTGCAGCCCCACAGCGCACTTCCCGTGCTGTGCTCTTTGGAGTCATTCATTTTCGGGGAGTCAGATGGGAAAGACTTCTCTGGGGAGAATTGAAAATCGCTAGTGCTTAAACACCTAGGGCTATTTTTTTCTATTCCACACTGCTGTTTAAAACATGGAGTGGATTTGTTTGTTTGTTTTTTCAACATTATAAGAAAAAAAAAATCATCACTTCAGAAAAAAATGGAAAAGGAAAACATTTTGACATCTGAAAAGCATCACAAATGACGGCAGGGGTCTGAAGAGTCCTCCAGTGCTTGTTTTGGGGTCTGTTTTTTTCCTACTCTAAGGTACAGAAGACGAGTACACTTACGTGGCTGCTATCATCCTCATCTTTTTTTATGCCTTTTAGGCAATAGAACCCAACAAGTACTTATCTAGCACTATCTACTTATATAGCTTAAACCAAAATTTAAATTAACCTTCATCCCAGGAGAATTCGTTCACTCATCCCCTTCAAGACAGGTCTATTGCTAGACGATAGGAAACTGCTGAAATGAATGAATGCATGATACTCCCTGTCTGAATGATGTGTCCTAGGAAATACCCTAAGCCGGTCATCAGGAAAGCCTTTAGGTTATCTGTTAGTTACCACATTCAAATTGTGAAATTTTCCTATATAAGCTCCTGGTGGTCGAGCTAACCAAGTGCCTGTGGCATGCTAAGTGCTGAAGCTGCAAAGGTGAGCAGTATGATCCTCCTGAAGGAAGAGAGGAGTAGAATGTATAAATAATCACAAATATAAATGGCAAAAATTGCTGCAGTATTGGAAGTCTGATGGTTTAAATGAGCTTTCAAACATGATTCTACTCATTCATAATGGACTAGTCATACTGACTCCATTTTAATTATTTTTACATAAATAAAAATTTTACTTAAAATAAAATAATCAAAATTGGGACAATATCACGTATTTTAGAGAGGACTTGGATGCAGTAACGGTGGGTAGCTTAGGAAAGAGGCATCTAAGCCTAAGCTGTAAATGAAATGTCAAAGTGAAGAATGAAATGTGACATTGATAAATTAATTTTTAAATGAATAAGATCAATAGATTGAACTACATTGTATTTGAGAAAAGATGGCATTGTTGTTATATAGTCAGATTCACTTCTAAGACATGTAGAAATCAGACAGTAGATCTATAACTAAGATCAGAAAATAGAAAGGAGAAATAACTGGTATCAAAAAAATTGACTCAAGTGGTTCATATTGACGTTTAAATCTTTACTCAGCTTCTGCACCTTGGGGAGCAGTGAAGAACAGGGGACTCCCCATCACTGCAGGGCCATGTTTTTTAGGGTCCAGAAAGTTGGACACATGCCCTTGAGGCTTAGGCACAGGCAGCAGTTGGCATCTTGAACAGGAACTTGCAGTTGGAAGATCCTGACTATTTTTATGCCTCTATGAGGGGCAACAATGGTGCAATCCTCCACCCCACCCCCAATAAAAAAACCAACACATGTCAGAATGGTAATCCCAAAGAACTGGGTTTGCAAACCTGGTGACATGTTATTGAAGGCTCACAGGCTGAAGAAGGATGGGGAAGGTATGAAAATAAAGTTAAATAAGAAAAGAAAGGAAAGGGAAAGGAAAGGAAAGGGAAAGGGAAAGGAAAGGAAAGGAAAGGAAAGGAAAGGAAAGGAAAGGAAAGGAAAGGAAAGGAAAGGAAAGGAAAGGAAAGGAAAGGAAAGGAAAGGAAAGGAAAGGAAAGGAAAGGAAAGGAAAGGAAAGGAAAGGAAAGGAAAGGAAAGGAAAGGAAAGGAAAGGAAAGGAAAGGAAAGGAAAGGAAAGGAAAGGAAAGGAAAGGAAAGGAAAGGAAAGGAAAGGAAAGGAAAGGAAAGGAAAGGAAAAGACAGGGATGACAAGCAAGGGTACAAATCAGATGGAAGCTGGGGACACTCTGGCGTGGCTGTTTCCATGGTCCTTTTTCACTGGCTTCAGTAGCTGCCCCTGAATGAACGACATAGTCATCTACTCTCCTAAGATAAGCAAATGTCATCTACCCCACGAATGTTGCAGACCACCTCCATCGGGGATTATTCATGTGCACAAAATCCCTGCAAGATGATTTGTAGAACTGAGAATATCAATTTCTGCATGGTATACAGTTTCCCTTAAGGCAACAGATCTTGACTTCCTGTTTTCTAAAATAATTCATTTTTAGGTTGTTTTACTGTTGCTTTGTCTTGTCTCTTTGGCCTGAAAATTGAGGAAATTCAAGATGATTTAATCAGGGGCAGTTGACCACTGATCCAGATGTGATATATAATCTGTTAAGAAAAAAAAAAAAACACCAAGAAGCCACTTTTTTAAGGAAATTATGTTCCCACTCCAGGGCAGGCCTTTTCCAGTTTTATTTTCTATAGTGTCTTCTCAGGAAAGCACAACCTTTATTAGTGAGACACAGGAATATCATTTTCCCTAGAGCTATTTAACATAGAGTAGTATAGATGCAAATAATCACTTTGAAAAGAGGATAGTCTCCCATTTTAATTAGAAATTTGCCAGAAACTCATTTTTATAAAATGATCTATGGATCCCTTCTACATGATTATAAAAAAAAAAAACTCTAAAATATTTAGAGTGTAATAAAAATGCAATATTTTTGTTGCCTTTCTCGTACTAATTTCTACATATATTTTAATAGCCAGGAAAATTCATAGTTTTGAAAGATGAAATTCTTCCTAAGGGATATGGGGGAGGGACAGTGAAGCATGAAGAGGGTTATAGAATGGTTCTGGATGGTTCTGCCATTTGGTTGTGGTCCCTGAAATGTTTAAGGGTGCTAACTCTATGCCTAGTATTGGATTCAAAGACTACTAGCAAAAAAGGATTCCCAATTATTTTTTAAGCCCACATTCCCCTTTGATAAATAGGAAAAAAAATCATATACTCTTCTTCTAAAGCTTTTTGAACTTTCAGGATAATTGGTTATTATTATTGAACTAGAGGCCCAGTGCATGAATTCATGCATGGGTGGGATCCCTCAGCCTAGTGGGCAATCAGGGTGCTCAGGACCATCTCACCCAGTCTCAATCAGGGCTGATGGGGGCCGGGTGGGGAGGGACCACGGGAGGGCTCCAAGGGGTGTCTGGCCCATCTAACCCAGGCCCCATCGGTGGGACCCCAGCAGCAAGCTAACCTACCGGTGGGAGCATCTGACCCCTGGTGGTCAGTGTGTGTAATAGCAACTGGTTGAGTGGTTGACCAGTTGACCAATCGGTCAGAACTTAGCATATTAGGCTTTTATATATCGACTAGTGGCCCGTGCATGAAATTCGTGCACAGGGAGGGGTCCCCTCAACCCAGCCTGCACCCTCTCCAATCCAAGACCCTTCAGGGGATGTCCCGCTGCCAGATTAGGCCCAATCCCTCTCACAATCCTGGACCGATGGCTCCTAATCATTCACCTGCCTGTCTGCCTGATCGCCCCTAACTGCCCCCCCTGCCGGCCTGGTCACCCCTAACTTCCCCCTGATGCCAGCCAGGTCACCTCCAACTGCCCCCTCCCTGCCAGCCTGGTCACTCCTAAATGTCCCCCCGCCAGCCTGGTCACCCCTTACTGCCCCCCCTGCCATCCTGGTTGCCCCTAACTGCCCCCCACCAGCCTGGGTGCCTCTTACTGCCCCTCTCTGCTGGCCTGGTCCCCTAACTGCCCCCCTGCCAGTCTGGTCACCCCCAACTGCCCCCCACTGGCCTGGTCGCCCCTAACTGCCCCCCCTACCAGGCTGGTCACCTCTTACTGCCCCCCTCTGCCAGCCTGCTATCCCCTAACTGCCCCCCTGCCAGTCTGGTTGCCCCCAACTGCCCCCCCTCATGGCCCACTGCCAGCCTGGTCACCCCACACAGTCTGCTGTTCAGTTGTTTGGTCGTCCCTCACTAACCCCCCTGCTGGCCTGGTCACCCCACACAGCCTGCTTGTTCAGTCATTTGGTTATCCCTCACTAACCCCCCTGCAGGTCTGGTTGTAGGCAGCCATCCTGTGAGGGTTAATTTGCATATTACCTCTTTATTATATAGGATATGAGTCAAAGCAAGGTAGGATAGCACTGTTTGTTTCAAACACTATCTCCCAAGAATGCAATCCATCTGGGCATCATAGGGCAGGACCAGCCCTCCATATCCTCTACCCATATAAAGCCACTGCTCAAGAACCCACAGGTTTATGGATACTCATTATCTTTTTCTGTTTACTTTCCTCAGGAATTTGGGGGTATATCAAAAACAGGTAAAAATTATTGAGTCAGCTGAAAAAGGTCACCAAATTAAATTCATACAGGTAATCTCCAGTGCATCCTAATAGCCAGAGAGAGAAATTAACTGACCTTCAAACTATATAAAGAACACCCTCTAATCCATTTTACCATCTGGTTTTGTAACTGATACCCAGGTTTGGCTACCTGCCACCACAAAAGCCAAACTTGTGAGAGGGGTGCTGGTAAAAAAGGAAAGAGGTTTATTCAAGTGTTGGCCACCTGAGAAGATGGGGGACCCTTGTCCAAAGCCCATCTCAAGATCTCAGTACAGGCAGAGATTTTTATAAGGAGGGAGATGGAAAGCAGAACAAAGAGATCAAGAGGAGAGGGTTGAAAGGTTATCTACATGTAGACTAGCACAATCCATTCCAATAAGGACCTCAAAACTGGTTAAGTGATGGACTGGTATGTGTCATCCTGGTTTTACATCATCCTAGTGAACAATTCTCCTAGAGCTGGGATGATGGAAGGTTGGAGTCTGTATCTTCTGAAGTTAATTCCTAGAATTCTTATACAAACATGCATGTTTATCTACAAGCTACATATTAGTCAGCATTTATAGAAAGAATGTCAAAAGAATGGTGGGATGGGTTACAATCCCCCACTGTTAGAGTTTCATTAAAGAGCCAGATTCCTTTGACTATTTTAGGCGTCACACAGGTCAGAATGTAGAATCAACCAGTTGTAAAACATGCATTCTTCAAACATCTTTGACCATCAGACTGAAGCCCAAAAAGTTGTGAGAAAGGGAATTGAGGGTTGAAGGAAAGAGAGACAGAGTCATGGAGAAAGACACAGATACTTATCAAGCAGATTCATTTCTGGGATTGAATGTCCCAGCACCCTAAAGAGCAGGAGCTCAGATTTGGATTTTATTTTGTTTAGGAAAATCTTGGGTTTTATCCTCCTTGTACCTGAGGCTTTTAAACAATATACAGAATTATATAATTATTTTTAAATCAATTATTTAAAATGTAGAGGGAACACGAAAGAGGATATTTGGAAACAGGGAAGGGGTCACAGAGAAAGATCTGGTGATTCCTAGGGAAACCAAGAGCCAGTGGTAATATAGCTCTTCACAGTCCTCTCTGTTTCATCCAAAACAGAGAGGCGGGACTCCCAGATCCCTGCAAGGTAGTCACTTTTCTGCTAATGGATGGAACTTTGTGTCAGATAGGTTAGTAGAAAACTTAAGACCTAAAACAAGGACAGAGACTGATTCTGAAATGACCCCCAATGATCCTACTACCTTGATTCATGCACTTGTGGAATCCCCTCCTGCTGACTGTAGACTGGACCCAGGGACTCCCTTCTAATGACTGGAATGTGGCAAAGTGAGGGGATGTCACTTCTGGGATTGGGTAGTAATCTCTGTGACTTCATCTCTCTCATGCTCTCTCTTTCCCTTGTTCACTTTGATGAAGACAGAAGTTGCCACTGCCCCCAGCCAACAGCTAATGAGGAGCTAAGACTCCATTCAATCACAAGGAATTGAACCACACCCACAACCATGAGTGAATTTGGAAGCAGATCCTGTCCCCGCTGAACCTTGAGATGACTGTGGCTCCAGCTAACACCTTGACCATAGCCGAGAGAGAGAGAGAGAGAGAGAGAGAGAGAGAGAGAGAGAGAGAGAGAGAGAGAGGAGCCAACAAAATGACGAGATAAGTGTGTGCTGTTTTCAACCACTAAGTTTTGGGATAATCTGCTACACGGTAAGAGAAAACTAAACCAAGGAATCCCAAATATCATTCATTCAGTCATACCTCATCTTGATGACTTTTTCTTACATGCTGTAATATGCTGAATAATGCCCCTCCCCACAAAGATATCTATATCTAACCTTAAGAACTTATGACTATGTCACCTGTTATGGCAAAAGGGACTTTTCAGATGTGATTAAAGTAAGGATTTTAACATGGGAAGATTATCCAGGAGAACCAACATAATCCCAAAGGTTCTTATAAGAGGTAGACAGGAGGATCAGAGTTAGAAAAATTAGCTATGACACCATTGGCAAAGGTTGGAGTCAGGTGCTGTGAAGGTGGGGGAAGGGGCCACAGGCAAGGTATGTGGGCACCTCCAGAGCTGGAAAGGCATGGAAACAGTCTCCCCAGAAACTCCAGAAGGAACACTGTTCTCCCAATCATTGTTTTTAGCCCACATGACCAATTTTGGACTCCTGACTTCCAGAATTGCAAGACAGTAAATTTATCCTATTTTCAGTCACTGTAATTGTGCAAATTTGTTACAGCAGCAAATAGGAAACTTCACAGAGTGTATGTTATCTACTCTGCTCTATTCTTTTCATTAAATCAGCTCACTTTTTGTACATGCATATGTACACATGACATACATTTTTAAAAAGACATACTATGAGTCTGGTGTGCAGGTTGTTCCCCGTGCACACACATATGCACACTTATTATCAAGATGAACACATATCTCATGAAATTTAAAGGTTGACATCATACCAGCTAAGAACATCTGTGTACAAAGCATGTGAGGACCACACTTTGGGAAACTTGAATGGGATGCTCCACGTCAAACCTTTCAGAACTCAGTCCTGTGGGCAGGGTGAGTCTGTGTTTGCTCAAGTCCTTTTTGTCTATGAGTGCAACAGAGTTGGAAGTGATAACTAACAACTACAAATCCTCCAGCTGATTTTGCTGGTTAAATAAGGTTTTTCAGGGCTGGAGAAAAGACATTTTTTGGGTCCCCATCTGCTGACTATAGGTAGGACTTCCCCTTAAAGAGCACAAATGTTTTCCTCCATCATGAAACTGACCTAGTGTACAATGTGCTATTTTGAATGGGCTCCCTTGAAGAGAGAGCAATGGTCCACTCAAACCATGATCCACAGATGAGTGAAATAAGCTCAACAGGGTTGGTGGCTTTACACTAGACCAGTGGTTCTCAACGTGGGGTGATATTATCCCCTGCAGATATTTGGCAATATCTGAAAGTACTTTTGGTTGTAACAACTCAGGAGTGCTTTTGGCATCTAGTGGGTAGACTCTAGGACATACCCCACACATGCACTCACACAACCAATGATTACTCTGCCCAGCATGTCATTAATACTGAGGATGGAAACACTGCAGTACAATGAACCTGCTTAGTCTATTACCAGACATTGCTAATAAATCATAGTTAGTCTATTACCAGACATTGCTAATCCATCATGCACTCTTTCATGGCCTCAGAATTTCTGCCAAGTCAGAGTTTCAGGAAGCCACTATCAATCGAGTAACGATAGCAGACCTGGAATATCATATTGGCAACTCACAGCAAGGTGCTCGGGTGAACAGAGTGTGTGCTCTGGCCTATCTTTCCTCCTTGCTTGTTTTTTCTAACTTCAAACTTCACAGATTGTAAACTGGGTTTGCCAATTAGATTTTTTCCCTTTTTACTTACATAAAAAATAGGTCTTGGAAACAACAATCTAGGGTAAAACATAAAGTCCAAACCTTTTTTCTACATTTCAATCCCTCACTTCAACATCCCTGTCACATTCACAAAGTCCTCAATTCAACCACAGAGCCTGAGCTGAGTCACATCTGAACTCTTCAGAGTACAAACAGTCTCTTTTCTATGGGGAAGGAACTTCTGCAAGGTTTTCCAGGAACATTTTGAATGACTCCCCACTCTCCACAATAAAGCTACATTAGGAGCCATTGGTGGCAGCAGGAACAGCACCAGGTGTTAGACCAGTGGGGTCAGGTTGGACCTGGGTTCAGCAACCTTGGTACTTGAGTTCTGGCTAAGAAAGAATTCAGAGCCAAGACTCAAACTATAAGAGAACATTTATTTAGAAAATCACAGAAGTAGACAAAGTAATTCATAAAAGAAATGGGCTTAGAAAACAAATTATAGAGGCAAAGGAATGACCCTTGGAGCTTAGAAGTGAGGAAGGTAAAGGTGATGTGCCTGGGCAGAGAGGCATGGGGGGAGGGGCTTGGGCATGCTCCAGGAGGGAGAGCACACTGGGTCCTCTGCCCTAAAGCTTTTAAGGGTAGAGATCTTAGAAGTCTCAGGGCAGGGTCTCAATAGAATATTCATCAGCTTTCTAGGTGTGTCCTTTCAGGGTCTAGGTCTCCACTGATTGGTAGGCACCAGGGGTCATTATCCAGTGCAACTGGTCCTGAGGTCAGCCTTGGCCTCACTTGTCTGATTTTGCTGCTCTTCTGAGCCTGGCGCTGAGATACATCTGAGGCCTAGATGTTATCTCTAGGGAGGAAAGGTCAGGGGGTCCAAACTGCATGACCATAGATATGCTAAGGAAGGAAAGGTCACCCTGGGGGCAAGGTTCCACCCTACAATTGTCCATTGCTGGGCACCCTGGGCTTTGGTGACCTTCTGTACCTGGCCCATCACCCTTGCTCTGCTCACGTCTGTCTAACTGTCTACCACAGAACCATTTGACTATATCATGATGCTGACCATCATGCCGTCACAAAGATGGTGGTACCCATAGCCACAAGATGACAGCGCCCAGTCCCTTCAGCCCTGCCGGAGTCCCCCAGTCCTTTCAGCCCTGCCTTGGGGGGGCGGCGGTAGGCGCACGGTGCAGCCGGACCCACCCTCAGTCTCCTAGCCACCCAGGGCCAGCCCGAGGCACAGGCAAGCCTCAAATGGCAGCTGCCCAGGCACCCAGGGCCGCCTGAGGCTCAGTAACCAGGGCCAGCCTGCGCTGCTGGCAATGGCAGCAGCAGAGGTGTGATGGGGGCATCGCCTTCCCCTGATCACCAGGTAGCCTCACGCCTCTGAGGGCTCCCGGACTATGAGAGGGAGCAGGCCGGGTTGAGGGACACCCCCCCTCCAGTGCATGAATTTTCATGCACCAGGCCTCTAGTTAAATCATATTTTCTGTACTCCACTACAGGGAAATATTGTGGTAGGGCTCTCAAACTTCACATGATGAGCTACAAACACAGTTGCTATATTTCTTGCACCTCAGCAATTGTTTCTTACATGTCTCCTGGAGATCATATTTCCGCCAATGTTTGTAGCTTTTAAAATCTCAAGTTCTAGATCCATACACAAAGAGGCAGCCATATTCTTCCAGGGAAACCCAAACACACCATTTAGCCATTTCCTCCAAATTACCTAGCATTGTTTAGATTCAACAGAGTAGACTCATTAATCTAAACACATAGCCAATTATGACCACAGAGAGATGGGAGAGTGCCAATTACCAGGATCAACTTAAATTTGTACTGTCAATCAAATCAGCTGATGTAACCATGGTAACTCTGAGTTGTACCCACACACACACACACAAAAAAAAAAGTCTTTATATCTATACTACATTAAAATCAACTACTCCAGGCCACTCTCTCTCCTGTCACTCTTTACTTCCTAAGGTAACACCACAGCCAACTGTCAATGGGTCATTAAGCTACACTCATGTAAGCCAGTGTGAGTTTGAGGACCATTGAGCAGGGTAAATTTGCCATCCTGCACCAGAATTAAATAAACATCGATACTAAATAACACCACAGTGATCCTCCAAGATCTCTGGTGGAGAAGTTAATGGCCCTTGGAATGTCTCATTTCCTCCCTGACATGCTATGTTCTGAACAGTGCCCCATTGGAGTGCTGTACAGAACAGACTATGGGTGAGTCTGATATTCAATGGTAAATTGCTGGTCATCTTTTCTCCTTCAATTTATCAATTACAATTTATTTAATAATTACTACTTTATACAAAAAAAGTCACAGATCTGTTCAATGTACAAATGGGGCATAAAAGAACAACCTGTTAGAGCTTACACAGTAGTGATCATTTTAAATATATATATTTTTTATGTATTTATCCTGCTTGTTGTTTTTGAACTTTGAAAAGCATTGCCAACATGGATTCTGACTTCTTTTATAAAAATACATTTTTTAAAAAAAATTAGATGTTTGGCAACATTCAACTGGAATTTTGTAAAGAGGCTGAAAAGAAGTGCATTCTCTCCAATTCTTCACAGACTCGAGGGCTCTGCTCCCACCAGCATGTACCCAATGCAGCTAAGGGCTTTCCTATCTTCCAGTTACCAACTTCCAGCCTAAGACCTTGTTACTCACACCGTGGTCCCAGGATAAACACCGGGGAGCTTATCAGTCATGCAGAATTTCAGACCCTCTCCCAGACCTACTGCTCTTTGACAAGATGCTCAGGGCATCCATGTGCCTTTAAGAGAAGTTTTGGTAGACTCGAGTTGACTTGGAATGGAAGCCATATCCATACTCAGTTTCTTTAGGGTTGCCTTGGCTTCTGCTGTCTTTGGCTTTCAGCCCCATCTCCACCTTCCTCCTTTGCTTACTTTGTTATTTGATTTAACCCTTGCACTGATATGTTCTAGTTCTCTCCAGTCTCCCCTTGTCCCCTAAAGGCATCCTCATGACAGATATTCTAAAAGGGCAAAACATCCTCATTTCTACATTAAGGGTGATACTAAAATGCACAGTTTTCCTATTTAGAATTGTAGGATCTCTAGCTAGAATGGGACATTGTGAAGGTTATCAGGTCACAGGAGTGGAGAAGCCTAAATGGTGCCCCCAAGATATATGTACATATCCTAACCTCCCAGAACCTGTGAATGCGACCTTAAATGGAAAAAGTGTCTTTGCTGATGTCAGTAGCATATATAATTACTAGAGGCCCGGTGCACAAAATTCATGCACTGGGGGGGAGGGGGGTGTCCCTCAGCCCAGCCTGCCCCCTCTCACAGACTGGGAGCCCTCAGAGGATGTCCTACTGATGGCTTAGAGCCGCTCCCCGTGGGGAGCAGGCCTAAGCCACAGTCTGGCCTCCCTCTGCAGGAGGTGACTGGGCTGATCAGGGGAAGGCGCTAGCCCCATCACGCCACTGCTGCTGCCACTGTCACAGCTGACAAGATGTTTTCATCAACACGGACTCCAGTCCTTTCACCACAAAATAATGACAACTTTCTTTAGGCATTTTCAAGATTTGTCTTTCATAAGATATGACATTTCTTTATTTTTTTTATCCTTACCTGAGGATGTTTCCATTGACTTTTAGAGAGCTTGGAAGAAAGAGGGAAAGACAGAGAGGAACATCAATCTGAGAGGACACTTCGATTGGTTGCCTCCTGCATGAGCCCTGAGTTGGGCCCTGGCCAGGGAGGAGCCTGCAACCTAGGTACATGCCCTTGATCAGAATCAAACCCGGACCCTGCGGTCGGCAGGCCGAGGCTCGATCCACTGAGCCAAACCAGCTAGGGCAGGATATGACATTTCTTAGCCCCTCCAGCAGCAGACCTTAGTTTTTTCCTCTAGGAGAATGGTGGAAAAACCCTAGATCAACTTCTTGGATTTTTATTACCCAAGTTACCAAGAACACTGTGAGTGGCAGCATACAGGGAGCTTAGCCAATGAGCGGTCAGAAAAGGTGTTTTCTCTGCAGCTCATGTGCAGAGGACACCCTGTGTTGTGTCCGCTGAGCTGGGGGCATGCCCCAAGCCACGCAGAGCCCAGTGGCCCTGCGTACTGTCCACCTGGCTGGGGGTGTGCCCTGAGCCATGCGGCGGCGCCTCGGAGAATGCCCCAGCCCACTGGCGCCACGTTGTGTCCACAGCCTTCCCTTCCTCCACGGCCAGGGAGTGGGACACTGGTGTCGTCGCCAGGTTGACAACCCCAGCATCCCGCCCCAGCTGCTATGGGCGCCGCCATCTTTGTTGCGGAGTGACAGTTAATTTGCATATTACCCTTTTATTATATTAGATAAGCAAATCGTGGTTAAAAGATGTAACCAAGATAGATAGATAGATAGATAGAGATAGATAGATAGATAGATAGATAGATAGATAGATAGATAGATAGATATAGATATAGATGATATAGATATGGATAGATGATATATAGATATAGATATAGATATAAATTAGATATAGATATAGATATAGATATAGATATAGATATAGATATAGATATAGATATAGATATAGATATAGATATAGATATAGATGATATAGATCCCCTATTGGTTCTGTCTCTCTAGAGAACCCTAATACAACCTTGTATCCTATTGATACCAGAATTGGTGAGCAGAAATTCTTCCCGGGGTCATGTCTCACAGAATCAAAGAATGAAGCCGTTGGCCAGAGGAGTTCAAACAAGACAGGAGTTTGTTGCAAGCAAACACAGGCTCCCTGCTCAGGGAGGGAACCCAAATGTGTTGCTCCAGAAGCATTCTGCTCTTCCCCTTATATCTGCTATAAGTGAAGGCCCACTCTTTGTCTCTCTATGCTGCTCGCTGATTAGTTCCTGGCCTTTTTGCAACATTTTATTTTCCACTGTCAATGGGTCATACAAATTGCAAGAAAAACATCCTTGTTTCAAAATACCTATTTTTCTGCTGCCCTGTTTTCCTGTTAAGCATTTTGTGGTTTCAGCTAGCTCCATAATTCCTCCTTCTCCCACCCTTTACCCTGTCTATCTAATTCTGCTTTAACTCCTTCACAATGACAAGTGTCCTTAAGATAAACATGCCCGGGAAAGACATGGAGAGGAGAAAACAGAGGCAGAGAGGAGTGTGAACAGCCACAAGCCAGGGAATGCTGACAACCCTGGAAGCTGGAAGAGGCAAAGAATGGAACCTCCCTAGAGCCTCTGGGGGGAGCGCTGCCCTACTGACCTCTGACGTTTGAACTCTGGCCTCTAAAACGTTTAGAGAATACATATCTGTTGTTCCAGGACACCTAGTTTGTGGCAATTTGTTATGGCAGCCTTAGAACACTACAATAAACCCTCAATATTGCATACCTCAATTTAAGGGACTTCAGATTTAACCGACAAAATTTCCAGTCCCATATGTGAAAGTTAAAATCCTGCTAATTTTAAAATACTTTTAACCAAGATTTGTTTATAATTAAATTAAAAGATTACATTTTTGTTATTAAACCACTGTTATTTTTAACAAATTTTAGCAAATAGACCATATGTTTGAAAAAAAAACAAAAACACTGTAGTAATTTCGCCAATATAAATAAATATTATATATCTACTAGAGGCCCAGTGCATGAAATTTGTGCACTGGAGGAGGGGGTCCCTCAGCCCGGCCTGCGCCCTCTCACAGTCTGGGATTTCTATCACAGTCTGGGACTCCTCGTTCCTTACTGCCTGCATGCTTGCTCTTTACTGCTCAGCTTGCTGCTCCTTAGCACTGCCATGGATGCAAGAAAGACTTCTGCCACCATCGCCATGCTCGCCAGCTGTGAGCCTGCCTTCTGGCTGAGCAGCACTCCCCCTGTGGGAGCACACTGACCACAAAGGGGCAGCTCCTGCATTGGGCATCTGGCCCCTGCTGGTCAGTGCGTATCATAGTGACTGGCCATTCCTGTCACTCTGCCATAATGGTCGCTTAGACTTTTATTATATAGATGGAACTACCTGATAGTCAATGTGCCCCCCTGAAGGGTCCCAGATTGCAAGAGGGTGCAGGCCAGGCCAAGGGACCCCACCGGTACATGATCAGGGCTGGGAAGGGATGTGAGAGGTTGGCCAGCCAGGGAGACACCACAGGAGGGCTCCAGGGCATGTCCAGCCCATCTCACTCAGTCCCTATCAGCCGGACCCCAGCAGCAAGCTAACCTTCCAGTCAGAGCATCTGCCCCCTGGTAATCAGTGCACATCATAGCAAGTGGTTGAGTGACCTTAGCATATCATTAGCATATTACGCTTTGATTGGTTGAACGGATGACCGGACACTTACCATATTAGGCTTTTATTATATAGGATAACTGTAGTCTACATACTTAAATCCAAGAATCATAAACAATGTTTGGTGAATGATTAGCAGGTGATCACACTGCATCAAGTGTGCTAATTGGTTCTGTTGTGGGATGGGGGTGACTTTCTACAGCAGTTTTAAGGTGCTGGCCATGTTCCCCTCTACACTAAGCCACGCCCCAGCTATGTGCATTTGTTTACTCGCAATGACTGGTGAATGTACACATTTACTAGACCTATTCAGTATACATTTAATATTACAGTAATACATAGAGGAAACTTTTCTGTGACATTTAACTTTTCATACATACTAAATTTGAATTACACAGCATGTCTACATAAGTAAAAACAGGTACACTAACTTGTCAAATTTTTAACATATTCATTCGGAAAACCTACTTTATAACAGACGTTTGGCTTTAATGGACACCACCTCATTGGCATTAGTCCATTATATCCAGATTTCACTGTAATACACTTTTCCAAATCTGGTTGTGCATGGGCATCACCTGGTGGATCACGAGAGGTGGACAGGACAGGGAGGAGAAGTCTTCACACTGCAGGCCAGCAGCATGGAAGTCATTAGGCGGCTTCTTACAAATGTTGGACATGAGCCTCTGAGGCCCAGACACTGAACCAAAAACAGCATTTCCACGGGCCTCCAAGAGGTTGACGTACATATTCCTGTTTGAGAAACCTTCCCAGGCAATTTCAGTGAGCAGCCCTGGCAGAGCGTCTCCTGGATCCTGCTTTGTTGTTTAACCGGAAGTAGAAAGCACTCCTGCTCCTCTCTCTGGACCAAGCCGGTGAGATAATGTTATCAGAAACATTTTAATAGACTCTTTCTGCCTGGGTGGCAATGCTAAGTTGAAATGAGTGTACCAGCAGCCCTTGCCTTTGCATGCAGGTCTCCTGCAGCCCATTTTGGTCCCAGACTGTCCTGATAAGGACTTGGAAGGACCCACACCCTCTACCTTAGAATTTCCACATCTTTTTATTCCAACTTCTACTGGAATGTGTGTTTACCTTAAAAGGTGATCATGGGACACTTGAAAGCTGCAAAGGTGCACAAAATTGCTACTGGAAATTTGAATGTGAGAAATTCTCACCTAGGACTCAATCTAAAATTATATGGGGGGGAATGGATTCCCATGAAAAATGGACAATTAAAGTAAGTCCAGAGTGGGGAAGGGGGAATGAGGGAATAATAAACACATCTGCCCGTCCTAAATTCAGACATGCCAGCCCTACAAAGCAAAGCCTGGAATGAGAGAATAACAGGCTTTATTATTTGCAGCTCTTCAAAGTGTTGGCACTGCCCAGTTTCCCTGGACAACACAGCATCTGATATAACAGAGAAGGGGAAGGAAGAAGTTCTATACCATCTGCAGACTTTCAGGCGATGAAATCTAGACCCATAACAAGCAAAATATGAGCAAATATAAGAGATTCAATAATGTGAGTTCAGGGAATTAAAAAGGAGACCCAGCCAGTTAGATAATTCATGGCATGATGGAGACATGCAGACAAAAAAAAAAAAAAAGTGGTGATTACATCATAAGTTCTATAAATGCTAAATCACTATGATATACACCTAAAACTAATATTTTATGCCAAACATATTTTATTTAAAAATAGGTGAAAACACAAAAATAATAGAAAGGGGTTTAATACCTTGCACCTATTATGTGCTGAACATTCCTTATATTTTTTTACTTTTCCTTATAATACTGGTCAAAGTGGATAAAAATTCTGTTCTAGAGATGAGGCTATTGAGACCCAGAGAGGTGTTGACCAGGCCACAGAGAGAGCAAGTTGTGGAGGAAATATATAAATAACACATATTTCTAGAGTCCATGGAGTGGGACACTGGATAAGTGCTATTATTACTGTATCAAAAGGTATTGAGGTGATATCAATAGCAGGCTTCAAGTGCATTTGTGCTATTCAAAACACTTATAAATGCCTCTTTATTCTATGTAAGAAACACTATTGACCTAAGTGTATAATAGGGTTATTGTGGTAGGTTTTAATTCCTAAGGAGCCTGGGAATTAGCGTTAGTCTAGAAACATGTAAATAAAAAGGGTTGCTAAAATTGGCAGGAGAAACTGATCTGTTTCACATAATTGAATCCCATTCATGTAGGCACCCACTTATATTGAATGACTATTTTTAGAAGGCAGTAGGGGTGCAAAGGTAAGTAAGACAAAGACTTCCTTCTCAAAGGGTGAGCTTTAGCGGAAGGGGGAAGTGATTTGGACATTATGATTCGATGTGAAAAGTGCTAGACTGGAGATAAGAAGCACAAAGCTCAATCGAAGAACAAAGAGACTCCATTACAGCATCATGTTCCAACACCTTGGGAATTCAGGCATTCAGAACAATAATAGAAGTTTATTCCTCCTGCTAATTAGGCCAAATACTGAAGAATATAAATGAAAGAACAAACCAGAGAAAGGGACCAAGATTCCACGTGGAAATAATGGCGCCACTTTCTGTTCGAATAGGACAAGTTCTTATCATCATTTGGTTAGCTGCTTCCTTTGGGTATTCTTGGCTTTTATAAATCAGCAGCTTTCTAATTGGTCTCCCCACATCCATTCTGGCCCATATTCAATCCATTCTTCACACTGCCATCCAAAGGCTCTTTGAAAATGCAAAGCAGATCAAGTCATCCACCCTCTCATTATTTTTAAAACTTCAATCTCTTCTAGTTGCTGTTAGTATAATGTGAGGTCCTCAGCACAGTCCACAAAGCCTGCAGACCTCACCTGGCCTGCAGCCGCATCTTCCACCACCCTCCCTCCGTCCATTCTCCAGCTGTCACTGTTTTTCCAATTCTTGAGTCTTGGCAGCCTCTCTCCAGCCAGAGTCTTTGCATATGCTGTTGACTTCATTCTGTATATCTTAACTGAGGATTGATGGTGTGTTACACACCCTTAAAAATATCTATTCCGTTAGAATAACAAGGTAGCGGAGCAGAATTAGCAAATCTCAGTGTTCCTTGACCCAGAAGACCTGAGTTCAAACCTTTGCTCTATCAGTTATTAGCTGTGTGACTTTGATTTCAATTTCTTCATTGCTGAAAACTCATGGTAATATTAGTACCTGCTCCTGAAATAATTATAAAGGTTAGATCAAATAATGCAAATAAAATATTCCTCCATGATATTTCTAATTCAGAATTTAACTCTATCATTTAATAGTTGTTTTCCTTTACCACTCTTTCTTCCCTTCATTTTTTTTTCCTGCCTCTGTTAATATTTGCAATTTTTTCTTTTGTGTGTTAAGCTGAATCTAATTTTTGTATCCATTCTCAGAGTGAGATACTGGTTTAAAGACTCATGTCTTGCTTTGATTCTAGAAAAACAATTCACTCATTCCTTTTGAATATTGCTTCTGTACCATTCTCCCATCCTTGGCTTTCAGAATTCTATTGTTCATATTGAGAGAATGTGCATCAATGAAAAACTGCACAGTTTAGAATAGAACGTGGCAAACCTTATCTGATAGTAAATGTTTCAGGCTTCGTGGGCCACATGGTTGTTGTGACAACCACTGGACACTGTCACTGTCCTGTGAAAGCAGCCACAGACACTATGCAAATGATGGGCGTGGCTGCTTCCAGTGAAACTGGAGGCTGGCCATGACCATAATTTGTCAACCCCTGGCTTTGAGTATACTCTTCTGGGTTGTGAGTTCTAGTCTTTCATTGTTTTTGAGCAATTTTACAAACTCTACAAACTATAAATGACTGACAGCAATGCAAAGAACGCTTTCCCTAGTCATGAAAATGCTGACTCATGGAGGTTCAACTCATGGAGGTTCCAAGACTGCATAGAAAAAGCTTGTCAGAGCATCGTCTATTGGTAAATTAATTTCAACATTCCTTTTCTCAGTATAAATTTTCCTTTCTTTGATGTTTCTTCACGCCAACTGTAATATCTTACAGATTCCTTAATTAATAACAAGTTAAATGAAACTTTAACATGTGTTTATTTTATATCTGTATAAGAATCATGATTTTTGTCTTTTTTAAAATTACCCTTCAACATTCCTAAGTTGGAACCTCTCAGTCTTCATGACTTCGAACTGGTCCTTCATAGCGGACACCTCTTTGTTCTTGATCATGGTAAATTCTCAGTATTATGTTGGTAACACACATTCTTTTTTTGACAATGTCCATTCTAGAATTCAGTCCTTTTCAAAATGCCAACTAAAGTCATTTCTAAGATTTCTACTTGACTTCCATGTTTCTTATTTCTTGTTCTTATAGTTTTTTCTTTACGGATGCCATTTCTGTAGTTATCTTTGAGTTTCTTAAACATACCATAAAACATCTGTGTACCAAGGCCAAAGTGTCATAGATGGTCATGTTACACACTCAAAAAGCAGTAGTTGCCTTGCACCAGGCTTGTCCTGATGGATTCTGTGATTGATCCAACTTGATGGTGTGGCTTCCTTTGCATTAGAGAGTTTCATGTGCTTGGTTTACAAACCATTCTGATTGAGCACATCTATACTTACTGGGCACGCATGCAGAATCTTTGCATGGAATCGATTCTTTTTTCCCTTTTTTAATTTATTGGGGTGACTTTGGTTAATAAAATTATATAGGTTTCAGATGTACAATTCTATAATACATCATCTGTATATTGTATTGTTGTTCACCACCAAGTCAAGTCTCCTTCCATCATCATTTATCTCCTCTAGATCCATTTCTACCTCCCCTCCTTTTCCTTTGGTAACCTTCATGCTATTGTCTGTGTCTATGAGTTTTTATTTGTTTGTTTGTTTTTACTTTTCATCTGTGATCACACACACACACACACACACACACACACACACACACACACACTTGCACACACACCTTTTGTGTGTGCCTTTACCTAACCCTCTGAATCTCCAATCTAGCATTGGTCTTTCAATGGCAATTGAGACTCCAGGTGTGTGGAGACAGAGGATGTCTCATGTCTAGTCACTGAGTGAGGGATGGTTTTGTTCACTTTCCGATTGCAGGGTTGAGAGGGTAGCCTCCTATTGCCCTAGGTTTTCAGCTTCCTGAAAGTTAGTTCCTTTGCAGAGTAGTCCCACCCAGCCCTAGCCTCCAAGCAGCAGCAGGCCTCTGGTTTCCACCCTCCCTCCCAGTGACCCTGGCTCCCTGAGCTGCAGGCAGTGTCCTCCACACCAGCGCTGTTTGCTTCGGACCTGGAGCCCAGCTTGAGAAAATGCGCTTCCGGATCCCAAGCACAGCTGTCTTGTTTGGTACTTCCCATCTGATATTTTATCTAGCATTGCTAAGCTCTTGCAGCTGAGAGACCGAAGCACAGCTTGAACACACTTTACCATCTTGACCACAATTATGTACTGTTCACAATTGCAGAAGATGATACATCTGAACATTTAAAAACAAGAGAAAATGAAAATATGCATCTATATTTGTTGAAGTTGATGGAAGAGTCCATTAATAATTGAAAGACATAAATAAAATAATTAAAAATATCTGACAGCCAGTAGCTTGATGATTCATTTTTTAAAATCTCTAGAACAGGCTAGTGAATGTGGCACTAATACCCAGGAATTGATAAGGGCTTCGCTGCCACTTCCAAAATGCAGCATCAAAACATTAAAAAATTCAAAATCACCCCAAAAATAAATTTAACCCTGGAATTTTCCCCAGAACCCTCCAGTTCTAAACATTCCAGTTCTAAAGATGAGTCTCCTCATGTGGTGTACAGGCCTGAGCCACCTCATCTACCACCAACTAAAAAGAGAATATCTTAATTTAAAGGGATCACATACAAAGAAACCGGAAATTGAGAGCTTAACGAGTTTGCAATCATTCCTTCCCAATAACCGTAGCTCATGGGCACTTACTGGGCATCCATACAAGGAGTGAAATTTGAATCTGTTCCTTGAAGTCTAAGTGCAAACAGGACCAGCAGGCCTTTTGCCCCACGATGCCGCGTATATTCCTTGCTTTCTTCTCATCAGAACTTAGGATGGCATATGCCAGTGATTTTAAAGGTGGGTAAGATCAATTAGATTGCTAATAACAGAGGTGGCTTTGACCCCCAGCAAACACTTGAAAATATCTGGACACTTAAGGTTATGACAGGGCAGGGATAGTCTCCTGGCACCGAGGGGGTGGAGGCCAGAGATGCTGCTAAACACCCTACAATGCACAGGACGGCCCCCAGCAAGGATTTATCTGGCTCCAGAGACCCTGGGGTAGACCTTACAATCCTCACTTGAGAGGTGTTTAATGAATGTTATGTGTAATTATATATGACTATATACACTGCGAGGCCAGATTATTATGATTTCTGAATGCATATTAATCTGGACACTCAGTGTGTGTGTGTGTGTGTGTGTGTGTGTGTGTGTGTGTGTGTGTATTCAGGCCTGGTGCATGAATTCATGCATGGGTAGGGTCCGGCCAACCTGGCCAGAGGGAAGGGACATGGGCGGTTGGCTGGCCTGCCTGCTGGTTGAATTCCTGGTAGAGGGGACAATTTGCATATTAGCCTTTTATTATATAGGATATACACTGAGAGTCCAGATTATTATGCATTCAGAGATCTATAATAATCTGGCCACTCAGTGTATATATACATATCTATGCACATAATTTTTTAATTTATGTGAATCTCACCACCATGTGTGCAGGGGTTCTGCCTTGTGGGAGAAAACATGATACGGTGTTATTAAATTTTGGAAATTTACTGCCTTAGGTGCTGGTTTTTCCCCTTAGTGCTTCCTGTGTTCAAGATACCATCCTGGGCACCTTCTAATAAACTCCCCTT
Organism: Eptesicus fuscus; assembly: GCF_027574615.1. Classification (NCBI taxonomy): domain Eukaryota; kingdom Metazoa; phylum Chordata; class Mammalia; order Chiroptera; family Vespertilionidae; genus Eptesicus; species Eptesicus fuscus. Next base: position 6,346,338 of record NC_072484.1, on the reverse strand, counting down.
CTTAACAACCTTCCAGGCAGTCACTATTATTATCCCCATGTTGTAGGCAAGAGATCTAAGGCTCAGAGAAGTTTAGCAATAGGTCTAAGGTCACAGAGTTGTAAGTGGAGGATCCAGGATTCTCACCCGAGAAAACTAAGTGATCGGAACCACTGCAATATCATCTGATTGCCAACCGCCAAAGATCTTTAAGGCCCTTTCTCCGGGAAACCCCAGGAGCCCCTCCATCTTTCTACAGGCAGTAAGCTCTCGCTGGTTTGCTCTTCAGCAGTGGGGGAGTCTGAATCATTAAGAAAACTTGGGCAGGGGAGGAAGGCACACACATCAAAGCACTGGAGATGAATGCTAATGAGAAGAGTAAACATATAAAACTGCTCCCATCTTCCCCCCTCAAAAAAGCTATTTCCATGTCCCTACCAGGTGCTGTGACAGATAAAGCAGGGTGGCAGGAATGCTTCCCTGCGTAGCGTGAGCAGGAGGTGGGCCATGCCACGGAGTCAGCCCAGGGTGCTTCTTACAGCTAAGTGAGTATTACTTTGATTCCTATCGTTTGGATTTCTCAGCAGGATCCTAGAATGCCCAGAAAACACACAAAAAGGCAACTCAGGCCACGGTCAGAAGCATTTTATTATCCAAGTTGCAACATGCAAATATCTTCTTTGCATTCTGCTTTCTGCAAACACAGAGTGAAAAAAATAAGTAGGGAAAAAAATGAGAACGAGAAAAAAAAAAGGCAGTGTGATGCATACTTCACAAAGTCCTGCAGGTTATTACCTTGTTTTAAATTGTGAGTTGCAAACACAAGCTGTTCTTAAAGGAGAACAAAAAGAAAAAGCAGATGGTTTCTTGTTACATCCTGCGACCTTCTCCGGAATGAATGCAGCAAATGCAGCTTATGCTCCCTTCTCCCCAGCTGGCATTCCCCATGCAAATGATTCCTTTTCTGTCATTTCGAGAGAAATTCTTGATCCCCATCCCCCATCCTGTTCTAGGGGCCAAAATCCTCACACACAAGAGCGGGAAAGGAATTGCCAAAATATTTAATCAGAGCAAGTCTTTGGGGCTCCATCGTACACACCTGCATAGAAACCCAACTGGGCCTAGGACAGGTGTCACCATAACACCATTATTATTATTACTGTTATTTTTTAGGTTGGGGATGTTTTTCCAGCAAACATTGTTGTTGATGGGTGGTAAATTGCTTTTGCTCTATGTGACCTGGGAGAAAGATTGTGAGGGTTGAAGTTATACAGAGTAAGATTCAAACCTCAGCTTAGCGGCTCATTCAATACCCACGCACCCTTGAGGAAATTATTTCTGATGTATTTAAAATCACTTATTCTCTGTGATTCTCTGTTTTCTTATTGCAAAATGGAGGCTGTAATGTTTGCCTTTTCAGAGAGGCTTGGAAGATGTGTTTAGTTTGGAGGCACTGCACTAAATCTCACTTGCCTCACTCTTATGAATAATGAGAGCAATAGCACTTACTTCATGGAATGATTTGAGGATGAAATAAGACAGTGCATCATTTGTGCATCATTCATGAAGTGCCTAGAACATACTAGGTTCCAAATAAATGGGAGTTATTATTGAGTTGTTTTATTGGTGTTGTTCATCTAGAGAAGTATGGAGACCTGAAGTGTCTCCATTGGTCTTCAGCTTTACTCAGTTATCTGCATTGTTTTAAAACAATTTCCCACAGGTGTTCTTTGTATCCTGGTGTAGGTGGGAAGCAATTGTATTAGCTCCACTGTAAATCTTATCAGCCAAAAGAAGTGTCTCACCAGTTACTACTCAAATTCTTCTCATGCCCTAAGTAGTTTAGGAAGAGGAGATTCTGACTTTTCTGATCAGTTACTTTTTTTTTTAGTTTTCTTTCTTTTTTTATTGATTAAGTTATTACATATGTGTCCTTATCTTCCCATTACCTCCTGATCAGTTACTTTATAGCCAGATACATCTGTTACAGTCAAAACCTGCATTGGTCTGATATTGGTTGTTTATCACTATATTTAAAAAATTATCCCAAACTTAGTGGCTTCAAACAAAAAACACTTAAGTCACACAATGTTTGTGGGTCAGGTGTCCAGGAGCAGCATAGCTGGGTGGTTCTGGGTTGAGGTTTCTCATGAGATTGCAGCCAAGTTGTTAGCTCAGAATGCAGTCATCTGAAGGCTTGACTGAGGCTGGGGAATCAGCTTCTAACCAAGATGGTTCACTCACATGGCTGGCTGTTGGCTTGAAGGAGCAATCAGGGAAAGACATTAAGAGAGAGAGAGGGAGGGAGAGAGAGAGAGAGAGAGAGAGAGAGAGAGAGAGAGAGGCCATGATGTTTTCTGTAACCTAATCTCAGATGTGACATATCATCATTTTCCTGGGATTCTAGTGGTCATACAGGCCAACCTGGTATAATAGGCACAGGGACTTCACTAAGGGTATAAATACCAGGAAGGAGTACCATTGGGGGTGATCAAGACTACCCCATTCCTTTACCCAGTAATTCATATTAAAGTAGATGAGTGTGATATGTGGAGAGCAAGAACAATACCACCTCCACTTGAATTCACAGTCTCACCATTAATTTAATATCCAGCTCAATGTCTTCCTTATCCCAGAAGCTCCCATATGACCTGATGTATTTTCAATCACCTCCTTTTATGAATGGTGACAGTATCTGTTCATGCCCCACTGTTTTAGCAATGCCATTTACTCAGTTTTTATTTCATAAAGGTGACTCTAGTCACTTGGAGGGAAATATTTAACACCACATTCTTTTTTGGATTCTTTAAAATTACCAGCATGTGGGAAGTATAGGATGTTGGTATAAATTCAACCCCAACATTGCGACCTTTCTAATGCACAGGGCTGAATCAGGAACATTCATGTTTGAATTACCTTGAAGCTCTCTAAAACCTTTGATCATTAAACTACAGTCCCATCATGGCCATCCTATCCTACCTAATAAACCTACCTAATAATAGACAAATATGCAAATTGACTGTACCTTCGCTATGCCCGCGATTGGCCAGGAGGCGTGGGGGGGGCGGCGGGGGACGGGACTCGGGGTGGCCGGGTGGCCGATTGGGCCAGCAGGACGCTGAGCTCGCGTCACCAGCAGGGGCTCGAGCTCAGCATCTGCGCCATGGCTGTGCTGAGGCACAGAAGGGGCCTCTGGGGCAGCTAGCTCACGTCCCACCGAGACCATCAAAAGTGGGGGAGCTGGGTGCCTTCTGAAAGGCCTGGTGCACCAGCGGACAGGCACCCAGCTCCCCCATTATTGAAAGCGAAAGCGTGTGACCCTACACATGCATGATTCAATCATGCACTGGGCCTCCAGTGCAATATAATAAAGGCAAGCTCCCACACTGACCCTTTGCACACTTCCACTTGAAGGTCTTGGCCTTGCCTCTTCTGTTGCTAGAATGTTCTTGCCCACAATATCCATCTGCATAGTTTGCTCTAGCACCTCCATAAGGAAGTACTTTGGTGAAAGGACAGCTCCTCAATGAGGCTTCTACCCTGACCATGATATTTAATACAGCAACCCAGTGCTTGCCCAGGGAAGATTCTCCTTACCATGACCTATCACCATCTTAAAAAGAATAAAATAAAATAACTACATAATTGGTTATATTTATTGTCTGTCTTTCTCTCCAGGGTGTCAGCTTGCTGAAGAAAGGGACTCTTGCCTAATTTGTTTTCCCTTATATTCTTAGTGCCTGGACAAGTGTCTAGAATATGCTAGATGCTTAATATGGACTTTTTGAATAAATTAATTGCAGTCATATTTTTCATAACAGAATTTGAAACAAAATGTATTTTCTGGTGAGTCTTGAGCTAGATAACTATTTCACTTAACAAGGACAACTTTCCCAATAATTCTGATTAATTGTGGCTTATCCTCCAACATAAGACATTGATAAATCATGGTACAAAGCAAATATATTATAAATAATTAATAGAAATATAACATAAGAATCCTTTATTTTAAACTTTTTATCCCCAAATTTATAAAAGGTATAATGCAGAATTTTGTAGACTTTATTCATCAATTCAGTTAAAATCATTTTTAATTCACTCAAGCAACTGGTTTGGGTGAGTTGAGTTGAATGACTGAAATAAATAATCTACAGAATCAATGCACATTTTCTTTCATTATAAAAGTATATTAATTGTTCTAAAGCTCTAAATAATGTCTTTTTTTCTTTTTAGCTTTACCTCTAAAACTCGAAGTAAGAATGATATCTGCTTCTAGATATCTGCTTCCATATACTGAGTATTTAGTATTTCTTTTGTTCTCAAAATGGTAATTCCATGAGAGGTCAAAGCCAATATATTTTTAAAAGAAGTGATATTATAATAATAATTTAACTTTGTAATACAATATTAATGTTTTCTATAAATGTTTATTGTGCTGTTAAATAAAATGATTTCCATGCATGGGCAAGTTAAACTAAAATATACATATTCTGCCACCAAAGAAATGGTAAATCAAGTCTCTGGCTATTTAACATTTTTCTCTGTTTTCAATGTTTGCAATGTGTTCGTTCCTAAATTAATCTCTAGGAAAAAATTTGAAGTACAAAGCAAAATGAAAGAAAATTCTCTTATGACAGGGAGACTTGCATTCTAATTATGTAATTATCAGAGACCAGAATTCACAAATTATATCTCATAGTGGTGTTTAACATCTTTTACTAAACTTTCACTTATATAAAAGTTTAATTAATTGTCCCTCAGTGACAGTGTTCTCTTTGGAAGATTATGCTCACCACTTGCATTAAAATTCTGAATCTTTCTAACACAAGCAATGTACATACAATTAAGGCATCCACATTAAAAGGTCTATGATCCCAAGAGTTGACATCGTGTCCTAATGATTTATAACAAATTGGTGTGGAACTTGTTTGATGGCCCCTTACTTAGCCTGTTACTGTGGAGAGATCAAGATCAGCTTCTGAAATGAAAAGTTTTTAAAGGATTTAATAGATAAAAGACCCAAAGAATCATCTATTACTGGATAGCAAGTCCCTGCTAACTCTATGATGGTAGAAAGGATGCAATTGTGAAAGGTATGACTAATAGTCTAGAACTGTTCCAATAATACTTCAATTCAGCATATATTTTTAAAATTTAATAGTCTTGCCCTAACCAGTTTGGCTCAGTGGATAGAGCATCGGCCTGCAGACTCAAGGGTCCCAGGTTCAATTCCAGTCAAGGGCATGTACCTTGGTTGTGGGCACATGCCCAGTAGGAGGTGTGCAGGAGGCAGCTGATCGATGTTTCTCTCTCATTGGTGTTTCTAACTCTCTATCCCTCTCCCTTCCTCTCTGTAAAAAATCAATAAAATATGTTTTTAAAATAATTTAATAGTCTTAAAATATTTTCTGATTGACTGGATGTTGTGAACCTGTTACAACATTGTTGATAGCAGACATGGTAAATCTCTTATGGATGGGATGAGTTTTGACATGAGATGTGCTCCATACCCACCTATCATGAAGGGAACAGTATTGGATGTTGTAAGAAAAATAAGATTGAGGAGGCGAGATTGAAAGTGGGAATTTGGTCTAAAATGGCCACAATGACACCCACATTCTGGTATTGACATCTATACTAATAAAAGGGTAATATACTAATTAGACTGGGAGACCTTCTGGACAAAGCCATGGTGGCAGGGCTGAGGCAGAGGCAGTTAGGGGCAATCAGGCCAGGAGGGGGGGGGCAGTTGTGTGTGAGAAGGCCAGCAGGTAGAGTGGTTAGGGGTGATCAGGCAGGCAGACAGGTGAGCCGTTAGGAGCCAGCGGTCCCAGATTGTGAGAGGGAAGTCCGACTGCCAGTTTAGCCTAAATCAGCAGTTGGACATCCCCCAAGGGGTCCCAGATTGGAGAGGGTGCAGGCTGGGGTGAAGGACACCCCCCATGCACAAATTTCATGTACCAGGACACTAGTTGTAGTATAATCACCTTTCCCCGAGTGTGCATGGGTGTCATGACTTTCCCTTAATAGGATACAGCATAGGTGATGGGAAATCACTTGTGTGATTAGGTTAGAAAAGACAGTAACTTTCATGTTGCTAACAGACTGCTTACTGCTGGCTCTCACAATGCCAACTGCCATAATGGAGAAGCCCACAAGACAGTGACATTATTATAATGTCACTTCTTTTAAAAATATATTGGCTTTGACCTCTCATCAAATTACCATTTTGAGTGTGACCACCAGCCAACACCCAGAGAGGACATGCTGAGCTCCGCCCAACAACCCACCAGGAAGTGAATTCTGCCAACCACCACTGAGTGAGCTTGGCAGTGGATCCTTTCCCAGGTGAGACTCCAGGTGAAACCTCAGCCTGGCTGACCCCTTGACTGAAGCTTTGTGAGAGACCCTGAATCAGAGACCCACAAAAACTGTGAGGTAGTAAGTGTGTGTTGTTTTAAACTGCTCACTATGGAGGCCATTTGTTAAACAGTAATGGATAAGGAGCCAGAGAGTGACCTTTAAAAGACCCTTGAAAAACATAGTCTTGTTTACTAAAGCCAAACAATAAAAACATCCCAGGAAAAAAAGACCATGTCATAGGCTGAAGCCCAGTACATTGCTACTTCCTTCTGTCGTGAAGGAGGGCTCTTATGTGAGTCAAAGACAAATGGAATCCGTAAGGACTTGAGAGGATGGTATTTGGGTGAGAGGAATAAAAATAGTATGAATAGAAAGGAACACAGTCAAATGCTATTTTTCTCTTTTCACATGACCTTTATTTTTCTTCCATCTCTCAACGGGATGTGGTAGCAGAGCCTGGTCTTCTGAAGGCAGCCTTGACTCTCCCAGCAGCTCACAGATACTAAATAAGCAATATTCCTGATTTGGGTCTATTTACTAAAACCATGTCACTTATTTTAGTAATATTTTTTAATCCAGTGGCCCTGGCCAGTGTTGCTAAATGGTTAGAGTGTTGGCCCACACCAAAGGCTCGATTCTGGATCAGGGCACATACCTGGTTTGCAGGTACATACTGTCCCAGTCAGGGTGGGTGTGGGAGGCAACCAATTGATGTTTCTATCTCACATCAATGTTTCTGTCACTCTCTCTCTCTCTTCCTCTTCCTCTCTCTCTCTTCCTCTCTCTCTCTTCCTCTCTCCTCCCTCCCTCCCTTCCACCGTCTCCAAAAATCAATGGAAAAAATATCCTCAGGTAAGGATTAACAAAACAAACATATTTAATCCAGTGGTTCCTGATTTTTAGGGTTCTCAGATGAATTTAAACAAAACGGATTGGCACTGACATTATATTGCCAACTTTCTGTTTGACCCAATAAGGACATGAAACCATTCACCAAAGCAATGGCATCCTACCATAGACTATTTTATCATTTTATGAAAGAAAAATGTTTTTAATTATAAAGAAAAAATTCAAAGTAAACAATCATTGAAAATTAAGTATACTTAAGTTTCATAAAATATCACATGGTCTCTTTTTTCTTCTCATCCTGCTATGAAACAGTATAAATGTTGTTATAGATGCAGACTAGTTTTAGGAGCCACTGGTTTAATCTCTATAACTCTCTTAGCTACAAGAAGCAATAAGAAACTTCTGTTTCTTCCTTTTGACATCCCCAACTTCATTTCAGAATAAGATTCAGCTCATCTTTTAGTTACATGTGATTTTATCTGTTGCAGTGTGGTTGGGGTTGATAGGTAAAATAAAAGATGCACAATTAAAGTCTAATTTCAGATCAACACAAATAAATTTTAAGTATAAGCATGTCCCATACATAGAACAAATAGTGTATGCACCATTCTTATATTACAATACTACTCACTACTTATCTAACATTCAGATTCCATTGAGCATCATGTATTTTTACTGGCTAGGTCTAATAATCTCAGCTGAGAAGTAAGTTACTCAGGAAAAGTAGAGACTGACTTGAGTAATTATTACTTATGCTGGTGGTTTAAAATAAGTGAAGGTTTTGTGTTTAGACTTGGGGAGGACTTTTCCCAAAGCTTATATGAATAAAAATTGCCTTTCACAGAACTCAACCAGAATCATGCCTCTAGTGTAGACATGAGTCTCTCTGGCAATCGAAGTTCTTCAGTATGGACAACTAAAGTCAGGAGAATACAATGGCCTCACCTTTCTTGCCAATGGACCAATATCTGAATCAGTTGAATAAGAGCTTAACTATAATTTTCCTCATTTCATCCTCTTGAGTCCTGTCTTCAGCCGAGGACATTCTGCAGAGTTCTTTAGCCATAATTTTCCATCTAAACCATACACCCAAACTTCCTTTCAGAGACTCAAATGGATTTCCCAAGAATTAGGTCCTTCCCTTAAATGGGAAAAAAATATGGTAGCTATCCATTGGAAGTTCTTAAATATTTGAAGATGTAGGTATAAAATAAGGCTAACTTGAATTTAGCCCTCTTTTTATTAAAAATGGATAATTATCAGTGGTGAAGATGTTATAGCCACAAGAACCACAAAGTAAGCTGTAGATTATTTGAAAAGATTAAAAAAGAATTTAAAAGAGTACTGACAGCCCTAACCGGTTTAGCTCAGTGGATAGAGCGTCAGCCTGTGGACTGAAAGGTCCCAGGTTCGATTCCGATCCAGGGCATGTACCTTGGTTGCGGGCACATCCCCAGTAGGAGGTGTGCAGGAGGCAGCTGATTGACGTTTCTCCCTCGTCGATGTTTCTAATTCTCTATCCCTTTCCCTTCCTCCCTGTAAAAAATCAATAAAATATATATTTTTTAAAAAAGAGTACTGACATTCTTGAATATAATTAGTTTACTATGCATTGAATCAATACATGTGAGACTTTTATTACTTAGAGGATTTCTTGTTTTCCACAATTCTTAAGAAAATGATTTATTTGCACACCTAGAACCAGGTGCTCACGGCTGAACAATTAGCCATGGTAAAGGCTGCAGGATCATGTCCTAATGAGGCTGATCCACTGAGAGCTGACTGTGGCGACGAGGCAGAGGTATCCTTTCCAGAAAGGGCGCTGTGTCAATAAGCAAAAGACAAAACGTGTTCATTACATTGCTCTCTCCCACGACTGGGACCTACTTGAGACCAGAAGAATGACATATTGAACGTCATAGCCCCTTTGCTCACCAGTACACGTTAGTGAAGAATGAAACTTATGTGGAATAAAATGTACTTCTTCTCACTATGGAGTTTTATACTAGTATACTATGGACACAAATAAATTCAAAGGTTTCCCCCACTGACCAGTTCAGCTCTTTAATAAAATGACTTGGGGATCAGGGAGACCCCATTAGAAACCATCCTTCAAGCGCTCCCTGGCTGTATTCAAGGAAGCCAACAGGCGGGGCGGATCCAGGAACATCCCTCCGATGCCTAACCCATTAGAACTCCTAGGGCCAGATCCGATAAACATGCCACTGGGTTCTGATCTGCATTAGCAAAGCACAGATTGCACGCCCTAATGAAAATAATGAGCCACTTTTGATGAATAACCCTATTTTTAATTTTGCCGTGGTCCAAATATGCAGTAATTACAAGGGGGACGTGGAGTCTTTTCACAGTTCCACCCCTTAGGGATGCGGAATGGCAGTTAAATCTAATTCCCTCTTCCCTGGAGGAGCACACTCAGAGAGTGCTCTGTCTAAGCAGCTGCTCTACTGCCTGACCCGGACCGCATGCGTTATTTCCCTCTTTCGCCAAAAAGGCTTTGCAGCCGGTGCTCTGGGGAAGACGGTCTGGGCGCAGTTTTGCAGGAGGAGTGCTGCTCCAACATCAAACAGTCTGAGAGTCAGCAGCCACACACGCTCACCACGTCCTTCCCGTTGCCACTGACCCACAGCTAATTACCTTGTCCCATCGATCGCGCTCCAAGCTTGGTCCGTCAGCAGCGTCCTCCGTGAATTGTGGTCCCCTGGGAAAACCTGTTAACGTGAAGGCACTTGGAAGTTTGCTCTTACCTAGCCCGAAGCAGGCTGAAGCACTTCATAGAAATGACAAAAATCTCAGGACGGTTTTCAAGATGAGCCTGCAATAAACCACCTGCCGGGGGTGGCAGGCCAGCAGGTGCACAGGTTGTGAGTGCCCCGGCACCTCTTGGGTCCCTAGAGATCAGCCATCCCTCTCCTGGTCCTGAGGCTGAGGGGATTTGTCTCTAATTACATTTCCAGGCACATATCTGACAGTCAGGGGTCATTTCAGGAGGCTGCTGTAAATTTCAACTCAGAGAGAGAAACGAGGATGGTGGCATTTAATTACAGGTAAAGTTTGGGGAGGGATTGCAAGATGAAGAGCAAACTTGCTCTGAGAAAAAGCTTTAAAATCCAGTCCTGAGTCAAATGCAAAATTAATGATGCCCAAAAGTTCAGTTCTTTTAGGAGTCCGTTAGACAAAGGAGAGGATCTTCCGGTCAGGAATCGGGCATGCTATTTTATCTTATTCTTTCCCATCCCTTGTTTTTCATACCCTTTTATTGTTCCAACAAAGACAAAAGCTGGCCAAGGGAAACTTCAGCCAATTAGAGGTCTGCTTCACCTGGGGGCAAGGGTCGGAGGTCACACCTGGAGAGACGGTGCTAAGGTTGGGGTCATCAGAGTCATCTCCGGTTTGTCCTTAGGCCAAGTGCACTCTCTGAATTGCACTCCCAGGAATTGCACTCTTTGAATTACACCCTCCCCTGTAACGGGAATCAGCAGAGGCACTTCCAAGGTGGGCCTCAATCCTGGCTGCACATTTAGAATCTCCTGAGAGGGGATTCTAAACCCCCAGGTCCCAGGGGTTTATTCGGCTGGCCTGGGGTTGGACCGCAGCATTGGAATTTTTAAAAGCACCATCAGAACAGGAAGAAAATGTAGGGCTCATGTTGAGACAAGCCAGCCATGGCCATTGAAGGAGAGGTTTCTACCCGTGTTGTCAGTGAATGTGGGCTCATCGCCTGAGACCCAGCTCAGAGGTTCTTCACGCCCACAAACCGAGCCCAGGATGCGTTAACTCCAGGTTTGAACCGAGGGCATAGATTCACGTGAGTGAGTGCAGAGGCCCTGATGGGACCGCGGTGAATGGAGAAACCATGCCTCCTCCAAAGGGGTGGGACGATTCTCACCTCCAGACCATGTGCCAGGGGAAATTTGCCAGATTGTCCAATTTTTTCAGGAAAAACTGGGAATTGGATTTTTATATGAAATGTCTTGTGTGTTTTTTTAATATTGACTCCCTCTCGTTTTAAACACAGGGCAGGCTGAGAGAAACGTGTCCAGGGCCACCATATCAATGGTGGGACACCTCCTAGCCCAGGAACCTCCAGGTGCGGTCATCTGAACCACTCCCAAAAAGCTCTCTCTTGGACTAGTTCATCGATGTCCCTTTCTTAAGCATCTCAAGCAAATGTCAAACGTTGGGAGGTTGCCTAAAATTCCACCAATCAGACATGCATTTGAATACAATAAAAACTTTTTAGAACCAACGTACTTTCATACCTTTCAGTGAGTTAGTTTACTACAACAAGCACAGAGGGAAATGGAATTATGTGGAATAACAGTAACAAAGGAGATGTTATTTCACCACCTGACGCATCATGAGAGGGCTGAGTTGCTGAGAGGCATTGGGAAGCCAGGGTGCAGTGTGTGGGTGCAGGGCACCTGAACATAGTGGCAGATCTGAGATTACCAGGGGGTAACAGGAAGACATAATAACAACACTGGGCTATGCAAATAAACATAACTATCCCCTGCCTTCCTGGAATGTATAGCTTTGGGGAGGAGACAGACAATAAACAAATATATGCTGTCCAGACTGTGTAGAGGGTCACAGGATGCCATGTTGGAGCAGCAGTGGGTCACAGGTGGGCAAGACTCTGGGAGCCACTGCACAGATGCTGGCCTCACCCTGAGTGAGACAGGCAGGTGTGGAGCTTTGAAGCAGAGGAGTCACATGATGTGACATATTTTTAATTAACTTTATTGGGGTGACAATCTATAATAATAAAAGCATAATATGCTAATTAGACCAGACAGCCAGACAACCTTCCAGACATCATTCCAGATGAAGCCACCATGGCAGGGCCGAGGGAGAGGCAGTTAGGGGCAATTAGGCAGGCAGGTGAGCAGTTAGGGGCAATTAGGCAGGCAGGCAAGTGGTTAGGGGCAATGAGGCAGTCAGGCAGAGGCAGTTAGGGGTTATCAGGCAGGCAAGCAAGTGGTTAGGGGCGATCAGGCAGGCAGGCAGGTGAGCGATTAGGAGCCAGCGGTCCCTGATTGTGAGAGGGCATGGGATCAGGCCTAAACTGGCAGTAGGACATCCCCCGAGGGGTTCTGGATTGTGAGAGGGTGCAAGCCAGGCTGAGGTGCATGAATGTAATCCCCCTCTGGTGCACGAATTTCATGTACTGGGCCTCTAGTGGTTAATAAGATTATGTAGGTTTCAAGTGTACAATTCTATGATACACCATCTGTACATTGCCCCTATATACTGAAAACTACAAAGCATTGTTAAAAGAGATTTAAAAAGACACAGTGAAATGGAAAGATCTTTGATGTTCATGTTGAAAGAACCAACATAGTTAAAATGTCCATATTACCCAAAGCAATATACAGATTTAATGCAATCCCCATCAAAATCCTGATGTTTTTTTAAAAGAAATAAAACAAATATCATAGATTTGTATAGACCCACAAAAGACCCCAAATAGCCAAAGCAATTCTGAGAAAAGAGAAGGAAGTCAGAGGTTTTACACTCTGAGTTCAAATTTTACTACAGAGCTATGATAATCAAACCAACACAGAGTTGGCAGAAAAGCAGACACACAGACCAATGGAACAGAATTGAGAGCCCAGAAATAAATTCACATGGATTGGGCAAATATTTTATGAAGGAGCCAAAAACATACAATGGAGAGAGAAAAAAGGATCACTTTCTCTGCTGTGTTGAGAATACGCTCAGGGGGCAATAGTAAAAGCTGGGAGCCACGCTGGGAGAATACTGCAATAGTCCAAGCAACAGAGAAGCTCTCCAGAGCCAAGTCAGGTTCCTGCAGGCAGAACATTGGGAAACACAGATTGGGAAGGCAAGCACAGCAGATGCCTAATACAGGGGCCTCACCATCTTCCATTCAACTGGACAATAAATTCTTGCCTCCAGCCACATCCTGGCCCAAGAGCTGAAAGGATTGTTACATTCTCCACCAGCCCCATCTTTAGGAAAAGAAATTCCTCCACTGATGTTGCATAGGCCTCAGGGTTATGGAAGTCAGGATGTAAAAGGAGAATGATGGCTTTTACTCCATAAACAGCCACCCAATGTTTGAGTTATGGATACCAATTAAGTCCTAATTGGCAATAATGTAAACCTCTTCTGAAAGGATGTGGTAAATATTGAAACAAACGAGTTGCTCTTTTTCAGACCTGAATGGCAGTCAGTCAAAAGGAAAAGCTAATTTTCAGCCTTGGAGGCAAACTCTGTATTTTAATCAAGTGTGACAGAGTGGGAAACAATAAATTGACATTTAAGGTGAGGACTATTTACTTCCCTGCGCAATCTTTGTGATGGCGAGTTGGTGGCACAACCCCCTTGCAAAATGACAGCAGCTTTGGCTTTGATCCAGGGGAACCGGCCAGAGGCCTAGTTCAGACAGCTGAGGGCTGAAGGCAAATGATGCGCCTCCCCAGATGTCCGGCTGTGATTATATCTCCTGGTACTTGGCTGTCCTTACAATAGTTGGTCAAAGTAATTAATCTAAAGTCTACACTGAGGCTCTGGCCAGCCCTAGCCAGTATCACTGAGTGGTTAGAGCCTCGACCTGTGCACCAATGGGTCACAGGTTCGATTCCCAGTCAAGGGTGTGTACCTGGTACCTAGGTTGCAGGTTCAATCCCCAGCCCCAGTCAAGGCAAAGCAACCAATCTATGTGCTCCTCTCACATGGGCTTTTCTCTCGTTCCCTCCCCCTACTTTCTCCCTCCCTTCCACTCTCTCTAAAGTCAATGGGGAAAATATTCTCTAGTGAGGATTAACAACAACAACAAAAATATTGACACAGTGCCCTTCAGATGGAGGTTAATTTCTCTCTCCTTGAGTGTGGGTTGAATTAATGACTTTCTTCTAACAGAATATTATGGAAATAACAGTGTATGATTTCCAAGACTAGGTCAAAAAAGGCACTGTGCCTTTCTCTCTCTCTCTCTTCCATCTCTCTTTCTCTCTTCCTCTCTCCCTCTCTCTCTCTCTTTGACCTAGGTATGTACCCTGACCAGGAATTGAACCCCCCACAACCTTTTTCGTTACAGGAAGATGCTCTAACCACCTAAGCCACCGGGCCAGGGCTCTGCCTTACTCTCTTGAGTCACTCACTCTGGGGGAAGCCAGCTGCTCTGATGTGAGATGGTCACCAAGTCCTACGGAGAGACCCATGTGATGAGGAACTGAGGCTTCCTGCCAACAGCCGTACAAGGGAGCCGTCTTGGAGGTGGACCCTTCAGCCCCAGTCAAGCCTTCGGATGATGCAGCCTCAGCCAACATCTTGACGGCCGCCTCACGAGAGACCCTGAGCCTGAACCACCCAGATAAGCTGCTCCTGAGTTCCTGACTCACAGAAACCATGAGATAATAAATATTTCTTAAGAAAAGATGCTAAGTTTTGGGGACATTTATTATGCAGCCATAAGATAATTAAGACAGCATTTCAAACATGACATGTCAAAAGTTGAACTCCTGATTTTCATTCTGCAAACAAGTTTTCTTCTCTCTTCTCTATTCAGAAAATGGCACTGTCACGATGCTTGTTTCTCAGGTTAAACCTTGTGGATACCCTTAAAGCCTGTCTTAATTTCACAGCCCAAATCTGATGTGAGAGCAATTCCTGTTGTTGTAACTTAAAATGTACTCAAAATCCAACCATGTCTCCCCATGTCCTCAGTTATCACCTTGGTCCACCCCCATCGCCTCTCACTAGGTTGCTTGCAATTGCCATCTACCCAATCTCCCTTTGTCCCTGGCACTCCCAGAGTCTATTCTAAATACAGCAGCCAGAAGGACCCTTTAAAAATATAAGCTGGCCCTGGAGGATGTGGCTCAGTGTCCAGAGTGTCGACCGGAGCACTGAAGGTGAGGAGTCGGTCGAGGTTTACTAGTCAAGGGCATGTATCTGGGTTGTAGGTTTGATCCCAAGTTCCAGTCAGGGCACGTGTGGGAGGCAACCAACCAATGTGTTCCTCTTACATCGAAGTTCCTTTCTTTCTCTCTCCCCCTCTCTCCCTCCCTTCCACTCTCTCTAAAAATCAATGGAAAAAGTATCCTCAGGTGAGGATTAATAAAAACAAAAACACTAGAAGTTTACACTGATAATCATAAAAAGGTATATGTAGGCATGTGTGTACTCTTTACCATACTGCAAGTCGGAATTAAAGTCTAATTACTAAGGACCTAAAATATTAATTTAGTGACTAACTTATTCCAGAATTATCAATGACAGGCTATGTCCAAGGCACCGTTAAAGGCACTAGGGAACCAGAACATAAAAAGTCCCTTTCGGAGCAACTTATATTCCACTGAAAATAAGAACAGCTCGAATTCTGAGTTTCCCTCTGGCGATCTGGACTGTTCTAAGTGTGCAATTTGAATTTACATGTGTGTTCTCTATAGTAACCCCTGACTTAACTACTTTCTCTGTCTCCCATTTCCAGATGAGAATCCTGAGGCACAGAGAGGTTGAGTACTGAGCCCCAAGTCACACAGCTATAGCTGCTGGGATGCAGCAGGGAATGAAGCAATGTCCTTTTCCAGCTTCAAGTTTAGAGGGTGAGAATAATTAAATGGGGAATTACAATTGTTACAATTGTTACAAAGGAAATGCATAGAGCTGGGGCCAGGGAAGGGAATAAGACCAACCCAACTTGATTTTTTTTTTCTTAATTATAGCAATAACTCCACTAATATGGCCTCCCCTAAACATGCATCTCTTTTCCTGAGTCACATGTCTGGCTGATGTGAGGACAATAGTTTGCGTTGTTCTTTGCTAAAACTGGCAGTCAGAATCCACATTTTCTTTCTCCATATTCATTTTAACCTCCCTCCCCCCAAATTCTATGAAGGGTGGGTGGGCTAAACGTGGGAGGGGGAGATAGAGATATTGTAACACATAAAACTTCTTGAATCAAATAGTGTATATAATTTATATATGAAATGTTCTGAAGATTTCTTATCTTCTGTGAGTCTCTCTCTCCATATAAATTATTTATATGCTTTAATATTTCAATAAAGCCAGTAAGGTTCATGTTGCTCTGAATCACTCATTCAAATACCCAAGAAAGAAAATCAGCTTGCAAAATATTTGCTGTATTAATCTGAACATACTGAGGGGGTTTCCTTCATTGCACGGGGTTTAAGAGTCCGATTAAAAGATGAAAAGGAAAGAAAGCCCTTCTGGTCCCAAGTCTCGGGTGTCTACCAGATGACCCCGTGCCAAGTCCCTGGATAACTGCTGCCCTGATTCTCCAGCCGGGAAAAAGGTGCAGAGAATAGAAATGTAAAAAACGCTGACTTCCTAAATGAGCTCTGTTAATTACCTGACAAAGGAATTGTGAGTTTTCTCGCTTTAACGGGAACAGTCACGACACAGTAGAAGCTCCAAGTTTCCAGATCCCATTCTCCAAGGTGTTTGCTGTTGAAGCTTCTCCCAGGAAGTATAAAGTCAGCTCCGTCAGTCACACCATCAACTTGACGAGCTTCCACCTCCCTGTGCCTCAGTGTCCTGCACTGTTAATGGGAAGGAGAGTTGCATCCATCTCATAAAGTCCATGTGAGAGCCCAGTCCATCATATATGCGCTTAGCACACGATACGTTAAGGATCCACCACTATGCTGTTATGTATTCACTTCACGTGTATTTAGTGGACACCCACTGTGAGCTACTCTGGATGTGGGGGTATAGCAATGAAGAAGACAAGGCCTCTGTTTCTCACCATATGTTCTCGTTGGAAAAATGGACAAACAGTAAGTAAACAGGATGGTCCAGCTTCCACGGATGGTCATGAGAAAATAAAGGTATTGACAGGTGAGGATGCCTCCTGGGCTGCATTCCATCAGGGGAATCAAAGTAGCCCCTCCGTTGGAGGGGAGACGTGAATGTGGAGAAGGGGCTGGCCAGGGAGAAGTGGAAAGAAGTGATCTGACACAGAGAAACAAAGGTGAGAACCTGGCCCCGGACAGGCCAGCTTGCTTGGGGGACAGCGAAGCCCACTGAACTCAGGGAAAGGGGCTAGGGATGAGGCCCCGAGGGGAGCTGGGACGAGGCCCAGTCATGCACACTGGTGAGAAGTCAGTTTCTATGCCAAATACACTGGCAAGCCACTGGAATGATACAAGCTTGGAAACAACATCCTTTAACCACTACCTTAAAAGGCAACTGTGACTGCCATTTGGAGCCATTTATCCAGATCTCCAGAAGTGAGCACATCTTTTCCAGCCACAGAGGGGAGGAAGCCTGAGGGATTCACCTTGAACGTGAATCTCACAGGTGTCAGAGCTACAGGAGCCCTCCAGAGGATGAAGTCCAAGGTCGTTATTTTCTAGCGAAGGGAACGAAGCATCTCCCATACATCAAGCTCAGACCGCAGAGAAATGCTGATTGCTTTTCGAGTGCAGGTGCTGAATAAATTCAGGACGAGGCCTGAAAGCATGAGCTGCACCTGTGCTCCACAACAGGGCCCTGGCCGGGTTCTTTATTACCCTGCAGAAGCGGGCAGCCTCCTTTTTCTCAAGGCTTCCTGAAAATATTCCTCCAGCCCCGTTATCAGTACTCAGTGCCAGGAGGAACCTGCAGACACGGGCTGTGCATGGGGACCCACTGGGGGACAGGTGTCAGAAAGAAAAGGAAAAGAGAAGACATGGGGAGCATGCTCCCCAAATGAGGTCGATGCGTCAGGGACCCAGCCATTGCCACTACGGGCCTGTCCTGCCTGCCCTGGGGCATTAGGTCCTGATCTTATGTCACACCTTCGTTAGGAAGGACATGGATCTCAGGGAGAGAAAAGGAAAAACTCAACGTGCACACCGCCTTCTGCCGCTGCATTGCACCTCGGGAACCAGCGGCAGATGGGAGTTGGAGTTAAAAAGAGCGCACTGCAGCCTGCGGCGTGTCTTAATGTGTTCTGTGATTCCATTTAGTTCCCTTCCTAATAGTTCACTTAGCCAAACTTGGGACTGGACAAAAAATCAATCTTAGAAGATGCCCAAACTCTTTTGGAAAAAAAAAAATTGGATTAAGGTGGTTAGAAATGAGTTTGGGATGGATTTGACTATTTAATTTTCACCATCTGGAGGATGATAGAAACCAGGGCTGGCGTGCCCAGGAGGCAAATTAAGCACATGGCATGAGGACCTCAGAGGCAGGGCATTTATTTGGGAGAGGAGAGGGTGTAATACATTGACATTTTACATGTTAAAAAGCCTAAGTAGCCCTGGGAAGTGAGGCTCAGTTCGTTGAGTGTTGCTCCATGCACTGAGAGGTCACCTGTTCACTTCCCTGACAGGGCACATGCCTGCTTTCGGGCTGAACCCCCAGTGTGTGTGTGTGTGTGTGTGCGTGTGTGTGTGTGGGTGTGGCGGGGGGGCGGGGTACAGGAGGTGGCCAATCCATGTTCCTATCTCATTGATGTTTCTATCTCTCTCTCCCTCTCCCTTCCTCTCTCTCTAAAAGCAATAAAAACATATTTCTTAAAGTCTAAATAATAATTGTGAGGCAAACAAATTTGTTGGACACCCATTCGTCTTTGCCATTTACTAGTTATTTTGACCTTTATATATAGTAGGAATTTAGGTCATAATATTTCTAATATCAAGGATGTCTAGGAGGCTTAATCTCTACTGGTTGTTATAAGGAGACAAGAGGTGATGTGCATTGGTTTATTCCAAAGACCTTGGTTGCTAAACGTTAGTGCTTGTCCTACTCTCCCCCTCTTCCTCCCAGCTCAGTCCACCTACAGCATTCCCCAACACGCTCCATAGATTTTTCGTCTTACATATCAAAAGTTTTCAAGGCAATCATTCCACTTGATTTTCCACAGCAACCCTGTAAAGTAACCTAGACTAAGAAGCTCTAGAGCAGTGGTTCTCAACCTTCCTAATGCCGCGACCCTTTAATACAGTTCCTCATGTTGTGGTGACCCCCAACCATAAAATTATTTTCATTGCTACTTCATAACTGTAATTTTGCTACTGTTAATGAATTGTAACATAAATATCTGTGTTTTCTGATGGTCTTAGGCTCTACAGCAGTGGTTCTCAACCAGCGGATCCAACTGGTCGTGACCCACAGGTTGAGAACCGCTGCTGTAGAGCCTAAGAGCATCGGAAAACACAGATATTTACATTATGATTCATTAACAGTAGCAAAATTACAGTTATGAAGTAGCAACGAAAATAATTTTATGGTTGGGGGTCACCACAACATAAGGAACTGTATTAAAGGGTCTTGACATTAGGAAGGTTGAGAACCACTGCTCTAGAGTCATTGATTACTGATGACACCTTAGGGTCTGGTGTGTGTGTGTGTGTGTGTGTGTGTGTGTGTATAAGGATATTTATTTTTTTAACTTTATTGTTGAAATATTACATATGTCCTCTTTGTTCCCCCATTAACTCCTTCTATCCTGCCCCCACCGCCTGCCCCAGGCCATAAAAAGGGTCATTTTTAAAATATAAGCTGAACTGCTTCCTCCTCCATTATAGGTTTTTGAAAAATGGAACTTGTGAGTTTATTTACAATTAGTACAAATGAGAAGACGAACTTCATGAACACTTCTTGCAACTCTTCATGACACATTTTCTCCAAAACATGTTTTGTAACTCTAGAGTTAACCCAAGTCTTGGGAATAGAGTTCGTCCTAAATTAAAATTAAGAAAGCCTGTATAGCCCTGGCCTGTGTGGCCTGGTTGGGTGGGTGTCATGCACCTAAAGATTGCCAGTTTGATTCCCAGTTGGGGCACATGCCCGGGTTGTGGGCTTGGTCCCCAGTGAGGGGGACATACAGGGGATGGCTGATCAGTGTTTCCTGTATAGTCTAAGAGTTTGATGTCTCCAAAAAGGTTTATCCTCTTTACATTGGATATGAGGAAACATGGGGAGATTATCTAACTTATGAAAACAAACTAATCATAATAAAAATTAATTTTACCTGGAACCCTGCCCCATATTTCATTCATGAGTTTAAATATTCTGTATCCTTCTCTATCTTGTTTATGGAGAAAAATGCTGCACATCACAGTGTCTGAATACAAAGGTATTTTTAGGTGCTGAAGACTGTTTCCTCTCTCTGCAAAATCCCTTGTCTCACCTATGATTCCTTTCATTAGGCTGGGCCAAGAGAGATGTGGCGGTGGAGATGTGGGAAGATAGAAATAGAGATCTATTTTACATTTCCCTTTCCAAAAAGGAGATTTAACTTGCTGATTCCACAATAGGAGGCAAAAGCATTACACAGACAGGCTTAGGTGATTTGCCCAAAATCTCATAGCTAGAGAATTGCTGTGAGGGGCTATGAACTCTGTTCCTTCAACTCCTAGAAATTTTCCAGCTACGCTAGACCATGAAATATACACTGAGTGGGGCCAGATTATTATGATCTCTGAATGCATAATAATCTGGCCACTCAGTGTGTGTGTGTGTGTGTGTGTGTGTGTGTGTGTATTAGAGGCCTGGTGCATGAATTCGTGCATGGGTGGGGTCTGGCCAGCCTGACCAGGGGAGGGGACATGGGTGGTTGGCCAGCCTGCCTGCTGGTCGAACTCTTGGTCGAGGGGACAATTTGCATATTAGCCTTTTATTATATAGGATATACACTGAGTGGCAAGATTACTTATGTGTTCATAGATCATAATAATCTGGCCACTCAGTGTATATTCCCACTTAAATTGGATCCAACTGATGATATTTCCAAGGGAAAGGAATGGAAGAGGAATTTTTTTTCAAGGTGACATGATCTTGATTCTAACCTTGGAAATCATGATAGGGCCCAAGTGGAAAGCCTCCCCCTTCCTGTGTAATCATTCTGCTGTGATCACATTAAAAAGGAGCCATTCCATACCCCAACTTGCCCTTCTTTAGTCGTCTGCTTCTCCTCAATGAATCTTCATTAATTTATACAGCCACATCTTTTCTATTCACTCAAACAAATACATAAGTACTTACCAATAACCAGATGCTCATCTGGGAGCAGAGACTACAGTCCTAAGAGAAACAATGGTCCTGCCTTCTAGAGCTTATATTCTACTATGGAAAGAGAGATAAGTGTAAAGAAAATGAGAAATGGGAGAACAGACACATCCTTGGACAAAGACCAGAGGGGCCATGCGATCAGGAAATGTCGCTTTCAGGCACAGTAGAAAGCCCTTGAAGGTAACCCTCCCCCTCCTTGTTACCTGCTTCCATCGCTTCATCTTTTCTTACCTCTCTTCAGAGTAGCAAGGCCTAGACCAGCAGATGTTATAAAGAAAAAAAGGGTGAGAGTGCCTCAGACCTCTTTAACAAAACAGAATGGAATCCTGAGTTTAAATCAACACACTAGAGAAAGAAGAGCTACTCTGATCGACTGGAGAGTGGAGGACCAGGAGTCCGATCTGCCACCTCTGTTTCTATGTTGCACTGGCTCTCTGGTGGTGGTGTGGTTCTGAGGTCCGTGGAACTATGGAGGCTCTGGAGAGCTCAGCTGGAAACCACTGATGGCCTTGGCTAGGCTACATAACTAGCCTGGGGAAAAGAGCAAAAACATCTGGTCAACTTGTTTTTAAGGAAGACCTTTGGTCAATGTGCCCATAGAGTCCCTCTGGCTCAGACTCACCCTCTAAGGTCAGAATTTCTCTATAAGGATATGGGCCTTGCATTTCCCCCAGAGGATCCCTTTGAATCTCCTCAAGAAAATGGAAAGTCTGTTGGAAACTGATCAAGAATGTAGGGACTTAGTATTCTAGCCAAATGTATTTCATCTCAACATAACTATTGTAATTGGTGTTATATTCAAATAGTTGCTCATTCTAATATGCTCAACATAAATGCTTGAGGTAACCCTCAAGGGTAACCCACAAAACATAGATGCATCTAATTATTGTTGGTCTAGGTTCAATAGGCTTTTGATAAAACATATAGATGACTCTGATTATTTCTATGTCTACCAGTGTAATAAGCCTTTAGGGGATTTAGTAACAAAATGGAAACAAAAAGAAAACTTAGAGGAAATTAAGCAACTTGACATTTTGATGTTGGCTAAATTTTGTCAATTCTTTCTTTATTGTATTATTCTACCTACCCTTCTTCTCCTCAGAGAAAGATTTACAAGAACTGAATTTTAGAATCTGATAAACCTCCTTAAAGCTCTCTGGAGCTTTACCACCTGCCAGTTCGATGACCCAGAGCAAATAATTTAACTTCCCTTCACTTAGTTTTCCTAACTAAAATGGCATATTAATAGCAACTTCATAGGGTTGTGGCCATTGGATTGAATGAGATCACATCTGCTAAGAAGCTTGAACCAGGGTCTGGCATAATAAATGCTCAATAAATGGTAGCTATTATTATATGCAGTATATCAATTGTATCTTTTCTTATTTTAATTTCAATGCTTCCTAGCAGGACTTCATCTACAGTCTGTGCTCTAAAATTGATCAATTATTTTTGGTTAATAATTGTAAAGTTAAATACTCAGACTTAAATCAGCCAAGTGTGATTAAACACCCACCATGACCATGCCTGTGTCTACTAGGCACTTTCATATGAATTATCTCCTTTAATTCTATATGCAACCCTATGAAGTTCATATGACAGAGTGGACCATAACTGAGAGTAAGATTGTGTGATTAACTACTAGAGTCAGACTGTAATTTTTCACCCTAACCTTCTTCCTACTAGCTCCTTGGCTTTTGAGAAATTCCTTCCCTTGTCAAGTTTAATTTTCTTCAAAAGGTTATAATCAAAATTAAAATATGTAAATCATGTAAACTTATCACATGGTGCCTGGTATGTCATAAGCATGTAGTAATATCAGCTCCTAATACAACAGAAGCTCTTTTAATCAGTCTCCACTTAACTGACTTTACAACCTCCATTGTTCAGTAAAGCACAGAGACTAATGCTGACTGGTACCCATTTGCCTGCATGCCTGTGCTTCCACTGGGTAAATTCTGCGCAAATTGAGATCAATTGTAATTGCTTATGCCATGTGTTCCTGTACGAGTAAATGAAAGCATAAAATTTAAACTTTGCATAAATTGTTTTATTATTTTTGATTGAATTTATTGGGGTGACATTGGTTAAGAAAATTATATGGGCTTATATATATAATTCTATAATGCATCATCTGTATATTGCATTGTGTGTTCACCACCCCAAGTCGTGTCTCCTTCCATCACAATTTATGTTTTTAAAAGGGGAGATTAGATGGAGATTCATGAGACAGAAAAAAAAGAAACTTCACATAAATCAGTGGATATTAGTAAAAAAAAAAATCTATTTAGAAATATTTGTAAATGATGGAAAAGTAATTGAACTAGGTTTCACTGAGAAGGTCATATAAAATGGAAAAATCATTAGAATATCTAAAAATAGTCTACACACATTTCTTCACAATATATATTTTTATATTTCAGCGTAGTTAAAAAAAAAAAACAACCTAGAAACTATCAACATGCATTAAGGGTTTGGTTTACATAAGGAAGAAGCAGAACTTCAACACTCAAGGAAAAAGGCTACAATAAGATTGGCAAGTGAAAATTTGTTTTAATTTAAAATAACATCTACTACATTTGCTGCTATTTCCACTTAATAGATATAAATGTGGTAGGCAGAATAATGGTCACCCCAAACTGTCCATGTCCTAAATTCACAGAACCTGTGCATATGTTAACCTTATATGGCAAAGGGAAAATAAGATTATGATTGGAATTAAAGTTGCTAATCCATTGACCTTGAGACAGAGAGGTCATCCCAGATTATCCAGCTGTGCCTAATATAATCATGAGGGTCCTTAAACGAGGCAGAAGAGGAGGCTGGAGTAACATGATGGGGAAAGGGTTCAACCAGCTGTTGCTGGTTTCAAAGATTGAATAGGAGGCACAAGCCAATGAATGTGGGCAGCCTCTAGAAGCTGAGAAGGGCAAGGAAGTGAGTTCTTCCTAGATCCTCTGGAAGGAACACAAACTTGACAACATCTTGATTTTAGCCTGATAAGACCTGTGTCCAACTTCTAAACTACAGAACTGTAAGGCAGCATGTTGATGTTGTTTTCGGACACTAAGTTGCAGCAGCAGTAAGAACCTGATATAGACACACTAAGGTCCAGAAGGTTTATTAACTTGCCCAAGGTCGTACTTCAATATAAGATTCTTTCCACTCTTGTCCACTGCCTTGTTAAATATAAGAAATAAAATAAAGTAAAAAGTTATCTTTCTTGGAAATCACATAAGAATTGAGAATTAAGCAGTCACTTTTCTATTATACTGTTATTTTTCTCTTAAACTATCATTCCTGAAATGCTTAAAATGGACCTATTAAGGTGGTTACACACAGAACTATTTTTAATCCCAAACTCATCTGTAATGTACAGATGTTATCCTCTGCTGATAAATAAAGCTCAGAGAGTTTCTGTAACTTGCCTAGGGTTGCCCAACAAATGGCAGAGCTGAAGTTCAAGTCTGGGTCTACCTAACTCAAAAACCTGTGGAATGAAGCCAAGATATTGGCATGCTTTGAAGAACTTTCCAAGCTCTACCTTCCTCTCCCAACTCCTTCTCCCTGTCAAAAGGGCCAGCATCATGAAGAAACTTTCTTAAGCCAAGTCTCTCTATACTTGGGTTAGCATCTAACAGAATGAATAACCCCAGCAGAAACTTAAAAGGTTTCCATGGAAAAAGCCAGAACTTAGATGCAGATGGGAGGGCAAAGTTAAAGAAAGCATCATGTTGACAGAGAGCCCTGGCTTTGTGGAATATGAGTGCAAAGAGCCTCATTGTGGAACATGGTGTCTCCTGCTCAATACCGAGTAAAGGGCTTTCTTACATCCTCTTAAATGGGAGATATTGAATGAATTCATCTAAGAGTCCTCACACTGCATGTAAGCCATTTGCCTCGTGTGGGTAGGACTATGAATTAGACCCTTTAATCATTAAAGTCTCCAAAGTGCCTCCCACTTTAAATTCCTTTTTATCCACCATTCTGTTTATTCCTTTAGATCTCGCAGGCCCTCTTGCAAGACTGAATATATTACTCACTTATAATATGGTATGTAAATACCCTCTGTTTGATTTTTTTTCCTGCTAATCTTATCTTAACCTCCTCTCCTAAAGCACCACCTTTACATTTCCTCAATCCAGCATAAACCTAACAAGGGAGAATTTAAATTTCCATCGTTTCATTGAGAAATAGCTATTTTTCAAACACTAATTTTAATTAGGGGATTTGAAACAAAAATCCTGGAGCAGAGTCCCTCCCCTGCATTAACTTGCACTGATATACACTATACCCTCCTGGGTATTCCCAATCTAATGATATTGTGATCAAATATACTTCCATGTCAATTAATCTATTATACTTGGCACACAGCCTATTATTAGCTCCAAAATCTACTACGCTAAGGGACCAAATTCTTTTCTCCTGACAAAGAAAGTTGTTTTCTTTTTTACAAAGAATAGTGGGGAGATGAAAGAGAGGCTGAGAAATAAGTTATCTAAGAAAAACAACTTTCTTTTTATAAGTTGAATCATCTTCTACCCCAATAAATACATGTGTGTTTACCATTCCGAGTTCTAGTCTTTTAACCAACACGTCTTTCTTAGCTGTTGCACAATTTCTTCCTGTGCTTCCCCTACAGGCCTCCTCCAGCGATCCTCAGAGTGCAGACATTTATTTTCTTTAAGCCTTTGCCAATCGGAGCTTGCAGCATAAAAGCAAATATTTATCTACTTGTTGTACTTTTCCTCTTAACTCCCCAGGCCACTGCCACCTTCCCTCCATTCAGGACCCCTGTGCCTCAGGAAAGCCCCACATTTCCAGTGTTTGATAACCATGTGTACCAAAAATGTTGGATTGAAAAGAGCTTAAGAATTACCCATTGAGCACTCCCTTCTTAATTTATAAATTAAAAAACAAACAAACAAAACCACAAAGCCAGGATGATTCTATCTGTCCATTCATTCTCCCTTCCCTTCCAATTTTTTTCTTCTTCTCTCCCTTCCACTTTGCTCACCTTTCCGTCCTTTCTTCCTTTAATTCTACAAACATCGTTGAGTGACTTCTTTGTGTTGGGCACAGTTCCAGGTGCCGAAGCCATAGCGATGCCCAAAGCAGACAGTCCCCTGTCTTCGTTGGGCTCACATTCTGGCAGAATAGATGGACATAAAGCAACAAATTAAGGTTTATTTACAGCTGGGAAGGGCAGAAAGTGAGAGAGAAAGTCACAAAGGGTTGGTTGGTATAAACTTTTTCAGGGACAATTTTCTGACATGTATCAAACCCCTCCAAAGGCTCATGCCTTTCAATCTAGAAATGGTGCTTCTAAAAATTCACCCTAAGGAAACAGAAATGCACTCAAATATGTCTTCACAGGGGTTTCTTACCACTGCAAAGAAACTGCACATAACCTTCATGCCAAATTAGGTCAGGCTAAGTAAAATACGGTATCGCCATATAATGAGTTAGCATGTGCTTGCTCAAAACCATGCCGTAGAAAAAGGTCATTCATTTGTTATGTTAACAACATTAAGTGGAAGAAAGACAGACTATCAAACAATATAATATGACCCAGCTTCATATAAAATACAAAATGAAATGACCTGAAGTCAGAAGGAGACCCATCCACATGTCACCTATACCTGTCTTCAAAGATGATTTCCTCCTTTGTGATTGTTCAGTTGTCCACATTTTCTTAGATGTCCACATTTTCTGCACTACTTATGACATGAAGCCATTCAATATTAATTGTTTAAAAGTAGGTGCTGAAGCGTATCCATCTCTGTATCTACAACATTAGGGTAGGCATTTACTAAGTGTCTGTTAAACAAATTCAAGATATTCAAGAGAGGAAAGTTTGAAGTGTGTGTGTGTGTGTGTGTGTGTGTGTGTGTGTGCATAAATAGTTTAATTCTAGTTAAAGGCTTATGAAGTTTTGTAAATATTATATGAAACAACTTCATTCCACAGGAATTTTTCAAATGCTTCATCCTGATGTGCATATACTGTGTAGATTCTGAAGGGACAAAAAATATTGGTTGTTGAAAATATATAAATTTCTGATTGAAAATGTGGGCTTCTCACTATAATAATGCTAATAATGGCTCATGACGCTGAATAGCACTTATAAATGCAAGTTCACTTTAATGTCCATTCACATTTATTACTCCAAATACTCTCAACTAGATATAAACTTATTGGAATCCTCACATTACATTTGCCCCTTATGATTCAAATAAAGTATTTATGGTTCAGCTCAATTCTGTCTTTAAATATCTAAACAGCTGCACCCTTTCCATCAATAACCTTTTAGCAAATCCCCATTTCCTTCATGAGATGGTTAAAATTTTCTGAAATTTCTTTTTTGCCTGCTAATTTTTTCAATTTGAAAATAAAACCTATGAACCACAGCTGGCAAATACAAGAAGGAAATTCTAGGTGGAACACAGGGTTAGGGTTACAGTTAGGGTTAGGGTTGGGTGAGGGTTAAGGTTAGGGTTAGGGTTAGGGTTGTGTAGATTGGAGATTCAGGCCATGGGTTAAAACGGAGAAGGCAAGCATGTGGGAGCTTGCAATGCCCAATGTTATACTGAGAGGTCATTCATTGTTTTCTTAGTGTGCAGAAGCTACAAGCCTTTAATCTCACATAAGTGAACTTTTTTTGGGGGGGGGGGGGGGGGGCAGAGCAGGGAGGATCTGCATCACTTGAATCCATCCTTGGGAGAAAATTAAGTAATTAAAGATGGTATTCTTCTTAAGTATTTTTGCTTAACAAAACAAATGATAATCCTTGGCTTTTCTTTAACAATAAAGATCACTGCATTTCTCACTCAAATTGATCATTTATCCCGCTTGGGTGTCTTTTATGATGCCTACATCCTTGCACTCTCCCCATCTATACCCTACGTCTGAATAGGCACAAATTATGTTGACTAGACAGTGACAGTTCTTTCTAAAAAATTTGAAATACCAATCACCTCACTCAAGGCTCAATCTCCTGCATTAGCATCACAATCAAACAATTATCTCAACACACCTTAGATGCTTTCCATAAATCTCTTCAAGTATATGCTAAATAGTTTCCATTATACTGCTCTCAATTCACAAAATTACGCAACGTTTTGCAATGTTACTGATTGGGGCATCCTTCCACTTAAGTTCTAAAGAATAAGTTCAAAGCACATCTCTGAATCATCCTATTACATGAATGATCGTGGGAAAGGGGGAAGTCAAGAGGGAGCTGGGTCTACAAATACACATCGGAGGCATTTAAGCCAGTGCCATGGTCCTAAGCACCCTTGCTCATCACCATTTATAGGCTTCTTTCAAATTTGCTATAGGCAATGAAACCAAAATGTGGGGTGTTTGAGTCCGAGTTCCTTATCTAGATAAATGGAAGAATGAAGTCACAGACGAAAACGGTTAGTGGAACCAAAGTTTATTGAGAGAAGCCAGTCCTGGAAAAGGTGCAGCTGGGGTTCAGGCCCGTGTCCAGAGCTTCTGTTCCAGGTTGTGGTTGGGTGTAGTTCAGCATCCAAGCAAATTAAAGTGTATGCGTCCATGTGTAGGGTCCCACATGGCCGTAAGCCACGTGGGACAGAAGATGTGCTTTCCAGTTACAGGAATGGCAAGAATGCATTGCATGCCAGGGAGAAGGGAGAGAAGAGGAAGTGCCTGCCTTTTAATTTTGGGGGTGGATATAGCCTTGCTAGCTCCTAATTGGTCTTTTCAAAGAATTTTTTCTTAATAACATTCTTGGGATTGGTTACACACCTCACCGTCTTGTGATTGGCTATCTGCAAGCTTAGGAACATTCATACATTTTAAAGCTCATGTCTCCTGCACTCACCCTCCCTTGCCTGCCCAGTTGGAGTGCCTTAGTAACTCCACTTACTTGGGTTCTCAGTTCTACTTCCTGCCTCCTCTCCTCCCCACCTCCCCCCCGCATGGTTCCTGTCCCTGTCTATCTAGCTTCCCTCTGTTTCCTCAGTAAGACACTTCATTACCAGGTTTGCCTAGATATGGCCAGGGTAAGTGAATCTACTAGGGCCTGGAATTTGGAGTCAGATCTCAGAGAGGGAGTGACACCAATTTAGGTGATGATGATGAAGCTGACCTCCAAATCCCCATGCCCAACACAGGCGATAATAGCTAAATCTGAAAGAGGCTACAAGGTAAATTTAAAACGCCAACAATTCCTATAGTGTTATCTTAAGAAGGAGATGATATGAGTGTAAAGCCCTCAGCACAGTGCCTCACACATGGTCAAGTTCAAAACACATTACATCATCATCATCATCATCATCATCATCATCTATACTAGAGGCCCAGTGCACGAAATTCATGCACGGGGGCGGGGGGGTGGGGTGTCCCTCAGCCCAGCCTGCACCCTCTCCAATCTGGGACCCCTTGAGGGATGTCCGACTGCCCATTTAACCCTTTGCACTCGCTTGCTTTTTTCTCGATTTCCTTATTCTACTCGGGATTTAATTTTTTAAATACTCCAGATTTTACAAAGTGCGGCAGTAGAATAACAAACTGGAGTTTCTTTTCATACAAACTTATTTATTTGGATTTTTTTATATTTCAAATTATTGATACATTCAAAGAGTATAAAAAGAGCTGCTACCGATGCTAACTGTGTCGAGTCACACTTGACATCCGAGTGCAAAAGGTTAAACGGGCAGTCGGACATCCCTCTCACAATCCAGGACTGCTGGCTCCCAACAGCTCGCCTGCCTCTGCCTGATTGCCCCTAACCGCTTCTGCCTGCCAGCCTGATCACCCCCTAACCATTCCCCTGCCAGCCTGATCGACGCCTAACTGCTTCCCAGCCAGACCGATTGCCCCTAACTGCCCTCCCCTGCTGGCCTGGTCACCCCTAACTGCCCTCCCCTGCCAGTCTGGTCACCCTTAACTATCCTCACCTGCAGGCCTGGTCACCCCCAACTGCCCTCCCCTGCTGGCCCTATCACCCCTAACTGCCCTCCCCTGCAGGCCTGGTCACCCCTAAATGCCCTCCCCTGCCAGCCTGGTCACCCCCAACTGCCCTCCCCTGCAGGCCTGCCCCCCAACTCCCCTCCCCTGCAGTCCTGATACCCCCCAACTGCCCTCCCCTGCTAACCTGGTCTCCTCCAACTGCCCTCCTCTGCTGGCCCAGTCACCCCTAACTGCCCTCCCTGCTTGCCTGATCACCCACAACTGCCCTCCCTTGCAGGCCTGGTCCCTCCAATTGCCCTCCCTTGTAGGCCTGGTCCCCCCCACTGCCCTCCCCTGCAGGCCTGTTCCCCCCCCCCCCCGCAACTGCCCTCCTCTGCTGGCCTGGTCACCCCTAACTGCCCACAACTGTCCTCCCCTGCAGGCCATCTTGTGTTGGCCATCTTGTGTCCACATGGGGGCAGCCATCTTTGACCACATGGGGGCAGCCATCTTGTGTCTTGGAGTGATGGTCAATTTCCATATTACTCTTTTATTAGATAGGATACTACAATCATCTCATTCTCTAGATGAGGAATCCAAAGCTCAGACTTTCTCATTTCTATGCCACTACCCTTTCCAAAAGATCCCATCACCTCTTGGTTAAAATTTATATTTTAGTCATATATCTGAAGGTATATGTCAGTTATACATATGCCTTGATGTTACAGTTCTCTCCTCCCTCTGTGTTACTTATAGACAAAGTTGACACATGATGTAAGGTCTATGATTTCCTTGTATTAATCTCCTCTACATGACACTGGTAGCCTTACTATTTGCTGAGCACTGTTCTAAACACTTCCTATGCAATAAAGCTGATCCTCACAGCAATTGCATAAAGCAGGTACTACTATTGTATGTATTTTACATGCAAGGAAACAGAAGCATGTGGGGTAATTTGCCAAGCACACACAATGTTAAATGGCAGGGCTCAGGTGATTGGGCTCCAGAGCTCTTCTGTTCTCCAGAAAATTCTAGAATCAAAACTAGATTCAAAAATTCTAAAGAAGATTGGCAACATTTGGAAGTGACCCTACAAAGGATGCTCCTGTAGTCTGAAGGACTTTGAAAGGACTTGGATGTCCACACAGGTGACCAGTTTGTCCAGGACCTTCTGAGTCTAGAATCTAACTGCACTTCCCTTTCAAACCTCAAATATCTTTTTACAGTTTTAAATGCTCAGTTTTCCAGGAGTGCAATCTCTGTGGAAATTCATGTAAGGTTTTACTTTGGTTTATAACTTGCCTGACATATTCATTCATCATTTAGGAGAATCTCAGTATTTTTTTTTATTACAAACACCAACATAATACAGCTGTATTTGTTGTGAAATGTGTATAAGGTGCCAATTCCATGTGTAAGTACAAATGTTCACCTATTATATTATCTCTTCCAGCATGGTCAAACCTAAACATTTGTGTCGAAATACACATTATATCATTATTGTTATAAATCACAGTCCTTTTCTCTTACTTCTCACTTATGTTATCATTAGGACATTATATTTTAAAATTATTTGGTATGGAGGTTACATTACCTATGAATTTTACTTCATAAGAGTAAAATATTTATTATTAAATATTTGTTACAAAAGTATCATGATTTGTATAAAGTTAAGAACCACTGTTCTAGTAAAAAAAAATAAGAAGAAATCTCTATAAGAGCACCTACATTCCATTCATTTTGATATATTTCTCTAAAAATCCTCCACATGAGTTAAAGCAGGATGTTTTTGAATTCCTGCTGACCAGAAGAAAGAACCCATTTTCAGGATTGTACCATGTGTTACCATAAACCAGGGAGGCATCAAAGTTAAGTCAAGTTCCCTAAGCATCAACTAAGTGCAAGACACTGTCTGAACAATAAATGGAACCCTTTTCCTCACCTTCCAATCTCATCTGACCATGTCAAACTACACTTTGAAGATCTCATCACAAATAAGATGAAATGAAGGTTGTTCAATTTTGCGTTCCAAGTGGGGCATCGAGTCTATTCTCCCTGCTACAAGTTTTTCTCATTAAAACATTTTTATTTTGTAAATATTTATCTGCAAACATTTGTCCTTTTCTTCCCACTCCTTTTTCTAAAAAAGCTCTGTTTTATAAGTATTTGGCTGTATAATAAATAGTTTTGATTTGTAGTAGCATCCAGGATGTAAAGCATTGCCAGAGTGTAAAAGGGAAGTGCTATAAAAGTTTGAAGACATTGGAGGTCATTTACTGAATGATTGACAACCATATTGTTTGAAAGACTTGGGAGGTAAAAGTGCATATTTAAGGAGGAAGACAGCTGATATGGAGTCGTAGGCTCTGACCTGTTGGTTTGTACGCAACCTTATATTTATAGAACACCCTTTGAAATCAACACGAATTCTGCTGATTTAAAGAGCTAGGACCAAGCTCCAATAGTAACGTATGGGCCACAGGCCTTCCTGCTCACAGAAGGACCCCACACCACACGTCTAACTATAGAGTCAGGTACCCATTCTTCCCCTTCTCATAGGGGAACATTCTTTTTCAAATGAAAAGGCAGAAGTGTACAATTTCAAACTCACGGGCCTTCCAAAATTGGATTATTATACAACAACCAACCTTTATCTGCCTGTAAGCATTGGTATGGTTAACAAGCTAAAAGAAAGGTCAGCTCTGGCACCATTGTGATAGATGGTTAATCCCATGCATCAACTTGACTGGATGGAGGAATGCCCAGATGGCTGGTGTGTCTGGGAGGGTGATTCCAGAAGAGATCAGCATTTGATCTGGTGGAATGAGTAAAGAGATCGCCCTCACCAAGGTGGTGGGGATCAACCACTCTGCTGCCTGCCTGATGGAACAAAAAGGTGGAGGAAGGACAGATTCTCTCTTTTTGAGCTGAAATGTATATCTCTTTCTGCCCTTGAACATAGGAGCTATTGGTTCTCAGGCCTTTGAACTGGACTGAATTATAATCCTGGCTTTCCAGGCTCTCCAGTTTACAGACAGCAATTGTGGGACTTCTCAGCCTGCATAAATGCCTGAAGCAATTCTCATCAGTAATATCTTATGTCTATGTGTGTGTCTGTGCCTGTGCCTGTGCCTGTGTCTGTGTCTGTGCCTGTGCCTGTGTCTGTGTCTGTGCCTGTGTCTGTATCTGTGTCTGTGTCTGTGTCTGTCTGTATCTGTGTCTGTGTCTGTGCCTGTGTCTGTGTCTGTGCCTGTGTCTGTACCTGTGCCTGTGTCTGTGTCTATACCTGTGCCTGTGCCTGTGCCTGTGTCTGTGCCTGTGCCTGTGCCTGTGCCTATGCCTGTGCCTGTGCCTGTGTCTGTGTCTGTACCTGTGCCTGTGCCTGTGTCTGTGCCTGAGTCTGTCTGTATCTGTATCTATGTCTGTGCCTGTGTCTGTGTCTGTATCTGTATCTATGTCTGTGCCTGTGTCTGTGTCTGTGCCTGTGTCTGTGTCTGTGTCTGTGCCTGTGCCTGTGTCTGTGTCTGTGTCTGTGTCTGTGTCTGTGCCTGTGCCTGTGTCTGTGCCTGTGTCTGTGTCTGTCTGTGTCTGTGCCTGTGTCTGTGTCTGTGCCTGTGTCTGTCTGTGTCGTGTCTGTGTCTGTGTCTGTGTCTGTGCCTGTGTCTGTGTCTGTTCCTGTGTATGTCTGTGTCGTGTCTGTGTCTGTGTCTGTGTCTGTGCCTGTGCCTGTGCCTGTGTCTGTGTCTGTGTCTGTGTCTGTGTCTGTGTCTGTGTCTGTGTCTATGCCTGTGCCTGTGCCTGTGTCTGTGTCTGTGCCTGTGTCTGTGTCTGTGTCTGTCTGTGTCTGTGTCTGTCTGTGTCTGTGTCTGTGTCTGTGTCTGTGTCTCTGTCTGTGCCTGTGTCTGTGTCTGTGTCTGTATCTGTGCCTGTGCCTGTGTCTGTGCCTGTGTCTGTGTCTGTCTGTGTCTGTGTCTGTGTCTGTGTCTGTGTCTGTGTCTGTGTCTGTCTGTGTCTGTGTCTGTGTCTGTGTCTGTGCCTATGTCTGTGTCTGTCTGTGTCTGTGCCTGTGTCTGTGTCTGTGCCTGTGTCTGTGTCTGTGCCTGTGTCTGTGTCTGTCTGTGTCTGTGTCTGTGTCCGTGTCCGTGTCTGTGTCTGTGTCTGTGCCTGTGCCTGTGTCTGTCTGTATCTGTGCCTGTGCCTGTGCCTGTGCCTGTGTCTGTCTGTGTCTGTGCCTGTGTCTGTGTCTGTGCCTGTGTCTGTGCCTGTGCCTGTGCCTGTGTCTGTGTCTGTACCTGTGCCTGTGCCTGTGTCTGTGCCTGTGTCTGTATCTGTGCCTGTGTCTGTGCCTGTGTCTGTGTCTGTGCCTGTGTCTGTGTCTGTGTCTGTCTGTGCCTGTGTCTGTGCCTGTGTCTGTGCCTGTGTCTGTGCCTGTGCCTGTGTCTGTGCCTGTGTCTGTGTCTGTGTCTGTGTCTGTGCCTGTGCCTGTGTCTGTGCCTATGTCTGTGTCTGTCTGTGTCTGTGCCTGTGTCTGTGTCTGTTCCTGTGTCTGTCTGTGTCGTGTCTGTGTCTGTGTCTGTGTCTGTGCCTGTGTCTGTGTCTGTTCCTGTGTATGTCTGTGTCGTGTCTGTGTCTGTGCCTGTGTCTGTGCCTGTGCCTGTGCCTGTGTCTGTGTCTGTGTCTGTGTCTGTGTCTGTCTGTGTCTGTGCCTGTGCCTGTGCCTGTGTCTGTGTCTGTGCCTGTGTCTGTGTCTGTGTCTGTGTCTGTCTGTGTCTGTGTCTGTGTCTGTGTCTGTCTGTGTCTGTGTCTGTGTCTGTCTGTGTCTGTGTCTGTGTCTGTGTCTGTGTCTGTGTCTGTGTCTCTGTCTGTGCCTGTGTCTGTGTCTGTCTGTATCTGTGCCTGTGCCTGTGTCTGTGCCTGTGTCTGTGTCTGTCTGTGTCTGTGTCTGTGTCTGTGTCTGTGTCTGTGTCTGTCTGTGTCTGTGTCTGTGTCTGTGCCTTTGTCTGTGTCTGTGTCTGTGCCTGTGTCTGTGTCTGTGTCTGTCTGTATCTGTGCCTGTGCCTGTGTCTGTGTCTGTGCCTGTGTCTGTGTCTGTCTGTCTGTGTCTGTCTGTGTCTGTGTCTGTGTCTGTCTGTGTCTGTGTCTGTGCCTCTGTCTGTGTCTGTGTCTGTATCTGTGCCTGTGCCTGTGTCTGTGCCTGTGTCTGTGTCTGTCTGTGTCTGTGTCTGTGTCTGTGTCTGTGTCTGTGTCTGTCTGTGTCTGTGTCTGTGTCTGTCTGTCTGTGTCTGTGCCTTTGTCTGTGTCTGTGTCTGTGTCTGTGTCTGTGTCTGTGTCTGTGCCTTTGTCTGTGTCTGTGCCTGTGTCTGTGTCTGTCTGTGTCCGTGTCTGTGTCCGTGCCTGTGCCTGTGTCTGTGTCTGTGCCTGTGCCTGTGTCTGTCTGTGTCTGTGTGCCTGTGCCTGTGTCTGTCTCTGTGTCTGTGTCTGTGTCTGTGTCTGTGCCTGTGCCTGCACCTGCACCTGCACCTGCGTCTGTGTCTGTGTCTGTGTCTATACCTGTGCCTGTGTCTGTGTCTGTGTTTGTGTCTGTGTCTGTGTCTATGTCTATGTCTATGTCTGTGTCTATGTCTATGTCTCTGTCTATGTCTATGTCTATGTCTATGTCTACGTCTATGTCTACGTCTATGTCTATGTCTATGTCTATCCTATTGGTTCCGTTTCTCTGGAGAACCCTGACTAATGCAATCATTTTGCAAAAATAGATCTGCCTTTTGATGAAACACTTCCAAAGGTTGAATATTAAAGCATAATAACTGCTTTTTGATTTCTTAACCCAACTGCTGCTGTCTAGACCCCATTACTGTAACACCTCCCCCTGCTTTGTTTGCTATAGGATTTATACCTCCCAATTTTTATATTAAAGACTTGTCTATTGTCTCCCCTACATCTCCAAAAATTATAAGGTCTTAAATGGCAAGAATTTTGTCTATCACATCAATTTCTGTATCTCCAATACCTACCCACAATGCCTCTTATAAAACAGTAAGTATTTTGTAAACAAATAAACACATGTCACCTTACCTTATAGGTCAATAATTGTAGCTGAAGGGCAATTATAAAGAGGGGAAAGTGCAGATAAATAGGAAAATGTGTGTCTATATCTTCTGAGATGGTGGTCCTAGCTTACACAGTGCCTGGTAGAAAATTACAGCTCTTGGAACTTGCCAGGACTTCCAATGTCCTCCTAGCCTGTGGAGGGCTAATTAAAATCACTGCTTCTTACCCCCACAGGATTTTTTCATAGGAACAGAATAGAAGCAGTTTTCTATTCAGCTTCCCCATCTACTCTTTCCTTTTTTCATCCTCACCTGAGGACATGCTTAGAGACAGGAAGCGGGGAGAGGTTGGAGAGGGAAACATTGATTGGTTGCCCCAACCAGGGATCAAACCTGCGACCCAGGTATGTGCCCTGATGGGGAGTCAAATTGGCAACCTTTCGGTGCACAGGATGACACTTAACCAACTGAGCCACTCTAGCCAGACTCTCCCATCTACTCTGGACCTACAGACAGGACATCTCAGAAGTGAGTCACCAGAAAATTAGGGTCTTTTTGGACTGAGGGAGAGACCAGGATGCTTCAGAGACGTCATGGTTATTCATTAGAAGGTGTGGTGGGTCAGACAAGGTCCCTGGGATAATGAGAAAATCCCCATTTTCCCTGATGCCTGCTTGAAAGTGGGATTTTATGCTCTGGAAGGAGACAATTATGAAGAGGTGGAGGAGTTTCCACCTCTTTCTGCATTCAGATGGGGAAACAGTCTCAGGCACGAAAGCTGCCCTTTGAATGTTTTTGTTTTTATTAAAGTCTGTCCTAGAAATCACCTTGCTATGCATTCACCTGACACAAGACCCTTGCACATTGATTATTTTGTCTATTAGAGGACATGAAAACACCTAAGCTTCTCCAAAGTATTGAAGGGAAATGGCCAGCTAACTTTTTACTGGCTCTGCTTAATTCATACTTAGACCTAAGATAGTTTATGATTTCAATGAATAGAATGGCTCTATTTCAGGATACAAATAATAAGATCAGAGAGGTTTATCCAGAAAGATGGATGTTTTATCATACCCTAATGTTATTCCATTATTTTTTATGTCATAAGAATAAAAATATGGATCTTTAAAAGAGGGGGAAAAGTCTAGTTGTATAAAAATATTTTATTTGAAGGAAATTTTTATTTAAATTTTGGACTAGGTGTTCTTGTGGCAAATGGGAAATACAGTCAGACATCACAGTTTGGGACTAATTGGTGTCCAGGTAAGTTACAAAGCACTCTTAATGAAATGTAATTTCCAGGCTGTCGAGAACCAGAATAAATAAATAAGATGTTCCCTGGGAAAATCCTTTGCATAGCATAGCTAACTCTCTCTGAACAGGAAGCAGAGGTATATGTTCGTCTCACTAAGGCTTATTGAGATAAATATTGAAAGAGAAGCCCACACCCACGTCTGTCTCCACTGGACTTCAAGCTGGCGTAACGCAGTGCGGCTTCCTGGGCACCCTTCCTGTGGGTGCAGAGAACCCCAGGTGCAGTCAACAAGGGAGGGGCAGAGGCAGATGTGGAGAGGCCTAGCCCCCTGATATGTTTAACTCCCTGAAAACCACTCTAATTTGGCATGTTTTCATCCTACAAACACCTGATTTCCTCTCTTCTGCTTAAGTCCATTAAAATGAGAATTTCTATCACTGTCACTCAAACATTTTAACTAATGGAGACATCAGGCTGACTCCTTGCAAATATCAGGCTAAGGAATACTGAAGGGCCACTGAAACGTCTGTGATGCTAAGCTCCCTGGCCTTCTGGAAAATTCTACCTTGCAATCTCCAGGTTTTTGCCATAACAGGGCTAAATATTCCCCTACTGATTATGGATTACTGGCTATGTAGTCCTATTCATGTATATAAATATTTTAGGAAAGAGCAAAGCTTTAAAAGAAATCAAATTGTAAAAACCATATCAACAGGAGAGAAGGCTTTGAAAGCAAGTTAGATGATGGTAGTACTTAAGCACAGAGCTGGTCAGCCAAATGCGAC
The DNA here is from genome assembly GCF_027574615.1 of Eptesicus fuscus. Classification (NCBI taxonomy): domain Eukaryota; kingdom Metazoa; phylum Chordata; class Mammalia; order Chiroptera; family Vespertilionidae; genus Eptesicus; species Eptesicus fuscus. The sequence goes on along the minus strand of NC_072484.1, from coordinate 6,308,128 downwards.
CTTAAGTTGTAATTTCTTTTCAGCACTCAACTTTCTTTAGTAATGACTTGTTTCAAATCGAGCATACATTCTGAAATTCACCAGAGTCCATATTCTTTTTGTTAAATATATTTTATTGATTTTTTTTTTACAGAGAGGAAGGGAGAGGGATAGAGAGTTAGAAACATTGATGAGAAAGAAACATCAATCAGCTGCCTCCTGCACATCTCTTACTGGGGATGTGCCCGCAACTAAGGTACATGCCCTTGATGGGAATCGAACCTGGGACCCTTCAGTCCACAGGCCGATGCTCTATCCACTGAGTCAAACCAGTTAGGGCCAAAGTCCATATTCTTAATTATCCTAAAGGTGGATCATTTCTATCCAGGCCAGGTACGTAACACTGCATGGCTTTGCTCAATATCCCCAATTTTAAAATTTATATTGCTTATGAGTCAAAATGAAAGTGAATGTTTCTTTTTATTTTTATTTTTGTTAATCCTCACCTGAGAATATTTTTTTCCATAGAATTTTAGAGAGAATGGAAGGGAGGGTGGAGGAGAGAGAAAGATAAACATAGTTTGTCCCGCATGTGGGACTGAAACTGCAACCATTTGGTGTGTGGGCCAATGCTCTATACACTGAGCAAGACAGTCAGGGCGGAAGTGAATGCTTCTAGGTGTGATCTTTCATATTGATCATTTTTTAAAAGAAAAGACAATGGTTTCAAAATAAAGCTTTACCAGTTATGAAATAAATAATAAGTAAATCTACTAACTCTCTTAGATATATGCAACTTTGAGGGAAAATTTTTTCAGACAAGGTAAAACACTATATTGGTAATCCACAGAGAGTTGATGCAGAAATAAAATTAGATGTGCATTTCATGATAATTCCCAAGTCTCTGGTAAAAGTTTAGTCTTTTCTCTCCTAGTGTCATGATGCAAGTGATTATTTTACTTGAAATATAATTGACTATACATTTTAAAGTAAATGATGGGAAAAAACCTTGGGAACATCATATGTTACTAATTATTGCTAATACATCTCAAAACTGACTTCGACATCCCAGATATCTATATATCATGACTGAAAAGGGCTCATTTAAGAGACGTTATGAGAGAATCCTTCCCCAAGGTTCAAAACCAATTTTTGTAAGAAATCCAATCAGAACCTGTCCATCACTTCCCTCTCCAAGCTTTTATTGAAGACTGACTTGAGGGCTGGACCAGCAAAACTCAAAATTCTTTTGAAGCCATTTATATTAATGGTATTATATTCCTAGCAAGAAAAACAATATCCCATGTAATACTCGCATGCCCTCCTACTGTGCTCTGTTTGCACAGACCTAAGAGTTCCTCCATGAAAATGCACAGACCCCTGAGGGCAGACACCTATCACATTCACCGATGTAGAAGCCAGTACCTACCAGGGTGCCTGGCAGATAATAGATACTTGTGAAATAGTTATTGAATGAATGAATAAACTCAGAACTCTCACGTAGCCTTAAAAAAAAAAAATCAGGTTATTACTCTGATTCTCCACCAGTACTATACTTGTAGAGAGAGTTCCTATGGTGCTAGAAAGTTCTATCTTGACCGGAATAACAAGGTTTCCCTGTCCTCATCCCCTCCCAATGAGTCCACCTCCCTCATCCTCTCTCCTGAGGGGTTTAAGACTACTGGAGACTGTTGAATGGTGGCTCTGCCTGATGAATAACTAAGACATTTCACTTCCCTCCCCACTTCTCACAATGGGATATCCTTTCCTTCTCCTACCCACCCCCAATTTCTAGGACTCATGGTTTATCCCAGTCAACCAATTTCTTTTGTCCATTTTGTGTTCCTCCCTCCTCTGGCCTCAGAGAGAAAACACTGCCTCTCCAAGCCTGGATACCAGTATTTATCTCAGCGTTAGTCTTTGAGGTTATTTTGATTATGTCTACTTCAGTGTGGTCTTGGGTAGCAAAGTACACAGACAACAAGCAAGTTCACACATTGAGATCTGACTCTACCTCATGCATTAACAATTTTTATATATAAGATTTCTAATGGTGGCACACTGCCCATTAAACCAAATTGCCATGATTTAAAAAAAAATTATTTGCCTTTTGTTGAACATCATTTTTTTTTTAAGTATTTTAAGCAATTCTGGAATAAGTTTTCATGTACTTGAATTTTTGGGTTACCACTAATTACTTACTTGGGATATATTCTTATGTGTGGAAATTATTGAACTTTTTTAAATATTTTTTATTGATTTCAGAGTATAAGAGAAAGGGAGAGAGAAATAGAAACATCAATGATGAGAGATAATCATTGATCCACTGCCTCCTGCACACCCCACAAGGAGATTGAGCCCGCCTGGGCATATGCCCTGACCAGGAATCGAACTGTGACCTCCTGGTTCATAAGTCAACCCTCAACAATTGAGCAACGGTGGTCCAAAAATGATTGAATTTTTTCTAAGACAAAGTCTAGCCTGAAATAGACTAGACAACAAAATATCCATTGGTTTGAAAGAGCCACAGAAAAACCATGAGGATAATGCCACGTAAGTGAGCAGGTACTCACTGGAGCTCGGTCTGTGCATCCCAAGATGACTCCTTCTGGAAACTGTATTGATTATCGTGAGAGACTGGACTACAGCCCCTCAAAAGTACCACAGGTCAAATGCAACGGCATGACGTCGAGGGGCTGGGCGAGTGTAACTGACAAAGTCCTGTCCTCTGCGTTCCTTCTCCTCCCCAGTTAAGCAAGGGTATCATTCTGGCAGGGAGCAGGCGTGGAGTTGAGTACCTTCTGCTGAGAGCACAGTTTTAATAAGGCAAGAATCCAAACTAACAAGCATCATATTTGCTGCATTTGGGGAAAACACACAAGTCAGACTTCTGCCAGTTTCATTCCAAAAGCAAGCAAGTAGAATGCCTTTCTTTCTTGATGGGCACATGGAAAGCTTACAAATGCAATAATGAGAACTCCATGTACCTATTTGGACTCAAGGTAGTTATATAACTTTATCACTCTCCCCCCCCCCCCCCCCGTTAGAATAACCCAGTGACGCCTTCCATTACCTCCTACACAGAGCCGCCTACTGCTCCCCCTGAAATGTTCCCAGTGACACAGAGGCTGGTGTGAATGTGCCTAGGTTTACGGCTTAGAAAACGAGGGCAATTTTACTTGCCTGCTCCCATAGGGTTTCCAAAAACATCATCTTCCTTATATGCATACTTGATATCACAGGAATATTCCCATCTAAGATCACTACAGAATGTGTGGGGCCCAGAGCCAATGAAAACACGGGCCCATTGTTCAAAACTATTTAAGAATTTCCCAACATTGTTGCACCAAGCTTGGGACCCTCTGAGTGCGGGGCCCTGTGTGATTGCAGAAATTCCCCATCTCAGAAAGATAAAACATATTCCCACCTTAATCACAAAGCATCCCAGAAAGAATGGCCCTTTGCAGGGAAAAATGAGAGTCTGGAGAGACCAAGTAATTTCATTCCAATTAAAAAGGATACACTGTAGGTACTGTGTTGAAGCCTATAAAACTGCTAATTTTTTTTTTCACCTACAAATACAGCCATGTTGTATCATTCACCCTAATCCATGGTAACTGTCATGGTGGTCCATTTTCCTCGGGATGAATAACATTTGAGTGGGCAGATCAAAAAGAAGAAGGGCCCTGGCCAGTATGACTCGGTTGGTTGAGTCTGATCCCATGCACCAAAAGGTCACCAGTTTGATTCTAGATGGGGGCAGATACCCAGGTTGTGGGTTTGGTCCCAGGTCCAGGCATGCAGGAGGCAGCTGATCAATATTTCTCTCTCACACTGATCTTTCTCTCTCTCTCTCCCTCTCCCTTCATCTTTCTCTAAAATCAATAAACATTTTTAAGTTGAAGAAATGATGGCAATGATTGCCACACATAGGTTCTTTTTGTGTTTGATGTTTGTACTAAGTTAACTTGTATTGCTGTGTGTGTTGTGTGTGTGTGTGTGTGTGTGTGTGTGTGTGTGTGTTAATAAAAGTAATACCCAAGCATTGCAGACACCTGGAATTTTTTTTATTAATTCTCACCTGAGGATATTTTTTCATTTTTTTTGTTGTTGTTTGTTTGTTTATTTGTTTTATTTGTTTGTTTTTTAGAGAGGGTGTAAGGGAGGGAGAGGGAGAGAGGAGAGGGATAAAGAAAAAGAGAAAAAAATAAACAACATCGACGTAAGAGAGACACATCCATTGGTTGCCTCCCGCATGCACCCTGACCAAGGCCAGGGGTCAAACCTGCAACCCAGGTATATGCCCTTGACCAGGAATTGAATCTGAGACCTTTTGGTGCACAGGCTGACACTCTAACCATTGAGCAACACTGGCCAGAGTGACACCTGAAAACTTTTACAAAATTACTTTAAAACAAGCAATAATACATTAATACTACCACTTTAAAATTTGGGGGTCTTAGTCTAGTTTTTTGTTAGATGGATGGATGGACAGATGCATGCGTATATATGTACATACATGCATCTTACCTAATAATAGACAAATATGTAAATTGACCATACCTTCGCTTTGCCCACAGCCAATCAGAGTGAGGGAGTATGCAAATTAACCCACCAAAGATGGCGGTTAATTTGCATACAAAGGCAGGGTGGGCAGCACCATGGCCTGCTTCGGGGGTACAGGTCCATCGGAGGTGGAGGAGGCCCTGAAAGCAGCGCCAGACACCGCCCACAAGGTACCAGTCCATCGGCAGGGGAGGCGGTGGGGTGGGCAGCGCCAGATGGCCATTGCAGGCCCCAGGAGGGGCAACGGCCTGCCTAGCCGCTCCCCAGGGTCCCTGGGAAGATCGTGGCCCCAGGGAGGCGAGGCCGGACCTGCCTAGATGTTCCTTGGGGGTCCCTGGGAACAGCACTGCCAGGGGAGGCAAGGCTGGACCCACCTAATCGCTCCCGGGGGTCCCTGGGACAATCGGGCCGGGGAGGCCAGGCCGGACCAGCCTAGCCGCTCCTGGGGGTCCCTGGGAACAGCGCCACCCCAGGAAGGTGAGGCTGGACCGGCCTAGCCGCTCCCGGAAGTCCCTGGGAACATCGCAGGCATGGGGTTGCTGAGACACAGACATGGACCTCTGGCCACAGATTCATAGCTTCGCGGAGATGGAGGGCAGGGATCTACCTCATCTGCCTGGTCTGTAAAATGGATGAAGCATGTCCCAGTGCCTTCACTGAGCTTTGATGGCCAATTGAGATACTATATAAAGAAAATGAGGGAAGAAGTGAGAAAGAAAAGGAAGGACGAGCAACACAAAAGACAGACTGAATGGAACCTGTAAACCCATTGTCACTTAAATAGGGAATATAGTCAATAGTGTTATAATGATGGTATGATGCCAGGTGGGTACTAGAAATATCAAGGAACACTTTGTAAAGTATATGATTGTCTAACCACTATTCTGTAACTAATATAAAACCTGAAACCAATACAAAATAATATTGAATGTAAAGAAATGAAAATTGGAGTGAAATTTTTATAAATTTCAAAGTTTAAATAAAAGCTGTAAAGGAAGGAAGGGGAGAATAAAAATAGTGTTTTTCATTTTACCACTTCATTAAAAAGACAGTTGTTTTTATATGGTGCTTTTATACTTTTATACTTTTCTAAGTCATTATCTCATTTTAATTTCTGGGCAACTTAAAGACAAGATAATTATTCCCTCCACTATTCAAAGAAAAGAAATCTTGGTGTCTGGTCCTAATGATTCAATCGTCAAGCCCTTATTGTATAGCAGGGTTAGTAAAATTTTCTGTGCGGGGTTATATCTATACTAATAAAAGCCTTGGGGGTGATCAGGCCAGCAGGGGAGGGTATTTGGGGGCAATCAGGCCCGCAGAGGAGCAGTTAGGGGTCAATCAGGCCAGCAAGGGAGCAGTTAGGGGGCAATCAGGCAGGTAGGTGAGTGGTTAGGAGCCAGCGGTCCCGGATTGTGAGAGGGATGTCCAACTGTAGGTTTAGGCCTGATTCAGCAGGGATGTCCAACTGTAGGTTTAGGCCCGATTCCACAGGGATCGGGCCTAAACCTGCAGTTGGACATCCCCCGAGGGGTCCCATATTGGAGAGGGTGCAGGCTGGGCTGAGGGACACCCTCCCCAGTGCACAAATTTCATGCACCGGGCCTCAAGTAGATAGATAAATGTATCAATAGATGAGTTTTATTGCAACATTGGTTCATACACGTGGACAGTTTTTTGTTTTTTACCTTTGTTTCCAGATTGTCAAGCTGTGGCATTTACATATGTCCACAGTCACTAAGACAAGGTTTTGAATTGTGTAATACTTCATCATATGGAATTACCACCATTTGTTTAGTTATTCCCCTATTGTTAGACACCATTTTTTAAATTGTCATAAGCAAAGCTGAAATGAATATAATTGAATTTCTCTAACACATCACGAATGACTTCTCTAGGCTAAATTCCTAGGTGTGCAATGGCAACTTCAAAAAGTTGAACTGTTTAAGCCATTGATAATCCTTTCTAGAAAGGCCTGGCATCAGGGCTGGCAGCAGCACTTGCCTCCATTGCTGGTATCCTCATCAGCTCTAGGGAAGCACTGATTATTTCTTGTCAGTTTCTTCTTTTTAAATACAAGAGTAGAATGGGAACATGACCTCAGTGTGGAAGATGCAATAATGCAGAATAAAGTATGACATGTTCCTTATTCTTACTGCCTCCCCATATACACCTTACACCTCGCCTGGTACTTGGACTCTCACCCCAGAGACAGCTACTGTTAATATTCTGACATACAAGCCTTCAGATGTTTTCTGCACAATCACAGCCATGTATATGCCCATAAATACATATTTTTTATGAAGCTGTGATCTCACTACTCATATTGCATCCATTTTACAGTATATCTTGGATAATTTTTTATGTTAGTAAAACTTGGTATATGTCATTCTTTTGGAATGGCTTTATAGCCTTCTGTAATGTGGATGAGCCATGAGGTATACATCCATTGCCTTATTGACTATTTGACATTGTGATATATTTATTCCTTCACTGTTCATCACCACCCCCAACTGAGAGAGAGAGAGAGAGAGAGAGAGAGAGAGAGAGAGAGAGAGAGAGAGAGAGAGAGAGAGAGGTAAGCTCCACAAGGTTGGGGTTATTGTACATCTTGTCTGGTCTAAATTTGCTTAAGCTGCACACTTTGCATGTGCTCAGATAACATTTCTTGAAGGAAGAAATGAAGGGCTAGAAGAGGAACATTTCGATATTTCTCTGCTTCTGCAGTGAACACTCTTGCACATACACCTCCATCCTCATGTATGAGAATGTCTTAAAATAACCTCCTAGAAGGAGAAAATCTTGCTTAAAGCATATACAGTGTTTAATTTTTGATGCAGTGACCTCCATAAAATCTTTAATAATTTTCATTCCCACCAATGATATGTGAGAGCATCTCCTTTGCTATATTCTTGCCAGCATCAAGAATCAATGACTGATTAATAAGGTGATGAACTTGAGAGAGGAATCCCTTTAGCATGCATCAGCAGGGGCTTTGTGGACAGCTAGCTGCTTGGGCTGGGCACTGCCCAATTCTGGGGCACCATTCATATAAGCTACAGTGTGCATGCCAGCCATGGAACCCTCCACAGTGGCTACGCATGGGCATGCAGGGGACATTCTCTGAACATCTGACCCTTTCTTCCTCTGGTTTGTATGCCTACAACTGCCAGCTGGTCAAGCCTATGATGCTTCGCAGACTTAACTAGATAAAGGTGCGGCTTGTGCAGTGCATTGTCATAGAAACACAAAGTCAGCTCTCACCGAAAACACTGCCAACTGAGACAAACTCAACTTCCATGGCTAGTGGAGAAGAGAGGGAAAATAATATAAGAGAAGCCTTGTTATCAGAACTGGTAGATCACTTGGTTAATGGGCAAGATCATTTAAAGTGAAAACAGAAAATACTTGTATGTATTATACTAAGGGCCCAGTGCACAAATTTGTGCACCTTAAAAGGAACTGTGGGCCGCGAGGCTGCAGTGGGCACAGGGGCAAGTCTTGGCCCATCCTCTGTGGCCCTGCCTGTCCCCTCCCACAATGGCCCCTGGTCCCCTGTCTGCTGGCACCCTGCTCCCGCCACTGCCACTCCCACATGCTGACGGTGCCAGCCCCAGTCTCACCCGCTGATGCCAGCAGCAGGTGCGAGTGGGGCTGTCACCAGCAGCGGGTGAGGGAGGTGGCTGCCAGCCCTAATTGCCCCTCAGGAGCAGGGGGAGGTGGAGAAGCCCTGAGGGGTGATCAGGGCCAGCAGCCACCACTCACAACCGCTGATGGCGCTGAGCGATCAGGACCAACACTGAGTGATCGGGGCCAGTGCTGAGCCCGGTGCAAGTGCCCGGCAGGACCAGGGCATGTGGGAGCAAAGAATTTTCAGTAACCACCAGAGGCTCGCCCCAATGACAATAACCAGTGCCCCACCTTGGTCTGATGCCCCTGCTCACCTGCTCCACCATCCCGCCACAGCCAATGTCCTCCATGTTCCACGCGTGCCCCCTGGTGGCCAATGCATGTCATAGTGACCTGTTGTTCGGTTGTTTCACCATTCTGCCATTCCATCAATTTGATATTAGGGTTTTACATATATAGATAACTACATAGATAGATTATAGATAGATGATAGATAGATAGATAGATAGATAGATAGATAGATAGATAGATAGATAGATAGATAGATAGATAGATACATACATACATACATAGAAGATACATACATACATACATACATACATACATACATACATAGAAAGATAGATAGATAGATAGATAGATAGATAGATAGATAGATAGATGATAGATGACAGATAGTGTGTTTCAGTTGGGGATCATTCTATGCTTCTATAACAAAGAGATCTCAAAACACAATGGATCAGTGAGGACAGAGTTGATTTGTTGCCAGTGAAGCAGTGCAGGCAGAGGAAGCAGAGTGGTCCAGGCTGATGGGCTGTGTCTACCTCAGCACAGGCCTTCTGTCATCTCTAGGTCCCTGGAGTAGCTCCAGCTCCTGCCACCGTATTGGGTATCCCAGCAGATGGGAAGGAGAAGTCAGTGATAGTGTGTGTGTGCCCATTCCTCTTAAGGGCATGACAGAAATGGGCACCCCACTTCTGCTCACATACCTTTGCCTGGAGCTCAGTCACATGGCCATAATGACCTACAAGGCCCCCTAGACATTTATTCTCTGGTTTGGATGCCGTGGCCCAGATAGACCTCATGGTTTCTATAATTAAAGAAAGAAGTAAAGAATAAATATGACTGAACAATTACCAGTGTTTGCCGATGCATTTTATTTTAAGTTTTAAAACATACAAATCTGAAATCTTCCCATTTTTTATGTAGACTTCCATCCCTGATTGTGCATCTTCTGATTAGCAGACTGTTTTCTGTCTGCTTATAATAGGATGCATCGCTCTAATTTCTACTTTTAGTGCCTTGAAAATGCTGCAAGATCTCAGAAGTCTTTTAATGTAATTTGAGTCCAGACTACTAGTTTTTTATATTTTCACTGTCTTAACATTTGACACCATATCTTTAGATAATTTCCTTGTTTGATATTTTCCAAAGCATTCAATTTAGTTTTCATAGCAATAAGTCCCTTTTCACACTTGTAATTTATCAGTGTACATAATACTTAATTAAATTATCCTATCTAATAAAGAGGGAATATGCAAATTGACCATCACACTGTAACAAAAATGGCTTCACCCACAGCAGAGGTGGGGATCCCGTAACACAAGATGGCTGCATGCACAGTGGAGGCCAAGTTCCCGTAATGAGCCTTAATGAGAAATCAGCAGGGACCTGAGGCTGCATGGCGCTGGGCCAGGGCAGGGGACCTGAGGCTGCGCCCCCCCGCCTGGTGGGGCTTGACAGGGGACCTCAGGCCATGCTCCCCGCCCCAGCAACAGGCCAGGGGACCTCAGGCTGTGCCTCCCACCGCCAGGGGACCTCAGGCTGTGCCCCCACCCACAGGGCTTGATGGGGGACCTCAGGCCATGCCTCCCACCCAGCGGGGCTTGACAAGGGACCTCAGGGTGCACCCCATGCCCCAGCAATGGCTGGGGGACCTGAGGCTGTGCCCTCCACCATGCAGGGCTTGACGGGGAACCTCAGGCCTTGCCCCCCACCTGGCGGGGCTTGGCAGGGACCTCAAGGCATGCCTCCTGCCCCACCCCAGGCTGGGGGACCTCAGGCCATGCACCCTGTCGCAATGCTGGGCCAGGGGACCTGAGGCTGTGCCCCCCACCTGACGGGGCTTGATAGGGGACCTCAGGCCATGCCTCCTGGCCTGGGCCAGGGGACCTCAAGGTGCGCCCCCCCAGCCCGGGCCGGGGGACCTCAGGCCACTTCCCCCACCCCTGCGCCAGGCCAGGCGACCTGAGGCCGCGCCCCACCACCCAGCTGGGCTTGACGGGGGTGGGGCTGGCCAGGTCTGGATCTAGCCCAATGGGGGTGGGGCCAGCCGGGTCTGGGTCTCAGGTGATTTCAAGGCGCACATGGGTGGGCGGGGACTTGACTCTGGTTCCTATGGCATGCCCCAGACTCTGACAGGAGGAAGATTTTCATATATATTTTACTAATTTTCTTTCATCTCTGACACTTCTATTATAGAAAAAGGGCAAATAGCAATATTAAAATATTTCCTCTAATTGATTCCCTTTTAATGTGCATGAATTTCATGCACCGGGTCACTAGTATAATTATAATAGCAAGTACAATTACCATGAACAGATTTAAGACAGCAAAGCTAGCACATGTTAAGCATGGAGCTTAGCAGAAGTGTGCAGGATGAGCAGAGACTAGCCTGGCAGCATAGAGACAAAGCAGCCAGCATGCCATCCAGAGGACATGGGACAGTCAACGAGCCCAGCAAGCAGGTTGAATGGAGTTCAAGGAACAGACCTTCAGCTTTACCTTTAACAATACAAGCCACTGTCCCCTCAATCCAACCAATGAACAAATTACTCCAGAGTGAGTGTGACATGGGAAATACACATATGCCTATTTCCTCCCCAGCCCCTTCTCAGTTGTGTTTTTTATTTATGCTTAAATATGTTTTTATTGATTTGAGAGAGAGAGAAAGGGAAAGAGAGGGAAAAACATCTATGTGCTAGAGAAACATCACCCTACTAGGAATAGAGCCTGTAACCCCGGGCTTGGCCCTGACCAGGGATAGAACCAGTGGCTTTTTTGTGCATGGGACAATGCTCAACCAACTGAGCCTCACCGGCCAGGGCTCAATTGTATTTCATAGGATAAGTGCCCTTTTCCACAGCATTGGCTGAAAACACAAGCTCAGTACTTCCTGCACTACTTACTAGTACCTATAAAAACAGAGATCTCTTCCTACCCAGGAGAAAATGGCCAGGTGGATGTCATTGACCCATGATATGGCAGTTTCCAATATGTTGTCTCCTTAAGGGATTTTCAAAGATAGTTTTCCCTGCTAATGACTCTTCCTTTATGTAACCTTAGAACTTTACCTTGGGTAGAATGAGAATCTGCTGAGATAACTTTTGCACTGAAAAGAAGCCAGTGCTTTACAATTTAGTCTTAATGTATAGATGAAATACTGGAATAATTTCTAAGTAGTGTTCTGTGTTGTTGGGCTTACTCCGCATTTGCAGAATTTATCAGTCCCCCACAGTCTCATCTGATCAATAAATTGCCATCTCACCTCCCCCCAACCTTATTGAAAAATCGCACAGTGCTTGTGTAATGCTGTTCCAGGAGGATTTATTACTAAATAATTGAACAGCATTGATCTTAAAATTGAATTACCAGATCCAGCACATTCCCTTTGTGTTAACAAAGGGTGACTGATTCCTGTCGAAAACCAGCCCAATGGAACATTTAGATACTCTGGGATTCCTGGTTTATTTTTAAAGTAAGGACATGCTTTATTTTGTTCATTTAAAGCCAAGATACAACCATTTAAGTCTTTTTCTGATTTTTGATTTTATGGTGGGTAGTGAATAACATATCAGAAAAAAAAAGAGTAGTTTATCACTGTCCACTGATGTTAATGTATCTTTCCTCTGAAGAATCAAATAGTTATTTTTCCTAGCGGATTAATGTCTTCATAAATCTCTGTAAAAGTATGCTTGTTTACAAACGTAGTTGTTGGATAGCCTGAAATATAGAAATAGTCTGCTATTTTTCTTGGGACAAAAACATATTTATTCGTTCATCAAACATTTATTGAGATCCTACTTTGTGTCAAATGTGTCCTGGGAGGGAAGGATACAAGTCAGACAGAACCTCCACCCTCACAGAATTGTTGGTCAGATGAGAGAACTGCAGGCCATTTAAATGAGAACTACACAAAGAACTACACAGAAAACTACAAAGAGTGAGAGGGGCATATTGGGAGTACCGGAACGCAACATAGTGATTTAGGACAACAAGTCTGTGGTCCTCTTGGATTGCCTCTCTCTCAACATCCATATAAAAATAATAACAAATGGAGGCTTGAGTCTTCCTCTTTACATCAAATAGACGGGTTTTTAACCTGGGAAGGATTTTACACTTTCCATTATGAAAATGCTAAGTATAATGGACTTTGGTTTTCCCTAAATTGATATGTTGTACCCTATCCTTTAAATGCTAGGGGCTGCTCTCTTTCTTCACTTCCAGTGCAAGTTCCTCAGTCCTTATGGAATTAGAGGTATCAGAGCCACAACAAGGCTTGTATGCCCTCAAATTCATATGTGGAAACTTAACCCCCAAGGTGATGGTATTAGAAGGTTGGGGCCCTCATGAATGGAATTAGTGCCCTTGTAAAAAAGACACCAGAGGGCTCCCAAGCCCTTGCTTCAAAGTGAGGAGATGATGAAAGACAGCTGTCTATGAACTAGGAAGCAACCTCCACCAGATCCCAAATCTGACTGTGCCTTGATTTTGAACTTGACAGCCTGCAGAACTGTGAGAAACAAATGCTTTTTGTTATATACCCCAGTCTCCGGTGTTCTAGCAGCCTACATGGACATACTAAGGTAAAGAGAGTGAAGCACTTGCTTCAAGCACAACATTTAAGAGGGCACCAGGAAACTCCGTAATCCAGATAAATAACATTTTAATGCAATATTGTTAAAAACCAAAATTAATTTAAAATCCCACGATGAATGAAAAAAGTCAAAATTTTAAAGAAAGACTACCTCAATAATAGGGCCAAGGTGAGACATGAGTCAAAAGGAATCAGTAATGCTATTCCTGCTTTAAAAAAGAAAATAATTGTGATATTTTGTTCATCATGGATGTTTTGTTATTCATTTTAATTTTACAAAATATTGCCTTGTAATATTATTTATCTGGACAACTGAATTTTTGGCATTCCCTTCTCCACCATTCTATTTTGCTCCCGCACCTGATACCTCTCTTGTGGAATTCCTTTTATCTTCTAATCACATTCAGGAAACTTACAGGTTCTCCATAAGGCGGAGTTCATCTGAGCATAAGGGCATGTGAGCAGATGGCCACAGGCAGGGGGAGGAACTCAAGAGGTATGTTTTGTCTAAGATTGATCGAAGAGCCTCTAGGGGGAGCTCTATAAACTTTTCAGGCCCCAGGCTTGCTAACTAAAAAACCAAGGGGCCAGAGGTGGGCAGCCACAGCATAATCTCTTTATGGTGATCACCAATGGAAAGCTGGTAAGCAGAGAGAGACCACAGATTGAGGGGTCTGCTGATGGCAGCTTTGTTGGAACCTGTCGCTGAGAGTTAGAATTTCATGTGCTTTTGGTTTTTAGCTACCACCTAAAAAATCAGTGGATTCTCTAAGCCAGGGCTTGGCAAACATTCTCAGCCAAAGGCCAGATAGTAGATATTTAGGCCTGCAGGCTGTACAGTTTGTGTTAGACAACCACCGAAACCTGCCATGGCAGTGTGAAAGCAGCCACAGGCAATAAATGTGTGGTGTTCCAACAGAACTCTAGTAGGGACACTAAAATGTATGTTTCATGGGATTGGTACATTTGCAAAAGAGTCTTCTTTGGAAGCAGGATTTGACCCCAGGGTCCATAGTAGTTGGTGGACCACTGCTCCAGGCCAAAGTGAAAATACCCAATTGCTCTTGACTCTGAGACAATCAGTGATTTATTTCAGCAAAGTATTTTAAAGATTCTTTTAGAAGGTACTTTAAAATGTGTTAAATTTCTAAGATGAGAGGTATGATTTTTATATGGTTGTTGAGAGAGAGGCAATCCAAGAAGACTTGAAATATAAAATCTTGAACTGGAAGTTCAACCTCCCTCCCTCATTTTATAGTTAAAGAGTCTTGGGGACCAGAATAATTGTTACAGTCATAGATAATCATGAATCTTATAACTGCCTGAAAAACAGGATTCAGTAACCAAGAATGATAGATAGATAGATGATCGATAGATAGATAGATAGATAGATAGATAGATAGATAGATGATAGATAGATAGATAGATAGATAGATAGATAGATAGATGACGAACTAAGGAATGAGAATCTGGTCTTTTAAAAAGAAATTTGCTTATTACCAGGAACTAAATGCAAAAATGATTAAATTCTTCTACAGAATTAAAGTAAAACTGAGCTCTGAATATTTGCATGCAGCTGAGTGTGAATTTTAGGTTAACATTTGCCCTCAAATCTCCAGTTTCCTTTGACAGCAAAGAGCCTAAATGCACAGCTGAATAAGTCAATGTTCAGCTTCCTTTGAGGAAGATTATACCTTGCCAGTTAGAAGTAAATGTCCTCACCTTGTTTGCTATTACTTAGACCTTTCTGTAAATGTAGTACTTTCACACATCTTACAGTAATGGGTCTAAGACATTTGTAGCAAGAAAAAAGACTGTTTTTGGCTTTTCTCCCTCAATTCCTTTTTCTCACTGAAATCCATGTGGAGAAGAAAATCAGTCAGAAAGTCCGAGAGAGCATTAGAACAAGCATGGGTGATGTGGTAAATGTGTCTGCACACAAGTACATAATATCTCAGCCTGCATCCCTCACTGAGGGCAAGAACTCTGCTTTCTTACAACTAACCCTTTGGAACAAAGCATATGGGCGCTTTGGCTCAGAATGAACCTCGGTCCCAAAGTCAGAGAAAGAACATTCCATCCAAATTTCTTTAGAGCAATGGCTCTCAGTGGGGCCAATGCCAGGATTAGGGGGCATTTTGAAAATCTGGGGGGTGGAGGGTCATTTTTATTGCCATACTATGTAGGGACACTGCTCGGATTTAGGGTGTGGGTCACAGATGCTGGATGTCCTCGGGAACATTGGACAGTCCTGACCCAATAAGAGGTCGTTTCCACATCTACATGACGTTGAATGACCCTATTGAATATCCTATATAATAAGAGAGAAATATGCAAATTAGGCTGGGACATCATGACCAGCTCAGGAGGCTGCCTCACGACCAGCTCAGAGCACACCCCCAGCCCTGGCGGATACACACCACACACCAGGGCTGGGGGCAGGCTCCGAGCGGCCACAGCCCCAGCCCTGCTGCTGCCCAGCTCCGAGGCCACTCCCGCTGGGGGTTCATAGGCAGGCACGCTGCACCACCTGCCCTGGGAACAACGCCCCCAGTGGACCCCCAGACCCGCCCAGGGGGGTCTGCTCTGAGCCACCACTGCCCTGGTCCGTGGGGAGTGGGCCTAAGCCCTAAGTAGGACATCTCCTGAGGGCTCCCAGACTGTGAGAGGGGGCAGGCTGGGCTGAGGTACACCCACCCACCCAGTGCATGAATTTTATGCACCAGGCCTCTAGTATAGAAATAATGTCCATTTGGGTGATTTTAATAATAGTGAATTTTCCAGGAATACAATGATCATGTAATTTTCCCTTAATTTTGTACAGGAGGCATGTATTTTGTTAGGAATTTTATCAAAAATTAGTTGTTCACCATTTTGGAAAATTGTGTTAAAATGACAAACCCACTCAGGGTATTGGAGCATTAAAAAAAGTGTTCTCTTTTCAACCTTCACAAACACTGTGATTCTATTTAGATGAATGAGTACAAACATAGGCATGCCCTGAAATGTACATATTGATAATCAATTGATTGATCATCTATCCCTGAACCATCCCTGGACCACCTCTGCCTCCTCTGCCTCCTCTGCCAATACTGTTTCGTGGGTGAGAGGCCAACTTCTGTCTTCACTGATCCACTGTATTTTGGGATCTCTTTGTTATAGCAGCTTAGAATGTACCCTAACAACCTTCAAATGATCTTCAAATAATTAAACTTGTTTACATAACTGCAACTTAACTCCTCTGCACCTCAAGGCCCTCAAATCTTCAATAAAAATTTTCTGGGTTGCAAAGTGCTCATGTGACTGAAATATTTTTGTGACACTAGAAGGCAGGGCTGCATTTATCATCTGGATTAGACATGGTGTGGGACAGAGGCATCTGTCATGGGAGTAAAGTGCCCCCAGCCAGTCCTGATCTTTACTTAGAATCAAGTTTAAAGATATCTAGACAAGACTTTGGATGTGTTCAAGGCTTCAAATAAGGATTTAAGCTACACTAGTAGATTGAATGAATCATATGAAGTTTCTGACATGCAATGACACTTACCCTAAAAATTGCAATCACTGGTTTCACCAGATGGAGAGCAAGGGTCTGGCTATTCCCATCTGGTACTTGGTTTAGAGTAAATTCAAATTCTCCAGTGATCAGATCTGCTGGGTCACCATCAGAGATAAAGTTAATCAACTATGTCCTATTTTCTTTGTGTACCCAGCATCTAACACAAAACCAGGAATACGATAGGCACTCGATAAATATTTTATTCATTAATTAAGTAAGTAATGATGGACTCCACATACCCAATAGGATTCAAGAAGGAGCAAAACAAATAATTCACAATGAGTGTGTAGCACTCATTTATGCATTGGGGAATTGGATGAGTGTTGGCAGAGGGTGTTTGGATAGTATGGCTTTAAATGTCACACCTTATATGGAAATCATTGGTAAATGTCAAAAATTAACATCTAGAATGCATCATTTAAGAGGCTTCATCTGCAAGCTTAAATGATCATGAAGGTCACCTACAACCCTATCATTCTAGAATGCATAGTTAAAAAAGAAACTACTGTCCTACGAAAATGTTCTGTTTTCAAACTCAGTATCCTCTCCAATTATTCATTTTACCCATTTCCCGGCTCATTGTGAAGTTAATTAATTTCATAGTGCTGGTAAAAGGAAGTAATCATCAATAAATTGAAATATTGTTTCTATCCACATTTCTCAGAACATAATGTAGAATTATAGGATCAATCTCAGTGCTACCAGTAGGAAATGAGAGTACTGGTCAACCTGCTTCCTTTTTCCTTGGAGAAGCCAGAAAATAAGCCAAATATAGAATTTTAAAAAAAGAAAAAGAATGAGCAAGCCATGTGGATAGAACATTCCAGGAAGAATAAAGCAATGGCTTGTTATAGGAATCTGGCTGGTATGGTATAGGATCCATGGGACATACAGTGTGGCAAGAGCGGAATGATGGGATAAGAAGGCAATAGGAAAAAAATAAAAAATAAACAGAAATGGAAAGCCATGTAATGACTGTTAGCCTCTGTAAGGACCTGAGATGAGAAGTTACTGCTTAAGACCTTAAAGATTCTCTGAGATGAGAAGTTACTGCTTAAGACCTTAAAGATTATCCATTCATAGTCAGAAAAGCAAACACATCTCTGTGAGAAATTAAAGGAAGGAGGTCAGGGAATAGGACGGAAGGAAGTCAGGGAAAGGCTCTCTTGACACCATAATTGACACTTTGCTATTTTCCTCCTTTTGCTTACTTATCCCCACTAAAATCAACTCTGTTTGTCAATGAGTTTAATCTCTTCCTTTTATTTCCTTATTATAGTCAAGTACATATTAAGAGCATCAGATGATAAAAATAACAAATGATGTGGGGGTTTTCTAACACAAAAGTGTGGTTCTGTTTTTGGACTCATTCATTGGGTTCATCTTGATTATAGTTCTTTGGTGAGAAGTTAAATACATTTGGGCGGGGAAGGAATGTCTATTTGAATAAAACACGTTGGTTCAACTGGTTATTATTTCTATGTAGGGTCAACACGTGCAACTGAAATCTCCACTCTCAGCAATCAATGTTCTAACCTTTCAAGAAAACTTTTCTGTAGAAAGGAATAATTGTATATAATCAGGTTTAATTACATTATGCGGAATGAGATGCAATATCCATGCCCATTATGCTAGTAAGTTGCTTGCCTGGCCTTTGAGAGTGTCAGCAAGAATGCCGCCGCCCCCGGAAGAATCCTGTCCCTGTCCAAAGCCATTTTCCAGACAGAGGCAAGATGTAAAGATCTCTTAGGCTGAAGATCATATGACTAAAAATTCTTCCTAGATCTCAGTTGGCTCTTTTTGTTCCATATTAGAGAAAAACCAGAGGACTACCTCTCATAATTTCCACTCCAAATGTCAGTGCTGGGAAGGCTTTCTTAGAATTCATGTATCAGGAGATGTTAATTCAACAGCAACTAGAATCTGAATATGAATTGCACCAATTTCTCAAAAACTAGGTTCATTTCTTTTACAAATTCATGGAAGGGAAGGGATCCTGTCTCTTAGAGTTAGGCTTCATCCATAAGCCAAAAAGATCGCAAAGGTCACCTTCATTCTAGAATTCTAAGACTATCTACCATTAACAATTATTAAACTAAGATCCGAGTAAATTGGACATGTCCTAGATGTCTACCTCAAAGAGCCAGGAAAAGTAGATGATTTCTCTGGCCGGTGTAGCTCAGGTGGTTAGAGCATTGTTCAGTGTACCAAAAGGTGGCAGGTTTGATTCCTGGTCAGGGCACATGCCCAGGTTGTGAGTTCAATCCCAAGTCAGGGTAGATATGGGAGACAACTAATCAATGTATCTCTCTCAATCCTCTCCCCCTAATCCATTCCTCTCTCTAAAATAAATAAAATATAAATGAAAATTTAAAAAGAAGCTGACAATGTGGAGAGACCATTCTGAAGGGAATTAATTGGGCTGGGTTCACAGGCTCACTCAGCAGTGGGAGGGTAGGACATTTAAGGATCCACTGATTTACTAAGTAGCTCTAAGGAACCCAGAGCTGCTCTAACCCTCAGCTGCAAAGTGAGGTTAGGGCTGAGGCTGGTGTCAAGTTGGCTGGGACAGTGCTCACAATGTTAACATTTTATATCCCTTTAACTAAGATGTCATGGTTCTGTATTCACGATAATAAGAAGCCCAATTAAAAATACATTCCATTCTCTAGGAAAATATAACCAAGTAATAAAATAAAGAGAGTCACACTATTTATACTATTGAGTATTACTATTAATAAAAATAGATGGGTTACTGGGGTTAATCCTATACTAAGTACTATAGGCAATGTTTTACTTAATTATTATACCAAACCATTTTACAGATAAGGAAACATAGGTTAGAGATATTAAATATATGATTTACCCCCAAGGAAAGTGGGAAGGTATAAGGCAACAGGAGGGGATAAGAAGTAACAAAGATGAGATTCTCTTCTAGGTCCATCTGACCCTAGAACCTCAGATCTTAACTACAAGGCTGCTCCTCAGATATATATGTACTAGTATATTAGTACACATGTTAAACATACATGTTAGAGAAGTTCATGTACTATGTAGTATTTTAGCTAGCACGATTGAAAATGCCCTCAGCTTCTGTTTGGTCTGAAATGAAAGGCAGTTGGGAAATTTGTTGCTGTCTTCAGAGTGTCCTACATCAGAAGGGGATGAAACCTTTGGACTTCTTACCATACACCAGGTATGCCAATACATTATCACTTCATTAAATTATTGCAACAAACAATTCAGCATAAACCACATTTAATAGTGAGGAAGCTGAGTCCTGGAGGCCACGCTGAGTCTAAGACAGTGGTTCTCAACCTTTCTAATGCCGCGACCCTTTAATACAGTTCCTCATGTTGTGGTGACCCCCAACCATAAAATTATTTTCGTTGCTACTTCATAACTGTAATTTTGCTACTGTTATGAATCGTAATGTAAATATCTGTGTTTTCCAATGGTCTTAGGCAACCCTGCTAGCGGTTCTCAACCTGTGGGTCACGACCAGTTGGATCCGCTGGTTGAGAACCGCTGCTGTAGAGCCTAAGACCATCAGAAAACACAGATATTTACTTTACAATTCATTCACAGTAGCAAAATTACAGTTATGAAGTAGCAATGAAAATAATTTTATGGTTGGGGGTCACCACAACATGAGGAACTGTATTAAAGTGTCGCGGCATTAGAAAGGTTGAGAACCACTGGTCTAAGAGGATGTGGCCCCAGAACAGCATATAAGAGGAGCACTTTCTACTATATCAACCTGGAGACCACAGATCAAGTTCCTTCTCAGAAAAGCTGGGTTCATGTCTTGGCTGTGCTGCCATTGATTAGCTGTGTGACCCTGGAGAAGTCCTGAAGCTTCTTTCTAGTTCCATTTCCTCATAAAAAAGAGGAATAAAAGCAATACCTACCTCAAAGCGCTGTAGTGTTCACATATATACAACAGTTAGTGAAGTGTAATGCCAAAACACAGTCAATGCCAGTTATTAATATTATGGTTAATTTTAATAATTCTTGTGGGTAATATCTTCTATTAGAGTCTTGAAAATGAAAGGTATAGAGGTGGGAAGCCATGGGGGATGAGAAATTCAGAAGGAATTGGCGAGACTATTCCCCAGAAAATGAAACAAAAATTGCAAGCTAAGTAAATAGCTAAAACAATTTTGGGAGACATAAGAAAAGTTTATAAATAAATCTGTACTATATATATTTTTTTGTTTTCCCCCCATTTTTTCTTATTCATTCCTTCAACCAATATTATCAAGGGCTTACTATATGCCAGACAATCTTCTGGGTATTGGAGATTCAGGGATGAATAAGATAAATAAAATTTTACCCCAGAAGGAACTTATATTCCAGAGAAGGAGAAAGTCAATAAGAAAGTAAATAAGCAAGATATTTTCAGTTAGTAGTGGGGCTGTGGAGGAAATACAGAAGCATGCAATAGAGAGAAGCTTTGGGAAAAGTGACTATTTGGACAGAATCAGGGAAGAAAAGACCTCACTGAGGAAATGAGATTTGAGCTAGGACCTGAAGGACAAGAAACAACTTGACATGTGACAATTTGGGGACAGAACCAGTGGAGAAGAAGAGAAAACAGCAGGCAGAATGCCAGTAGAGACCAGGAGCTTGGCATGTTAGCTAAAAAGACTCAGTGCGAGATAAGGTCAGAGTGGCGATGGGCCCAGGCCTCAGAGAGCCACGTAGATAGAATGACTCTCTCGGGTCAGGTTGTCAGAGAAACAGACTCTGAGATTGAGACTTGCTCTCAGGAAGTCCTCATTGGCAGTAACTGTGGGAGAAATGCAGGAAGCAGCGTTGAGCAGAGGAAAGAGCCACAGAGGCCTCAGCGGACCCCACCCACCGCTCTGACCTGGGAAGGCCCAGCCCCTCCTCCATTGGCCAGGACCCCTGGGGACAGCACATGGAGTTGTGCAAAGTGATTCTCTTCCAGATAGCAACAGAGAGCCCTGGGCCACCAGCATGCCCTTGTGCTGGCAGCATCCACTATGATGATGGCAAGATTTATCATTCAAACTGGGCTAGTTTGAAAGTGAAAGTGGCTCTTATTCAAAATCAAGCTGGGGAAATGGGCACAGAGCAAGATGGTCCCAGACACACTGAGATAACAGTTCACAGGCCAGAGTAAGCAGTCTGGATTTTGTCCCAAGTACTACGGAGGCCCGGTGACTTAGGTAAGTCCATAGTAGTCCTCCCAACATGCAAAGGAGCCCCAAATCAGCTTTCTCCAAAGACCCAGCTGCAGGTCTTTTGAAAAGCAAACAATTTCCCAAGAGGTCGGATGTGGCTGCCGCCCCTCTGACTTGCTCTGGCTGCTCTGTTTCTGGGTCCCCTAAGCATCTCTGCTTCCCCACCTCTGGCTGCCTGCACGCCTTTGGGGTGGCATAGCAACACTGCCGTGGCTTTCCCAACCACTAAACGGGTGTAAAGATGAAGGGGAAATAGTTTGACGTCAGCAGAGTTGTTAAAATGACATGTTCCAGGGCTCTGTGCCATGAGGGAAAGCGATCCAGGCTTTGAATTCGCAGGAGGAGACAGGGCTGGGGGCCCGAGGAGAGCAGTTCCACTGATGTTCGGATAAACACCACAGGCCAGAGTTCACTCACAGGCTACCGAGGATTAGACAACAGGAGTCCAACTGTCCCAGGTGCTGGCTGTTCCGGGAACGAGTCAGCTCCCAGATGGCCATTAACAATCTCTGAGAACAGAATTGGAGAACCATGACCAATAGCAGGGGTACCCAATAACAGGGGCCCTACTCACAGGTCCTTAGGCCACTGTAGGAGTTGGCGATGGAACTCAGAGAGTATAAATGCAGATGCCAAAACATTAAACACACCTGTGCTTTCAGTCCCTCTAACTTACATTTAGCATTTGTTGTTGTTGTTATAAATGTGGGCAACAAAACACACGAGAAAAAGGGCACCTATAACTTTCTCACCAACAGAAATCACCTATTATGTTCACATCATAACGCGGTTCTTGCAGACACCTCCAAATATCTCCCACGCTCACCACCATTGTTCAATTATAGTAGCTGTCAGATCTACTGCTAGATCTTGCTTTTCAGGGTATTAATTTTAAAAGTGCATACGTCATTAGATAATGAATGTGGTGGTTTAAATATTTTGATGGCTATATTTTCATATTATTGATTTTTTTGTGTAACCCTGTGTACTATGGTATGCCCTCAAAACCTTCATTCTGAGGGTGCCCATTGGTTCACCAGTCCTACTGAGGGATCCATGAACACGAATTGCTAGGCAGGGACTTACACTCCTACAGCTGGGGCATGTTGTTAGGTCGAGGCATGGGGGAAAGACCACAGCCATGCAAGCACCCGCAAGGTAGATGGTGACGAAGATAACTGGCAGATAACTGGCCCCTTCCCAGAACCTTGCTAGCCTTCCCAAACCCCTGCCCGAGGCAGGAATTCCACATCTCTCATGCTCTCCACCCTCCCCTCACCAAACGGCTGTATAAAGGAAGTACCTAAGCCCCTGTTTTGGCGCGAACTCCCCTGGCCCACTCTCGGACCGGTGAGTTTCGCCCGGGAGCGCAAGATTAAAACCTCCCCCCCTTTTCCATGGCCTGGACTCTGTGTCTTGTTTCCTGCGTCGCAAACCTTTCATCTGGTGCCGAAACCCGGGTGGGGATTGAGTGTGTATCCCATTTGGGGTACCCCTCCCCACTTGTTTCCGCGGAACCCTCAGGCTTCTTTCCAGCTCGGCAGCGTCAGTTGGTGAGTCCCAGTCCCTATTGACTCCTAGGGTCCTCCGTCGGCGTCTCTGTCCGTAAACCGCGGTCCGCGTCAGAGATTGCTTTCCGGGCGTAGCCCTCCGGACCTTTCCAGGAAAGGTTCTGACCCTGGGGGGTAGTGAAGACGTTCCTACTCCACCTTGGTCTCCGGCCTTTTGGCCTCACTCTGATCCCAGGGGGTCGGCGAGAGACGTCTCCCACCATCCCTCGGATTCCGTCCGTAGCCTTGGCTCAACGATTGGGACGCTGATCCTTGGGCCTCGCTACTGACCCTAGGTTTCAAAATGGGCAACCAGAAATCCAAAACTGACCCGCAGGCACCGCTGGGTGCCTGCTCACCAATCTGGCTAAGCTGGGCCTGTCCCGGGATCTGCGTCCTAAACGCCTCTTTACTTCTGTACCGTGGCATGGCCTCAGTATGAATTGGACAACAGGTCACAGTGGCCTGAACATGGGACTTCGATTTTAACATCCTGACCGACCTTAACAACTTCTGCCAACGAGCTGGGAAGGGGCTGGAGGTTCCATGTGTCCAGGCCTTTTTCAATCTGCGCTCCCGTCCCTCCCTCTGCTCCTCTGTTCTCTCTGACTCTGTCCTCTGCTCCTTCTTATCTCTGACTCTGGATCCAGCTGCTCTCTCACTTCCACCCCTCCTCCTCCCGCCGAACGCTTTCGGCCCCCTCCTCTTCCTCCTTCTTCGCCACGGCTCCCTTTCTTCCCCGTGGCAGGTGCTTTCTCGGCAGCACCTCACCTGCCCACCCGCGGCTTCCGCTGCGCTTTCTTCCCCGCGGCTGCAACCATCGCTGCTGCACAGCGCGAGAGCCACCCGCCCGCCATCCCGCAAGCCGCTCCAAACAGCTGGCTCCCGCGCTCCGGGTGGGGGAGCGGAGGCGGCAAGGGAGTAGGCGTGGGGAGGGCGGGCAGTGCCGCTGACTCAGGCACAGGACGCCCCGGACAGCGACCGGGCTCGGACCCCCGAGCCTCCGGGTCCGCGGCCCCGCCTCCTCCTCCTCCTCCTCCTCCCCTCCGACTCGCAGGCCTCCCTGCAACAGGGCTCCTTCCGCCCTGCCTCCTTCTGCCCTGCCGTCCGCTCCCTCCCTTCCCCCATCCTCCCTCCCCGACCTCCCCAGGCCATTCCTCGTCAGGAACCAGGCTGGGAGTACCAACTAGATACCCCGAAAGGGCGAGAGGGGCGCCGACATTGCGACCAGATGCTCCAATGCCTAACAGCCGGCCTACAGGCCGTCTCCCACAGGTAGTTAACTTTGACAAGCTGAGGGAAGTTACTCAGGGACCAGATGAGAACCCCGCAGTCTTCCTTAACAGGCTGACTGAGGCTCTGACCTTATATACTCGCCTAGACTCTGGGTCCCGGCGGGAGCAACAGTTCTAGCCACTCACTTCATTTCGCAGTCAGCCCCAGATATCCGAAAAAAGTTTAAAAAGGCAAATGGCCCTCAGACCCCTGTCCGGGATCTGGTGAATATGGCATTTAAGGTTTTCAATGCCCGTGAGGAGCAGGCAGAGTACGCCCGCCTTCAACAGGAGATGAGTCTGCAAACCCAAACCTTGCTACCTTTGGGGCCGGCCGGCAGCCACGTTTGGTCCAAAAGGGACTGTGCGTGGTGGGGGTGCAACGAGAGGATGCTTCCAGTGCAGAAACGAAGGCCACAGTGCCCCCAACCCCGGGCTCCAGCCCAGCCCTGCCCGGCGTGCGGTCAAAGCGGCCACTGGAAAAGTGACTGCCCCTGGAAAAGTGACGGGCCCTCTGCGTCTCAACGTAGAGGGGCCGTCCTTCCAGGTCATGACCCGCCGCTGGCCACACTGGAACTGGCTGAAGGCTGAAGATGGCAGGACTCGACGACCCATCACCCTCGCCGGGCCCCCAGGTAAACGCTCAAGGTAGTGGGTAAGCAGATCTCCTTCCTGATCATACGGGGGCTACGGCTCTGTCCTTGCCCTCCTTTTCCAGGCCATTGCCCCTTCCACGATCTCGGTCATGGGTATTGATGGCAAACATGCTCTGGCCTCAGCGCCTTCTCACCCCGCCCTCTCCCCCGCTCCTCCCTCCCTAGAGAACAACTTTCTTGCTGACACAGGCTTATCAGAAACTCAGTTCTGAATTCAAGCAGTTAGAGGCCTGTTCCAAGAAGTTTTAAAGTTAACTGTTGACAAGGATTTTAAAAGGACCCACTCACCTGGACAGTCCTGCCCCAGGGGTTCAGAGACAGCCCTCATCTGTTTGGCCAGGCCTAACAGAGCCCTCCGACAATGTTCATTAGAACCCAGCACTTTCCTCCAGTATGGAGATGATCTCCTTCTCTGCAGCCCCTCCCTGGACATGTCTCAGAGGCATACAGCTGGCCTCTGCTGGTAGGATTCTTCCAGCCTTCACCCCGCAGCCTACCTGTCCAGACAGCTTGATCCCACAATTCAGGAATGGCAGCCCTGCCTCCGGGCTCTGGCTGCAGCTGCTGCTCTCACCACGGAGGCCCAGAAGATTTGCCTCCAGCAACCCCTACAGGTCTTCTCCAAGATCTTCTGTCACACCGGTCCTTATCTCTCCTTGTCCCCTCTCCCATGCAGGAACTCCATCTGCTCCTGAAGAGTCCTTACATCTCCCTAACTCAGTCCCCAGCCCTGAACCCAGCCACACTCCTTCCTGCTGCCTCCACCCAACCTGCAGCTACCCCTGAGGGAGGCAGCAGGAACTGAGGGCACACTTTTTGAGTCCAGGTCCCATTCTCTATGTCCAGCCTCACAGATTGAGAGGCATCTCAGGTTTCTTTTTCCATTGACCTGACCACCTGTACTCCCCGACATACACTGCAACTGCAGGTCCAAAAAGACCTCGTTAACCTAACTTTTAAGCTCTTTAATAATAGAGACAAGGAGACCCAAATCCAAAATCAAACGAGATCAGGCCAAGGCGGAGGCCCATTAGGAGGCCTTCCAGCTCCTAGCCACCACTCTCACGAACTCCAAACAGAGTTCCTGTCCTCCAACTGTGGGTAAGTCAGGGGCTCAGCCTCCTCTGGGCCCTCCTTCAAATGCAGCAAGGAAGGACACTGAGCCAAGTCCTGCTCAAACCCGAGACCCCCGCCTGGGCCCTGCCCAAGGTGCGGAAGGGAAGGCCACTGGAAATCAGACTGTAGTCTGGCTCCTCCGGTCTGGCCTCAGCCAGTCCAGCAGGCCACCCTCTGGATCCGGTTTGGAGCTCCCAGACCCCCTGGGACTGGCCACTGAAGAAGCTGCCAGGCCCTGACAGGGCCCCACAGACTTACATCACCAGGACAGAGCCTCGGGTAATGACTGTGGTGGCAGGTAAGCCGATCTCCTTTATAATTGACACTAGGGCCACTTATTCTGCCCTCTCTGAATTCGCTGGGACCCTTATCCCCTCCTCAGTCTCTATTATGGAGTTGACGGATTAGTCTCACAGCCATTAGCCACCTCATGTCTACACGGCATCTTACTAAATTCCCCCATTCACTCTTTTCCCATTCTACCTTGGTGCCCAGCCAGGGCTACCATGCATCCCCTCTTAAAACCCAGTTGTCCCAAACCACAGTCACCTACCTCAGTTTCACTCTCTTACCCCACAAGGCCAAGCCATTCCTTGGACTGTAAACGCCTTATCTCCTCTATGATCATTATCTCTAGGAAGAATGTGGCCATTTGGGACTGAAGCGGCTAGAGGCCTGGCTAGGCTGGGAACTGGCTGCGGAGCCTGCTCCCTCCCCCATCGCCTTTTAGAAATACTGAATAGAAGGTCTAAGGCATGGTTATGCATTTTTGAAGGACATAGAAGGAAGGTTTGAAGGCTAATTTGAAATTGTGAAGGTTTTTGTGAAGGTTGTGCATGTGATGAGATGGAGAAGAGAAAGAAAGAAAAAACGAAAGAAAGAAGTTACTCTGAGCAAGAAAGTGAGGGTTCAGTCTCCAAGCCTGGCAGGACAAGGTTGCTGGATACTTCTTATGCTAAACCAGAATATTCAGTGTCTAACCTCTTATCCAACCATTCAGGTCTCCAAAAGCATCCTACAGGCCGAAAATTCCCTTAAAGGGAAGCTGCCTGATTCCCCCCGGGTAGAAGTCCTATCTTCTTGGCTCCAATTTATCCAACACACTCTACTATTCCTTAACGAGACCCATACCCTGCCCAATGTCTCGCACTGCTTTTTATGTGTCTCTCTCCAAAGACCTTTGCTGGCTGCCGTCCCACTCATGACTCCTCCAGGAACTCAAGGACATGGTGAATGTCAGCCTCCCCTGGCTGGCATTCCCCTCTAGAAACCCGAAACTCCAGAGCCCACCTTGCCCCCGTGGATATGCTACCAGACCAGCAACGCGGTAACTGTGGGACGGGTCACTTGGAACTGTACCCAAAACCACACTGCAGCCAGTCCCACCAAGGCCAGCCCGGGTACCTTCTTTTGGTGCAACGGCACCTTAAGCAACTGCATCAACTCCTCTGACCCCGGCCTTGCTTCGGGGTCACAGTAGTTCCCCAGCTAACCTTGTATGGAGAGAGCTTGCCTGGTTGCTCCCTTCATCCCACCCCCGGGCCCACAGGGCCGCCTTCCTCCCTGTCATGTTGGGGGTAAGTATCGCTGCCTCATAGGCCTCGCTGGGGGGGGGTCCTCGGGAACAGCATAATCTCTGCTCAGGATTACCTCCTTAGCCTCCCTGCAGCGGCAAGTAACATCGGTAGACGTGCAAGACACTCCTGGAACAACTCTCTTTAGAGCTACCTGGACCCTACCTCTGATAGGGCCCCCAATTCTCATCTGTGTCTTTTTTTCCCTAGCTCCCTGCCTCCTCAAATTCATCCGCTCCCGGATCACAGAAATGTGACTGTAAACCAGCTCCTGCTCCATCCCTACACTCGGCTGCCCCTCAACCCGCCTCTGCCTGACCCTGGCCTTTAACATCCCCCACCCTCTTCACCCCTGGTCAGCAGGAAGTAGCCAGGACGATTTCGGCGCCCCCTATCACCAAAAAGGCTGGGATGTTAGGTCGAGGCATGGGGGAAAGACCACAGCCATGCAAGCACCCGCAAGGTAGATGGTGACGAAGATAACTGGCAGATAACTGGCGCCTTCCCAAACCCCTGCCCGAGGCAGGAATTCCACATCTCTCATGCTCTCCACCCTCCCCTCACCAAACGGCTGTATAAAGGAAGTACCTAAGCCCCTGTTTTGGCGCGAACTCCCCTGGCCCACTCTTGGACCGGTGAGTTTCGCCCGGGAGCGCAAGATTAAAACCTCCCCCCCTTTTCCATGGCCTGGACTCTGTGTCTTGTTTCCTGCGTCGCAAACCTTTCACGTGTCATTGCTTATTACTGGGCTTAATTCTCAGCCCACATTACATGTAGGTAAGAATTATTCCATTTTGGAGGGATATGGGGGTTAAATGTTGGGGTCAGCTGCAGTCTAAGTCTGTACAGGGAATTTTGTATGCCTGCTCACCTAGGGGGTCCCCTAATACAATGCTGATGGGGTGCATGAATGTGCAATAGTTGATAATGTAGTTCTACACACACAAGATTCATTTTCAACAGCCATAGATTTTGAAATGTGTTGTGGGTGTAGAGGGCGATTGTGGTAGGAAAGTTCAAAGGCGAATATTAAGGCAGATCACTGAGTCGTGAACTAACCTAGGAAAGCAACAGGAAATGGCTGTTCAAAGACTGGTGTCAAGAAACGGTGGCTGTCCTGGAGGGAACTGGCCCTTCTAGTGAAGCAGCCCCTCGTGCTGTCACCTGGTGTCACGGGGGCCTCCCTTTGGTGACAGCCTTGCTGCTGAGGTTACAGAGAACCCATTTCAATGGGACACTTTCTCACAGAGATGCACAAACACCTTGGCATTCAAATCCTTCCTGCCTGTCTCACAGAACAGTGTCTACCTCTCTGTTCCTATTACTTCATCCCAAAAAAACACTCTTTCAAAATCAGTTTCACTCATTGCTCTTAAATATTCAAATTCTGTCAGGTCACAATCCAAACGTCCCATCAGGCATGTTGAGGGCCTTATAAAAGCAGCACCTTCAGGGACTGTCATAGAAGTCCCCTCCAAGGACTGAAGACTCATGGGTTTTCTCTGAAAAACAACTACATGTGAAATTCCTGTTCCTTGAAATTGCTTATAGAGCTAAAGTATTGTGTCCTAAGTGTGCCTAGATTGTCCTGCCATAGTGACCCCTTTTGTCCTCAAACCTGTCTTGGTTTGGATGGTGAATTCCATGATCAGCCTGGTCAGCATTCCAAACTGACCATGGCAACCTCCCTGTCTGGTGGGTCCTCCTTATGAGGGCACAGCTACCCCTGTGCCACCCCCAGGAAGCCATCTCTCCAGAGGCCCTGACACTTGCACCAAACCTAGCACCAAGCTCTAAGGGGTTTCTGCTTTCCTGGCTGCAGTGTGGCTTCCTCCTCACCCCTCTCCACTGCCCCTGGCCTCCAGGTATCACCTCTTTCTAGGGCTTAGCTTAGCATGTGACATGTGGGAAAAGAAGGAAGAGGAGGAGGAGGAGGAGGAGGAGGGGGAGGAGGAGGAGGAGGAGGAGAAGGAGCAGGAGGAAGAAGAGGAGGAGGAGGAAGAGGAGAAGGAGGAAGAGGAGGAGGAGGAACATTTTTATTGAAATATTTTGACAAATAAAATTTACAAATAGGTGAAATAAATTTACACTTCACTTTATTAATAGGCAAAAACTGGATATCCCTGCAGTGGGGCAGGGACTTTGGTCTGCTGGGGACAGACTTTGCATGTGTTTAAACAAATGAGATTTGCATTACTATGTATTTTCTTCAAGTTAGCTTCTGTTCCACACAGTTGGATTTTGAAGGAGGAGGAGGAGGAATAGAAGGAGGAGGAGGAGCAGAGGGGGGGGGGGGGTAGCTAGAGATTTTAAGCCTAGGACACACAAACTTCCCTGAGGCCAAGAGGCACAGAAGGACCTCTGCATGAAGACAGTTTAAGACTTTGGGATGTCTGAGAGATGCTATCCTATAGGAGCTGCGCCTTGGTTTTCACTGGGCTATTTTACAACTGTGTGGAACAGAAGCTAACTTGAAGAAAATACATAGTAATGCAAATCTCATTTGTTTAAACACATGCAAAGTCCGTCTCCAGCAGACCAAAGTCCCTGTCCCACTGCAGGTCTATCCAGTTTTTGCCTATTAATAAAGTGAAGTGTAAATTTATTTCACCTATTTGTAAATTTTACTTGTCAAAATATTTCAATTAAAATGTTCCTCATCTGTAAAAGTATCATACTTTGAATTCCCCTTTGGAGCAGCTGTAAACCTGTTTGGTTCTTTCATTAATGAGACCAGTAAAATCTTAGGCAGGTGTTCATTTTATATCTGTATGGAGGTCATGTTTTACCTTTTTTGAACATTATCCTTTAACAACTGGTTACCTGATTGGAACAAATCAACTAAGAGAGGGAAGAGCGACATAAGTTCATAGTTCAATTAAATTCTTTGTCACACTGCTTGTCCTTTCCTGTTTTGGGGTCACACGTACAGTTTAGAGGTGACTGTGACATCTGTATGATATGGCTTTAAACTTGAGCCTTGAATTGTATTTTCTTCTGCATTTCCTTTCTGGTCTTGAGGGTAATTCTTAGATTAAAACTCTGAATACAGTGCTCAGCCAGTGCTAGGATTCCTCCCTGGGTGGTTGACATTAGCATTTTCCCCAGAGAGTGATTGTGAAGACCACTTGTGTTCTTTTTTGCATAACAATAACATACTTGAATAGAATTTACATATGAATTCATCTACCAAGCTTGAACTAAAATATTACCCTTTCAAAATCCCAACCCCAGCAATTTTGAAAGGCCTTCCAAAATCTGCTTCTGAGCCTGTCGCTGCTCCCCTTGATGACTTCCAAATCCCCCCCCACCACTGCCCAAAAGTAGGTTCCAAATCACTTATCTTGATGTATTCAGAGTCCTTCCATTTCTTGTTTTCTCTGTCAGATGCCACAGCACTGCCCCGGTACACAGAGTTCTACAAACGACCCATCATTTCCAAACTTAACTTGTGATTTTTGTGTCCCCTCCACCACGAGACTCCCTTTCTCTGCTTTCTGAACTTCTCCTCATTCTCCAAACTGAGCTCTTGATTCACCAGACCAGGACCATCTCTGTCACCCTTCCCCTCCCAGAAACATTCAGTGGCCCCCTCATCTGTAATCTTAAAACACTTTAGCCATGTGGGGAAGACAACACTTGGTTGTTGCAGAAGACCGGAGAAAAACCAAGCAACGCTTTAGAGAAAAGGAGTTACACAGTTTATTACGCCTGCAGACCCAGTGGAATAACTTCCCAAGTCTGAGCAAAGTAATATGCAGGGAGCTTCTCTTTTATATCTTTCTGGTATCTTTGTCCTTCAAATATGGATTATGTTTCTAGTCTTCTCATGGGCTTTGCACAAAAGGCCCCAGGTGTTGGATGTCTTGAGACCATATCTAATAACCCTCCCCTACTCTGGGGCTGTGCACTGTTCATAGTTTATGACTTCTGTATTTACGTAACAGGTCTTGCAAGACCAGTTTCTGGGAAAGAGGCAGTGACTTAATTATAGGTTATCAAGAACGTACACTGTGCTTGCTGGCACAGATTCAGATTGCTACCACCCTCCTGCCCCAAATATCAGGGTTACATTGGAATTAGCCTTTTAGCCTTCTCGTGGTCATAGTTAGGACTGGTGATGACATTTGTAGGACCCAGTGCAAAATAAAAATGTGGATCCCCTTGTTCAAAATTATTAAGACTTTCATGATGGCAAGAACAGGGCATTGGGAATTCTTAACTTCTCCTCTCTTGAATACACTGAAGTTTGGGAGATGGTATCCTTTTTTACCTGGTTAAGCAGTTAACTCAGTTTTGTCTTATTAAGAGGTTGTCCTGGTGACATTTGGGGAGCCAACTATTGACAAGCTGCCACCTCCTTTGGGAAGCCCTCCAGGTAAGAGGGTAAGACATTGAAAGGTTATCATGGTGATGCACATGGGTTGGATAAATAGCCAGTTCCAATGGTGATTAAAGAAAATTGAACTTATTGAAGGAAAGAGGATGGAGGTTGGGCTGTCCAAAGGGAAGGGCTACACAGCACCAAGCCAAAAGGACATTGGGTCCAGGAGTTGGAGTTTCATTCTTATATGTTCTAGGTTTGGGGGCTGAGGTGGTGGGCTTGGAATGCTGATGGAATGCAGGTATGTGGTCAGGAGTCTTTAGGTCAGCTCCAATTCCTTATATGACCTGACTCCTGGTGTCCAGCAAGCTTTCCAAGCCTTTGTCTTCTGTGGCTGGAAGCTTACAAATGGCTGTTAAGGATTGTATCGCCCTATAGTCCTAACAGACATCATTCAAGGAAATCTGAGAATAGTTCATTAGGTTCCACCTATATTAGGCATCTTTCTTGGAGTTATCAGTGAGGATACCTGAACTAGGCTGTGCACCCTGAGGGCAGAGAACCTAGATGATGGGGCTGTACCCTTCTCAGTATGCCAGACCCATACTGGGTACATAATACGGGAGTGCAAAAGTGTAGGGGCAGATATAGAATATTGGGAATTAGCTATAATTATAAGAAACTAGAGGCCCAGTGCACGAAAATTCGTGCACTCAGAGGGGAGGGTCCCTCAGCCCAGCCTGCGCCCTCTCGCAGTCCTGGACCCCTTGGGAGATGTCCACCTGCCAGCTTAGGCCCACTCCCCAGGAGATCAGGCCTAACCTGGCAGTAGGACATCCCTTGAGCAGCCTGGGAGCCCTCAGGGGATGTCCCACTAACAGGCCTAAGCCGTTAGTCAGACATCCTTAGCACTGCCTTGGAGGCGAGAGAGGCTCCTGCCACCACCGCTGCACTGGCCAGCCATGAGCCAGCTTCTGGCTGAGCGGTGCTCCCCCTATGGAAGCACACTCACCACCAGGGGGCAGATGATCATCACCACCAGTGGGCAGCTCCTGCATTGAGTGTCTGCCCCTTGTGGTCAGTGCGTGTCATAGTGACCGGTCGTTCCTCCATTAGGATCAATTTGCATATTATCCTTTTATTATATAGGGTATTAATCATGCTCTGTTAACTGTTATTGTTCTATTCTGATTAGAGAAAGCACATTCTAACCTGGCTGAGAGTTGCATGCCTTGGACATGGGAGCTCACATCGGAATACAGTCCATCCTCCTGTCCCGAGAAATGCCTATCATTATGGAAAAATTTACAACCTCATGGCTGAGACCATCTAGTCCCAGAGGCACCCACTCTTTGCAACCCCCAGCCCTATTGCCTGTAACCATTATACCTGCCTACTTTCCCATGCCTATAATGCTTATTTTCCAATGTAATCATTGCCCTTCTACCTGACCCCTTGGTTGTTCGGTTATAAAAGGACTTGTAAGAAGGAACAAAAAGACACAATATGTCATGGAAGTATAGACCCATAGGACAAAAATTGGTGATTCAATGGAAAACAAGATAATATCCAGAGCAAACCCATTTGGATTACCTAACTCTGATTCTATGAGAATTATTTACAGCTCTGTGAATTGGGGCTCATAGTAATAACTTTGTTATTGAAGATAACTGGTAGCAATGAAAAATAATTCTTATGTATAGACACACAAATGTTGTTCAGTCAACATCCAATTGACCTCCCAGGCCCACTGCAGAAAAGCTGTTACCTCCATTCGCACCCTCGTTTCAGAAACCCTGACCTATAAATGCCGGCTGTGTCTACTTCCCTTGAATCTGTTAGAACATCTGCTGGCTTCCTTGTTTAATTTATGAGTTCAATAAAAGTTTCAACATGCACACCTTTTTATATTTATATGAAAACCATGATTTTACCATTTTGAAGTTATTCTTTTACATGGAATCTTAAAAAGAAATGGACTCAGAGAGACCCAGAACAGATTGGTGGTCACCAGCAGCATGGATGGGGGTGGGGAAAGTAGGTAAAAGTGGTCAAAAGGAACATACTTCCAGTTATAAAATAAATAAGTTCTGGGGATATCATGTACAGCATGGTGACTATAGTTTACAGTATCATATTGTACATTTGAAAGAAGGTGAAGGGATTAAGCAAAAAACATCTGTATATAACACAAAGTCTCAGACAACATAGTGGTGATAGCCAGAGGGAAAGGGGGTGGGGGTAGGTGAAGGTGGGCAAAGGCTAGGGATATGGGGATGGAAAGAGACTCTGCTTGGAGCCATGGGCCCACTATGCAGTGCGCAGATGGTATTTTGTTGGGTGGTATACCTGAAATTGTACAGTTTTGCGAACCTGTGTAACCCCAATAAACTCAAATTTTTAAAAAGAAAATTGCTAAGATATGTTAACATAAAAACATTCAAACCTGTAAGTTTATGAGTTTATTTGAGCCAAACTGTCGACAATTGCCGGGAAGCAAAATCTCAACATATTGGGAATAATGCTCCAGAGAATGGTGGCTTTCATCTATTTTTATACATTGCAATCAATGAAGGGAACTTAGATGGGTTACATGAAATCCATTGGTGATAGATTAGGAAGGCTGGAGAAAGCAAAGCAGGGGAAACCTCTGGGATTGGATAAAAAGTAAAATGATAGACACATACTTAGGTGGGTGCAGGAACAATTAACATGATAACAATAACAATGAAGGAATTGGTGGTATCTGTCTTGGCATCCAGGCACATTAGGTTGTGCCCCAAGGGGTCTGGAAAAAGGGAAGTTACAAGTTAACCAGGCATTTCAAGGATATGTTATCATAGATGCAAAAAGACAGATAGGCTCAGTTAAGGTAAAGGTTGAACTTGTCAGTGAAGATACCAGCCTAGGACTTAACTACCCACCATAACTGCTTTTGTGGTTGCTTTAGGTCTCTGAGTTTGTTAGACTGCCATGCAGGCCCTCCCTGAGCTTGTCAGGTTAGCATGTGGCCACCGGTAGTAAACATTAAAAATTTTTATCACAAGAAAAATTGTAACTGTGTGAGGTTGATGGATGTTAACTGAACAAATCATTTTGCAATATATGTAAATATCACATCTTTTTGTTGTACACTTGATGCTAATACAATGCCAATGATATCTCAATAAAATTAAAAAAATTAAAAATAAAACCCTTTAATAGCATCTAATTCTGTTGTAGCAAATATTATTTAGATTTTTGAAGGTAGGAAAGAGATGGAGATGGCTTCCTAAGGCTCCATCAGCCTGATTACACTTTACACAGGTTCCCTCCTGACCAAGTGCCTCACCAGCCCCAATGCCGCCCTTTTCTTAGAGTGTTTACTTTAGAAAACTTGTCATTATAATTCTTCCTCTGCCCCTTTGAGATGTAAATCTTTCTGAGCCTCTTGCCAGTTTCCCAGTCCAGGAATGTCTCTCTCAAGGACCTGGGGGCCACTGCTTAGAAATGTAATCATCAAGAAAGATGAGCTGAGTGAAATAAGCCAGCCACAGAAGGACAATGACCACGTAATCCCACCTACAGGAGGCATCCCTATGGCCAATCTCCTGGAAACAGGCAGTAGGGAGTGGATGCCAGTGGCTGGGGGAGAGAGAAATGGTGTGTGTGTGTGTGTGTGTGTGTGTGTGGAGGGTGGGTGTTGTTCAAAGGGTATAAAGCTTCAGTTAGGTAAGATGAACAAATTCTAGAGATCTATTGTACAACACTGTGCCTATGGTTAACAATATTGTATTGTGCATTTAAATTTTTGTTAAGAAATCTCAAATTAAGTGTTTTTATGGGTGGTAAAGACACAATACAATATACAGATTATGTATTGTACAATTGTATATCTGAAACCAATATAATTTTAATAACCAATGTCACCCTAATAAATTCAATTAAAATATTAATTAATTTTAAAAAGAATGCAAGGAACGGCGGGGAGAGGAAGAAGGGAAGGAAGAAAGGAAAAGAAAGAAAAGAATCACCCAGACTCTGTGGAAGGTTAGGAAGCTAACTTAGGTGAGCACCAATTAGCAAACACTGATGGCTTAAGGACTGAGACCCACCCTGCCCTGATGTCTTCCCCCAGCTCACCCAGCACTTTGAGCACTTCCCTTCCTCTTGCTGAATAAGGTTGTGTCCACTCTGTCCCTATAACAACAGTTTTAAATAAAGTCTCCCTTGCCTCTTTAATTCAATCCAGTACAATTTTTTCTTGGACAATGGAGAGAAGAAGGAAATGCATTAAAGAAAAAATCTTCAACAACAAAATCCCAATTCCATTTCACAGATGAAAACAGCGCTTACAGTAAGTCGCATTCATTTGCAAACTGAGGACCCGCAGCCAGTCCCTCAGGTCTGGCTGAGAGCTGTGCTCCTTCTGTTTGATTCTGTGCTTCACAGAACAGGCTGGGCAGAAACATCCACTTGTAAGAGCCATTCTCAATTATCTGAGTGTATTTTGTTCCACAAGAATCCCCCCGGCCAGGTCGGCGGTGGCCTTTGCTAACTGGCACACCAAGGGCCATACAACAGCTTTTCCTTGCCCCTGTGTCCTGTATGTCCAGAGGCAGGCAACGGAAAAAAACACTTGGGTTGTCAGCCACCATCACAGATTGGCTTTGCCAGGGAGCAGTTCTCAGGATTGGTATTCTGGCCACGTGTGGAACCCAGCAGCACATCAGAAACGTGACCGCGATTGCAAGCTGCTCTGTAAAATATTGATTCAGCATTAGCTTGCAATGAGGACTCCCATTAAGTAACGGGACAGGCACAGCTTTGGCTCCAAAGAAAGGAAAACAAGTGTGAGCATGAAAACATTAGGAGTCAATTAAATTTCCTGAATTTTTAAATCACAACGGATGTGCACTGAACACTCAAAATTAGAAGGACCGGAACTTTTGTAATATCCAATCTGTATCACAGGAAGAAAATGAGCAGTGAGGTCAGCATTTTGGAGGGGTAATGACCTGGCTCTAGTTGCACCTTTGCAGGGAGATACGATGAAAGGTAGTTTATATGTGGAAATTAATCTAAGGATTCCAGATAAATTGCAGTTCAACTGAGACAAAGTTTTTTTTTTCTAAGAAAGTGATGTTTGGAAGAAAAATATTTTCATTTGGGGAGAAGATTATTTATTCATTTAACTCATACATATTGTGGGACTTATGTAACTAGGTGCTAGGATACAATATTTTTTAAAAATGATGTTGACTCATAGTGTAGCACAAAAGACAGCTATTAATAAAAATCATCACACCAATAAATATTTCAATACAAGCTGATGTCAGGCATGACAAGGAAACCATCTGTCTCTTTGAAAGCACACAACTAAAGAGAGCGTGACCTGTGTCCCGGGCTTCCCCGGGAATGGGAATGTGACTGCAGGTGAAGACTGTAAGGATGGCTGCAGCCCATGGAGGAGTGAGAGGAGGCGATGCTGGGGGAAGGGGTGTGCATGTTAAAAATTGAAAGTGGTTGAAACTATAAGTGGTGGGACATCACTTGATTTATAGACCAGATCAAGGGTGTTGATATTTGGCCCAAGAGCCATAGGAAGTTATGGAGGAGTTTCAAAAGAGACCGTCCTGCCTTAGCTGGTTTGGCTCAGTGGATAGAGCATCGGTCTGCGGACTGAAGGATCCTGGGTTCGATTATAGTCAAGGGCACATGCCCAGGTTGCAGGCTCCATCCCCAGTAGTGGGGATGTAGAAGGCAGCCAATCAATGATTCTCTCTCATCATTGATGTTTCTATCTCTCTCTCTCTGCCTCTTCCTTCCTCTCTGAAATCAATAAATATATATTATAGAGAGAGAGACTGTCCTGGCTGCTGTTTGGATAAAGGTTCCAGGGCAGCTGGAGGATAAGCCTGATGAATGAATGGGCTCAGTTGGCTGGTCAGGTGAGAGATGCCAGGAGTTTAGACAGAGGGTAGCCATGGAAATGGAAAGAGATGAACTGATTTGAGTAATATTGGAGAGTTGGGGGGGGTGGGGCATTAAACTAGTGTCTATTAAATGAATCAATCAAAGCAGATCAAAGCTCCTTCTAGCAAACTGCATGGGTGACCCAGATGCATGTCCAGGACCACTGTGGGATTTTGTTACAGTGGGCAGGTTGCTAAGAATGATGTTCTCCATGGTTAGGAAGGGATTACTAAACCACCAACTCCCAACCCTTTCCTTCCAAATTATAAAGTCATTCTTTAAGACTAGGAAAGGCATTTGCTGTCCATGATGACTCATCTCAGAATCCTCATTAAAACTTTGGAAACAAAGCCCTTTGGCCCTGGGCAATTCAGCCAGGCTCAGATGAGCTTTGCTCTGCAGAATTTTCCACTGTAAGGCACCCATGGAAGGCAGGGTATTTTCAAAAGCAGATGCAAAACGAAGGAATGGGTTTTTCCTTACCAGCTACAAGAAAGGTAAGCATTGGTCTAGTGGTAGAAGTCAGTGCTAGGCCTGAAACCTTGTACCTCAATTTAGGCGCAATCAATTTTTATGAAGTTGACTATGAGTGGGATGTTTTCAAGGGGGGAAAAAGCTGTGGAATTAAACATCATGCAGGAAAGGGGAGACTCTACTGTCCGTGGCAGCTAAGTGCCCCCATTGTTTTCTAGTCTAGACTGAGTGAACAATCGAGAAGCCAGTGAGTCTTAAACATCAGCATGGGAGTCATTTCCCAGAAATGCTGAGTTCAGGTCTGAGATGGGGCCGAGGAGGCTTTTTAAAACTCTCAGTTGAGTTCAGGGAAATGCTGAACAGTTCAGATAGGCCCAGGGTTCTCTGTGAAATACAACAGGATCCTACAGAACCTCTGAAAACCAGATGGGCCATAGTAGATGTACAGTTTTTTTAATTAGTTTCACGGAGTTGCTGTGATTTATTTTTGCTCACATGAAGTGGTTTCTGAGTAGTCTCTCTGGCTTTCTTTAGGATTCTATACACTACTACAGGCTCGATACACGAACTTCATGCATGACCGGGTGGGGGGGGGGGGCGGGGACCTCAGCCCAGCCTGCACTCTCTCCAAATCCGGGACCCCTTTAGATCAAGTCTAAACTGGCAGTCGAACATCCCTCTCACAATCCTGGACTGCTGGCTCCTAATCACTCACCTGCCTGCCAGCCTGGTAGCCCCTAACTGCCCCCTGCTGCTGGCCAGGTCACCCCCAATTGCCCCCTCCCTGCCGGCCAGGTTGCCCCCAACTGCCCCCCTGCTAGCCTGGTCACCCCCAACTTCCCCCCTCCTGCTGACCTGGTCACCCCTAACTGCCCCCCCCACCCCCGCCAGCCTAGTTGCCCCTCACAGCCACTCCCTCCAGCCTGGTCGCCCCATGCAGCCTGCTGTTCAGTCGTTTGGTCCTCACTAACGCCCTTGCTGGCCTGTTCGTAGGCAGCTATCTTGTGAGGGCATGAAGGTTAATTTGCATATTATCTCTTTATTATATAGGATTATGTCCACTCCCCTGCCAAACATCGTCTTCTTCAGAAACATTAATATTGTTGATGCATTTCTGCATAGAAACCTTTTTTTACTTGAATAAAACCAACACTTTTGCAGGGATTATGATTTTAGGAGAGAAGATATTTTTGACTAAGAGAATTTTAAAATAGTAGCTGTATTAGAAATCCCCCTTAAGCCTTGGTCGACAAGAAGGTGCTGGGACCACACCCCAAGGGTGAAAAAGTGGAATCCTACCTAACTGATGAGGTTAATCATCTATAAACATAAACTCCCAGTTTGTCAGAAGATATCACTGAATGAATGTTAATCCAGTTGTATTTCTTAGAAATGATCTTTGTGTCCTAAATAATCCAACTAGATTTCTTAGAAATGCTCTTTATGTCCTAAATAAAAAGATATATCATAGACCAGTGTTTAAATGTTAAGGTAAAAACATTCAAACCCGTAAAGAATTTTTGTGAGTTTATTTGAGCCAAGCTGTCAACAATTGCCGAGAAACAGTATCTCAAGGGAATGGGATAATGCTCCAGAGAATGGCGGTTTCTCATCTAATTTTATACATTGCAATCAAAGGAGGGGACGTAGGTGGGTTACATAAAATCCATTGGTGATAGATTAGAGAGGCAGGAGAAAGCAAAGCAGGGGAAACACCTGGGATTGAATAAAAAGTAAAATGATAAACACATACTTAAGTGGGTGCAGGATAGCCAACAGTCAACAATTAACAAGATAACAATAACAATGAAAAAATTGGCATTTATTGGCACCCAAGCACATTAGGTTGTGCCTCAAGGGGTCCAGAAAAAAGGAAGTTACAAGTTACCCAGACATTTCAAGCATATGTTATTATAGATGCAAAAAGACAATAGGCTCAGTAAAGGTGAAGGTTGACCTTGTCAGTGAAGATACTTGCCTAGGAGGTGACTACCCAACATAACTGCTTTTAGTTAAAGTTTAATTTCAGATCATCCTTTGTGATTACTTTAGGTCTCTGAGTTTGCAAGACACTATGTAGGCCTTTCCTGAGCTTGTCAGGTTGCATGTGGCCCTTTTTCGTCCACAAAACATGATCCACACACCAGCCACTGTCTGTGTGACTGTGGGCATTTGATAATCTCTCTAAGCTTCATACCTTTTGCAGGTAAAATATGAAAATAGAAATAACTATAACTGTCAAATTTTTGTGAATATTTAAAAAGACACTAAATATAATATACTTACAGATTACAAATTTTATTTGATTATTTGCTATTTTTATTGGTTTATATTGTTTTGACTTAAAGGTTAACAATATTAAAATTCAATATATTTTCTATATACTCATTTTAACCAATTAATTTTTACTATGGAAAAGATTATCGTTGCATATCAAATATCTAGAAGTGAACTTTAAAAAAATTCAAAGCTACAAGAAGAAACCATAAAGATTTGCTGAAGAAAACTTAAGATGAAAGAAATTCAATATTGCAAATCTATCCATTCTTCCAAAATTAATAATTAATCTCACAATACCAGTTCAATAAAATTCCCATAAAGCCTCCATAGAAATTGATTGATCTCAAAGTTCATCTAAAGAATAAATATAGGAGAAGCAGCAAAATTATTTTGATAAAAAAGAGAAAGGACTTACTAGAATCAGCATATACCATGTAAAAGCCATAGTATTTTAACAGTATGCAGGAAAATATAATAAATATTTTCACTGAAGCAAGCTTAATAAGAGTTTCTCATTTGAACCTAAAACAAAAGAGACCAATACAGTCCCCAAATTTTAATGTCATGAAACTATCATATAGAAATATGTCTTGTGATGCATTAAAATATTTACAGGAATGTTCATTGTGGCATATTTTTCATTGTTAAAAACTGGACAAATCTAAATGCCTATGAGTAAATTATATCTGAGCCCAAATATTGTGAAGCCCAGTCCAACTGGACATCACCCTATGTCAATGAAATCTCTTTCCAAACCCTCTTTAACATCTAACAAAGTTTAACACACACAAATTCTTGTGATGATGATGATGATGATAAATAGTTATTGAGTGCTTACTATGCGCTAGTCACTGTGCTTACTTTTCACTATCTCACTTATGTATCACCAAAATCCCATGAGTTAGACCTCGATTTTTCCTAGTTTTCAGATGAGGAAACCACTGCTCAGAATGATTAAGCAACTTTCTGAGGGTCATAGAGCCAGAACTCATGCTAAAGTCAGCCTAACATCAAAGCAACACTCTGGACTGCTTCGTGATGAAAACAATCCTACCTAATAATAGACAAATATGAAAATTGACCATACCTTTGCTATGCCCACGATTGACCAGGAGGCGCGGGGGGGGGGGGGGGGGGGCAGGACTCGGGGTGGCCGGGGTAGCTGATTGGGCCGGTGGGACGCTGAGCTGCGTCGCCAGCGGCAGCGCGAGCTCAGCGTCTGCACCATGGCTGTGCTGCGGCACAGAAGGGGCCTCTGGAGCAGCGAGCTCACATCCCGCCACGCGGACCATCAAAAGCGGGGGAGCTGGGTGCCTGTCCACTCAGGCACCAGGCCTTTCAGAAGCCTCCACGCGCCGGAGGCTTCTGAATGGCCTGGTGCACCAGCGGACAGGCACCCAGCTCCCCGCAATCAAAAACAAAAGCGTGGGAGCTGGGTGCCTATCCACTCAGGCACCAGGCCTTTCAGAAGCCTCCGCCATGCCAGAGGCTTCTGAAAGGCCTGGTGCACCAGTGATCGAAAGCGAAAGCATGGGAGCTGGGTGCCTGTCCATTCAGGCACCAGGGGACAGGCACCCAGCTCCCCACAGTCAAAAGCAAAAGCGTGGGAGCTGGATGCCTTTCCGCTCAGGCACCAGGCCTTTCAGAAGCCTCCTTCACCTGGTGCACCAGCGGACAGGCCCCTAGCTCCCCCGTGATTGAAAGCGAAAGCGTGTAGGGGACCCTACACGTGCATGATTCAATCATGCACTGGGCCTCTAGTAGAGTTTTATAAAAGGCACTAATTAAACTTCTTCACTTAGATCTTGAATAACCCTCAGACATCAGAGGTGGAGCTTATTAAACCTGCTGAGTTTTGACCGCTGGAGACAATACTGTCTTTAGTCACCATCTTTATTGTATCCTGCTGAGGAAATGCCTCACCCATTTTTCTGGAGATACAGATGTGATACTTAATATAAATAGTAGATATTTAATATTTATTCTATGCTATCTTGTATTATTAGTGATTTTTCCATGTATATATTTATATTGGAACCATGTACCTTATACTTCATTATAAGTCCTATCACAAAAACATGAGAAAACAAACATATGTGATTATAGTGATAATGATGACAATCATAATTGACTAGAGGCCCGGTTCACAAATTTGTGCATAGGTTGGGTCCCTCTGGGTGGCCTGCAGGGATTGAGCCGGAACACGCAGTCCAACACCACCTGCAGCTCCTACCTCCCGCTCCCGCTCATCCCGGCCCCACTGTGCCCAATCAGTCCTGATCGAGAGGGGCTCACACTGCTGCAGCAGCACTCACCTGCCATGAGCCCAGCCTCTGTAACCCTCCCAAGGGGAATAGCCTGCAGGATCAGGCTGAAACTGGCTCTCCAACATACCCCGAGGGGTCCCAGATTGTGAAAGGGTGCAGGTCAAGCTGAGGACCCCACCGGTGCACAATCAGGCCCAGGGAGGGACCACAGGAGGGCACCAGGATGTGTCTGGCCCATCTCCCTCAGTCCCAATTGGCTGGACCCCAGCAGCAAGCTAACCTATTGGTCAGAGCATCTGCCCCCTGGTGGTCAGTGCACATCATAGCCACTGGTCGACTGGTCAACTGTTTGTCCCTTGGTTGTTAGTGAATGTCATAGCGAGCAGTTGAGCAGCCTTAGCATATCATTAGCATATTACACTTTGATTAGCTGTTTGGTTGTTCTGCCATTCGGTCTATTTGCATATTACCCTCTTATTATGTTTTATTTCAAGTTCCCATCATTCTAGAGGCAGATTCAGAACAAATTTAAAAGTAGAATAGAAAAAAATAAGTAAAGTTGGAAAACATTCTCAGTTTCTTTTCTCCTTAAAATTTTATGCACTCTTGTTGTAATATAATTACCCTGAATGTAAAGAGTCTTGTTTTAGCTTTTCCAATAGTATTCTTCCATCTCTTGAAAAGATGAAAGTGAATGTGTGTACGTTTCTTATTTTAATTACAGTTTATTTCTAATCATGCCTGTTGCCTCCAAACCAAGAAACTGATTTTCCCCAATTCTCATGCGCCGATTGGAAAGGACTTTGGCACAGTTTGTTTCTGTAATAAC
The DNA here is from genome assembly GCF_027574615.1 of Eptesicus fuscus. Taxonomy (NCBI): domain Eukaryota; kingdom Metazoa; phylum Chordata; class Mammalia; order Chiroptera; family Vespertilionidae; genus Eptesicus; species Eptesicus fuscus. The sequence continues at coordinate 6,264,009 of NC_072484.1, read as the reverse complement.
TCCACTACCCGCCACCTATCTCAACCTCACAATAAAAGTGATTTGATTATATTATGCAGATTTGTGTTCTCTCGGGTTTTAATATCAAGTTAGCATTTCGGGGTTTTCTCCATAGTGAGAATTATACATGCTGACTATGTATAAATTATGTCCTCTTAATAGTTAATATAATTTAGTCCAAAGCTATTACTAGCCTAATTGGGTTTTCTTGTGCCTTGGCTTAAGGTCTAGAATGGAGCAAATGTAAAGGGCTGAATACAGCGAGGTTAAAATATGCTTAAAACCTGCAAAATAGCTAGTTTTCGGTCCATTACACACATACACACACACACACACACACACACACACACACACACACACACACCATGAGAAAAAAGACCCAAAGAAATTCTTCCAACAAAAAATAAACTCACACCTTCCTTCTTAGGCCGGTATGCTGCCATAGCTCAGGTTTTAACATAGCGCTTGCCTCCTTCCAGTTTCACAATACAATTTTCTGCCAAATTATTTGTTCTCAAGGGTTATTCAGCTCACAGTCTGTGTTCAAAATGGCTCCCCAGTGCCTATGAAATTAAGTATAAACTCCTCACTCTGGCCTTCAGGAATTCTCTAATTTGAGCCCAATTTATCTGCACAGTATCACAGCCCTCTACTGCACTACATGATCATTAGCTTAATGAAGACAGCTTAATTAACGTGCCCCAAACACTCAGCCAACTTCCCACCTTCGAGCCACCACTGATGCTCACACAAACTTTCCCCACTGTCTCCAAAGCCTTTGGCATCTTCCTGAAACCCTGCTCATCTCCATTCCACTCCATTTTAGGGCACTGGGCTGGGATTCACAGAAGCCTGAGATAGCCCAGCACACAGTCATGCTGGGGTCTAGAGAACCAGAGTGACAACCCAGCACCATTGGACCTAAACACACCAGCAGTGGTTGGCCTCTTTCAGTGATTTGTTTGCCTTCTATGTATATTTTCCAAACATGAAGATTTAATGGATTCAATTGTTTGCCAGAAAATGTAGAACTTTCTTAATGGAAACAATTAGTGTCAAGGAAGCTCAGAGACAGTTAGCTTTCTCTGGGTCCAGACAATCACACATCATTAGCTTGTGCATCAGTCCTTCACCCACCAGATATTGTGGCCAAGTCCTTGAGCTCGGAGAGCAGAGCCAGCAAGGATGTGTGTAGGAATAGACCAGATCATGTTGAAGACATATGGATGCCTTTCTGTTGAGTCCCACAGGCAGATACAAACTCTTCCTTTGTTTGTGAAGAATTAGAGAAGGAGGGTGTGAACATAGCAATAAAAATGAAGAAACTATGGACACACAGAATAACATGAATGAATCTCAAAAACAATATGCTGCCGGGGCCGGTGCAGCTCAGTTAGCTGAGCATCATCCTGTGCACCAAAAGGTGGTCAGTGCAGTTCCCAGTCAGGGCACATGCCCGGGTTGAGGGTTTGATTCCTAGTGGAGGGCACGCAGGAGGCAGCAGATTGATGTTACCCTCTCACATCAATGTTTCTCTCTCTCCCTCTTCCTTCCTTTCTCTCTAAAAATCAATAAAAATTTTTGAAGAAAACAATATGCTGATTGAAAGCAGGCACATGAGTCCATTTATAAGAAGTCTTCAAGCAGGCCATACAATTGAAGTAGAAATCCAACAGCAGATGTTTCACTGGGGGTATAGAAGTTGCTGGGGAAGAATACGTCAGAAGAGAAACTTTCTGGGGAAGGTGATGATGGTTGAAATCTTGTAGAGTAAGAATTGCATAGGTGTAAGCACTTGCCAAAGCTCATTAAACTGTATGCTTAATATTCACACATTATACAAGGATATGATTCTTGGATATTCAAAATGAGATTTAGTACATCAGTACCAGCTCTAGTGCTGTTTTCCTAATATATAAATGAATTTCTTCACTTTCACTGGACATTGAAGATAAGGAGCCCAGTGTGCAAGGGTGGCCTCTGCTGTAGGAATCTCTGGGTCCAAATGCTGCTTTTACTACTTCCTGACTTTGCAACTTTGCGCAAGTTGTCTAAGCATTCTCACTTTGAAGCAGTCTTAACCTTTTGCACTCGGATGTCGAGTGTGACTCGACACGGTTAGCATCAGTAGCAGCTCTTTTTATACTCTTTGAATGTATCAATAATTTGAAATATTAAAAAATCCAAATAAGTAAGTTTGTATGAAAAGAAACTCCAGTTTTTTATTCTACTGCCGCGCTTTGTAAAATCTGGGGTATTTAAAAAATTAAATCCTGAGTAGAATAAAGGAATCGAGAAAAAAGCAAGCGAGTACAAAGGGTTAATCAAATTAAATGAGTAATCATCCTCATGCATATCTTGCAGAATTACTGTAAAGGTGAAATAAATAAGATGATGCATGGCAAAGCGTTGATCTCAGAACCGAAGTATTCAGTCACCAATAGCTGCAAGGATCCTACCAGATTTAAGCACCTTGAAGGAAGACTCTGCTTCTTTGTCTTTGTGTTGCTCTCCTGGGGTCTTAAAATGGGTGGACGTGTGAGTATTTGTATAACTGTATGTCAACATGTGAAATGTTCCTGGAATGGCAATGCAACAATATTTGGGGAAGGAGTAAACACTCTATTTATTATACATGCATGACATTTTCCTGGAAGGGAATAAAATTCCTGGGCACCCCAAAGATAATAGAGGGATCAAAGTGATTTTAGATGTGCCCCCAGTAGCTTCTGCCTTACCTTGGATTCCAGTTTACCCTGCACTGATTTCAGGGTGACCACTGTGGGGAATTTTGAGAGGCACCATGAGCTAAATATTTGCTGAATTCAAGTCAAATATATTATACTCATTCCGGGTTACATTTGGAATAAATACTTGTCTGTTCACCTTCGTGCATTGTCTTGACTATAATAATTTACTTAGCCTGTCAATCCCTTGAATTTCAAATGAGACAAGTAGGAGCAATTTATCCCAGGAAAAAAGGTAGAAACAAAGGGAGGCACCTTGTTTGTATTTTCTAATTTAATTTTAAAAAACAAAAGAAGTGTCAACTACAAATAGTGAGCTGAACCGGCACATCACTGTTGGCTTCTTTTGCAGGGCAGCTGTTTGGCAACATTTAATCATCAACAGCTAATACCCACAATCCGTGTGTGCAAAGGCCAAGCTTCCTCAGTGAAGACTTTAGGGAGAGTGGGGTACTGACAACCAGCTGGTTTTCAGTGCTCTCAGAAGTCACCCCAATTTGGGTTGGTCTCAAACACTTTTTCTACTGCACACACAAATCCCCCACAGGAATTTGCAAAAGAACATTGAAAAATAGAAAACTCTATGTTCAGAGGATACCTTTTTAGTCAGTGTTTTTCTTAGGGATTGAGTTTAAATCCTAGGCCCTGTTTGGATATTCTTATTTCATCTGAATGGAAACTACCACAGTATGAAGACTAGGAAAATAAACAGCCATTGGGTTAGCCTAGTGTCTGCACCTCTGGATCCCAATACAAGAGCTCAGAATGGGGGTATGTGTGAGCACCCTGAATTCTGAGCACACTCAGAACAGAAATGCTTACTCATGTCTCAGCTGATCATTCCCCAGCACCGTCTGCTACACAGTTGTTGGGTTTCTGAGTAATGCATGTAGATCCTTTATTTTAGAGTGTCTTTTGGATTCCTGGACAAAATTCCAATGTGTGTGTGTGTGTGTGTGTGTGTGTGTGTGTGTGTGTGTAGACAGGAATTCTCAGACACCAGCAGGGTGTCTGATAATTCAACTCAATCCGGACACTGTCTACCTAGAGACAGCATCAGAGTCCATGGATCAATATCTCAGTCCCACAGAGCGCCCTCCACTTCAGACACCAATCTTGAGTCTAGGTGGTTATATGTGTCACCTACAGGCTACAAATCAGAGGTTCCCAGAACCCTCTCCTTGGGTTTGATTCTAATTTGATAGACCAGCTCACAAAACCAAGGAAACGTGCTTACTCGCTAGATTACCAATATATTAGCATGCCTTCCACAATCATTTATTCTTTCTGCAAGTATTCATTGACTTTCTGCTATCTATACTGTTTGGGTTGTCACAGCTTGGGGAGAGGGTGGAGGAAGGGTTGGCATCAAGTAAGCAAAGGCCAGGGTAAGATGCTAAACATCATCCTACAATGCAAGGGACAGACCCCCAACAAAGAATCATCCATCCCAGTGTTATCAATGCCAAGGAGGAGAAGTGGTGGGACTTTGCTGAATTTATAGGACAGGCTATAAGCCTGCTTTTGTGTCTGTATTACTAATAATATATATATATATTCCGACTGAGGTTGCTTTGATTGTAATACACCACTGTATAGCAACGTTGTGAAGACTTACAACTTTTCTACCTCTAAGTATGGAAGATTACCAACAAATATCTTTTAAAAATTTGACCAAATTGCCTCACGCCAATTTGCATAACCTACTACAAATTTCCTTCACCCTTTTGGACTATGCCATGTTCTATTTCATGTAGTTGATGCTTCAAATGGCTAAAAGCAGAAAAGGAAGAACATGAGGAATGAGGTGATATTCTGTTACGTAGCAACGAGATTTGGGCAACCTCCCCAGGATTCTATTGTTAATGCTTGAATATTACATTGTCTCATTTTATAGAGCCCTAAATTAAACATAAAAATAATTCCAAGTACTGTATTTAACTTTAATCTGATTACTTTAAAAGTAGCATACCAATTGCTTAAATTAAACAGATATTTTATCAACTGGGTTTCCTGCTAATTATGCTGTTGCTCTTATTAAAAATTACCCCCTGCAGCGTCTGTTCCAATTTCTGTCAAACAATGAAAAGGCTTGTTCACATGTTTTTATTTTTAGAATAAACTGTACAACAAAGAGAACCCGTGAACATGTCCTATTAAAATAAGTGTTTCATCATGAAACAGCAAATTTACAGATCCTGTAAATCTAGATTTAAGCACATCAAGCCTTTTAAACTCAATGACTGACTTATGATCGGTGTAAAAACCACCCGTCAAAGCTAGAGAGTGCATTTAATTATTTACAAGCCTGTTTGGTTATAGCAGCTGATTTAGGCACTTGTTTCTCCTTCTTGATTTTGTGGGAAAGTGTTAATATGAAGCAACATAGCCAACATTCATTAAATTGTGAATACAGCAGAATAGTAAGCACCATAATGTTAGTACTGGGAGGGCCTCAGCAATAACCTAGTTTAGTCCTTGCACTGTGCAGGCAGGGGAATTGAGGCCCAGGGATGAGACATGCCTGGGACCCAGCAACACAGAAAATTTATAGTAAAGCTACAAATATTATCCAAGGTAGGCATAACTCCAAGATGGCTCCCAATGAATCCAACTCATGTTTAATCCTCTGTCCTGTGACTATAGTATGTTCATTCAGTTGATTGCATTATTGTATATAACAAAAGTGAAAATTTTATAGATGTAATTAAAAACTAATTGGTTGACTTGAAGTTAATTAAGGAGTGAGTATCCTAGGAGGTTTGACCTAATAAGACAAGCTCTTTCAACCAGGGTCTGGAGGTCAGTGACTCAAAGCAGTAGAGATGCTCTCTGGTTGGCCTTGAAGAGGAAAACTCCAAATATTGAAGAGAAGACTGCCCGGCTGGCCAGAGGGCAGCCTCCAGGAGCTGTGAGCTTTAGTCCTACAGGCCCAAGCATCTACATTCTCCTGCCCACCAGTGGGCTTGGAAGATGCCCCTGAGCCTTAGATGAGAATGCAACCACAGTCAGTGCCTTGATTTCAGCCCTGGGGACCCTGAGCAGAGGGCACAGCTAGAGTGCACCCAGACCCCTGACCCATGGAAACCATAAGTTTTTTTAAGTGTTATTGTGGTTAGTGCCACATCATAGAAAATACTACAGTAGTCTTGGTCTATGACTTTCCTCTACTTAGAAGGGCCTCTCTCTCCTCTCTGGGTCACACTGACAATTCTTAGATTATTGATTGGGATGAGGACACAAATTAATAGAGACAAGCCTAAGGGTTTCATGCACTTCATGCCTCCTCATACACACCATGCTGTGGAACTCCCTAGTTCATGCCCCACTTCTGGCCCTCAACTGAGCAGTGAGGGGGAAGCTCAGCAGTCCTTGGCCTTGTGCTGACTTTGCTGTTTTGGTCTAGGAAGCATCAATAAGAATAACTGTATGAAAAATTAAAACAGCCAAGAAAATTTAAACCCATGAATTTATACTGACTCTAAAGACAAAAATCAAACTAAAAATCCTCATTAAGAAAAAATCTTTGCATCAATTTAGGGGACCAATTCATTATTTTAAGAACGTTAAGTAAAGAGAAAGAAGGAAGCATTAATCCTGTCTCTCCTATGTGGGCTGGGCGTCAGGGTAACTAAGTACCTGGTGAGTAAATTTCTTCTCAGTGAATGAAGAAAAAATGATAGAATCCACACATCACTATTTTAAAAACTTCAGTAAATTATTGAAGTAGACAATGGCCATCAATGGCTACTAATATCATGAAAAGAGGAGAAACACAGACAACATGTGCCTTCTGAAGGACAGAACACCATCTATTAAGTCACTTTGCCAAAAAGGGTGACTTTGACAAAAATTGAATCTGCAAAGGGACAAGCCTCTGGAGATCTAACTACCAATTGGCAGGAAATACCCAACGCAGAGGACAACTGATAGCCTCCAGAAGATGCACTGATCCAATCAGATGGTGGTCTCCACAGCATCATAAATGACAGGAATTCCTTAAAAATAAACTTCAAGGAATAAAAATAAAGAGAGTAGAAGAATGCACAATTAAAAGAGACCTAAGAGACATATCACTAATTGCAATGTATAAATATTATTTCAACCTCAATTCAAAGAAACTATAGACATACAAATAAATGCACACACACACATTACATATTTATACCATTGGGGACATTTGAACACTGTATATTTTATGATATTAGGAAATACGAATTATCACTATGTTCCTCTCTACCTCCTTTATCCTACTGAGTCAAATAATTCTATTAAACAATCTCCTAGCAGCATGTACATCTCCGCCAAAGCATCGTAATGGTAGCAATTCCATTTACATTTGGCTGGGGATTTTATTAACGTGCGACTCCCGATGGGGACCTGGTGTGCTTTTGTTTCAGACCTTACTCATAAGAAAGTGTTTAAAATATTGAAGTGCCAAGGAAATGGAATAAATAAAATGACTCAAGGACAGCCAACCAATTGCAGCTAAGTAATTTATGTGTAAAGTGGCATTGAGGAGCATACACAAATAAGGAAGAGAGAGAAAATGATAATGCACACAGGGTATATTTTTCAAAGGCCTGTAAAGATGGATATATGCAGTGGAGCCAGCATACCAGGCTCCTCGCTTGCTCCAGGACAGAAAGAAATTCAGTCCAAGGATTTGTACTGAACCAAGTTACACAGCCGAGAGTCTGTGACAGCCGAAGAGATTCCCAGGGGCCTGCACAAGTGCAATGGCCCCATCGGGGTCCAGATGGAACAAGCCACAGCCACCAATGGGTGTCATCAGCAGGACTTCACTGAGGGTCCTTGTTCTCTTCGCGGAGGGAAGCTGGAGTGGGCTGGAGAGAGGGGAAAGAGGCGCATCAGCTCTCTTGTCGGAGAGTATTTCCTTTAAGCAGAACTGAAGTGTGAACCTCTCCTGTCTGTGTTATTTATTACCCCTCATGCACCTTGCATCCTCTAAATTCAGAGAATTTTCATGCGAGTCTAAAGCTCTGACAGCCTCTGTCATCTGAGGAGAAAGAATGGGGGTTTGGGACAGTTTCTATGAGCAAGGCTACATAATTAGGAACAAAAATCATTCTGGGTCCTTACCTGAGGGGTGGGGGGAGTCACACATTCAAAATTAATTTGGAAAATAAACCCTTCTTTATGAATAAGTTGAAAATGACTCTACCATACTGATGTTTAATTTTTACCTGATGCCACAATAAAATCAAGACAACCTGGTTTCTGTTTTGAGCAGACATAGGTCTAGTATGCACATCTTAAGAGAAAAATATCTTCAACATATTTCTACAGAAGGTGGATTATCAGGGATGAGGTGAGGGTACATGGAAAGGACCATATCAGTAGAAAGTTTTTCTATTTTCTATTTTCCTGAAAAATTAAAAACAGAGTAATGACGAATACAAAACAGCAAAAATATTATCCTGCAATTAGGATTTATTCCTTCTAGGACCCTGTAATATCTCTGTCTACTGTCTTGTATGATAAAATCTTTTGCTTCCAGGCCTCTGAAAATTGAACAAGCCTTATGGCTTGTGTCCTTGGAGAGGGAATTCTGTGTTTAAGCACTGGAAGCTTATAAAATTAACCCATCAAACAGGTCATCTTTTTAATGAGATAGTAATATTTTATAATGATCACACTATAACACAGTGAGAACTCTCTACCCTGCCAGGGCTGCTGAAAATGCACCTTCTGAAAAATGCCTTAAGATAGCCTCAACCTTTAACCACTTACTCCTCCTATAGGGATCTGTTATTATTAAACTACTAGAGGCCTGGTGCATGATATTCGTGCACAAGGTGGGGGGGGGGGTCCCCTCAGCCCAGCCTGCACCCTCTCCAATCCGGGACCCCTTGGGGATCAGGCCTAAACCGGCAGTTAGACATCCCTCTCACAATCCTGGACCATTGGCTCCTAATCGCTCACCTGCCTGCCTGCCTGGTTGTCCCTAACTGCCCTCCCCCCCCTTGCCGGCCTGATCGCCCCTCACTGCCTCTGCGTGCTGGCCTGATCACCCCTAACTGCCCCACACTGCTGGCCTGGTCGCCCATAACTGCCCCCCACCAGCCTGGTCACCCTTACTTCCCCCCTTGCTGGCCTGGTCACCCCCAACTGCCCTTCTCTGCTGGCCTGGTCACCCCTAACTGCCCCCCCTGCCGGCCTGGTGTCCCCTAACTGCACCCCCCTGCCGGCCTAGTCATCCCTCACTGCCTCCCCTGCCAACCTAATCACCTCCAACTCCCTCCCCCATGCTGACCTGGTCACCCCAACTGCAAACCCCCAGCCGGCCTGGTCGCCGCCAACGTCCCCCCCTGCTGGCCTGGTTACCTCTCACGGCCCCCCTGCTGGCCTGGTTGTCCCTCGTAGCCTGCTGTTCAGTCATTTGGTCATCCCTCACTAACCCCCTGCCAGCCTGGTCATCCCACGCAGCCTGTTGTTCAGTTGTTTGGTCATCCCGCACTAACCCCTGCTGGCCTGGTTACCCCAGGCAGCCTGCTTGTTCAGTCGTCTGGTCATCCCTCACTGACCCCCCTGCCGGCCTGGTCATAGGCAGCCATCTTGTGAGGGCGAGAGGGTTAATTTGCATATTATCTCTTTATTATATAGAATGAAAGAGGAAAACAAAGACACACCTTTGTGTGAGGATATTAAACCTACATGCTAAAGAAAAGGGGACTGCTGAAATTGATGTTTATGTATCCATGTGATGTCATGCTACACAGCCATGAAAGTAAAATGTCTTCAAAGACTACTTATTGGCATGGGGAAATAATTCTTATATAATGATGAATAAAAAAAGCAGAGCTCAAAATGCAATGCAATCTCAATAAAAACTGTTATATATACATATATAGAAATATATATATATGTACATAAAGAAATAAAAAATAAATACATAAATATATAAGTTAAATAAAATAAAATAAACAAGCAAATAGAGGGGAAAAAAGAATTTAAAATGTACTTATCTTCTATAATAATAAAAGTATAACATGCTAATTAGACCAGACAGCAGAATGACCTTCTGGATGTCATTTCAGATGTCTTTCCAGATGAAACCTCGGCAACGGGGGCCAAGGCAGAGGCGGTTAGGGGCGATCAGGCAGGCAGGTGAGTGGTTAGGAGCCAGCAGTCCCGGATTGCGAGAGGGATGTCTGACCAGCAGTTGGACATCCCTTGAGGGATTCCAGATTGCGAGAGGGTGCAGGCCGGGCTGAGAGGAATCCCCCTCCCGTGTATGAATTTTGTGCACCAGGCCTTTAGTCTATAATAATAAAAGCATAATATGTTAATTATACCAGACGTCCTTCCAGACATCCTTCTGCACGATCTTTCCGATGAAGCCGGGGCTGTGAGGGAAGCCCAGGTCCTGGGTGCCTGCCAGCGGCCTGAAGGAAGCAAGCCTGGGTCCCAGGTGCCAGAGGGGAGCTGGTGCTGGCAGCTAGGGGAAGGAAGGCCTATTCTTGCATTAATTTCGTGCATCAGGCCTCTAGTCCTAATATATATAAAAACCCAGGGTCCGTAATGACCGAAGACTCAACCAAACACCAGAAGTCGGTCCTGTAGTCAGTGCTGGGTTGCCATGGAGACCCAGCACTGACTGCTGCCACTGCGGGCATGGCAACCCAACACTGACTGCTGAGGGGGCTGCAGATCAGGCCCAGAGAGAGGCCCAGAGAGAGAGGCAGGGTCTGATCTGCAGCCTCCATGGCAGCAGTTGATCAGCCCTTGCATCTCTCTTTCTCTCCGGACTTCGCCAGCAGCTGCGTCTCTCTTTCTCTCCAGACCTCTGCAGGGGCTGCTGATCAGCCTTGCCTCTCTGATCAGGCCTGGAGATAGGCCCGGAAATGCTGACTGGCATAGAAACCGACCAATCAGAACCAAATCTGGGTGAACTATGAGGAGCCAATGGCTGCCTAGGAGGCAGAGCTTCTGATGCTTCTGAGCTTCTGATCCTTAATTTCCACTGAACTCATAAAGAGAAAGCTCCCAGGCACCTAGAAAGCCTTTTTCATCAGAAGGAGATGAAATATATAATCCCTGTATCTGGACTGATAGCCAGCCATATGCACTATACTGCCAAACTGGTCATTAAAAATTGAACCACTTTCTTACACCTTACAGCAAATAGCTGTTGCCCTTAAAACTCCTCCTCAGCCCCCACCTTAGATTCTGCCTTCACAGTTCACCCAGATTAGGCTCTGATTGATCCCTGTGCGATCGAGCCTAAACCAGTAGTCGGACATCCCCCAAGGGGTCCCTGATTGGAGAGGGTGCAGGCTGGGCTGAGGGACACACACACACACACCCCGTCCACAAATTTTGTGCACCAGGCCACTAGTGTATCTATAAAACATTACCAGGAATGAACAGAAGTATTATCTGGTGCTGTAGATATTTTTCTTTTATATTGTTCTTTTATTCTTTCCCAGCATTTTCTACAATAGGTTTTGATTGCTTTTTATATTTAGAGCCCAAAATAAAAATTATCAAAGGAAAACTGGAAAATACTACATGGAATATATAACTCTGTATTAATGAGAAATCCAACTTAATAATAACATTCTAATAATGAGAAAATGAACTTAAAACAGAATATCTCATTTTTCACTATTGTAGGTAATTGGGATTCTTTTTATGTGTTTATTTATCAGTCACACACTTACCAAAGAGATTTCAGGCATTTAATTGGGAATTCACTGAAGTTGGGTTTATTTCTAGGCACTATCCCTTAATTTCCACTAAACTCATAAAAAGAAAGCTCCCAGGCACCTAGTTTGCCTATAATGAACTAGTTCCCAGAGTCCTGCACTAGAAGGCAATAGGTGGTCATTTCCACTAACAAACTGTGAAATAATGTAAAAGCAAAAGTAAAGTTAAAAAAAAATTAGTGATCTAATACAATTTTTTTTAATTTCTTACTAGAAAGTATTTATTAAATGATACAGCCATGGACTAGTATATTTGTGGTTTCAATCTCAAAAATAATTGATTTGAAGGGGACCAATTATAATATTTTACAATAACTATTTAAGGAATGACATTACATACTAAAAACATTTTTTTAAGAGTCAGGATTAAACCTACCAAAATGTCCTGTCACTACCATAGAAATTGTAAATTAAATTGCCAGTGCATTCACAGGATGTATAAAACATAATGCAAAGGAGTATCTAATACAATTCTTGTCAACTAGTCAAAAACAACAATTAATCGTATTTGCCCATCCATTCATATGTCAATTCACTCATTCAATAAGCATTAACTGAACACCTACAGTGTGCTAGGCCATAGACTATGACTCTAAAAACATAGTACCCAAGAACTCAAGAAACCATTGTGCAACACTGTGCAAGGGACTATGAAGCACGTAAAAGATAAAGAAAATATGCCTGTCCTCACCAGCTAACAGTTGTTTTATGAGCCAATAAATGTATTCAGTAAAAGGGGAAGATCAGCTGTGGGTGGTTGAGACACAGCTAAAGAGTTCCAAAAGAAAAATTCTGGATTTATAAGAAGCTGAATGGGGAACTATAGCCAAGATGCTCTCAATCAAGTAGGGCATATTGCCAAATTACCGAGAAACCCTGATGTAACACAATCAAAGTATATGTTCCCCATTATGAAAATAAGTCTTATAAGAAATAATGCCAATAGGTGACTAAGAGTTATATTCACAACTTCCTAATAGCTATGATGATGCTAAGCCCGGTGCTCTGTCTAGTAGGTACCAGCGCAGGCAATCCGAAGGTGACATATGCATAATGGACTGAGTCACGATTGTTGTGGAAAAGCTTCTGATTGCACACAGCCAAGCTCAGACTCTTTGACTTGATGTGTTTCTGAGCCAAACAGCAATCGATGTGAAACTAATCCACTCGCTATCAAATGAGTAAGAGCAGCGCCATAGCAAACCTAGAAGAAAGAAATCTTCAGCATGAAAAAGGAGGGAGGGAGAAGAAGAGGGAGGGAGGAAAGAAGGCTAAAGAAAAGTAAGCAAAGGAAAACCAAACACTTCTTTCCCCCCACATCACTAGTTAGATGCAGTTTCAGGAAGTTACAAGTAACTAACCCTAAAATGGTTCTCTAGATTGTTACTTTTCCTTTTCTGATGCCTTTATAGATGTGCTGCTCCAGCCACTGCTCAGACTGAGTGCCAGTCATCTATCTGCACACGCAAGGCCACCCTGCTGCCCCAAGCCACACCTTTCCTCCCTGACCTGACCCTAGGTCAGAGGGTCACAAACTATGGACCCAGAACCACCAGCAGCTGCACCTGAACTTATTGGAAATGCACATTTTCAGGCTCCATGTCAGAGCCACTCAATGAGAAACTCGGGGGGTAGGGTTCTAGAGTCACTTTTAACAAGCCCCCTCAGGTCATCTTGATGCCCAGAAAATAAGACAGCCTCCCCCCACCCCATTCCCTGCCCCAGATTCCTAGAATCTTTGCCAAGTGGAGAGTAGGCAGAGGGCACCATCCTCTGTAGGTTGTTACCTGGCTGCAGGAAGTCCAAGATGGGAAGCGATGGGCCATATGCCAGCTGTGGCTTACAGATATAGATTACTTGCCATGTACTTAGTAATGCATCAGCAATTCCACTCCTGGGTGTAGAGTCCCAGAAATTCTCACACAGGTCCAGACAGACCATGTATAATAAGTTTCACTGTCGAAGACTAAGAATCAATCTATGTGTCCATCATTGGGGGACATAAAAGGTAAAATGTGAGGGTAAGAAATCAACAGAGATGGATCATTAATCCCTAGTGCCAAAGGAACAGAGGTTAATTTTGCAAAAAGAACCATGTCAATCCACCTGTGTTATTTTGTGTTATCCACGTATATTAGACTAGAGGCCCGGTGCATGAAATTCATGCATGGGGGGGTCCCTCAGCCCAGCCTGCACCCTCTCCAATCTGGGACCCCTTGAGGGATGTCCGACCACCCGTTTAGACCCAAGGGATCAGGCCTAAACAGGTGGTCGGACATCCCTGTCACAATCCAGGACTGCTGGCACCCAACTGCCCTCCCCTGCAGGCCTGGGTCCCCCCCAACTGCCCTCCCCTGCAGGCCTGGTCCCCCCAACTGTTCTTCCCTTCAGGCCTGCCTCCTCCCAACTGCCTTCCCCTGCAGGCCTGGTCCCCCTCAACTGCCCTCCCCTGCTGTCCTGGTCCCCCCAACTGCCCTCCCCTGCAGGCCTGGTCCCCCCCAACTGCCTTTCCCTGCAGGCCTGGGTCCTCCCCAACTGCCCTCCCCTGCAGGCCTAGTCCCCCAAACTGCCTTCCCCTGCAGGCCTGGTCTCCCCCAACTGCCCTCCTCTGCTATCCTGGTCACCCCTAACTTCCCACAACTGCCCCCCCCCCTTGCAGGCCATCTTGTGGTGGCCATCTTTGTGGTGGCCATCTTGTGGTAGCCATCTTGTGGCAACCATCTTGTGGTGGCCATCTTGTGTCCACATGGGGGCAGCCATCTTTGACCACATGGGGGCTGCCATATTGTGTCTTGGTGTGATGGTCAATTTGCATATTACTCTTTTATTTGATAGGATAGATAGCAATCTACATCAACTAAAAATACATGTATGTTTAATAATACTAGTTTTGCAAGAAGGCACGTGAACAAAAAGGTTCAAGTTTAACACATTTCAATGGCTGCCTAAAGGTTGAGTAGGCAAGTGAGGGTGAACTATGAGGGTAAAATCATGAATGAAAGAATGAATGAATGAATGAATGAATGAATAACAAAGAAGAGTCTTATAAGGACCAGTGATAATAATATGCCATCATCTGAGAATATGATTAATTCAAGGCTTTTGAATCAAAGAATGAGGGCAAGAAGAGAGAGAGAGAGAGAGAGAGAGAGAGAAAGAGAGAGACAGAGAAGAGAGATCTATCCCAGGGCACATAGCTGGTCAGTGACAGGACTAGAATTTGAGCACAGCTTTCTATATCAGAATTTGAACCCGTTAACCCATTACCTTAATTGAGAGCCAAGCTGCCTTCTTTTAATGTTGCCCTTGATGAAGGGTTTGGATCATGTATGGGTCTCCAAATATGGATTTGTTCATTGTACCACTGTTTATTGAATGTCTAATATGTCCTAGGTTCCATTGGTAAGCAAGGCTGGCACTCACAGTCTAATGGGGATCCCAGGACTTGGCTCTGGAATATTACTTTGTCATTACTTGTTAACTATGTGTATCACCAGGGCAAAAGGCGATAAAATATCCAAACAATATTTCCTGGCAATCCAGATGTTCATTGGTTTCTTCTCTGACAACTGGAATCACGATGGGAGACCTGAGAGCTAATACCTAGAGCTAAGAATATCTCCAGCAAGAAGATTTAAAAACATTAAACAACAAAATGATCAAGAACCAGGAGTCATGCCACTGGCTATTTTCTATGCAGCAAGAATACATGGACTCAACAATACACAGCATTTCATTAAAATGCATACCAAACTTGTTCTGCCATTGGGGTAGAAATTGGTAATCATCATGGAGATAATCCCTTGTTCTAAATGGCCCTTTACAGTTGAAAAATATTTTACTATCCTGTTTTATTTGAACTTCACCATAGGCAAAGCAGGGCCCATCGTGTCTATTTCCTTTCTGTGATGGATTACCTATTCTGAATGTGTTTAAAATCAATTATTTGAATTTTATTCTTGCCTGTTTTAATTGAGTGTACAACCACCATTTTTCCCAGCCTTCAGCCAAGGCTTCCTATTGGAGGCTGTATTTAAAGGCAAACAAACAAAAACATTTCCTCTTCATCTTACTTTCTACTTCCTTTTATTCTCTCTATATGTGTCTATCCATCTCTCTTTCTCTCTAATCTCAAATGCATCAACCATAATTTTAAATTATTTTTATTTTATTAAATTCAGAGAGGAAGGGAGGGAGAGAGAAATAGAAATGTCAATGATGAGGGAGAATCATCGATCGGCTGCCTCCTGCACCCCCACACTGGGGTCAAGCCCCAACACGGGATGTCCCCTGACCAAGATTTGAACAATGACCTCCTGGTTCATAGGTCAACGCTCAACAACTGAGCCATGCTGGTGGGGCAACCATCATTTTTTAATCCCAGGTAGTTGCTTTTATTTGACCCTCCATCTAAATTTCATAAATTTTCAATGTTTTCAAACACAGTAAAATCATAGACATGAGCCATTTTTACTTTTCCGCATCTGAGAGCTCTTTTTAATTGATGGAGAAGCTTTGCAGCAGGTGGGATTTTGAAGAAATTAATAGTTCTGGTTATAAACCATTATCACAAACACATCATAAAAACATGAATTTGACAGACCAGAATCATAACACTCAGAGAGAGCATCACTTTGAACCCAGGCTTATTGGGGACACGGGCTGGCTGGCTAGTTGGCAAATTTTCTTTCCAAGTTCATATCTCTGGAAGACTGCTGGCCACTGAGGGTACCTGCTCCAAGGCAGGTGTGTTGCCAAGTTCAGCACTGAGCCAGGGGAATCTCTTGATTCCTGGGGGAGCTGGTAAAGGGAGGGTGACTCATGTGGCTTGGACTCAGCTGCCCAGCTGCACAGACTTCAGCTTGCTCATCAGTGCAGGACAGAAAAGGTACTTAGACACCTAGAACTTTCTGGGGGATAACCAAGTAAAGCACTTACACAGACTCTTTAAATGACTTTGTTCTTGGTCATTTTCTTTTTAACTATTCTAATATTTTCCTCTAAAACTATATTACATCAACACTCAAGTTTTATAACATTTCCAAAATTAAGTTACACTTGACAAATGATGTATTATATTTTATTAGAGGCCCAGTGCACAAAATTTGTGCACAGGTAGGGTCCCTAGGCCTGGATGGCGATCAGAGCCGATCTGTGGGGCGACCGGCGGGGTGACCCAGAGAGGGGGTGCCCTGCTGGCACCTGCCTTGGCTGGCCTGGGGCCTGCGGGCTGGTGGCAGCTCTTTCGTTGAGTGTCTGCCCCCTGGTGGTTAGTGTGTGTCATAGTGACTGGTCATTCTGCCATTCGGTTAATTTGCATATTAGGCTTTTATTATATAGGAATGTGTCTCTGCCCAGCCCCACCCTCCCACTCCCATGGCCCACTGTCCACCCTCCTATCCCTTCCTCAGGCTCTACTTTGTTTTCCAGTCTCAGCTCCGACCCTGTTTCTCAGGCAAGCCTGACCAACCTCCCACAGCAAACACTCCCCCAGCTCCCATTGTGGTAGCTGGCATTCATTACTGCATTCATAATGGTTTTTCACATGGCCTTTGGTGATTATTTGATCAATGTCCATCTCCTCTGGTGGACTGTGAGACCAGGAGGAAAAAGCCTGGTGTGTCCTCAATGCCAGGCACTCGGTGCAAGTTCAGTGACTATCCCTTGGATCAATCGATGGATAAGCACACTTCTGTTAAGACTGACGTGTAAACCCTCACACCCTGAGTTAACCAGCTTTCCCCCTTTCTGTGATGGGTTACCTGTTATAAACAGACACACACACACACACACACACACACACACACACACATCAGTTTGTTATGGCCACAAGCCTCGGTGGGAAGATGTACCAGTGGGTGGTGCCACACAGGAATCACATGGCTTGCATCTCATGCCTGGCCTGCCGTGTGCTCCTAAGTCTCTGCCTCAGCAAATTACCTGCTACAACCCACCCTCCACCTTGGAGCTGTCTCAGGAGCTGTTGAAATTAAATGTTGAGACTATGAATGCCAAGGACCAACTGTAATTTCAGAATGTTTTAAACCACGGTATCTGTAGGCAATCATCTAGGTAGTTTCTGAGACAAATAATTATTACTTTGATATGATTGGGTCTCGACATTGTTCTCACTTTAAATCACCAGTGTTATTTAGGATGTCATTTCTCTCCTCTAGAAAGAATTCACATTCCAATAATATCCCCTGGGTTATACCACAAGAAATCGGGTCATCTGAACATAACATTAAGCCTTTGTAAGGTTTCCTTTAACAACTTTATCGAGATGTGATTTAAGTAAATGAATTGCCTACATTTAAATTATACAATTTGATCAGTTTCAACATGTGTATATATCTCTAAAGCTATCACTACAATCAAGATGAAAAATATTTTCATCATTCCCCCAAATTTGTTCATACCTCATCATGGTCCATCCCTCTCCTCACACCCCACCCCCAGAAACACTGACCAGCTTTCTGTCCAGAGGGATTAGTGATTTAGTGATGTGTCCTAGAATTTTTATATAAATGGAATCACACAGTATGCATTCTTATTGTGTGTGGTTTCTTTCAGCATAATTATTGTAAAGTTTAGACACATTGGCTGTATCGGTAGTTCATTTTTATTACTGAGTACTATCCATTGTATAAATATACTGTAACTTTTCCATTCACCTGCCGATGAACATTTGAATGGAAAAAAAAGTTATAGTATATTCACAGTTTGGGGATATTATAAATACAGACACTATGAATCTTCAAATACAGGTTTTGGTGCAATATTTTTCCTTTTCTCTTGGGTATATATCTAGGGGTGAGATTGCCTGGTCTTAGGATAAGCATAGGTTTAACTTCTTAAAACCAGTCAAACTATTTCCCAAAGTGAATGAAATATTTTACACTCCCCCTGACTGTCAATTGCTTGACATTTCCCCCAACATTTGGCAGAGTAGAGTCACTTCATTGTTATTATTATTACTAGTAGCCCTGTGCATGAATCCGTATGCCAGTAGGTTGCTGCTGCCCTCCTATAGCTCTCCACCCGCTGCCCCACCCTCCTGTAGCGCCCCTCACCCCCCCTCATAGCTTGCTGCCCTGCCCCCTCTTGTAGCTCTCTACTGCCAGCTTGTAGTTCACTGCCCCACCCTCCTGCAGATCCGTGATCTGGTCGTTATGCGGTTGGTTGTTACACCTCAGGGTGTAACAGATAATTAGCATATTCCTCTCTTATTACATAGGATCTTCACCAATCTAATCGATGCGTATCGTTACCTCAGTATGGTTTGCATTTGTATTTCCCTGTTGACTGTTGATGTGAGGTAACCTTCCTTTTGCTTATGGACCATTCATATGACTTATGTGAATGGGCAACACATTTGTGAGTGTCTCTTCAAATATTTTGTTCTTTTTTTGTTGTTGTTATCTGTCTTCTTATTACTGTGTTATAAGGTATTCTTTATATATTCTAGGTGCAAGTCCTTTGTCAGATATTTAATTTGAAAATATTTTCTCCCAATGCAAGGCTTGCCTTTGGTCTTCTTGGTGGCATCTTTCAAAAAGTTTTCATTTTGATGAGATATAACTTATTAATTAAAATATTTTGTGTTATTTGCTTCCTTTGAGTTTTTAAAATGTCTTCCACATTCTTCTTCTTTTTTATCTTTATTGAATTTATTGGGGTGGCATTGCTTAATAAAATTATTTAGTAATCATGGAAATGTATTGGATTCTTCCCCCTTTTTTAGCCAAAGGCCAATGACCTCAATTAATGTTACTGTCCTCCCGCGTGCCAGGTTCTGACTGCACCAGGCCCTGAGGCCACACACCTGCACACGAGGCGCTGGCCAAAGGGAGCTCGCCCTCTGTACCCTGTGGTTCAGTTCCCAGTGAAGCTCTCGGAGCAAAGTCTGGACCTCTGACTTCTTCAAACAAGGCACCAAGTTAAATTCAGCCACCCAGCTTTTGTCCTTGCCATTTCCCTAAGCAAAGAGGAAAAAGCCAACAAGCACATTGAAGAGTAAATATCTTTTCAACTTACTAGCTAGAAAGCACTAATTTTGGAGCAACGAGCACCTGGCATCATTTTCTGGGGCAGGTACATTTCTGGTGCACCTCCAGGCCTATTACTCTATAGATACTCAGTAAGTGTTTCTTTTCTGATTGAATAATGTTTTCATATTGACTTAAACCAATCACGCCTGTGGATGATGGAAGTGTTACTGAGGTGGAGATTGTCTCTGAAATACCTGCCCACCCTTGAGCCAAAGTAGCAGAGATGAGACCAGCCATCATTTATCTACAGCAGCATTGAAGAAACCGCTCTAGATAAGTGCACTTTAGGTTAGGAAAATGCTCCATGAACACTGGCAGGAATGCTATCTAACCTGCAGCAAGCCATTGTTCTTTTTGCTAAATCCCCATGGGATTGTGCATCTTCCAACATTTGAATGTGGGGATTGTTTGTTTTTTCCAAAGAAAACAGAGAGACTAGACTTTGAGACCATTTTTCTGTTTTCCAGATGAAAATAGAAACACATTTCAACAACACTTTATTATATAAACACTTCAAAGCACAAGGACCAGAGGGAATATCAAGACCACTCCAGGTGTGAGTTTTATTAGATCATTTGGAGTTTGATTTATAGAGCAAAAATACTCAAAAACAGATTTTTAAATAAGCTGATACATTTTCCTTGCAGAAGCATTCTATGTAAGAGCTTTAGCTCTTTCTGCCTCCTGGCGATAGCCTCCGCCCCTTCCCCCTGGAGAGTGGGCTAGACCGACTACTTGCTTCCACCAAAAGCAGCTTATGGGAAGGTAAAAACAGTAACACAGTGGAGGAACCCAGCAGGTGCCACCTCCACCAAGTGATGAAGGTTCACACCATCTGTCAAGTGCAACCTGATGGGATATGATGAGAAAGTCACCTCATCCCTTGCTTTTCTTCCCCCAAACCCATGACCTCAGTCAAATCATGAAAAAAGAGCCCACCAGACAGGCCCAGATCAGGGGACATTCTGCAGGATAGGAGCCTCTCACTTCAGGTCATGAAAAGTAAAGAAAGATGGGAAAACTTTTAGAGACCAGCGGGTCAAAGGAGACATAACAACTAAAAGCAATGTGGTATCCTGGACTGGATTCTGGAACAGAGAGAGAACACTAATGAAAAAACTTGGTGAAATACAAATAAAGCCTGGATTGTAGGATTTTTTAAAAATTGGTTTATCGGTAGGAAATTGTGTTTTTTCTATTACTTAAAACCTCGTAACTTCTGGGGGATATGAGGCACAGGTTATGTTTCAGTGCCAATAACTTATCTCCTGCATGCTTTATTGTCCCACCAAGCCCACGACAAAAACATCTTCACACCATCACAGCAGACGTGGCCATTGGAAATTGGGAACATGAGCTATGGTCTCCTGCATCAGAATGCTGACTGCACAGCCAGAAACAGTCCAAAAGATGCAATTTGCCCTTTTGCTCAATGACTTTGAAAAGGAAAGAAAGAGCTGGGAACCTAATGGAAAAAATCCTGTGTAAATTCAGGGGGAAAGTTGCATTCTGGGTATTGGTGGGTAGGTAATAAAGATTAGATTCAGCTCTCTCTGAAGGAAAACACTATAGAAATATAGTAGGAGACACATGGGAGGCAGTGAGAAAGAAAACTAACATTCACACTACCTGCAACATACTAGACACTCAGCTCAGTGCTTCTATCAATGTCTGAATTAGGGCTCTCAAAACCAAAAAACTTGTGCTGTCAGCTTCATTCAACTGTACCACAGATTTAAAAACTGAGCATCACTGAGATGGAGTAACTTTCCCAAAATGCTATACAGAATCTACAATCAGACTCCAAAAACACATATTCTGTTTATTAAAATAACTAGAGAAACAGTGCACAAAATCCATGCACAGGTAGGGTCCCTAGGCATGGCCAACAACCAGGGCCAATCAGGTTCCCCACCTCCCAGCCTCTCCACCTCCTCCTTCCCTCGCTCTCTCAACACCCTGCTACCACTGCTGGTCACCCACCACGTTCTGCACCACAGCGGACATCATAGCGAGTGATCAACTCCCGGTCTCCCAGTTGAACTCCCGAGGGGACAATTTGCATTATTAGCCTTTTAATATATAGGATATTTCTCAATGTCAGTCATTTATGGTTATTAAAATATCCATGTACCACCTAAACTACCATTTCCTTAATCCTTATCTGAGCAGCCTACTCTTTAACTCAAACATATCCTAGAATGAATGCATATGTAGGGGGTGTGTGCTGTGTGTGCTCTGTGTGTGTGTGTATATGTGTGTGTGTGTACTCAGCACTACAAATGCTACCAAAACACAAAAGGATGGGCTTTCTGAATGAAAATTCACACCGAGAGAGCCCTTTAAAACAAGTCAATGTTGGAATGGGATACACTAGTAGATGTGCTCAGAGGGCACAGTGGGAGCAGGATGGAGGGAGGGGGGTGAAGATGTTGGTTGATCAGGACACAGGTGGTATGTGTCTGGAGGTGAAGTGTGAGGCAGGGATAACCTGCCTTCCAACCGTTGCTTTACTTCTGTGTCCAGCAAGATTGGATGTGTTGACAAAGGAGGATTATGTAGTTGCAAACACTCCAAGGTCCATCACAATCCATTGTGTCCTAACAGGCGTCAAAGGGAAGAGAGGCTACAAACACCCCTCACAATCAACTTCAGTTTTAACTTCATTGGGAGGATTACTCCTACTGCGTTTGCACCAATTTAGCAAGTATCTGTCTGCACGTGTTAAACCAGCTTGGTGAACCAGACTGCCCACCCTCTCAGGCTGCTGGGGCAGGACACACCTCACGGAAGTCACACATCCCACGGCGGCATAGTTAGTGAGCATAGTTTTCTACAAACACTGAAATCATGTGACTTGGCTCTAGGTCTTTGCAAAAGCAACTTTCTCTTTTTGGAATACCTTGCCTTTCACCTTGAGCCTGTCCTTCTCGCACCTAACCCCCACTCATCCATCCCTTCTGTGGTCTCAGCTGTGACGACCTCCAGAAAGCTGTCCTAGACCTCACTATGGATCTGCTCTCTCTCTCTCTCTCTCTCTCTCTCTGACTCTCTCTCAACACCCTGAATTGTTTTACAGTAGGACTGAGTTCTGCTGCCTGTAGAGTGTCCAACTTCCCTCTTGCCTAGAGCTCCTCCAGGGCAGAGACCATGGTTTGCCCCCTGTTGCTTCAACACTTGGCACAGAGCACAGTGTGTAGGAATGCAACACCTCGGTAAAGAATTGCTATATATACAAGTAATAAGTGCTAAGTAGTCTTAACTTCTTGATTGTCTCCAGATCAGTGACGCTATTTAAGAACCAGGACAAGATTACCAATGACTCTATATTGTAGAGACCTGCCCTATACAAGGATCCCATCACTTCAGCTTAATTCACTTAAGATGGATCTATATTTCTCACTCATGTAATCAACATGCATTCATTTGTGAATTATTTAGAAGCAGAAGCAATGCCCAAGCCAGGACAATGTCTTAACCCAGTGATTGTGTGATCAAAATATATTCATTTAGTGACAGAGTATTTGGCCCTCTGCCAAATGCTGTGACAGATGTCAACAAATGGGAGTAGCAAACTGGCGGGTGACATAACCAGTTCATTAAAACAAAACAGAATAGTGAAGGATTTAAGGTGGTATGGATACCTTAGTGCTGAAGGCCAGACACACAAGAGCCTTAGCACGCACAAATGTAAACGCTAGTTTCCATACTTCAACAGGGGTGCTAAAGGCCATCAGCATGGCCCTTTAAGGACTGATGTGTGGAACTGGGTCATGGGGGCTGGTGCAGGGTCTATAGTTCGGCCTGTGCATCTCAGCACAGAGTCATTGCTCTCTGCTTGTCCTCCTATGTGCTGTAACTCTGTCGAAGGGATAAAGCACATCAGGTTCAGGTAAGCTCATGGCCAGTATTAAAATCATACTGATATAATGTGCAATGGTACAGAGCTCACTTTGGGGGCAGAATTAACTTTAATAGTTTTGTAAGTGACTTCACTGGTATTTATAATGTAAGTTTATAAAGCAGTCACTAAGATTCTCAGTTTTACTTTACTATTTTTGTGGGGACATTTGTATGCTGTAGAGTAAGGGTTAGAAAACTAAATGTGGCCCTCCACCTTTTTTTTTTTTTAATAAAGTCACTGGTTTCTTTCCATATTGTCTAGGATGGCTTTCATGCTACAATGACAGAGTGGAGTTGTATCAGAGATTCTGTATGAGCCACAAAGTCGAAAATATTTACTCTCTGTCCCATTGAAAACACCAGCTATAGAGATGCTCACTAAGCTCACAAAATCTTATATCAGATCCCTTTTGAATACCGAGAATCTACTGTCAAGCTGCAGGTTCACAAAATGAAGGGGTTAATAGGGCGGGAGTAGAAGGCATATGAGGGAAGACAGATGGGGACAGAGTTGCAGCTGAACTGTTGGTTACAAAGTTTGGATGAATGGAAAGAGAAGACCCAGCTCCCTTTCTATATCTGCAGTGATTTAGAAAAGAATAAATCAGATGTAGGTGTAAGAGAAGAAACAGGTCAATGTGGAGGCAGGTGAATAAACTTTCTATTTCTGACTTCCTGTGGTTTGTGGGGTTGCTATTCCATGTCTCACTCCTAGAGTCACAAATGGAAGTATTTAGACACTCAGTCTGGATGTACCAGGCAAACCCTTTTTTTTAATGCATAATGTCCACATTGTGTAAGCTATAAAGCTTACACAATTAAGTTGTTCTGGATCTTATGAACAAAACTATACATTATAGTGGTATTTGAGAATCTGGAAACTGCAGGAAAGTGTTGGGGCTTTATCCTTCAGAAGGACAAAGGTGCAGTGATGTTATTAACTTGCTATTAAGAGTAAAAGGGTGGGTAGTGGCCACATGTTCATTTAATAGATATACATAAAATAAGTGTATTATTTCATTGTGAGTGACAACCAGTTTTTCTCATTGGCTGAAGATTTCTCTGAACCTTTAATATGCAAATACAATTTGTGGATTTCAAGGTGACATAGTATATGGAGTTTTCCAAATTTGGGGGCAGAAAACCCTTCCTCCTTGGGCCACCAGATAAGGATCCATAAGAACCAGTATCGTCTGGAAGGCGATTTGAGAAAATCCCTCTACTGTGTAGCAATATAAATGAACTCTACGCCAAGTCCCAGCCACATCAGGAAAGCAGAGCAATTGTTTCATCTGTTTTGTCCCATAGAACAGAATCCCCTTTGTGCTTCTGGAAGTCTCTGGTGTCCTCCACGGAAATTAAGTGCCTGGAAAAATCCTAGGGGAATTCTTTGTGTATATGATGCATGTGGCACATTGGGAGTCAAATAATGCTTGGGTCCAAGCCTGAGAGGAGCAGGGCAGTCTCACAGAGAAGTATAAGCTCCACTTGTACATTCCCGTGGGGTTGCCTTCCTATCTGAGGAGCCTGGAGAGGTACAAAGTTATTCTAAGGCAATTAATTGGAGAAACAGAAAAGGAACGAGATAAAAGGGAAATAATTGTGCAATTTTTTAGAACTTATTCAGAGCTGTTCAGACTCTTGTCCTACCTTTCTACACTAAGCACTGCATCCATGTACCAACACCCTTAAAATTATTTGAAAAAATTAATAATGGGGATGCCATGCCATCTCATTATTTCAGATGTACCAAAATGTATTTAAAGCAATTCCCCTATTGCTTAACACTAGGGTCCCCTCCCAACTACCACAATCAACAATGTTCAGTGGATATTCTTTCTGGAAAAACGTTTTATTCATTCACAAATATTTATATGTTTGTGTATGAAGCACAGCATCAGTCTCTGGGAATGCTACGATGAGCCAAAGAATTACACAGTCTCTGCTCTTGAGGATTTATACAAATGCATTTAAAGTTTTCAACACTGAGGATGTTTCTAATGAAAGGTAGGCTGTAGTATGAGAATGAGAAACAAGAGATTCTTTGGGGGGAGAAACTAGGAATAACTTCTCAGAGGAAAAAGTTAGGAAGTGTTCTGCCCCTCTAGTTCACGTTTTCATTTATATTTTAAGACTTCACATGATGGTTCACTCCTCAACTTATTCCCAGTCTCAGGGTGTATTCTTTTGCTACCGTAACAGGCTCATTGGGAATTGTTAAGAATTATTTGAACTGGATGGGTCATTCTGTGGTGAGTAAATTAATTCATTGTGAGTAAATTAACTCCTGTTAATTCATTGTGTTACCCATAGTGGTAGTCATGGGAGTGCCCATTGAGATAATTTTGAAACTTCCTATTTTTCTTTGACCCTTTGGAAAACAAATGTTTATTTGTTTTTGGAGAGAGGAGATGGCTATTCCCATTCTTGGCCATTGCTCAGGGCACAGCGAAGGTGTTGGAACAAAGCGTAAGAAGATTTCTTCCCAGGAGTGGGGACCTGATAAGCCCTCTGTCTTTCTCAAAGTGTTCAATTTGTCAAAGAACACCACCTACTGTCTTTCAGTTCTAGATGTTTTTACTCCTGTCAAAATTTATAAATAAGGTTTTGACCCTAGCTGGTTTGGCTCAGTGGATAGAGCATCAGCCTGTGGACTGAAGGGTCCCGGTTCCATTCCACTCAAGGGCACATGCCCAGGTTGCAGGCATGATCCCCAGTAGGGGGCATGCAGGAGGCAGCCCATCAATGATTCTCTCTCATCATTGATGTTTTTATCTCTCTCTCCCTCTCCCGTCCTTTCTGAAATCAATATCCTATCTAATAAAGAGGGAATATGCTAATTGACCATCATGCCCTCACAAGATGGTGGCACCCACAGCCATAAGATGGTGACGCCCAGTCCCCTCAGCCCCGCCTCATCCAGCCAGTGTCCCCCAGTCCCCTCAGCCCCGCCTCATCCAGCCTCAGTCCCTAGTCCCCTCAGCCCTGCAGGGGAAGGCAGTTGGGGGCAATCTGGCCAGCAGGGGAGGGCAGTTGGAGGCAATCAGGCCAGCAGGGGAGTGGTTAGGGGGCTATCAGACTGGCATGCAGAGTGGTTAGGTGCAATCAGACAGGCAGGTAGGCAAGTGGTTAGGAGCCAGCAGTCCCGGATTGTGAGGGATCCCAGATTGTAGAGGGTGCAGGTTGGGCTGAGGGGGACACCCTCCCCCATGCACAAATTTCATGTACCGGGCCCCTCTAGTATATCTATAATAAGGTTTTGTTGACTTGCTATAAATAGTGCAGTTTTGGCTAAAACAGGATCAGGAAAGATAAGAAATGGTTTCCAATCTGATGAGAGAAGTGATAAACAAAGGCACCAGGATGGAACAGCTGCAGATACAAATACATGAGCTCAATGGCACAGGGGGAAACCATCAAAAGGAAACTTTTCTGGGGCCAGAGCTTGATAACGCAGCATCCAGACCTGTTTTTCACTTGCAGGAGCATCATCTCCTGTCTTATCTCTGAAAGTAAAATAAAGGCTTCAAACTTGTCTGCTGGGGAAAATATTAAACTGTGCAAGCTTTCCAACCAGAAGACGCCATGGCGAAGAAATAGAAAGAAGATGCAGTTATGTATATTGCCTCTAAAATGACCATGACTGTGAATATGCAAAAGAGAGAATGTGACTTAACATGCTGATTGCAGAAGATGGGAGCACTGGCTGTCCCTTAATAACAATAATGCCTCAAATTGGTGTGTTTTTCTCTGAATTTACTATTAACCATAAATCATCAAAAGACTTAATATTTCACTTGAACTCATTTGTGTTTAATGTTCCAAGGAGACAGAAATGGAGACAAGATGTTTTTGTAAAGAAAATGATCCCGTGTTTAATGCTTTTCAAATCTCTTTCTACTAACAGTATATCTCTCCCTAAATAGCTTGCATTTTTATGGCCATTCCCTCACCATGAGTTCTATTGATGAATAGGACTCATATTTATTATGTGTTTAAGTTCTCAGGAAGTTTATGTAACAGAGGCAGGTGTCTAGGACTAGTCAGGGTCTTTCCTTAATACTATGAACCCAACTCTGCAGGAGAGGAGGGCCTAGGAACAGTGGAAAACTTTGGGGGCCAACTTATACCTAAACTTTCCAACCACCATCCAAGAAGAATAAACCTGAGCCTCCATTTTCCAACTAGAGTATTTCTATATTCTCTGATTGAATCTACAGGCTAACCTCTCTACTACTTTTTGTGATCCTTCTCATGTAGCCATTTAGACTCTAGATTCTCCGTTCTTCTAGATTCTGGATTTCCTAGATGCTAAGTGACATTAGAACACATTTATCATTCTATAATTCTCTGGCAGAGGTAGCAGATCTGTTTAAGCTCTTTTGGTTGCAAATGACAAAAACACACCTCACATTTGCTTAGGCTAAGAGATGATTTTCTTCCTCATGTAACTGAAAAGTACAGAATTTGAACTGATGCACCATCGGGTTTCATTGAAGGTGTCAAATGATGACAACAGGACCTAGGGGCACTGGCAACTCTGTTCACCAGGTTGGCCTTATTTTCAGATTCTATCTGGTGGAAGGTAGCTGCCCATAGACACAAATTGATGGGCTCTTAGATTCAATTCCAGCAAAAAAGAGAATTCCTCTCAATCAACATTCTGAGATGTGCTGGACTTCATGTACCTTAATCTAACCCAATTCCTGTGACGGGAGGATAAAGAGATAAGCCAAAGTCACATGACTGATCCCAATTAAATGTCATTGATAGAAAAGACTGATTTTCCCTAATAAAACTTGGTTATAACTAGAAGAAAAGTGGACAGAAGTTAGGCAGCAAATGAAATCATACACACAAATACATCAATTAATTAGAATAAATAAAATCAAAACAAACAATGTTACCTCTTAACTCAGGAAGAAAACATCAGCCTTCTTATGAGTATTTTCCATTGAAAATTAATAAGGTTATTTGTTATCAATCAAAGTAACTCATAAAAGGCTGGGGGTATTTCAGTCACTCAACTCCTGGCTGAGCTAAGCTGTAGAACTTTCTTCTGCCATGTCTTTTCTTTCCAGTTTGATAAGAAAAATTGTCCATAAGGGCAATAATAGGAAAACAATGACAAAATAAAAATTATTTTTTGTTTGTGAAGGTTAAAAATAAGTGTCTTATAAACCAGTTCTATTACAAACTTTTTCATTGCCCCCTGAGTATTTTCCTTAGTCAGGAAAGGGAACGAGCCAGCTCCCCAAACTCTGGTCTACTGCGCATTCAAATTTTCAAGTGTGCTATGAAGCGAGACAGAACCCATTTATCCCAGAGTTACAGAATCATGGGGGCTGTGGTTCGGGTGTTGCCACGGGTCAGATCTACTCAAATTTAAATTCTGGTCATTCTCAGACTACTCCAAATTTTTTTAAAAAAATACTCTGTTCATAAAAAACAAATAACAAAAAATTACTAAACAATATCAATTTTATTCAAAGAACAAAACTTGGGACATTTTCTATTAAGCAAGTTGGTTAAAGATGAGACCAAAAAATAAAATCTGACAAATAAGGGACCTGAAAAAGAAAGCAAGATCCAGCAAGACCTCTGTCACTTATGTTTTCACCTAATGGCCACTTTTAATGATTCTTTCTGTAAGCTGAGAAAGTTATAGAACCTTGCAACATATCTTTTAATTTTACCTTTATCTAAGATTCATTGATTTCAAACTGTTTTACTGACCATCTACAATGTGACAGACACAGTCATGTCAGCTGGGGAAGACACCACTGACTGTTCACCATCTAACCTCAATCCAGGGTTGATGCCTTCTCATGGAAACACTGTCTGCTCTTGAACTCGGTTGTCCTCAGCATGTAGGTGGCAATTGGAGCCATGGGTATGGATGTGATTGTAGAAAGGTTGGAGAAGTGGAGAGAGGAGAGGAGGAGGGAAAGGGAGAAATAGGGGAGGGAAGAGCAATGATCCCAAGTAAGGCATTCTGTCACAGAGCATTATATCTAGAGAGAAAATGAGTGATTTCAAACTCTTCTACCTCCTGTTAAAGCCAAGGAATCTGAACCCCAGTTATATTGAGTGTTTGTAAATATGTGGACAGGGGCACTTCAACAAACCAATGTTGGGAGTATCAATTTTAAAGTCATTTGGAGGACTCCAAGACTCTAGACCATTTGGAGGACAATTTAAATGCATTTATGCTTGGACACCAAATTCTTTTTAAAATATATATATTCTAGAGGTAAATAAAAAAATACCCTGCATCATATACCTTATACAAGAAGGCTTATTAGAGAATTTTTTGAGGGGGGTGGGAAATCAAAAGATGGAAAGAACCTACATGTCCATCCACAAGGATCTAGATAAATACATCATGGTATTGTCACATAGCGGAGTGCCATGAAGCTACTAAAATGAATAGCCTAAATCAATATATCTCAACATTAATAAACATCAGGAAATAAATGTGTAATATCTCATCACAATACAAAATTTTATATGATAATACAAATACACAGACACAGAAATCACAAATAGGTATATAAGTGATAAAAATATACTTAAAAAAAAACACATTGATAATTATGGTTACCAGTGAGGAAATTAAGAGAA
Organism: Eptesicus fuscus; assembly: GCF_027574615.1. Lineage (NCBI taxonomy): Eukaryota > Metazoa > Chordata > Mammalia > Chiroptera > Vespertilionidae > Eptesicus > Eptesicus fuscus. The sequence goes on along the minus strand of NC_072484.1, from coordinate 6,233,952 downwards.
AATGGGATTGAGGTTGGTATCAAAAGGAACTTCACATTTATCTAAAATGTGTCATTTTAGAAAAAAATTTGAAAGAATATAATAAATTCATAACAATGCTCAACTGTGAGTCCTAAGAAAATAGTTGTTATATTACTCTCCGAACTTTAAAAGTTATTCAAGAAATAAGCCCATAATATTTCTCAAAATAAAGGAGTAAAAAATAAATAAGCAAGCCCCCACTGTTGTTAGACTTCGTCCCCCATGTGGGCAGATACACTGGTTCTCATGTCCAAAGTCATTCTGAGCTTGAAATAGAGCTGGGTCGCTCCTTCCTCAGTAAATCTGCACATCTGATCAGTTCAGGAGAGCTCATGGTTTAACATCCAGAGTGTACATATTGAGAATTTTGGCATTTTAAGAAATGTCATATGCTGAAATGCATTTTAAGACTACTTTCCTTTCTCTATTTGAATTATGGGAGGGCCTTATGGTGATTTAATATTTTCTACTTAAAGGGAAAAAAATACCAAAATTTTAAATCCCAAGACCTGCACCCTGCCCTGTTTCCCATCCATCCTATTCCTGACCTTCATTTTAGATTAGAATTCTGAAATGACTCCAGCGGGTCTGGATCGGCCCTTGGGTACCACTTCAGAAAACAGCCACCTGGCCCATCAATTGATGGCAATTGCAGGCCTCAGACATTTTCCTCTGGCGCTGTATTGTATTAACTTTTTCGCTTGTTTTCTTGAAATTACAGGGTGACCTGCTTTCAGGTTGGAAGTTATAACCAGTGGCCAAATGAGAACAATACTTTTCATCAAAAATAACAGAAGAGCTAAGGATTCCTCCAAGACTCTAGACCAGGCGTCCTCAAACTACGGCCCGCGGGCCACATGTGGGTGTTTTTGCCATTTTGTTTTTTTACTTCAAAATAAGATATGTGCAGGGTGCATAGGAATTTGTTCATAGTTGTTTTTTTTTAACTATAGTCCGGCCCTCCAACGGTCTGAGGGACAGTGAACTGGCCCCCTGTTTAAAAAGTTCGAGGACCCCTGCTCTAGACCACTGAGAAGACAAACAGAATTCAGCTATTAAAATGAGAGACACAGATGGAACCTTTTAAAAAGATAAATGTTGCTTGCTTCAGAATGTGGCTTTCCTCCACATTGATCCACAGATATTTCTTTAAGTGCCCTGCTGCTGTGTTATTAAATATATTTGGAGTTGGATGCACAGTGTGAATGTGATGGATTACCACATTATCTAGTTAACTTCATTGTACATTTACCTTCTGGGCCACCTGACCCTGATCAAACTCATTTCTCAGTAAGCAGGTTCATGGAAAGAAAGTCCTTTGCCCCCAAAATTATATTGAGATATTTCAGCAGTAAATAAATATGTAGCAGATTAACACAAGACCTAAGTGTTGCTCTTGTCTGGCACTGAAGTTAACAGCCTGTACGTTGTGACAACTGAAAACTTAAGCATGGGTTGTTTTAGAATAAGCATAAAGACAAGCAATACAGCGCTCAGTTGTAATAGTGCACATGAATTACAAGTAGTGTTAGGGAATTGGAACCCAGCTGGTGTACCTCCTTAATGTCTCTGCTAAACCACGTTAAACGCACCAGTTCCTTTGGCTAGTCCTTTCTTTTTTCCAAGTCACATGGTGTCACATGGCCAAAGTCCTTTTAACAGTATTTCAAACAATCATCTTAAAGAAAAGCTTCATCGGAGACTGAATACCAAGAGTGGTCTGATAGAAAATAAATGACTAATTTTTAAAAAACATAATTTAACCTTGGGTTTAAAAATCAACACCTGAACACATCCAATTAGATATAGTTATATGTATAGATAATATTACATACTATATATAATATATTATATATGTGTACTGTATCAATATATGTGTACTATATAATATAAATATAAGTGTTATCCTATCTAATAATAGAGTAATATGCAAATTAGGCATCACTCCGCGACAAAAATGGCGGCCCCCATACCCACAAGATGGCGGCGCCCAGTCCCCTCAGCCCCACTGCTGGAGTGTCTGGCCTGTCCCACCAGCAAACAGAGCACTGAGAGCAGGGCATGGCAGATTCCTTAGTGCTGCAGCAGCGGGAAGCCGCCAGGCCCTGCGCACATGCGCACATGGAGCCGGCGGAGGAGTGGGGCCTGGGGCCTTCCCGATGGTCGCTGTGGCGATCGGGAGGACGCCAGGCCCTGCACACACGAGCACACGGAGCCGGCGGAGGAGTGGGGCCTGGGGCCTTCCCGATGGTCGCTGTGGTGATTGGGAGGACACCAGGCCCTGCGCACACGCGCACACAGACCCGGCAGAGGAGCGGGGCCTGGGGCCTTCCCGATGGTCACTGTGGTGATCGGGAGGACGCCAGGCCCTGCGCACATGCGCACACGTGCACACGGAGCCGGCGGAGGAGCGGGGCCTGGGGCCTTCCTAATGGTCGCCACGGCGATTGGGAGGACGCCAGGCCCTGCGCACACGGAGCTGGTGGGTGATAGGAAAGACTCCAGTGCCAGCAGAGCAGGGCATGGCGGCTTCCCAATCTCTGCAGCCAAGAAGCCGCCAGGCCCTGCATGCCGGGCATGGCAGCTTCCTTAGTGGGGCAGTGGCAGGGAAGTCCCCAGACATGGCAGACAGAGCCCAGACAGCAGGGCTTGGGGGCTTCCTTAGTGGGCAGTGGTGGTGGGAACACCCCTGGGCCCCACAGACAGAGCCTGAACAACAGGGCATGGGGGCTTCCTTAGTGTGTCTGTGTCTGGGAAGCCCCCAGGCCCAGCAGACAGAGCACACTGCAGGGCATTGGAGCTTCCTTCACATGGCACATGGTGGCAGCAGTCAGAGAGCGACAGCAGGACATGGGGGCTTCATCTCCATGGCTGCAGGGAAACCTCCATGCCCTGCAGAGAGCAGAGAACCATGGGGAGTGGGCCTAAGCCATCAGTAGGATATCCGCTGAGAGTTCCTGGATTGTAGAGGGTGCAGGTTGGGTTGAGGGACCCCCCGTGCACGAATTTCGTGCACCGGGCCTCTAGTATAATTATATAATACTAGAGGCCTGTTGCATGAAGATTCATGCAATAGGCCTTCCTTCCGCTGGCTGCTGGCACCAGTTTACCTCCGGCACCTAGGACCCAGGCCTTCACCCCAGCCACAGCGAAGAAGCCAAGCCTCTTCAGTCTTCAGTCTTTAGCCGTTTTCAGTCTTCAGTCTTCAGTCTTTGCTCGGGCCTGAGCCTTTAGTCTTCACTCCGCACCTGCATATGCAAATTAACTCACCATCTTTGTTGGGTTAGTTTGCATACTCACTCCTGATTGGCTGGTGGGCATCGTGGAGGTATGGTCAATTTGCATATTTCTCTTTTATTAGTGTAGATCCTATATAATAAAAGGCTAATATGCAAATCGACTGAATGGCAGAACAACTGGTCACTGTGATGCACACTGACCACCAGCTGGCAGACGCTCAACTCAGGAACAGCCCCCTGGTGGTCAGTGCACTCCCACAGGGGGAGCGCCACTCATCCAGAAGCTGGGCTCATGGCTGCTGAGTGCAGTGGCAGTGGTGGGAGCCTCTCCTGCCTCCACAGCAGCTCTAAGGATGTCCAACTGCCAGCTCCTGGACTGCTAGAGGGCAAAAGCCAGGCTGAAGGAACCACCTCCCAAGTGCATGAATTTGATGCACAAAATTTGTGCATGGGGGGGTCCCCTCAGCCCAGCCTGCACCCTATCCAATCTAGAGCCCCTTGAGGGATGTCTGACTGCCGGGATTGGGCCTAAACTGGCAGTAGGACATCCCTCTCACAATCCTGGACCATTGGCTCCTAATCACTCACCTGCCTGCCTGCTTGGTTGCCCCTAACTGCCCCCCCCTTGCTGGCCTGATTGCCCCTCACTGCCTCTGCGTGCCAGCCTGATTGCCCCTAACTGCCTCCCACTGCCAGCCAGGTCGCCCTCAACTGCCCCCTCTCTGCTGGCCTGGTCGCTCCTAACTGCCCCCCCACCAGCCTGGTCACCCCTTACTACCCCTCCTGCTGGCCTGGTCCCCCCCACCAGCCTAGTTGCCCCTCACTGCCCCCCCTGCCAGCCTGGTTGCCTCTTACTGCCCCCACCCTGCCAGCCTGGCCACCCCGAACTGCCCCCCTCTGCCGGCCTAGTCGCCCCTAACTGCCCCCTTGCCAGCCTGGTCACCCCATGAAGCCTGCTGTTCAGTCATTTGGTCATCTCTCACTACCCCCCCTGCTGACCTGGTCACCCCACACAGCCTCCTTGTTCAGTCATTTGGTCGTCCCTCACTAACCCCCCCTGCCGGCCTGGTCGCCCCATGCAGCCTGCTTGTTCAGTCGTTTGGTCGTCCTTCACTAACACCCCTGCTGCCTGCTTGTTCAGTTGTTTGGTCATAGACAGCCATCTTGTGAGGGCATGAGGGTTAATTTTCATATTACCTCTTTATTATATAGGATTATATGTTATATTAATAAATATATTTACAATATGTCATATATAATATAAATATATGTATGATGTATATGTATAAATTATATGTGTGCATGAATTTATATACATATATGTAGAGGGAGACAGAGAGTTTGCATGTGTATACTAGTATATACATGTGTTTATATATACAGAGACTGGGGGAGAGGGAGAGAGATCTTTGCTTTGCCTGGAAGGTGCACCTAATGTAAACATCAAATTTCTTAGGAAATCCCAAAGATCAACACTCTCTTTTGACATAAAACTGAATGTAAAGGTTAAAAATCTATCCTTGGGGGGTGGGGTATGTGTGGGTATATTTGGAGAGGGTGTTGTCTGGGGGACAGAGATAGTCAAATTATATGAATTGGAGGGAAAATTTTAATTCAGCAAAAATAAATTGTTCAGTTAATGTGTTCCAACATTGGCCTCTTGAGACATACAAGAAATAAACAAAATAAAATAGATGTTTTTCAGATAAGGACACATTCATTCATTCAGCCAATATTTATTGAGTATCTACTGTGTATTAGCTGCTCTGAGAAATACTAAGAACATCAATGTTCCTGGAACAGTGTGTGCAATAGAGAGATGAATTTCAATGAATTCTAGATGATCTGAACTAAATTAACCTATATAATAAAAGGCTTATATGCAAATCGACTGAATGGCAGAACAACCGGTCACTGTGATGTACACTGACCACCAGCTGGCAGATGCTCAACTTTTCATAAGTGGTATGTAGCTTCAGCCAGTACAGGACAAAGAACAACCCCAGAAGGAGTTGTCTGTCTTCCTAAATAAGTTGGTGTTCTAGTAAAGTAATAGAAGTAACAATATAGGGTGTTAATACCAACTTAACTGAGGGCTTCTGTGTGCCCAAAGAGTGAGCCATACCCTTTTTATTCATATCCTTTCATGTTCACAACAATACCTTGAGAGCAATATAATTATTGTTTCTATTTTACATGCAAGGAAACTAAAGATTAGTTATGTAAAGTCCAATATCTGATGAGTGTGTATGGTAGATTACTCACAAAAATGGCCACAGTTCACCCGAATGCCACACCCTTGCAATGGAACCTTGCAGCTCCTTCAGTCAAGAGGCGGGATCTATTCTCCACTCTGTTAATCTTGTTGGACTTGAGACTTACCATGGCCAACTGAATACAGTGGGTGTGGCAGTGTATCAGGGCCCAGCCCCTGCCTCAAGAGCTTGCAAGCTCTGTTCTGGGTCGCAGACCCCTGAGGTCGCCATATGCATGAGTTCATGCCAGCCAACTGGAGACTGAGAGATCATGGGGAGGGCCTTCCAGGTGAGGTCAACCTACATAGCCAATACCAAGTGATATGCCAACTGACCCAAGAAGCATGAAAGAGTCTAGCAGAGACCAGCCAAGCCCCGCCCAGGCAAGAATAACCATCAAGTCAAGCAGTAGACTTGTGAGCAATAATCACTGATCCTTTCGCTCAGTTTTGGGGTGGTTACTTATGAGATTGAAACCCACAATTTTCTGATGCCAGATACTGTGTATTTAATGGCTATATGTTGTCATGTCAAATACAGAAACACAATCCTCCACGTTAGAATTACGGGCTTTTTCTATTTCAGATGGCCTGATCATACATTCTCAGTGATTTTGCTTCCCTCCTAATCCTCCCAAACAAGAAGTCCATCTTATTTATGCAATTGATTTTTCTGTTCTAAGGTTGTTTTTTTCTCGCTAAATCCTCATTTCCAGCTGCTCGGGGTCAGGGGTAAAGACAGAGCTTTCCAACAGCCTGTTGGCATTACAGAGCCAGGAGCCATCTGTTTGGCTCTAGGCTATTCACCCAGGATCAGGCAAGTAACATGTTTCTGACCAGTGGTTGAAATTTGATAGCTCATCATTACCCAATAAATATGCTAATCATTGCCCCTGAAGTGGGACTAAACAGTAATTTGATTGCAAAACATTGAATTGGGTGTCCAGAAGATACAGAATGAATATGGTTCAGGCTTAACTTCACCAAACTGTCACTTTGTTATTTATATCATTTCATTTGCACCTCCGACCCATCCATGCTTGGGTTCAGGAGATTAAATGGTACTCCATCATCTAATAAATAAGTAGATACTCACTTTCTTTGACATGTTATCATTTTACCCCTTCCCCATTTGGAGTTGTCCAGGTACATTTTTCTCTTCAATAGCTCTAATAGAGTATTCCAGAAATCCTAGAGAAAGAATGAGAGAGAAGTGTGGATCAAAGAACCACTACATTTGAACATCCAAATCATTCCAGTCATTCAGTATATGCCTTCTATTTGTCAACATGGCTTAAAATTAGACTCTGGAATCTATTAAGCCACTTCAATTGAATAAATGTTCTTCTTAATGAAGCAATTACCATGATGCTAATATTTGAAATAATATGAAAGTGTTGAAATTACTTACTTTTATATTCATCATTTCATTTTTCTTTTTAATAATGATAAAGAGAGTCTGAAAATCAATAAAGTATTTGATCCTGATCCCACCTTGTGTTTTCCCTTTAATTTAAAGATCAGCATTATTCATAGATTAGCAGAGAGTGAGGACCTGGGTCCTGTGTGACACCTCCCCCCTTACTGCTTATATTGTCATCTGTGAGAGCAGTGCTTTTGAAGGGCAGTGGGCAATCAGTAAGGCTGTACCTGGCAGTGCAAGGGAGATTCCCATGGATTTACATGAAGTAGTATTTATTAACAGTCATTTTAACTGATCTAGGTATTCTAATATGCAGACCCTTTAAAAAATGCCAACTCAATTCTGAATGGGAATCCCAGCTAATAATTACTTAGTACACTTTGTGTGCTAAATGTTGGTACGTGTTATCTCATTTAATCCTTTAAACAATCCTCTGAACAATAGTATATCTTCTTATTGCAGAGAAAAGTGAAGTTTAAGGTGTCAAGGACTTTCCTCAAGGTCACCCACTATGGCAAGATGGGGCTATGATTCAATGCTGGGGTCGGTCAAAGCCATCTTGTGCTTTGGGAACTGAGAAGTGGAGATTGGCAGTCTCTGGGGAAGGAAGGATGAAGTGGCTTTTTACAAAAAGAGGCAGAATTGAGAGATTGGAGTAAAATGTCCAAAACATTTAACAGAGGCCAAACCTTGGGTTCCCAAACACAGTGCTTCTCCAATTGTCTATGCTATGGTAAAGAGACAAAGTCCCTCCCAACCCCAGTTCATCACAGACCAATGTTTTTGGGGTTTTTGGTAAAATACAATAAAAATAAAATCAGGGAAACAAAATTTAAAAATTAAACAGAAAATACGGGGCTCCAATTTTTTATTAATTTCAAAATAAAATTTTTCTAATAAATTGCTACAAAAGTTTCTAAATGATTTTAGTTCTGTTCTTCACTTGTGGATAGAAAGGAATTAGCACAAGTTCAAGGCCTACACTTGAGCAGTCACACAGCTGCCTTCTGGGGCGTTATGTTATTCACTCCCCACAAAATCAGCTTACTTCCTTCCTTCACAACTAAAGAATCAAATTCCAGTTATTAGAACCTCAGTGGTAGGACATGGTCTCATAGTTACTATACACTCATTTACAAATCAGAGACTATGAAATAGAGATATTTGAGTAGCCCCTTTGAGCATAATAATATAGCTAAAATTTTTTCTAATGGTGTACACGATGAAACTCTGCAAAGCAATGTAAACAAAAAAATATAATACCTAAACAGAATCTGCATTTCATAAAATTTAACTAACTACCTTTCCTTCCTTCTCAGACTTTCAAGAATTCCTGGAGCTGGAACATGCTGAGAGAAATTTCTCTCTCTGTAACCTCTTCCGCAACACTTTCTCCCCGCCTCCACCCCAAGCCTCCAGCAGACTATTGTAGATAAATAATGGTAATTATAAAAGGTTTAGAGACAGGAATTTTGTGCTTCTTCACTATTTCCTGAGTCGTTTTCTTGGTGGTGGTGGGGAGGGGTGGGGCATAATATTTTTCTCACAAATCAAAGGCTAGTTTAAGAGGCTGGGAAGGTGGGCTTTAGACATCATGAAAAGAAAAACAAAACCCTGTGTTAGCTATCTAGTTAGTTAGCTAGTTAGTTCATTAATTAGTCAGCTAGCTAGACGACCCCCAGAAACATTGAACAGAGAAGTATCTTAGGAAAAGGATGCCAGTTGATTCATTTCAAGGGAATCCGAATTCCATAGAAGATGCTGCAAGGCCACTGTGAATGGACTGAATGGCAGCCCCCAGAAGAGGCTTACTCTGTTCCTGGACACACTCAGCCTTCCAAATTCACAGTGAAAGGTTGAGCATGCCCTTCCTTCTGCCCACTGTCTCTTCTCAACGGATTTGAAAGAGAATACAGGTGATGTGAATGTAACAAACAGCCAGTAGGGTCATCCAGGCCAAGATAAGGTCTGAGGACAGCGGGTGGTGGCTGCAGAGTCCTCACAGTAATTAAAGACCTCAAATGTCTCTAAGCCCCTCCCTCTCCTACTCTTTTTTTCTCCATTCCCCTCCCCTTCGCTTCTTTTTTAACTTTTCATTTTGAAAAAACTCAAACCTACAGAAAAGTTGCAAAAATAGTAGTCCATCTAGTAAATCAAGTTCCACATACTGCTCACCTAGATCACTGCTTGTCACATTAGCTTTCTCTCTGGGATGTGTGTGCACACATAGAAAATATGCACAGGGAACATACATGCATACTGCTGTTATTCAGTTAAACAATTTGATCTTTCATCCCAAGTACCTTACTGCAAATGTGTTTCCTGAGAATATATTATTTGACACAACCCCCAATTCAGTTATTGAATCCAGGAAATCAATATTGATATATTAGTGCTATCTAACATAGAATGTATATATATTCAAATTTTACTTATTGTCTCAATAACATACTTGGTACCATTTTTTTCCTAATCCAGGATCCAATCCAAGGTCATGCACTGCATTTGATGGTCTTGTCTCTTTAGTGTCTTCAATCTGGAACAGATTTTCATGACACTGACGTTTTCCAAAGGCACAGCACAGCTATTTTGTAGAATGTCTCTCAATTTGGGTCTGATGGTTTCCCCATAAGATCCAAGTTACACATGCCTACTACATATTGATTAAGTTAACCTTGATAACAAGGGTGAGGTAGTTTCTGGGAGACTTGCCTGTTTTCTTTTTCCATGTATAAAAGTGGGGAGACAGGCTGATACTATATAACTATCCTGTTCCCCAATAAACTCATCCAGTGGGCTTAGCACAAACTCCTCTTATTGTTTTTGTTTCTAATGCTGGCCAAACAGCTCATTCAACAGTTCTGGAATTTGATCACATGCATGACCCAGGCCAGCCCTATCAGATTATTGCATCCGGTGAGCCTTTCCATTGATTGTAAAACTATTCCCTTTATATCTTAATGTGGAAGAATTTGGAGAACTATCCACGTTCACACTTCACACCTGAGGCACGATGACATAGGGGGGTCACCATTATTTTGATACATCTCCTCTTCCCTATTTCACTCCCGGGACTCAAAAAGTGACCCAGCCTGTCTTCTTTCCATGTGCATCTACCATTGTTTTAGAGAAAGTCTGGGCAAAGTGTGTGTGTGGGGGGGAGGGAGGGAGTGGAGGAGGAGAGGGAGGAGGTAAAGTCCTAAATTCAAAAACCAAACCAAGCTCCAACCAATCTGGGAAGCAAAGTGCCCACTCAGGCTGCAAGCCACAGCAGGGCATCCTGCTGACTTCTAAGCAAAAGTAATTGCAAGAACCTGGCAGGTCTCCAAACAGTCTTGGTCCCTCCCTTCATTATTGCAAATTCTGCTGTCGCTTCTCAATCAAAGCTTCTTCCATAATTCTATAGACAGTATTATTTTTGCATTTAGAGGGATTGGTGCAAATACCACTTTTACTCGGCAATTATTTTGCATAAGTATTTAAGTTGGAGCCTATAGTTTGGCAAGATCTGGAATTCAGGCAGAGAAAACACCTCCAGCTGCTTTGGGAATCAAACCGAACTCCTGCCTACACTGGGCAAACATGTGAAAGCCCTCTCTCAAGGTCATGGAGATATACCCTGCAAATACGGGCCCATAAAGTAAAATCAGCAATCTCTCTCTCTCTCTCTCTCTCTCTCTCTCTCTCTCTCTCTCTCTCTCTCTCTTCTATTGGTGTAAAAATAGAAGAGACCAATAAAGAGCAGTTGGCCACAAAGAGGAAATAACTTTAACATTTATTGGGGAGTTTTCAACTAGCATATTTTTCTACTTGCTATGGAAATATGACAAGACAAGATGTAACTTGTTTTTTTCTCATTGTCTTCATGCCCAAATGCTTTTATGCTCAATGGGCATACTAATGCTTATCCTAATGATTATTTGGTTCTCATCTGCAAAACCAAATAATCGTTAGGATAAGCGTTAGTATGCCCATTGATAATGAATACCAACCAGTTAACTAGTGGAGACAGGAAAGGGGGATTTTCAGGGGTTTGCTCTAATGACATTGCAGGCAAGGCATACGTCATACCTACAGAAGCTGGGCAGATTGGGTGTTTAAGAAAGACATGAAAAAGGCCTCTGTTAATAGACAAGATAGTTAGTTCAAGGCAACTTTATTTTTTCCCTGGAAAATTGTTATGACCCTCTGATGCTTAGAGAAGTCACATAGTCTACACCCCAACCTTTAAATGAAACTGTCTGTCCCAAATCCATTTTCCTAGAGATTCTTCTGTGATAAACATTCCATAACCTCTCTTAAGAAGAATGAAATCAAAGTAGGTCTGGCTCCAAGGAGTTGGCGGTCATACTCTGTTTATATAAAAGGACATAGCAGTTCAACTGGTATAATTAAGCATATACAGAGGTCATGTTGACATAATGGCATTCGGGAGGTCCCAGGACACCTGAACCTTACTAATGTATTTGGCTAGAGTCACGTCTGTGGCTCACAGTACGCCAATGGTTCCTTCTCTTTACACTTAGAATAAAATCCAAACCATTTGCCAAGGTACATAAGACCCACTGATCTGGCCTCTGCTTTTGTTGGTCTTGTGTTTTATCACCCACCACCCCCTAAAGTTCATGGTCCTCCAGTCCCATGGGTTTGCTCTCAGCTCCCTGGGTTTGCCACCATGTTTGCCTTAGGAATTTTGCATTTGCTGTTTCCACAACCTGGATAGCAAGATCCCAGCATGCCTGGTCTTCATATCTCAGCCCATCTGTCACCTATCACCTCCTTCCATGCTCAAGCTTCCCTGCCTAGTTACTCTGCTGATCTATTCTTATTATAACCACTTCTCAGGATCAGCAATTCTTGTTCATTTGTTTCTTGTCTATTTTCTCACCCTCTCCCAATAGGAGACCTTCAGGTCCTGTTCACTCCAGTATATCCAGCACTCAACAGAATGGAGCTCAATAACTATAGGTTGACATAACAAAAGACTAAATGAAAGAATCTTTAAAATATGAAGGTCAGATGCTGTAAACTACATTTCTGCCTTGGGTTTTAAGCATTCAGGATCAAGTTCAATGATCTCGAACAGACCATGAGCTTGTTGAGACTAAGAATTCTGCCTTCTTTGCCCCTGCAACACCCATTGCTCAAGAAAGTTTGCTGTCTACACAAAGCAAGGAAGAGAGGGAGGGAGGGAGGGAGGGGAGGAGCGAGGGAGGGAGGAAAGGAAAAGGGAAGAATTTGTCACCAGATGGGCAACGACGCTTCCTGCAGCAAACAACCATGAATTTGCTGCTGGGCTTGTGGCAATAAGGATCTACTCTCAGATTAATTCAGGGCATAGAAGTGCTGTCAAGTATCTGAGGGAGTGTGGAAGGTGGTGCTGGGGAATTCGCTGCTGGGCTGCTCCTAAACCATGGGAAGCCAACACTGAGCAAGTGAGAGACACGCTTTCCCAAGAGCCTCAAGGAAAAGATCTTTTAAATCAGGGAACCAGATGGTCTGCATTATTAAAGGGTGATTCTCAAAGGCAAATCCTCTTTTTTTTTCTTCCCTTTAATACTCACCTTGGTGAAAGGTGAACTTCTACTTTGGAATCAATCTCTCTAAGGTCCTCTGTGTTCATCCCCAACCTCTGTTCAAAAGCAGGACATTCGACCTCTGCTGTCTTCGCAGTGTTTATGAGAAGGGAGCTGAACATGTTCCCAGCAGCCCAAGGGTGCTATTTTTGCCCACAGGAGGAAAGTTGCATCTCAGAGATGGGGAACTGATCCTACTGACATCTAAAGCTTGACTGTCGGAGAGAACACCCAAACTGCTGCATTTACTCTCCAAACATCTGTTGTGTTCCTATAATTCTACCCTCCCGCCCCCCACCCGGATGCTTTCTGTAAAGTGCCCTGCAATAGCTCCCCATTGCCCATTCTAGGAAGACAACAGGATGTACTGAAAAGAGGGAACTTCTCTGAGTTTGGCCACAAAGTAGCTATGGGATCTTGGACAAATCCAACCATTTCCTTGGGGCTGTTCCTTGTACTGGACCAGATGATTATACATGTCTTGGGAAGAAAAATGATTAAAATCATGACTTAAATTAGAGCTAAAGATAGCAACTTCTGACTTCTAAACGAGTTCCGGAATTATTTCAGTAACAATCTTTGCTTGCTTTTGTTTGTTTTGTTTTATCTTGAACTAATTCAGTGACTCTCAAAATGCCATCCCCAGATTCACATCATCTGGGGAACTCATTGAAAATAAAATTATCCAGTTATCTACTAGGACATACAGGGATTGTAGAGGAATAAGACATACAAATTGACTGACTCAGAACAAGGTTTCTCAACTTCAAGACCATTGACATTTAGACCAGACCATTCCTTGTCATGGGGACAGTCCAGTGCATTATAGGATGTTTAGCAGCATCTCTGGCCTCTACCCACCAAATGCCAGTAGCAATGCCCCAAGTTTTGACAACTAAGGATGTCTCTAGACACTGCCAAATGTCCCTGGGGCACAAAATCACTCTGGGTTGAGAATCACTACTTGACAAAAACTCAATATCTCATTGAAGATATCAAAATAACAAAAAAAATTATAAAATCATAGTGGCAAACATTTGTTTTGTTTGGGCATCATGTCCATTCCACCTTCTTTCAAGGACAACTCTCAGATCTCTTTAAGGGAGACTACCATTCTTCTGGATGCTGTCTATGCTGTCTGTTTGGACTGTTGATCAATGTATTCTCACCCTTCCCTCTCCGGCTAAGGGAAAGACCCATCCCCTGAACCTGGGCCAAGGAACACACCCTCCCTGGAGTGTTTCTTACGAGTAACCAAAAAAAGTCTCACATTCATTGGAGTTGTTCACTGCAGATGGAGCAGTTGAATGAAACTCTAGAATAATTTCTGCAATAAACACCTTCTGGAACTTTCTAAGTTCCTATCTTTTCTAAATTTAGTTAAAGTCATCCAACTACCCTTCAAATGAATTCCTTTTTTGGTTATATCACTCAGAGTGGGTTTCTGTTGTTTGCCACCAAATCATCACTAATAAAGGATAAACAAATAGGAAAACAGAAAAGTACTAGCATAATCTGAAACTGAATATATAAATATATATTTATATAATGTATTATGACCTCTGTTAATATATCTGATTACATATAAATATATGTGTATCTAGGCACCAAGATATATCTAATCTAATAATAGACAAATATGCAAATTGACCGCACCTTTGCTACACCTAAGCCATGCCCACCAGCCAAGCCACGCCCACCAACCAATCAGGATGAGTATGCAAATTACCCCAACAAAGATGGCGGCTAATTTGCATATCAAGACAGTGTCGAAAGAAGCCAAGAGCTGCAAAAGGGAGTAAAGCTTCGAAGAAGCAAGCAAGCCAGGGGTGCGGGGGGAGGAGAAGGGAGGAGCGAAGTCAGGGCCGTGGGCGAAGGGAAACGAAGGCGGGCTGGAGGAGAAGGCGGGGCGGGCAGCAAGGGAGGAACGGAGGCGGGGTAGAGTGCAGCAGGAAATCCTATTGCAGGATTTTTCCTGCAACGGGAAAGCTAGTATACTAATAAAAGGATAATATGCTAATTAGACCAGGTGACCGAACATCTTCCAGATGTCTGACTTCCTTCTGGACAGTTGGGGGGCGACCAGGCCAGCAGGGGGGCAGTTGGGGGGTGACCAGGCCAGAAGGGGAGCAGTTGGGGGGTGACCAGGCCGCTGGCAGGGGGCAGTTGGGGGTGACCAGGCCAGCAGGGGGACATTTGGAGGGTGGCCATGACAGAAGGGGGGCAGTAGGGGGGTGACCAGGCCGGCAGGGGGCAGTTGGGGGGCAACCAGGCTGACAGGGGGGCAGTTGGGGGGCAACCAGGCTGGCAGGGGGGCAGTTGGGGGGTGACCAGGCCAGCAGGGGGCAGTTGGGGGGCAACCAGGCTGACAGGGGGGCAGTTGGGGGGCGACCAGGCTGACAGGGGGGCAGTTGGGGGGCAACCAGGCTGGCAGAGGGGGCAGTTGGGGGGTGACCAGGCCAGCAGGGGGGCAGTTGGGGGGCAACAAGGCTGGCAGGCAGGCAGATGTAGGGTGATCAGGCTGACAGGGGGCAGTTGGGGGGTGACCAGGCTGGTAGGGGGGCAGTTTGGGGGCAACCAGGCTGGCAGGAGGCAGTTGGGAGGTGACCAGGCCGACAGGCAGGTGAGCAGTTAGGAGCCAGCGGCCCCAGAGTGTGAGAGGGATGTCCAACTGCTTGCAGTCGAACATCCCCCGAGGGGTCCCTGTTTGGAGAGGGTGCAGGCCAGGCTTAGAGCCCGCCCCCCATGCACAAATTTCGTGCACCGGGCCTCTAGTATATATGAAAAAGTATACTCAAATATTAAAAAGGAGTTGCAGTTGGGACATAACATTACAGATCATTTATATTAAGATATTTTCTGTAATTTTCATTTCTTGTATTTTTCTACATATTAATTTAATAATCTCTTGCATATCACATACTGGTATACTTTCTTTATTTATTTAAGTCCTATATATTTTATTTTTATTTTGTCTTTAAAATATTTTCATTTTTATTGATTTTAGAGAGGAAGGGAGAGTGAGAGAGATAAAAACATCAATGATGAGAGAGAATCATTGATCGGCTGTATCCTGCATGCCCCTTACTGGGGATTCAGCCTGCAACCCAGGCATGTGCCCTTGACTGGAATCAAACCTAGGACCCTTCAGTCCTTAGACCGACACTCTACCCACTGAGCCAAAACAGCTAGGGCAGTCCTATGTATTTTTAAAAGACAGATCTAAAATGTCCATGCTATCACATATAACATTATGATATTTTATGTTTTATCAGTCAAACTTTTAGCAGCCTAATAACAAATGAACCTCATTTGAAGCCAAAAATATTTATTTTATTTATCTGAAATTAAAATGAATAGCACTAATGGGTTTGAACAAGTCTACATTTTTTCTACTTTTACTTACAATCCAACTTACCAAAGTGACCTGAAAACACTTTGATTTTGAGGTCAGGTAGCTGCATTCATTAGTAAAATGTTTTTACTAATTACTAAGGGTTTTCTGCTCTAACCCTTAATAACTTAGAATGCTTGATATGTCCCTGTTGGCGAATTGAAATTGGAAAGAGCCGTGATAACAAAAGCAAATGGAAAAGGACCACATTGGAGACAGATGTATAATTAACAAGCCCCTTTATCTAAACTTTCATTAAAGACAAACAATCAAACGTTGAGCTATAAAAGGCACAGCTTTTAATTAGAGTGTAACTTCCTTTAAGACCCGCTTTGCCTTGAACAAGCGTTTGTCCACATCGGTCCCAAACAGCACCCCTTCCCAGCGAGGCTAGACGGTACTTCACCACATTCAAATCACAAGTTAAACTGAAAACCGTGGTATAATACTTTGTCACTAAAAACAATTGCTTTAGAGATTTAAAGGATATTTAAAGAGTCAGCATTTAAGACAATTCTTTATTTCCAGACTCACCTCTGATAGACTTCCATGAATGGCAAGGACAAATGCTGTCTAATGCTCTTAATTATTTGTTTTCAAGAACTGGAGAGGAAAGGCCCTACTCTTTTACTTGTAAAAACATTTTATAAACCTGAAAATCAAATTAAGTTGGCAAAAAAAATAAAATAAAAACACCTGCACATTACCCCTGCCATCTAAACACGAGGCCGGGCCACAGAGGGAGAGGACATTAGGGTCCCTGCGTATACTGCAACCCACCCAGATAGAAAGCATCCCTTGGATTCTTCCATCAGCACAAATATCCCATCCTGCACTGGCTTGGCGATGTTCCACTTGGGGCCCTGGCTGGCTTCGTTTCCTCCTGCTCTTGGCATTTTTCCAGTAAGTCCCCAATGGTTAGGCGTTAACACGCTGCTTGCATGCAGCAGGCTTTGTGTGTGTCAGCCTTTACCACATCCTCATAATACCTTCCCTCCCCAACTCATGCAATATCACCATTCACGGCAGAGCCGGAGAACACAGCAGAGCAGCCCTACCCCTGGGTGGGAGGCAGTCACAACAGGGCCACCTGGGAGGACCTGGAGTCAGACAGACTGGGTTAAACAGCAACTGGGTTCCTTCTTAGCTGAGGGTGACCTTGGTGTGAATTACCTATTTTCTCTGCCTTTATTCCTGCCTCGGTAAGAACAGGGATAATGACACGGCCTTTATGGGAATATTGTAAGGACTAATCGAAGGAAGCTAGTGCGTGTAAGAAAAGCTGAGCACGGTGCCTGGCGCACGGTAAACACTCAGCAAATGGCAGCTTCATTATTTCTCATTTGCATATTTAGGTCAAGTTTTATGCCTACACAGACTTTTGCCTACATATGATTTAAGGGTTACCGAAGTTGCTATCTCAGAAATTTTCTAATCTATCTCAGCACCCCAGATCCCCATCCCTCAAATCCCCCAAGACTCCTATATCAATGCGAAAATGTGAACCAGAAAGAATGGAACATTAAACTGCTTTCACTCACTAACAACAATTTGTTTATCAAATTAGCTATCCCAGTCAACTCGCAGATTTCTGTCCCAATTCGGCAAGCATATGCTGAACACCTATTACGCAGGGACGGCTAAGAGCTGAGGAGGAAACAGAGGTGAGCAAGAGCTGGTTCCTGGCTCTCCGGGGCTCACAAACAACACACATACGTGCATGTACATCCCAAAACGTCAGGAATACCTCAGGTATGGAATTGTTGTGTATGCGTGTTTTCATGGAAAGGGAGTTGCTATGGGCTGAATATTTGTGTCCCTCAAAATCCATATGTTGAGATCCTACCCCAAATGTGGTTGCTGTTAGGAGGCAGGGCCTTTGGGAGGTCATCAGCTATGAGGGCGGAGCCTAAGATGTGGAGATGGCTGTCTATGAACCCTGAAGTGGGCCTGGGCATGTGCCCTGCCCTGGAATTGAACCCACTGACCTTTGGTGCACAGGATGGCGCTCCAACTGAACCATCCAGCCAAGGCGATTTTTAATGACAACAACAGTGGTTTATCCTTCTTTGACCTTTTTCTAGCTACACCCAAACCAAGTTCTCAGAAATAAGCAAACACAAATAGCGCTTCAAACCTTCTCGGGCCTCCCTTGAAAGCCCTCAGGTGGCACTTCTGAGAAAGACAAGATACTGATGTTCTCCTCCGGCTCAGAGAGTCACCTGACACCCTCAGGCCTTTGGAATTTCTGCTCCAACAACAAGGATGGATTTCTATGAAGAGACCATTTTACTGCCTTTTTTGTAATAAACAAAAAACGTCTTTCAGTTACTTGCAGTCACATATATTTCCCCTAAAAAGGGCAGAATATGTAAGAAAATATCAGTATCAAACTTTCTAAAGAACATGGCTTTTACTTAATTTTGCAAATCAAGGCAAATTGCTGAGCATTTCCAGATTGAGGGTGGCTGTCTTTTCCCTCATTTATTTTTGGCACCTGTTGGAATACTGGCAAAAACAACGGCGCTGGGGGCGTTTGTGCTGTGCTTGCTCCGTGCAGGGAGGTACAGGTGAAGGAAGCAGGTAGATCTGAGGACCTGAGAGCTGGCTTTGCACCTGAGGCACTGTGGGTACAACCATGCTGTTTCAAGTTCAAGGTGGGAGCATAGCACCCACCATATAAATCCCTGCAGATTCAATGAGAATTCAGCACACGTGTGTGTGTGTGTGTGTATCTGCATTTTCTGAATTTTCTACCAGGAACTTGCATTATAATTATAGTTTTTGATAAAAAGAAAAGACTTCTAATGTCTCTCACAAACTTAATGATAATTATTGCCACCCGTTTAATGTTTTATATCCTTTTGGTGGCAATGAAACATTGTTTACAGATTTATTTTTCATCGGGATATTAAAATATTTGTCCTGCTCATAAATTCATCCCAATGTGTCAAGGAAGACTCCCTCCAGAAGAGGCGAGCGGAGCAGAAACTATGACTGCCCGCCTTTCACCCAGCTCCCCGCGGGAATGAATGATGCCGCTTCCTGCAGGACTGGGACTTGGTTCAGTGTCTTAGGAGAGCGAGGCAGCAGGGTAAAATGTGGCACGCATTTTACATAATCCAAATGTGGTTTACATAAATCCACCCAGGTAGGCGAAACCCCGGAGACACTTGCATTTGTCTGGCGGGTGGTGTGCGCCCCACAGGAGCCCAGAGCAAGGTCTGGTCTTGTTTACACAGCCACGGGTATTTTATTCCACGCGTATGGCAACATCTTATTATGTCTTTAACGAAGGAGGAAGCATTAGCTGAAAATGCAAGCGAGTCCCGCCTGCATTTCATTGGGGATGACTGTTTGCAAGCAAAACAAAAACCAGGCTCTTTTGCAGGAAGCGCGCTTCTCTGAAGACTGGGGCTGGAACCGGAGCGAGGAGAGCATCGGAGCTGGGAGCGCACGCGGGAGTCACAGGTGCGGCGGCTGCATTTATCTTGCGCTGTCGCCTCGGTCTCTCTGTGTAACCTCATCGCAGCGCGCTGCCCTTGTCATGTTCTTCTTCATTTGGAGACACTCGAAGCAGCCCTAACCTCATTATATTCATGATTAGTGACTCGCCGAGGAGAATTCCATTTTTCAGCTCCTCCGCTGCCGCCGAGGACATGCCACGTCGCATCATTAGGATGTCGGGCTCTTGCCAAGCCTTGAGAGTCGCACAAACAGCACCGGGACGGCCGCTGCCAGGTTCTGATGCCCAAAAGCTCCGGTGTTCGCCAGCCCGCACACTGGCCAGGCGTCCTCTCTGACAGGGACGCGCACAGAGCGGGGTTGTGACCAGTCTCTCGGGCCCAGCGCCTGGCCTCACATCCCCCACCTGACGGGCCAGCCAGGTGAGCGCCTGCAAGTCACTCCTCTCCCTGAGTGTGAGATACACCCGTGCAAATGGGGACAAAAACAAACCATCTCAAGACTGTCACTAGGATAATGAGGTAGTCATTTTAGGTGCATATATGTGCATATATGCATGTCTCACTTATAAGTGATACACATATATGTATATGTGTACATAAGAGGAATTTTTATACTCGAGAGAGTATTTAAGTATGTACAGTAGATTCATTTCTTCTTCGTGAATTGGTTTCTAAAGTCTTGTCTAGTCATAACTACTCTTGAAAAACCCCTTGGGTCGCCCACAAAGGCGGAACTGTAAGATCTTTTAAGAAGTGTGACCTCGCTCGTTTCCTCCCCATGCTGTTGTTTCTGGATGAGCACCAGGTGTGGCCGCAGTGAGAGACCTGCACTCCATGAGGCAGGAGCCGCAGAGAAGAACTCCAGAGGGGCACCCGGGACCCCCATCTCACATCCAGGCAGCCAGCATGTCCTAAAATCCTCTTTCTGCCTCTTCCTCTCTCCCCAGGTGTAAGTTTTAGTTGAAGGGATGGAGTGTGGTTTACATAAACAACACTCGCCTGAGGAATAAATAAGCAGCGTAACTGACCACAGCCAGGCCATCAGGCTACAGGCTTGTTTTGCTTTGGTTTCAGACTCGGTTTTAGGGATGCCTCCTGCACAGGCGAGGTCCTGCCCCTGTGGGTTCCAAACACGAGCACAGACCCTGTCGCTGAAGAGCGTTTGAAAATGCAGGTTCCAGGGCCACGCCTCCTGAGAGTAGATCCACTCTGCCTAGGGTTGGCCCTGGGGCAAAATACTGTGGAAACACTGGCTCAGAGTGATGGTGTTCTTAGAGACATTTTGGGTCTCCTTTAGGTTCATTTCTCATGTTTGAGAAATCTGAGAGAACGATCCCTTGCTGAAATTCGGCTACCATGGCATCAAAAATGAAACATGAGACGCTTCATCGAAAACAAAGGCATACAGCAAATATAGAAGGCTAAAATTTTTTCAGTGAATACATTTGGTAATAGTTGCTTGCAATGTTCAATAATGGCCCAAATTCTAGGCCTTAATTCCCAGTATTTAACATACTGGCACTTCACTCATATGTGGAATTCAATGAACAAACTGAACTACCAAGCAAAATAGAGACAGACTCATAGGCAGAGAGCAGGCGGACAGCTCTGATAGAAGTGGGTCAGGGCGGGCGGGGGGAGGGCTGAGCAAAAAAAAAAAAAAAAGAGAGAAAGAACTCATGAACATAAAGGACAGTGTGGTGATTGCAGGGGGGAGGAGGGGTGGTGGAAGAGGGCATAGAGAGAATAAATGGTGATGGAAAAAATAAGATATAATAAAATAAATCATTTTTTAAGTTTTAAAAAATATTTTTGTTATTGTTCTTTCAACTAGAAAAAGACCAAGAGCAAACACTGCATTTATTCATTCCAGAAAAGATCCTAACATGGAAAGAATTATTTTTAAAAAGACAGAAGAACTCTAACCGGTTTGGCTCAGTGGATAGAGCATCAGCCTGCAGACTGAAGGGTCCCGGGTTCAATTCCGGTCAAGGGCACATGCCCAGGTTGTGGGCTTGATCCCCAGTGTGGGGCATGCAGGAAGCAGAGATCAATTATTATCTCTCATCATTGATGTTTCTATCTCTCCCTCTCCCCTTCCTATCGGAATTCAATAAAAATATTAAAAAAAAAAAAAAGACAGAAGAACTAAATTCAATGAGGTGTTCAGGATGGCGTCCAGGAAGAGGGAAAAAGCCAAAGCAGAAAAGCTGCTGAAATGCAAATAAAGGGAGGGGCTTCCTTACCAGGATGCACCAGTGCTGAGCTCCAAGTGTTTACAAGCGCGCCCTGCTCATGTGACCTGACATCACAGGGAACTGGGGGAGGGCATTCAGGAACTCTCTCTGTATCTTTGCAAAATTTCTATAAATCTAACATTACCACAAAATTAAAAGCTGAGTTTTTAAAAATGGCAGTAGAGCCTACTATTTATGAGCATGAGTTTTAAGTCAGATTGACCTTAGTTTGGCTCTTGGACCAAATCATGGGCTCAGCCCTCGCCGGCTGTGTGGACTTGAGCGAGTTACTCTACTTCTCAGGGCCGTAAGTTCTTCATCTGTTAAATGGGGGTAACACCTATACCTGCATCTTAAGATTGTTGTGAAGATTGAGTTAAAACACACCTAGTTTTGCAGGGGGGAGGAGGGGTGGTGGAAGAGGGCATAGAGAGAATAAATGGTGATGGAAAAAATAAGACCCTCTTTTTTTTTGAGGGTGTCATAGGCAACACATAACAAAGACCCTCTGTGTTGCCTATGACACCCTCAGCAATTTAACCTTTGTTTCTTCTTGAGTAAAATGGGAACAATGACAGCACCAACTCCTAAACCTGCTGGGACAATTGGATGAAATGAAGCAAGTCAGCATCAGCACAGTGTCTGCACATAGAGCACGTGAAATAGCACTTGCCACAGAGTATACACCAATAAATGGTGGCTCTAATTATTACCATTAATATTAATAAACGCTACTGGGTAACCTGCCTAGTTCTGGCTTCCAAGAGACAAGGATTTCAGATTTGACCTCATTAGCTCCTCCCGGCCACTGCTTGGTATGCATTTCTAAAAATGGAACACTGTGGGGTGCTTACAGCTCCTGCCCTCTCCTCTTTGCAGAAAGCGAGAGCCATCCCTGGTCCAGGAATCTGGTTGCAATAGACGGAAAACACAGTCCAGACTGACCCCATGAAAAAGGGTGCTCGTTGGCTTGTGGAAACAGAAGGCAGACTCTGGGGACTCCAAGGATGCCACTCCAAGGGTCCGTCTCTCCACTTCTTGGCTGTGTTCTTCTCCAGGCTGGCTTCATTCTCAAGCTTCAATGACAAGAAACACCTGCCAAGAGCTCTAAGTATTAGGTCCCCAATGGTGCAAATCCACAAGCAAGGAAAGTCCCTGTTCACTGAAATGTGAACCAAAGGCCAGAGCCTGAGCCAGCAAGGGCCATGTCCATCCCACACCAACCACAGCGGTCAGGGGGATGGGATTCACTGACCTGCTGGATTTGACCCACCTTCTGTTTCAGGTACTGGAGGTGGAGTCAGCCTCACTCACACCAAATGGACTAAGACTAGAGAGGAGTGTTGCCCCCAAAGAAATTCCAGCTATTGCAGCCAAACGCAGAGGGAACGATGCTGTGTGGCCATAAAACAACATATGTTCAATATAATCAAGTGGATTTCATAATTGACGATCACAGTTGGCCAAGCAGATGCAAACCTTCAGGAAGAGAAAAGCAGACACCCCGTGCCCCTTCCTTTCCAACGGAGCTGCCAGGTCCAGTTGCCTTGGGCATGAGCCCCGCACACCCACAGACCTCTCCAGCCTTTGAGGGCACACAACTCTGATCTGATTCAATGTCCATTTATCAAGTGCTTACTGCACGCCAGGCACTGTGCAAGGTCCCTCATTCTAAATTATTGACACTTAATTAAAAAAAACACACAACATCAGTATACTCCATGGTGAAACCCTAAATTTTTTAAATAGCTTTATTGAGGTATCATTTTAATACCGTGAAAGTCACCTGTTTTAAGTGAACAATTGGGTAATTCCTAGTTGATTTAAAGAATTGTACAACCAGTACCAGAACCCAGTTTACATTTCATCATCCAAATAGATCCCTCGTGCCCACTCAAGTTCATCCACATTCACTTCCCTAGCCCCAAGCAACAGCTAGCAAACCGATTCTGCCTTTACAGACTTGCCTTTTCTGGATATTTCATATGGATGGAATCACACATAATGTCTGGTCTTTTGTTTCTAGTCTCTTTCAATTGGCATAGTGTTTTTGGAGGTTTTATACCAAAATAATGTTGTAGCAGGTATTAGCATTTTGTTCATTTTCCTTTATGGTTAGCATTTCATTGTATGTCTGGACCACAGTTTGTCTGTCCATCCATCAGCGACTGGACATTGTATTGTTCATACTTTTTGCGTATTACCGGATATGAACATTTGAGTACAAGTTTTTGTGTGGACATTGCCTTTCATTTCTCCCAGGTAAATACCTAAAAATAAAATGTGTCATAAAAGTACCCCCACATTTTACTAAATAAAAATTAAAACACTTATTTTGTGCCCATTTTTTTTTTCTGCAAGTAGAAATGTCCAAAACTAAGTCAGTACTACTTGAAAATTTAAATCCAGGCTTCACCCCTGGAAAATCATATTCTTAGTATTACACACATAACCCTAAGAAAGGTTTGAACCTCTATGGACCAGCCTTTCAAGCAGGTTATGTAAAAACAAAACAGACAAACAAAAAATATAGCACTGTCTGGTAACCAAAAGTGATTACATTAGCAGTCCAATCTATTTGTATCACTCAAGGAAAATGTGTGATCTAATTTATATCCCACAACGCTTTATGAAATCTCCCTTCCTTTTCTTTCTAATTTACGGCTCAATCCGCAGGGCCTTTTTTGCCTGTCCCCTCCTCTCTCTTCTCTGGCATTGGACAGGCTCTCTGATTTGTCCCTGTGCTGGACACTATCTGAGGAATCCAAGGATATGGCTGTCTCTTCAATGCTAAAAGCTGGTTGAGGAAAATAAACATCCAACCAACCATCCCACTGAAATGCCTGTCAAATTTTGCCCAGCCAGTTTCTTGGACAGATTGCAGGGAAATTAGCTCTAGTTTCTTTGTCCATGACTCCATCAGGGACTCCATCAGTCCTGATGGGCCAGGTTCTGCTATGGTAACAAACAATCCCCAAATCACCATAGCTTGTAACAACTCTATGGTCACTATGGGTTGGCAGGGAAGCTCTGCTCTTATCTGTCACTCAGGGTCCAGGTGGACAGTGTAGCCATCCTCTCAAATACCACCAACCCCATGCTTCAGTGACAATGAGCATTAGAGGGTCTTACACTGGTAATGAAATATTTTTCCCAGAAGTGACACATATCACTTCTACTTGCAACCCATTGGCAAAAACTAGTCAATGACCCCACTCAATGACGAGGAGGCTGGGAAGAATCCTACCACATGCTCAGAAAATGGGACAATAGGGTATATTTGACAAATAGGACTAATGACTCTCATGCTATCAGTTTCCTCACAACACCTAACATTTATAAAAATGTGGGTGTTGACAAGTAGAATATTTATTAATTTGTTTAAAAGCTGAACTTATTCTAGCTCATTAGCCAGTTCCAGAAAACTTGGGTGTAACGTGAATTTTCATGACTCACCCTTAAATTTGAAATATTCAGGGAGAATTCCTTATTTAAAGAATTTTTAAAAAAATGAACCGTTTCTTCCTCTCTCTTTCTTGAGAACAATTATTCTCTAAATTAATTCTCATGTTTTTGGCTTCACTAACATGGGATGCATTTAGTCATTCACGTGGTCAATGGATCACAATATTTAGTGAGCTAACTATTCTCTTCAGGTTGGTCCTCCAAGCTCCAGGAATACATTCTGGGCTCACATGCTGAGGAGCCTTCAGTTGAGGCTTCATGCACCACGGTTCTCTTTCCTTGGGGCCTCTGCTCTGCCTTCTCTTCACTTGCTTTGCCCCAATACTGCTCTTTTTGAGGACCCCCAACAGCTCCCAGGGCTCAGCACTAGCTAATTAACATGCAGCAGGAGAGAGTGTGTTACTTACTCATAGTAGCCATCCCAGAAAAAGAGAGAAAGAGAGGGTGCATCTCTCCTAGAATCCCCAAGAGTCATCTCCTCCCACACCTCCACACATCCACACCTGAGCCAACTACAGAGGTCACAGGAATGCATCTGCACTCCTGAGGGGGAGGTCAGTCATCTCCAGACTGCAGGACCAACGATGAAGAAGGGATGGATTCCCAGAGGAAAATATGGATGTTGTTTGGAAAAGGGAGAATGAGTGCTGACGGGCAAGGCAATCAACATGTTTCCACAAACATATCATTTGAGGAGCCCAACTCTACTATAATATTAAACCATGATAATATTGTGTGCTCACTGATCTTTAAGACAAAAACTCCTCAGTATGTCAAACAAGATGCTAATATCTGCTAAGGATGAAAGAAAAAGGATGATTATGGAAGAGTACTGTTCTTAAACTTCAGTGTAGAGCATCATCAAGATTATCCTTATGGCATAAGTTTTAAATCCTCCACTTTTAAAGAATGACAAATACAAGATAAAATTACTTCTCCCAGATTATCATTTCACTGTGATGTCATGACTTGACACCAGCCACATATCATGACTCAGCCTTTTTGCTTTCAAAATAATCATCAGGAATTAGAATCAAGCCCCATCTGATGCGGAAAATATTTATTTTGGTTGTCTTCAGAGAACTGCACATGAAGTTGTTCAAACCATGGCCATTAGACTCCGATTTATATTTCTGTTTTACTTTTCTGCCACTGCAACTAATTCAGTCTAATCCATCTCTTTAGGATGATTGGGAAACTTTCAAAAGATAAATACTGACTGTAGTGAAATGTAGCCAGAGGAGGAAACAATTCAAATTAATCTTCCTAAATATCACTGTTAGTGAGCAATGATTTATTTTGCTCACTTAAAAAGAAGGATTTTTTCACGCCTCTATAAACTGCTATTTGATATTGTGGCTAAGCCTTAGTTGACAAGAATTGTTTTAAGACATGAAAACAGCTAGCACCAAAGCAAATAATGGTTGTTTTCCATGTAATCTTGGGTTTACCCAGCCCACTTGGAAAGCATTTTTATCTGAATCACACTTGAAGACATAGTATTAGAGATCTTAAATTGGAATCTGTTGTCTGAGCAATGCTCAAGGCTAGATAAATAAAAGAACCCTCAATTTATACATGTATTTAGGTAGGAGGAAGGGCAAAGTTGACTTCATGATAAACTGGAGTGCCTGGAACTTACACTCAACCACACACATATTAAATGGTATCAGGAAAGTAAATAACATCAATTTCTTCCTATTTAGAACATGATCAGGACATCTACTCTCCTAACAGCTGGATCAGACAACAGGGGGAAAAAACTGTGTTCTGTTGATAGTGTCTCTTCTCCACTGAGAAAAGGAACAAATTGACGCCTGAGCTCTGAGGTCAGGGATGTGTTCGATGTTTGAACATTCCCCCAGGCACCATGCAGACAGTGAGCCCTGGCTAATTATCACCCATCTCCAGCACCCAAGCTCCCTTTGGGCTCGACACTAGGGGGTCAGATTCCAGACTCAACCCCAAAGCCAACATTGGACCTACACATAAGTAATTTGGCCATCGAGGCGTGTGGGTGAGTTTATAAGCTGAATTTGTACGAACTTCCAGAGGAAATATGTCCACAGCCATGGATAATTTATGAGTGGGAGGTTAGCAGATGTTTCAGAGATATCCAAGGCAGAAAAATGCCAGGGGACAAAAGTCCAGGGACTGTGGGTATTTAAACTGAAGCAGTCCCTGATTCTGAGGGTCTGGACATTTTGACACTCTAAGTCTCCCCTTCTCTGTGGTCAAATTGAGGAGCAATGATCTGGAAAAATAACCACAGAGGAATGCTGCTGTTTGTCCAACATCTCTTCCTCCTTACAGGAAGAGTACCCACCCCACTTAAAAAGTACCCATCCTAAAACCTGTCATCAGACATGGTATGTGCCCCAGATGAGTCAATCAGAGGCCTTTTCAAAGTAGAGAGAAAGGAAGGGGACAGTGTCTAAGGAATGTCTCAGGTGCACCTGTTCCTCCTCTGCTGGACACATGGCATGAAGCAGCTCCGTTCATTAAACATCAACTCACTGGGGACCCAGTTGCCAGAAATCACTTTCTGCTTTTCCAAATGAATCCATTTACCAAAATTGTGTTTCTTGAAACTATTTGTAAGACTTACCATTGACTAGTGCTGGATTATTGCTTAAAGAACATTTCTACCATGTTTCAGATGAAAGTTGTTTTTTTTATTCAGAACAGCATTTTAGGAACATTCCTCTTTATCTCTGTAGTTCCCCTCACCCAACCACACACCATCTGCCTCAGCTCCATGAACTGCCATGAAACCAACCCCAGAATGAGGCAGTGATAGGCACAGACCTATCATGACTCACATAACATCCCTTTTAAACCAGGTACTAACAGAAGCCCAAGCATCCCCAGTGTCCTTCATTTCATCCCCTTATCTGGCCTCATCTACAACTTCCAACCCTCG
Source organism: Eptesicus fuscus (assembly GCF_027574615.1). Taxonomy (NCBI): domain Eukaryota; kingdom Metazoa; phylum Chordata; class Mammalia; order Chiroptera; family Vespertilionidae; genus Eptesicus; species Eptesicus fuscus. The sequence goes on along the minus strand of NC_072484.1, from coordinate 6,205,953 downwards.
CCCCCACAGGAGCCTCCAAAATTCAAGATCTGTCATCAGAAAAGACCCTCAACCCTTGACCTCTTCTCTGAATGTGCTCTTCTTCTTCAGCCTCTAGCTTAAAACTTGACTGGCATGTTCTCTCCCCAGATAGTCCCTTGCCTCACTCTACCCAGGTTGGCAAACCACCCCATTCCAAAGCACTCCTTATGCTCTTCTTGTTAGCCTCTATTATTTATGTGCTTATCCTCTATCTCTCCCCTGATAAATTTCTTAATTCCATGAGGTAGGGACTTATTAGATTGTTTGATTATTGTACTGACAGTGCACAGGATAGGAAACAGTGGGTAAATATTTGTTCAGTGAATTAAATAAATGAATGAATCAATGAATCAGTGAAAGAAAGAAAGCACTGCTCTCTGAGTGTGACCTAGTTAAACTAGTACTTTACTTGCCCAAAATAATGGCTTCTTTCTATAAAATGAGGCACTGGACTAAATGTTTTCTCTGGTCCCTCACAACTCAGGCTTCTAAATCTAAGATTCAGAAGAGCAATGGGGAAAAGGAAATTTGATGCTGGACTCAACCTGCCTTAGTTCAAACATGGTCTCTATCCATTAGCTATAGTTTCCCTTTCTAGGTGTGTTTCTTTACCTGAAAGGTGGGGGAAGTAACAATACCTAACTCTATCAGCCAGGACTGGTTACAAAGACAGAAGCTGTACCGGGTACTCCCACTGTGGGATTTTGTCATGGGGACTTGGCTGTCCTCTGGATACACTAGGTTTTATTGATGATGACACAATGGTTGAGGTCCTGGCACAGAGTGAGTGCTCGAAAAATACAAGCCATGAATGCAAAAAAAAGGAAAGAAAGAAAAAAAGAAAAGGAAGGAAGGAAGGAAGGAAGGAAGGAAGGAAGGAAGGAAGGAAGGAAGGAAGAAAGAAAGAAAGAAAGAAAGAAAGAAAGAAAGAAAGAAAGAAAGAAAGAAAGAAAGAAAGAAAGAAAGAGATATGTGCCTTTAAATTGAGGAAACTTTTGTCATTTCTATTACTAGATACCTAAGAGAGAACTCTTTAGAAAGTAAGGAAAAGGAAACAATACAAATTCAATTAGAAATCCAAAGGACTTTTAAATAAAAGAAGGAAAGTTGGGGTGAAGAGTGGAATAACAGTTGTTTGATCCATTCTTTGCTTCTGGAAGAGCACAAGTGAGAATTTCTGTTTAAGGGGGATGAAGAAGAAAAGCCAATTTATGCTGTCAGACGTAGCCATTATTTCAACCCCAGAGCCCCTGGTGAGCATACGGTATTTTTATTGCTAGAGTTCATCACCACTGCTTACTCAATAATTAGATAATCCTGACAGCAATCTATTGTAGTCTTGCCTAAAAAGGACTCCTTACTGCACCTCCACATATGTCAATAGCTTTCATGAACCATAATTCAGTAGGAGATTGCTGGCATTAGAGTTTGAAGTAATTAATGTTAATCAATATGAAAGTCAAAAGATGGATGTGGTGGGCTTTTTCCCTCTCCATACAATGAAAACACTGAAACTCTGTTTATTTGAATTACTTTATCAGCCTTTGAGATTTGTCATTTAGCTGAAATGACAATTACTGTCAAATCATCATCATAATTTTCTGATCATTTTTCTATAAACCTAATTTTGCAGAGTACCATGTGAGACTCTGAGCATGTGTGATATTAGAGCTCATATTAGTATTAAATGCTAGTCGAGAACCAAGTCTCAGGGTGGGGATGATTTAAGTGATTCCCAAACAGCCTATGGTATGTCAGTGGAGGGTATTTTAAAGCACAGTGATTAATATCACCGTGTTGCACAATCCTTTGAATTAAAATATAGACAAGAATGTGGAGAGACACCCAGGCAACTACCTGGGCCAGGTTGTTAATCTTGGTCATGGAGATGGAAAAAGGACATCATTATCTGTCTGATAAAGTATCTTGCAGATAGCAATGTCCTTGTATGTAGACCTTCTGGGCCAGGCATTGCGGATTGTCTCCTGAGCATCTCTGACCTCTTCCCCCTTCCTGATAGGATCCTGATTTTGTTCAGGTGTCCACCTCTCCTCCATGCAGCCCCTATGCTTTGGGGAAAGCTGACATCACTCAGCCTGCCTAGGGGACTTGGCTTAGGAATCGGCATGTGACTTGGAGATGGCCAATAAGACAGGGAATGGCATCTCTTGAGAGGCTTCTGAGAAGGGTTTCCTTACTTCTATGAGGGAATAAGAGGAGCAAAGCCATCTCTTTCTCCTAGACATTGTCCAGACGTAATGCCTGAGTCTTCTGTAGCCATTTCACTGACAGCATGAGAATAAATTCAGAATGGAAGATGGCAAAATGGAGCAATGGCAAGAACTGAGTTAATGACCCTGAAAGCCTCTGAAGTCACAATGAAGGGAGATCATACATTTCTTTATTGTCCTGATATTTGTAGCCAAAGTGCCATCAACCTAAATCTAAACTTTAGGTACAATTCTCACTTGATAAAGCAGCAAGCCTTCTTACTTTGTTTTTTCCCATACCCATTAGGCTTCTGATGAGAACATGGATTTAATTTATCCAATTGTGAATATTAAAACTAATTAATTCAAACATCACCTCCTTCTTGAAGCCCTCCTTGAATCTGCAAAATGACTGGATCCTTTTTCAGTGCAATGGTACGTACAGCTGCCATAGATGCATCACTGTACTGAAATTATCCATTACCTGCCTCATCTGATGTTGACTACATTAAGGTCACACATTGTCTCCCATTTTCCTCTCCATTATCAAGTATTCTCATGGTCCCCTTTACTTAGGAGTCTCCCAATAACTATTCATGAATGAATAAATCAATGAATGAACTCCTGCTCACAGATATTCACAACTCTCCATGTACTTATCCCCACCTTTGCTTTTTTAAATCTTTGTCTAGCATAATGTCAACTCTTTCTAATTATACTTACCTCCTGTATATAAAAATTAGTCATTTTACTTACATTTATTTAAAGCTTCCTAAAACACCATAAAATGATCCCTGAAATATATGTGCTTCATTAAGTAAGCATTATTAGGCCTCCAAGAATCCAGCAAAGGCCACCGATGTGCTCCAAAGAATTAAAGTCAAAATGACTAGGTCAGTATTTCTAATAACACATTCCTTCAAAGAATTATGTTTTATGATGAGAACAGGTGTTTAAGGAGCTCTGTGTTCAGGTAATTCAGACAACACTGTTGAAAAAAAATTTAAGCAGGTTCTCAATGCAGAATTGCTTAGAGCTTTCAGCGATTTTCAACCTGTGTGCAACGGCACCCTGGTGTGCCACAACAATTTTTAAAACATGCACTACCAGACTATTGAGTCAGGGACACTGACCTCTTTTCCCTTAGATTATAAAATAAAAAATGACAACAGCCAACAAAACAATAGTTGTCCAGTGTAAATGAATCAAAATTATATACCTATTTTTGGTTAGGTTAGCAAAAAATATATATTTTGGTGTGTTACAGAATTTTAGTAATTAGCTTACGTGTGTCATGAGATGGAAAAGGGTTGAACATCACTGCTATACACCAATGTGCTCTGACTCTCCAGGAGAGAGGTGGAATATGTATTTAAACAATGAATCCATTTTCTAAGGTGCAACTTATTAATATATCATCACAAGTATTAGAAACACAGTTTGAGGTCCAGTGTTCTAGATCAAGTGAGCCTTGAATATGACATCCAGCTATTTCCCTATTTGAAGGAAAATGAAAAAAATCAAAGAAAATTGAAAGTAAAGTATTATCTTTACAAAAAATGCTAATACATTTTTATATTATTACACTATCAGGCTTTGATTGCAATTTTGAGAGAATCATAAAGTCTTGGATCTGCGAGAGACTCTTAACAATTGGGCAGAGGACTGGTTATTGCCTATGTTGTATTCATGGAACTATTTGAGGATATGATCGAAATAATTTACAGTCATCCCAGAAAGATGTACCTACACAGAAAGAATCACAAGGAATTTACAAACTGCTTGATGAACATCCATGGACCCCAAGTTTCAAATGTTCTGCCTCCTAATCTGTCATGGCCATTGTACATGTAGGAGAAACTGAGGCCCAAAAACCACACAGCTTTTGAGGTCAAAGCCAATGTAAGAATTTAAGAATTCTGACAAATTCTCGCCCATTTTTGAATTCTGTTCAGCCCCAATTTATTTCAGAGCTCTCTGACCTTCCAAACCTACTAATGGAGTTGACTGAACCCATCTCAAAAAACACTAAGGACAATGGGGTTGACAGTGTTTTCCAAGTGCCCAGATTAATTCCCTACTTGTGTCAGACTATGATTATGCACCATTGCTGTAATTCAGTTGTTTTATATGTTTTACACTTGATTCAAGCATGGCCTGGGCCTCCTATGGAATGCAAAGTACAAATAAATAAGGACTCAGAAGCCTGGCTTTGGTCATAAATTCCAGGAGATAAAAGCAATAGATGTTCTTCACATGCCTCTTTTTAAACAAGTTTGATGACTCTTGCTGAAAAGAAATTCATATGTATCTGCATGGTGATAGTTGCCACCAAAGCTTGATTTATGTAGATACATATATAGCAAAAATCATCACTCGTAGACACTAAATGCTTTGATGTTTATGCAATGTTAGAGCTGTGGACAATGTTATGAATGCTAATGAATGAAAATTGCATGCATTAACTCAAAATTTAGACTATAGAATTAATTTATTAAGCAGAACAGAGCATGTCACTTTCCCATCATGGACTAATATTCTGATATTGTCCTGGAATCCCAGCTGAGCTGGGCAGTTCTTCATGCACATGCAACACCCTGCAAATGGAATTCTGAACTCACCTTGACCATGGCAGCCTACATTCCACCTAACCAATGTAACATCTATTGATTCCTAACCATGAGTCAGTCACACAACTGACCACTCTACATGCCACCTTTCCGTTCAGTCTTCACAACATCCATGGGGACAGGTACTTGTCACTCTGCTTGAATTTACAGTTAAGACAATGGAGAGTCAAAAGGATTCAATAACTTTCTCAGTCACTCGGCTCATAAATGTTGGAGTTGGGTTGGAATGCTTAACTCTTTGGTTCTCAATCCTAAGCTCCTGACCATTACATACCCTGCCCCTGGGGAACCCTTGGCAGCTCTATAAGCTGTGCTGCCATGGCCAAGTGCAAACTCCCGGTTCACATTTTTATTCCCCCTATCTTTGTGAGCATGACCAGGCATTTTTGCTGAAAGATACCTTTATCAAAAGCAAGCTATTACTGAATCTCCACTTTATTCAAAGTCTTCGTCCACTATTCATCATCCTCCAGGTTTTCTTCAAGCATCCATTCCTTCCCCATACATATGTATATACTATGAAGGACACCATGCAAAGCAACACTGAGTAAAATATGATCCCTGCCCCTAGAGGAGGAAGAAGCAATTACCTACTTAGCAAGGCCCAGGTGGAGATGTCAGCACCTGGGCTGCGGTATCACAGTGCAAGCCCCGGGTTCCGGAGGAGGAGGTGCTGCTTCCTGAGCTGAGACTTGAAGGAGGGTGGGAATTAGCAGGATAAAGAACCGGGGGGGTTGTAACCAGGCACTGTAGGCAGAGGGAACAATATGCATGGAGCTTCAATAAGCAGAATGATAAATAGTTCGGGATCCAGAGCAAACTGTGGCTGTGAAGACTGAGGACCCAGGATGCACCCGCTTATATGAGTGAACAAGCATCACCACAACCCAGGGGGTTGCTCAGAAGTTTGTGCTGAGTTCTCCCTTGAGAATGTTGTCTCTCTCTCCCTCTCTCCCTCCTCTTTTGTGCTGTATGTATGCATGTGTGCGTGGTATGTATGTGATGTGTACGTGTGTGTGGTGTGTTTGTGTGCATGTGTTGTGAGTCTCTCCTGCCCTCGTTTCTTGCATAGGATTCCGCCCCATCCCATAAGCCTCATGCCACCCTCTCCTATGGAGGAAGGCCGGGAAACCACCTCTCGGTCATGACCGGCCCTCCCCAGCTCTGCCATCACTGTGTCCCTGCCTCCCTTCCACAGAGAAGCAGGTGGACAAACGGACTCAGGCTAACACCAAAATAAAGTCTGCTCGGATCTGGGTCCCTCCCAGGACAGCACATCGGCAGCACTAGAAAAGACGCCTCTCACACCCCCATTCAAAATGTCTCTTTGTTCAGAAATTCTCTTTGCTTCTTTCGTTTTAAATTTCTACCAAAGGACAGAGAGAAACTGGCTCCCTGTACCCCCAGTGAGAGGAATGACTTGAGGGTAGATGTCCCGAGATGCTCAAACGAATACTCTGCCCGCCCCCATCCTCTGGCTCCAACAGCCCTGACCCATCTCCAGGGACTTGGATGTGCACCTGGGGTCCGTATCCACGAACAGGGAAGCCGCCTGTCCCCTGAGGGCAGGACCTGACCCACCGCGGAGGAAAGAGCCCTGAGCCGAGCACCATGATGTCTGTGTGTAGCTTGCACGTGGAAAAATGTGTCTGTGTCCACACTCTCTCTCCGCAGCTCTATCCAGAAACGAGTCTGATGCAAAGAGGTGAGCAAACCCTGAGACCCTTCCCCACGAACTCTGCCCATTCCTACACACCCAGCCTTTAGGAAATGAAGCCTTCCGTGCGGGTGGAGCCGCCCAGAACATGGCTTCCTGCTTGAATGATTGTTTTAAAAAGGCCAAAAAAGGGAGGGGAATAAAAAATGGCATTCGTCGTATGTGCCTATGAAGATTCTCCTGGGTTTGGGATCGCTGTTTTCTTGAAAATCTTAGCCGCTGGGTGTCCTGTGAAAGGTTAAGCATGCCTGATTAAGAGAGAACTTCAGAGATGAAAAAATAAACCCTGCTTCTTCAGAAAAAAAGTGGGCAGGCATCTGTCATCTCCCCTCAGAAAAGTCTGATGCTAATTGCTCATTCAGGTGTGAGTCCCCTCCATCTGACACCTGGCTGCTTTCTGATGTACCTGCAACTCTTGTGATTTTACTACCCATGCAAAGTGGCGCTTGGCGCCTCCAGCAAAAGACGAGAGCTATTTATGGCTTCATCTTACATATGCTGCTTGGAGACCACGTTGAACAATACAGATATCACAGAATTGTCTTTGGGTGTCACAAGCTGCCAACTTGTAGCCCAAACCGGAGCATGATCACATCGCTGGCAAAACTCTATGCTAATGATTGTGCACACATTCGGCTTAATGAGACGGGGCTGAAATAGAAGCTTGCTCGCGGCAGTCACACCCTTTTGTCAGCACCTAGACAGGAATGTTTATCTCCTGCTTTGTAACTTGTCTGGCAGTATGTACAATTGCAGCATTTTATTACTGGAAACAAACTTCCACATCTACCCCGGCTGTATGCAAAAATGCACTAAGCAATTCCACTTGGATGGAGAGGTACCCCAAAATAAACGGAAGTTCATCCCACGTGGACTTTCATCCTTCATTCCTTGGGAACATACACACAACCCTGCTTCAGATCCTTGCTTTGTGCTGAGTTAGCTCTAGAGGTATCTGAAACGGTCCAGGTTTGCAGGGAGCAGTCCGCCAGATGGGAGAGGTAAAGTAACAGCCAGCAGATATGCAGGGGCCCGGCTGCCTGGGAAATTGTGGCAAACCCTTTACCTCTCTGTGCCTCCGTTTCCTCCGCTTTAAAATGGGATGATAATAACTTCAGAGGGTTGTTACACAATGACTAAACAAAGTGAATTAAAAAGTAGAGAGTCCTTAGACCAGAGCTTACCATTACATAGGTGTTTACAAGTCTTATTATCTCTAAAATGGGCATCAAACCAGAACCTCCACGATGGAGGTGCTGTGTAGTTAGATGAGCTAGTACAAACACAGGATGTAGAAGCGTGTCCCCAGGTGGGCATCCTGGGCAGCTGTTGGCTGCTCCGGTTTCCTGTCCCAGAGGCACTGCTGTAACCACAGCCTTGAAACTGACCTATCGAAGTCGCCGATCTTCAGCTATCAATTTAGTGGACTTGTGTGCATGTGGGACCTTTATTTACAGAGCCCTATATTGTGCAGGTAAAGGGGGCAGGGATGGAAAGGAGGCGAAAGGTGGGGGAAAGGAAAAGAAAAAAGAGAAAGAAAAGGAAATGAGTGGAGAGACACTTACTGAAGTGCTTGATGACTCGTTAGTCAGAGGCCTTTTTCTGCTCTCTCTGCTCTCCTCCTGCAAGGAAAATTCCACCCCTTTAGGCTGGTTTAAGCTCTGTCCAATCACTGCGGCCAAGTATAATAAAGAGATGGGAGATTCTCTTTTTATTATTTTTGGCCAGTGATGCTCTGGTGTAAACTAATTACCAGGAGGCCCAAGGTGCTCGTGCCCTCACTTCTAAATGAAACCGCAACCCTCCTGCTTTCCCCTGGGAAGCAGTGGGAAGTGTCTGGGCTGGAGCAAGAAGGGCTTCTAGCTAGTACCTGTCCTCCCCTGGAATCATGCCAAAGTAATCATAATGGTAACTACAATGCAATCTGGATGTTACCTGGGGTCCCTGTCCCTCAAGATCTAGGCAGGATTGTCCCCAATCCCAATTCACAGCCGAGGGGAACCCCACTCTCCCCCATATGACTGCTCATGTCTGTGGGATTTCGATGCCCAGATCTAACTCTCAAACACATATGAGCAACCTCCAGGGAACCCAGAAACTCCTTGAAGCCCATGGCCCCCACCTCCACCATAGGGCTTTCCCTTCCTCTCCCCTCTCTGACACTGTGTGTGTGTGTGTGTGTGTGTGTGTGTGTGTGTGTGTGTGTGTGTGTGTATATCATAGCTCTAGGTGGCAAGCAGCAGAAATGAACTCTGCCAAAGCTGAACAAATAGAGAATGAAAGGGGAGAAGGAGGCATCTTTTCCAGCTCTGAGCAATGCAGCAATGAAAGGGTTTGGAAAGCTTCCCTTGTCCAGGGTGAGGGTGGAGGGTAATCTCAGACCAATCTCAGGCTACTGTTCAACACTTTGAATCCACAGCATAATTACAGCAAACCTACACTTCCCTTTGCTGGAAAGGTTTCAGGTAAAATGTATTAGTTTGTTGCTTGTTTTATATTGTATTTTTCTTCTGTTTCCCAATTTAGTTCTTGCTTTTTTATTCATGCTACTTGATCAGAACTTGTGGTAATTAACCTACCCTTTGGATCTGGCTTAATTTTAATTAAACAATCCTCCAGCACTCAACAGACTAAATGTTTGTTTCTCCTGTGATTCTTATCACAAGGCAACTTTGTAGAACTTTATGGATTTTTCCTGAGAAATTGTTTTATCAATTTTTTCCTCTGCAACCGTACACTGAAGCTGGCTTGTATCACTAGTTCTTGATTTAAATTAATTTTCTGGGTCTTTTCCCAATTATTTCTGTTGGGCTAGTTAATTCCTACATAACTTCTTCACCTTTGGATTAACAATTAACAGTGGTTATGGTTGGTTCCATGACTATAATTGCCCTTGTTGGGTTCCACATTTATCTTGCCTTAATGATCAAATTTGTTCAGTGTAAGAAGTTATTTTTTTTCTAGACATCAGCTTTCTATATTCAACCTGGGATCTAAAACTCAAGCTGTGCTCCTTTTGCCTCTTACATCATCACCGGTAATAAAGATTTTACTGTCAGAACTTGGCTGAGAAATTTGCAGGCTCTTTATTACTAGCAATGATGGACTATAAGAAGCAGAAAAAAAACACAGCTTGAATTCCATTCCCAGCTTGAATTTGCAAGGCTGGCATTTAGAAAAATTATCTTGTGACTTTATAAACCAAGAAAATTTGTGGTTGAAAGTCAGAGAATTAATATAAAATTCCTCCCCTTATCTCCTTCAGAAATGGCTTTAGTAAAGTCTTTTCACAGTGTGGATTTGAGTCAAGTCTCCACCAATAAAGTAAAATGTGTAGATAATTCATATGAATCCATTTTATTTTAATTACTGGACAATCCAGGTTACAGGGATTCAAAGGAGCTATTGTCTTCTACGGCAAGAATTGAACGATTGTGTTCTAAAAGTGCACGTAGCATGGGAAATGTTGTGCTTCATTTGGGAAACTATGCATTGTCTAGACTCAAGGGTTACCTATTCTACAGGAGCTATTTTACATCTCTGGAAATTGTAGATAATCAATAGTTAAGCAAAATAGTTCTTGTCTCTAGACATATAAATTCTGCCCTGTCCAGTGGAAATTCACTTGGCACTCCTCCATTTGCTCATTCACGTCAACATTCCTTTATCCCATTTGTTTGCATATGTGTTTTTTAGACTTCTCAGTTCCACCAATTATAAAATCCACCTGGTTTCCTCATGGTTGAGCTAAATAAAGTCTCTAACACGTGTTTATTTTATATCTGAGAGTCATGATTTAGTGTGGTTTTTTTTTATTGTCTTTTAGCAACATCGAATCACTAATGTTGGTACAAATTATTGTACTACAAATTAAGGTGCAATAAACTGGTAGAATAAAATACTTCCCTGAAATACTGCTGGAAAATAATATTGTGACATACTACTTTAAAGTACTACTGTGATGTAGTTCCATGATGTACTATGTGAAGTGACACCATGAAGTAATACTCTGAAGTAATACTGCAAAATAGTACCAGGAAGCAGTCTGATGACCTATGACTGAGATATAGTACCATGAAGTAGTACCATGAAGAAGTACCATGGCATAGTACCACAGAATTCTACACTGAAGTAGTACCGGGAAATAGTACCATGAAGTAAAGCAAAATATTGATTTGGTAGTCCCATGATTTATGATTACAAATTTTTTCTCTGCCACTTGGGTAAATTGTTGGGTAGATCATTTAAATACTCCTAGTTTCACTACCACATATGTAAAAAGTAAACAATAATACCTACTTTGTGAGTTTTGTTTGTTTGGAAATAATACAAATTACTACATCTTTTGACTAGTCAGTATTATTAATTGTGTTTGTAATATTAATTATTCCTGTATAGGCTTTCATATATAGTGGTGTATTGATTAGATATAATCTCATTAAGCTAGTTAACTGCTTGAAAATTCCAATTGGATCTCTTGGACTCCTTCTCCTAAGCTTCTAACTTGGGGCATTCATCTCTTAAAAATACAATAATAATTAATACTAAAGAAATCTACAGGAGTGATTTTGTTTTATGAATGTGTTGTGATGAAGACATAAATGTGTTGGCCATTACACACACACACACACACACACACACACACACATATATCCTATATAATAAAGAGGTAATATGCAAATTGACCTTCACGCCCTCACGTCGCAAGATGGCCGCCCCCACATTGTCACAAGAAGGCCACCCTCATGTCATCACAATATGGCCACCCCCATGTCATCACAATATGGCCACCCCTATGTCATCACAAGATGGCCAGCAGGGGAAGGCAGTTGGGGGCAACCAGCCTGCAGGGGAGGGAAGTTGGGGGAGACCAGGCCTGCAGTGGGGAGGGCAGTTGGAGGGGACCAAGCCTGCAGGGGAGGGCAGTTGGGGGAGACCGGGCCTGCAGGGGAGGGCAGGGGCAGGGGAGGGCAGTTGAGGGTGATTGGGCTGGCAGGGGAGCGGTTAGGAGGCTATCAGGCTGGCAGGCAGAGTGGTTAGGGGCAATCAGGCAGCCAGGCAGGTGAGTGGTTAAGAGCCAGCAGTCCCGGATTGTGAGAGGGATGTCCGACAGGGATCGGGCCTAAACCGGCAGTCAGACATCCCCTGAGGGATCACAGATTGGAGAGGGTACAGGCTGTGCTGAGGGACACCCCCCCCCCCAGTGCACAAATTTTGTAACCTCTAGGATCAGGCCTAAACCAGCAGTTGGACATCCCTCTCACAATCTGGAACTGCTGCCTCCCAACTGCTTGTCTGCCTGCCTGATTGCCCCTAACTGCTTCTGTCTGCCAGCCTGATCACTCCCTAACCACTCCCCTGCCAGCCTGATCAATGCCTAACTGCTCCCCTGCTAGCCCGATTGTCCCCAACTGCCCTCCCCTGTAGGCCTGGTCCCCCCCAACTGCCCTCCCCTACAGGCCTGGTCCCCCACAACTGCCCTCCCCTGCTGGCCCAGTCATCCCTAACTGCCCTCCCCTGCCAGCCTGGTCCCCCCTAACTGCCCTCCCCTGCAGGCCTGGTCACCCCCAACTGCCCTCCCCTGCTGGCCTGGTCACCCCTAACTGCCCTCCCCTGCTGGCCTGATTGCCCACAACTGCCCTCCCTGCTGGCTATCTTGTGCTGGCCATCTTGTGCTGGCCATCTTGTGACCACATGTGGTGGCCATCTTGTGTGAGGGTGTGATGGTCAATTTGCATATTACCTCTTAATTATATAGGATATGTGCTCAATGACACTTGCTCAGTCCCATGGAGGAATACTTTCTGATTATGCAGTATACCCACATTGCAAAGGGAAAAGGAAAAAAGAAAAGAATAGGAAAAAAGAAGGTCCTAAAATTTACCCCACAGTGTGGACACTGGCAATATGTGTCCAGAACCTCAGCGTTGATCCTGTCCCTGAAGCTGGCATTACACTTTCAGGAACAGGCTCTGAAGAAATGGTCAGATACACAGACTTAGGCACAAGGATATTCGCCACAGGACAACTTCTAAGTGAAAAATTAGAGACAACTTTGGTACCCAATGAAAATGAACCAATTATGCTTCTTCCTTATAACAGAATATTATCCAGCTATTAGAAACCATTTTTTCAAGAACTCGCAATAATACGAAAAATGTTCACAATATAATGTCAAGTTTAAGAGGACAAAATATAAAATTACATATGTATTATGCTACGGATTTTGTAACCCTTCACACGGGCACACACCATGAGTATATGCACACCCCTGTGTACATAAGCACACAGAATGACAAGTTGGAGGGCATGGCACAAAGTATTCATAGTGCTTGTGTCTTGGTGATAAGATTATGGGTGATGTTTCCATTTTTCCTTCAATGATGACAAATTTCTCAAATTTTCAAAACTGAGCTACTATTATAGACAGCAAAACAAATGCAATAAAAACAATAAGCTGCAGATGGTATCAACCATCATACTTAAAGGTGGAAGAAGTTGCTTTTGATAGCTGGGGCATCAGCCAAGAAGGGCAGGAGAGAGTGGTCACATCATTATTGTCATCATGCTTTTGGTATCATTACAGTGAAATCCAGATGTGCCACCTCCATGAGCCTCTCATCAGTGAGGGTCCACTTTTTGACTGTTGTTTGTTGGGAACTGGTTTCAGGCAGAAGACTGGACTTAGGTAAAAATGGACTTTGTCACATTATTCTTTGGTTTGGACAGTCAGGACATTGCTCCCACTGTGACCTGACCGTTTTTAAGCTTTGAGCATCCTTTGCTGAGTCACACCGGGAAGATGTGCAGGTGGGAAGCAGACATTCAGCAGCCATCAAAGTGCTGTTCCAATTTGCATCCATATTTCAGTCTTATTCCTGGTTTCTGACAAGTTCAATGCTAACAATTTTTAGCAATTTGTGTACTTTTTTTTCTCTTTCACACACACCATTACCAAGAATCCATTATCAGATAACTAAAGTTTTCATATTTTAAGGGATTAATACAGCAAATTAGAAATTTTCATTAAACTTTCTTACTGCTAAAATGTGCAGCTTGAATCTGTACAAAATGATTTTAATTAAGAAAGTAATGTATTTTTGCTGTGATAATAAGAACATATGGAAAGAGAGTTTTCCTGAGCCCAGCACCAGCACCAAGTTGAGTTATGTCATCAAGAACAAACAAAAATGGAGCCTATTTTAAATATGTGTATCCTTTTAGAAAGCCACTATTTTATTTATGTTAATAAAAATGCCCTTGTCATTAATAACTGTTATTAAGGGTTTTCTCCCACAGCTTTCAGAATAATAGTGCTTTTTCCTGTCTTCCCACAAAGTGGTTCATCTGATCCCACACACCTAATTGAACCTGAAGCATCCTACGTTCTGCAAGGTCATGTCAATGTAGTAGTTTTCTCCACCTCCTGGCTTGGTTGAAGGGAGAGTTTATAAGAGAAGTCATAATTCGCATGCCTTTTGCTGACCAATTGCAGTTTCCTCTCCTTGGAAACTCTAGTGTTAGGAAAGCAGTGTGAAGGCAGATTGTAGGTGCCAGGCTTTCCCTCTGACCTTTAAATCAAATTTAGAATTTCATAGGGTAGTGTGTCTTCAAGCAAAACCTGTCAGCTTAATAAAGTGGAAATTTTCTTCAATAAATCTGCAATAAAATTTCTACCATTCACCAAGAAAGGGAAGCTTTACTTATTGTTCTGTAGTTCAGAACAAGGGCTTAAGTTTCTTGGGTGAAGTTAAAACAGGGCTGTTAAATGTAAGGATCACACCGAATAATGAAAGAAAGAGGGTGAATGGCATAAATATGAGAGAAAAAGACACACAGAGGCAGAAAAATGATAGGGGGAAAAGAAGGCAGAATTATAAAGAGGTGAGATTATGACATAAAGTCAGGGGTAAAGAAGGAAGTACACACACAAAAACATTATTAATGTTTGTCTAGCTCTACCAAAGAGTAAAAACATTACCACTCATATGATCACCTGCTGGAGATCTGTGGCATCTGTGGAGCATGGTGAATTACAGGTTCCTCTGATCCCTGCTGAGTTTCTGTGTGTGTTTGTTACAGCACAAAATGACCTGATGACTTGTTCCATTTCCCAAACAAGTAAATGTCAAGCATCTGCTAAGTAAATTAAGGACTAGTTTGTCTCTAAAATCCTGGGGACTCCCACCAATAGAGGGCAGTATACTTTTGGGAGACAGGGAAAGCAGTAAGGGGGTTGGAGCACAGGTCTTCCCTGGTGCCAGAGTTTGGCTACTTCAGTTTCACCAAACCAATTCTCCCCTAAAACGTATTCCAGCAAAATGTTTCCTTCAAACTGAAGCATTCTTCCACTCTAAGAACAAATTTCTAGACCAAGTCATTGCCTAACAATAGAAGATGCAGGAAAACCATGTCCTGATACCTCCTCTCTTTTTCCTCTTCCACCCTTACTAATGATAACACAATTAACCCTTTACTGGACACCCCTGATGGCCTGAGTGCTATTCAAAGCACTGTACAACTTTACAATTATCATCCCATCTACCCTTCACCACAGGAGGTTCCATTTTACAGATGAAATTCAGTCCCCAAGACAGTTCATCATCAACTTGCCCAAACTCCCACAGTTATTAAGAGGCTTGACTTGGGCAAGTCAGATCTTCTTTGCCACCAATTTATAACACTTCGATCAACTGTCCCAGTATTCTCATTTTAAAATGTCTGTACTGGGTAGAGAAGGGAAATAAGAAAATAAGGAAATGAGCTAGAATATTTTAAATTATTCACCAAAAATAGTAAAGCAATGACATCAATGTCCCCTTAACTATTGATGAATAACCCATATAATCCTACCTTGCAAAAGCAAATAGCTTGAGGAAACTATGAGCTTTGGGGAAAGTGGAGAGACATGTATTTTGCTTAACATGAGACTTTAAATCAAATACATTTGAGGTTATGAAGAAAAAATAATTAAATAACGTGACAATGAAGGGTTTACAGTGCTGGCCAGTGGCAAGCGAAAGGCGACTACTTGATATATTCTGCTTGCATTTTCCTTGGTTATTTTCTCTCCATGGCTTTTATCTGCCAAGTAACCTCCTGCCTGGATATTTTTGCTTGTGCATCTGTCAAATGAAATTATTATTCTAAGTCCCTGTGTGTCCTATATGGGCAGAGAATAGCTCAAAATGAAAATCTTCATCTGAAAAAACATTTCTCAGATCTGTCTCCTCTCTCCATCTACTCTCGCCACCTTCCTAGCCAAACCTATCATCATCTCTCACTTTCTTTGTCTCTCAACTGGTCTTGGGGATCCCATTCTTATTCCTAGCAAATCTCACCTGCTCAACAAACTGCCACCAGGGGAAGCTTTTAAAAATACAATTATTAGACTCTCTCATTTGAAATCACCAATAGCTTTCTATTGCCATTTGAAAAAGAGCCAGATGCAGTAACATAATTCATGTGTTTCTGCCTAATCCCTTTGACCTCATCTCCTCCCACCTCAGTGGCCTCTTGGTCCCTTTCTTCCAAATCTTCCCATAGGCATTTGTCTCAGGCAGAGATTCCCTCACCATCCTTATCACTTTTACTAACTGCTAACAATTTTTCAAGGCTTTGATTCTCATACACGGGGCTTAAAAAGAAATCCCAATCTATATATATAAAAGCCTAAGCGACCATTCAACCATTCGACAGTTGGATTGTTTGACTGGTAGCTATGATGTGCACCGACCACCAGGGTGCAGACACTCAATGCACAGGCATGGAAACATGGAACAGACTGATGAATCTCAGAGAGAATGGGGGAGGGAGGAGGGCAGGAAGAGATTAACCAAAGATATTATATGCATACTAGAGGCTTGGTGCAAAGGTGGGTATAGTTAAATAAAATTTAGATTTAGATAATAAATCCTTGCAGGGATCAGGCCAAAACCAGCAGTCAGACATCCCCTGAGGGGTTCCAGATTGTGAGAGGGTGCAGGCCAGGCCAAAGGACCCCACCAGTGCACAAATCTGTGCACCAGGCCTCTAGTAAAGAAATATAATTTTAGGCTTTCTACAAGTAATCCAATATTTAACTTTTCATTGCACTTGGCAAAGAACACTTAGCCATTTTCATTTAACCAGCCTCACATCCTGGACCATCAACATATTTATGTAAATAGACCTCCATTTCTCCTATAAAGATGGCTCTAATCTTTCTTAAGTAATGCTTGTTGTGAGAGGACCTCAACCTTGGCTACCATCACTTGGAGAAGAGTATTCAAAACAAACAACAATCCAGGGCTTTCTCCCCAAAGATTCTGACCCACTTGGTCTAGGGCTATATTCAGATATTTGCTTGTTTGTATGAAGTTCCCAGGTGAATCTGTTGGGAAACCAGGATTGAGATCCAACCATCTATAAGGTCAAAGCCAAGAAGAAACTGAATAGTTACATTTTCTATCACAGATGGCATCGGGCTGAATTATTGAATGAGTAGTCAGCAAACATAGGGTATACATAGGTTGTCCCTAAAAAATTTATACATACTTTAACAACTTGTAACTCACTTAATTTTCACTCCTTTTCAGGTTTAACTGATTTGAAATAATGGGTAAAGCTATACTAAGCTTTGAACAAAGAAAATGTATCATAAAGTGTCACTAGACTATTTTTTATGGGGATACATAAATGATAAAGTTTATGGTACAAAACCAGCACAGTCGACAAATTGAGGGCACACAAATACCAAATGAAATAATTATTGATGTTTGCGATCCCATTGCTTGACGTTATCAGCAGTGCCTGGTATTCATTTCTGTAGATTCTTTTAAATTTTGAAAATGAACTGTATAGTAATAAACACTAAATTTAATCATTCAAAGTGCATATACATTTTGGGGACACCCTGTATATTATTTATAGGATGTATAGTCCTATAAAATGAACTTGAAAAATGAGGTGGTTCCATACAGACCAAATGGGATCATCAGAGAGCTGAGCACACACATTTGTAAACGCATAAACACTATCACTACAACACTATGGTCAGCAAGGCGGCTGAAAGAAAGAGTTCCACTTAAAAGGTAGCAGAGTGTGGGTGAGTCCAGCACTTGTGATAATAAAAGGCTTGCTTATGGCCCAGGAAGATGGTAGCAGGACCTCCATGTACTGCAGGGTCCCCTAAAAGGTTAGACATCCATTTCTCCGATAAAGATGGCTCTAATCTTTCTTAAGTAATGCTTGTTGTGAAAACGCTAATTTACATTATTATATTGAAAACCATGCTTTTGAAGACAAAAAAAATTAGAAAAAGTTTGGGGAAGGGAGTATTGGCACGATGTGAATGTTTTAGTTGATTCCAGTGTCTATGTAAATGCATGCCTTATGAATTTGGGTTAACACAATACATAAAGTTTTATACCTGTTCTAAAAATAAATTTAAATTACATCATGGCATCTTTCTATATTATCAGATATTTTTGAGAAACAGTTCTGTTGTTTTTGTAGCATCTATTATATAAATCTAAATTTTATTTAACTATACCTACCTTTGTTCACTTAAGTAACCTCAATTTTTCACTGTTATAAGAATAGATAGAATAGATAAATGTCCCTGTGTATCTGTGGAATTATTGTTACGTAGAATGACTGGGTCTGGGGAAACTACCACCTGCAATTCTATTGGCTGTAAACCTGGTGCTGTGTTCTTGTAGCTGCAAATCACAGATCCACTGGCCACGCCCCTCCACCTGTTTTGATTCATTGGATCTGAGGTGAGGACAGATCATATGCACTTTGGAGGAACCACCATAGGCAATTCTTATGTAAACAATTTAAAGCTTTTACTTGAGAAACTGGTATGGGACTTGTTAAAATTCTAGCACATGTTGGCAAACTGTCAGACAGATAACTTTTACTTCCTTAAGCAGTACCCGATTGTGCCCGTTATTTTAAAATTCCATGCTGATGTGATAAGCAATAAATGGTGTGTATTGCTCTTTAATTTAGAATGTCTTTGATTGCTGGAAAAGATGAAGGTGTTTATGTATTTTCTGGCCATTGTGTATATTCTCTTGTACATTTCTATTTCTTTTCATAACCTTTGCTCATTTTTTCATTGATTTCATTTTCTTTACTCATTTGTGTGAATTCTCTCTATATTAAATGACTACTTGGCTGAAAAATACACTTCTCGGGTCATTGTTCATCTTAATTTGATGTGTTTACTTCTTGTCCTTCTGTAATTCTGGATGTTTATGTGGATGGACCTGGATTTCTTTGGCTTTGCTTTTATTAAATCTTCCTTCCGGTTTTTCCATAGCATTGTTTTCAGGGTTTTTCTGTTGTTTTTATTGTTGTTTGTTTTGTTTTTACTTTAACTCATTAAACCATCTGAAATTTATTTTAGTATCCTCTATAATAAAAGCATAGTATGCAAATTGTCCCCTCAACCAGGAGTTCAACCAGGGGACAGCAGGCAGCCGGGGGAAAGGAGGGAAGCCCTGGCTGGTGGCAGGCAGCCGGGGGAAGGTAAGGAGTACCAGCTGGCTGCCACAAGCTGCTAGAGACCCTACCAATGCACAAACTCGTGCACTGGGTCTCTAGTATGATATAAGGACACACACTTAATGTTTTTGCTAATCAACTATCCTTTTTATTATTTCCTGCTATTATATAGTGCAACACTTCTCTAACCAACATATCTTGTCACTTTCTCATTTGAGATGAGCTTGGGAGGAACCATGTAATACTCAGATGTAACGATACTAATTCTCCTATCATGCTTTTCCTGATCAGCACCAGTTGGAGAGAGAGCTTGACCCGAGTCAGTGTCATGTCTCTTTAAGATGCATTGAAACACATTTTTAATCAAAAAAGAACAATGAATTTTCTTAGGAAAAAAACATCTTCTTCCCAACTACGTTTTTAGAGGTCGCCACTTAGAACTCATTTGCATAATCTTCAAATACTGACAGAATGTCACATGCTTATGCTGCAACTGCTGTCAGATTGTGTTGAGACTGTGGTTCGTACAAAGGGGCTTACCCTGTCTACAGGCTAGAAACACGGTGTATACCAACCATGTGTCAGGGAAATATGTACCAGTAGCCGCTGCATTCCCCTTCCCAACGTTTTCATTTAACCTGAAGGCCATCCCACCGGCAAAACTGGACCCTGTCTGAAGTAGACTCCCCCTACCCCCAAAAAAGAAAAGAAAAAAAGCAGGACATAAAAGATCCAACAAAAATCAAGTCCGGAAAACCTCGACTTTTGATTGCAAGAACTGAGCATTCAAAAAGTTTCTTTTTTTCTCTTTCTTTTTAAAACATTTCAAAGGTTTAGTTGTATTTCAAAGGATTTATAACAGATAATAGAATTCCCACCCCCCATTCAGGGGGGAAATGACAAGGCTTTCTGGGCTGTGAAGAGGTGAAACTTGAGAGAGAGAGAGAGAGAGAGAGAGAGAGAGAGAGAGAGAGAGAGAGAGAGAGAGAGGAAAAGAGAACTTCAAGGCAGATGTGGGGCTCCCACCTCTTGTTCATGTCCCATTGCCTAACCAGGTCCCTGCCTTGGCTGGAAAGTGCAGAAATCAGAGAAGTTACACAACATAGGGGAGTGGCCTGCTCCCATGGTGGGCCCGAGGAGCCTGCGACCCATCCCCCTTCGTGAGCCCCCTGCTCTCTCCCATGCATCAGTACACAGCGGGCAGAGCTTCCAGGGTCAGGTGAGAAGCCAAAAGCACACAGCTGAGCGTGGTCTCACCCCACCCTGAGGTCAGGGCTTGGCACACTTTTTCTACAAAGCCTCAAACAGCAAACAGTTCAGATTTCACAGGCTCTGCGGTCCCTGTGGCCCCTCAACTCTGCCCTTGAGGCAGGAAAACAGCCAGACAACGTGTACACGGCTGTGTCCCAGCAACACTTGATTTATGGGCACAGGCATCTGACTTTCATGTCATTTGTGCACCATAAATAGTCTTCTTCTTTTGATTTGTTTTCAACCATTTAAAAATGGAAACATCATTCTTAACTCACAGGCCAGACACAAACTACGGGTTCCCACTGGGCACTGTGGGCCCCAGCGTGGCAGAGCAGAGCTGTGAAACCTCCCAAGACCCAGGGTTGGGAGGGGACTGGGGGAGGGAATGAGGAAGCAAGAAGATAGCTTTTAGCTGTGACAAGTGGGCACTTGCAGAGGGTACAGTGCTGACAACTCCACCAGGAAATCGTGAAAGCACTTTAGACGTCAGCGGTGACCAGGGATGACAGCCACAACTTGAAAGCTTGGTGGGGTAGAGAGCCTAGACAAGGACACGTGCCCGGCCCTCAGAGGCCTGTCCCCTCCCACACAGCCCAGACCTCAGATCAACCCAGAGGGAAGGGAAGGGTGCTTGGTATGCTGACAGTGACTGTGTTTTACACCAGAAGAGACCGAGTTGCTTTAATTTAGAAAGTTTAAGTTTCCTGCTATCAAAAGAAATAAGGACTCAATCGTTGAATAGGTATGAATAGGAATGATTAGGTGTGACTAGGTGTGATTAGGTATGAATAGGTATGAAGAAATAAAGCTACATGTGTCAACACCTATATCCCATAATATGGGAATGTTCCTAACTACTGTGGGTCTAGCCAGTCTGATGCATAAGGTTGCTTTTCTAGTTTCAGGCAAAAACAATTTTTAAAAATCACACTTAAGAGAAGACAGGAAAAATATTGTTCCCTGATTTGAAAAGACCCCTTGGGTCTATTTCACTGATTTGTTTTTTTGTCCCTTGATTTTCACATATCTTCTTGGTTCACAATCACACTGTGTGAATTGCTATAACTCTATAAACGCTTAGATAACTGGTAACAAAGTCTCACTTAATTATACTTGTTTTTTTAAAAAACAACCTCATCAAGCTTCGGCTTCATTTATTCTTTCAAATGAGCATCTGAGTCTTCTTTGTCAGCGACAGGGGAAATGAATGCCTCTGGGAGTTTGCTTTAAATTATTTTAAAGCTACAAATTAATTTGGGAAGGCTTCGCATCTTCAGAATAATAAAATTTACCATACAAAAATATGGTTGCTATATTGTAGTTAAGTATTTATGTCTCCATAAAGTCTTCCATTTGCTTTATTTTAAAAGTGCACATATTTTAGAGTTGGGGGGAGGGTATTGCTAATGCAAATTTTATTATATATTACTGTTCTGTATAAAGGTATTGATTTGTGTATAATTACTTTATATATAATCCTTTTTGCTAAATGCTCCTAATTTTTCTAGTAGATTTTCAGCTAATTCTTTGAAGTTCTCCAGTTACACAAGCTTTCTGTCTGCAAACAATAATAACTTATCTAATTTTTGTAGTTATATTAAGAATTAAAAGTATATATGTCACTAAAAAGAATGCAAATGATCCTTAAAGATATGGGGAATAAAAAGTCAAGTTTGCTATGATAATGAGGGATAATGAGCTCATATGTTATGCTACCATCCACTATGCTATATAATAAAAACCTAATATGCAAATTGACTGATGGAGGAATGAACTGCAAAACGACCAGTTGCTATGACATGCACTGACCACCAGGGGGCAGACGCTTAACACAGGAGCTGTCCCTGGTTAGGGGTAGCTCCTGCATTGAGCATCTGCCTCCTGAGAGGGAGGCAACCTGCAGCAGCGGAGGCGGCAATCAGGGGCCGGGGCCAACCAGCTAGCAGCAAAAGGCTGCCAGCCAAGGTGGGTGCCAGTGGGGGCCCCCCCCCAATCACCCCATTTGCTGGTCGCCCCACAGATGGCCCTAATTGCTGGCCAGGCCTAGGGTCCCTACCCATGCATGAATTTCGTGCATTGGGCCTCTAGTATATATATAAAATACAGATATGCCTACACAACCACTGTAGGAAAATACCCCTTCGGCAGGAGGTGAGGGAAAGAAACACACTAGCTTCTCCCTTCAGCCCCTCCAGTTTTCCCTGGTACCTTACATTGACCAATCTAGCCAGAAACCAGTGTTCAAGGGATCCTAAAAAGCAGTTTTGAAGAGAAGCTGGGAGGAAATAGATCTGAGAGCAACAGGTGATGCTACACGGTGGCCATGACAACAGTACCAGCTCCTACCTCTATTGAGAACCCCATCTTTGGTTTCCGAATCCCTCTTTAGGGATTCCCCTCACCTTTTCTTTCTTTCTTTCTTTCTTTCTTTCTTTCTTTCTTTCTTTCTTTCTTTCTTTCTTTCTTTCTTTTGTAAGTTCAGCACTAGATTAATGAAATGTTCACTGTAGTATATCTACCTACCTTTTAAACTTATTTCATAAGGGAAGTTTTTAAATATCTCCTCTGCACTATTGTTAGACACTGAAATAATATTTCTTTTTTCCTACTATGGGTAAAAGTTTTGCTAACACCTTAGTGAGAAGCAGTTGATAGTTTATAACAAAACAGTACTGTTGTCATTCATTTATTCAACCAAGGCATTTTTCTAAGTTCTATTGAAATAAGAGGCCTAGCTGGTTTGGCTCAGTAGATAGAGCATCAGCCTGCATGGGGACTGAAGGATCCTGGGTTCAATTCTGGTCAAGGGTACATGCCCAGGTTGTGGGCTTGATCCCCAGTGTGGGGGCATGCAGGAGGCAGCGGATCAATGATTCTCTCTCATCATTGATGTTTCTATCTCTCCCTCTCCCTTCCTCTCTGAAATCAATAAAAATATTTTTTTTGAAAAGAAAGAAATAAGAACCAGTCCCTGACCTCTATCTGTATGATTTGGGTAAAAATTCATATATATATATATATATATATATATATATATATCCTATCTAATAAAAGGGTAATGTGCAAATTAACCACCACTCCATCACAAAGATGGCCAGGGTGTTGGACGCTGGTGGCATCGCCCCGGCCATGAGCCCCAGCATCCCGCGCACCCTGGCCCATGGAGGGAGGGAGGGCAGGCGGGCGGGCCTCTGGCCAGAGGCCGACTGGTGCGCAGGACACTGGCATTGTTGCAGACCAGGCTGAGGGACCCCCCTGAATTTCATGCACTGGGTCTCTAATACATATATATATATATATATATATATATATATATATATCCACAATATACATCATGTATCTTTAGAATTGATGATCTCCTTACTTAGATACTACTAGATATGCAATATTAATTAACATTTGGCATTCCAGTTGTTACAAGTTGAAATTAATGTGAGTCTGTATGTGTCTATATATGTGTGCATATGCTTACATGAGTAACTTTGTAGTAAATAGTATAGAACACATTCCTTATAGAAACACATCCTCTTTATCTTCTCAACACATCTTGTTACCCCTTTATAAAGTCCTAAGTTTTCAAAATAAATTAAGTATTAAGGGATTGTAAATCAAGTTCAAGAATCTAAAGTTGGTCTATCAAGCGTCTGCTCTTACAAGATGAAAACAGTTGTGCATTTGAGTGTACCATGCTGTGAAAATAAAATCTGCAACAACCACACCAACACACAGCAAGATGAGATTCATTAGTATTTTCTAGGACTTCTTCCTGTTGGCTTTCTTCTTGCTTTTCTAGAATGGGTAACATTTCAAACTCCAAATGATAAAGACAGGACCAAGGTGATTACTCCAGGCCCTAGAGAATTCTAGGTTAAAAAAAAAAAAAAAGTCATAGATGTTTCACCCCTGTACCTGTTGTTTCTGGTTTGTTTTTCCCTCTTTAACTAATCTCTGGAGAAAGGAAAAATGATCAGATCAGAGGCTTGGTAGAGAGAGAAAAGTCAAACCTAAAAAGACCAAGATAATTAACAATTGTGATTAAGTCCAAATGTAGAACCTTATTTCAAGTCATTTTTAGCTTTGGCCATTACAGTAAATGCGTTGTTGATGTTGAAATAGTTTTCAGACCGTTAGCTAAGATGTACTAGAACTAAAGTCAAAGGAAATTCATTGACCCTCTCTTCATTAAAAGAATAGGGACATGTTAACTTTAGGCTTTAATCAAGACCCATTATATTTATTTTAAGGTCAATTTATTTCCTAACCAAGACACATACACACAAATAAACTCCCATTTTTTCTCATTCTTGTGAACTTGCATTGTACTAAACTTTTGTCAGTGGGAGTATGTGACCTACTTTGAAATTCAATTCTATACTTTTTATTCTCTTATAAGGTCTGTAGTTTTTTGGTTTACTTCATGTGAAATGCAATAAACTCACCCTTCAACTGTAAAACACAGGTGAAAATACACACAAAGCATTTTTAGATATAATACAATAATCAAGTTAAAAGTGAAATTATTTTATGGCAATTTTTGCATGAAGTCTTGACAAGTACTCAATAGTCCAGATGTAATTGTATTTTCAAAATCTTCCTAACATACTAACCAAAATGTGAAATATTTGGTTATTTCATAGAGATATTATTATAGTATAATTATTTGTTCTTCTGTTATTTTCCAGGAATGGGGAAGAGAGGGCAATAAGTAAAGTTTATTTTATGCAGGATACTATCAAACAAACAAGCAAACAAACCAGACTAACATGTTCCCTGAGTAAAAAGATGTAATTTCCCACTGGCCCTATATTTTAATAGGAAATAAACTGACATTTTCTCCTATCAGCTAATGAAACATTTGAGCACTATTGGAGAATGAAAAATAGACTATTACCAGCTTTATCTGGATGCAAAGAATACTGAGTCATCTCTTAGAGTTAGAAATTCCTTATTTGGGATACTTATTCCTAATGCTCAGAGGTGGGGAGTTGGGAAAACTGCAAGTTACTGTTGTCAGGGGGAAAAAAATTTCCCTCAACCTTCTAGGTTCTTCTGGCTGATCTAATAATTATATCAACATAAGGCAGATTAACAGGAGAAAATCAAATTTAATTACATACATACAAGAGCCTACGTAGACATGAGAGGATCTAAGACAGTAAGTGAGGCTTATAGGTCTTCCTGAGCTAAGGAGAAGGGGGTGGGCATCTGGGGACTGAAAGGGAAGGAAGACAACTCACAGGAAGATGGGAACAGCAGATGTTTGGTAAACACATGTTTGTCATGCCACACAGAGACCATGGGACACAGAGAGGACTTTGATCTCCAGGCCCTTGCTGCCCACATGCCCAAGCAACATTCCTTGTAGTTATCTCTGAAAACAGCTTTCTTCCTCCTATAGGCCCACTAAATTCTTTTAGGCAGTACATGAAAAAGTAGAAAGAAAAACTTCCTGAGTCTTCTGTTTCTTAGAAATAATCAGCCTAAAATAACCCTCATGACTAAGAGACATAATTTGGGGTGGCAAATTTTGCTTCCCTACAATTGTGTTAAAGGTATAATTATTGTTATTATTAATTTTACTTTTATAGATGTAAAGACAAATGCCAGAGGCATTGGAAAATCCTGTCTCAGCTCAAGGTAATCATTTATATTATCACTAGAATATTTTTATCAAATTCTTGGTGCACAGAAAAGATAGAAGGCTTAAAACTTGGAAACTCTGAGATGAAGCAGAAGAAAATGGACTCCAAGGAATAGACAGTTGTCTTTCTGGATGGTATCCTGCCTCCTGAGTTAGATAATATAATGTGATAAAGAATTTACCAGCCATGCTAAATAAATTATGAGATATAATATAATAGATTGCAAACCAGTCATTAAAAATCATCATATAGAGAGTAAAACATAATGTTTGAGGTCATGGACAGTGGCATAGATAAACCAGGGTTCAAATCCCCAACCTACCATTTATTAGCTCTGTTATTTTGCCTCTCCAGAAATAATCATCTCAGAGAGTTATAGAAATTACATAAGATAATGCACTTAAAATGCTTGTCATAGAGCCTGATAGTTTCTTAAAAAAAAAAATAGTAATGGATGTTTGTTCTTACCATAATAATTTTTAGTTGGAAATATATGTCATATTGCTGATTTTTTAAAGTCAGTCTGCAGAACACATATAAACTATGACCTCATTTACATGAGACCATGCATGTTTCTGTACATGACTTTGTGAACGCAAGCCTGGAAGGATGTTCTAAAAATGAAGGCAAATGTTATTTCCCTGTCATGCTATTTCTAGTGTTTATCATTCTCTGCTTTGTACTTGTTTCTATATGTCATCTTAAAGAAACTGTTCGGTTGTATGTAAAATCAATATTCACCAGACAAGATTTCAACATTTATCCCAATATTGAGTACATGAAGCTGGAGAAAGAAATGAGGAAGAAAAGACCTGCAGGAGAAATTTATCTTTGGAGACCCCTTCCAAAGATAACATGCAAAGGAATGGTTTCCCTGCTCATCGCCACACGAAGGCATGGTCTTACTAGACCTCTGCGCAACTGTCCTTTGAAGAGTGTCTGTGAGACCTCCTACTAAAGAGGAACTTATTACCCATTTCCAATGACCTCTGGGAGCACCTCTGCTACTAGATAGCTGGAGAAATTTAAACAAAAAAGGGAGGGAAATCCAGCTCCTCTTTGGATTCTTTTCAAACTGCACCCTATCACTAACCAACTTACACAGGAAATCCCCAAAGGGTTACATGCAATGTAATTTGATGACGTAGGAAAACTCCAGTTCCTCCACCAAGAGCCATGGTGAATCTTCAGTAGCATTGCACCTGTGTACATGAAGGCTGTTATAATCCATGTGGTGATGCAGCACCCCTAGCCAGTCTGTTTCTGCTTTGAACTTCACCCAGAAGTTTCTTAGGAGAGATCCAGGAAGGCTTTTAGGAAAAGATTGACCAAGGACAGGCATTTCCTGGTCTGTGACAGCCAGGGAAGTGACCACTATTCCATGGTTCAAAGTCCCTTTACTGTGTCAATGATCTTCTATGAGAAAAGGAAGTTGACGGGTCAATGGGAGGGGCAGGACCATCCCTAGTTGACCCATATTACATAGCTTCCATGCACCGAGATCCCAGCATGGAAGACAAAAGAAAGACAGAAGTGCCGGCTTTTCCTAAAACCAGGCATTCACCTGTACAAATATGGAGAGTGCCTGTGGGAGACCCCACAAAACCTGAAGACAAGTTTCAGAGGCTCAATGGCAAGAACTGTGCTGTCCAATACCATAGCCATAAGAAATATCTAAGATAAAATTAAAAATTCAGTTCTTCTGTTGTACTAACCACATTCCAGATGTTCAGTCTGCTCAGGGGTAATGGTTTCTGTATTGGACGCTGTGAGACTAGAACATTCCCAGCGCTGTAGAAAGTTCTACTGCGCAGCCCTGGGTGAGACGTGCAGTCTACTCTTCGATTTTTAAATTATGTACTAGGTGCATGTATTAATTATTCAAAAATTAAAATCATTGTACATTTAAATGTAGCAGTTGATTGTTTATGCAATGTGTACTGGAAGGTTCAGAAGGACTTTTCCATTTCTCATTAGCGGCTACTAGGATTACACACTCATCTTTAAATGGACAAATTCAGAAATCCCAATACAGGTTGTTCTCTCTAGAGCAAATATAACAATTAAAAAGCAATTTAAGGTAAGTTTCATAAAGTGCAGAGCCCTGGTTTTGTTTCAAAGGCTAATAATAAATTGCTCTTTTAAAATTGATTTTCACTCCCAGGTCCGGGAATCCTATCCCAGATGGAGGATAATGAGACAAGTGTCAGATGGTCTGCACTGACCCTCTCAGTCCAACTGTGCACAGCAGGGCTGCAGCCGCAGCGCTCAGCCACGTGCCGCCGCCTCGCTCCCTCCCCAGGGTCTGTATTAAGCAGAAAAGCAGAATTTGTGAGTAATGGCATTTGAAGTTTTGGTTTTGTCAGCATGTACAGGTGCCCAAAATAGGCAGCTTGTGAAATTGTCTTCTGTTTATTTTGGGGGAGGAATGACATACTGATCCGCCTCCACCCCTCTGCCAGCCACCTCTCATCCCACCTCCTCCATCCCCCTTCCCCTGACTCTGCTCCTCTGACTTGCCATGTGCAATGGCTGTTCTCTGCCAGGAGGCCAACTGGGAGGCTGGGCGGTTGTGAGGCTCTGGCTTTCATCCTCGGTGAGATGAGGAGTCATGGAAGAGTTTTCAAACAGGGAGATGACAAGACAACTTATACTGTGCGAGGCTCACGCTGGTGGCTGCTGAGAACAGAGCGTAGGGGCAAACCAGAAGCAGGGACACCAGTGGAAGGCTGTCTGATGCCCACTCCATGTGAGAGATGATGATGGCTGGGACCAGGGCAGTGAGAAGTGGCAGGTCTCCAGGTGTGTTTTACAAAGGTCATGCCGGTTGGGAGGTTCAGAAGAAGTTGTTGAGGGGCAGAATGAAGGAGCAGTGAGACCATTGGGAGATTACTGCAATAATTTAGGCAAGAAATCACAGTGGCAGGCCCTGGCCAGACAGCTCAGTTGGTTAGAGCATCCTCCAGATACACCAAGGTTGCGGGTTTGATCCCTGGTTGGGGCACATTCAAGAATCAACCAATGAATGCATAAATAAGTGGAACAAATCAACGTGTCTCTCTATGTCTCTCTCTCTCCCTTCCTCTCTCTCTAAAAAAAGAAAAATCAATAGAAGAAATTACAGTGGCTTGGACTTCCATCCAGGAGGGGGTGGTTGACGCTGGAGTCTGTTTCAAGGTAGGAATGACAGAATTTTCTGAAATCTGATAAGAATGGAAGTTATCTAAGGAGACCTACCACCCACGGGGCTGCCTCTCCCTTTCTCGCTCTCTCTAATCCTAAACCCCAAGCAGCCTAAATATTCTCCCTGAGAGACTCACTTTCAGGATCCACTTGAACTATTTACTGGATTATTTATAACCAGAAAAGGAAAGGCTTGGATAATTAAAACAAGTCAGGTCCTCTAGTGATAACTATTCTGTTCTTTCAACCTCCTCTGCCCATCAACTCTTTCATCAGAACTACCTAAGAATAAAGTTCCCAGAGGCTGGGGGAAGTGCGGGGGAGGCGGTCAGCAACTACAACAGAGAGACCCCAAGGTGCACAAGTTATCTAGACCAGCCTCCCAAGTGTGGGCTCCTGGATGCCCAAGAGATCATTGATTTGTGTGAACTACTTTTAAGAGTTCAAAAATCCTTCAGAAACTCTGCATTGGTGGTGATATATTAACTGTCCGGTTTTGGTGAATTTATAGTCACTCTTTGTGGTCCAAATTATAGTAATTAGTAAGCAAGAAATAAAAATGGGAAAATCAGTTACTACTTAAGAAGTGCAATTTGTTTGAAAATTACCTTTAACACAATGGGGATTATAAGGAAAATAATACAGAGGGTGTCTAGAGAAAACTTTGGGAGGTATGGAGTTAGTTCTCTTGGACCCAGGTGATTAGCTCCACCCCCTCCACAGCTTCTTTCAGATGGTGAGTTCCCACAACTCATCTCCACCCACCGATCCAGTGTAGTGGACAACTGTGATTTGACAGACTGGCATGCGGGCTCTCATACTCTGATTAAGACTTCCTAATGGTCCTTGCAGAACCACTTGACTCCAACCCTCAGGGCACAGGGTTCAGGTGACCCAATTGGCCTAGGACTTTTGCTGGAAGGACCACGGATAGAAACATCTTCCCTCTTCAGGTTTCTTGAAAAATTAGGATGCAGGCCTGGAGCTGTTCGTACTGTCCTGCCATCATGAGGGAGATCCTGCGTGGAAATGGAGCCAACAGAGAGGCCCACAGAAAAGAAAGAGAAGAAAGCCTGCGCCCGGAGCTTTTGGCCGCCAACAATTTGCAAGAGGACTGATTAGTACCAAGAATTACACGACCAGGTCCAGTCCTGTTTCTTTAACTAACTTGCTTGGTATAGAGTAAGCCACTTAAAACCTTGGCAGTCGCATAAAAACTAATTTATTACCAAGGCTGTTGAGAAAAATAACTAAGAAAGGTCACTGAGAGTAATTCAAAATGTATAGAGCTACTACTAGTATGCAAAAACAAAAGTGCAAACTGAAATCGTTATTGTCTGCTTTTCCCACGCCCACTGTCTAATAGGAAAGTAGTAACATCACTGACTGATCCATGCCAGCAGGCAACGTCCATAGATAATTGAGACTTGTGGGCCATGAATAATTATTTTGCTATGAAACCTATCAAATAGCTATGTGTTTTTCAATTAATTGATTTTATTGGGGTGACATTGGTTCACAAAACCATACGGGTTTCAAGTGTACAACTCAATCAAACATCGTCTGCGAACCGCATCATGTGCCGATCCCCCTAAGCAGTCTCTCTCCATCCCCATTTATCCCCACTTTGCCCACCTCCACCCACCTGCACCCCCCTTCCCTCTGGCTATCACCACACGCTGTCTGTGTCTATGTTTATGTATATATGATTTGGGGCTAACCTCGTCACCTTCTTTCACCCAGTACCCCAATCCCCTCCCCTTGACAGCTGTCAGTCTGTACCCTGTATCCATGCCTCTGTATTTTGCTTGTCAGTTTATTTTGTTCATTAGATTCCACATATAAGTGAGATCATATGGTATTTGTCTTTCTTTGACTGACTTATTTTACTTAGCATTGTGCATATACCTTTGCAAATGAATAATAAAGATATTTATGATTCTACTTTTGAACATAAAAAGTCTTGGTTGCATAAATTGCACTAATATTTCTAAGCCCATCTGGCCTCTGCTGCCTCACCGTCCGAACATGCTGGAGGTGTTCCTGTGTCCCAGAGCGAAGGTGTCAGTGCGATGCATGCACACGGGCTTTCTGAAGCTTCGTATTCCTCAGGTGCAGTTTGCTGACACAGTGTGAACAGGCAGAGATCCCAAGACAGCAAGAGGGGCCTTGCTGAGCTCCGTGGGACTTCGTTCCTCAAAGGCTGCAACCCAGGCCCAGGGTGCCTCACAGTGTACACTGAGTTCAAACCAATATGGAAAGTGATGTAACTCAAACGATCTAGAGGAAGACAACATACAAATAAAAGTAGGTATGACTATTCCCTCCATTTGTAAACATCACACCAAGCCCAAGATTCCAACGAGGTTGTGTGTGTCTCCAAAGTCCATGCATAACCAAAGTCTGAGACCTAACATTGGAAATAATTCTGTCCAGAATTACCTATCTTCCCCGTTCTCATTCACTCATACCTGTGACACTGTTCTTTAGACACATGACTTATCTGCTTCCTCACCGCCCCCCACCACAAGCCTGGAGCCAGTGGTCTCGGTGAACTACTTGCAATGAATGTACCACTCCATAGGTCCTCAGGACCTTGAACCCCTGCCAATCCTCCTGAGACCAGTGCCCAGCCATGAGTAGCCCTCATCATGTACTTTCTTGATCCTATTTCTAAGCTACCAAATATGGCCAAAGAGCATGATAAAACTGAGCTGAATAGGTCCCCTGCAAATCATTTTTTCTCAGCAATACTGACACATGGCAAAAGAGAAAGTGAAGTGGTTTTAACCTTATTATGAGCAACCTGGGTGATAATTAGAGTGACCAGCCATCCTCCACACTAGGACTCTCTTGGGGAACAAGTGATATGCTTACTGCCATTCTCACACACTCCACCATAGAGCGCAGAGATTGACAGCAAGGATTCTAGAGTCTGGCTGATCCCAGATTAGATTCCAGCAATGCCCCAGTATAAGTATGTGAACTTGACCATTTGCTTAATCACTCTAAGACTTAATTTCCTCAACCTTAAATTATGGATAATAACAATACCTCGCCTTAGTATCACAGTAAGGATTTTAAGAATTAAAGAATATTTTATCATCCTACATAATAAAAGCCTAATATGCAAATTGTCCCCTTGGGCAGGTGGTCGACTGGGAGTTTGACTGGGAGACCAGGAGTTCCACCAGGAGACCAGGAGTTCGACCACTCACTATGACGTGCTCTGACCACCAGGGCGTGGCACAGAACATGGCAGGCATTGGCTACGCAGTGCTGGCAGCAGGTGGCAGTGGAGGCGCTGCAGGCTGCATGGGCCCTGACAAGAGCGGGACCATGGCAGGATGGTAGAGAAGGTGAGTGGGCAGCACCAGGCCAAGGCTGGTGCGAGCAGATGGCCCACAGATGGCGACCAGCAGCAGCAGCAGGGGGGTTGGCGGCGGGGGGTGAGGGGGGCGGAGGGGGCCGCCACCCAGCTCCCAGGCACTGAGGGAGAAAGGGCAAATAGCGATATTAAAATATTTCTTCTAATTATTTTCCTTTCAATGTGCACGAATCTGTGCACGGGGCCACTAGTCTTATATAACTGGTCTCCCTACCATTGCTCATGACATACTAGTACACAGAGTACTTCCTGGTCTTATATATAAAGTGGCTCCATTACAACCAATCCTTGCATTTCTCTGGAGGACAACTGCCCTTGTCCTCGTCTTATCTCCCAGAGTCCCATGAAAGTGGTCCCTCACCCATGCTACATGGTCTATAATAAACATACAACCATCTCTAACATGCTTCTAAATTCCATGTGAATCCATCCAGTCATCATTACATGATGGAGTAACAGCCACAGAGAAGAGAAACTTTATATTAATTAAATAACTTATGTAGAGCAGCTAACACAACTCCCAGCATATAGCAAGTGCTTAATAAAATGGTCATTTATCGAAGCGTTACTCAGATCACCTAACTTAAATAAAGAATGCACAAACCTATGGAATACACAAAGCTAAGAACTCTAACTAAATATGTCGCTAAGATCTGGAAATACTGGCCAAGCTAAAAGATAATGTTTATTAGAAATAAATGTAGATCCCTTGCAGAGCGTTCAAAAATCACTGTGGCAGCCTAAAATCCAGAGATCCAGTTTAGCAATTATTCATAAGAAAAAAACGTCAGCCTCCCTATGAACCATGGTAAGACAGGGAACACGGCTGAAAATAAAGATAAATCAGTCAATGGCTGCATTCCCCTGCAGCTGTAGATTTCACCATTGTAAACGTAGTGGGCCATCAACCATCAAAGCATATGAAATTGTATTCACTGTGTACAATCTAACTTTACTACCATTGGAGGTTCATTCATGCAACTACAAAAAAATAATCTATGATATAGGAACAATCTTAGTGGGTCATCTGGCATGGTAAGGTGTAGTTTGTTGAAAGCAGAAAAGCAAAAGATACACCTACACAATGGAATACTACGCTGTGGTAAAAACAACAACAACAAGGAATTCTTACCATTTGCAACAGCATGGATGGAACTGGAGAACATTATGCTAAGCGAAATAAGCCAGTCGGAGAAAGATAAATACCACATGATCTCACTCATTTATGGAAAATAATGAACAACATAAACTGATGAACAAAAACAGATCCAGAGACAGAGAAGCATCTTTCAGATCGTCAAACCTCAGAGGGAAGTTAGGGGAGGGTGGGGGTAAGGGGGAGAGATCAACCAAAGGACTTGTATGCATCCACATAAGCCTAACCAATGGACACAGACAACAGGGGGGTGAGGGCATGAGTCGGGGGGTGGGGAACAATGGGGAGATAAGGACACATATGTAATACCTTAATCAATAAAATAAAATAAAATACAAATAAAATCAACACACACACAAAACACACACCACACACACACAACACACACACACACACACACACACACACACACACACACGGAAATACAAGGAGCACTCTGCTTCCTGATTAGGTAAAAGAGTGTTTCGAGCAGCAACAATTCCTATTCAACCTGAGAAAAGGGAATAGGCCCCCTGCAAATCATTCTATGTGCAACACCCACATAGGGTCTCAGAAGTGGATTTACCCTGCTCAACATTATCATAAATAACCGGGGTGGTAGATAACTGTCACCATATAATTTACCATCTGAGCAGGATGCTTTCTTCTGAGACAAATGATAAATGTCAGGGGACACCAGGACTGTCTGAGCAGACAAGTCATGTAATAATAGTAGGTATTAATTTAATCCCTTTGGATGGGTCATTATAACGTCTACCCTTCAAGTGTAAGGCTTAGAAATACCACCAATGGGCAGACACCACAGTGAAAATTGTCACCGGCAAGCATTCCGAATGGATGCTAAAATTTGTAGGCAACAGGATAGGCAAACCCATAGAAACCGCAAGTAGATTAGTGGTTGCCGGGATCTGTGGGGAAGGAGTCAGAGAGAGTGACTGCCAATGGGGTACAGGTTTCTTTTTGGGGTGATAAAAACATTCTAGAGTTAGATAGCAATGATGATGACACAGCTTTGTGAATATAATAACAACATTGAGCTGTACATGTTAAAGGGTGAATTTTATGGCATGTGGATTTACATCTCAATTTTAAAAATAATAATAAAAAGTAGGGGACAAAAGAATGCTGAGGAGCAGAATATTACATGGTCTCAAAGCACACTGTCACAGATTATTGTGACAGGCAACATCTATAATACCCTCAACAATAAAGGTAAATAAATTTTAAAAATATACCATCACATCGGGCATTAGTATTTCAACAAATGAAGTTGGAGGTGGAGGGACAGGAACATGCAGACCGTAGCAGTTTCTCTCCTATTCTTCCCTTCCTCATGGCCCTCCCGTATCCTTTCAGTCTGCCTCCACGTGGATGAGACAGACATTTCCATCTCTAAGACTGGAGCCTGATTACATGTTTCCTGGGACCATCCGCTGACACCAAGCATTGTGGCCAAGACT
This sequence comes from Eptesicus fuscus, assembly GCF_027574615.1. NCBI lineage: Eukaryota > Metazoa > Chordata > Mammalia > Chiroptera > Vespertilionidae > Eptesicus > Eptesicus fuscus. The sequence goes on along the minus strand of NC_072484.1, from coordinate 6,170,797 downwards.
GAGGCACTGTGTCCTTTTCATCTCCTTGCCAACTTCATCTAGAGAGACCACCATTGTCTCTTTCAAGTGACTTTGGCTCTGCGGGTGCTGAGTACATTACCCTATTCCCTGCCAGCTCGCCAGAGGGCCGGCGCCTCCCTCCCACCAACCATGCCTTTGCCAGCAAAATCTCCAAGCTGGGAAACGCACACACATCAAAGGATCCTCTAGGAGTTCAGAAGCCAGAAAGAATGGAGGCTCGATTGGAATTCGAGTCAAGACCACCTGCTCTATGCGAAGCCTTTGTGAGTGGCAACTGGCACACATTGGGGGTCCCTCCAAGTGACACAGTCACCAAGAGGCACGGAAGGCACTTGTGTGGCTCTCTCTTCACAGCAACCAGAAGGAGGGAACCTACTGCACTTACCCGTACCCCAGAGGGCTTGCCCCTCATCCTACCTTTCCCTGAGGGTTTCCTCTGCAAGGACCTCTTGCTGCCTTCTCTCCAAGGAGCACACAGGCAATTAACAAACGTGAAATGAAAAATGAACTCTTCAAAGCCTCACCCTCAAAAGATGCAACTGCTTATTGGCAGAAGCTGGAATTGGGTGCCAAGGGCATCAGCTCCCACAATTAGTCCCTTCCCTGCAAGCATGCCACCATGCTCAAAGGAGCACACGGAGGGGACAGGCTGAAAAGAAAATTAACCCCTGCACCCCCAGCTCCCCCCCCCTCATTCCCATCACAAAGAGGGGTGATAAAGTGGACAAAGGGAAAACTTTTAATTACTCTTTAGCTGTTTTTTTTTTTTTCTTTCTTTCTTTGCTTGCTTGTTTTTTAATCCAGGAACTGGTTGGCCAACAGTTGGTGGCGATTTTTCCTTGGCCATTTTGGTGTGTGATTTTTCCATCAATACCCATCTTTCTCGTACCCAAAGGGCAGGGACAGCTCGAGGCGCTTGCTGGCTATTCTGAGTTACTCATTTACAAGACCAAGTGGCTTCACCAAGACCTGGGTGGTCTACTGGCACACTACTGGGGCCCTGGAGTATTTTTTCTTCTATTTTATGTTTAGGTGAGTTATTATTAGTCTATGTAAACCAAGGAGCCTCCTTTAATGTCCAAGGAGAGAATCTTGGGTGAAATATAAAGTTATCCCTGGGCTGTTGGGAGGATAGAAAAATATACATGTAATAAACCAACGATAATTCACTGAGTGCTTATTACCTGGTAGGCACTATGCCAAGTGCTCGGTACACATCACCTCATTTAAACCTACAGCAACTGGGTAAGGTGCATATTATTAATCTCAAATGACAGGTGAGGAAACTGGGATGCAGAACTATTGTGAAGTAACCTACCCAAGGTGACACCGGGAACATGCTCAGAAAGCAGGTTGCCTAATTCCTAACCCAGGAGAAAATGGTCACTAGATGAACACAGAAAAATGAAGACCATATGAATAAACCCTCATGATGTTTCTAAAGTTAGAAAAGACCGTTTAAGCCACTGAGACCTGAGAGATTTGCGTTTCATCCAAGCCTCTTAGCTCCTTTCTGAATGTCCTAGGCTTCACAACCTGGTCTTAATAAATTCACAGTTCCTTTCCAAACATTCCAAACTCATGTGAGCCTCAGCGAAAAAGTTCATCACTGCTCCCTGGAGGGAAGTCCACATGGGCAAAGTGACAGTGACCGAGCCACTGTCCTCTCTTTAAATCCACTTCCTAGCTCTCCTAAGAAATAAATGGTTATACAAATATTAGCAATATATGTGTAAGTATTATATATACATCTATGAGTATTTATGTGTACTAACATATATACACATACTCTGTACATGCACGCACACACACAACCTGTTAACAGTGGCTATTTCTAGGACAGTGTGAGAGGGGAAGAGAGGGCAGGATGGTAAAGAGCAGAGAGGTAAAGAGATATTTTTGCATCTTACTCTGAACACTAATCCTTTTTATAGCAAATATCCCTGTGTCTTAAAGTAATTCTTTTGTTTGTTTTTTTGCATTGTATTTTTAATTTCAGTTTCCATGTGTTTACTACAACTGTAGAGAAATACAATTGATTTTTGAGTGTTTATTGTATATCCGATAACTTCGCTGAACATATGTATTCTTTCTAGGAGTTTTTGTTAAAAAAAAAAAAAAAAAACTTTTGTAAATCCCATTTCTTGAGATTTTTTTACATAGACTATCATGCCATCTGCACAAAGGCAGAGCTTTATTTCTTTTTTGTCCAATTTGTATACCTTTTATGTTCTTTTCTTGCCTTATTGTGCTGGCCAGTTCTTCCAATACTATGTTGAATAGGAGTGCTACAAGCAGATATCCTTGACTTGTTTCCAATCTTAGGAAGAAAGAATTCAGTCTTTCATTATTAAATATAATGCTAGCTGTAGGGTTTTTGGTAGATGTTTTTATCAAGTTGAGGAAATTCCCTTCTATTTCTACTTTTCTGAGAGTTTTTTTTTTTTATTATTGTTTAAAGTATTACATATGCCTCCTTTTTCCCCAATTGACCCCTCCCCACTCCTATCCCCCCAGAACAAGCCCCACCACCCCAGTGTCTGTGTCCATTGGTTATGCTAATATGCATGCATACAAGTTCTTTGGTTGTTATCTAACCCCCCCCCCAACCCCACCCCATCCCCTGCCTTCTGTCTGAGGTTGGACGGTCTGTTCAGTGTTACCTTGTCTCTGGATCAATTTTTGTTCATCAGTTTATGTTGATCATTATATCCCACACTAGAGGCCCAGTGCACGAAATTCATGCACTCGGGTGGTCCCTGAGCCCAGCCTGCACCCTCTCGCAGTCCAGGAGCCCTCATGGGATGTCCGACTGACCACTAAGGCCAGCTTCCCTCCCACCCCCCAGCCTAAGTGGTTAGTTGGACATCCTTAGTGCTGCCATGGAGGCAGGAGACGCTCCCACCACCACTGCTGCACTCACCAGCTATGAGCCCAGGTTCTGGCTGAGCAGCGCTCCCTCTGTGGGAGTGCACTGACCACCAGGGGGCAGCTCCTGCATTAACTTTCTGCCCTCTGGTGGTCAGTATGTGTCATAGCGACTGGTCATTCTGCCATTTGGTCAATTTGCAAATTAGCCTTCTATTATATAGGATATGAGTGAGATCATGTGATATTTATCTTTCTCCTACTGATTTATTTTGCTTAGCATAATGCTCTCCAGTTCCATCCATGCTGTTGCAAATGGTAAGAGTTCCTTCTTTTTTATAGTGGCATAGTATTCCATTGTGTAGATGTACCACAGTTTTTTAACCCACTCATCTGCTAATGGGCACTAAGGTTGTTTCCAAATCTTAGCTATTGTAAATTGTGCTGCTATAAACATAGGGATGCATATATCCTCTCTGATTGGTGCTTCTGGTTTCTTGGGATATATTCCTAGAAGTGGGATTACTGGGTCAAATAGGAGTTCCATTTTTAATTTTTTGAGGAAACTCCATACTGTTTTCCACAGTGGCTGCACCAGTCTGCATTCCCACCAGCAGTGCACAAGGGTTCCTTTTTCTCCACATCCTCACCAGCACTTGTCGTTTGTTGATTTGTTGATGATAGCTATTCTGACAGGTGTGAGATGGTATCTCATTGTTGTTTTGATTTGCATCTCTCGGATGATTAGTGACTTTGAGCATGTTTTCATATGTCTCTGGGCCTTCTGTATGTCCTCTTTTGAAAAGTGTCTATTTAGGTCCTTTGCCCCTTTTTTTGATTGGATTGTTTATCTTCCTTTTGATAAGTTGTATGAGTTACCTGTAAATTTTGGAGATTAAATCCTTATCTGAGATAGCATTGGCAAATATGTTCTCCCATGCAGTGGGCTTTCTTGTTGTTTTGTTGATGGTTTCTTTTGCTGTGAAGAAGCTTCTTATTTTGATATAGTCCCATTTGTTTACTTTCTCCTTAGTTTTTATTGCCCTAGGAGCTGTATTGGTACAAATATTGCTACAACAAATGTCTGCTATTTTGGTGCCTATGGAGTCTTCTAAGATTTTTATGGTTTCCCATCTTTTAACCATTTTGAGTTTATTTTTTCATATGGTGTAAGTTGGTGGTCTAGTTTCTTTCTTTTCTTTTCTTTTTTTTTTTTTTTTTTTGCATGTATCTGACCAATTTTCCCAGCACCATTTATTAAAGAGACTGTCTTAACTCCATTGTATGTTCCTGCTTTCTTTGTCAAATATTAATTTAGCATAATGGCTTGGATCAATTTTTGGGTTCTCTGTTCTGTTCCATTGTTCTATATGTCTGCTCTTGTGCCAGTACTAGGCAGTTTTGAGAACCATGGCTTTGTAATATAGCTTGATATTTGGTATTGTGATTCCCTCCAACTATGTTTTTCTTAAAGTAATTTTTAATGAAGTAGAATAATAAGTGATAATCATTAGTACAGAGAGTAAGATTTGTTGGGAGGGATTTGGTTGAACCTGCTCCAAATCCTGTGATAGGAAACACTGGCCTTGGGAAGAAAGTGAATCTAAGCAGCCCAGTGTCAGTGTTACAGAAGTTACCAGGCAGCAGGAAGACACACAACAGGCACTTGGACGATTCAGAATATGCACTTTAATTGCAGGAGCACCAGTGCTGTGACTCAGGGGATCAGTTCCCAAAACTGAACACCAAATTTGGCAGGGCTTTCCCTTTTATCCCCCTAGTTTCTTTGTCTCCCAAACATGGACCAGGCTTCTGGACTTTTCTAGGGCTTTTGCAGCCCCTGTGACCCTTGTAAGGGGGAGGGGGGAGTGAGATAGCAACCAAGACCCCGTCTGGCACCAGCAGTCAGACCCCATTGTCTGACTGTGTATGGTTTATAGCTCCTGTTAAAATAAGCATTCAGGAAAATGGGTTTTGCAAGGCTAGCTTAATTATAACTTGTACACTTATGGGTCAGAATGCAGGTTTGATTGGGCACAGACCTAGGCTGCCACCACGAATTGCCTTCACAAAAGAGCATCTTACCTTTCAGTGGAAGTCCTTAGTGCTCCACCAAAGACCTCCACCCCAGGACATCTGCCCGTCCTCCAGAGGCTGGGAGTGACGGCTCACAGCTCACAGCTGCTCCCTTTTTCAGAGAATTCCATGCCTAGCCTCCTAGTCACAGGAGGACTAACTGTGTGATGCTAGTCACGCTCTAGAACTCTGCATGGGATCAGGATGAGGACTTGTTGAAGTCCTTCCCTGCCCTTTCTTGCCTTCCTCATTTCCCTTCTGTGGGTGCACTTCCTCAGTAAATTACCTTCACAACAATCTCAGGCTCTGCTTTATGGAATACAACCCAAGATGTTCCCATTGCCCTCCTACCCGCCACCAAGTGGAGTACTTAAGGCCTAAGACTGTCACAGGTGAATTCTATGAACCATCAATGAACAGATAACTCCAAACCTGTTCGTACTGTTCTAGAACATACAGAGGAAAAACAACACTCATCTGAAAGCATTTTGTGTCATGCCCTGACACCATTGATACCAACCTGTGACCAATAAATATTAATACAAAATTTTAAAATAAAATATTAACAACACCAAAAAATTAGCATATTAAAAGAATAATTCACCATGCCAAAATTAGATTCATAACCTATTGACATGTTTACCCTACTAGGTTGTCAGTGGCCACAAAACCAATGGTTTTCTAAACATTATAAAAAGATACTTGATTGAGTTTGTTATTCATTATTTTAGAAATAGTGAATAGCTTAATAATGATTTTGTGTAGAGATATAATATATATATAAATGAAAGCAGCTAGAAAGTACAAAGAAAGAATAGATTTCATTTCTTAAGCAAGAGAAAAGGATGTTTTGATACCAGCAAATAAATTTAGTAAGAAATATATGCAATCTTTGAAAACCTATAAGACATAACTTTTATAATACAGAAAGTATTAATAAATGAAAAGATATTTGTTACTCTTTTCTAAGATGGCTTAATCTTATTTTTTTAAAGTTAAATCTTCCTAAATTAAAGTTTGAATGTAATGTGATTCCTTTTAAAATTCCAGAAGTGAATTTCATTGATTGGTTGAGATTTTTTGAAGTAGGAAACAAGCTACTCAAGGTCTCAGGGAAAAATAATGGTAAGAAAATGACCAGAAAAACCCTGACAAGGCAGAGTAAGTAGGTGGTGGGATTAGCCTTGAAAGATAAAACATGATGAAGTTGGAGTAACTTAATGAGATAATTAATGTAAATTGCTTAGCACAATCCTGACACAGGAATGGAGAGAGAGATTAATGGAACAAAACTGAATGGGAAAAAAATAGACACAAATACAGATGGTGATGTAATGTATGATAGTGTTTGCATTTTAAATCAGTGGGGAAAGGTGGATTATTCAATGAGTGGATTTGGGACACCTGCAAATTTTTCTAAATATGAAATAAAAGCCAACAATTATATGCCAACAAATATGAGAATTAAATCTCTATATCATTTATTTCATCAAGAATTATTTCAAATGGGCCAGTGATATTAACAGTAAGAAATTAAACCTTAAAAGTGTTAGAAGAAAACATGGGAGGTGGTTGGGTTTTTTTAAATCTTATTTTCTAAGCAAGATCTTTATCTTAAAAGAGGGACAATGGATCATAAGTCTGACTATTTCCTTTTTTTTTTTTTTTTGCTTTTATTATAAAAAGACAAATGATTAACAAACTGAAAGTATTTAAAATCCGTATGACAAAATACTAACATTCCCACTGAAAAAGAAAAGAATACAATTTTAAAAATCATCATCCCAATTTATAAAAGTGAGAAGAAGCTTTCAATGTTGCTTACAGGAGGGACAATATGACCTTTGAACATACATGAAGACATTCACCCACAATCTTAATTTTAAAGAAAATAAAGATCAACACAGAGTGCTTGGTGAGCCTAAGAATAAACAGATACTTTCAAATCCTTTCATGTGAGTGTAAGCTCTTGGATGGAAAACTCAGCAACTTCTGTAAAAATGTAAAAAGCACATAATGATGGTTCCAGCATTTCTACTGCCAAGTATTCATCTTATAGACACAAACCCTTTTCTTCCCCAAAAATCTTATGCTCGAGGACATTTGTTGCAACATTACACAGCAAACAATCCAAATGCCCCCAGTAAGAAAACAGTTAAACCTTGTATGGGTTCATACAAGCTTTATTTAATCCAAACAGACAGTTTCAATAATTCAATAAATAAACCAGTGGCTGCCAAACTTTTGCTGTTAAAGGCCATACCATAAATACTTTAGGCTATCTATGAAACTGTTAGGGGCAGAAATACTGGGGACCAGCTATAATTGTAAGAAATATCAATCATGCTCTGTTAACTGTGATTGTTTTATTCTAATTAAAGAATGCATGAGGGACCTGGGAGCTCACCTGGAAATGCAGCCTATCCTCCCCATCTGGAACTGCCTATCATCATGGAAAGATTAATAACCTTGTTGTGAAAACCAGAGCCTCCAGCCCTTTGCATAGCACTAGCCCTTTGAAGACCCTCAGCCTTTGCATACCTGCAGGCCTTTGCAAATCTCCAGACCTGTAAACTAACCATTTGGCATACCTTTTGCCTACTTTCCCAGGTAATCTTGGTCCTTCTACCCAATATAGGCAGCTGGCTTGTGGTGGGGGGCAGAGCAGATTTTTGTGGATGACCTGCTGCTCTCCCATACTGCCGGCAGTATTGGAACAACATGCATATGATTCAACCCTGTCTCTGCTTAATTGGCTCAAGTAGTGACAGGCAGCCCAGACCCATGATTGTCTGGTTACAAACTTTTAGGCTTTTCACTGAACTCTGACGTTACATAAATGAATAAATGAGTCTGTGATCCCCATAACACTTTATTCACAAAACCAGGTGGTAGGCTGGATTTGGCCCTTGGGCTATAGTTTTCCCATCCCTAATTAAATAGATTTATTTATAAATAAATAAATAACCTGGATTCGTGAACATATAAATAATTGGTGCATTTGTTTATGAATATATATTCTATAATAGTTTAAATTCATAATATACATTAAATTGTGTATATTATGTAATATATGTCACATTATATAAGATATGATTAAATAAGTAGCCCATACAAGATAATACTCTACAGCTGTGAGAAAGAACGAGGTAATCTATGCATTATGATACAGGAAACCATCCAGATACAGTAAGCAAAACAAAACGCAAGTGGCAGACCCCTGAGACCACTATACTCCGTTTGTGTCTGCCAGTGTAGAGGTTTTATGCTGTTCTGTACAACACACACAGATGCTGTCATTCCCTCTGGGGCGGGGACTGGGGACTGGCTTTCTGGAGAGGCAGAGAAGCATTCGCTTCCCTTTTATACTTGGTGTGCTGTTGATGTTTTATACCATACCTATTTATAACTTTTAAGTATAAAAAGGTATTCTTTAAGAAAGTTAATAAAACATATGGAGCGAGGCAGCAGAGTTAGTAACCTAACAGAATTTGGAAGTTGGATGGGTGGTTAGCTGGTATGCAAGCCAGGACATCCAGCCAGTTATTAAAATGTTGAAATATATCTACACCAGTTGATAAATAACTATTGCTCTGAACACCTGGAAGTGTCCCGTCAGCCTGGCCACCCTGGTCCCTCCTCAGGGACCACCCCTTCCCCCAAATTCCCCATGATTCAGCAACTCCAACTTCTTAGCAAAGCTCATCACTTCCCAGAATTTCTCTTTGTCACTGAAACATTGCCAGTAATACCTGTCTTACCTGGCCTTGTGTTTGTTGGAGAATGAAAGGAGGTGACATCTCTAAAAGCATTCTGCAAAATACAAAGCTCTAGGCCAACATAAGATAATTACCCTTCTTGTTTTTTGTTTTGTTTTGTTTTGTTTTGTTTTGTTTTTGCACTTAGAGCCTGTGGGCAAAGATGATTTGAAGTATTTGTTCTAGAAACAATCATTTTTCTACCATCCAGGCTTGAAACTCTACCTTCCATTCATACCTCTATTATAGTGAGAATAATACCATTGTCTAGTTGGTAGAATATGTGTCAATTTCCTTTGCTTTCCAGAATTCCTTGAGGACAGAAAATGTGGCCTTGTATTTACTTACTCTCAGGACCCTGTATAATGGCCAATGCAGACTCGGTTTGTGTTTGATGAATAAATAAATAGGAATGGAGCAAAGGAATAAAATGAGAGAAGTCTATGAAATGAAATCCACTTTATATGTTGAGATTCACAACTCCACTTCTCATTTATCTCCTGAGTCACCCAGTGACTTAATTTATAACTGCAGTCCCAGGATTCAATGTGATGGAAGAAACGTTGCTTGAACCCATTGATGGGATTCGAACTCCTTTTTTTTTTTTTTTTTTTTTGACAAATAAAAGCTGGCAATGCCCCTCTGTTTTGGAACTTAAGGTCTAATGCGTGAGTTGACATTAATGAAAAATATCACACAAATGAGGGCTTTGTTTTAAATGGAGATAAGTGGTATCAAAGAAATGAGCATGGTTTTGTGAGAGCAGGTGACAAAGAGGAGTCTGGGTGATGGAATGTGTCTGGGGGAATCACCGGAGAAGTCTTCCCTGGGGAAGTGAGACATGGGCTCAGAGCTGAAAAAAGGGTGAGAGTAAACTGGATGGGGGAATGGGCTCTGACTACGTGTCTCCAAGAAGTTCATGCAAAGGCCCTGTGAAAAAATAAGCACGGTGCCTTAAAGATAGTGAAGCAGGAATTTTAGGTGGACATAGGCAAGCTTAGGGATTCTTTTAGAATTGGTGTCCATGGGAAAAGCACGGGCTGCAGACTGGGAGAAGGTACATTTCCATAACACAAGGAAGCCAGGTGCAGTTACATTTCCATAAGACAAGGAGGCAGCAACAAGTATATTTCCATAAGACAAAGGAATTGGAAGTAGTCAAGAAAGGTCACATTTACAAAATAAAGAGAAGGAAGCCCTTCATTTGGAAGGAAGGAGAGGGGGAGAACCTCACGTGTCCCATGTGAGGTTTGACCTTTGAGCCCAGGAGTTACTATAGTAACCAACTGGAAGGGGAATAGTGACCAATCAGAGGGGATAGCAGGCACCAGGATCTGTAGCCTTTATAAGCCATTGGGAAGAAGAACCCAGTGGGACTTTTCCCCCTCCCCATGTGGGAGTCAGTTCAGGGACCCTTCTCCCCCTCCCTATGTGGGAGTCTGTACTTGTTCTTCAATAAATCTCCACCTTTGCTATACTTTTCTGTCCGTGGATTCATTCTTCGATTCCGGCGGACAAAGAATCCGGGTTCCAGTCCAAAAATTCAGTATCAATAGTTGGGACAGCACGGCTGTAGCACTTGGAGAGAAGATAAAGTGATGATAGATTTGTTAACGAAAAAAACCATTGAAACCTGTAAAGAATTTAGTGAGTTTATTTGAGCCAAAATGTCGACATATGCCGGGAAGCAGAACCTCAATGAATTGAGATAATGCTCCGAGGAAATGGTGGGTTACATCTGTATTTATACATTGCTATTAAAGGAGGGACATAGGTTGGCTACATGAAATTCATTGGTGACGGATTAAGGAGGTGGGTTAAAGTCAAACGGTGGGAAACCCCTGGGATTGGATAAAAAGTAAAATGATGGACACATACCTAGGTGGGTACAGGAACAATTAACATGATAATGAAGGAATTTGAAGTATCTGTCCTGGCGCCCACCACATTTGGTTGTGCCCCAGGGGCTCCAGCAAAAGAAGGAAGTTACAAGTTACCCAGACATCTCACAGATATGTTATCTTAGAGGCAAAAAGGCAAATGGGCTCAGTAAGGAAGATCTAAGTTGACCTTTGTCAGGGAAGATATCGGCCTAGGACATGACTGCCCACTATAACCTGTTTGTAGTTAAATATTTAATTTTCAAACCATCCTTTGTGGTTATTTCAGGTCTCTGAGTTTGCAAGACTGCCACATAGGCCTCCCCTGAGCTTGTCAGGTTAGCATGTGGCTCCTTCCGTTCACAGATTGATTTAGAAAGACAGTCACACTACATTTCCCAGCTTCCCTTGCAGCTGAGTGTGGCTGTGTAACAGGTCCAGCCAATGGAATGTGAAGGAAGTGAGGCATGCCTGATTCTAAAAGAGCAGGTGTCCATCCTCTATTCTCTTTCCCTTTGGGCCTACAGGACGAAGGTGGCAATGAGGTTCCAGGGGAGAGAGGAACCAAAGGATGAAAGGAGCCTGGATTCCGCAGGAGGACTATGAGCCACCTGTAATGTTTGTTTGAGCTGCTGTGTGAGTGAGAAATAAACCTCCATTGTGTTTGAATCATTATATATTTTTTAACCTATGTATTTCTTCAGCCTGGAGAGAGAAGGGTATGGACAAGATTGTGCAGGGCTTGGTGGGTCACATTCAAGGTATTGGAGTTAATTCTAAGAAATGGGAAGCCACCCAGGGTTTATGGAAGATGGTGAGTCACAACCAATGTATATTTTCAAAAGATGTTTCTATGTACTGCATCAGTTTCCCCAGTTTTCCATTTTATCTTGCCTGGTTGGCCCTGTATTATATTAGACTAGAGGCCCAGTGCATGAAATTCATGCCCAGGTAGGGTCTGCTAGGCCTGACTGGCGATCAGGGCCAATCTGTGGGGTGACCAGCGGGGCAATCAGGGGGACCCCGCTGGCACCCACCTTGGCTGGCCTGGTGCCACCCGCACTTCCCCCACTGCTGGTTGCCTCCCTCTGCAGAGTGACCGGTGGGATGATTGGGGGGGCCCCTGTTGGTACCTGCATTGGCCGGCCTTGGGCCTGTGGGCTGGGGGCAGCTCCTGCATTGAGCGTCTGCCCCCTGGTGGTCAGTGCACATCATAGTAACCAGTCATTCCACCATTTGGTTGATTTGCATATTAGGCTTTTATTATATAGGATAAGGAGGTGACAAAATATGTCAGAGATATGATAAAGAGTCAATGGCAGCAGGTTAGAAATAATGGAAGAAAAGTCATGAATATGAGTCATGTTAACAGGAAGAGAATCAAAGGCAAAAACGTTAGGGCATTTTCTCAAACTAAAAGTTGCAGTAAGAATGGTCACAATGGGCAAAGAGGAAGGCACACAGCACTGTTACTAGAATTACAAGGTTCGAAGTTAGGACGAAGCCCTGCCGTTCTCATGCTTTAAGATCTTAAGCATACTACCTACACTCTCTGGTCTTCAACTTTCCTCTCCTGAGAAAGGGGACAAAAGAATTTGTACTGCAGAATCATCCTGAGGACACAAAGAGAAGATAGTATCAGTGGCTCAGCACAGTCTGGCACAGAGCTGGTGCTCATACTGTGTTAGCTGTTATGAGCATCCAGGTTGGGAGTGGGTCAACTGCCCTAGTAAATGGACAGGAGCTCAGACATCAGGTGGATTTCAAAGACTGAAACTAAGGCAGGTGATTAAATGTTCTGGAAAACCATCAAGAGCTTGGAAACTGAGAACCAGAAGGACTATGCCAGGGTAGTAGGTAAAAGAAATCCATCCCACTTAGCAGCAAGGATCCTACCATTTACGATGTCCAACCTCAGTTTTGTGTGTGCTGGGGGAGGGGTGCTGTCTTGTGTCTCTAGTGGTGATGAGCAGCTTCCCTGGTCTCCCCCCACTAGATGCAAGCCTCACCCCCCTTAGTTGTGACCAGACGCTGTTGAATGTCTCCCTTTCTTGTGTTCATTCACTTGGTGAACATTCTTCCCTGGGGTATAAAAGAATTAGACGGATCACCACAGAACTTGCATACCAGAGTTCACATTTTCTTTTTCCCACGCCTCTGCTCTTCATCTCCCTGTAAAGTGCCACTAAAATATTTAGAGAGAAGCAAGGGAGATAGGTTACTTGAACAGAGTACTATAGGTTTTGATTTTTCTTTTATCCTTGTTCAAAACAATACATTTTTTAAGCTGTTGCTAAACAAGTACTGAGACTGTGACATCAATTGCATCCGGTTTCTCATACTTTGAACAGCTCAGTCACACAGGCACCACACAGAGGCTGACCTTGAAGTCTGAGAGACCTACATGCAAGCTTCAGTGTCCAGTTATTCCTATGTGACCTTATGTATCTGTCTTTTAAACAGGAATGAGTTTTCTGTCCTGTGTAACAAATTGCCACAGGCTTAGCTGCTTAAGATGACACCCACTTTTGTCTCCGTTTTGCAGGTCTGGAGGTCAGAAGTCTGAACAGGCTTGGCTAGGTTCTCTGCTCAGGTCTCCCAGGTGTTGGTGGGTTGCCCTCTCATGGGGAGAAGCCGCTTCCAGGCTCACTCAGCTGGTTGGTTGAATTGGGGCTCAACTTGTTCCTTGTCATTTAAGGACTGAGGTCCCAGCTCCTTGCTGACTGTTGGAGGAAGCTACTCTCCGCATTCAGGTAGTGCTCTCTGGTCCTTGCACTCGGCCTCTCCATCTTCAACACAGGATTGTCCTGATGCTTTGACTCCTTCTCCAAGACTCCTGAGTAACTCCTACTTCCCATTCTCCCACCAGCCAATAAAAATGCTCTCATTTTAAAGGGCTTCCCTGATTGGCCAACACTCAAATAGTCTTCATATCATATCAAAAAGGGGGATTTTAATTACACCTGCACCTTCTCTTAGCAGAAGTACCTGGATTCCTATCAGATTAAATAACCTGGACATGGGCATCTTTGAACATCCACCTACCACAACTTCTGGAAGGCAGAGAGTAGGGGCCCAGAAAGTGGCCCCTCTTCCCTCATTCCCTACCCTGTCCTTCACCTTTGCCTGAGGCTGGACACTTCAGTAGGTACCTGCAAGCCAAAGAGGGTAGTGAGTGTTGTATCAGGTTAAGATAATATAAGTCAGATACCCTTTATCCTGAAAAAAAAAAAAAAAAAAGGTAAGAGTGTTGCATGGTGGGGGAAATTCACTCACAATCAAATTTCATCACTCCTGTGCAATGGTTTAATATCTACTTTGTTTCTTCTTATTGGGGTTTTAATTTCACTGCAAGAGAGTGAAAGCTTCATGCTCTGCATCGGATGTGGCATCCCGATCGTCACTAGGAGCCAGATTATAGGCTTCACAAAACTGAGTGGCAGAAATATTTTAATTTTGTTTTTAATTATACAATAACAAAGGCTATTATGAACCAGGAAAGAATACCTTAAAATTAATTATCAGCCAGAATAAGATCTTCAGAAAGGCCTTTCAAAGTTTAATCAAGATAAAATGAAAAGAACATAAAATTAAAATTTTTTAAAACTTTTTGCTAAAAAGATGAAAGAATTCAGAGATGAATATGAAAAAATAACTTATGGCAGAATAAGGGCTCTAAATTAGATAGTTCTCTTGAACATTGTCAAGGACATATCTTACTTGAATTATGATCAAAAACTCACATCAATCTCCCTTGACTAGAAAAATAGAATAGAATGACTCAAGTTCTATTTCACCTTCTAGGTATGACTCAATTCCCTATGACAACTTTCATGCTTTTTGAAATAAAACATCAGGTGAACAAACTAATGCCAACTTACTTAGGAACAGAGAGCGTAGGTCTAAGCCTAGTGTTTGACCCCAGTCCTAGGGAGAGTCAGATATTTGAAGATTCTCCAGCTTCTAGGAACCACCAACCTCAAGGACAAAGTCCAGATTTGGTTGTTCCATAAAAGATGGTTTCTTGGTGTCTTTAAAATGAAACTTGCATATATCTCACAATATTATCACAATGCATCAAGAGGGAATCTCTTAACATGAAGGCATTCCTCCCAAGTTCAATACATTACCCATTTTAACATCTTGTGATATTATGAACACTTGCATTATTTGTTTGTTAATTACCTTCTTGGCTTACAGTTTCTCTTCTTCTCATAACAGCATTCTACTTTCCAATGGAGAAACGTCCTTCCCTTCTCTCAATCCATTTAACTTGGAGGAGGGGGCGGTGACTCCATCCCCACTTCCAAAGGAAAAAATATATGATCCAGGATGAGAGCATTGGCTCTCCTGGCCTCAGTGATTGGTTCTAGGAGACATGTGATGTCAGCTAGACAAGTAAGAGAGATATCTGCAACCTTTGCTAAAAATCTGTAGGTATATGGGTGTCCTACCACTGGGTTGTCTAACTAGTAGGTCGGCCTAGATCAGCTGGCATCATCTCTCCACCAAGAAGAAGGAGCCAGCCTGGGAATGAAGCCAATTCAAAGAAAAGAATGGTCAAGAGGTGAAGACAGAAAAGATGTTGGAACTATTATTTGAGCACCTGGATCCAGCTTGACCTGAAGGCACTTACATATGTAATTTTCATTTACATCAGCAAATTGATTTTTGCATTGAGCCAGTTTGAGCTGGTTTGCTGCCATGAAATCAAGAAACATGACTAACCACTTTATCTGGAAAGGCTGTCACAGCTGCTGTGTACCGTCGCTCTCAGCGTTTTTATTTTCTTTTGCCTCCTCTGCGTCCTCTATACAAAGTATGCAAACTCCCTTCTCTAAGGCTGTGTTCACTTGCTCACACCAATCTGAAATGCCCTCTGAGTTCCTCCTTCCTCAACTCTTTCACAGCCCATGTTAAGGCCCAAAAGCCATTCCGAGCAGCTCTAACCCTGCTTCAAATGTCTTCCACAACCACACCACCTGTCATTACACCATTTGTGTTGTTTACTTGCCAGTTCATCTGTCCACAAGTCCTGTCCCAAGATACTTTCAGGCCTAGGATTTTGAAATTTCTCCATCGGTCCCCACAGTTTTAACACACGGTTCAGCTCACGCCTCAGCATCTCTCATTGGGATACAACAAAGCCTCCGACTGAATCACCCGTAGACACGCCTTGAGGTTCAACCTGTCCTTGCCCTCAGCTGACCGATGCCCCTGCTGAAAATCTTTCCCTGCATTTTGAATGCTTTAAGGATTATACCCGAACTCCTTAAAATGGCCTAGGAAGCTCTCCTGGGTCTCCGCCCCTCTCCCCCTACCTTTCCCACCCTTTCCTGCCTCTCTCTGCTCCAGCCCCACTGGAGTTTCAATCCCTGCTCCCTGGCCCAGGACAGGACACACTGTCCCACTGTCCCCTTTACCTTCCCACTCACTCCTGCCTCCTTGTTCTAATTAACTTATTTATTCTTTGACCTCTGCAAATCTTCACCTCCTTGGGGAAAAATCCTGTGACCTGAATGATTAAATTGCCTTTACCCCACTACCGTTACAAGCTCTCATGACTCCGTGGCCTTTCTTTCACTGCATTTATCAAATCTGTCATAACATACATTAATATGCATATACATACATCTGCCTACTTTGTTTCGGTCTCTGCCCCTCTTGAACTTAAGTCCCATGAGATTAAGAACAATGACTGTCTTTTCTCACCATTATTTCTTCAGCACTTGACAAATGCAACAGCCAAAACACATAGCAAGCTGAGTAAAAACTGGCTGAGTACATGGAAGAACCACCTGGTTGGGGCATAAGAAATATTACTTGGAAGATAGAATGACAGACAGAAAAGTGATGGGTGGAAGGAAGGATGGGTAAATTACAGCACTGGGGATGCACTTTTTCCTCCAACTTTTGCCTACATTTGGGAAACAATAACAATAAATAAAGCTCTTAAGACACCATTGCCGACTCCTCTGCAAGTGTGAGGTCTTGGGTGAGATGCAGCAGCCCCTGAGGCCTGTACTGAGGGCAGGACACCTGGTAGATGGGACAGCCTGAGCCACACAGGAGCTCTGGGCAGCTGATCCTCTAGTTCTGAGAGTGGGAGCACCTTGTGGGAATTGCATACCCAGCACCGGGTCTATAATTGAGCTCCATGTTTGCTTTGGGTCAAAAAAGCAGTGAGTGCAGCCCTAGCTGGTTTGGCTCAGTGGGTAGAACGTCAGCCTGCAGACTAAAGGGTTTGATTCCAGTCAAGGGCACATGCCTGGTTTCAGGCTCTATCCCCAGTAGGGGGTGTGCAGGAGGCAGCCAATCAATGATGGCCTGTCATCATTGATGTTTCTATCTTTCTCTCCCTCTCCCTTTCTCTCTGAAATCAATAATATATATACAGTACATATGTATTTTAAAAAGTAGTGAGCTGAGACCATTTGTATCATCATAGAGGATTTTTATGTAGATTTTGAAGGAATTGGAGTAATATTTTATTAATATAAGTTTCCTTTCTGTGAAAATGAGTGGAGTTTCACAGACTCAAGATATTTTGAAACTGTTTTATTATTGCCTTGTCTCTACCCAGGTAAGTAAAGTTACAGCAAAAACAAAGACATCTCCAAATTCAAAACAGATTCAACCTTACAAGTTATATCACCTATTGAAGGGCTTATGTGTATTAAAACATGCATGGATGGTGTAGATTTTGATGTTTTCAGATAAGATTTTTGTTGCCTAGACAAAAGGGAAGGCAAGATGGTAATAAGAACCATGACTCAGCCGCTAGGGACTGAGGTGGGCACTGTCCGAAAGCTTTACACCTGTTTGTACATCATGAAGCCGCACTTAGCCCTGAAAACCAGAGCTTACTTCCTTCAGTTCAGAGATAAGGGAAGAAGGGCTCAGAGATCTGTTCCAGGTCATTCAGTAGTCACGAGGCAAAACCAGGATTGGAACCCACATCTGCCTGGCAGAGTAAACCTCTGAGCCTTTTGTCCCAACTATCGCTTTTATTGGAAAACAATATAAGTAAATAAAGCTTCTAAAAGAGAATCCTTGCGAGACCTCTACCTGCCCCATCTAGTTTAGAGTTTTGTATTTTCTGTAGAAATAGTCCCCAAAGGGAAGGAAACTAAGAATTGCTGCTTCCCTGATGATAATGACCTCAAATACAATTTAAGTCAATGTATCAAGTGGCCCTCCTCCAAAATGTGTCACTCCCTTCCTCACAGTGTATAAAATTAGACTCTATAAGCAAGTGCTATTCAATTACTTGCCAGCTCCTATGCTAACTACTGGAGATAGATGATATAGATAGATAGATGATAGATAATAGATAGATGATAGTTGATAGGTATAGATAGATGATAGATGATAGGTAGGTAGTTAGATAGATAGATAGATAGATAGATAGATAGATAGATAGATAGATATAATATAGATAGATTATAGAGATAGATGATAGATAGATAGATAGATAGATAGATAGATAGATAGATAGATAGACAGACAGACAGACAGACAGATAGATAGATAGATAGATAGATAGATAGATAGATAGATATAGATGACAAACAGGTAGATACAGATAGGTGATAGGTGATAGATGATAGAGAGATAGGGAGTATAGTAAGGGAATTAATAGGGGCTATCTCTAGAGAGACTTTTATTTTTGATTGATGACAATTTCTAACTTTTATATAATGAGTGTTCATTGTGTAATAATAATAGGAAAAGTAAAAATGACAAATGTTATAGGCGAGAAATCAGTTTATCTAATCATGAAGAAAAGTTAGAACAGAAAAACTAATGGGCGTCATTGTAAGATAGTAACCTCTTCACTGATTTGACCAAATATTTTAAAGGTATTGCTTTGACTTTCCATTCCAATTTTGATGAATTGTTTTCCTCTCATTTCAACAAGCACCTTGCATGCCAAGCGCCATGCTAGGCCCACGTGTTACAAGAGGAAACAAGCAGACGTGACTGTCGGGAGTTCTGTATGGTTCTGGTGTGGACATGTGTGTCTGTGTGGACGTACTTACTAGTAGATATACAATAGACCCATCCCCCACTGATGGCAATCTAAACACATAAAATAAACGACATTTAATATGCCTACATTTTGTTAATGTGTCAGCACACGTTCTTTTGTAATGCTACTTTTTCCTCAAATGTAATTAATAAAAAATGCAAGTAATACCCAAAAATCTTAACAAAGAAAACTGAGCTGACTTGAAATCCCACCATTTCAAGACAACTATTAACTTTTTTGTGACATCCTGTTAGTTGTCTTTCTATAGTTTTATTGACGACCAACTATCTCTATTCACCTGAGACTGAGGGCTTTTCCTGGATCCAGACTAAAACAGGAACTATTCCCGGCAAATTGGGACGTTGGTTACCCTAGATTTGCATGTGGATGTAGTATATTGCGATCGATCTGCTGTCATAGTAAGAGTATTTCATTGCATAGATTTGCCATCACTCACCTAAACAGTCCATCACTGATGAAAACTTAGATGATTTCTATTATAAGCCATCTGTGATGAACATCTTTGCACACTGACAATTATCTGATTGGGATAAATTTCCAGAAATGAAACTGCTGAGTTGGAATATGTTCATTTTACAGTTTGTCCATACCACCAACATTCTTATCCACACTTTTGACCAGTTGAACATGAAAACGCTTTCCCTTGTCATTGTCAAATCTGAACACTGTCTATCTTAATAAATCTTTTCCAATTCAAATTCTTAATGCACACATTCATTTTGTGAACAAAGTATTATTATTTTTCTATCAACACAATCAAATGCTTTATTATGAAAATTAAATTTTATAGTCAATTTTAAACAACTTTATAGAGATATATCATAACATTCACCTGTTTTAAGAGTACAAGTCAATGAATTTTAGTATATATATGGAGTTGTCAGCTGTCACCATCACCTAATTTTAGAATATTTCCATTTCCACCCTAAAAAGAATCCCCCCATTCCCACTTCCAGCCCTATGTAACCACCAACCTTCCTGTCTCTCACTACCTCCCCCATAACTAAAATTGCTGACTATAGTGTAGGATTACCAACCATCCCAATTTACCCAGGACCTCGGGATCTCTAGGAGCCGAGGATATTTAGAGCCAAAACCAGGACAGTCCCAGGAAACCAGGACAAGTTGGTCACTCAACCACAGTATTTTTCATAAACCAAACTTTTCCGGTCTTCCTTCCCCGTTTGTGGTTCATTTGACCTCTGCCTACTGGGGTAGCCTGATTTGGTGAGTCAGGACGAAAGCATCTTACAAAAGAAGAGCCCTAGAAATCGGGGTCTGTTAAGCATTCTGATTTGAAGAGCACACAGCAATGAATCACGCTGCAAGAAACTCCTTCTCCCTGACCAGTGTGGCTCAGTGGTTGACCATTAACCCATTCACCAAGAGGTCTCTAGTTCAATTCCTAGTCAGGACACATGCCTGGGTTAAGAGCTCAATCTCCAGTGGGGGATGTGCAGGAGGCAGCCATCAATGTTTCTATCCCTCTCCCTTCCCTCTCTCTCTAAAATCAATTTAAAAAAAAATTTTAAACAAGCTCCTTCTGACTCTGAAACAACTGTGTCCCAGTTCATTCATTGAGACACAGTGATGGCACTGCTCATTTGATGTCCCTCTCATGCAATCTGTTCTATCCAGCCATAATGTCAAGAGAAGGTCAGTACCACAACTGCACAAAGACAGGTGAAGAGGTGAAATGGGTACCACAGTACCATGGGAGAAGTAACTTCCCAGCATCCTCTCCTATCATCCTGACCACCCCTCAAGAGTTGGACACCATCAATCCCATTTTACAAATGAGGAAACTCAGTCTCAGAGAAAGTAAGTTACTTGCCCAGGGCAAACAGCTGGGTCAGAAGCAGAATTTGAACCCCAAGTCCCAGGTCAAGACCAAAATCAGAGTTTGTACAGTGACCTGTATGGCCTCCAGGGCAAAAGGAGCAATTGAAAGTCACATTCAGAATGGGGGCAGAAATACACTCTCTCAATTCACACCCTTTTCCCAAGAAACACAGAAACATAAAACCACTGTGATTCTTTTCCCATGTCTTCTTTCCAATGAAAGAATATTAAGTTGAAAGAGAAAAGAGGAGGTGGGGGTGCTGAGGAATCCTAATATATAAAAACCCAGGGTCCATAACATCCAAAATGACCAAAGGCTCGACCAAACACCAGACTGCACGTGCAGCAGGCTCTGATGGGTGGGGACTGGCGAGTGGGCTGAACTGCTGACCTCTCAGAGGGAGAGAGAGGTGGAGCTGATCAGCAGCTACTGCGGCTGTTGGTGAGGCCTGGAGAGAGAGAGAAGCAAGGTCTGCAGCAAAAGATCAGACCCTGCTTCTCTCTCTCTCCAGGCCTCACCAGCAGCCGTGTCTCTCTCTCGGAGAGATCAGCAGTTCAGCCCATTTTCCAGCAGCCAGCGGTGCCTGTTGATCAGTCCCGCTTCTCTGATCAGGCCCAGAGATAGGCCCAGAGACGTTGACTGGCATAGAAACCGACCAATCAGAACCAAATCTGGGTGAAGTGTGAGGAACCAATGGCTGCCTAGGAGGTGGAGCTTTTGACTCTGACTAGTATAGAAACCGACCAATGAGAACCTAATCTGGGTGAACTGTGAAGGTAGAATCTAACGTGGAGGCTGAGGAGGGGTTGTAAGGGCAACAGCTGTTTGGTGTAAGGTGTAAGAAAGTGGTTCAATTTTTTAATGACTGGTTTGGCAGTATAGTGTATATGGCTGGCTATCAGTCCAGATATAGGGATTATGTATTTTTGTCTGCCAAGAGCATCTCCTCCTGCTGAAAAAGGCTTCCCCCTGCCCATTTAAGCAATCCTATCCTATATAATCTATCTATACTCTAAAAGGGTAATATGCTAATTAAACCGGTCGACCGGCCATCTTCCGGACATCCAACTTCCTTCCAGACAAAGCCATGGTGGTGGGGGCTGAGGCAGAGGCCATTAGGGGTAATCAGGCTGGCATGGGAGGGCAGTTGGGGGCGAGATCAGGCCGGCAGGGGAGGGCAGTTGGGGGCGAGATCAGGCCAGCAGGGAGGGCCTTTGGGGGTCAGATCAGGCCTGCAGGGGAGGGCAGTTGGGGGAGAGATCAGGCCTGCAGGGGAGGGCAGTTGGGAGTGAGATCAGGCCTGCAGGGGAGGGCAGTTAGCGGCGATCAGGCAGACAGAGGCAGTTAGGGCAAAATCAGGCCGGCAGGGGAGAGCAGTTAGAAGTGAGATCAGGCTGGCAGGGGAGGGAAGTTGGGGGCAAGATCAGGCCAGCAGGGGAGAAAAGTTGGGGGCAAGATCAGGCCAGCAAGGGAAGGCAGTTAGGGGTGATCAGACAGACAGAGGCAGTTAGGGGCAATCAGGCAGGCAGGCAGGTGAACGGTTAGGAGCCAGTAGTCCCAGATTGCGAGAGGGATGTCCGACTGCTGGTTTAAACCAGCAGTCAGACATCCCCCAAGGGGTCCCCAATTGGAGAGGGTGCAGGCTGGGCTGAGGGAACCCCCCCTGCCCGTGCACAAATTTCATGCACCAGGCCACTAGTATGCAAGTAATAGAGAAGCCAATGTAATTCAGAGTGAAACTGATTTAAAATTTGGCTAAATATTTTTATGCTTGCATACTGCACACTTACAGCATATCTTTAGTCTTATTTAGAGTTTTGATTAAATCTATACTTCAGTACTTTACATAGTATATAAAATATAGTTTTATGTAAATACTGTTCATGGAGATCTGTAAAAGTGTCTCTTATAATTGATATGACATTTCAAAATACAGAGTCAGTGTTTCATAATCAGGTACATTCCCTGGGCTTAATGGCAGAAGGCACCTCACATATATATTTACCAGTTTTTAATTATCTCATTATCTAGAGTTGTGAGTATCTTGACTTACCAGGACAGGAGATCTGGGGATTAATAAATTTGGAGTTATTGAATAATTTCCGTTCATCTTCGCCTAAAACTTTTCTCCTTCTTAGAATAATGGGAAGAGAGAGCCAGAATCTCAGCCTTGTTCTCTTACCACCAACAGATACTGATTCTTCTAAACATCCATCTACACAAAACCTCGCTTGGCCATAAACTTGCTAATTGCAAGAGAAAGGGAAACAGGGACTGGGGCAGATGAGAGGAAGGGAGCTCTTGATTACCTCTTGGATAATGATGCTAGGACTTTTTAAATAATCGAACTTGATTACAAAGATAATATTTGTTTATTTTTGAAAACAGGATTAAATGACTTGTCCTGTCATTGCACCTTCTGTACCTATGCATTCTGTTTAGTTTCCTCTAGCTCAGAAGTCCTCAGTCAGGGCAGTCCCCACCTCCCCTACCCCCGCCCTGAGGATATTTGGCAACATCTGGAAACAGTTTTGTTTTTTAAATATTAGTTTTATTGAGATGTAATTCACATATCATACAATCCATCCTTCTAAAATCCAGTAGTTTTTGGTGGGCCCACAAGGCTCTGCACCCATCATCAATACCTAATTCCAGAACCTTTTCACCACCCCACAAAGAAACCTCAGAGCCATTAGCACTCATTCCCTGGGGTTCTCTCCCTGCAGCCCCTGGCAACCAACTAATCTATTTTCTGTCTGTATAGATTTTCCAATTCTGAACATTTTGTATACATGGAATTATATTTTATACAAATGGTCTTTTGTGTCTGGCTTCCTTCACTCAGCATAACATTTTCAAGGTTGACCCATGTTATAGCAGGTATCAGTACTTCATTCCTCTTCATGACTGAGTAACATTTCATTCTATGGATGGACTGTGTTTGCTTATCCATTCATCAGTTGATGGACATTTGGATTGCTGTCACTTCCCTTTGGTTCGTATTGGTGTTTGTCCACTGAATGTGATTGGGACAGCTGAGTCCCTTCGTGGTATAAGCAAATTAAAACTCTATAGCCAAAACCATGTCTGAAGTAAAATATTCACCAACTCTCTCCCGTGGTGCTGAAGGGTTTCAGATATTTTCTAGGAATGTTTCAAGAGGAACAATGAGAAAACAAGTAAATTATTATCAAGAAAAAAAATTGTCTGGGTTTCCAGAAATAATCTTCACCAATATTAGCAAACCAAGCCAGAGTCCATCTCTACTCCAATCTTGAAGATAGACAGGTCCAAAGAAGCTGTGCAGTATTGGGGATCCGCTAAGCACCATTCAAATAATTTGTCTGATTTTATTTCAAGTCAACCTGGAGTGAAAAATATTTTTATGCAAAGCACAGTAATTTATGCACCAAGTGCTCTGTAATGAGCAGGTTCAATAATAGATAATTATATGGAAAGTACTCAAATGCTAACTATGTACCTTTAAAATGTTGCAAAGTAGGTTCATAATTAAATTACAATTACAAGTAAAAATCGAGACAATGATTATTCCCTGAGAAATCTGCACGTTTTTATTTTCAGGGCTCTGTGCAGCTTCTCTCACACTCTGATTCATTCCTTTTTGTTGGTAGCTCCACGCTGATCCAAACTTGTTTTGCATGATGGATTTTAAATTTTAAATTCACTAAAATTACCTTGCAGATTACTAATTACTGTATACAATGATCTCAATAGAATACCTGGGTTGCCATTAAGAAGCAGTTTGTGAACATGGAAATTTGAGATCTTGAAAGATTTATAGTGAGGAAAAGGGAACACTGGCTGGTCATCCAGTAGAAATTGAGCTATAGGCAGAACTTGAGAAACTTTTAAAACAAGACGTGAAGCACGTATGGGGAGGGGTACACAAAGCTGTGAATGTGGCAAAGCTACAGAACTTTCTAGAATTTTGCATTACTTAGAACTTGTCTGTCTGCAAGTGAAAGAAACATGCCCAAAAAGACAAAGGAAAGAGAGATAGATTTATTGATTCATAGACCCACAAACATTTAAGTAATTCACTGCAGGCCTGGAGTCTGAAATAATATCATCAGGGTTTTACTTCTTGCTCTCTCCAACCCCCAACCCTGCTTTTCTCTATGGTCACTTTTTTTTGGCTAGGCACTCTGCCCATGGTGGAAAGTGCCTGCCAATGGCACTAGATACACAGCCTCAAAACTGAGGAAGCCCAGGGGAAAATGAACTTCAGCCAAAGTCCCAGGTCTTAATCTCATTGGTTCAAAGGAAGCAAACTGCCTTCCTTGAACCAATCTCTGTGCTAATCAAAGCAATGCTGCATTCTGATTGGCCAAATCTGAGTCATATATCCTCCTCTGGAGCTCTGGGGTGGAGTCATGCACTGATCTATGGGGAGTGGGGTTGAGGGAGTGGGGGAGATCCCTGAAGCAAAACTGAGCTGTTGCTTCCAGAAGAAACAAGAAGAGATGACGGGATGCCAATAGCTCTCTGGATAAGCAACCAACTAATCAGACTTTGTCCCCATTCTCTACTCCTTTCTCCCTGCATTGTAATTAAATAAAAGTTTCCATCTCTGTTCAGCTAGTCTTACCCAGAATGAGTCCTCTTGTCAAATCTGTGCTTTTCAACAAACATACTATTTAAAAACTAGGTCAGGGAAATATTTTAAAATGCAGATATGATCATGTTACTATCTCTCTATCACCTCTAAACCTAACTTTTTACTCTGGTGATATGCAAACAAATACAAAGTAGAGGAAGTAGGTTTACAGTTGTTCATGGGGCAATAATGCAATAATCCTATCTAATAAAAGAGTAATATGCAAATTGACCACACCTCCGCTACACTCACCAGCGACGCCCACCACCCAATCAGGAGCAAATATGCAAATAAACCCAACCAAGATGGCTGCAGCCACAGAGAGCAGGAGGGAAGCTTGGGTTTCCCCGGCAATGGAGGAAGCCAAGCTTTCTGCCTGCCCTTGCCAGCCTAGGCCTCCACTCAATGCTACAAAGTTTCAATTATAGAAGGTAAATAAATCCCAACAGAAATGGCTGCTGCCATGGAGCGAGCAGAAGGCTTGGCTCAGCTCCAGGCTACAAAGTTTCAATTGTAGAAGATAAATAAATCCCAAATACCAGGGCCTCCACTTGGGTCACCAGGGGTCATGGTCAGCCTGCAAACCACCACAGGCCCCTCGTCCAGGCCGCCCCATGCCCCAAGGGAACCCCCACCTTGATCTGGGACACCCTTCAGGGCAAACCAGCTGGCCCCCACCCCTGCACCAGGCCTCCATCTATCTAATAAAAGAGTAATATGCAGATTGACCATCACTCCAACACACAAGATGGCTTTCCCCATGTGGTCAAAGATCCTGCCCCCATGTGGACACAAGATGGCCACCACAAGATGGCCAGCAGGGAAGGGCAGTTGGGAGGGACCAGGCCTGCAAGGGAGGGCAGTTGGGGGTGATCAAGCCTGCATGTGAGGACAGTTAGGGGTGACCAGGCTGGCAGAGGAGGGAAGTTGGGGATGACTGGGCCTGCAGGGAAGGGCAGTTGGGGGGGACCCAGGCCTGCAGGGGAGAGCAGTTGGGGGGGACCCAGGCCTGCAGGGGAGAGCAGTTAGGGGTGACCAGGCCTGAAGGGGAGGGCAGTTAGGGGAAAACAGGCTGGCAGAGGAGCAGTTAGGCATCAATCAGGCTGGCAGGGGAGTGATTAGGGGGTGATCAGGCTGGCAGGCAGAAGCAGTTAGGGGCAATCAGGAAGGCAGGCAGGCGAGCAGTTGGGAGCCAGCAGTCCTGGATTGTGAGAGGGATGTCCAACTGCCTAAATGGGCAGTCGGACATCCCTCGAGGGGTCCCAGATTGAAGAGGGTGCAGGCTGGGCTGAGGGACAACCCCCCCCATGCACGAATTTCATGCACTGGGCCTCTAGTTAATAAATAATAATACAAGAATAAACTCTGTGTTTCACATACTCACAACTGCAAATCTGCCTTTGCCACACCTTGTGTAATGAACTGCTATAAATCTACTACCCAGCTTCAAAAATATAACCACTTACCGAGTTTATATTGTCTATATCCTCAATCCTCCACACATTTTTTTTTTTTTTTTTTTTTTGGCCAGAGAATTTTAAAGCAAACCCTGAGTGTCATGTCATCTCTCATAATACTTCAGCATGGATCTCTAATAAGGGAATATAAAAACATAACCACAGTGTCATTTTCATACCTATCAGTATTAAGAATTTCTTACTATCATCGATGAGTCCATATTCATATTTCCCCTTGATTGACTCGAAGATGTCTTTCTACAGTTGGTTTGTTGGAAGAATAGAGTCCATGCATTACATTTAGTTGTTACGATGTTTAAGGCTCTTCTGTTCTGTATCAATTTTTCTCCACTACTTTTTGTTTGAGTTGTTGATTTGGTAGAGAGCCAGACCAGGTCAGTTGTCCTACAGAATGTCCCACATTCTGGATTTGGTGGGTTGCCCCTTGTGGTGACATTTAGTCTGTTCCTCTCTCCCTCTTACTCCCTGAAGCCTGGCCATTCAATCTAGGGTCTTGATTAGATTCAAGTTGTTCGTTTGTTTGCTTTTTACCTCGCTCCATTGAAATGCCCTCCAACTGCTCTTTTATGGTTAGTGCAAATCCCTCCTACCCAGGGTCTGTAAGGTCTACATGGTCCAGCCCTGACTCCCTCCCTGTGCACCTTTCATTGGCTCCGCTCTCCTGATATCTCTGACATTCTTGTTATTTCTTCTCTCTCATCAGCACAGATACGTTGGTCCCTGCTGAGAGGTTCTTTCTTTCTCCTTTGGCCCAGCTGACTCCTCAGCTCCTTAGCAAAACCATTCTGACCTCCTGAGCAGGTCAAATATTCCCACTAAATACCATAGTATCATTCCATTCCCCTCTGTTGCCTTGTCATCATTGCAATTTTCCATCTACCTGTGTTACTTTTTTGATACTATATGTCTTCCCCAGGAGACTATAATGTTGAAAGTAAGAACTCATTAAAAAATATATACACACAAGTATACACACACCCTCCCTAGCTCAGTCTAATCTCCTTCCTTCTGGCTCACAATATAGTTGTGTGTTTTTTATCTTTTATTGACATAAAACAGTTACAGGTTATTTTTACCAGCTGTATGTTATATACTCTGATTGCCTATGTCATACCCTATTGTACAATTAGAGTAAAAAGTATATTTTTAAAAGCAGAATTCTTTATTATTATTTTTATTAATTTATTTGAGAGAGAAAAACATTGATTTGTTATTCCACTTATTTATGCATTCATTAGTTGCTTCTTATATGTGCCCTGACCTGAGACTGAACCCACAACCTTAGTGTATCAGGATGACACTCCAACCAACTGAGCTATGCAGCCAGGGCCAAAGTGGTTTTAATGTGCTATTTTATAGAGAAATTCAGAGAGGTTAAATAATTTAACCAACCTAACCAAGCTAGTCCCTCACCGAGCCACGATTGTCCTTCATCCTTTGAACAGTACTGTGTGTTTCTAGCCTCATTTTAGTGACTGTCCTGGCTTCCCTGGGACTGAGGTAGTTCTCAGGACATGGCATTTTCAGTGCTAATACTAGGAGAGACCTGGGAAAACCAAGACAAGTTGTTTACCCCAGTCACTCATTTATTTGAGGCCAAGGTCCTAAGGTCCCATCCTACAGCTCTTAATCCCTACAGCCTCCACCGTGCCAGATCATGGTAGCTCACTGTCGGTCTGTACTTATAAAGACGGCATTGGGAAGGGTAAAGTTCCCTTTCCTCCCTTCTAAGGTTCTTTGGCTGGCCTAATCATTCAAGTGACATAAAGACAGACTAACAGAAGAAAATCAAATTTAATTTCATATGCACGGAAGCCCCACAAAGACGTGAGAGACATCACAGCAGTCAGGTGATGGAGACTTACATGAGGTCCTGAGCTAAGGAGGAGGCAGTGAGCGCCTGGGGTCTCAGAGAGAAGAAAGACAGTTCGCAGAAAGATGAGAGCAGCAGGTGTTTGGTAAGCAAATGTTTTTACCCTGCACACAGGTAAGTCTTTCAGGTTAAAAAAAAAAGTTGTTTTTGGCAATAGCTCTCTTCTCTAAATCCTTTCAGGTGGTCACAGAGGCAGTAAACAGGCTCCTCCTGAAGGCTTGGCCTCCACTGTCTTCAGCTCTAAATAATGAGCACACCTGAGTGGCACCTGCTGGGCAGCCGCCCTGAACCCCCTCAGTGGGATCCCCAAAGCCTGAGCTCTTGACCACCACCCTAATTAGATTAATTAGACATTGGATCTTTTGTTCCAGAGAAGAACTAAAACGGGGGAAATTTTCCAATCTTTCACTTTGGAATTAAAAATATTTTGACATATCTTTTCAACAGAAGGTTTATCTTCTTTCTTGTGATTCTAAACCCCCTTCTTCAAGTGCCAGTGGCATGGCATTCTGCCGCATTCTTGGAAGATAGCAAATAGTGCAAATATAGATTTGTCATAATAAATTGTCAAACATAATTAGACATAAGCGTGGCACCCAGCCCTCGGCCACTCCTCTGCATCTTGACGTGGTGTAAAGTGACTCTGGAGCAAATTTGCTTGAGACAATGAGCTAATCTGTCCATTTGTTTCTGGTTTTATCCTAATTACAATGCGCTCGTGCCATGCCTTAGCCTGAACAGCAAATAGCGGTATTAACAAGAGGATAATCCCTGCAGTTTGGAGAAAACTATACAAACAAGATGGAATGCATGCTAAGTCTCTGCTAATGTTCAAATACACTTCATCAGGTTTATCAGAACCGCAAATCAAGCTACAACTTACAAAATAGTTCTGTTCCAACAGCCTTGCGCATCATTTACTTTGAAGAGCAACACTCAGTGAAATAGCTTTTAATCAGTTCTAGGATGCTCTCAGCTCAGGGGTTCTGGGCAGGTGATGTCTTTATTATGTTTCCAGGAGATCACAGAGCTTCCCATGTGAACTTGAAACCCCTTTGCTGCTCCGGCCTGTCTAAAGGTCAAATGCCAGGGGATGTCCTCAACCAAGAACAATGAGCAAACTCAGTGCTTTTGTATTCTTTTATAAAAGAAGTCATTGGTCTGCTTTAAGGAATATGTTCAGCCTTTATTAAAATCACTTGGGCACCTCAGGGGGGAATTCTAAGTACTTAGAATTCCATAAGAATGAGTGGCCTACACAGTTAGAATGCATGACAAGGAACCTGACCCAACCAACATTCTCAGGAGCAGATATATTACACAGGCTTATTAAGAATAATTACAGTGAGCATAACAAAATTAATTGCTATTTGTTAGACATTTAAATTAAGAAAACAGAAAAATCAAAGCTACAATCTAAGCCCTGAACTAAGTACTTCACCTGCATTTTCTCACTCAGCCCTGAAATCCACAGAGGGGATCATTCCTATTATTACCCCATTTAGCAAACTAGACCAGGGTCAGAAAACCACTACCCATGGTCTGAATCTGGCCCATTGCCTGTTGTTTTAAATAAAGCTTTATTGAAATACAGCCTTGCTCATTCACTTAAGTTTTGTCTGGCTCAAAGCCTAAAATACTGACTAGCTGGATCTTTAGAGAAAAGTTTGCCAGCCTCTAGACTACTCACATGAGGCTAGGAAGAGAAATCACAAATGAGATTACAAATTAGTTTCAGATCTATACAGGGGATAATAGGAGACATTATGAAAAATGAAGACTATTGTTTGCTCAATGCAGACATCTGTGTTTCTAAGGCCAGCGAGGGCGCCCGCCAGAAGGGAGACTTGAGACTCAGAAGATGTTTCTGCTTCTGCTCTCCTCTCCTGGCTGCATCAGGGGAGCTCCATCCACCGAATTTGTCTGAATGCTCTGGCTCCTATCTCTTCCTCATCAAACTCCGGGGCTGGTGGGCTGCTAATTTGCTTTCAGATTCCTATTTCCTCACCTGGCTTCTCCAATTTGGCAGGTTTCTTCTGTTGACTTTGTAGTGCAGCTCAGCAGGCCTGGACTCCAGTTTCAATCTATGCACCAGGTTTCACCACGAGCCTAAAGACTCTCTCGTTCCTGACCTTCGCCTAACCTTGGCTTCTCCCTCCCCAACTGGTGCTGATAGCTCAGACGGTCACCACCACATCACAAGGGTCAACACTGAACATCAATTACATGGATGCATTTTTAAGTGTATGTTTTAAAAAGAAGTTTACATTTCATGCATAATGCATGAGCTCATTCTGCTTGATCGTGTTTGAGGCTAAATCACTTTAACCACCATTCCTTGACCCATCCCATAAGAACACCGCACTGGTTGGCAAAAGACATTAAGGCTTGAAATGCAAAGTGTTGGTGTGATTGGGATGTGCCCAGTCTTCCAGATTGCTGATGAGACAGGAGGACATCTTGAGTGTCTAGTAAAATGTAAACTATACAGATTCTATATCCCAGGAAAAGCATCACTTGATATTTGCCCCAGAATAATACTCAAATGTGTTGACAAAGAGGCATACACACAGCTGTGCACTGTGCACTGTTTTTGATAGTAAAAATGAACTTTTATACAATTTTAAAATATTGTGCGATTAATGGCATTTGCAAGATATGATTCTAGGTGTATAAGCCATATTGCAATACATGCTTATTTTCCAAGTCCTTCTTTATCTTCATTTTTTTACAAATTTATTCATATTCAATGTATTCGGTAAAATACATTGAATTGGGAGAGAATATTAGAGAATTTTCTCTTTCCTTTGCCCAAAATAATGAAGAGTGAATAGTAAATAAGACTCTAAAATAAGTTTCTCAGAAAAAAATAATGGTGATATTAGTTACTTGAAGTTAAGGAGGTGACTCTTAGTGAAGATGAAACGGGGTCAGATTTCCCAGGGCAAGTCTGGTGTATCATAGGTAATCCATAAATATTTAACAGGTCTGGACCCTATTTCACTTTTCTGATATCCACACTGAATCCTTCCTCCAACTGTGGGAACTCCATGCAAATATAACCTCCTCTGTTCACTTTAAAACTTACTTTTACTATTGGCTTAGCTACAAAAGGCAAGACTAGAGTAGCATTCACATCCAAATGAAAGATTGTGAGACCACCACACTCTCTCCTTTTCAGCAAGTTCCCTGGTGAGCCTTTGGTTCCAGGTGTTCTGCTGTTTCACTTTTGTTTGCTGAAACATTCTAATGACAGGGGCCAGCTCTGGGATAATAACTAGGGCACCTCTCCAGGCAGGCCCGTCCTCCCTGCGGAGCTCACAGAGACGTGTCAGGCTGGTTTTTGGCAAGAAGTCACTCTGTACTGGCTTGCCAACCTCTCAGAGGCTGGGGAAGCCTCGTATACCCAGAAGTAACTTCCCTGGTTGACCATGCCCTCATGGCAATCACATCAATTTCATTCCATCTAGAATGTTTGCACACCACACCTCTTCTACATGTACTCAACAACCACGTAACAGTCAAAAGAAAATGGGAGTTGGCTAAGACAGGAAGAGTCTAACTTTGTGTAGCAACCTTGAAACTCAATGCCCCCACGTGATTCAATGCCAATCATCCTGTTCGAGACATCTGGCAACTTCACAGACATGATGCTGTTGTCATCATTCACCCTTCCTCTTTCAGCCTTCCACTTCAAACTCTCAGAACCTTCTCTTTGGGATTACACACACCTCTCTGGTCCAAACATTTCCCAGGCTCAGTTTTCTCTTGAAGTGCAAATGGCTGACCCTACAAATCATTTATTTACAGGAGCCCTGACTTCTTCACCATTCATCTTCAAACAAGAACAAGTCTTTCTTTTTAATCATTGATTTCTTAGGAAAGGATAAAATAATTGAGCTCAAATCATTCTGGAATAAGAACCCAATTTTTACCTTCTTGTTTTTTTATCAGTAGAATGAATTATAGTTATTTCAAAGTCAGAGAACACTTTCTACAAAATTGACATGAGAAAAAGCTGTATCCTGGGCATCAGAAAATTAGTTTTATTATTGGGAACATCCAAAAAAAAAAGTCCCAATTTTGAAAGACTGACAGCCAAGAAATACTAAAAATCTCTGTTTTCAAGAAGCATCACTTGGAATAGTTGGGTACTGGTTCCTATGACTAAAACTTAAAGGGTGGCCCTTTAAGTTTCTGAACTTCTCCATGGCTCCTGTAAGCATCTATAATAATAAAAACATAATATGCTAATTAGACCATACATCCTTCTGGATGAAGCTGGGCTGCAAGGGAAGCCCGGGTCCCGGGTGCCTGCGGGTGGCCAGAGGGAAGCAAGCCGGGTCCCGGGTGCCAGAGGGAAACCTGTGCTGGCAGCCAGGGAAGGAAGGCCTAGTCTTGCATGAATTTCGTGCATCAGGCTTCTAGTTTTCTATAAACTAGAATCATGCTATGTGTGCAAATCTAAGTTATAGCTAATCCAAGATATAACAACCAGCCATGTACCATCTCTCACCCCAACCCTGCCAAGGTTGTCTCATGATTTCACACACACACACACACACACACACACACACACACACACACACCTGTATTAAGGTTATGGAGACCTGGCACTAAAAAAAAGAAAGAACTCTTGAAAGCAAGAGAAGTATTTCAGAGTTCCCAATTATCTTTTCCTTACTCACAGAGGACTGAATGTAAAAACCTTGAACACTCTCCACAGGCTGCTCAACTAGTGATGGGGTTGTGTCCTTATAAAGTTGAAAATATAAGTCCAAAATGCACTTACTACACCTAACCTACCGACCATCACAGCTCGGCCTAGCCCACCTTAAACGTGCTCAGAACGCTTACATTCCCTACAGTAGGGCAATTATCTTGAATTCTACCTCAAGAGTAATTGCCTTCCTCTTCTCACCAGAAGCAGGAGACACAGATGGGCTGTTGTATAGACAGGATAGCATACAACAACGCAAAATACAATATCCTAATAATGCTGATGGTTAGAGCCCACCATGGAGTGTTGGTTGTTCACCATGGTGATTACTTGGCTACTCTCACTGCCCAGCATCACAAAATAGTGTGGTACCCCACAACAGTATCCCATGAAAGCGCAAAATACAAAATATGGTTTCTACTGAATACGTATTGCTTTCACACCTTGTAAAGCCAAACAAATTATAAGTAGAACCACTGTAAGCCAAGGACCAGCTATACTTTACCAACAATTCAGGGGATTTCCAAGGCTAATTTCGAGGTTACCTGATTTGGGCCATTTTGCTTCCTGGTGTTGGAACCTATGCCATGTAACGGCAACAGCATTCTCCCATCCTGAGAACACTCCCTGAGACAACTGCCTACGACTGTAGAGTTGGTGATGGCAGGTGGTACTGAGTCCCCAGCAGCTGTCTTAGTACCTGGCACATAACAGGTATACAATAAGTACTTATTCAACAAGTGGATTTAGTAGGAATCAAAATGGACCCATTGGTTTCAATGCTAAGATGCAAAAAGAACATGGATAAACCCCAATAGCCATTAGTCAAGCAATGGCTAAATCAACTGGGCTTGACCACAGTATAGGATGCTGTGTAGCTAGTTAAAGAAATGGGAGATAGATAATAGGTCTATATGATCATAGAGAATAAATAACTCAATACAGATATGTTATTAGTTTTCCAAGGTCTATTACTGAATGGAAAAAAATAAATTTCAGGTACACATAAATGGCATGATGCCATATATATAAACACAATTTTTAATTCTATGTAATTTTTTGCATATGCATAGACACATAAACAGATGATGTCCAAAAGTAAATTCAGAGCAGAGTGACCTCTAAGGAGGAGGAGAGTGGATCAAAGAAGACTTTAGTCTCATATATAATGTTTTATTTGTATGGAGAATATATGTCTTTCTTAAACTATTCAAATCACTTATTAAAAAGCATTGAATGGGAGAGAAACCAAGATGGCGGCATAGGTAAACACCTAATCTGCTGCCTCACACAACAATATCAAAACTACAACTAAAAAACAAAACAGACACCATCCAGAACCACAGGAAAGCTGGCTGAGTGGAAATTCTACAACTAGAAGGAAAAAGGAAAGCACATTGAGACTTAGAGGAGCTGTAAAAGGCTGAGGTACGGAGACACGCGTGCAGAGAGGACAGACGGCTGAGTGCACAGGAGGCTGAGTCCGCAGCTGGCTTTCTAAAGCAGGAGGGAGACGGAAGCTCCCGACTGCACTGAACTCCAGTCCCAGGCGAGACTCTGGGAAACCAGACTCATTCAGGGGGAATCTGAACTGTCAGGAAAAGAGAAAGCACAATGAGACTCAGGGGAGCTGTGGAAGGCAGAGGTCTGGAGGCTCGCGCACGCAGAGAGGACTGATTGCTGAGTGCACGGGCAGCTGAATGCGTGGCTGGCTTTCTAAAGCAGAAGGGAGACTGAAGCTCCCGACTGCGCTGAACTCCAGTTCCGGGCAAGTTTCTGGGAAGCCAGACTCATTCGGGGAGAAACTGGACTGCCTGTCAGCGGGTGAAACTCGAGGGCAGCTTTCTCTCAGAGGTGCTTGCAGCGATTACCGAGGGACACTGAGACCCAGGGGCCTCATAGGGCAGGGCTGACAGCAAGCCAAGGCTGTCTACTCCGCCCTGAGACTCCGCCCCATCCAAGCTGTGCACAGAAGCCTTTGCAATTTTACAAGTCTTGTCTCATAAGGGTGTCTCCAGCACAGAAGTTCTCCCAGCATAAACACAGCTGATCCTCACAGCCAATTGGCCTAGAGGTCAATTCCTCTCAGTGATACCAACAACAATCAAGACTTAACTACAACAAGGCTGTGCACACAGTCCACAAAGGATTGTACCAGGAGTGTCCACCTCATGTAACTGGGGAGGCTGAGCCACTGGGCCCTATAGGACACCTAACACACAAAGCTACTCTACCAACTCAGGGAAGCAGCAAAAATGTGGAGACAAAGAAACAGATCACAAATGAAAGAAATGGAGGAAAGCAAACCACTGGATATAGAGTTCAAAACCACAGTTATAAGGTTTTTCAAGAATTTCCTAGAAAAGGCCGATAAATTTAGTGAGACCCTCAAGGATATGAAAAAGGACCAACTATAAATTAAAGATACACTGACTGAAATAAAAAATATTATACAGAGGCCTAACAGCAGACTAGAGGACCGCAAGAATCAAGTCAAAGATTTGAAATACAAAGAAGCAAAAAATACTCAAACGGAAAAGCAAAAAGAAAAAAGAATCTAGCCGAAACCGGTTTGGCTCAGTGGATAGAGGGTCGGCCTGCGGACTGAAAGGTCCCAGGTTCGATTCCGGTCAGGGGCATGTACCTTGGTTGCGGGCACATCGCCAGTAGGAGGTGTGCAGGAGGCAGCTGATCGATGTTTCTCTCTCATCGATGTTTCTAGCTCTCTATCTCTCTCCCTTCCTCTCTGTAAAAAACCAATAAAATATATTTTAAAAAAAAAAGAATCTAAAGATTTGAAGATAGTGTAAAGAGCCTCTGGGACAACTTCAAGCATACCAACATCCAAATTATGGGGGTGCCAGAAGAAGAGAGAGAGAGAGCAAGATACTGAAAACCTATTTGAAGAAATAATGACTGAAAACTTCCCCCACCTGGTGAAAGAAATAGACTTACAAGTCCGGGAAGCACACAGAACCCCAAACAAAAGGAATCCAAAGAGGACCACACCAAGACACATCATAATTAAAATGCCAAGAGCAAAAGACAAAGAGAGAATATCAAAACCAGCAAGAGAAAAACAGTTAATTACCTACAAGGGAGCACCCATACGATTGTCAGCTGATTTCTCAACAGAAACTATGCAGGCCAGAAGGCCTACAACCTACAACTAAGAACCTATAACCAAGATTAATCTACCCAGCAAAGCTATCATTCAGAATTGAAGGTCAGATAAAGAGCTTCACAGATAAGAAAAAGCTAAAGGAGTTCATCCCCGCCAAACCAGTATTATATGAAATGCTGAAAGGTATTCTTTAAGAAGAGGAAGGAGAAGAAAAAGGTAAAGATAAAAATTATGAACAACAAATATATGTCTATCAACAAATGAATCTAAAAATCAAGTGAATAAAAAATCTGATGAACAGAATAAACTGGTGAATATAATAGAATCAGGGGCATAGAATGGGAGTGGACTGACAATTCTTGGGGGGAAAGGGGTGTGGGGGGTGCGAGAAGAAACTGGACAAAAAGTGTACACCTATGGATGAGGAAAGTGGCAGGGGGGAGGTAAGGGCAGAGGGTGGGGTGGGAACCAGGTGGAGGGGAGCTATGGGTGGGGGGGAGAAGAGGAACAATTGTAATAATCTGAACAATAAAGATTTGTTACATTTTAAAAATAAAAGCATTGAATGGGTGCTGATCCCATAGGCCTATCCTGCTCAGCTCCATTACCAGCAGCCTTGCTACCAACAGTCAAAGGCAGAACTGCCCTTTAATAAGCCCAGGGCTCTGTGCTCAGCCTCCTAGCAGCCTCTCCAAGTCTTCCTCCTGCTCACTCATTCTTCCCCAGACTCTGCTCTCATCAAGTGTCTCTCACTCTCATCCTACAGACTCATGCCAGCTCCCACCCCTATCTCTTGGCCTACCCTGAGCCCATGCCCAGGATCCCAGCATCCAACCCTGCACAGATCCTAGAAGCTGCTCCCCTGAGGGCATGTGGTTCTAATGAAAAGATAAACAATGGCGAGATCAAAATATGAGTATTGGTGATTTGCTAACATGTGAAAGCACTGAGGAATTTTCTAGGTATTTTAATGCATTATCTCCATCTTTACAACAGGCTTCTGAGGGTGTGTCTATTAGCATTCCCACTTTATAGATGAAGCAACCGAGCAGAGGGAGGTGTATAACATGCCCAAGGTGACAGAATCCTAATATATAAAAAGCCAGGGGCTGTCACGACCGAAACAACCGGACAGATGACTAAACAGCAGGCTGCGTGGGGCAACCAGGCCAACAGGGGGATTAGTGAGAGACAACCAAACAATGGAACAGCAGACTGTGTGGGGTGACCAGGCCAGCAGGGGGATTAGTGAGGGATGAGCAAACGACTAAACAGCAGGCTGCATGGGGCGACAAGGCTGGCAAGGGGGGAAGTTGGGGGCAACCAGGCCACTTGGGGTGGGGGGAGTTGGGGCCAACCAGGCTGGCAGGGGGGTAGTTGGGGGCAACCAGGCTGGCAGGGGGGCAGTGAGGGATGACCAGACTGGTGGGGGGGAGGCAGTTAGGGGCAACCAGGCCAGCGGGAGAGCAGTTGGGGGCAACCAGATCAGCAGGGAGGGCAGTAAGGGCAACCAGGCCATCAGGGGGGGCAGTTAGGGACAATCAGGCTGGCAGGCAGAGGCAGTTGGGGTGATCAGGCTGGCAGGGGGGTTAGTGAGGGACAACGAAATGATTGAACAGAAGGCTGTGTGGGGTGACCAGGCCAGCAGGGGGGTTAGTGAGGGATGACCAAACCACTGAACAGCAGGCGCATG
The DNA here is from genome assembly GCF_027574615.1 of Eptesicus fuscus. NCBI lineage: Eukaryota > Metazoa > Chordata > Mammalia > Chiroptera > Vespertilionidae > Eptesicus > Eptesicus fuscus. Next base: position 6,132,792 of record NC_072484.1, on the reverse strand, counting down.
GGGTGACCAGGCTGGCAGGGGGGTTAGTGAGAAAATGACCAAATGACTGAACAGCAGGCTGCGTGGTGTGACAAGGCCGGCAAGGGAGGGGCAGTTGGGGGTGACCAGGCTGGCAGGGGGGCAGTAGGGGGTGACCAGGCCAGCAGAGGGGGGCAGTTAGGGGCAACCAGGCCAGCAGAGGGGAGCAGTTGGGGACAACCAGGCCAGCTGGTGGGGCAGTAAGGGGCAACCAAGCTGTCAGGCGGGGGGCAGTTAGGGGTGACCAGGCCGGCAGGGTGGGGGGGCAGTTGGGGACAATCAGGCCGGCAGGGAGGGCAGTTAGGGGTGATCAGGCAGGCAGGCAAGTGAGCAGTTAGGAGCCAGCAGTCCCGGATTGTGAGAGGGATGTCTGACTGTTGGTTTAGGCCCGATCCTGGGGATCAGGCCTAAACCAGCAGTCAGACATCCCCCAAGGGGTCCTGGATTGGAGAGGGTGCAGGCTGGGCTGAGGGGACACCCCCTCCTGCACGAATTTTGTGCATCAGGCCTCTAGTTAGCAATAAGAAAGGAGGCTGTAAGATCCATGCAATCCATCTAAGCCTTTGTTCTTCACCATCAGCATTTCACAGCTTCCCAGCCCTAGAAGGAGTCTAACTCTGGGGAGAAGGCCCAGGCAGGTGTGCAGAATAAGGTGTCACATTGAGCCAACAGTGGAGATGGTTTGAAAGCTAGATGGAGAATCAAAAACTTATATGAGGTGTTTGGATGTTGTCGACTCACAAGGTGGAGCCACTGAAAACCTATGAATTAAGTGCTGTTATAAGTCCTGTGCTTCAGGAAGACTAACCTGGTACATTTAGATGCTCTTTATGGCAATAGCCCAAGCTCAATGTGATAAGGACTTAAATTTGCTGGTAGAAAGAATGTGTGGGTTTGAGATTGCTTAAAAGAACTCCTCTCCTCCCCAGTTTGTCAGTTTAGGGCTTATGTTGGAAGTCTGTGTTTCTCTTTCAATGGAACATTCTTCCTCCCCTCCCTCTTATGAAATTTGCTCCATCCTGAATCCCTCCCAACGTGTTGGTGATGCCTCACATTAGGCCGTGCTGCAGTCATATATTAGGATGCCTGAAAAATACTCTCCACGGCTCTGGAGCATAAGTAAGTTGGTGATTCAGAGCAGGGAGCATTAAGGTTAATTACCTAATAATTTACTACAGTGAGCGCCTCTGTAGACGTTTTGATTTTCACTAATTGTGTTGTTGAACAAAGCAAACAGCACCGTGTTCATATTCCAGTGGTGGAGATGTGTCAGAGGAACCCTCCCTGTGATGTATAACCCTTGCTTTATCCTTGAGTACCAGCCGCTTGATGAGAAGCTGGGAAGACCAATAGTCCATGGATCGGTTTAGTAAAGATTTCCCTTAATGTGACTGTGAGCCAACCAGCCTCTGCTGCATTGCTGAGTGTGACAGTCGGAGAGACCAGGCAGGAAGGATGCTAATGTGATTTGATGAGTAGTAGCTAGCAGGGATCACCCTCTGTGCTGGGGGTAGGGGAAGTTGAGGAAGGAGGGTAGAATGGGGATGCTAGAGTAGGGCACCTAGAGTGAAATGGTTAAGAATACAGTAAAATCCAGACTCAAGACCCAGCTTCTCTGATCGTTAGCTGGGTGACCTTTAAGCAGGTGAGTTAACTACTCTTCATTTCACCAAGGATTATCAGTTCTACTCCGCAAAATTATTGTGAGGACTGAATGTGATACTTCATGTGTATGAGGCATCCAGGATTTCTTGCCAATCCAACAGCCATTCCCATGTGCCCTGCTTTTCTCTTATTCTCGCAGTCCACGTGACTTGAATGGGGACTGTCTCTCCATCTCTGGCTTTAAGGATGTACATTTGACCTGAGCTTGGCCAGTAAAAACAATTCATCTCCTGGCTACTGTTAATCAGTTAAGAATGGGCACATTTCCCAATTCAGACCAGTCAGGCCAAATAGGGCCCAACTCAAGTTATTTTCTTTTACTCAGTTTAAATTTCCAAAGTAATAGGACATCAGTTCAAAACAGATGGCAGCCACAAGAGGTAAACTTACCTAAAAAGGAAGCCAACCAGAAAATCACAGATGAAAACCCTAAAGGGAGAAATATTGGATCCCTATGACACTGTTTTAGCTCCTGGATCCAACCATTCCTGAAGCTAGATGTACTGGAACAATATGTTTCATGAGCCAATAAATTGCCATTTTTGCTCATGAAAGTTTAAGTAAGGCTTTTGGAACTTGCAACCTAAAGAGTTCTGGTACTTTAAGGAAAGCTTTAACTTACTTTGTGATACATGGAAGATGCTTAAAAACTACTTCTTATACTATTGAAAGCTCCAATACTTACCCTAATTCTCAAGTCATGTTTATTTTCCAAATAATCAAAGGTCTGTAGAAGGAGATCCATCTCCTAGTTTCTGATGTGATTCAAAATAAAACAAATGTCCCTTATTTAGATCACCTCTTTCAACTAATATAGGTTTAAAGCAGTACATGGGGGTTTAAAGCAGTACATTGAAGGGATAGGTAAGAGAAAACAAAGGGCCTTTCGGTCAGTCCCCTGGCGATCTGGAGGCCATCTGTCTGGCGATGGTGGTTAGCCATTGCGGATAGAGAACTGAACTCCTTGAGGACAGGTACTTTGCTAAGTCACACCCTTACAGTATGAAGCTGTGAATAATGTGCATGTCTTACTTTTCAAAGCTCGTTTGTGTTGCTGGATCTGTGCAATAACCACAGGTCACACACCCTCTGACCAATGTATTATTTGGAGCTCTCCTTTCCAGAGGAGGAAGCCACCACAGCTGGAATAGATTAAGTGACATGACATAGTCCCATACCAGCCCCTCCGAGAAGAGCAAGAATCAAATTCAGAATCTAGGAGGTATGGCTTCCAAGTCCTTCCTTCTCTGAAACTACAAGTGGGTGCCACAGGACTGTGCCTGGAGGTGACATGACACAGTCAGTCAATTCTGGTCACCTGGCTTCAAGCACTGCCCACCCATTTACTCACTGTGTCCCCTTGAGATGACTGCTTCCCCTTTTGGAATCTCTTATCCCTCACCCCTCACATGAGTACCATATCAGGCCCCTCACTAGTTCCTGGGGGGTTAAATGAGATGATGGATACAAATGCATCCAACACTGAGCCCGGAACAAAGGAGGGTCTCACAAATGCTTGGTAAATTTGAATGTGTGGGCACCAACCAAACTCTTCCAAGAAAAAATATTGACTGGACAGTTCTTCTTGGAAGACTTTATGGAACACACATGAGACATGCCAGGGAGGTTCCAGGCAGCCCGTTTGTATTAGCAAAAATCAGAAACAACCTCAAGAGCTGCCCAGAGGGAGGCATGGTGGAGCAGAGCATGTCTCCTCATCACAGAATTCCATCAGCAATTTAAAAAGTTATCCAACTCAGTATGTCCTGACACAGCAAAATCTATAAGACATACCTTCGAGCAGAAAAAAAAATTAACAATTTTATGTGTATAAGACTTAAGCAATAGCTATTTCCAAAGAATACATTTCTCTTTCCAAAGAATACATGTGGAAATGTCCCTTAAAGGGGCTTCCAGGAACACACACAAAAGCCAGGGTACAAATACTGAATTGAGTGCAAGGATTAAAAAAGAAACTAGCCGTAGCTACTATGTTTTAACTTTTTACAATGAAAATTTGGTCATGAATTACTTATGCAATTAAAAATTGACGATAAGGAAACACTTGAGGCAAATTAAAGTAACCTCATATTGCTTCAAGCTAAAAGTAACCTGCTTGATCCACACGGTGCTAAAATAAACAGGAAAATAGGAAAAAGACACATTTAGCCACTTTCCAAGATATAGAACAAAAGGGTAAGAAACAAGCTGATGGATTATATTTTTTTTGCTTAAAATCTTTTTTTCACTTTTCAATGGCTGTGTCCTATATATACAGTGTAATTATCTTTCCTCAAAATGTCATCACTCCGTGGAATGATCTGCCACATGAAAAATAGGTTTGGCCCAATTGTTGCATATTGTTGGTAAATTATCATCAACCCTCTTTTCTCTTAAAATAAATATATTACAATGACACTGATGAGTTCTGTTGTTTTTCATCTAATACCTTAACCCACTTTAAATCCATAGTCTGCATGCAATCTTTCAAGTGTGATAATGATGGTGAAATATTCCCATGAGATAGAACAATGCATTCAAAATATGATGGTGTGGGATCCACCTCATGTGGACAATTGTAGGTTTCCTCAGCTGACCCCAATTGGTATGCTTTAGCTGCCTCTGGAATCCCCACCGTGTATCATGTGAGCCTCAGCCTTCATAAACCCTGGAGCCCGACGCACATGGGCCAGTTTGCAGACATTTCAAGTGGCTTCCCACCCACCTGGCAGTTTAGTCTATCCCCTTGGCTGACTTGGTCCATTCTCGTGGCTTTAGACATCATCTTTTGGCTGCACAGATTTCTTTCTTTCATCCAGATCTCCTTTTTCTAAGCCTGAGGTTCAACAGCCCCTTTGACATCTTTACTTTGATGACTCATACCCATTTCAAACCTACCACGTCCCAAATGAAACTGATTTTTCTCTTGTCTCTCTTGCAGTTTCCCCCACCTTAGTAATGACCTCAGCATCCAAAGGTAGAGGTGCTGGAATCATCTCTGGACCCACGTTGTCACCCACCCATTCTGCATGGTCACAGGCTCTATTGGTTTGACTTCCAACATTTCTCCCAAGTCCATCAGCTTTTCTTCATCAGCATTATCACCAGCCTGATATGAGCCACCAACACCTCTCACCTGGTCTGTGGCAGGACCTTCTTCACTAGCCCCCCATTTCATCATTGCTCCCCTATTTTTCACAAAGTCACTCCCCTGTCTAATCCCATCAATGGCTTTCTACTACATTAAGTTAAACCCAGTTTCTCAGCATAGTTGGCAGCACTAGGGGATGTGTAACTCCCACACCTCATCAGACTTCCCCTCCCCATCTTCAGCTTGCTTTAAACATGGACCTTCTAGAATATTCTAGAAAGCAACCTCTTTTCCACCACATTTCCTTTTCCTGATATTTTTGCCTCCCTGGCTCCTTTTGTCCTTTGGATCTTGGCTTCACTATCCCCTCCGCATAGCCTTCTTTGACTACCCACTTCATTCCTTCCTAGCACCAGTCACAAACTTCAATCATATGATCCATATATTCATTTGCTCATTAATTGCTCCTTGACAGCAGGAATATTCTCTATCTTCTTTTGGCCCAGACCCATTGCCAAGTTCAAGGCCTGACACACAGTTAAGATACAAACAGTTATTTGCAGGATAAATGAATTGGAAACACATTGATGGAGTTCTGTGCTGGTGTTCAATACTTGGATGTGGGAATGGGACAGACGTACTTTACAAAGGACATAGAATTAAACCCCATAATATCTGCCCTTAAGTACAGTATGCTCTATTTGAAGAGACAGAATCAACACAGTGAAAAGGTAAAACTAACAGTATAAGCCAGCAGATAATTGAGCATTCAATTCAAGCATTAAAATGTATGCTCTTGATCATATTGAGTTGACCAGATGACTTCTGGTGGGGCAGGCCAAACAAGTGGATTACTTATGAATAAAAAACGGAAAGTTACAGAAATTGGAGAAGTGAGAAATGATGAGTTTTGGGATGTTCAGAAACAGTTTTATGGAGGAGGTTGAATTTATACCAACCTAAGACAGATGAGATCAGTTAAAACTACTCAAAACCACCTAGAGCTATGGCCTTATGGTCCTGGAGTAATGTAAAAAATAAAGAGCCTGTTGGCCTGCCAAATAGCAAGACGTTTTATTATCTCTCTAGTGTCACCCATACCAAGGAGTTCTGGCAATTTCCCAGCTCAACTAAGAATTGGAATGAGACACTGTCACTGTGAACTTATAAGTTTCCAAACTCTCAAGTCCATGACTCCTGCTCCTCCCCTTGCCAACCCAGTCCCTGGCCCGCCTGTATTTTCTTGACGCTGAAGACAGGAGGGAAACCTTTTCCTGAGAAACAAGCTGCTGCCATCTCTGCCCTTTATCCTAAGGGTTCTCCTGTCCTGTCTTGTCCTTCCCAGGACTAGTCATTTTTGGATTATTAGCATCTTTCCATAGTGGTGGCAAGTGGGGACTTTGCAAGACAGCTGGGCCCCTCAGAAATCTTACCAGCCAGAGGCAAACAGATGTTCCTCACCTTCCCCACCTTGTTTACCAAGGGCTGTAACTGGTCCAAGCCCTTGGGCATGTTTGCTTAACAGATGTATCCTAATGCAAATTAACTTGGAAGGAATGGGGGGAAATAAACAAGTGAGGAATGCAAATGTTTAGCACTCAGATTTTTCTGTCTTAAAAATACTCTGCAGGAACAAATGTATGAGGGAGCCAAGTTCAAATGCCTCCTATCTGTTTTGAGTTCACTGCCAACATTCTTTTCATACTAGACCTTCATGTGATTGACAAGGGTCTATATTAAGAAATTGATGAAGAGGAAGAGAGACTTTGGACTGAGGAAGAAAGCCCTAAGTTTGGTGTGCTCAAAGGCAATAAGGAGTAAGGATGGCTCCAAAATTTCTGACCAGAAAAACCAAGAGAGTGGCCACTTGGAAGGCTGTAGAAGAGAGCTGGGTTTCAGCTGGGTCTGCATGGCAAGCACACCTTTGTGGCTGAGGCCACTCGTTCATTCAGGCATGTGGAACTGCTGGAAGTTACAGAAGGGGCTAAATTTCACGGAAGCCATCACTTGGCTCTAGTGATGATGAAGAGATGAGAGATGGGTGGGACCAAACTGAAGATGAACACTGGAGAAATGTGATGAGAGAGCTAGAGGACAAGAGCTGGTCAAAGCCTAGAAAATGATGGGAATCATGGGAAGAAAAGGGATGATAGAAAAACACCCATCAGGGTGGATTCAGTAAATGTAGTGACTGGATACGTTTAGGAGGTGATGGAGATGAGTGAATGAAAAATTCTCCAAGGTTGCAGGCTGAGTATATGTCTGAGACATCAGGAAGAGATACAGGTTTGAGGGGTAATGAATTTTTTGCTGCATCTGCTAAGTTTAGGGTAATAGCAGTGTGTGCAGTTGAAAAAGGCCCAGTAGATTATTGAGAATCCAGGAACCATGTCCAAATAGAGAGCCTGGTATTTGTTAAAAAACCCCAAGCTGAAAAACTCACCTGAAACCTGGGGGCTTCTGGATTGTCTGTTCTCAGTTCCTTGTGATGCTGAATTACAGACGTTTGGGACATTTGTGTCCTTACATTTATGATTCTTACCATACCTAGCTGGGTACTAGTACATATCCATCCAGAACAATCTAGGACCTATATACTGTTACTAATTTATTATCTCTTTATAAATCAAGTGTCCTTTTGCCTAAATGAATTTAATCTACATAAGGCTACTATCAGTGAAAAATAGCATCACTTCATATACATAGAATACCATGGTAAAATGGAGCTAATAGGGTAAAGGCATTAAACTTAGTTGCCTACCAGCTATTGTGGTAGACATTTGTCATTTTTTGTATACCCAGCCTCTGAAAATCCTCCCTTTATGGGAAACTACAAACCATAGGGTCTTGACTTCCAAAATGGGTGCTGAAGAAAAATACAGAGTTCTCTCCTCATCCCCTGTGCAGTGACTGAGACTTACTAATCAGATGCCCTGGCTCAGGACTTTGGGATTTAAAATGAAGTCACCAAAGACAAAGGGACGGTCGTGATGAATCACACTGAGGGACCCAAGAAGGGATGTGTGATGTGCTAGCAAATCTTGTCCACGATGCCCATGCAACCCATTCTCATCAAACTCTCCTACTTCAGGCCTCAGGCTTTCTTTGCTTGCTGATGTAGTGGGCTGAAAAGTGTCCCCCCAAAATTCAGGTCCACGCAAACCTCAGAGTGTGCCATTATTTGGGAATATGACCTTAAAGATGTAATTAGTTTAAGATCTTGAGATGCAACCTGGATTTGAAGTGGGCTCCAAGTCCAACAATGGGTGTCCACATCAGAGGACAGAAAGACACAGAGATACACAGAGGAGAAGATGATGTGAAGAAGACAGAGACAGAGATTGGAGGGATGCAGCCACAAGCCCAGGAAAGCCAGGACACTGGAAGGGGCAAGGGAAGATTCTCCCCAGAGGCTTTGGAGAATGTGACCTGCTGGCACACTAAGCCAATCGTAGCCTCCAGAACTAGGAGAGAATACAATTCTGTTGTTTTAAGCCATCAAGTTTGAGGTCATTGGTTACAGCAGCCTTAAGAAACTAACATGCTGGGTCTAGGGATGCCCCTTGTGATAATATGGATTTCCATATGTCTGAGCTATGCCTATTAGAATTTTTTTTCATTTCTTTATTTTAATATATTTTATTCTGATGAAGTGACAAAAGTAGATACAAAATACTTTTTTAAGATAGAGTTAACTGACTTAGAAAAATAGGTAAAGCTCCAAAAGGTTTAAAAATACAACATAAACTTTCATGTAAAGAACATTGAGAAATATTTTAGATGGTAACCAAGACTATCTTATGCAAGCTGTTTTTCTATGTAGACCACACATAGAATGTTTTATAAAAAACCTATAGCATGCTGGCAATCCATTCAGATGCACTGAATACTTGTTTGGAATAAAATTTGATAACAAGAGAAAACCCAAGTGAATTTCAATGCAGTTGCTTCAATAAAATCACTGATATCACTTGTAATGTCCCCCCAAAAAAGCCTTTTACAATTTGAAATACCAAAATCTAATGCAAAAGCACAAGGAGGCTGAGGAACCACTATTTTTGACAATAGAAAATCCACCAACTCAATAGCTATAAGGAGGAAAGAACATCCCAATTGAAGGCGCTCCGTTTGGAGTCCCAGCCAGCGTCCTGTTGGTAATTAACATTTTCTGGCCTTGCCCTCTCACCTTCTGGGAGCTACCCAATTTATTTTCTCCAGTGACTCCTGTCGTTTATAACCAAGAACAGGGTTGATATGCCTGTCACAGCAGCTAAGGCCAAGATCCATTTTTTGTTCAAATGAAAGTAACAAGAGTTAAAGAGCTGCTAATGGCAAAATAGCACCAAACTGAGACTTTCTCTTTGGAGCAATTAGAAAGCTCGGAATAAGTTTAAAAGTACTAAGTAATCTTTTAACCTCCCTCATGTGGCTCAGTTGGTTGGCGCACCGAAAGGTTGGTTCAATTCCCCATCGGGGCACATAACCAGGTTTCGAGTTCAATCCCCAGTCGGGGTGTGTACGGGAGGTAAGCAATCAATGTTTCTCTCTCACATGGATGTTTCTCTCTCTCTCCCTCTCCCTTCATCTCTCTCTAAAATCAATGGAAACATATCCTTGGGTGAGAATTAAAAAAAGGTAAGTCATCTTCTGTGATTTGATGTTATTTGATGGCATGTTTCCTTACTGCCTGAAGCCATCTAATGGAACAGGACTGTCAAGTCCTGCCTCTCAGGAAATGGAGACACAGTCCTGGCAAAGCAAAATAAAAGGAAGTAGAAAGCCAAGGCCATGACCTTGTCTTCTGCATTCTTGCTTTCCCATTCTACACCCACCCCCCTCTTTCATCTTACTACACAGCTCTTGGATGGGTTGTGTTAACCACCCTTCTAGCTTCTATAAACTTGGCACTTTAACATCTGTTCTACTTGCAAATGTATGGACACACCATGTTCTGGACAACCCTACTCTATGCCTGAGTCACCTGCCTTGGCCTGCAGCTTCCCTCATTACCACCCACCCACTGGGCGCTTTTCAAATGCAAGCCAACCCTCTCCCTCCTCATGTTCTCACACTGCAGGCCCCTATCACCCACCCTTATCACTCCAGACCAGGCCTCCTGAGGCTGCTGGAAGTATTCAGACTAGCCTAACCTGTCCATCCTGCCTGACCTGTTCCTTCCCTCAGAAACCACAGTAGAGGATCTGACCATAGCGCCCCCTTCTGAGCTGACTAGCCCCAGCCTCCAATTCCAAGACATGGTGTGGCCCCTCCTCTGGGAACCGTGAGTATCAAACTACCTGTTCAATGGCAAGCACCTCCTGATCAGTTAGCCTTTACTACACCTCACATTTTTTCACTAGTACACTAGATTCTACTTCTTTTATTTTAATTTATTTTTCATTTTTTTAATTACAGTTTACATTCAATCCTGTTTTGTACCAGTTTCGGGGGTACAGCTTAGCGGTCAGACAATCATATACCCTACAAAGTGCTCCCTCTGTTATCCCAAGCACCTGCCTGGTACCATACACAGTTATTGCAATATCAAGAGAGAACCTCTTGACTTGAAGAGAATCTTAGCTTTCCACTTTCACTGAGCTGTATCTTTCATACTCACCCAGAAATTAGGATTTGTTCTGGGCCCCTGACAACATGACTACCTCACGTCCAATCAAAGGCCCCAGTGACTCACAGTAACTCAGATGGTTTAACACCGGGTCTGAAAAGAAAGGCTATCTTCCTGCAACGTTTTACAGGAGCATTCCTCAAAAGTGATTCATCCTCGCTTGAAACTCTTTGGCATGTTTTCAGATCATTTATCAAGTGTGTTTGCAACGAAGGTCTCTCTTCAAACTTCGGATGTGTGAAAACAGCCCTTCAACACGATAGAAATCATTCTAACCACCGAAGCAGGCAGACAGACTCCGGACAGTCAGCTAGAGGTCAAAGCAGACAAAGTGAGCCAGAGCTCCAGGGATCCTGTTGTTCTTCAAAGAAGCAAGTTGCCTACTTGCTCGCAGCTGCTGAAAGTTCCACTGTCCCAGCAACATGGCGGTTCTCTCAGCTTCCTGTTGGATACTAATTGAAATGCAGAATATAAAGCCTGCCGTGGAGCAACTCTTGCATGTCTTCATGTCTTGTGAGCAGGGCCACTGGCTGCCGTGTAGCAGGTGATTCTCTCAAGCATTATGTGTAGTAAGCGGTCTTACAAGACAGAGATGGTGTGTCCTTACAGAACACTGGACAGGTTTGTTTATGGTTCAAAATAATAAAGCTACTGTCTCCCTCTGGGGCAAAGGGCAGATATTGCCCATTATAAAAGACTAGAGGCCCGATGCACAAAATTCGTGCAACAGTAGGCCTTCCTTCCCCCAGCTGCTGGCACCGGCTGCCCTCTGGCACCCGGGACCTGGGCTTCCCTCTGGCCGCTGGCAGGCACCCGGGCCCCAGGCTTCCCTCACAGCCCCAGCTTCATTAGGAAGGACATCAGGAAGGACATCCGGTCTAATCAGCATATTATTCTTTTATTATTATAGATTAGGGTTTTTTAAATCTGGAGTTCCTCCTGGTAACAACTCACAATCCTGCAGACATCAGTGGGCCCTGTGTGTGTGACCCTGCGGGAATTTGAGCTCAGAGAGCCCAGACAGGTGCTGATGCTCTGGTTTCTGCCATCGCTATGCGTAGTAAAACCTTCCTGTGCCTCTGACCCAGGAATCTTGTGTCATCCACAACACCTGTAAAACTGTGGCAGGTCACTGGTTAGCTTGCAAATGGAGAGAAATCTCAGCTCCTTCACACTCCTTGATACCTGCCAGATCATTCATGTCTCTTTAGCAGGTGACAGTTGACTTTCAGAAGCTTCTCCATTGGCCCTTTGAAGCCTCCTCAAAGTTATAATATAAATAAAATTACATGCTTGCTATATGAATATAGCTTCTGGACAAGTCACCTCTGGTCTTTTTTTAAAAGAATAGTTTATTGATTTTTAGAGAGAGAGGAAGGGAGAGAAACATAGATGTGAGAGTGTAACATCAATCAGCTGCTTCCTATATGCCCCTGCTCTGGACCAGGTGGCCCACAAAACCTAATACATTGATTGCCTGACCCTTTGCAGAAGAAGTCTGCCAACCGCTGGCAATCCTGACTCTCTCCAGTCACCTGGCTGCCTGTGTCACCTTCTGAGGAACAGAGCTGGCCCCTCCCCACTGGGCTGAGGGTGCCGCAGAATACAACCCTACTCCTCACTCCACACATGGCCCTCGCTGCCCAACCCCAACCTCCCTCTCAGACTCCATCTGCGGTTGGGCACCCTCCCTCCTGCATCCCTGTCATCCCAACCTTCTCCCCTCTCCCCGATAGCCCCGGTCCTCACCTGGGCAACATGCCCTCTGCCTAGAATTCTCTTGATCAGAGCACGGCTCCCTGGGGATGGAAGCAGCACAGGGACTGGCCCCTTGCCACTGACACGAGTGACGACATTGATTCTGTCCTCCCGGTGAGCCAGGCCTCACCCTAACCCTGTGTGCCTTATGCAGTGAGACCTGGCAAAGTCTGGGACATGGTCATTGTCGTTCTCCATTGACAAAGGACGAATGCACTTGAGAAGACCTGATGCAGGTCTAACAAGTGTCAAAGCCACATTTAAGCTCACCCGGTTCTGGCTAATTTCAATCAATGAATCAGTAAGCCAGTGAGTGAATAGAGCCCAATAAAGCAACAGATTGGTAAATTATGAGGGAAGAAGGAAGGGGGTCTCTATTAACTTTAACGGCCCAGGACACCCTTGCCCTTAAGACAGGTGGTTTTATATAACAACCTTGAACATGGTTACACCCTTTTCAAATGGTTCCCCAGGGCCCTTTAGATTAACCTTTCCTTTAACACCTTTATTGAGATGTAATAAAACACTAACCTCGCAGAAATGCCTCCCTCAGTCGCCTGCTCGATGCACTTTCTCCCTCGCTAACAAAGACAGGTCCAACCCAGCTGATGTTCATCAGTAAAAGGTGACTTATCGGCAGAAAAACAGCACCACCAGCCTCCGAGAGCCAGCCCCCGGCGACGAGGTCCACAATTAAGGCTGGACGGTGCAATCTTTGCATTTAACGTGAAATCGATGGCATTGACGGAGCCTCAGAAAGGCAGCCACACGTGAGCAGCACAGATCTGACCGCAGATCAGATAAATAAAACGTGTGAAAACCACCGTGAGAGCTTTATGGCCAAACGTGATAACTGGCCTCCCCAACAGGGAAGCTAAAAAGTGCTCGTTTTGTCAGGGGAATGTGGGGCAGCCCCTGGACTGAGGTCTTCGCTGATGGTCTCGGCTTTGCAAACCCCTCAGCTGCCAGTAATTTGCTGGAGGATTTTATTTAACGGTGAGGATTTGAATGGATTTCTCACCCGCTTCCCTGGGGTTGCACACAGCAGTCAATTAAATTAGTGCCCAAACCTTAAAAGACACCGAAGCAATCAGTTTAGGGATTTAGGCCACTTGGACTCCAGAGCTGGCTTGGTGGGGAGCCGGAGCTGTCCAGCCGGCTGGGCTGGAGAATTGCGCCTCTTTTCATTGGGAGGAAACTTGGCGGTGACATTCGGGTGACAGAGGAGGGAATTACCTTTCCATGTTAGTAGCACCGTTCTGGCCTGGCACAGAACTTCAGTCTCAAGAGTTAAAGGGGCATCCACCTCCCAACACCGGTGGGCATTTCAACATGTGTGTTGCTACAAGCATGCACTCAGAAAAGTTAATGCAAAGACTTGGGGTGGTTTTTTTTAAGAGTACCTCAGATTTGGAAAAGTCAACCAACCCAGACACCAGAAACTGCTTGGGGGATATTTATTCTCAAGCCGTGATGTTCCTGGCAAACTCATGTCTAAGAGGGGGCACCCGGGGAGCCCCAGAGAAGAAAGGATTTCCTGTTCGAGGCACTGAGAGGGCGGTTCAGGTTTACCTTAGTGAAACGGAGGTGTGGGGCCTTTGTGTTGCTTATGCCTTCGTCTTATAACCCGGTGATATTTCCATCCCATTATTGGGGCTTCCATTACATCTGATGTAGGAAAAAGAGAGGCCTCAAAAGAAGAACTGGAAAAAAAAGCAGCAGCTCATTTTCACGTCTCTAAATGAAACTGCAGAGGGACAAAAAGCACGTGATGCTGCAGGTAACTCCCAGGATCCGGGTGCACTGAGCTCGAGGGTTGAGCAGCTACACGACAAACCACAACTAAACTAAGAACGTAACCCCAAGAGCTAAAGCTGAGCTTGGTTTCTATTGCTTTTTAATGTAAATGCATGCATGCATTCATTCAAACAGTATTTCTGGAGCCCTACTGTGTGCCAGGTATAATGCTAAGGATTTAGCAGTGAACAAAACAGACAAAAACCTCCACCATCCTGGAGCTCGCACTCTGCAGGGAAAGAGCTAACATGCAAGTAGCAAGGATAGCATGTCAGTGTGTAGGGAGGCCACAGGTGCAGCCAGCACCTTTGCACCTTAGAAACATGTGAAGGTGCTCCCTCTGGGTGGGTCAATTAGAAAAAGATGTCCCTCCCTCTCCTGCCCTCTCCAGGAGTGTGTGCAAGGCAGAGCGAGGGCTGGATCTCAGCCTGCCTCAGGCTACCCTCTCTGTAGAGAGCACAGCTAGTACCTGGCATTGCAGAGGTTACAGGTGGCCAGGAAAAGCTTCAGAGACAATCTCTGACATGGATGAGGAAGCAAGTCATCTTGGTAACAGGGGGAAGAATGTTACAGGCAGGAAAGACAGCAGATGCAAAGGTCCTGGGGCAGCATGCCCGCATGTTCATGATAGAGCAAGGATTTTCATTCTAATTAAGATATGGATACTTTCCTAAGTATGGGACCTAGCTGGCTGCTGCAGACCTGCTTTGGGGAGAGACCTTGATCTTTAATGATTAAAAGTCTCCTCTTTCACTGTCAAGTGTCTTGATTTAGATGAAAAATGACATGATCCCCCACATATAAAGAACATCTCTCACCAAGTCCAATGTAGATCTTCCCTCCAGTGTTGGAATAAGTTGCTCTTCCTTGGGTAGAGCCCCAGACAGAGTTCCAGTTTACATTTAGAGGTCATACTGTATGAAGTATATAAATCATTACATCCTAGAATGATTGTATGAAATACTTGAACATAATAAAATGGACTGAAAGTAAAGGCGATGAACTTCTCCCATTACATGTTTATTCCTGGCAGAAATGCATTCATTAGAATCTCTGGCAGTATCAGCTGTGCAATTAAAATTCTCTTTCTCTCTCTCTCTCTATCTCTCTCTCTCTCTCTCTCTGTCTGTCTCTCTCTCTCTCTCCCCTCCCCCTCTCTACTCGATAAAAAGAAAAAGATAAAGGGCTTTATTTTATTAACTGATTTAATCCTTTTGATGATTCTATGATATATGTGTTGTTACTATTATTACTATTTTGCAGATGAGAAAACTGAGGCACAAGAGATTAAGTAGCTGGCCAAGATCATTCATGGAGTAAGAGGGAAAGTTGGGTTCAACTCCAGCTCCAGAACCTTCCCTGTTTTTTTGTTTGTTTGTTTGTTTGTTTTTATTGATTTTTTGAGAGGGAGAGAAACTCAATTTGTTGTTCCACCTATTTTTGCATTTGTTGGTTGATTCTTGTATATGCTCTGACCAGGGCTAGAACCTGCAACCTTGGCATATCCAGCCAACACTCTAACCCACTGAACTACCCAGCCAGGGTGGCAGAACCTGCCCCTTTAATGCGCCCTTACCACCTGCTGAAGTGGAGTTCAGTGTGGCAGCTCCCTGCTGAGTGGCAAGCCTGATACTGCTGAGGGCTTTGCACCACATGATATTGCACATCTCCAAGTGGGGAGCTATTTTGAAGACAGAATATTATTTTCAAGAGCATAAGAGTCTGTATAATTTCTATTTGGAGACTGGATTTTCTACTAAATCTATTTAAAATGTGGCTTGTCTGCTGCCCTAGGTCTGGTTTGATTCTATGAAGAAAGTGACGGAAGCAGACATGGGAAGATGGTGCTTTGTTGTCATTTTTTGTTCCTTTTGGCGATGATCTGCTGAGGTACTCTGATTTTCAAGATATCTCTTCCCTCCCCACCCCACCCCTGGATGAGAGAACCCAGATTCTCACTCACCAAAATCTTCCCAATGCAAATGGTAGCCTTTCCCTCCCAAGCTCAGCTCCTCCGTGCCCTGGAAGCCACCAGCTCTCCAGGTCTCCTGCCAGCCCAGCCTTTGTGCTGTTTACAGTGGCTGCCCACTCTAAAGACGTGAAATGTTGGCTCATCACAACAGACATAATAAACAAGAGTGGGCTGAAAGGACTAGATGAAAAATGAACTCAGCTATTCTCCAGGTGGGTGTACACTATCCTCCACACCACTCGTCTCTCTATGCCTGGGTGGGGGCATAGGCGTGCACACACAAATCCCAGTAGTCTCAGAACGTTCATTTTGTGTATCCCACAAGCTGGAATGCCAAGATGAAGAGGGAGATATGGAGGAGAATGTTTTTTGTTGCTGCTATGCTTTTTATCAAAGTTTATAGACCCTTAAATGCTCATATATAAAGCCCATTCTAGTATATTCTTTAATACTATAAACATAATTTTCTGCCTTTCTTGCCATCTAAAATCTGACTTAGCTCATTGAGTTTGACCATGTTTTACCTTAATCTTCTCCCAGCAGACCATAAGCTTCATTTATGCATTCAAGAAATATTTATTGGCCTCCTATTAAGCATCAGCCGGTATAAGACACTGGATATTTAGAGCTGAGCAAAATAGATGCACAGTCTACCTTCCTCTGGGCCTGCAGTCTGCTGGGAGAGATGAATATACTAAAGGAAAATACATAACTAACTTTGCATAATTAAATGTGCAATACGTTCCACTCCGGTGAACTTGTATTGGTCTTGTATCTCTAACTCCATTTTCTCTCTTAATAATAGCAGCACCCCCAATTTTTTTTCTTCCATTTTGGAGACCCACCTCTTAGGCAGTGCGGTTCAGTGGGTTGACACACCCTTCCCAGGCTTTAGGGATACACACATGCCAGGTGTTGCCATCCGCCTGTGTGATTAGTTCTAAGATGAGCAGGCAACACATCTTTCCAGTGACAAGACCATAGTGGGAATGTTCTGCCAAAAGGCCCCCTGAAATCTGAGTCAGGCTGAGCATGGGGAACAGCCCAGCAGCAGCGGGGTCATGTGGACGTGGCTGAGTCCTCATGGCTCCTGATTGCAGCTGAGCCCTGAGTTAGTCTTTTCAGCCACACGAGTCTGTAAATCCCTTTTCCTTTGTGCTTAAGTCAATTTGATTGGGTTTCTTTCATTGCAATCAAAAACACCCTGACTAAACAGCCACAAAGAGAAAGTGTGGGATGACATGCAAGGATCTCACTCAAGATTGGTCTTCTCCATGTTTGTGGGTAACTCTGAAATTTGGGTGGTGGTGAGCGAGCAGGAGGTTAGAAACTGTGTCTTGGCTTAGTCATAACTGGTCTTATTCAAGACCCCAGTCCTCCCACAGAGCACACATTTAATCCTGTTAGTGGAGTGAGTGCAAGAATAAGCTGTGACATTCCTGTTTGTCTCCTTACCACTTGGACCAGTTGACTGTAGCCACAGTGACTCCACATAACAAACCACTAATCCTTTATTCTTACATTTGAGTGGTCATGGCTCTGCCTGGTGACTCTACTGACCTCAGCTGAGCTCACCCCCACAAGACAAGAATGGATGGAGGCAGTTTGACTCTGTCAACCTGTCCTTCCCCCTCCTCCTGGACCAGCAGGCCAGCCCAGATGTGTTATTTTCATGGCTGAAATGCCAGAGGGCCAGTCAAACCACATAAGCATTTTCATAACTCTACTTGTACCATGTCCACTAACATTCCACTTGCCAAAGAAAATCAATGGACAGACCCACGGTTAAGGGCAGGGAAATGGGTTCTGACCTTTTGGAGGAAAAAATTGCACAGTTGCTGCAAAAGGCATGAATATGGGGAGAAATGAGGCATTGGGGCCATTCAGCAATTGTCCACACCACTTTAACCTTCATAGTTATCTCCAATTGACTGCAAGCTCAGAAAAGTTAGATGTACAGCCCAGATACTAAACATTTAGACTTTACTGTCAAGAAAATAGGTGGCTCGTAAAAACAATCAGATGCTCGTAGGTGAGAGATTGTTCAACAGGAATCTTCCCATAAAAACAAGATCTGAGTCTAACTAAATCATCATTTCTAGCCAGTGTGTGCACACCATCTCCAAGTGCAGGCAAGATCTGGGAACTGCTTTTAACCAACAGAATATGGCAAAGGGGACAGAAGGACATGACTACATGGATGCCATTACCTTATGTAAGATGGCAAGGCCCACGTTGGAGGAGACTCTCCCTGGCTGACTTTGATGAAGCATGCAGTCATACAGGAGAGGTCCATGTGTCAAGGCCTTGAGGATGGCCTTCATTCAACCACTAGCGGAGAGCTCATGGTGCTATCCAGCTGACAGCGGCAAAAAACTAAATTCTGCCACAACCATGTGAATTTGGAAGTGTTTCTTTCCCCAGTCAAGCGTTCAGATGATACCCAGCCCAGGCTGACACCCTGGTTGCAGCCTTGCAGAGAACCTAAATAGATGGTTCCCACAGAAACTTGCCAACTGTGTGTTGTTTTAAGCTGCAACATTTGTGGTAATTTGCTACCACCATGGGTAACTAATAGACTCCCCAGAGACTATGACTGATGCTTCACAGGCATCATTTCACTAAACTCTCAACACCAGTCTGTGAAGTAGGTGCTATTATTACTGTATTCATTTTATATAAGGAAGGAAACTGAGAATTCGAGATTTTATTCTACTTGCCCAAAGCTGCACAGCCAGTGAGTAGTAAGGTCAGGATTCGAACACTGCTGGCTCCAGAGCCCACATCTCAGTCTGGTCTGGGCTGCTTACCCACTCTGCACCTTTGATCTTGCCATCATCCTGCCCGAAATCCTTCAGCTGAGAGCAATGGCTGTCACCCCCTGTAAGGTGGCACACAGCTGTAATACCTAACATTTTGTAGCCCATACTCTATGCCAAGCATGTCACATGCAATACCTCATTTAATCCTCCCAACAGCCTGGTGACAGAGTATTTCTCCCCATTTGGCAGATGAGGACAAAGAGTCAGAGAGGGACTGATACATCCAACATCATCCAGGTAGTAAGGAGGGGAGTTGGGAATCCAACCCACGCAGTCAGGCCCCTGAGATCATCATCTTAACCAGTGGCATTTGGTCAGCTGTAAATTAGCATTAGAATCCCACAACTTGGGAATGATTAATTTGTTTACAATGAATCACATGGAATCCACCCCTGCAGAAATGTCATTCTCTCTCCTTTGCCATCTAATGTGTCCCCTTGAATAAAAAAAGGAATGAAATTACATAGGATCGCGCAAAGCCCTGGCTCCTCCTATAGGAGGGGAGATATGAATGCCACCCATCAGGTGTGTGGAGACAGAAGTTTATGAACCACTGACCCAGAACTGAAATCCTGTAGCTCTCGGCCTTCCTTGAGGGCCCTCTGTGACTCAGCCATGATCTGTAGTCCCCACTTTAATTCTTGCAACTCCGTCTTCGTGGAAGCCACACCTCAGCTAAGCCACGCTTCTGACACACACCCCAAACATTCTGTTCACACTGGTTTCTCCTAACTTCTCCTCCTCATCACATGTCCAAATGCTTGCCTCCATTCATGGGTCATTTGAAATTCCACCTCCTCTTAGAATCATTTTTAATTTCCTTTCCTCGAGACCTTTGCCATCCATATTTAAGTTGGAAGCAAACCCTTTCTTCTCTAAACTCTCACCCCTTCTCATTTGTATTTTCATTAGATGCACATTGCTCTCTGCCAGCATCACAGCCATCCATGCACAGATCACAATCACAACGACAGTTATGGCAATAGCTAATTCTTTACTTTATGAGCGCTTTGCCTCAGTACAAGTGCTTCCTCACATCTTCTCACTAAAGGCATCCCTCTAATGGTAATATTATTATCCTCCAATGGACAAGTAATCTCCATGCTTGGACATAAAAGGGACAATGCTGGAAGAAAGGAAAACTATAAACTTTTCCTGAAGTTTACTGTTCAACAGGATTCCAGATGTTTCAGCCCTGTCCCTCCATCCTTTGCATGTCAAAGCCACAGAAAAAGGTCCTTGCATTTATTGCCTAGCCTGACCCTCACCCCCAAGGGAAGGAGAGCTGGTTAGGATGCTATGGGCATCAGGGAGACCCTCTCTCCGCTTCTATCACTACAAGTTGAAGCGTAGATTCCAGTCAAGGGTGAATGTTGTCCTTATTTTTCAATCTGACAGTGCTATTTGTGGGAATTGAACCTCAACAACTTTGGGAAACTTTATGCTCTTCCACCCTCAACTGGGGTCCATCTACACTTTCGGATGCAGAAGTGTTACGGACTAAGTATATGGTGGTCATTGTAGCTGCCGTAGTTTGAGTTGAACACATTATAGGCACTTTTCAATCCCTTAACAAAAAGTTACCCAGTTAGTGGCTAGGGATATGGGCTCCAGAATCCAAACTTGCCACCAAAATGGTCCAGGACAGCCAGTTACCAAAGGAAGTGAGTCTTTAGAGAGCTTGCAGTGTGTCTCACCCCCATGCTCAAGGCCATCATCCTTTCTTGCAAGATTTCATTTCATTCTCGCAATGAGCTAGGTACTCACTAGGTTGAGTTTACATGAAGAAAATGCAACTCACACAGGATCAGGATTTTGCCCAAGGTCATATAGAGAGCAAGTGGGAGAGGTGAGGTTTGAACCCAGCATTATCTGCCGCCGAATGCTATGCTCTCCACCGCAGCACCGAGGCGTGCAGTGGGGAGCGTGTGGTGAGTGACTGCATTTGGTGCCTCTGCAGACCACATTCGGAAAAAATATAATCCCTCTTCCCTTTAAACAACATTAAAAAATAAATTTTCATCAAATATTAAAACTGCAAAAATATATACAATAAAAGTAAAACTACCATTGTTAACCGTGCTATTGTCACACTCACCTCTTAGAGAGACACACTAGAATATGTATAAGCAAAAGGGATTTGCTTCAAAATGTTATGGGGGATTTGGTGAGGACACGGGTGAAACAAGGCCGGCGGTGAATGGAAATTGCCGGAGCTGAGCAACTGTGACACCAGGATTCACACTACTCTGCTATTTGCGTGGGTGTTTAATATTTGTCCATAATAAACAGTTCTCTAAAAATAAAGCAAAGAGATCTCCAGAAATAAAAAGTAAATTTCCCTCCTCTGACCCCTGATCAGATCCCTATCGCCTCCCCTGACACCTCCCCACAACAAGCACTGTTGTTCCTGCTTATTCACCCAGCAATCTTCCATTTGTATGCAAATGGCCGTGTCCATTGACGAGTGGAAACACTGTTTTTCTCGGGACAATATATCTTCCCTGGCCATATCACCTGCCGTAGCCCCCCTTCTGCACGCCGCCCCCCCCCCCACAAGTCCCTCTTAGGATCACATATGTTATTTATTTCCTCCAGAGCACTTAACAAAATCTCTACTTCGGGGCACAATGATTTACTTAGTTTTCTTTGATTGAGGTAAAGTTCCACAACATAAAAGAAACCATCTTAAAGTGTGAGGATGGTGGTATGTGGTGCATTCGCAAAGCTGTGCCTAGTTCCAATGTCTTCATCTCCCCGAAGGGAAACCAGAGCCTACTAAGCAGCCACCCCCTCCCCTCGGCCCCAGCCCCTGACAGTCACCAATCTGCTTGTTTCTATGGATTTGCCTATGCGGACATTTCATACACATGGAATGATACCGTGTGTGGCCTTCTATGTCTATCTTCTCCCATTTACATGAAGTTTTAAGATTCATTCACATGGTAGCAGAATCCTATATAATAAAGAGGTAATATGCAAATTGACCATCACTCCAACACACAAGATGGCCACCCCCATGTGGACATAAGATGGCCGGCAAGGAAGGGCAGTTAGGGGTGACCAGGCCCGCAGGAGAGGGCAGTTGGGAGGGACAAGGCCTGCAGGGGAGGGCAGTTGGGAGGGACAAGGCCTGCAAGGGAGGGCAGTTGTGGGGGACAAGGCCTGCAAGGGAGGGCTGTTGGAGGGGACCAGGCCTGCAGGGGAGGACAGTTAGTGGTGACCAGGCCGGCAGGGGAGGCAGTTAGGGGCAATCAGGCTGGCAGGGGAGCAGTTAGGTGTTGAACAGGCTGGCAGGGGAGTGGTTAGGAGGTGATTAGGCTGGCAGACAGAAGCAGTTAGGGGCAATCAGGCAGGCAGGCAGGCAGGCAAGCAGTTGGGAGCCAGCAGTCCTGGATTTTGAGAGGGATGTCTGACTGCCCGTTTAGGCCTGATCCCACTGGGATGGGGCCTAAATGGACAGTCGGACATCTCTCAAGGGGTCCCAGATTGGAGAGTGTGCAGGCTGGGCTGAGAGACACACACACACCCGTGCACGAATTTCATACACCAGGCCTCTAGTACTATATAAATTTCATCCTATGTATATGCCCTATTTTGTTTATCCATTGATAGGCAGTGGGGTGGGTTCTGCCTTTAGCTATTGTGAATAGTGCTGCTATAAACATTCATGCACAATTTTTGTACAAATACCTATTTTCAACCATTTGAGTATATACCACAGAGTGGAATTATTTTTGTTTATTTGTTCTTTAAATTTTTAATTGATTTTTAGAGATCGAGGAAGAGAGTGGAAGAGAGAGAGAGAAACATCAATGTGAAACATCAATTGGCTGCTTTCTGCACCTACCCCCCCATCGGGGATGGAGCCCAAAACCCAGGCATGTGTCCTGACCAGGAATCGAACCAGCAACCCTTTGGTGCACAGGACAACACCCAACCCACTGAGCCACACCAGCCAGGGCTATTTGCTTGTTTGTATAGCCTCCTCATTTTTATTCCGGCTCCTCTGCTAGACTGTAAGCTCCACCAGGTCTGAACTAGCCGGGCTTCAATGACCATTTCCTCCCCAGCCATTGGTATAAGCCTTCTTTCTAGTGGCCAAACAAATATTGTTCAAAAAATGAATGAACCAGCCACGTAGCAAGTCAGCACACAACACACAAACCTATCACGTTCACTCTGAAGCTGTATGGTGCCCTCCATGGCATAGACTCACCATAACTTCTCTCAGTATGAACTTGAGCAAATCTCTCCTCTGCCCCCAGATTCTCCCACACCCTCGCAATGTCCCCTCCATCTCCCCTCCATGACTGCTCGCACGTACCTGCTTTCTCCACTCCATCCAGACAGATCTCCTTGCTGCTTTTCAATCCTCCATGAATGTCCCCACCTCAGGGCCTTTGCACTTGCTGTACACGCTGTCTGGGGAGCTCTTCCACTGAGTGCCCACGTGGCTCCTTCCCTGACACCTGCAAGTCCATGGTCACACCTTACCTTTCCACACTCTCCTTGATCACGCCGACTGAAGCTGCACACACAGACATGAACAGGCACTCAGCGAGCGCGCTGCCCCGCCTCGTCCCTGCCTCACTGCTCCCACGCACCGCACCTCAGATAAACATTCTGTTGACCCGTGTCACCCGACTGGAGCAGGAGCTTCGTGAGGGCAGAGATTTTTGTCTGGTTCAACCATTTCTGTACCCCTACTCCTGCATGTAGTAGGTCTCCGGTACATGATTGCTGCATGAATGAAGAAACAAATGAACGTCCCCCTCTGACAGTGCTCCTTGCCCCGTCCCCCTGCAATGCGGAGGTTTTCCTCTCATCTCCTGGGCATCTAACTACGGGCACTTTGCATGCCGACATCCAGGCCGACTGGCACCTCGCTTGGAACCCAGAAAGACTTGCTGCCCCATTCTGGGACCCGAAGTTAACTTCGGACCTTTGATGGCGCCTGGCTTGTCTGCACCAGCCCGTGCAGCCACAACCACAATCAGTGGGCACAAGTTCCAAAATGCTCCCCCTGGCATCGCTGCTATTTCAGAGCGGGGGAAGCAGCGGTTTGGTGGGATTGGGGGTGCTTGGGGCTGACGGGCCCCGCTGTGGATTACCCACAGCAGCCGCAGAGCAGGCTCTGCATTACTGTCACATCAACTTCCAGAACAAGGGACCGAAGACTGAATTATGTTTTGACTCAGGTCAGCAATAATAGAGTTCCCATTGTGAAGGACTGAATTCAGTCGAAAATTTAATTTTTTAAATAAATAGAACAGAAAGGTCAAAATACTGCGAGCAGAAATTGGGATCTGAAATTGGAAATTGCTCAGAAATGTCCTTCACTTCCTCTCGGCTATGTTAATGACTTTTCCCAACTCTCCCAGAAGGATGTCTCTTAGATATGCTGATGTCACTCCAGCGCTGGCTCCAAACCCTCACGCCAAATGGCGCTACTGAAAAGGCCCTGACCCACGACACGGTTAGAAATCACCTGTGATGTGCAGTTTTATTTAAAATGAAACAAAATTAAAAGTCCCTATTGGTTTAAGTGACAATAAAATACAATGGGTACTGCCCCCTAGATGTGGTCCCAGTGTCTGCCCTCTGCCTAGACCAGTGGTCGGCAAACCGCGGCTCACAAGCCACATGCGGCTCTTTGGCCCCTTGAGTGTGGCTCTTCCACAAAATACCACGGCCTGGGCCAGTCTATTTTGAAGAAGTGGCGTTAGAAGTTTAAGTTTACAAAATTTGGCTCTCAAAAGAAATTTTAATCGTTGTACTGTTGATATTTGGCTCTGTTGACTAATGAGTTTGCCGACCACTGGCCTAGACTATTCCAACCTCCCACCCCACTCCCAACCCCACCCCTGCACTCACCCCAGAGGAAGCAGAGTAAAGGACACTTCCACCAGGAAGCTGTCCCAGATTCCCCGCTAGATTGCAGACTCCAACCTTTACCAGCCAAACATTGGTATCCCCCCAACAGGACACTTGTCCAGTGTATTGGTGCTGATTTAATCTTCCTCTTCCCCCACCGGATGGGCAGCAGCTGAAGGCAGGGACAGAGGCACTTGAGCCAGTCCTGTTTGCAGAGCACAGAGCAAAAGCCTTCCATGTGCTGACGCCAGTGAAGCAACATTTACAGGGACTTCGTGGCCAACACACCGGTTACCTAATGTGCTCTGTGAGCATCACCTATTCAGTCGGATCCCTCAGCAACTCTATGAAGTAGATGTACAGACAGCAGACAGAAACATTTGGTGGTTCCATGAATTTGTCAAAGTCGTGTTCCTAATAAATGGCTGGGCTGGGATTCAAATCCAGGGTGTGACTCCTAATCCTACATTTTCAACCCTTTTACGGCGACTCACGAAGCGTGGGAGGAAAGAAACGCTCGGCGCTTTCATGTAGAGAAAATGCTTTTCTGTCTTTAACCGCATTGACGTCTTTGGGCCGGCGCTATCCTCCCCCAGGACGGAATGAAACGGAAGGGAAGAGTGTTTTCTTACTACAGGACTCTGCCTGCCCTCCAGGAAAAGCTGTTTGTTAATGATTCGGAGTCCAGGGTTGATGGGTGATGGAAGCTCCTCTTGATCAGCCGAGTAATGCAATTATGAGGGGAGAGAAAGGCGCAGGGTCTCCGAGGTGAAGTGAGCGAGGCCTGTGGGGTGCAGACTGGAGGTGGGCCGCCTCTCAGCTGTGCAAGTGCAGGGTCAGCTCCAGGCGGAGGCTCCTCCTTCGAGGCCCCCCTGGGCACCGGCTGCGTGCCACAGGTCCTCCCCGATGTGGGGGGATGAAGGAGAGGTTGCAAGCGGGCAGAGGCCCAGAGGAGATGCGGAGGAAACCGGATGCCAGGACCAAAGCTCGAACCCCCACCAGGAAATGCTGAAGACGCCGTGGAGGGAGGTGATGGCAGCTGGCCCCCAGCCCTCCCGCGAGGGGCCGCTTCGCCCCTCCACGTCGCCAGCAGGGACCAGGGCACTGTGAGCCCACAGCTGGGAGGCAGCTTGCTCTGACTGCTGGATGCACCCTCAGCAGCGGCCTTCCCCAGGGTCCACTCCCAAACCGAATCAGAACGCCTCACCACCCTTTGGTGTAGCCAATGACGCCCTGTCCAACAACGCCCTCCGGACAATTGTAAGGCCACAGGGATCCCCTGACATGAAGGATGGCAGGGAGTCCTTCCACCCTTGGAGGAGGAGGCCACGTTTGAATGGTGCCCTCTAGAGCCTGATGCTGGGCCCACTGGTAGACACTGGTCCAGCAACAGAGTCCTGGGGGCGCCGAGGCCTGGGAGGAATGTGTGGATTGAAAGGTTGCAGATATGTAAGGTTACCTCAGACTAAAGGTGTGTTTACTCAGTGCTCCTCAGATCGTTTGATTGCTGGGGAAGTCTTTAAACCTGCACACTGGGTACAGTATCAATTGTGTCCCTAATTTGTGTGGCACAGAACTCTATCTTGAAGAAGCTTGTGGCCCAGAAATCTCAAACTGTGTTTCATGTGGCCCACAAGAATTTTGAACATTATTGAATGTTACCAATATCTACAAATCAAGAGGTTTCACCAAAAAAATAAATCCAGATTTCCAATATTTCTTGGGAAGGGGGGGTGGGCAAGGGGAAATCAGTGTCTGACAGCAGGAAGTCCACATATCTACAGAGTGGCTCATCCTCTCGGATGGCATGAAGGCCGAGTGTGCCCCAGTCCACACCACTCGTTACTATCTCTCCATCACTCAGCAAGGGCAAAGGCCCGCTTCCATGTATCCCGGCAGTGGTTCTGCTGTTTTTATTAGAGTGAGCAATGCCTCTCCGCAGCCATGCCTCCCGCAGGCCAGAGAAGGAAAGAGGCTAAGAGATCCCTGTTGCCAGTGTCCACCTTTGGCCCTACCTGCCCAGAGACATGCCACCTGCCTGGCCCATGCTGGTCTTGGTCTGTTCTGGTGGCATCCGTGCTACGGGAGCCACACTTTGGAAGGGATGCATTTCTCAGTGACCCCAACATTTTAACATATCCCCACTGAAATAGACCAAAGGGTCTCCACCCAGCATGCCATCTGTTATGCACTGAATTATGTGCCCCCAAATTCATAGGTTCAAGCCTAGTCCCCAATGTGCCTGTATTTGAAAATAGTGCCTTTAAAAAGTAATTAAGACCCTAGCTGGTTTGGCTCAGTGGATAGAGTGTCAGTCTGCAAACTGAAGGGTCCCAGGTTTGATTACTGTCAAAAGCACATGCCTGGGTTTCGGGCTCAATCCCCAGTAGGTGGCATGCAGGAGGCAGCCAATCAATGAATCGCTCTCATCATTGATGTTTCTATCTCTCTCTCCCTCTCCCTTCCTCTCTGAAATCAATATATATATATATATATATATATATATATATATATATATATATATATATATACACACACACACACACACACACACACACACACACTCGAGGCCCAGTGCACAAAATTCATGCCCAGCCTGCACCCTCTCCAATCTGGGACCCCTTGAGGGATGTCTGACTCCCCTTTTAGGCCCGATCCCATTGGATAGGGCCTAAATGGGCAGTCAGACATCCCTCTCACAATCCAGGACTGCTGGCTCCCAACTGCTCACTTGACTCTGCCTGATTGCCCCTAACCACTCCACTGCCAGCCTGATTGACACCTAACTGGTCCCAGGCTGACCCAATTGCCCCTAACTGCCTCCCCTGCTGGCACAGTCACCCCTAACTGTCCTCCCCTGCAGGCCTGGTCCCCCACAACTTTCCTTCCCTGTAGGCCTGGGTCCCCCCCAACTGCCCTCCCCTGCAAGCCTGGGTTCCCCCCGCAACTTTCCTACACTGCAGGCCTGGTTCCCCCTCAACTGCCCTCCCCTGCAGGCCCAGTCACACCTAACTGCCCTCCCTGCTTGCCTGATTGCCCACAACTGCCCTCCCCTGCAGGCCTGGTTCCCTCTCAACTGCCCTCCACTGCAGGCCTAGTTCCCCCCACCCCCAACTGTCCTCTCCTGCAGGCCTGGTCACCCCTAACTGTTATCCTTGTTGACCTGATCTCCCACAACTGCTCTCCCCTGCAGACATGGTCCCCCCCAATTGCCCTTCCCTGCAGGCCTGGTCCCCCCAACTGCCTTCCCCTGCAGGCCTGGTCCCCTGCAATTGCCCTCCCTTGCTGGCCTGGTCTCCCCCAACTGCCCTCCTCTGCCAACCTGGTCACGACCAACTGCCCCCAACTGCCCTCCCCTGCCAGCCATCTTGTGGTGGCCATCTTGTGTCCACATGGGGGCAGCCATCTTTGTCCACATGGGGGCAGCCATCTTGTGTCTTGGAGTGATGGTCAATTTGCATATTACTCTTTTATTAGATAGGTTTTTCTTTAAGTAATTAAAGTTAAATGAGGTCATAGGGGCCCTACTCCTTCCAGGGACACTGAGCTGCTGGCTGGTTCAGTGCCTGGGAAGGAGTAAAGCTGAAGAATGGAGTCTGAAGTTGCTTGGGGCCACCACTAGAGGAAGCCTTACTAGAATACTAAAGCCAATTACATGCAGTTAGATCCAAGAGACAAGAAAGAACCCTGTTGCTATTATTTAAGAACCTAGATCCAGCCATACCTGAGGCCAACTACCCCACAAACTTTTTAGTTTCTTGAGCTGAGTTGTTTTTTTAATTAAACCAGTTTGATTTGGGTTTGTATCATCTGCAATTGCAATGACCATGACTAACAGGGCAGTCTTAAATTACCTTGGTTCAAGGCAGATTATAAAACAAATAAAGTAAAAAACACAGCCCAGCAGGTTTGGCTCAGTGAATAGAGCCTCGGCCTATGGATCAAAAGTGTGCCAGGTTCAATTCTGGTCAAGGGCATGTACCTTGGTTGCAGGCTCCTACCTGGCCCAGGCCTCGGTTGGGACATGTGCCAGAGGCAACCAACTGATGTGTTTCTCTCTGTCTTTCTCTCTCTCTTCCACTCTCTCTAAAAAATCTCAAGGTAAAAATATCCTCAGGTGAGGATCAATAAAGTAAAAAACACAGATGAAAATCCTTAATTAGGCAAAATAGCTACCATTTTTGAACACCTACTATGTGACAGACTGCAGGCCAGGCCCTTGACGTACATGAGCGCCATTCCTTGAAACAGCCCTGCAATGTCCACACCATCAAACTTCTGGCTCTACGATGAACCCTGTGGTCCTGCATTTAAAAGGAAGATGCATAAAACACCCAGAGTCCCAACACCCAATTCCTTCCCTCGGTCTTTAAAATGAATCTTGTGTCCTGGTTACTGTTCTTTGTGTCAGAGGGAAGAAAAACACACATATGAGAGAAACTCCCCATAAATCAATCTTTATTCCATTTCCAAGCCTGCGAGATTTCCCAGATATTCCAAAGGCCCCTCTCCTGTGTGAAGGACTGCACTTATTTAATAAGGCAGGTAGGATCCTCTCTCTGCCACGGGTAAGCACTTTCTACTTCTCACAAGACAGATGACAGCTGCTGGCGGGCGTTTCCCTCCCTCCTTTTCGCTTTTATTTCTTCCTCTCTCTTTTGCTACGACTGCACAACTTTACGTATCACAATTGAATTACCAAACTGAGCCAAAGAAAGGCTGTCCCTACGGGGGTGCTGTGTAGGTGGCAGGCTTTAGTTCCCTTTAAAGATGACTTTAAGGAATTAGAAATAAAAGTTATCAACTGTGGTTTCAACTATTGCTTTTGGGGGAGCCTTAACACCCCCCAACACACACACACACACACACACACACACACAACAGCACAACAGCACATTTTTAAGCTGAATTTGCCAGGAACCAGAGGTGGGAAATGGGGACCGGGGGCACCTTAACACCCCCCAACACACACACACACACAACAACAACAACACAACAGCACATTTTAAAGCTGAATTTGCCAGGAACCAGAGGTGGGAAGTGGGGACCGGGGAGCTGTAAGTTCTAGAAGCATCCCCAGCCAGAGGAAGACAAAGCAGAGGCCATTGAATTCTATTCCTTGGCTTAAAACCCGTGAAGGAGCCAGCACTTTAAATAGAGTCGCCGTGTTGGAGAGAAAGCAGCTGGGAGAGGGAGAGGCTGGTTTGTTTTCATCTGCTGCCAGCAGGACAGAAGGTGAGGTTTTCTCTCTTGACATCTTCACCCAGAAGTTGGGCAGCAGCCAGTCTGCTCTTTGGCTGGAAAACTCCAATTAAAAATGTATGACTTCGGGGTTCTGGGGTGGGGAGTGGGGGGAAAGAGTCAACGCTGGGTTGTACAAACACTCGAGGCAGCAGAAGGGATTGGGGAAACTCACTTGCCAACCATGGTCCGGAAAGTAACACGGCTACTTCTGGGCAGAGGATCCCGCTGAGTCAAGGTCACCTTCCACCGCCCTTTCCAGTCCGTGTGGTTTGGCCTCGGGCCCCCAAACTACATTTTGGAATACGCCATGTCCGGTGCTTGACTTAGACCACTTTCCAGCCCAAATGACTTCACCAGTCACTTATATGCACATATGTACACACAAACACGCATGCACACATGCATGGGCACACAGTGTCTTAGTGATGTTTGTCCCAGTGACACACTTCCTCCCCTGGCCACACCTTGCGATCCCTGATCCCCGATCCCCCGGCAGCCGTAAGCTCCTGCTCACCCCCGCCTCCCAGCACTCGGGGGCCGGAGAGCAATAATTATATTTGCTGAAGGAAAGGATGGCTTGTGCCCACTCCTGCTTCCCTCCCGGCCTTTCCTATGCTGATCTCTCAGATATTTTACGCCCCAAACTCTGTCTCAGTGTCCACTTCCTGAGAGCGCAGTGATCTCACTGTTAGAGACGCCCCCTTGACATCTGATGCCGGAGGACAGTGTGTGGAGGCCTCACCCTGTGCTCCCTCTCCTCCCACCTCCGCCCCGAGGTCTGTCTCCAGCTCCTGGCTTCCCTGGCCTTCTCCTTGGGATGACAACTCCATCGGAGCAGGCCCAGGGCCGAGCGCGCCTCTCTTCTTGGTCTCAGTGAATCAGCACCGTGAGTGTCAGCGGATCTAAGTTGGGAAATCTCTGGCCCCACCCCAGACCCACGGGGGAGGAATCTGATTTTTAACAAGAACGCGTGGATGTCAGTAAGCGCTGCTCTGGTCATTGGTACCTGCCCCAGCTGCTGGCCCACGCCTGCGTGGGAAGGAAGGGGAGCCCTGGTCCGGCACTGGTTGAGTTTACCTTCGATGTCGAATGAGAGAGCTTGAGGAAGAAAATGGATCCACTGGTTCTCACCCCACTGATTAGAAAATGGACGTCTTTGATTTTGGAGAAAAGGCTTGATGCTCAGAGAAGGAAAACAACTCACTGCCCGGGTCCCGAGGACATAGTCCTGGAGCAAATTCTCATTCAACAGCAGCTGGGCGTTCCCACCCTCACGCAGCCCTGTCACGGCCATCTGTCCCCTCCCCAGTCCGGTAACTGTCCGCTGATAAACAAGAGAATAAATGAGAAGAACCCAAGAAGATGGGATTCAAAGCAGGAGAGCCGGTATAATGAGCCCCGGACAGGAGGCGTGACCCTTGGCCCCTGAGCCAGGTGGCGGGAAGGATAATTCAGGCATTTATCACTCGGGCGCAGTGTGGACAGAGACGTGCCAGGAGCCTCGGGTCAGCCTTCCAGGAGGGGTTTTAATGAACTGGCCACACTTCATCGTTTTGATAATCACAGAAATTAGAGAAGGAAATGGGAGGCGTGGCAGGTCACCGGCCTCATCACCTGCCTGTGCTGCGGGTCTCTGGTGTATGTTTTGTAGGGTTTTGTGGCACTGCCTAGTTGAAGTGATTTTCAGGAGTCAGTTCACCCTTGCTCCTTAGCTTCTCCCTCCTGCGAAGGTCAGAGTCCACATTCTGCTCTCCCACCTGCAAACTTTTTCTTGCAAGTGGTAGTGAAATGTTCCTAAGAAGTAAGGTGTCCTATTTTTGTTGTTTTCTTGAAGTTGCGGTTCATGAACACAGTCTATGGTGCATAATGGCAACAACAACAAAATATGAATCTCAAAGCTTCACACATTGGGTGTTTCTTTCTCACACTACATGCCCATCACAGGTCAGCAGGGGGCGGTGTTCATGATGACTCGGCTCCTGGACTGAGGGAGACGTAGTAGGTTTTTCTATGGTCAGCACAGGAAAGAGATGGGAATAAAGCATATTGCACATAGCTTTGAAAGTGACTTCATGGAAGCGACACGCGTCACGTCTGCTCTCATTGTATCAGCATGTCACTCAACATCTACTTATCATGTGGTCTACCACATGCCTACCAGGGAGAAGAACCAGAATTATCTTGTGGGCCATGAGAATGGTCTCCTATAAAGGCTCAATGGCCAACCTCATCCTCCAAGGCCACCTGATGAGGAGACATTACCCTGTGAAAGTGGGCAAAGGGCTTTAGCATACTGTCAATCAGTGGCTATTTATTGAGCCCCTGCTAGGTCATGACTTGCAGTGATGAGAGAAGCAAACTCACTCCATGATGGGAGTTACATTCAAAGAAAGGAGTTAGGCAAAAGATAAAACAAGTCAGTAGATAAATCAACCATGTAATGAGTGTTCGGTAGTACATATACAAGACAGGAGAGAGAGAGAGAGAGAGAGAGAGAGAGAGAGAGAGAGAGAGAGAAGAGAGAGCGCATATGGGTGCTCAAGATGAGGAAGGAAGCTATTCAGGTGGGCGAGCCACCTGCTTTGCAATGTTGAAGCCCAAATGGGTACGGAGAGATTTTCCATGGGGAAGCACCCCATGTCAGTCTGGGTGGGGTGAGAAAGGCCTCTACATTGGTGTGGGGAGATGGGGGCTGTCCAGCAGGAGATGTTGGATCACAAGTGAGGTAAGGAGGGCATCCATGCAGGGAAGGGCAATGGTAGAAACCGGAGATTGGTTATACACAGAGGGACTGGTCAGTTAGTAGATTAACAATCAGAGGGAACATTATCAGCGATGGAACAAAGTAAAAGTGCGTGCCCCCTGCTAGAAGGCAAGGCAGAATCACTTCTGTGATGTCCCTGGCAGAGATGCATAACCTAAAATCAGTCGTGAGGAGGCCTCAGACACACCCAAAGGGAGGGACGTGCTGCAAAATAAAACACCAGCATTCGGTCCTCACAAGAGTCGGCCGCAGACTGAGGACACCCCTGGGCTAAAGGGGTATGAAGGGTCCTGACAACAGAATGTGATGTATGACTTTGACCTTTTGCTGTGAAGGACATTATTGGGACGATTGGTGAGACCTTGAATGGGATCTGAGGGCTATTAGATGGTTGTTATTGATTTTCTGATTTTATGGTTGTATAATAGCTATGTAGGAGAATTTCCTTGTTGGTAAGAAATACATACTAAAATATTTGGGGGTGGGGGGTGAAGGGACACACTTACCCTCAAATGGTTTGGGAAAAAGAACTCAGTACTGCACGGACAACTTTTGTAAGTATTTATTGCTTAAAAATAACAGAAAAATATTCAAAGTTTTTTTTATAAAAAATATGAAAAATGTTAATGATATATTAAGAGAACAAGAAAGATACAGAACTGAATGATATGACTGCAATTTAAAAAAAAGAAATGTGGTCACACACACACACACACACACACACACACACACACCTGCAATGTTAATGGCGGTCATCTCTAGGTAGTAAGATTAGGCCTAGAAATTTCGTGGTCGTAGCTCCTGAATCACCTAAAATTCACAGCCTTGAATGGGGATGCCTTTTGCGATGAGAAAGTGTTGCAAAGAGAACCATGAGGGTTGGCGGTTCTCAGCGCCTCATGGGCTTCTCCCAGCATCTTCCTTTTCAGCTACAGCCTTGCACAGCTCCCAGCTTCACGGGGCAGCAGGATTGGGGCAGGGTAAGCCATGGGACAGGTTGACTCTGCATCCAGGGGCTCACCTCATTCTGCCTGGTGCTCAAAAGGCATCTCCAGAATCCCCAGGAGAAGCCCCTGCGATGCGTCGCGATGAGCAGGCTGCTGTGTGTATTACCAGCATGGACCACGGACAGCCCAGAGTGAGGACTTTCCTGTCCGCAGAGTGTGGAGGCGGGTACATATCCACCAAGAATGTCCAGTGCACAGGAAGCCAGGAGGCTGGGTGCTCACTCAGGACCTCCACTCAGTCTACTCCCCGGGATGGAGTGTTGGGGACTGTCAAGGAGCATCGGTCTTGTCCCCTCACTCGCACCCAGAGGCGCTGGGGACAGAGGCGCCTGGCTGCTGTCCCAAAGCTGCTTTAGAAGCAGGTGCTCTGGTGCCCGCACACCAGGACTCCGTCAGCAGTCTCTCTGGAGCGTTGGAATCAGCTGGACAAACCGTGAACTAGGACAGGCGTGGGCTCCCACCCGCATCCCAGGGACCCCAGTGAGCCAGGGGCCCGAGTGGAAGCAGCAGGCTGAGAGGTCATTCCGGTATTACCCTACACGTGGCAGCATCGTTTGCAATTTCTTAAGCAAACATGCATTAATTTGGTCATTCAGAAAACATACAAAGGGAAAAAGTAAAAACACCATGAAAACTATTTTTTAAAACGTGACTTTCTAGGTTGGTAACTTGAAGAGCAACCTCCCACTTTCAGACTCATCCACTTGGCTCAGACTAGTGGCCACATTAGAAAGACAATGGGCAGTGATCGGTCAGTCACTCCTAACTTAGCACCAAGACCAGTTCTCCACGTGAGCATGTATAGCCCAGGCGGTATTTTTACTTAAATAATACTCAAAAGGTGGGACAGACACCACAGCATCAGAATCCCCCATGGTGCTGATCAAAAATGCACATTTCCTGGGTCCTGCCCAGGCTTATCGAACCAGAAATTCTGCTGATGAGAAAGACATCGTAACATTTTTAACGAGCATCCCAGGGGGTACCTATGCACAGCAAAGTCCAAAAACACCATAAGAGCCCTGGCCGGTTTGGCTCAGTGGATAGAGTGTCGGCCTGCAGACTGAAGAGTCCCAGGTTCAATTCCAGTCAAGGGCACATGCCTTGGTGGCAAGCTCAATCCCTGGCCCTTGGTAGGGGCACATGCAGGAGTCAACCTATCAATGTGTCTCTTTCACATCAATGTTTCTCTCTCTCTCTCCCCCTCCCTTCCACTCTCTCTAGAAATCTATGGGGAAATATCTTTAAGAGCACCTGACTCCTCCGGGAGGCAAGCAGAGAGGACACTCGACCTCCTGAGGTCGCGGAGGCGTGACTTTCCCAGAACCTGCAGCATCAAGGGCAGAGCTGCTCGGGACCCCCAAGCAGGTCCTGGAGGAGCGCCCTTTTGCTCCTGCAGTTTCAGCCAAGAAATGGAAAGAAGACCAAATGCCTGCCAAAGGAGACCAGGACCTGTGAGCCAGATTCTTCCAGAAGTTCTGTTCCCCGAGATGATGCGGGAGGTCCTCTCAGCTGCTCTGCTGGAGTTGCTTTCTGAAAGGCAGGGTCTCCAAGGCCACTTACCCCCTCGTCCCAGGTCTGGGAGCCCAGACTCCAGCAGAAAGGAGGTGGATGCGCACCCAGCAGGCAGCCTGGGGTGTGAACCAAAGCTTAGACCAGACAGGAAGTCCCAGGGCGGGATGTCCTGTGGGTGCACAGTCCTGGGAACCCAGCAGGGCTGCCTGCCCTCGCCAAACCCACCCGTGGCTCAGTAACCAGACAGGTGCTAGAAGGATAGCCGAACAGAGTGAACTCCTCCTCCCTCCCTTTTCACTTATCTTCTCAAGAGAAGCACAAGCAGACAGCAAATGGCCCGTGAGTCTTCCAGTCACCTCACCAAATCCACATGAACCCATGACCAAGCAAGCTCTCCCTTTCCCAGCTCATAAGCCCCAGATGTTGTCCACATCTGTGGGGGAGCGACGGGGAGGAACAGGAAAGATTGAGAGAGAGTCCCACCAGCCAGTCCCATTGGGAGTGGGATGGAGACAGAAATATGGTTGAGTTACAAGAGATCCCCAAAGAAGGGTTTTTTCTTGCAAACCTCAGCCTCTGGGTTCACGTTTCACCTGCTCAGATTTTCAGGAAGTTGGTTTATTGGCTCAGAAGGCGCAGCTGCCTCTCATGGAGAACAAGCCCCTTGCCTCTGGCTCTAGGTGGTGATGGAGACTTCCGAGGACTGGGTCAGAGGACTGAGCGCCAGGCAGGGACTTCCCGGGACTGGGTCAGAGGACTGAGCGCCAGGCAGGGACTTCCCGGGACTGGGTCAGAGGACTGAGCGCCAGGCAGGGACTTCCCGGGACTGGGTCAGAGGACTGAGCGCCAGGCAGGGACTTCCCGGGACTGGGTCAGAGGACTGAGCGCCAGGCAGGGACTTCCCGGGACTGGGTCAGAGGACTGAGCGCCAGGCAGGGACTTCCCGGGACTGGGTCAGAGGACTGAGCGCCAGGCAGGGACTTCCCGGGACTGGGTCAGAGGACTGAGCGCCAGGCAGGGACTTCCCGGGACTGGGTCAGAGGACTGAGCGCCAGGCAGGGACTTCCCGGGACTGGGTCAGAGGCCAGGGCGCCAGGCGGACTTAGCGGAGCTGGAGCACCCAATCGTCTCCCACAGACCACATGATGCAGGCCTGAGCCCT
Organism: Eptesicus fuscus; assembly: GCF_027574615.1. Taxonomy (NCBI): domain Eukaryota; kingdom Metazoa; phylum Chordata; class Mammalia; order Chiroptera; family Vespertilionidae; genus Eptesicus; species Eptesicus fuscus. Next base: position 6,096,474 of record NC_072484.1, on the reverse strand, counting down.
CCTTCCCATAACCAGGGACATTCTTTAGACATAAGACATGACAGGACACAGAGAAGCCACCGCTAACCTTTGGAGCACTTCTGTGCAAATGAGGAGGAAGAGCTCCTTATGGAAGGTGCTTCCATCTGTCAGAAGCTTGTCACACAGATTCATTGTGTTAGTGTGGCAGTTGGCTGCCTTCTGCTAGAAAACCACAGTAACAGATAGATAAATGGTGCTGGGGTGTCTGTGACAGAAGGGGCACCCCGGGACAGCACAGGGCATGGCCCACACTGTCCAGGGCATCCTGTGCCACTCTTCACTGTCACAAGGCTCCTCTCTGAGCCCCTGGAGCAGGTTGTGTTGCCCCACATGCAGCTCATTTGGCTCCGTGCATGCGAACACCGATCTGCTGCCAGCTGCGGGATTTCCACTCATAAAGTGAAGAAGCGTCTGCAAAGAGGTTTTGAACTTGTAGGAAAGACAAAAGAGCAGATGCAGTTTACAGAATGTACAGTGCACACAGTAGGTCCACAATAGCACGTTTGTTTAATCAGTAAAGAATGGGTGCACCCAAACCCCGAGAGAAGGTTGCTGCCTCTACCTCTCTGAAAATCATGAACAAAATTGCCAACTTCAACTCATGGTATGGTGACAATTTCTAGTAGTAAAGGAAGACTTGATGTTTTTTTCTTTAATTTAACAACCAATTTAAAAAAAAAAAAAGGAAATCTTGCAAAATAGGACTTTCTAATGGCTCTATGGACTCCCTTTATGGATACTTATGTCTCATCTCATGAGAGGGCAAAAGGCAAAGTCCTCTCTCCCCCGAGACCTCCCCAGGCGTTCTGACGTTGGTCCAACTCTCACAGCTCCCTGGTGCCTCCTGTTCCAATGACCTCTCTTGGAAATGGGGGGCAGAGAGCTGACTATGGCCTCCTTCTGAGCTCAGAATCAGCTTCCTGGAATTACTGAACCGTGAGGCATTCCTCTCCCCAGAGAGAAGTTCCCAGGCCCTGGGGGCAGCATGTTTCCTTCCATTGGGCCAGCCTAGGGATGGAAGGGCAGACTCTACGCTTCCTGACGCTGTCCCTGTCCACAGTCGGCCTGATGAAGAGGAGCTGAAATCCCTGCTGGTGAAACGGAATCCCACCTGCAGGCAACTGACTGTGATGCTCTGAGAGAAGAAGGGAAAACAACTCGAACAGAAACCAGAGTCAGTTTTAGCCCTTTCCATTTAACTGGCATGTCAGATACCAATGAAACTGTATCAGTCGTTTTTTCCTCTGTGTTTTGTGGAACTTTCTTATCCTTGAACATTATTTCTTTTATCAAATGCCTCTCCTGCTAGTCGTTGCTCCATTTTTGTTTGCATCACGGGAGAAAAATCATGACTCATTTCACTGTGGTGTTAAAAAGCTAAGACTCAACGTAAAAGCCAAGATACTTTAAAAGAAACACTCCTCCCCATTTAAGTGTTTCCAGATAGCTCAGGGAGGTAGAAGAAAGCCCCCGCACAACTTACAAAGGGAGGTGGATCCGTTTGTGGAAACACAGAACATGATCCAAGAACCCAAATCCCATCCCCAGGGCTGAACCATGCAGACTGGCCACAGTCATTGGTTAAACAAGATAACGGGGCAGTCAAAACAGTGGGGGACAGGGTATAGAACAGAGATGGTGTCATCTCAGGCCCAGACATATGTTCTGACCTGAGTGTCCAGTGTGGATGCGTCCCTTCAATTCCTTGGCCAATGGTACCAGCCCTCTTTCCTGTATGACGACACCCTAGCCTTACGATAAAGCCTTGTCCCTTGTCATCGGTCATGTCCACACCCACCAGCACTGGTTTCCAACGCCATGATCTTCAGCCTCATTGGCCGCGCGGGTCACCAGACTCCCACCCTAACAGGGCCCCAGCCTGCGCTGGCTTATCCAGTCCCCTTCTCTCTGGCGCACTAGGTCACTTTAAGCCATGTTCTCCTCTTTTCTTGCGGGGGGGAAAAGTAATGTGGAAATAGCCACTCAACCTGCATCCATTTCCCTACATTTTCTTTCTTTCATTGACTGTGTCTTGACATCAAAGCTAAAACATGACCCAAAAAGAAAAAGAAAGAAGGAGAGACAGAGGAAGAGAGACAGCCCAAGTCTCTCCCCCTAAACTGTGAGCACAGAGGGGTTACCTGTCAAGACCCACTTCCCTGGGAACTGCCAGACTCATGCCCTCGGGCTTCCTCAAAAACTACAGTTCCTGCAAAGTCAGAGGTCAAAACTCCTACTCTCCAGGTGAAAATGAGAAATGAAGACCTTAGCTCAGTACCTATGGCAATGTACTTTCGCATTGTCAATATCATCAGTTGGACCAAAACATTTTAAGAAAGGCTTCTGCCCCTAGATGAATTTTAAACGTACTGACTGGCCTGCTAGAAATTGTTGGTGTCCTCGATCCTTATGAATATATTTCTCTCTCTCTCTCTCTCTCTCTCTCTCTCTCTCTCTCTCTCTCACACACACACACACACACACACACACACACACACACACACCCCTCACTCAGTTGAGCAATGTCTTCAGAACCTGAATGCCAACTGTACCTCGACAGAAGTAAGAAGTAACTGCATCTTCATTTCGGAGCACGTGCTGGCAAGGTAAGGTGAGGAATGCCACTAGGGGCTTTCCTTCTTCACAAGACAACCACTGTCCGTGGGTGACCTACCTTAGCTTTCCTGCCAGCGTCCCCACCTTTTCCCTAGATACTTTTTCCTGGGGTCCTTCCTCTCACACACTGGCAGCATCCCTCGAGCCTCGGCCATCACAGAACCAGCTCCTGCTTACCTGAGGGAAAGTCCCGGCTCACTGAGGTGGGCTCACTGAGTTCAAAACAGGAAGGAGGACAGGAGCACTGTTGTCCTGGTCCCTGCAGCGGCAGTGTCCTCCCTGCACCAGGATGGACCGAGGTGACAAGAATCACAGGGACCCCGTGAAACTGCAGCTGCCTGAGACCCAGCACAGGTGGTTCTGACAAAGGTGGCCCTTGGGTTTCACTCAAAGACAGAGCTTTGTCAACTTTACTGTGCTAAGACGTCACGGAGCAGAAAAAAGATCTGGTTAAAGTGCGGATTCTGACTCAGTGGGTCTGGATGAGTCTACCTCCCTCTCCCCTTCCCCCTACTCCCCCCACCATGAGGTGGACACCACTGGTCCATAGCCATGCTTTGAGTGACAGGCTTTAGGGAACTGTGATGGAAGGTCTCACTCTTTTATGTGTGGTCCCCAGGCCAGCACCATCAGCATCCTCTGAGGATCCTTAGAAATGTAGCTCTAGGGCCCCACCCCAGACCTGAGACATCAGAATCTGCCTTTCATTAAGTTTCCAGACAATTCTATGCCCATTAGTTTGAGAAGATGACAAAGGAAAACTTCAGGACCAGATTCTCAAAGTTGTTTCCCACAGAATGGTCAGAGGGGGCCAAGGAAAAGCATCTTTTTCATTCTAAGAGATTTGAAACCCACATTAAAGGTCTGCCTGGGTTGGAGGGAACAGAGTAAACTATTTGGAAATGAGCCTCTTAAATCCCAGCTCCCGCCCTGCGATACCACATGGGACAAGAATTCAGCTTCAGCTCCACAGCTCTGAGTGTGAACCGCTTACATTGCAGTCACCTTTCTTGGTTTTCATTACTTCTCTATGGTCATTAGATCAGCCAATTTGGGGACCCTGCTGTAACCAATAGACTGCCATAGTTCTGGGGGCATGCAGTTACATGGTGAAGGAGGACTGATAAACCCTAGTACCCTCAGAAGGAGAGAAGGAGCCAGGCACTCAGACCGCTGGGCTCTTGAAAAAATTGTAGCCGTTTGACCTTCAGGAAGACCTAAAAAGGGTGGATGTCCCCACTTCTATAAACTCAGCACCTAGCAAAGCACGGGACACATTATAAGGAAAATTTAATCAATAGCGGTTAAAGATGTTTACTTGGAGATTTAAAGCACTAACTTGCTAAATCTAGAGGCCGAAAGAAGACTGAGAAGCAAAAGGAAATGAGAACACAACCTACATTTAAAAAGAAAAAAATTGAAATTAAATTTTAATGAGATAATCAGGCTCTAGCAGAATCTGAGATCATGAGGAACCCTCCTCATCTCCCCCGCCCCCCCCCCCCAAAAAAAACACACAGTTGACTCAGTGAGATCTGAGGTACAGGCTCTGTGTTTCCTTCAGTGTTGTTTTCCCGGGATTCTGTCAGAGAAAGTGCTTGCTACAGACCACGCTCGCCTTTGTTGATCAATAGATCAAGGAGCAGTCAAAGGAGATGGGAGCATCCAGGAAGGGATGGCGCTGGCATTGATGAATGCGGACAGAGCCAATGCAAATACTGCGTTCAATTAGCATTTTTGTGGACCGAGCAGTTTCTGAAAACTATTTTTCAAGCCATGGAATACGCAGAGCATCTGGCTCCATTTCTGGAAATACTTCTGACACCACTGCCTCCCGCCTCCAACCAGTCCCACCCCAACTCACTTTCTATGCCTTCCTCGGGCCAACTTTATATCCTCCCTCTGCCTTACTTGCCTGTGTGAAGGCTTTAGAGTCTAGTAATAACCACAGGCCCTTAGTTGAGTCCCTACTATGTGCCAGGCACTGAACGTCTTCTTTAATCCTCACAACCATTTCTGTTTACATATGAAACAACTCACTGATGCTCTGAGAGGTGAAGAAACCTGTCCAAGGTCACAGCGCTTATAAATGAAGGCTGTGGAATTCCATCCTCTTCTCTCCAAAATTCATGCTCCCCTGGCTAAGTCATTCTGTCCCTTATAGCTACGTTCCCTCACTTCGGTCTCCTCTGTCTAGCCACTATGTTCTGGGTAGCTCTTACTTCCTACACCTACTTTGGGGTAGGCACCTATGGCTTTCATTCTGGCTTTGTTAATCAGTGATCTCATCCCTCCACTGGGGTCCCCTGTCGCAGGCACCCCCACATTTGATAGCCACAGCTTCACTGCCTTTTCATATAGGTTTTGTCTTGAAGGTTCTGAATGTTTTCTGCAACAATATATATACAGTGGGGCTTAGGAATTAAAAGTAAGCCTTCTGCCGATGTTCTTTTATGATCAGGAAAAATCAGGAAGGTTAAAGGCAAGCCCCAAAGGATGGCCACAGGCATGTATATAACAGCCATTTCCACACTGGTCTGTTTTGTTACACACCAAACTCTCCGGCCCATTGCAGGTATCTATTGGTAATTCCAGTACTCAAGCCATTCTGCTAAAATGATGATGAATGGTACACTCATTCCAGAAAGAGCCGCTCAGCTGCCACATACAGACTCGAGCTCTGAACACAGACTATGGCAGAGCCTACCTTAGGGCAGGTCCACTTTCAGAGCAAGCCACTCACACGGAGATAAAATCCATTGTCTTTCATGATCACAAAGGAGAGACAGTTTTTAACTGAAAGTCAGCTGAGGGATATCTTGCCAAGCAAAACATTGAGGATCCAGCACCAACATCGCCAGATAATTTGTCTTGGGGAGCCTTCCTGTGATGAATGAATATTCTGACTTGGTGATGAATCACCATTATACTGGAAGCCCTGCCTGCGTGTTTTCTCCCACAGGACCCCATAACACCCTCCTCGCTGCCACTAGCTTCAGAAGGGGGGCTTCCAAAATTGTGTTAATTACAACAGACCAGGAAATGGAGCCAAATCTCCAGAAGAGACACCTGTGCTAAGTTCCCCCTAAAAAGCAGCCCACGGCGTTCTGCTCGCCTCTCGGTGTTGAGAAAAGGGGAGAACTCATTCCTCAAGTCCTCAGTTTGAGAATATAGTTCTTTATACTCATCACCACTCATTTGTTTACTAAGCACCCTCAGTAAATGAATTTTAGGGGATTTTTTTAATGTAACTTCCTAACAATAAGTCCTCTGGCAGAAGAGTTGCTAAGTTCATGGGCCCTCTGCCGGCAGGCGCACAGCTCCCGGTTGGACAGGGTTAAACACAGTAAAGGTTCCACATGCCAATTCAGAGGACTGCCCCTGAAAATCCAGAAAGTTTTCATTCAACTCCAGGAAAAAGAAATGAAAGGAAGGATGGAAGGAAGAAAGGAAGGGGGAAAAGATTGGTGAGAGAGGGGAAATAAATTCAGCAGAATACACATTTCCAAAACGAATGGACAAAATTCAACTAACATATATTAACCTTTATTCTATAACAGAGACATAAATAATTTTATGAATTCATATGATCTGTACAAAAGACAAAATAAATATTGCACTAAGTTTAGATATGGGATATTTGGATTTCATATCAGCTAAACAGATAAATATATACAATTCAAGGAGTTAAGGCAAAACCAGATGATACTTCAAACACAACAGAAGGTTGGAAACATAGGTATAATTAAAAACAAGGGCATCCCATCTCCTGTTAATAAAGTGGCCATGGTTAAGGGGAAAATCCCTTAGGTTTTTAATAAAGTGATTATCATCAATCATGTTAATTAAAGTCGAGCAACAAAGTATAAGATTTCCCGTGGGGAGAGCAGTTTGGGGAGGTTTGGGGGTTGAGCAGGTAGAACTCGGGTAAGCAACCTTTTCCTTGTCAGATTTATGACCTATTCTTCCTATTAGAAAATATAATTTGGAAAATATGACTCTTTCACATATATAATTAAAATAAAACTATGAAGCATTCTTTTTTTCAAGGGAAGTCATGTTGGGGATCTCAGAGGGTAAGTTTGCGGACAAGCCATTCATTACCCTATTGGCAGAGAAAACACAAAACCAGTCACTGCAAAACAATTCCCAGGTTCCTACACTGAACAAAACAAACCGAGTCCAAAGGAGTAAGAACACACGTGACCAATATACCAACACAGGTAAGTTCTTTGGCAGCTTCGCACTAACCGTTGATTGAAGTCAGAACTCTTGCATTTTCTCATTCTTAGACCCACTTGCCAGTCTTTCAAAACCAAATAGATAAAATTCCACATCTGCAACGAATTCAGTAATTCCAGGAAATTAAATTCAGAAGAAATCTGCAGACAGTTTATAACGGTTACACAGACGCACAGATAGAAATTGTCTGCCGAGTCCTGATCCACACATAGGGAGCGCACGCACATAAAAGTAATCGGTAAAGCTGGGTTGGTCCTGACAGGCCTGGGATCCTGAAAGAGAATCCATACTGACCCATGAAACCAATAAAAGACATCACTCCGAGGATGAGAAAATGATCTTCCAATAACTCAGCGGTGAGCCGCCCCTCACCTGGTGACCGCCACGGAGAAACTGATTCTATAGGGGGAACACCAGGAAGCCCGAGAACGTGGAATACTGCCAGCCTCCGACCAGGTTACCTTTCTCCAGTTTTAGGTAAACCTTATCCTCCTTATCCAGGTAGAGCAAGACTCCATTGGTGGCAGCTTCACGAGTAACATCTTTGTCCCCAGCAAAGGCAGATATTACCGGTTTTCCATTTAACATCAGGTTAACCTACAAGAAAAAAAAAAGTCACTAAGCTCTCCTTAAAGTCAAAAAAATCTGCTAGGGTTAACAAATAATGTCCAAGGGGAAATATCTGATGTTTAGTAAATATATCTCTTTCCTTTCAAATCAGCCAAGTGCAGTGGCTAGACTTAGTATGCTAAGCTAGGGTTGGGGTCTGTTCAAAGTAAAATTGAGTTTCTTCCATAGAAATGTCCTTAAATGCCTACGAGAATACCATCTATGGAGATCAGCCTAGCCGTGTGGAAACTGGCTACCCATCACATGTAACTTAAGCTTACTACTTTATTTACCTCTGAGATTCATTAGCAATCTTTCTGTAAGGAAGCAAGCCTGTAGCCTCCTCCACCCTGATAAACCAGATATAGGGAAGTTCTACCAACTTCTGGGCAGGTCACTATGCAGCCGTGACATGCATTCTGCTGAAAATCATCTTAAATCATGGACTATGTGTGCGCTGTGGTTTCTTTTCTGTTTTCCTTGATAAGAAACATGTATTTAAAATAATAATCACCACTACCATTGAAGATGTTAATGATGGCTAATTAGCAAAGAATTAATCATTAATAAACTCAAAATTATTAACAAATAATAAGCTCGACATATATTCGCTTTTCTTCATACTACAATTTTGATCAGACTGTGTTAAACATTACACTAACTTCCTTCCAAACAGTGGGGCTGGAAAAGCTTTCCTATGGCAGTGAATTTGTTTTCTAGCTGTTCATCTTTTTTACGTTAAAAAATAATACTGAATAAATTAAATCTGAGGTCGATCAATTTATCCATTCACTAGGAAATGTAAAAGTGGTAGACGAGAGAATCTATCTTTCACATGGACATAGGACACAGTACAAATATTGAGCAAAAGATAACATGTTCCTAGAATTCCATAGACACGTATTGGTGTCATTGGGTGTTTACACATTTAAACATTATAGGAACTAGTCCATGGTTGCCTTTGAGTGTAAGCTCAAGCCATTACTTAGAAAGCACAACACAAAATATATTGTTAACTGTGGAATTGCAATTGGTGAGAATTCACCAGGATCAGAGTAACTGAGGGTGAACTAAAGCATAAGCGTAGCACACTCTTGTTAAAAAGGTATATTGGATAATTGTTAGTTACTCATAAATGTATTCTTACTAGTAAACTGTTTCTCCTAATTCTTAACAATGATAGCAAATTTGTGTGTTTTTTTTAATAAGCACTTGCAAAACTCTACTGGTCTTACAAGTTTTATCCCTACAAGTTGAAATAATTTTGCACATGCACTAAATGAAATCAAGATCTTATGGAGATTTGTGTCACTGAGTTTTTACTAAGCCATGTTTTTTTCCTTTTCATTGAATTTATTGCGGTGACACTGGTTAACAACATTATACAGGTTTCAGTTGCACAATTCCATAACACATCATCTATACACAGTATTGTGTGTTCACCAACCCAAGTCAAGCCTCTGTTCATCACCATCTATCCAAAGCTATGTTTTTTAAAATGGCTGGTTGTTATTAAGGTAATAAGTTCAATTTTTAATTTTTCTATATGCTCTTGTCACATGCCTAATAGAGGCTATAAAGGAGAAGATTAGAAGTTAAGTGTTTTAAAAATAAACTACTGTGGATGGTTGTTTATTTTTACAGTGACAGCACATATTTGGATAAATACATAAATATATAACCCACAACCAATAAACACTGTTGTTTGGGGATAGAAAGGTAACAGGTCAAAACACATACCTGGATTGTTTGGCTCTGGTAGACTTTAATTACGTGAAAACTGAAACTGTAAATTCCTTTTCTTGGTGCTACAAAGACAGACTCCAGGGTGAAAAAATTGCCCACATTTACTAGGATCTACAAGTAAAAAATAATAAATAACAGTAAATTATTACAATATTCTCCTCTGTAAGTATGTTTCCTTTCTTCCTCCCTTTTCTTTTTTTTTTTTATTTTCCTAATATACAACTAGCTTAAGAAACTATAGAGAATAAAACATTGAGTTCTATTCCTTTTCTCTTTAGCGACTTGAAAAATGGATTTGTATATTGGAAGGATCTTCTGTCTCCTAAATGATAGAGGAAAATATAAAGTAACTGCTTTGTATTCATGCCTCAATTTCCAGCAAGGCCTGATGGCTCTGGGAACATCGAGGTAACATGTGAGGGCTTGTGGATTTATCAGCTGTACTGTGAGAGTCAGATAAAAGCAACCTGCCATGTATTTACATTCCCACCCTCGACAAGCCTTCCCAGTGTCCAGCGATGGTGTTTCCCACACAGCCAATCCGCATCCGTGGGCGCCCTGCAGTCCTCCCTGGACACACCACACAGAGCCTGGGCACCCCCTCCGCACGTGCCATAATCCATGACACTGAGCAGCTGGTGCACCGAGTGATCTGGAGGCTGGCCCTCCCTGGAGTCTCCGCCAAACCTCTCCTGAGAGCCTTGGCCGTTTTTCATCCCTGGGCCATCTAGGCCTTAATTCTATCTTGGCAATGACTCAGCTTTTAGAGACTGCCACAGAGGAGCGCGTGAATCAGAGCAGACTGTGACCTAAGTGGCCTTCTCCTGCTCCTCCCAGGGTTGGCCGTCACCCTCTGATCAGCCACCTGCTCTTTATTTAAAAAGTTCAGTGGTCAAAGATTAAGCATGAAATCGGGTACTGTTCCCAAAGAAAGCCACAATGCATTTTGTTTTCGAAGACACTCAATCTGTATCTACTGGTTGTGAAATGAACTTTGAATTTCAACAAGTGATCTCTTAAACCAAATTGCAAACATCTCATAGGTAAGTCCCTTCCTTTCTGAGAGAGAGAGGAGATAGAGTTGGGGGGAGGGGAGAGAGTTGAAAAATAACTAGGATTTCTTCCATTTCTCCTCAAGAGATAAATCTATAGGTGGCATTCAAAAAAACCAGATGTCCCTAAAGGACACATTTCCCCTATATCAAAGGCAATCTGCTACTATCTCTTTTAAACAACACATTCATACCAATATTAACGCTTTAGCATAATTCCCTAAAGACACACTTTTACCTCTAAGAAATGCACTAGAATATAGTCACAGTCAGGTTCGACCCCTGACTGAAACTGCATGTATGTGGACAATGTGATTCTGAGATTTCACGTTCTTCCAAGTCAGCACCAGATTTCTTTCTCTGACCTGAATGATCCAGGACCTTCCGACAGCAAATCCCCAGCCACACAGTAATCCCCGGCAGACGCTTTACAAAGATTCCTCCCAAGCACATTTAAAGTGATTTGAGAAACTTGGTGGGGACTTCCTGAGTCAGATACAAGTAGCATAATTCATTAGTAATAAGGGAAACGGCTGGTGAGTGTTGACTGCACACAAGGCTGGAGGTCGACGTTGTAATTAGAGATCCAGGCACATCGAGATTTGCCACTAAATGTGTCTGTTGTCTGGAAGATGCATGGCTCCCGAGCAGAGGCAGAAGCCCTTCTCCTCTCCTAATGGACGGGGAGGTCATTGGGAAGAATGCACTGTACAGGACAGTGCAATGCCCACTTCATTAATGCGCTGAAATACAAACCAGAGGAGGGGCTAGCCTTGGTTTCTGTCAAGGTAGAAAGCACTGCACTCCTAAAGGGGCTGCTGAATTGTGGCTACCCCATAGGAAGCCCCAGGGGCACCCGGTCTGTCTCCCGCCAGCGGGAGTGCATTGCTTAGGAAACATTAACAAGGAACATACTGTCACCTTATTCCTTCCCTAGCACATGCGAAGGTAGTGCCTCTTCACCTGCGCTCTCACGCCTGTGGCTTTTCGCACAACTGTGGGCTACGCGTGTGACTTTGGAAATCAAAAGGTTCTGGGTGCACCTGGGGTGGAAATTAAAACCCCGGAATCAGTTTTCAGAGATGACTCCTCCTCGCTAAGGCTGAGCTGATATCCTGGGGTTTTTCATCAGCCAAAGTCTGAGCTCCAGGTCTCTAAAAGCAGCCATGGATTTCATCAGCTCCTCCACCAGCCCCTACCCTCAGCCCCAAAGCCTGTCTTTCCCAGTAATTTGCAATTTTCTGAAAGGACAGGCAGGGGAAGGGAGAGCCGGCGGCCCTCCAGCGCTTCCCTCTGCCGCTCAGCTCAGCTCAGCGCAGCTGCCCAATTCCTTTCCCTCCGCCTCCGCAACTTTTCTGCAAGCGCCAGCGGAAGGGCTTCCCCCGCAGCGGAGCCTGCGACGTGTGTGGGGATCCCAGCAGCCAAAGGTGAGCGAGACCGACCCTGGCCACTGCGCACCCTCTCCGGCCACCTGCAAGATCTCTGCAGAGTGCCCACCCACCTGGGAGAAACAAATCATTTACCCTGCGTGTGGAGGGCCCCACGGGACGGCCTGTGGGCACTTGCAGACAGCGGTCGGAGGCAGGGGCCAGGCTCTGGCCAAGAGATTTCAAAGTCCAGGCACCAGACTCCCACCAGCTCCTTGGACCTGTTGCTGCTAAACTTGTCCTGAGCTCTTGCTGCCCAGCCCTGTGTTCTCAGCCTTTGTCCCACCGCCCAGCAGCCTTTCCCAGAAGCCAGGGGGGGGGGGAATGGGGGCGCCAGGGGCTGGCGTGGGAGAGACATTGGAAGTTTCAGTCCCAGGCATATTTGGGGAGGTGAGTGCCTAAATGATCCCCCACATCCCAATCAGATGAGCTCAGCCCTAGCAGGCAGCCAGGTCTGAACCGCCCGGCAATGCCGCCCCCCCGCCCCGCCCCCGGTGCCCCATATCCCTCGGGATCTGACCTGATCGAAGTAAATGATGCGCGTCTTGTTGCTCATCTCCGAGGGCTCGTGGTTGGTGCTCCGCACCGCCGAGAAGGCGACCTTGGAGTTGGCCGCCCGCACCGAGATCCCCAGAGGGGAGGAAGAGGAGCCCTTGGAGTCCGTGGCTGGGTTCGAGTCACACACCACCAGGCATTTGCCCTCCAGCACGATGGGCTCCGTGTCGTTCTGCGCCCAGACGGGCAGCGTGAGGGCCAGCAGCACGGCTGGCACCATGGACAGCGCCCGGCGCGCCGAGCCCATGGTGAGCGCGAGTGCAGCGGCAGCGGCTGGCGCTTGGCTCGCCTGCGTCGCCTGCTCCCCGGGACCGGCGGGGAAGATGCCGGCGGTTAGATGGACAGCGCTGCAGGCACAGCGGCGGCGGCGCTCTCACTTCCACCGATTCTCTGGTTTGAAATCAGAGTCTCCCTCGCGCTCTCTCGCCAGCTCGGTTACCTTTGTCCTTTAAGGAGCTCATGCAGAACCCCCTACCTCACCCTCCTCCGCCCCAGAGTCAGCCCTGCCTGGGGCTCCTTCACCCGCCCCCCTTGTTGCCAGACATCTAGAAGTCTCCAAACCCTCACATTCACGCCTCAAAGGAGAAACTGGCAGTAAATGCTCACCCCAAACCCAAGCACCCCCTGGTGAACCGCGGATCAGGAAGAACGAAGGGGGCTCAGAGAGGCCACGGGGCGGTGGGCGCGGAGCAGGGCCGAAGCTGTCCTGTCGCGTCTGGCCAGCGGCAGGGACGGATTACAGCAGCGGAAGGTGTTTCCCGGGCGGAGAGGAAAGCGAGGCTGTGTTCATGGCCGGGACTCAAGCGGCTGCCACTTTTGCTTGGTCAAAAATTCCCCACAGCTCGGTGTGGCTCGGATGCCGCAGGTAGGCAGCGACTAGCCAGAAGCCCAGCTTGGAAGCGCAAATTTGCAGGATTAGTTCCAGGTGCAGGGCAGCTGGGCCGGCGGGGTCCTCTCCTGCCTGTGCCGCACCCGCACGCCCCACGCCCAGAGTCCCTGCGCGCAACTTTCTCTGTCCTCCGCAACCAGGAGAGCGCGAAGCCAGAGCGAGCGCGCTATTTATAGGAGCGCAGCGTCGGCTGGCGTTGGTTTCCAGCTCAGCCCGTGGGCTCCGGGGGAAGGGGGAGAAGGAGTCTGGTGACCCGATCTGAACAGCTCCCGCCTGGCGCTTAAGGCATCCGTAAGCAGGCGGGTGCACCGCCTTCTAGTGCCACAGTCCGAGGCCACTCGGCCCTGGGGAGTGCGCGGCGCCGGGAGCGTGTGCGCAGGGAGGGGCGCCTGCGGCCCTGTGCTGGCCCCAGTTCGGTGCCTGCTCGCCCCTCCTAGGTCTGGGGAAAGGGGGGTGGAAGGGGCTGCGGCTCTCCCTGCCCCTCCCTGCGCCGGACTCCGCAGCCCAGCGCCCTCCAAACGGAGCGCGGCGCTGCCAGGCGGCTGCGGAGCGGAATTGGAGGCAGAGGCTCCTGCGCGGCGCTCTTCCTGGGACCCGGGGACCTGCGGGAGTCCCGACCGCACCTGGCCCAGCACCTGCCCCACAGAGAGCGCTGGGGCCTGGGGAGCCTCGGGCGGACCAAAGCCGGTGAGGACCGCTGGGAGGAGGTGCTCCATGCCTTCTGCTCAGGGAAGAGCAGCCTGGGAAGCCTAGGGGCACATCTCCCCACTCACGCAGCGAATCCACCCCAGGCAAGGCCAGAAACAAAGAGTGAAAGAGGGAGTGAACTCAGCAAGAATGAGTCTTCCAAGTCCGTGCCCCTAAGAAAAGCCAACCCCACTCCTGAAAACACAGCACTTTCCTCCCTTCTGGAGGTGCCCCCGCCCCGGTGCCACCTGGCTGCCCCTGGGACTGGCAAGCTTGATCTTCCGCAGCCTGGGCTGGGAGGAAGGGCTGGGCTTGTCTGTGACCAGCTGGGTGAACTTGGCCCAGTCACTGAGCCTTCCTGAGAGGGCGAGGCCACTAACTAAAGTCCGCTCTGCCCTCCAGCTCTGTGATGCTGTGGGTCATGTCACCCCTTCCCAAGTTCCTTCTAGACTTCCAGCTGCCAGAGGGCAGGCAAGCAGTGCATCTTCCATCAAAACAGCCTCCCAGTCAGCCATTCGGAGCTCCTAGAAATGTACTAAGTATTCACTGAAGGGGTGTTTGTTGAGCAACATCAGCCCTGGGTGGCTCCCTATCCCTGCCTGGATGGAGGACCTCCTCATCAGCATGAATTCAAGACCCCCACCCCAACAGAAGCCAGGAGGGCGGGGTATTGAGCCACAAGCACCACACTGCAGTTCCAACTGTTAACATTGGTATTTGTGTGTCCTCCCCCACCCTACCCCCACACCACCCTGACCCCCTGCCCTACTGCTCTATAATCTTGCAACTAATGAGTTGGTGCCTAGAGCCATAGAGGCTTCCAGACTCTGTTCCCAAGGGGCCAGGACCCGCTCTAACTGGCAGGTGCTCAGGCCATGCTGTTTGTTATGATGTTGAGTTTCACTAATCTAAGCTGCAACCATACAGGTGACCTGGTGCCTTCTGACGGCCATCCCCTACCCCAGGTGCTGATGCCCCACCCGAGACCAGCAGCCTATCACCTGAACCCTTGCCCCACTGGGGACCTCTCTGCAGGCTTCTTTCAGTCTGCCTGACAGCAGCGACAATTTCCTCACATTGGATAATGTATTTTGAGGCTGAGGGCCAGGTGTCATTGTTCTTTTTCTCTTGCAGGGATAAGCACTCTTCCTTTCTTTCCCGGACAACTGTTTAGTCACTTCCACCTGGGCTGTTCAATTTTAGGCTGGAAGAAGTTTGGGGGGAAAGCTCTGTTGACTACAGAATTGTCAAATATTCAATAATCCATCTTCCCACCAACCCCAGTATACCCTCTGCACCCCTTTCTTCCCCAAGAGTCTTCCTTCCTGCAAGAACTGGTCTTGCATGGGAAAGCAATACTCCTGTGGTCAGTAAACTCCATAACTGCTTGTTAGAGTTGAGAAACCAAGTCTTGAGCAAGCCCAAGACAGTAAGGATCCATGAGTGGTTTTCTGTGTCTAAAGAAAATGTCCCTAAGAAGACAAAGACAGACACACCAGGTATTCAGTTCGAAGGACCCTGCCAGGAAAATGACCCTGGTGTTGAATGAAAGAAGACCCCACGCATCATGTAGAGACAGAGCCCAGGTGAGTCGTGCAGAAGGTAGAAAACTGAGAGAGAAAGAGCAGTGAGACTCCTGTTGTAGCCACACCAGGGCCCACTGGGTCACTGAACTACCCCGGCTGTCTGAGTGATGCTTATCAGCCCCAGCTAATGCTCTTCTTTGAGGGAGGATTAGGAGCTTGCGTCCAGTTGCAGCGAAGGGTTGAGTGAGTCCTCAGGACTCCCTTTGGGAATGGCCGCATGACTGACTTGCTTTGCATGAAGATGGTATTTATGGGGAAAAGTACATGGATGATTTGGAAACCACTTTTAATTGATTTTATAATTTAAAAATTGTTGGAGACAGTTCATCTGCAGTGTCCTCCAATCACCAACAAGGGATGTGGCTAAGGTGACAGGGATCAGTTAGACCTCCAGGTTAGGGTTGCAGATATATTTTGATGCCTCTTTTTGGCCTTCCCAGATCACCTGTGCTCATCCCAGACATTACCTATAACACAATTTTCTGAAATTGTTGATTTCTTTGTTGTATTCTCCATGGATTATCAACTTTTGGGGAGCATAGAATTTAGCAGAGAGTAGGTATGCCAAAAGAAGTTTACTGAATAAAGTAACATCATTGCCCTTATTTCTCACAAGGGAAATAATATACAATGACTCACTATAAGTATGATAGGAAACATAAATTTTCTCAAAAAAATGTGTAGTCTTAAAATGTTTTGTTCACCCTTAGTTACTAAGAATGGAATGCCAATTGGGGCATATAGGGATTTATTTGAAGTCCAGGAGCAGAACCGAGCCTTGGGCATGGAATGAAGTCTTGTGGAGAACCTAAAATATTGCCTCTCCTTTCTCTATCTCTGTATCTCTATCTCCATCTTTATGTCCATCTCCATCTCTCTCTCTGTCTCTATCTTTCTTTCTCTTCTAGGTACATCTGCATTATTGTTTTGCTTATGCAACCTAATTTTCTGTGATGCCTAGAAGGTAAACAATGGCAACTCACAAACCCAATTGTTACATATAATAAATAGATCCATCCACCCAGAGGATACCCCAAAATCCCAGGGAAGAGACTCATTGCCCTATCTAGGATCAGACATGTCCACCCATCGGCCAGAGAAGCAGCATACAATGCACAGACAACCAAGTCCCAGCAACCAGGTATGTTGTAGGAACAGGTGGGGGAGGGGGAGGGAGAGGAGACAACTCCTAGAAAAGTGGTGCGAGCAATATGAGCTGAAGTGAAAAGGGGAAAGATGCAAATCAATTTGTATTGTGTGATTCTATGTTAATAATCTGAGGTCTGTGCAGATATGTGATTCTATGTTAATAATCTGAGGTCTGTGCAGATATGGTCTGTGCAAGAGGTAAGTCTCCAGTTAATAATCTGAGGTCTGTGCAGGTCTGATTAAGCAGAGGGGACAAAAAAACATGAAAAGCTAGAGAGCAGATTGTCAATTTTAGAGGATCGGAAAAGAAGGGAAGAAAATCCTATTCATTGGACGTAAGTATTTACTATTTGAATGGTCACAGCAATTATGTATTACATTGTGATTCACATTTAAAAAACATTTTTAAAGGAAAGAGGTTCTGAGTAGAGACCATTCAGTAGGAATCTACTACATGGAACTTTTTTTTTTCATAATTTAAGCTTAATTAAAGTTTGGAGAGAAAAAGGAACTAATGTTCTTTCCCATACGTGGCATTGGTTGAAGAGCAATTTTCTTTCTTTTGTTATATTGATCCAGCTCTAAAAACTCATTCACTCAAAGGCTAGGAAGATGCCCAGGCGTATAAAGCCTCACAGTGCATTTAGGAAAAAATTACATTGAAACTGGTAAAGCTCATGAGTAATATCAAAATTTCTGATTGCGTCTTAGATTCAACTTGGCTCTTTATAAACCGTGTTAGACCTGAGTCCAGTGCCGGGGGCATGGTAAGTGCCTGAGCACTTTAGTTTCTGTTGCACACATAGGGAGCTCTGCATGGAGAGACCTAGCCAACAGCTCCCACTTGTAAGAAGCTGCTGGGAAGACTATTATCAATGCAGACCCTGAGAGGACGCTTCTGCCCACGAACTGGGCATCCGTTTATGAACTAGCACCCGGCTGAAGCTGAGGCAGACAGCGCTTTGGAGATGCCGTTGGTGGAGTGCATCCACCAAGGGTCCATCTGTAGTCTGACCCATTGGCCCTTTGGTTAAAAACAGGGTATTTAGGTCCTGGCTGGCGTGGCTCAGTTGGTTGGATGACATACAGTGTACCAAAAGGTTGCAGATCCGATTCCCCATCAGGGCACATTCCACTGATGTTTCTATCTCTCTCTCACCCTTCCTACCTCTCTAAAAATCAATTTAAAAATATTTTATAAACACACAAAAAAAACACACACAGGGTATTTAGAATCAGCTTCATCTACTTTATGACCATGGGGAAAGTTGCAAACCTCCCTTCAACCAGGAAAATTTCAATCACAAAAATAATACCCAGTCCATAGCTGGTTGTGGGATTTGGTTGGGGAACTATAAGCAGGGCACTTCGCACAGTATTGGACACACAGGAGGTGCGTAATTAAAGGTTGTGATTATTCTCATTAACTTATGAAATATATTAATGACCAAAGGAGAGTGGTGCTTGGGAGCCCACCAACTGTTGGTGAACATTGGCTAGGACCTAACTCTCAGGCACTGTACTGGGGCAGGATGCAGCATGCCCAAGGGTGAGAAAGAAGCAAGGTTCAGACTCCTAGTGCAGTCATCAGAGCCAAGTTTGCGGGCACAGCCATGGTGGTGGAGGAGCAGTAGAGTGAGGAGGCTGCAGTGAGTTAGTCCCCAGAAAACCCCACAGGCTGAGCTCTCCAATGAAGCCGGGGCAGCAGGCAGGTCTGTGAGCTCCCTGCGAGAGGCAGACAGAGTTTCGTTTTCCTTTAATTTCTTTCATCCCCATTGTCTTAGTCACTGGGTCTCATCACTCAGAGCGTCTGAAAGCAGCATTTAGCAGAAATCGATGGATTCTCCGAAGTGAAAATTATATGGAAAATCAAGAACAGTTGGTCAGAACAGTCATCACTGCAACAAAGGAATCAGAAAGCCATGCAGGGATGGGAGGAAAATGCTATGGGTGCTACATGCTCGAGGTGTTTGGAGCAGACAGAGGAATCTTAAGAACCTGGGGACCATCCAACTACTTATTTGGCAGCTGGAGGGTCTTAGAGACTTTTAACTTTCCTGGGTTTAACTGTGTGCATTTCGGGGGCGGGGAGCGGGGAGGACTGGGAGGGAGGCTGTTTCAGTCCTAGAGGTACGTCTCCTGGCCACTGCATGCCATGGACAAGCCGCTGCCTCTCCCACGGGAGCATCTTGCATCGTTGAGTGTGATTCCAGTGTTTAAAGAGAAGTGTTGTCTTGCAACATGGCCACTAAAAGCAAGCCAAGCACTTAATCTTGTGCTCAGCTGAAGAAACAGCAATCTGTTCGGACTCTGGAGGAAGAACTGGCTGCAGTGGGCTCCTTGCCAGCTGGTGGGTTGGACGCCACGGTGAGAATTCCGAGAGGATTTTCCAGGGTGAGTCTGACTCTGAGTGATTTCTTCTCCCTGTGCACCAACTTCAGACTCTAACCCTTGATACAGTCCAACTCCACTGTCCTTTTCCCTTCTTTTTGGGGGGAATTCAGTGGCTGAGAACATCTCCCATTTTATTATCCCCACTCCTCTGAGAAGTAAATCACATTACTCCCATTTCACAGAGGAGGAGACAGAGGGTCTGAGAGGCTGCCGCCAAAGGACACTCTGCTAACAGGTGCCTGGGTTGCATCTGCTGGCGGGACATGTGTTCATGTTCAAAGGCCTTTCCCCTGGACCACACGAGAAAGGCTGAAACAAAACGCAAGGGGCTTCTAGTATGTCCAGACTACTTTCTGTGAGTTGATGACACCAAATTCAGAGGAGAAACTGACTGCTTTCCTGGAATTATTAATATCAGTAGATGGCAAGTGGGAATGAAACTTATGACAGAGGAAAGAGACAGGCTTTAAATCACAGAATTTTTAATAAAAGCTATTGACCATAAACCCAGGGTTTATGTATCTATGTATACACAAATACACACAGGTATGTATATTAATACGTGTGTGTTTGTATATGTATTGAAATATATACACAAACAAATATACACACATAGTATATACATGTTAAAATATAAATTTGTATATATATTTTAATATACAGGGTGTCCCCAAAAAATGTATACCCACTTTAACAGCTGATAATTCAATTTTGAAAATGAAATGTATTTTAATAAACACTGCCTTTATAATTATTCAAAGTGTGTATATACATTTTTTGGGACACCCTATATATGCAAAATGTGTGTATGTATATGTACACACATATACAAGGGTGAGCAAACGTAGATTTAGAGTGGTGAGTATGGGAAACACAGAGTGTACTTATTAATTATTGTATTATCTTCCATACAAACAACTGAAGACCTACTTTTGCCCACCCCTGTATATACACATATATATATATAATATACATATATAAAATATATATTAAATAAAATATGTACTGAACATATTACACATATAACTAAATAAGTGGTTAGATCACCTTACAATCTCCTCATAACATTACGTGCTTTCCGTCTCTAATGCTCACCAAAGCTGCAGCATGACATTCCTTGGTCTTGCTATTTGGCGAAGAGTGTCTTCCCCACTCCACCGTGAGTCCCACGGAGGCAGAGTGGGCTGGTCTGTGCTCACCACGATTGATCCCAGGACAGCTCCTGGCACCTGGTACAGGCCTGCTGGCTGTTTGCTGAAGTAAGGAATAAAGTTGTGTGGCACAGATTCTAACTTTGGCTGCCCCCTCTGAGTGTATTTCCAATTATAACACTAGATAGTTTCAAAAACTAACTTACGTGTTCTCTGACTCTCATTAATCATTTATGATGTGTAATAAGCCAGCCTCCTGTACTTCTAAATTTAATACATTTCTGGGGAAAGTGCTGGAAGTGGCCCTTCCTTTCCCAGGACACTGTTTTCACAGCTGTGTCTTGTTTCACATTCTTCACGCTGGGTTCTGAGTGCTTTGCTTTTGGCCATGCCACCAGCCCAGCCACTTTCTTATCTACCACTCACTAGGTTGTGGGCTCAGTGAAGCAAAATCCTCCCTGCTCTTCCCTTACCTACCAGTTGGGTACCTGTAGGATTCCAGGAACTAATCCAAAGTCATGGTCTATGGCTTCTGAATCTGTTGGCTGCTGGCTATTGCAGCTGGCTGTGTGCCTCCCACGTGGCAAACAATACACCAACTAAGTTGGCTTTCTTGGCCATCTGTCTGTTGGCTAAATAACTACTTCTTGAATAGACCAACTCCTCACTTAGGCAGCTGGTGTCTTGGCAATTGACTGAGCTGAACAACTTCTGGGCTGGGTCCAGTATTTCCTGACCACAAGAGAAAAAATAAATTTCATAGGGTTTTGCACAGGCTTTGTAGTGTCTTCATAAAGCAAAGTAGATAAGAAAAGCAAAATGAATGAGGAACTAGATGGACTGTGCTTTAGAGCAAAGCTTTTTAAGGCATGAGTGACTTTGAATTTTTCCCCTTTATGGCTGTGTTTCACACTCTCTCCCTTTTGCCTTCCACATTTCCTCTGCTTTTCTTCTTTTCTAACCCTCTTGCTATAATTTTTTACAAAATTTCCTAGTCTTATGGTCCATTCAACCAATATTTAATTAGATCTTTGTGTGTGCTCGGTGAGGGTAGCAGCCCCAAGTGCCTTTGTGGGATACCTGCTATTCTTTCTGGTTGCTCAATATCAGAAACCCCTTCCTATGTCTGGGGACTCTTTTACCTTATGAAGCAGAGCCTGCCTCCCACCACAGAAGCTGAAAATATCACACTCATTTTCCAGCTTCCCTTGCAGCTAGGGTGCAAGCATGTGAACCAAGCTCTGCAGACAGACAGACCCACTCCAGCGCGGGAGCAGAGACCTTGAAGAACCCTTTATGGAAAAGAGGCAATGGGTGCAGCGGTTCTGGGGCAGTAAACAGCACCTCTCATCAGAGAAGATGCCATGTGTGCAGCAAGCTGTGGGGGGTGTGCTCAGGAACCACGGCCATCTCTGGGGTCTCATTTCTGTAGCACCAGCTAAGCCGGGGTATCATTCCTGCCTGCGTCACTTCTCACCCAGTTCTCCTACACTCTAAGGTATTCTGTGAAACACTGAATATACTTTAATAAATATTTTACTAAAATTAGTCAGAGTCAGCATTGGTTGCTTGCAGATAAGAGTCCAGGTGGATACTGAGGCCAATCAAGGACCGTAAGTGGTGACATCAGCAGAACAAAACTGTGGAAAGGTGGAGCCCCATGCTTCACCCCTTAGGCAGCTGCTAATAAACCTTGTACGAGGTGAGCCTAGTAATGCCAAGTATTTGATTTTTCCATAGAAAAATAAATTCAGACTTTTTTTGGTGAAACCCCCACTTTTAGACATTAACAACGAGTTAAAAAATGGCTGTGGGCTTTCCAAAACATGGCCATGGGCTACACTGGCTCCAGAACCACCTTGGCATCCTCTTTATTTTTTATTGTTTTACTTAAAAGAAGCATTTCAGGATCTCTGTCATAGAGAGGCTTCTTTGTAGTAACTTTCTTATTACCCACTGGAACTCTACATTTTACAAGAACTCAAGCTAACTCATAGATTTGCATAGTAAATTGTTGGGGGCCAGGATAGTGTGAATGGAAAATAACATATGCTAATTCCAAACTACCACAACTGCTCATATGGTCTGGATCAAACCCACCCAGCCAATCAAAAGGCTTGAATCATGCAAAATCTCTAGCCTGGAGTGTTGCCCTCTGTCTCAGAGAACCATCTCCTGATGTTTCTGCTCCAACCAGGCAACCGTGCTCTCCTCTTAGCCACAGGCCATGCTATTTAATGTCACAACCTCACAAGCTAAAGTCTGAGGATGGTGCATCTCATTGGTTGGACCTGCATCTCAGCCATAGCTGCAAGGGAGGCTGGACAGGTATGTTCTTGGCATTTTCAGCTTCTAAAGTGAGAGGTGATTGTTCCTCTCACCAAGACTCAAAAGATGTATAATTCCCCCCAAATGGAAAGGGGTTTAAATGCAGATGGCCAAAAATATGGTGAACCTTCACTACTCCTCCTTGCCTTACACTTCCATGACCCTTCTCCACATTTTCATTCTTAAACTTTATTCCCCTCCTGCCTCTCCATCAGCATGGGAAGGAGCAGGCATTATCTAATAAAAATAGGCTATGATTTCTGAAGAATTTAAATGCAATTAAATATCACATGCTGAACATACACTAGCTCAATTTAATCTTTTTGGAAGATTCTACACTTTGTCATTCTACTGCAATTGTACACACCATGTTTCTCAGAATAATATATTTATCAGGATAACCAGAAAGCACTAAAAATGTTATTGATTCAGCAGGCAAGCCCAGAACCACTGGATCAAATACTCTGAGGATGGAGTCCTGGAAATCCATATTAAAGCTTCTTTGGTGATCTTAATGTTCAGCCCCATGTGGATATCGTTTGATTTTGAATATGGAAAAGGTGCCCTTGGATTAAATCGTGCCTGCTGAGCATGGTGATCATCTTCTTTTTACATGCAAGCACATGCCTGTCCACTGGAAAGCTGCTTTCATTCCATTTCAACGCCATGATAGACAGGAGCAATGCTGATTATAGTACCTTCCTCCTATTCCCCAAAAAGGAACTGTTACCCTGGCCACGCCGATCATGATGCTCCATGCTCTTGGCCATGATGATTGATCCAAGCAAAAGCCATCAGAGTAAGCCCATGAGGATTTGATATTTGGAAGCAGAAGAAAAAGGATCCTGCCTTTGCCTTCAGGGCACCTGGGTGGGCAGGAACTGAGGCCAGCTGATGAAAGTTTTCTTGGGCAGCAGTGCTAGAGAATGATGCCAAGTTAAGGAAACTTAGACAAGAAACAGAGAAATGGAGATTAAAATCTTCTTCCTATGTCTGCTCACATACATGAGGCCCCCTCCATATTAGATCTTGGCCAAAATGGAGCCTATTGGGAAATTCAGACTTTTGAGCCCCCTCTAGGCCATAGAAGGATGGTCCTTGGGCCTAAAGCACTTCCTTCACAAGACAAGTCTTCACAGCCTGTCTTAGCTTATTTCCTTGTGTGGGACTTACTTTCCATTGCAAACTCAGTGTGTGCTCCTTTGTTCTACTTAAGTGTGTGTGTCATGTGGCACCCGGAAACCCCACTGCTGTGGTGAGAAGCCCACCAATCCAGTCTCCCTACAGCTTCCTTCATAACAAGCTGGAGCACAAGATGGGTGCATGTACGCCAATGGCCCTGAGGAGGCTGCTGGGAGTGACCCCGTGGCCAAGGGGACTGACAGCCACTACTAAAGTTAGTGTGTGTCTCTTCTCCATGTGAGGAAAACTTGTGCCATCCAAGCTTGACTGGGGTGTGTTTTCCTTGGTGACTCTGATATCAACACACAGTGGGCAGAAGTGGTGGGACTTGGGCTCCTGGGGACAGGCCACAGATGTCACTTGCTCGAAAGACCCCATGCATCTTTTTTCTATTCAAAGTGGATCAAGTTGGATTTCTGCCCCAGACAACCAAAATCTTTATAATAATAAATAAGGCTGTATTTTGCTTTCAGTAGAAAAGAGTAAAAGGATACAGGGGCAAATAAACTGTCTGCATTTAGGTAATCAACATGAAATGAACATTTGCCTACTGATCATTTCATATTCTCAGCTCTCACCAGATGTTTGCAAGGAAATGTTAATAAGGAGGCCAGTCTGACTTGGTTTGGTGACAAGAAAGGGCTGTGTAGGCACAGAGTGACCTTTTGAGGGCAATGGGGTAAGGACTTCATCCTAAATGACTTGGAAGAAAGGATGTCCTTAACAGAGACAATTAGAATGATGAAATGTAATCAATAGTGAACCCAGCAGTCTCCAAATCTTTGCCCAAAGAAGCCAGTCTTTGCTGCCTGTACCTCCTGTTGCTCTGTGCCCAGCGTGGGCAGCACAGGGAGGAAGCCAAGCCACAGTATTGAAGGGAAGGAAAGACGTGGTTTCCATCCCAGATGTCTGTGGGACCTAAAGGTGTCATTCTGAAACCCATTAATCCAGTCTACCTACAGCTTTCTTTATAACAAGCCGGTGCCAACAGCCAGACTCGTGATGCACAATTAATGATTTCACCTGGTTTGCCAAAGCCCCTCAAAATAGCCTCTTGAAAACTCAAGTTCACATTGCTATGGAAACACTGTCCTGTCAACAGAACAAAATAAATACACAGGAGTTATTCTCAAGTTCTACACAAACTGTTGAATCCGTATGTGTGTAGGCATGTGGGCATATTCTCACATACACATACACACACACACGTGCACACATACATGCCCACACCTGTACACATATGCACACATGCACATTGCACACACAACCTTGAAGAAATCTGCTGTATACACCCACCCTCTGAACTTCAGATTGACAGGAGGCAGGCTTTTCTAAGGGAGATGGTTGAAAATACCTTCATAAAGAGGATCTACAAAGTCATCTGGCTTTGGTCTCAGGGTGCGGCCTGTTTGACAGATGAAACAGGCGAGAGAAAAGTGTCATCAAGCTCTTTCTGATCCCCTCCTGGGTTTTCAATATTCGCTTCACCACCTCGAACACCCTTCCTTCTCAAGTTCTTGAAGTCCCCTTTTCATTTCTCCTCCAGTCAAAAAGTTCTGAAATTGTAACTTTCTTTGGAATAAGTAAGGCATCACTGCTATAGTTCTACACACAGTATCTGAGTCTATGATGACGAGTTGGCAGAGACAGGGAATCTCTGACTTGTCTAGAGGTGGGAGTGGGCACATCTCAATGGTCCCCTAGAATTTCTTCTAGAAGATCGGCCTCCCCTTCTCCATGTTCATCATCAACCACCATTGCTCAGCAGAGCTAACAGGTCACCTGAATCCAGGGGACCCCCTTTTCCATTCTCTTGATCAGTGCCAGAGGGCTTTTAAAAACTCATGTTTGACTGTACCATTCCCCTGCGGAAAGTGTTTCATTAGTTTCCCATTGCCGGTAGGTAAAACCCCAAGTCCTCACCTGTCCTGCAATGTTCACTCGTCACCCCCACCTCAGCGCAGGGCGCACTCCTCTGTGCTCTTCACGCTCCTTGTCCAGCCACACAAGCTGAGTCCACGCAGCCCTTCACATCCACCTTTGACTGTTCCCATGCAGGCTTATGTGCACACCCCTCCCACTGCCAGAAATGATCCGCCCCACGCTCGCCTCTTTCCCCAGGCCCCTCCCACATTTCCTCAGGATTCTTAAATGGCACCTCCTCATGGGACCCCTTCCCCACCCCAGGTTGCCCTCCCCTCCCAGACCCACTAGTTTTGCTTTTCTTATTCATTGTCTTCATTACTATTAATCAGAATAGTCTATTTTCTGATAGTTTGTGAACTCCGTGAGCCCTGTGATCATCTCAGTCTTGCTCATATTTGTATGAGAAAGTGCCTGGCACACAGTAGGAATTCAATAATTTTGTTGTTAAATGAATAGGTGAATTAATAGTTTCTGGAAGTCAGCACCTTGGTCATAAATCCCTTGGTGGCTAACACCTTGGTCTTCAGCCTGTTGTGTTGTAGGGCATGCACACAAGTTAAATCTGCATGAGAATAGTGTCCCCTGCCAGATTTCTACTCACCCAAATATACGTGTCTGTTAAGTCCCAATCTACATATTGTCCAGACCTCTGCGCTCAAGATGAAGGCAGGAAATATGCAAGGAGGAAAAGTTATCTCTGAAGATGGGCTTAAGAACTGAGACTGAAAGACTCCAGGAGCCACATCAGGGCAGGCGTTATCCAAGACAGCTGGGAGAATCAAGCCGGGGTTAGAAGTAGACTTGGCCTTGGCAAAGGTGGTTAAGGTCATAGTAGAAGAATCACAAGGCACAGCTTCAATGCAAGGTCAGGGATGATATGGGAGAATGGGCAGCACACGTAGTCCATTAGCAAGTGAAGAAGAGCTTTGTGACTAATTCAAACTGGGCCACAGTGTTCACTTAGTGCCCAGAACATGCTTCAGGGATGTAAGTGCTTGCTCAGAGGAGCCCTGCTGGGCTGGACTTCATTCCCTGTGGTTCCCCTGATTCCTTCATCTCTCCTCCTCCAATGACTGAGAGCAACCTCCTCGGCTTAGAACCAAGTGCCGTTCCTGTTGCCCATAGAAGAAACACTGAGGCTCGACCCAACACTGCAGAGCTTCTGACTCTCCCCTGCCTCTCCATCCACAGTTCTCTGCAGGTCCCCAGAGGAACTGCACATTAAATAGTCTCTAATCCTACAACCCTCTCCCTCATCACTTGGTTAAATCCCAATCATTTTTATAAGCACCACAGTCCAACAGAACATCCTGTGATAACAGGAATGTTCTAGACCTGCACTGTCCAACATGGCAGCCAGTAGCCACTGAGCTCTTGAAATGTAGCTAATGCAACTGAGGAATTGAATTTTAAAATTAATTTAACTTTAAATTTAAATAACCACATGTGGCCAGGGACTACCAGATTGGGCGGTGCAGCTCCGGAATTCAGTTCAAATGCCTTTCTTCATCCTCTGCTTCTAGGAAGATATATGTTAACTCTGCACTTTTTTAAAAAATATGGGTTTTTTGTTGATTTTCATAGAGAGGCAGGGAAAATGAGAGAGAGATAGAAACATCAGTGAGAGAGAAGCATCAACATCAACCAGCCACCTCCTGAATGCCCCTGCTTGGGTCGAGCCTGAAACCCGGGTACGTGCCCTGAACAAGTATCAAACCAACAACCTCTTTGTACATGGGTTGATGTTCAACCACTGAGCCACACTGGCCAGGCATCCCTGCACTTTTTAATCATGGGATTCATCAGAAACATTAGATGTTATTAGTATGATTATTTGCTTATTTTCCATTTCCCCCACTAGTCGGCAACTTCCATGAATCAGGGGTCAGGTCTGTTTTGTTCCACGTTGACCCTGAGGCCCTGGACAAGTTTCTGATACACAGTGGACAGTAATATTTGTGAATGAGTGAATGAATCAATGAATGCAAGAGATTCTGTGTCTATGTGACTTCAGGAAATCACTGCGCACTTCTGAGCCTGGATTTATTCTTCTCTAAGTCTATAAGTGCCTTCAAACTTATGCACTGTGTAGATTTCACCTCTAAATAGGAAATTACAGAAAGGTTCGCTGGGTAGAAAGTTCTAGGTGTTACTTGAGACCATCTTGTCCCCACAATTACTTTCACTAAATCATTTCACTAAATGACAGTAATTTATAGATCAAAGATCAAATATGCTATGAAATTTTAACAGAGCACAGTTCTGCCCCTGCATTAAGACATACACAGAACCAATACAATCTACATGCAACCTCTGAAACAAGTCACGGGGTGACTTTATATTTTGCCAGGACTGGAAAGCTTTCCAGACTGAAAGTTAAAATCTGGGGCCTCAAACAATGAGCGACATTCCCAATAATCACTCCACCTCTGATTTATGCAACCTAGCAGCTAATAAAATGGGGATCAGAGAGATTTAATATCAATGTATAATTATCTTTTACTTCTTATTACTTTTGGTAATAACTTTTGCGACTTTTTCAGCACACACTGTTCTTTCAGAACAAAGTAAACCACAGCAAAAGGGCACAAGGGTTCACTTGGCCATCCCATCAAATACATTGTATGAGAAGTGGAATGATGGAAGGGCTACACTGAGACTAACTGTAATGAAGTTAAACTTGGAAAGGTCTTGTATCTGATACTAGCTTAACTGCCTATCGTTAATTTGCACTCGGATGTCGAGTGTGACTCGACACGGTTAGCAGTAGAATAAAGGAATCGAAAAAAGCAAGCGCGTGCAAAGGGTTAAGACTCAGGATTTGTATAAATCATAGTCACCCTCTGGACCTACTTCTTTCCACATGCCCTTGCCATGTGAAGGCCCTCCCTTCCTCTTCATCTCAGAGAAGTGCCTAGTAAACAATCCATGGTGATGAGCTTATAATTTGGACAAGAAAGTGGTTAAATGCACAAGCACCACAGGAAGACCATTGATATGTTAAACTTGACCTTAGTTTCCTCATCTGAAAAATGGCAATAGTGGTAGCATTTACCTCCAGAATTGGCCTGAGGATTAAATGAAGTAATATGTATAGAGGGCTTGGCACACTGTAAATGTGTCAAAGAATATCATCTAGCATGACGATGGTGACAGGGGAACAGAAGCAGAAATACTGCTGATCTGCGTGGATGTCCTGTACTCAGCAGCTTTGTAAAATAGATAACAATAAGCTTAATGTGCAGCCCTTTTTACTGGCTTTTGTGTTTAAGTTAATAACAACCACTTATCAAGCATCCACTGAGCACCAAGCTAACTAACCTCATTAAATCTTCCCAGGAACCCTAAGAAGAAATCGTAGCTTACTAGTGACAGTGGCAGTAACTGTTGTAGTAATAACAATAAAAATTATACCTATCAGTGTCTGAGTACTTATTGTGCCTGCTACTGTGATATGCCTATTACATGTATTCCCTCATTTAACCCTCCTTCTCAAACTCATAGGATTAGAATGATAATTACTGCCATTTTAGAGAAACTAACTATGTTCCAGAGAGCTAAGTATCAGTCCAGGCGCAGATGATCTGAGTGTGGGCAAGCTGGACTGGAACCCAAGAGTCTAACTCCTGGTAGTTGCTACTCTATACTCTCTCAATCCTACTATCTTGGAAATTTGGAAGTGGAAAACAGGCTGTAAGTCAGTTAACAGTAAAACTATGAGCCGAGTAATAATGTGGATGAGGGCTGGGGCTAAAATGGGGCAAATAAAGCACCAAGATGAAAAATTCAAGGAGGTACTCATGCCCAAGAAGAACCCAAAGTAGTTGGGGTGGGACTAGAAACTTCCTGGGTGGGTCACTAAGAATGGTGGCAAATGGGGCCATGCATCCTTCCACCCATAGTCACATTCTTCACACTCTGTTAGCCAAAACAGGTCACACAGCAAGCCCTGTTCAGAGGGAAAATAGCCTCCTCTCCATGACAAGAGGAGCTTCAAAGTCACAATTCCAGGAGCGTGATACAGAAAGGAGACTGTTTGGCGTTGTTTTCATAAGCAATCACAACTGTGAAGACTAATGTTCATTCTATTCAACCATTCACTAGCTGTGTGCCCGGAAATAATTTCATTACCCTGTCTGGTCCTTATTTCCTCAATTTATAAGATCCTATATAATAAAAGGCTAATATGCAAATCGACCGAACAGTGGAACAACCGGTTGCTATGACCACCAGGAGGGAGACGCTCAACTCAGGAGCTGCCCCCTGGTGGTCAGTGCACTCCCATAGGGGGAGTGTTGCTCAGCCAGAAGCTGGGCTCACGGCTGGCAAGCACAGCAGCCATGGTGGGAGCCTCTCCCACCTCCATGGCAGCACTAAGGATATCCGACTGACGACTTAGGCCCGCTCCCCGCTCCCCATGGGGAGTAGGCCTAAGCCATCAGTCAGACATCCCCAAGGGCTCCTGGACTGCAAGAGGGAGCAGGCCAGGCTGAGGGACATCCCCCCCGCCGAGTGCACAAATTTCCTGCACTGGGCCTCTAGTAGATAATAATACAAAACATTATATTATTATTAAGCATTGCTGAGATAGGTTTTGTATTATTAACATTTAACACTCAGTAAGTGTTAAATGAGGCAGCACATAAAGCACATGTCATAATGCTTGGCACATACTCAATAAATACAAGCTATTATTTCTAATTGATGTTATTTATAAACTTCTTCATGCACATGTTAAAAGTTTATAGGTCTATGAGCAGGGCCTGGTGTGGATGAAGGGGAGATGACAGTGAGGAATAAATGCCTTTCATTACATTCCACCAAGCCAAATTCTCTCTAGCTAAGCTATTTCTTGATGAGTGGATAATTCCATGAGTTATTTTATGCCAAAATGAAAACTTCATGAACGGTTACCCAAGATGGAAAAGACGGAGTTCAAAGTGCAGCTACAAAGATGTCAAGAACAAAAGCTGGATGAATTTGAAAAGGAATACACTGCCTTTGCACTGGGCTTTATTTGCATTTTTTCATTGGTATTCTGAATTAGTATAGACCAGTAGCTAATCTAAATTTACAGCTTGTATAACAACTAGGTTATTAACTGGGCCCTTTTCCTGTGGCCATTTCTTTCAAAAATATTCTAAATGAAGGGAAATTGCTCTATCTTAACTGATAAGAACAGAGTCAGAGAGGATTATGGTCAAAAATTGACTAATTTCCCAATATAAAATGTATCCTCATAGAGATGTCCTTTTAAAAAAACTCACATCACTTTGGACTTTGAATATCTTTGTTAAATATTTCTTCATTTTCCACCATTGTATCAGCATTTATTCAAGTCCTATTCTTTTTCATGATGACTAAGTAAAGTAAATATTTAAGAACAAAAAGTTGGCATGTAGACTACAAAACACATTTGAACATCAATCTAAAATTAAATGTGCTAAAAATATGATTTCCTATTATGAACAACTACTTGCCCACAAATTTGATAACATAGATAAAGTGGACCAAATCCTTAAAAGGTGCAAACTTCCAGAATTTACACAAGTAGAAATTAATAAACTCAGTATGCCTTCATCTACTAATTGAATCAAAAACTAATTATCTTCTAAGAAAGGAAGCACCAGGCATATATGGTCTCACTAGTGAATTCTACAAAATATTAAAGGAAGAAATGACATCAAGTTTCTATAATTTATTCAAAAAATTGAAAGCAAAGGAAACATTTCTTACCACATTCTAATACAAAAACTAGATGAAGAAGTTTAAGAAAGGAGAACTATGGACCAATATCTGCAAAAATCTTCATCAAATATCAGCAAATCATATTCATCATATTCATTAATGTATACAAATCTCACAACTAAGTGGGATTTATTCCAGATATATAAATCTGGTTTGACATTTG
The DNA here is from genome assembly GCF_027574615.1 of Eptesicus fuscus. Classification (NCBI taxonomy): domain Eukaryota; kingdom Metazoa; phylum Chordata; class Mammalia; order Chiroptera; family Vespertilionidae; genus Eptesicus; species Eptesicus fuscus. The sequence goes on along the minus strand of NC_072484.1, from coordinate 6,065,003 downwards.
AAAATCAATCATTGTAACCTACCACGTTAACCGGATAAAGAAGAAAAATCATAAAATCATATAAATTGACACAGACAAAGCACTTGACAATATCCAACACCCACTTGTGATAAAAACTCTCAGCAAACTAGAAATAGAGGGAAAATAAGTCAATTTCTCAATTCAGATTGAATAACATCTACAAAAAAATCTACTACTCAGATCATACTTTACTGTGAAAAGCAGCGAAGATGCTTTCACCTCTAATATGGAGAACAAAGCAAGATTGTCCTCTCTTGCCACTCCCAATACAATATCATACTGCAAGTCCTGGCTAATGCAATAAGACAAGAAATGGAAATAAAAGGCATATAGATCGGAAAAGATAAGTTAAACTGTCTTTATTCATAAATGACATGCTTGTCTATGTAGAAAATCTGAAAGGAGTAACCAAAAACACAAAAAAGAAAAACCTTCCTGGAACTAATAAGCAAGTACAAATAGAAAGATTTCCAGATATGAGGTTAATATACAAAGGCCAATTTCTTTCTTATATATCAGCAATAAACAACTAGAATTTAAAATTACAAAAGCAATATCATTTACAATAGCACCCAAAATAAATCCTTACAGATCAATGTAACCAAATATAAACAGGATCTCTATGCAAAAAAACAACAACAACAAACCTACAAAAGTCTGATGAAAAATATCAAAGAAAAACAAAATAAATGGAGACATATTTCATGTTCATGGATTGAAAGATTCAAGGTTGTTAAGATGTTAATTATCTACAGCTTGATCTATAGACTCAATGTAATTCAATCAAAATTCCAGCAAGCTAGTTTATAGATAATGATAAACTAATTCTAAAGTTTATGTGGAAAGACAAAAGCCTAGCCAGCACAATACTAAAGATGACAAATTTAAAGAATCACACTACCCGATTTCAAGACTTACTAGAAAGCTACAGTAACCAAGACAGTGCAGTATTGGTGAAAAAACAATGGAGTAGCATACAAAACCCAGAAATAGACCTGCATAAATATAGTCAACCAATGTTTGATGAGGAAGCGAAGGCAATTGTTAAACTGACTAATAAGGCACCAAAGGTTTGGCATGTACTTAGGCACAACCCCTAGCCCTAAGGCCATCTGTAGCCATGGTTCTCAAGAAAACAAACACAGAGACAAGACTCTTGAGAGAAGCTCTGGAGGTGCTAATCAGCCAGACCTTCCTTGTTTATAAGCCAGACTATTGAGTTGGTGTTTCCCTAACTATAAAACCTGCTGCATTTGAAAATATTACATTCATTCTCTCTTTTGATAAGGAGACTCTAGCAATGGAAGCTCCAGAATAAAAAGGAATATTTTGTTTGTTGTTGTTTTTGTTACCATTTGAGGTGTTTTGGGGGTTTTTTAATCCTCACCCAAAGATGTTTTTATTGATTTTAGAGAGGGAGAGGAAGGGGGGGAGGAGAGAAAAAGAGAAAGAGAGAGAGGTGTAAGAGAGAAATATCAATCAGTTGCCTCCTGTATGCAACCCAGCAGGGGATTGAACCTGAAACATAGGTATATGACCTGACTAGGAATCAAACCCACAGCCTTTCAGTGTATGGGACAATGCTCCAACTGACTGAGCCACTAGGCCAGAGCACCATTTGAGTTTTTAAATTTAGACAGCCAAATAAGAAATCAAGATGTGCCCAAATCACAATGCTATCACTCGTAAAGGAATCTTAAACAAAACTCAAAATGCTCAGAACATTCATTGGTCCAAAGGTTTCTAGGCCCAATGGCATGAAAAGAGATGTGGTCACTTGGAGAATCTTAAGTGAAAGGCCTCGGGTCTCTGACCATTTAGGAAGTCAATGTGTATAACTGGATGTGCCTGACTTACTTTCAGCCTTCTGGACTTTTTTGGAAGCAATGACACAATCTGTTTGTCGTTATTATCATCAGCATCAATAATGTGTCATTCCAAGAGCAAAAGAAAGTTTGAAAGAGAGAGAAAAAAAAAAAACTTGAAGGGTGTTTATAATGAGAAAATTATACGTTGAAGAGGAAGGCAGGAATTCTTGACAATATTTTAAGAAAGTTCTTAAAATAGCAGCAATTTTTCTTGTTAACAGCTTTGGAAATAAGAGAGCAATAGTATTTTGGTGAGCAGGATATTTTTATGTTAGTAATAAGTTGCCAAAGAGATAACTGGGAAATTGTAGACTTTATAAATTAGGTTTATTGGCCATGCCTACCTATCCTCCCAAGAGAGAAAAATGTGTCTAAACTTTTCAAAAAATTGAAAGAAGCTAAGATAACTCATGCTTGTTATTTGTTCAGCTTTTTTAACTTAACTGATGTAAGTTTCTTTTTGAAGTGAAGTACTTATGGGGAGTTGCAGGTTAAATTCTGGCTCCTTGAATCCATGAATACTAAATATTGCTCTGCAGCGTGTGACTTTAGACCCTGGGACTTTAGCTCTGGGACTTCAGACAAGGTCCTTAAGCTATCAAAGCCTCAGCAACTTCATCTACAAAACGGAGAAAACAATGCTACTTACGTCCTAGGGCTGGTGAAAGATTGGATGAAGCACCAGTGTGATGCCCACCATGTGGTTAGCATTCAGAAACACTACACATTCTTTTTTTAATATTTGTATTAATTTCAGAGAGGAAGGGAGAGGGAGAGAGATAGAAACATCAATGATGAAAGAGTGTCATTGATCGGCTGCCTCCTGCACACCCCCCTCCAGGGATCAAGCCCACAACCCAGGCAGATGCCCTAACCGGGAATTGAACCATGATCTCCTGGTTCATAGGTCGACACTCAACCACTGAGCCATTCGGGCTGGGCTACGTATTATTTTCATTGCAATGGAACTCGTCCTCCTTCACAAACCTTCTCCTATTCCTCCACATATGCCCTAGCTCGGGTTTCCTGTTTCATATCCCTTTTCAAAACCTTTCAAATGATGAACAGTGTGGCTGCAGAGACAGGAAGCTGACTTTTTGGCACACACTGAAACCTGTCTACCACCAGGCTCTGTGCTGGGGTTTTTGTTTTTTTTCCACGTGGCCACTTACAAAGGCTGCATACTTCCTCCAAAGGGTGAGACCATTTGTCAGGTCATTCTTGAATCTTCACTCTGGGGACTGCTTTCAGAGCAGTCCAACCATTCACCCTGGAAAACCTCTCATTTTTCTTACAGGCTACCCTTGTTTTTGAACAATACAGCCACACTCCGCTTGTTAAATCCCTTCTTTATTCAATGTAACACTTGCTATGTTATGTATGAACAGCTATGCTCAACTGAGTATGCGTTCGAATTAAATAGATAGGCTCCCTGACATGTTGGCACTTACAACATAGCAGAGAGACAAACAATAACAAGTGGCCAAGAAAATACACCAGATAAATAGATAATTGCACATTCTGACAAATGCTACAAAGGCGATGAACATGACATGGTAATAGAGAATAATTTTAGGGAACGCTCCTACTCAGATCCCAGTGGACGATACTCTCCTAAATGCACAGGGAAATGGCTGCAGAGTTTTAAGCTGGGGCGGGAGGAACGTGGATTTACATTTTCAACCAGGCATTCAGGATGCTCTTTGGAAAAAGGGCATGTACTTAGGCACAACCCCTAGCCCTAAGCACAAAAGTGGGTCTAAGGATACCAGAAAGGAACCTATTACAGTGACCCAGGCAAAAGGATCACTGCTGGGACAAGAGAACTCGACTTACTGTGGGGAGAAATGTATGCATTCGAGGTGTATTTTTGAAATAAAAAAGGCAGAATTGGATGCTGAAGATGGGAGTGGAAGTGGGCGTGCCATGAAGCCATGGATCTTAAGTTTATGGCACTTGAACTTGGATGGGGTTCCTTGCAGGGAGACCCCATCCAAGGCTTTCGTAAGGGTCTTAATAAGCTCACATGGTCATATGGTTGTTAACATTTGCAAACGCAAGATATTTGTGTATACTTTTTAAAATGGAATGCCCTCAGATTATGTAAGCCTCAGACCCCTCTAAACCTCTTACTATCTTCCCCTCAAAGCATCAATGTACCTACAGCAGGTGAACAGGTGGTCAAAGAATTAAGTATGGCTGGGAGGGTTTGAGTTCCATTAGATGTGGGAGTTTAGGCTCCTGCAAGGTGTTCAGGTCATCAGAGAAGATCCTAAATGGTTTCCAGATCTTTCTAAACATCAAGTCCACTTTCAAAGAAAAAAAAATCCACCATCGACAATGCTCAGCTTCTAAATCATTGGTTCTTAATGTTTTTAAATTATCCTTGATAATTTAGAAAACCTACAGACTTTCCCTCTCAGCAAATGCATTTAAACACCTCACAGTTTCATTCACCCTGAGCCAAGAGCCCATCTATTTTCCAAATGCAGTGACCACTCCATGGAGAGGCAAAGAGCAGAGGTTCTGTTCCCCCAAAGATTATTCTGGTAGGCTTAGCTTTTTTTTTTCATGTACTAATATTGAATGCTTGTTGAAAATCAGTCACATTGCCTCAAAGCCCCACATTATTGCCACAATGGCAACACATTTGAGGACATTTGAGAAGACAGTTCTTATGCTTAGAGCTTCTGGGAACGTTTATTTTCAAAGCACATTTCTCATCCTTTGCATGGTCCCAGGCTACTTTAAAGAATTAAATGTATTTCCTAGCCTCAGTAACATGCGCTGTTTTTATTAAGCGCATCAGCCGATCACTGGAGAAACTCATGAATACTAACTACTGCTCTGCAGAGTGTCTTCAGCTGCCTCCCTCCTCCAGTGTCACACAGATATCCTTTTGTTTACTCACCGAGTCTGTGGTATTACAATACCTCTGATTTTTCCACCTAACCCCATGATAAACCTGGAAATGGAAAGTATTGGCAGATGCCCCTCCCCACTTTGTTGGTAGAAAAATGAAAAGGTTACTTATCAAATCCTCAAACCATCAATACAAATTCTATTAAGACCTATATTCAGCTTCCTATGACAATAGCATCTTTGCAAGATCTCCCTGTCCAGAAATTAAAGGATCCTGGCCTGTGTTTTTCAGTGGTTAGAGCGTCATCCTTTGCACCCAAGGATCCCAGGTTCGATTCTCCATCAGGGCACATACCCACATTGCAGGTTCAATCCTTGGACAAGGGCCAATGCATGAGGCAACTGATCAATGTTTCTCTCTCACATACATTGATGTTTCTCCCTCTTCCTTTCTCTCTCTCTCTCTCTCTCTCTCTCTCTCTCTCTCTCTCTCTCTCATCAATGAAAAGCATATCTTCAAGTGAGGATTTTTTAAATAAAGAAATTAAAAGGACCCTATAAAACAGGAGCCTCAGAGAATTTGCAGTCCCATGTGGAACCCAAGTCCTTTTTTCCTAGGCAAGCCCCCTGTCCATCTGTCACCTTTGCCAGACAGAGCTCCTAGAGAACAAAGGCATCCATGGACCTACCTTTGTGACCACACAAGTTGCACATAGTAAATATGAAATGAACACAGAGGAACTGAATGTGAGGTTGGTTCAGCTACTTGCCCTTGCTAAATCTGTGGATTTTCCATTTTGTTTGTTTTTCAGCTATAATTTTTTGGGCACCTGCTACCCTGCAAGAGCTTTATCAGACATGTTCCACAAATTATTTCATTGATGAGAATCATGCTGGTGATATAGTGACTTAGTCTTTCCTTGCCTCTATCTCCCTTAACGTAAAATGAGCATAATACCACCTGCCTCTTAGTTGTCAGGGAGGTCAAAAGATAAACAAACAAACCAAAAGACAAAAACAAACAGAGCCTTTGAGAAATTCAATAGCTCTCCCAAATTACTCAGCTTCCAAAAAGGCTGTCTGACTGCCAAGCTCAAAGCTCTTGCCTCTATCCCACACTATCGCTCACTCTGTTGCTGCTAACCTGGCCTCCTGAGTGTTTCCAAGCATCATCCTACCTCAGGGCCTTTGTATTTGCATTTCCTTTTGCCTAGAAGGCTGTTTGTCCCAGCTATCTATACTCACTTCCTCCTGTCATCCACTTCTCCGTGTCATTTCTTCAGAGAGGTTATTCCTGAGTCTTCTACTCAAAACTCCTTCTTTCTCTGGGTCACTTTTGATTTCTGTTTCCTGTTTTATGTCTCATTACAACATGTATTGCTACCTATATGTATGTTACATTATGCAACTCATCTTCAGCTCAACTATTTCCTAAAATTTTAGAATTCAAGACATTTGTCGCCTGGCTTTAGATGACTTAATTTTGTAGCTCTCGGGTTTCCCCCCATTTGTTTTGTGTTTGTAAGTGACATTTTTCCATTTGCCCGTTGATATGGTTTAAGGAGATAATAGAAGATGCCAATTTGAAGGCGTGTGAGCAGCTTCGCCACCCTTATGGAACATTTTATTGCTTTCTTTTTGACTGGTGGACATTTATTATTTTGTTTCTTCTTTTATTGCTATCAGCACCATTTTCCATGCCAGAGTTAACTAAAAATTAATCTACAAAAATATTAAAATGTGATATGTTCCCTAAGCCTTGTTTTCATTTATAATCTTATGTCCAAATTTTGTTGGCATATTTTTAACACTGCATTCAATGAGAATTGATGGTATGTAGAAGCTATGATAGAAATTTCACAAGGGGATATAATTCATAACAAAAACACCAGTAAGGATGATAGCTGCCAGTTAATGAGTACATACTATTTACAAGGCAATGTTATCTATGCTTTGCCTGTGTTTTTGTAGAATCCTCGCAACAACGCTCTAAGTCCCACCATTCCCACATACAGATGAAGACACCAGCCCAAGAGTTGGAAAACTTGTTGATAAGTAAGTGGCAGAGGCAGGATTTGAACTCAGGTAGTCTGCTATGTAACTGGCACTGGTGCAGCTGGGAGCTGCTGCCAGTTATCTGTCCCTCGGATTCAGTACAGTTATCCTTCAGGAATTCATAAATGTAGGTGGATCTGAATAGACAGACCTGGAGGTCTGACACACCGCAAGTCAATGTGAGATGCATCTTGAGTTTTCATATTTATTCAGTACTTTTCTGAGTGCTTACATTTCGTAGTCTTTTGACACCCCCCCCCCACACACACACACACACACACACCAACAACTAAGAGGCAGGTGGTATTATGCTCATTTTATGTTAAGGGAGATAGGGGCAAGGAAAGATTAAGTCATCTGTCCAAATTTGTCCAGCTGGTTAGAAGGGGAGTGAGGAGTCAACCCTGGGTGGATGGCTCCAGAATCCACCTCCTCACCCACCGCCTCGTCCTTAACAGACTGAAGCTTCTTCTTAAGATGCAATACTTTGTGGTGACTTTTTCCTTACCCTTTTTCCTTTTTTCATCTAAAAAGCTCAAGAGACAAACTGTGCAAGAAGCCTTTAAGCCATGAATGCTCTTTAAAACTTACAACAGCAGAAAGTAATAGGGGAGCAGGAAGGAGAAATGGTTCCTATAAATCAAGGGTGTTTTTCCCCTTCATATGAGCATTTTCAATTGGCATGGAATTTTACAAACAACAAGTTTTTATATTTGGGTGGTGGGGAGAGATTTAGGTTCAATCGATAACCTCCAATTTCACATCATTAAAGTAATTCTGAACCTGACAAGAATTCTGACCCATAAGCCACATGCTAGAACTGGATCCATCATGGAATGGTCAAAAGTCTTATTTTTTAATCCACTTCATCAACTGGACAGTAACTGACAAGTGCCTCCAGAGCACCTCAACTCATTTGCCACCAACAATTAGAAGAGAAACTTTTTGGAAATCAAAAAATGTTGACCATAGGGGATGAACTATGAAACTCATGTCTTTAAACATAATCTTAAGCACAGTCCCATTGCCATCTGAAAATAATTGGAAATTGTCAAAATACTCCCATGTCATGATGAAAAGCAATACTGAAACATTCTACATTTTGTAGATAATATCGACATAGAGTTGAAAGGTCAGGTACAAAGAGGTTCACAAAATCAGTGTCCACAGAAGTCCCCTTTGGGGACAAATTCTAATTCAGTAAGTCTTGATTTTACATTCCAGACAATGGATCACATTTTGAATATAAAACTTACATTATGGAAAATCACTGGCATTAAAATCAGATAGACTTGGGTTTGAACCCAATCTCTGCTTGGCTGTATGACCTTCAACAAATCTCCATATTCTCTGAGCCAACATTTCCTCATTTGTCAAATGTGCCTGATGCGACAGAACCCAGAAGAGTGTCATGCAGTGCCTGGAAAAGAGTGGGAATTCAATAAATAGAAGCCATCCCAATAATAATGCATGTTATTGTGTTAATATTTATAATGCTTACTAGCGTTCCCATTGCAGGAAAAATCCTGCAATAGGGTTTCCTGCTGCACTCTACCCTGCCCTGCCTGCTCTCCTCCCTTGTCCCCCGCCCCGCATTCTCCGCCAGCCCGCTCTCCTTCCTTCTCCCCTGGCCCCGCCTCTGCTCATCCCTTCTCCCCCGGCCCCGCCTCTGCTCCTCCCTTCTCCCCCGGCCCCGCCCCTTCTCCCCCGGCCCCGCCTGCTCAACTTCCTTCTCCCCCGGCCCCACCTCTGCTCCTCCCTTCTCCTCCCCCCCCCCAGCTTGCTTGCTACTCTGCAGCTTTGCTCGCTTCTCTGCAGCTTTGCTCCCTTCTGCAGCTCTTGGCTTCTTTCTACGCTGTCTTGATATGCAAATTAGCCACCATCTTTGTTGGAGTAATTTGCATATTCGTCCTGATTGGCTGGTGGGCGTGGCTTGGGCATAGCGAAGGTGCGGTCAATTTGCATATTTGTCTATTATTAGATAGGGTTATCTTTTAAAATTGAGGGGGAAAAATGGGAAAGATGGTGGAGTTAAAGTCAAAGATGTGAATGGAATACCAAGTGCCTTCAAATGAGTGCCCTCGGTTCCCTTACTGAGCATCTTTCTGTGCCAGTAATGGCTTGAGAACTGTATATGTATCACCCCTATGACTGAAAGAGTAAATTAACTCTGTTGATTGTTACCAAGACTCACAAAGTAGGTGCTAATACCACCTGCGTTTCACAGAGAAGAAAACTGAGGCTCAGACTAATTAAGTCACTTACCCAAAGTTACAGAGGAGGGTCTTGAACTTGGTTCTTCAGCTCTCAAGCTCTTGCTCTTAAACATTAAGAAATGGTCTTGCATAAACAGCTGGTAAACTAAGTTGAGTGAGGGATGGTCCCACCTTAGAGGAGCTCCCAGCCCGCTGTGGGAGGCTACTTGAGGACAATTTGGACGTACCTCCAATAGAACAAACCATTGCAACAACTGAAAGAATTGGAAAGCTCCATCAATGAAGCATCCACTAATGTAGATTCACAATGAAAGCCTGAGCGTGGGCTATCTTTGGGAAGAATGTGTTTATATGCTGAGTGCCCCAGTTATTCTGTAGAATTCCACTTGCTCTACAAGTAAGCAATTTACAGCACTCTGCCTTCATTTCCTTCCCTATTAAATGGAGCCCCCCTTTGTGGAATTATTCCACTCCTTTTGTGTTAAATTGCTTTTCACATTTCCTCTAGTTCCTGTCTATGTAATCCTGAGTATTTCATTTGCCGACTTATTGATGCTGGACACAGGTGAGAGACCCTAGCAAATAAAGCTTGGTTCTCTGATTGTTTGTATAACTCAGGGCTCTTGTTGCCACAAGTGACAGAAATCCAATTCAGACTAGTTTAAGGGAAAAAATATTTATTGACTCACCTACCTGAAAAATCTAGGGCGATAAGCTGACTTCAGGAATAGCTACACCCAGGGGTTCAAATGATGTCATCATGACCAGGTCTCTTTGACTCATTCTACTTTCCTTTGCATTGACTCAATTCTCAGGTGTCTTCTGATGGTAGCAAGATGGCACACAGGAACACTATGCTTATATTTCTATCAAAATGTAAATTTCCTTCTCAATAGTTTCAAGAGAAGTCCTGGATTTACTTAATGGACTGATTTGGAACACAAGTCTATCCTTGACCCAATCTCCATGACCAAAGGCATAAAATATGCTGATTGGTCAGGACTTGATCATGTGACCAATCCTAAGGCCTTGTGGGGTGGGGTCATCCATGTGGATGGAATGTGGGAAGAGGCAATGTGCAAAGACGCTGTTGCCAAAGTAAGACAAAACAAGTGTTGGGCAGATGAAAACATCAGAAAGCCACCACACTGCTTATGGACAGGCTCTCTCAAGATACCGAGAAATTAGAACAGAACTGGAAGGAGCTGCAGAATAGTTAGAGATGTGTGGGTAAGGGATTCACCCCATTTTTCTTGACCACCATTTCTAATTGCATAATACAAAGTCACTGTGCATAACAGAGACAAAATGAAGGAGGAATGCAGGCTTGTGCTGGGCGACGGCGGTCTTACAACTACCATAACTCCTGAAATGGTACAGCTTTTAAGGCATAGCCCCACCTTCCCTGTGGCTCCCTGGGTGCTGTAAGATGACAAAAATTCCCATGTCACTACAAAAGCAATTCATCTTGATCATCTATCTTTTGGGTTTTTCCAAGATCCCAAAGAGCAATGACTTCTGTAAATGAACAACCTGGTGGTATATCAGTGCAGATGTTGGCATTGACAACTGTGACAAGACATTTACATTTTCTGGCTGCCGCCAAGTCAGTCTGAAAAAGAAAACAAAATATTTGTGGGTTTGCATGTGTATACACACACAGTGTTACAGAAATCATTTCATTAAATGCACTAGACCACCCCATGCTAAAGAGTTAAACCAGAGGTAGAAACAGAAAAATTATTATGACCAGCGCAAATTCTGTCCAGGGCCTCAGGGATCTGGATACCATGGAAATAGCAATTGCATTCAAGGCTGTTTTACATGATCCACATATCAATGAAGGAGTTTCATATTTGGGGGATTTAATGATCCACAGAAAATTGCCAGCAAGTTAAAAAACTATATAGCGTTGATTACTGTATTGGATTTCCACATCTTTTTTCAGCTTGATCTTTTTCACAAGGGACACCAAAGGACTAATGAATTTAACAGAAATACTCTGGAAGCTCCACAGAGAGGGCAAATCTAAGGTGAATAATACTGGAATTACTTTCCAGGATCACGACTTCTACAAAGCTGGCCATCTTTGCTTAGAGAATTCAGCATTGCTATTCATTGTAAGTGACAGAAACCCTAGTTCAAACTGTCTTAAACAAAAGAGACAATTTATTACATAACTAATACATCCAGAGGCAGCTGGACAGCTATGTCTAGGACTCACGTGATGGCAGCAGGACTTGGCTCCTCTCTCCCTTTCTGCCCTGTCTTGGATTCCAACCTCAGGTTCACACTGTGGTCCCCAGTGGCTCCAGACTTACATCATCCCAAGTTACAGACAGTAAAAAATAGATTCTCTTGCTGGTTCTTCCTTCACAAGTCCTGTGATTCTCTCCAAATGGGCCATCAAGGATCATGTGGCTCCCCTGGACCAGTCACTGTGGCCAGGAGAGTTTGAGTCCAAGATTGGTTAGATCTGGCCCCCCAGCTCCACCCTTGGAGTAAAGAACAGGGCTCCTTTATTGGGGGAGGGGACTGGCTCTTTAAAGAAAATGAAGGATACTATTACCCTAAGAAAAACTTTCTTCTTAGCCAAAGGAAAAAAAAATCCTATTAAAAAGGGTTTGGACTCCACAACCCAGGGTCCACTATTAGATGGAATTTTCTTCAGGAAAAAAAAAGGGGGAGGGGGATTCTTAATTTTGTATGTGATTTTTCTGTCTGTCCTAGGCAACTAACCCAAACACTCTGAGGCCATTTCAATCAGCTAGAATTATATGGGTGCTAGTGTTAGGTCAAACAATAAGTCTGGGGAAGGCACATCGAAGAAGGCGTGAGTGAAGAGGCTTCAGCATCACAGAACTTTTGGATCCATGTGGAATGCATGAAAGGAACATTAAAAGCACATGATAAAATCAAAATAATAAGTGAGTCACTATCCTTTTTACATACCAAATGGAAAAATTGATTTTTCTTCAGTAGGACATGCACCTCCATATTTTTTCAATAGACATTCCCTTTCCTTAATTAAAGATTAGTGGATAAGCTGACCAGTAGTAAAACTCACAGTAAAATCTCAAAGACCTTTCATTTCTTTTACAAATCATGGCTCTTTAAAAATTGACCCAAAGTTTCCCACTTCTCAAATCATTTTTGCATTAAAAGTCAATAAATAAAACAAATAAATAAATAGTTAATTATTTCTAAATGATTTGAAAATGTGCTAAAGGGAGTTCCCTTCTATGGGAGACATTCTTTCTCAAAAAAAAAAAAATTTTTTTTTGTAAAGTGAATAACCACTTCTAAATCCAAGGATAAAAAATAGATAGGTGCCAACTCTTTCAGATTCGGAGACCACCTAGAGCAGAAGTCAGCAAACTTGTCCTGTGAAAGGCTGGGTAACAAATATTTTAGCCTCTGTGAGCCACTGGATCTCTGTCCCAACTTCTCAACTTTGCTTTTGCAGTACAAAAGCAGCCACAGACAATATGTAAACTAATGAATGGGGCTGTGTTTCAATAAAACTTTATTTATAAAAAACAAGCGGTGGGCCAGATTCAGCCCCACCTGCCATAATTGGCTGAACCCAGATCTAGGACAGTGTGTTGAGAAGGATTCTGAGGCTCTGTCTGAGCTCAGGAGGAAAAGCTGTCGAATCAATTAGTGATGTCTGCCAAAGGCATAGGGAAGAAGGGCTACAGCACATCAACCAGAATCTGCTATTCCTGCCAGCTGCCCCATTTGTTATTTCATCCATATGTCCCCACATGTCCCCTGTGTCAGGAATTGTGGAGTGGCTGCCTAAAGTGGAAGGAGTAGTCTGGATTTCATTTTGCGGTTAACTAATTTCTCTACATAGGGATCAAGCTCCTGACCTTGGCCTCATTAGCTCCAGTCTTAACCAACTGAAATGTCTTGCTGCAGATCAGGCTGCTGGAAGAGCAGGAAAAATGGTGTCCTTGTCCTTTTGAAATAGTAGCAACTCACACTGGGAAAGTGATCATTAAGAGAACAAAGAGTTAGCCTTTGTCCCAAGTTAACCTCTTGTCATTAGACATCCTTCTTTGGGGCTGTAGATTAATGAAACTTATATTAAGCATCCTACACCTTCAATAAGCACAGGCTGCTGTGATCTCCTTTACAAGGCAGATAACACACTATTTAGTAAGAAAAATGGAAATCGTTTCCAAACTATATAATATGGGGAAATGAAAAGAGAGCGCAGGAATCGTGACATTGTGCATATTCTTTTTTTCTCTTCCAACCATGTCATCTATGTAGATAAAACAAACTTTCATTTTCCCCCCAGAAGAGATCTCCTACCTAAACTGAAAGCAGAAAACCAGGCATTTCAAAGATTTTAATCACACCTGTTGTTTTGCAGGTCTTGACAAAGATTACAAAGGAGTTTGGGAAACATCCATAAAGTAGATAATAAGTCAATGATTGACACTGTTGAAAAAGAGCAAGGCGGGCTTTACTGGAGAACAGTCAATCACCCACAGTCCCAGGCACAGAGCCTGCCCTTGGCTACATGCTCAGTGTCGCCATCTTGAAGTTCTTAATTATTGAACAAGGGATGCCACACTTTCGTTTTGTACTGGGCCCCACAACTATGTAACCAATACTGAATGGAAGAGTCGCTGATTATAATGCATGTCTAGTCACCAATGCAATTTGGTGAAAGGTATCCAGAAACCGTTTTTATTCATTCATTCATTCATGCATGCATTATTTCTTTCATTTTCTTCACTCATTCACTCAACAATAATTATTTTTTCCTACAGCTATTCCTGGATTTACCTTTCCTGCTTCCAAATTTATAATATTTGGGGGTTTTTAACTTTATTTTTATTGTTTAACTATTGCAGATGTCCCTATTATCCCTACCTTTGCCTACCTCCACCCAGCCTTTTGTGACAACATAGATGGACCAGGAGAGTATTATGCTAAGTGAAATATACCATATGATCTCACTTATATGTGGAATCTAATCAACAATAAATTTTTGAAGTCTTCCTCTGTGCCCATAGTGCCTTAAGTTTTCCCCATTCAATCTGACTATTACCACAATTCTGTATAAAGGATAAGCAAGGACTCAGGTCACATATATGGCTACATGTCAGATCTAGGACATGCCCTTAACCCGTGAGATTTTGGAATCTGATCTTTTAACCACTTTTCAAATCTGATCTGAGTCAAGTTTCAAATACAGTTATTTTCTTCACTTCCGATGTTAACCAGACTCCTTAAGTTACTCTGAGAAGAGCGACCCTTGGCCTCTGTGTTGCTGCCTCTCTGAATCAAGTTAGATGAGAGCAAAGTCATTGGATGATCCTCTAGCATCACTGTAAAAGTTCGCTTAATAACACGAGATTCCATGAATGAACAAATGAGTGGTAAGCAACAGTTATATTGCCAGTTAGGTACCAGGAACTGGGAAACCTCATTGCCAAGTTCACAGCCGTGCCTGCATGGGCTCCCCTGAACTGACAGATAAAAGCTGAAATCCCCACAAACACCCCAGGAATCCCAGCCAGGCTGTTCCCCAAACAGTTCCTGAAAATGACAAAAGAAAATCATTGTACTGTTTTCCTATGGCAGGTATATTCAAGCCTGTAGGTTGTCCGTAATGCAAGCTATATTCCCTTAGAGTGGTGACCCTGGTGCTGTTATAAACAACGGAATAAAATGACCTCTTGGGAAGTCATCTGAGAAACGGGAGGAGCTGGGACAATCTGCCTGATGCCAGCACCACTGTCAGACTGAGCCCTTCTGTCCAGGTCCCAACATTTAACGGGCTGCTCTCCCGCCCTAGCGTCCTGGCAGCTATCACCACTGAAGAGTTAACACTGAAAACATTTGCAGCTGTAATTATGTCCGACTCATGCTCATTTAGTGGAGAAGGATCTAAAAAATCTCATCAAAACAAAACAAACAAACGAAATAACCCTCACAAATCACTAGGAGTTATCCTGAACATTCATGAACATTCAGTACCAAGGAAATTCAAAGTGCTCTCTGGGTCCCAACTGGTCCCTGAGGTTAATCATCCAGGGCCATCTGGAGTCACCAAACCCAGTCTCAGTGACACCTCAATTCCCATTCAGCCACGTGACCCAAAAGAGGAGGCCATTCGTAAGCCTTCTTTCTAACGGGCACCTTAATGTTTCGTGCAGGGACCCTTTGCTCACGACTTTATCCCAGAACACAGCACATAGCCAACATATACAGTGCTCAGGAAATATGCAGGAAATTAATGACTACATACATAAATTAATTAGCTAACTAATTAAATTTTTTATCTAAGTCCAAAATCTCTAGATCTTCCTGGCAACTCCGCCAAGCTCAGCTATATGTGAGGAAGTTGTCCTCCAACATATGAGCAAATAGTGAAAGTGACCATTTCACAAATGCCTCCTATCTCCTCAATGCTTCCCATGTACCTTCTTAGTTCATGTTCAGAGCAACCTCTCAGGGAGGTCTTAGTTTTATCCCAAATGAGATTTGTTTTGCCCATTTCCCAATACGGGACTCCAGGAGAGAATATGAATTTTGTGGGAGCCAGAAATTTATTCAATTGGGGACCCTTTTTCTAAAAAAGAAGACAAAATTGTAAATACAAAATTGGAGACAAAAGTGAGTATTTACTTTGGTTGACAAAGGAAATTACAAAAATTTTCTGGAGACTGAGAGATTCACAACCCTTTATTCTAAGATCTCTTTAGCAATATCAGAAATGCTATGTAGCATGCTTCCTAATTGCACCCCAGATTCCTGTGCTCCCTAGAACATTCTATAAACTTGCATCAACTCTCAGACGGCATTCAGTGAGAGAGAGAGAGAGAGAGAGAGAGAGAGAGAGAGAGAGATCAGTCTTACCCCTTGGTAACTCCATCAAATCTGTTCCCAAAGTGTCTGGTTCACCACTATGTCCAGTAAAAAGACCCAAGTAAGGAATGGAGACCTTAATCTTGTAGCATATCAATGATGGTTATGATCGATGATGAATGACTACCATTTATTGAGTGTTTATATTGTTCTCATGGATTATCTTCTATAACCATTACACTAACTAGTTCAACCACAGAAGGCATGAACTGGTGAACATAGAGTTAGAAAAATCTCTGAGTCAGACATTCTGCCTTGCTTCTAAACATCAGTTTAAAGAAATTCTACCCTTGGCTCATAAAGAAAATGAGCGAGTGATGCCAGAAACATAAGCTGGTTGTATATTGTGTCAAGCTTGGTACATTTACACACTGGAATACTATGCACCTATGATAAAGAAGGAGCTCTTATCCTTTGAAACAGCATGGAGAGACCTGGAGAATACTATGCTAAGCAAAATAAGCCAGTTAGAGAAAGACAAATATCACATGATCTCACTTATCTGTGGAATCTAATGAACAAAATCAATTGACGAATAAAATAGATCCAGAGACGTGGAAGCATGGAACAGACTGACAAATCTCAGAGGGAAGAGGGGAGGGAGGTCAGAAGAGACTAACCAAAGAACTTATATGCATACTAGAGGCCTGACGCACAAAATTTGTGCAGGAGTAGGCTTTCCTTCCCCCAGCTACTGGCAGCGGCTTCCCTCTGGTACCTGGGACCTGGGTTTCCCTCACCCAGCTTCATCCGGAAGGATGTCCAGAAGGATGTCTGGTCTAATTAGCATATTACGCTTTTATTATTATTATAGATATGCATAACCCATGGACACAGACTATAGTGCCCTAAAGGCCTGGGGAGGGAGTGGGAGTAGAGAGGAGAGGGGCAATGGGGGGAAATGGAGGACATCTGTAATATTCTCCAAAATAAAGATAAATTTTTTAAAAAGAAATGGATTTTGGCCCTTGTGAACCTTGGTTTAGATGCCTCTTCTATGTACCAGATCATGACTGTGGGATAATTACTTTCCCCTTCAAGTTTCTTGTGAAGATTATGTTTACCAGGAAAACCCCCAGGTGGGCTTGGGCTGCCTGTCACTGTGTCCAATAACGAAGGCAGGGTTGAATCATATAAGGTGTTTATTGAGAAGGCCAGCCAACCAAGAAGGCAGGGAGCTTACAAGCATTCAAATCCTGTCTTACAGCAAAGTGCGGGGGACAGGATTATAAAGGGGAATGGACGAGGGTGAGGGGGTGAGGCTGGGAATAGAATGCAGCTACATGCAGCCCTGGAGGTCCACAGATATCAGCTATTGTACTTAGTCATCAGGCGATGAGATGATGTTTTGACTCCTGGTGGGTCGGTCTGACCATGCTTATCAGGTCTGCTTGCTGAATTCACAGCTGAGTCACCTCCTCAATCGCTTTGCACAAGCCTTAAAAGGAAACTTAAGAAAAACTTAACCCCCTATTCACATAAGTATACGTGTTCTAAGATTTAAAATAATATGATTATTTTTCAGATTAATTCAGGTGTGCTATCTATCAGATTATAAGTCCTCCTATCAATTGCATGAGATCATATGTGTAAAGTACCTGCACATACTAACGTTTCATTATTAACACTTCTGAGAAATAATGGAAATGTACTTTCCCTTTTGCCCAGTAATTGAACTCTAGGGAATTTGTTTTCCCAAGGAAAAGTAACAAAGGGATAACCCTATATGCATAAATATGTTCCTTGAAGAATCATTTGCATTTATGCTATTTTTTAGAAAATGACTAAAGGTGCTTGTTATCTCTAACAGAAAAGAATTGAAGACAACCTTGTTGCTCAATATAACAGAATAGTGAAGGTAACTATGGTTCATTAATATGATGGAATATTATGAGGACATTAAAAATGATCATTATGAAAACAGTACAGTGATGGGGAAATGGTTCCTGGTGAATATATTCCAGAGAATGAGAATGCATGAGGATGTGCTGCTTCACAATTATCGGGACTATATTGGAGTCATTCACCAGGACACAGCTGGCACCTGGCACAAAGTAAACACCAGGGAATGCGTATGGCATGGACAATAAAAACATAGGACCAGACTTGGAAAGTCAGGTAAAAAATTTTAAGTGGTAAGGATGGTATTAAAGGATATTTTTCATTGTCTCTGCAGTTAAAAGGAGAGAGAAAAGAAGAAAGGGAGCAAGAAAAATAAAAAATGGAAGGAAAGAAGGATTGATTGATTTAAGCCTCTTCCATTTGTGATACTGAAAGCTACTATAACATAATATTAAGAGCCAAGACTTGCCCTCGCCGATGTTTAGAGCAGGGATGGGGAAGCTTTTTTTCTGCCAAGGGCCATTTGGGTATTTATAACATCATTTGAGGGCCATACAAAATTACCAACTTAAAAGTTAGCCTGTTGTAGGTGGTCAAACATTTAATTAAGTCACCCCTCATGCCTTGGCAGGTCCAGACCAAATGATTTCATGGGCCTTATACGGCCTGCGGGCTGGACGTTCCCCACCCCGGCTTACAGCATGCCCGAGCACTGAAGAGTCAGGGGTTCGACTCCAAGTCAAGAGCATGTACCTAGGTTGCAGGTTTGACCCCTGGCCCCAGTTGGGGTGCCTGTGGGAGGCAACCAATCAATGAGACTCTCTCAAATCAATGTTTCTCTCTCTCCCACTCCCTCCCTCCGTTCCACTCTCTCTAAAATATCAATAGAAAAAATATCTTCTGGTGAGCGTTAGCAAAATAAAAGCTGAGACCTTGGGGTCACAGGTACTTATATTTGAATTTCAGCCCCAACCACTCCGTTTGCCTGTCTGAACAAGTCAAAGAAATTATGTAATAACCTCTCTTAATATATAATGGGGTCAACAACAGCACTAACCTTTTGAGAATGTCATGAAAATTAAATAAGATAATTTATGCAAAGCACCTAGGATGACACATATTAGACACCCAATAATGGTAAGTGTTTCCAATATTACCATCAGCATCATTTTATCATCATAATAGAAAGCCGCCCAAGCTACTAACCTATGGCCTAGAAAACAAATAGTGATGAAACTCTCCAGCCAGACCCCTGGAAAGGGCCACGTGATAGTGCCGGGGACACTGGTGTCGAGCACCTGCCTGGAGCTCCTGAGTATCGGAGAGAGAGAGACACAACAGCCCTTCCAGTCTCAGGAGTGTGCTCTCACACACTCCCCGAACCAATGCATTTTCTCATCAAACAGACCAGCCGCCATGGCTCCATCCAAAGAAATAATGAGCATGCCCTGGCAGCCCTTGTTGTACTCGGTCTGTGAGGCAGTGACCTGGAGACAGGGCATCTCTTGCAGATTAATGGTTCACAAGGGTCATTACAGGTGCAGAGGCAGCTGCAGGGCCTGACTCCTCGCTCCCATTGTTAGCCTGCTCTTTCCACTGCCAGATGCCTCGTGCACACCGGGGTCTCCACCAGCAGGCGGGACACGCACGCAATAACAGGGTCTGCCTGCACCCGCGACACTTTTCATTGTGCAAAGCAAGGAGAGGGGTGGCTTTGGAATAAAATATTTATTTATGCTGGAAATCTTCACACAAAACCACCCTGTTCAGCCTACACCCAGGGCATGCCTACATCGCACAGCTGAGATGGCCTTCCGCTTGCCCAAATCCGTTCTCCTTCTTTGTATCAGAACACTGATGACACACTGAGTGGAACTGCGCTCCAGCACACGACCACGTCTCCCAGCCCTCCTCAAGCTTGGGTCACTACTGAGTGACAAAGATGTCACTTTGCAGGACAGACGTCTGAGAAAGCTCTTGTGCCCACCTTTTCCAGCTCCCACCTGAGCACCAGCGGGCAGCTCCTGGCCTCAGGAAGTGTTAGCCGGTGTAGCCAAAAGCTGGAGGAGCCAGCGTACCTGCTCGCTTAACCCCAACCCTCGTCTGCCTACCCATAGCCCTCTTTTACATCTGAGAGAGAGAGAAAAAAACTGTCAAGAACCATGAAGGGCCCGCTGTTTCAGACCCTTCGCATTTTGCAAAGCAAGGATAACAAGTGAGATAACAGACCCCTACACGCAAGATAACAAGTGAGCCTGCCACAGTTTCAAGGATTTGGCAGAAGACAGGAGACTCCCGGGTCAGAGACAAAAGACTTTCTTATTCACACTCAGCAGGCAGCATGGATGGTTGTGTCAAAGCAGTGAGGGGCAGCCCGGGGGCTCAAACTTAGGAAACCCGGCTTTTTATAACAGGCTGTGAGCAAACCTGTCCCACCTTTACCCTGAACAGAGACGTTATCTTTCTACTGCACAGCAGACAGATCTTCCCTGTGCCCCGGAGGGAGGCACTATCTCTACCTTCCCAGGCTGTTTGCAAAGATATCCTGGGGAGGACACTGCAGAACCAGCTGTCAGCGCCTCTGCTTGCAACCCCTGCAGAACCACCTCCAACAAGAACCACCTATTTTGTTTAAGCGACTGTTATTTCCAGTCTATATCACTGGCCACTGAATGGAAATCCTCACCAGTTCTTCCAGGGGCTGCACCACCTTGTCATCTTCCTTTACACATAACGGACCGCTGGTCACGTGAATGTCTTCTAGATTCACGTAGGGCAGCAAATAGCACATGGCTAACTCTGGAACCACGGTGCCTGGGGTCTGATCCCAATTCCACTGTTCACCTGCTGTGTGACTTAAGCAAGTTACTTAACCATTCTGTGCTTGGTGTCCTCATCTAAAAAGTAGGAATCCTAAGAGCAGCTAGCTCACAGCAGTGGTGAGAATTAAAGGTAAGTAGAGAAGAGCATGGTGCTCACAAGAAAATCAGAGTTTGAATCCCAGCTCCACCACCTGTGAGCTGAGTGATCCTGGGTAAGCATCTTAATTAACCTCTTCCAAATGTCTTCGTCTACAAAGTCACATGTCCCCTCAGAGAGCTGTGGGGAGGCAAAAAGGTGATGTGTATAAAATGGGTAGCGCAATGCCTGGCACGAGAGAAAACTCAACAAAACAGCCGTTGTTGTTGCTACTATTGTCCATTCTGTGTGAGATTTAAAATCTGTCCTTTAGTGGTTTAGAGACATCAGCAGCCCTCTGTACTTACTTTATCACAGGAATAATTTCAGTCAAACATTACTAAATTTCTCTGATTGCAGACCCCTTTAATCTTCTGGTTTTGTTCTGACAGAGGTCACCTGGGGTCATCCCAAACTCATCAAATTCACATCAATTCAATTGCATCACAGAAAGATACAGGTTCTCAGACTAACCGTTTTATGCTGCTGAATCGTGAAAAAGATTTGGTCTTTCTTCTTTTAAAAGGTCTCTGAACTCCATTTGCTCTAAATAATACTTTATGACAAGAATCCAAGTGCTAATTGAAAGCATTTCATTCTTCATATATTAAATAAAAATGAGATCTGGAATCCCTCATCCACATTAAAATCCTCCAATGCTATTCACATTTTTAATATGAACCGAACATACTGCAACAATTACAGGAATTTGAAAGTTTAAAGATTTTATAGATTTTCTTAAAGTAAGATTGATGTGAATTATTTTTTAAATACAACATTTACTAGAATGTCACTATAGAATTTCTTCATTCCATCACATCTTTTTGACAGCTGAGAAAGGTCTCCTTCATACTTCTAAATTAGATCCTGTAATAAATACACAATCTTGACTTGAGACGGGTTTATTACATGACCAAAACCCCCAGCAGTAAGCAGAGCATTAAGCGGTGAGCGGAGAATTAAGCAGTGAGCGGAGAATTAAGCAGTGAGCTTGGCATGTTTTCCAACGATGTGCAAAGCCCTGCAAAGAGCAGCATGTTCGGTGAGAGAAGGATTTCCATTTATAAAAGTGCTTGGATGGCTTTTCATCCGGTCCTAGCAAGCTCTATTCCTCACCACTTTTCTGACATCACCAGGCCGAATTCTCAAACTCACCAAAATAAATCTGGAGTAACTTCTGCTAATATATTTTTTTTAAGTTTCAAGGAAAAACAACTCTACAAGAGCACTGAGGTTTACCATTTTTAGGCCAGGGAATCCAAGTAACAAAAATTATACCAGAATCAGACACAATTCCACAAGCATTTGAGGATCAGGGATATGAATGTATCACATACAAGGAGTTCATCCTTCATCATCTGGCAAGCTCCTCCTTGATTTCCTTCAGCTCAGAGTAATCCAGACTTCATCTTCCCTCCAGTGTCATCACAAAGTGCCCTAAGCACATCTCAACTGTGGTGAGGGCCTGGGGACTCTATTCATTTGTAATGTCACTAACCACTGTTAGTCAATTTCCTTCTAATCTCTCTTCTTTTTTCTAAACTTCCTGGAATCTGTCCTAAAGAAATATTTTTAAGTGCACCAAAATATTAGAGTTAAAGAATTTAATAAAAAAAGGAAAACAATAAAAATTTCTAACAATGCAGAAGGTACATACATCCCTTTAACAGATTATTATGAATGTAGCCAATAAAAATCACATTTTCATACAATATTTAATAACGTATGGAAATATTCATAGCATAATGTAAAATACAAAAGCAGTAGAGAATACTTGATATTCATATCATCTTAACATTGTTATACATACAATATATGTATGAATACATGCATAGAATTGTGTGTTTCTTTATTGTAAAACAAGGTGGCTTGAAAATCGTGCACTGGGAGGGGAGGGCATCTCTCAGCCCAGCCTGTGCCCTCTTGCAGTCCAAGAGCCCTCAGGGGATGTCCGACTAATGGCTTAGGCCCCTCTGTCCATGGGGAGCAGGCCTAAGCTGGCAGGGGGCAGGGCAGGGGGGTGAGGAAGAAGACTGCTCAACTGAAGCCAGGCTCACTGCTCCTTAGCTCTGTCCCTGCTCCCCGCCCACTGGTGGAGGGGGGGCTAAGCTGAGCCAGGCCAGCCCGGGGAGGGGCCCTGGAAGGTTGAGGCACCACAGTCGCGCCCTGTCCCACCTCTGTGGAGGCGCCGGGACCACACCGCCCCCTCTCCTGCCACCTCTGCAAAAGGTGCGGCACACCGGTTGTTCTGGAAGGTCGTTCCACCATCTGGTCTAATTAGCATATTAGCTCTTCATTATATAGGGTAGGGTAATGCTACCCAAACAATGTAAAAACTCCAAAGAACTTCCCAGAACTGGCATTTGCAAGGAAACTGTTATCTGAACCAAAGTCTTGCAAAGTAAACTCAATTATCCAGATAGTCCTGGGAAGGGGGAATGCTGCTTCCTCAACAACTTGGTTGTCAGAGTTACAGAATAAGCCACGCCCTCGGTACCGTTTACACCAGACTCAAGCACGCAAGAAAATATGCAATACACAAACTCAACAATAAGTCGAAACTAGACAAAATGCAAATATTCCCGAATGAACGTGAGATATATTTTAGGGACTTGGAGCCTTGAGAACACTAACAAGCCTCATGCAGAGAGGTAGCACAGCTTCACTGGGAGGAGCAGGTATGACTGACAGCCACATGAGCAAGCCCCATAACCTGAGCTCAGCCTCCTCTTCTAGAAAATGGGCCCAAAATGCCCCATCCTCCCTGCCTCTCGGGGTTACAGCAAAAATCAAATGAGTTGGCACATGCAAAACAAATTTTTAATTTACGAATCTCAAGTCCAATGTGAATTCTTTTGTGTGTGGTTTTACTACCACAAACAATTAGTAGCCACATTATGTATCTCTGATCATTTAAATTTAAATGCACCTAAATGCTTTGGTAGGAAGGAAATGTGGAATTTTTGGAATTCAAAGGGCAAACTAGCTAATAGTAGTGACTATTCTCAGATAGTAATCAACTGTAACCACAACCACAGAGGTGGATGGACTGATTTCAGGACCCTTATCCCAAAACCTGGCCCTATTATGGCTGGTATATTAGAAAACCCATTGACTATAAAGTCCCACAAACCCGAGTTTTTATTTCCAGCTATGTGACAAATAATGCATCATTTAATTTCACTAATTTAACCCAGTTTTAACCCTTGTTGATCTCCTCCAGGGTTGTGATAAGGAATAAATGAGATAAGGAATGTTGCATCCTTGACATGAAATAGGTACCAATGCATGCTCACTTTTGCTCTTGATACTGACTTAGAGTTCCATAAACTTTGTTCTAAATCTTTGTTCTCTGATCAATGACACTTGTGAACAACCTTTTACACATACAGCATCAGCATAGGGTTGGGGATAGACAGAAAGGGAGGCACATACCCCCAAAGGTCTAGACCAGGGGTCCTCAAACTTTTTAAACAGGGGGCCAGTTCACTGTCCCTCAGACCGTTGGAGGGCCGGACTATAGTTTTTAAAAAAAACTATGAACAAATTCCTATGCACACTGCACATATCTTATTTTGAAGTAAAAAAGCAAAATGGCAAAAACACCCGCATGTGGCCCACGGGGCCGTAGTTTGAGGACGCCTGGTCTAGACACACACACACACACACAAAATCAATGTCTTTTAGAAACAAAGAGAACATCCAGAAGCTCCTAGGTAAGATGCATACAACTGTGAAATATGTCATGATCCTGTTTGTTCCAGAGCTCTATCTGACCAATCAAAATTAAGTAATCAAAAAGAAAAGCACCCCATAGGAACCTTCTCCAGGGATACACTGTTTGGGGCTCACTGGTGTCCAACACTGAAGGCCAGCTGCAGGTTCCCTTATTTCCGAGGACACAGAGCTGAACAAGGGCGAGATTCAAGGTGAAACCCTGCTCCTTTCCTGGGGGCAGAGATAACCGCAAATAGAATACAGTGACACCGTGCAGGTGGGACTGTTATATTCTTTTAAAAATTGGGACCAGCAGGAAGTTGATGACTCCTAGGTAAATGTGACAAGAACTGAAAACACAGTAGGATCTAAATGCATCCAACTGGCAGGCTCAGTAATATCCTGGCATGATCTGTTTTTCACAAAAGAGTACATTTTCTCCCCATCTCTTCTTACCCTCATTTTCTCCTCTGGGGATTCTCACCAGCCACGTCTGCATTGATTGTCCCTGATTGGGATGTCAGTCACCCCAGAGGCCCCGCCCCCGAGGGCCATTTTAAGCAATGTATTCCGACCATAGGTGGCGTTCATGGAGAGAGCAAGTTCTTAATAGAATCCGGGAAGATGTTCTTTGGCAGAAAGTGATCTCGTCGACATTTTTCATTATGATAGATGCGGTACTACAGCCGTTATAAGAAATTTCAAGCTGTGCTGCGGCTTGCCGCCAGTGTTATAAATCACTCGCTCGGATATTAAAGTCTGCGGAAAGCCACTAAAGGGCGGGAACACCTCATCTCCTATTTACAGACTAGGTATAATTCGGTATTATTCTTACAGGTTCAAGGTGGCTTCGAGAATCTGTATTCAGTGCTTACGTTCGGATCAGCAGGTCACGTTCCATCACTGCCCACATGGGAAGGGACAGCCACGTGGTGAGTGGACATTTTCTGCTGTGAGTCCTGGGGTGAGAGGGAAAGGCTGTGGAGGACAGAGAGGCCCACTGCCATTGGCCAGATACGCTGGTAATGGGATTAATTAATAAATTACATTGGGAGCAAGTCTATGCACTGATGCAGTTTAGTTTACTCACGTGGAAATCCACGCGGATGCTGGTTTAGCTTCATCTACCTTTATAAGCAATGGGAATATCTATATGCTATAATTTCAGTTGGGCTGAGAAGGCCCTGATGTGGGATATTCCAAATTTAGGGATGTCCTCTCTCTCTTTAAACAATACTGGGTTGAGGATATTTTAAACACAACACCTTAGAAATGGCAGGGAGAGGCAAAGAGCCAGGATGGAGTTGCACCGCCCTTTTTCCCTATCAAAAGCAAGGATCTAAATTCAGCGCACACTGCCTTTAAGCCTCCCCATAAAGGTGGGACTCCTCATGCTCACAGGGTCTGACCCACTGTGGCTGTTGATGGAGGTGGGGAGACGGTAATGGCTGAGGGGATCTCCCCACCATCTGGACCAGCCTCTAAACCAGTGGCTGCCACGTGGGGGCATTCTGCTCCCCAGGCCCAGGCCGCAATGCCTGGAGAAACGTTTGGTTGTCAGGACGTAGGGGATAGGGATGTTACGGTTTCTAGTAAGTAGAGACCAGGGACATTGCCAAACATCAGACAGTGCACATGGTAGCCCCCAAAACAGAAGTGCTCCAGCCCCTGTGGGGAACGCCCTGGCCTAGAGTTCACCAGGCAAATCCTCCAGCCAAGAAAGTGATGGTCTGACTTTTATTCTTATGAAGAGAAGAATTGTGAGCCCTGGATGCTTCTGATTCCAGTCTCATTTCCATCACTTGGAACCTGGCTCTGTTATTTACAGAAACATAAGAGCCTTACATTTCTAAGCAAAGGCATGTGAGCACTCCTCATTTTCTCCATCAAAGACCTTCCCAATTCTGTAGGGGAAAAATGCAGTGACTAGAACTTAAGACCAATGGTCATAAAAGGGTTAATATCCAAAGTACATAAAGAACTCATGCCACTCAACAGCAACACCACAAGTCTGATTTAAAAATGGGCAGAGGCTCTAAATAGACATTTTTACAAAGAAAACATACGGATGTCCAATAGGCACATGTTCAATTCCTTAATAAGGGAATGCAAGCCAAAACCACAATGAGATATCACCTCACATCTGTTAGAATGGGTATTATAAAATAAAAAATAAAAACAGAAACAATATGTTTTGGAGAGGATATAGAGAAAAGGAGACCCTTGTGCACTGTTGGTAGGAATGTAAATTGGTGCAGCCACTATTGAAAACAGGATGAAGATACCCAAATAAAAAAATAGAACTACCATATGATCCAGCTAGGGTATTTATCCAAAGAATACAAAACACTAATTCAAAAAGATACATACACCCCTATGCTCATTGCAGCATTATTCACAATAGCCAAGATATGGAAACAACCAAAATGTCTGCTGATGGATGAATGGATAAAGATGTGGTACATATATACAATGGAATACTACTCAGCCATAGAAAATAATGGACTACTGAGGGTATGATGCTAAGTGAAAAAGCCAAGATAGAGAAAACAAATACCATATTATTTCACTCAGATGTGGAATTAAAAACAAAACAAAATAAAACAAACTCACAGACACAGAGAACAGACTGGTGGTTACCAGAGGCAAAGGGGGTTGGGAAGTGGGCAAAATGGGTGAAGGCAGTCAGCTGTAAGGTGAAGTATGGTAACTAGGCTTTTATTGGTGATCACTTTGTAGTGTTTATAGATGCCGAAAATAATCCTGTACACCTGAAACTTACACATTTTGTACCATTAAAAACAAAAAAACAGTGAAAAACTATGAAGCATTTAAATAACCTTTATAAACAGCATGGTGCCTTTTCTTAAACATCAGTCCCACCAACTCCTATCCTCTTCGATCTGGGAGAACTAACTGGCCTCCTGGCT
Organism: Eptesicus fuscus; assembly: GCF_027574615.1. NCBI lineage: Eukaryota > Metazoa > Chordata > Mammalia > Chiroptera > Vespertilionidae > Eptesicus > Eptesicus fuscus. The sequence goes on along the minus strand of NC_072484.1, from coordinate 6,037,643 downwards.
CCTGACCACATACACCACGCATGTTCCTGTCTCAGGCCATTTGCATCTGCTGTCCAGGCACCTACACCATTGTTCCCTGAGACACCCGAATGGACCACTCCCCTCATTTTACCCAAATTTCACCTCATCAGAGATGTCCTCTCGAGCTCCAGTGGACAAGAGCACTCCTGTCACTCCATTCCTCTACTGTGCTTTCTTCTAACTTCTTCACGGCCCCTACATGCTATCACATATGGATTTTTTGTTTTGTTTTGTTTTATTTTAAATATATTTTTATTGGTTTCAGAGAGAAAGGGAGAGGGAGAGAGAGAGATAGAAACATTAATGATGAGAGAGAATCATTGATCGGCTGCCTCCTGCACGCCCCCCATTGGGGATGGAGCCCACAACCCGGGCATGTGTCCTTGACCGGAATTGAACCTGGGAGCCTTCCGTCCGCAGGCTGACGCTCTATCCACTGAGCCAAACCAGCTAGGGCTGGATGTGTTTTTTGCTTGTTCTTTGACTAGCCTGTCACCTTCCAAGGGCAGACTTGGTTTTATTCACTAAGTGTACCCCCAGTCCTTCAGGACTCCCTGGCATATAGCACCTGCTTAATAAATATGTAAGGAATAATTGGGATCTGGAAAAGAGGAGATGAGGAAGGAAAGGAGGGGAAAAGGGAGGTGAGGAGAGGATGGGAAAGAGAAGGAGAGAGCGGAGAGGAAAAGGAACAGGATGGGGAGCAGCAACAGGCAGCAGCACCACTGAGCGCTGAGTCCTGGAGCATGTCTCACGGTCTGTCCCCGTCTCCCTGACACAGGACATCGCTCTCTGGCTTCTGAAAGCAGACCTTTCCCTCCCACAGCTGCTCTGTCAGAAACCGAGGCAAACACAGCAGCTGAGAGGTGGAAAGGTTCTAGGGTACCCGGTTGCACTCCTCTCCCACTCCCCCCCCCCCCCGCTCCCCCCATGCAGAGGAAGGAAATTTCTCCTAACTGCCTGCAGAGGGAAGAGAGGTGGGATTCCCAGCTTTCCTGGCCACGGTCCCATTGAAGTAGTCACCGATGGCCACAGATAGTCTAATTCCACCACAAATGCCTGGCTGGCTTTCAGTTGTTGGCACGCTGGCATTTTCTGCTTTAATAGCTGGAACACAGAAATCTGAGTGGAGTTCAATCACAAGCCTTGAATAAAATGAAGCCTTTAATCATGAAGAAAATCCCCAGAGCAAGCAAACAAGCAGGTTTTATACAATTCTATATATCCAGGGTCTCAAGATATTCTCCAAGGAGATGTTTACGGAAATTGTAAATATCTACAATAAGTCTACGTCTTTGGGGCTTAGAGAGCCTCGGCTCCAGTGAATGAAAGTGGAGTGCAAACCAGAGGAGCCTTGAGTGCCTGGAGCACCTGCTGAATGGCTCGCCACGGGACTCCGGTCCAAATCACGGGGGGCTGTCCAACTGGGAGCCCCCACAGGCTCTGCGCTCCCAGGAGCCTGTCACGGGGCTGCTGATCTCCCCCCTGGGGTGGGTTGGTTGGTTGCTCTGTCTGTCTGCTGGCTCTCCGCCTCTCCAGTGACTGAGACCATTTATAGTGAATCTGCATTTAGCAGAGCCTCAAGGCGGGTCAGGGGTTTCTGGGGCTTCTGCTTGGTGGGAACAGAGCGGGGAGGGACATGGTGACACACCCGGAGGCCCCTAACTGAGGTCCAGGGCAGGTTTTGAAGCCTGGGGCAGAGAAAGGATGGGGTTTTTGGGTTTTGGGTTTTGTTAATCCTCAACCGAGAATATTTTTCTCCATTGATTTTTAGAGAAAGTGGAGGGGAGAGAGGGAGGGAGAAGGAAGAAGAGGAAAGAGAGAGAGGAAAGAGACACATCAATTGATTGTCTCTTGCATGCGCCCTGAGCCATGGAGAGAACCTGTACATGCCTTTCATTACATGGGCCAGCACTCTAACCATTAAGCACCACCAGCCATGGCGAAAGGGACAGGTATTTTTATTTGTTTGGGGGGGTTGTTTTGTTTTTTAAAAATTCTTTATTGTTGAAAGTTTTACATATGTCTCTTTCCCCCCCCCCCATCCCATTGACCTATCCCCGTCCACTCCCACACCCTCACCCCCTACTGTCTGTGTCCATTGGTCATGCTCATATGCATGGATACAAGTCCTTGGGTGATCTCTTACCCCACCCCACTCCCATCCTCCCCTGCCTTCCCTCTGAGGTTTGACAAGCTGTTCGATGCTTCTATGTCTCTGGATCTGTTTATGTTGTTCATCATATTCCACAAATGAGTGAGATCATGTGATATTTATCTTTCAGAAAGGGACAGTTTTAAATCTGCCACTTAGGATCCCTCGGCTTTGTGAGCAGTAAGCCAGAGACCCAAACCCTTTTGCAAACCGCCTCTGAATAAGGCAGCAAATGGGGCTTGGGAGCTGAGGCTGGATGTTCCATTACAAAGAGCAATATTCAAGTTAGAGACTTTTTTATTTTCAGGGAAAGGCTCATTTCCTACAGAGAAATTTTACAATTTGTATGGAGCTCTTTAATAGCATCTAATTGATGGATTTCAATTACAAAGGAACAAAAAGGAAGCGGGCTGGAGATCCTTACTGTGTCCTGGAAATTTTCTTATCATTAGAGGAGACCCAACCTTCGCCCGAGTGCGGAATTTCACTCCTCTACCCGGAACATGATTAAAAAGAGACCTGCAATATAATGAGAGAAATACTGCCGGGCCAGCGCACACAGAGCGGGTTTAAAATAAAGCGTGAATTATTCTCAGCTACAGAGACCGGAGACTGGGAAAGAGGAAGCCAGGAGGACAGTACAAAGACAAATAAAAACCTCTGCCCAGAGACCCCACATATTCTCTGAACCCCAGCCCCTCTATTGAGTGTTCATCAATATTTAATTTCCTTGTTTCTCTTATCTTTCCATTCCCACAGCCCTGTGTCCTATTCAACTAAATGGTGCTGGTGTCATATTTTAGACACTAATAAAAAGTGTGAGGCTCATACCCGTGGTGACCTATTGTTTGTTAATTGCCTACTATGTGCTGGGTTCTGAGAATAGGAAGATAAGGAAGACACAACCCCCAGCAATGACTAGGAATCCAGCTCTGGAGCCAGAAGGTCAAGGTTTTGTTCACTTTCCTATTCTGACATCAGGTGACTTTTCTCGTTTACAAAAGGCAGATGATAACAATCTGCTTAGAGTCCAGCAAACATAAGCATTAACATATGTAAAATACTTAGAAGAGTGGCTGACATACATAGTCAGGCCTCTGTCATGTTTACTATTATTTTTCTAGGAAGCTTCAGACCAGTACAAAAAAGAAGCAAGAACAACAATCCCAACCCTTTGTGATAAATCCCGTGATATTGATCAGCAGGGGAGCTTTGAGAATGCAAAGAAGAGAGAGAAGTTGAGCTGGAAAAAGGAAAGATGATTCTTTTCTTAAAAAAAATTTAAAAAAAAAATATATATATATATCCTCACATCCTCACCCAAGGATATTTTTCCATTGATATTTAGAGAGAGTGAAATGGAGGGGGAGAGAGAGAGAAACATCTATGTGACAGAGACACATCCATTGGTTGTGTCCCGTATGCACCCTCCCCCCTTTTCTCCCTTCCCCCATTCTTCCCTCCCTCCTCCTCCCACTCCATGGAGCCTGCACATGAGGTATGTGCCCTTAACCAGAATCAAACTCCATACCCTTCAGTATGTGGGCCAACACTCTATCCACTGAGCCAAACCGGCTAAAGTGGAAAGATTTTTCAATAAGAGATGAAACCTCATAGAAATTAAGAAAAAAAAACCTGCCCAGTTGCTAGTACCTCTCCACAGATTTCCACTTCTGCCTAAAGAATGAAGGTTTTCTCTACGGCTCAATCCTTTTCTCATGACTAAATACTTGAAATTAGCTAAGAGAGAAGATCTTAAATGTTCTCACCACACACAAAAATACAGTAACTATGAGAGGTGTTAATTAACTTGATTGTGGCCATCATTTTATAACATTCCCATATATAAAATCATCACATTGTCACACCTTAAAAAATTAGTGTAAATATATACAATTTTTATTTGTCAACCATATCTCAATAAAGCTGGGGAGGAAGAACCAAGTAAAATCATGTTTATGAGAGAAGTTTATCCTTCTTGCTCCAACTTCATAACGTATCTTTAGGTGGCTAGTTTTGGCCCAGGTGGTACCGTCAATGGGTCAGAGTATGGAAATGGATGCGGGACTGCTGGGTTTTGTAAAATCCCAATTTTGTCAGTTACTGGTTCTCAAACCTTGGCTAAGTGACTTAACCTTGTGGTGACTCAGTTTCCTTATGGGTAGATAGGGACATAATAGTGACTTCCTTTGGGGTGGTAGTGAGGATTAAATAGATGCAAAGCATTTAAAACAGTGTCTGGTATGGTATAAGCCCATATGAACAGTGATGGTGATCATTGCTTTTTTTTTAATGTATATTTTTATTGATTTCAGAGAGGAAAGCAGAGGGAGAACATCAATGATGAGAGAGAATCATTGATCAGCTGCCTCCTGCACGCCCCCTACTGGGGATGGGGCCCACCCAGGCATGTGCCCTTGACCAGAATCAAACCTGGGACTCCTCAGTCTTCAGGCCGATGCTTTATCCACTGAGCCAAGCCAGCCAGAGCAATCATTGCTTTTGAAAATTAAAAAATGACAGGCCCTGGCCAGGTAGCTCAGCTGATTAGAGCATTGTCTGGATACGCCAAGGTTATGGGTTCAATTTCCAGTCAGAGCATATGCAAGAATCAACTAATGGGTGCATAAATAAGTGAAACAACAAATCAATGTTTCTCTCTCTCTTCTTTGTCCCCTTCCTTTCTCTCCTCCCCCCGCCACCCCCAAGAAATAAATAATATATTTTTTTAAAAAGATGGCATACCCAGAATCAGAAATTACATTTTGGTCTCTAGAAACCTGTTGACCATCATCAGCTCTTTTTGTTAATAGCTTTAGTTATAAGTAACATACAATAAATGGCCATTTATTATAAACTAGAGGCCTGATGCACAGATTCTTGCCACTTCCTGGCCTGTGGGGATCGGGCCAAAACTAGCAGTCCAACACCACCTGCCACCCCTGCCTGCCGCTCCTGCCTGCTGCTCCCACTCATCCCAGCCCTGCTGCGCCTGCCATGGGCTCGCACCCAGTCAGTCCCAATAAGGAGAGGCCCGCACTGCCACAGAGGCGTTCACCAGCTGTGAGCCTTGCGTCTGGCGCCCGTTGGTCAGCTGAGTGACATTCCTGCTGTGGGAGCACACTGACTACCAGGGGGCAGCTCCTGCATTGAGCATCTGCCCCCTGGTTGTCAGGGTGCATCATAGTGACCAGTCGACCAGTCATCATTCGGTCATTCAGTTGCTTAGGCTTTTATATATATAGACTAGAGGCCCAATGCACAAAATTCATGCACTTGTAGGGGGCGTTCCTCAGCCCAGCCTGCGCGCTCTCACAGTCTGGGAACCCTTGGGGGATGTCCAACTGACCGCTTAGGCCCGTTCCCCACAAGGAGCAAGCCTAAGCTGTCGGTTGGACATCCTTAGCGCTGCCGCAGAGGCTGGAGAGGCTCCCACCACTGCCACGCCACTCGCGAGCTGTGAGCCAGGCTCAGGGCTTCTGGCTGAGTGGCGGTCCCCCTGTGGGAGTGCACTGACCACCAGGGGGCAACTCTTACATTGAGCATCTGCCCCCTGGTGGTCAGTGCACAGCATAGCAACTGGTCGTTCCGCTGTTCGGTTGATTTGCATATTACCCTTTTATTACATAGGATGATACTTAGCTTGGTCAGTCTTTTTCATTTTAGCCATAGGTGTGCAGTAGTATCAAAATATGGTTTAAATTTGCATTTTCATATTGACTAAGGCTGCTGAGCATCTTTTCATGTGTGGGATTATATCTTCTTTGGTGAAGTCTCTTTTCAAATCTTTTGCCCACTTTTTTAAAAATATATTTTTATTGATTTCAGGGAGAAAGACATACAAACATCATATGAGAGAGAATCATAGATTGGCTGACTCCTGCACATCCCACTCAGGGATTGAGCCCCCAACCCAGGTATGTGCCCTGACATGGAATCAAACCATGGCCTCCTGGTTCATAGGTCGACACTCAATCACTAAGCTATGCCAACTGGGCTGCCCACTTTTTAAATTGGGTTGTTTGACTTCTCATTAATGAGTTTTGAGGGTTCTTAGATAACTCAGACTTAAGTTCCTTATTAGATATTGAACCACGTCCAGCGCGGCCAGCGGTGAACTTGAGGAAGGGCAGTGAAGGATTAAAGAAAACAGACAACAGAATACAGTTGGGGCCAGGTGACTCACTGTGCCTAGATGAAGAAACAGTGACCCTGCTTGTAAGCAGGATCTTTATTTTGTAGTCAGATCACACAAAGCAAAACAAGGGCAAGATGTTTACAATGTTCTTGTGAGTTTCAAATCAGCTTCTTTCCTGTTGTTGCTATTCTCTGAACTCTATCAAGCTTTGTTTTGGCAGCACTTGCTGCAACTCTCACAGCCCACATCCCTTAGCTATCTAGGACTGCAGGGTCGGACTATAAGGTCAAGCTTACAACCATAGCCTTTTGGCTATAATTGTGCTGGGAGGGCTTTGCCCTCCAAGCTGGGACTTGTATGTGGCTTTGCCACAAGTCAGTCTGAGGCTTGATCCTGTCAGAATGCTGTAGCCGCTCTCCACATGATATATGACCTACAAATATATGCTTCCAGTGTGTAGTTTGTCTTCTCATTCTCTTAAGAATGTCTTTTAGAAAACCAAGATGGTGGCATAAGGTATACACCTGTACGTGCTGCCTCTCACAACCACACCAAAACTACAACTAAAAGACAAAACGTCTATTACCCAGAACCACAGAAAAGCTGGCTGAGCAGAAGTTCTACAACTAGAAGGAAAGAGAAAAGCGCATTGAGACTGGGTAGGATATGCACAGGCACGGAGAAGCCAAGGTATGGAGGCGCGCAAATCAGGCTGGCGACTGGGTGGGGTTTTTTTCAATCCAAAGGGAAATACAAGCTCCCAACTGCTCTGAACTCCAGTTTCCAATGAGACTCTGGGGACCCAGACTCCTATGGGGAGAAGCTGGACTGTCTGCCATCGGGTCGGAAAGTGAGGGTGGCTTTCTCGCAGATGTGCTCACAGGAATCATTGTTTACTGCTCTGGGGCACGAGATGCAGGGACGCGGAGATGTGGAGATGCATAGATGGCTGACTGGCAGCCATTGCTGTTTGCTCTGCCCTGGTGATTCCCTGAGACCCTGCCCCACCCAATTTACAAACCCACCCAAACTGTGCACAGTGTCTTTTGCATATGAATGGCCTTCCCTTTCGCAGCTTAACCTAACAAACTGCAGCTGGGTCAGACAGCTCCAAAACTTCCAAACCCCAAGCAAAGAGGAGAAATCTGCATATCTCACTGTAGCTCCTGCTGGGTGGCCTCAGACAGTAGCTGACCTGCACCTCCTTGGAGATCCAGGAGCCAGTGTACCTAGTGGTCAGTGTGAGATGACACCAGATTTCAACTCCTCACATCCATAAGTGACACACTCAAGAGGCAGCTCAGTAAGCACCAAAGCCCCACTGAAGCAAGACACATAAGGGTGTCTCAGCACAGCAGTTCTTCCATTATAGACACAGCAGGTCCTCACAGCTAATTGGCCTGGAGGTCAATTCCTCCCAGTATACCAACAGCAATCAAGGCTTAACTACAACAAGACTGTGCAATCAGCCCACAAAAGGGTGCACCAAGAGTGTCCACCTCAGGTGATTGGGGAGGCTGAACCACTGGGCCCTATAGGTCACCTACCACACAAAGCCACTCCATCAACACAGGGAAGCAGCCAGAATGCGGAGACAAAGAAACATGTCACGAATGAAAGAAATGGAGGAAAGCAAACTACTGGATATAGAGTTCAAAACCACAGTTATAAGGTTACTCAAGAATCTTCTAGAAACCTCTGAGGAACTTAGTGAGACCTTTAAGGATCTTAATGAGAATGCCAAAAATATGGAAATTAAGCATACACTGTCTGAAATAAAGAATAATATACAGAAATTCAACAGTAGACCAAAGGACTCCAAGAATCAAATCAAAGATTTAAAATATGAGAAAGCAAAAAACACTCAGCCATAAAAACAAAAAGAAAAAAGAATCCAAAAATATGAAGATAGTGTAAGGAGCATCTGGGACAACTTCAAGCATACCAACATCCAAATTATAGGGGTGCCAGAAGAAGAGAGAGAGCAAAATATTAAAAACCTATTAGAAGAAATAATGACAGAAAACTTTCCCTACCTGGTGAAAGAAATAGACTTACAAGTCCAGGAAGCACAGAGAACCCCAAACAAGAGGAATCCAAAGAGGACCACACCAAGACACATGGTAATTAAAATGCCAAGGGCAAAAGACAAAGAGAATCTTGAAAGCAGCAAGAGAAAAAGTTACCTACAAGGGAGTACTCATATGACTGTCAGCTGATTTCTCAACAGAAACTATGCAGGCCAGAAAGGAGTGGCAAGAAATATTCAAAGTGATGAGCAGCAAGAACCTACAACCAAGATTACTCTACTCAGCAAAGCTATCATTTAGAATTGAAGGTCAGATAAAGAGCTTCACAGATAAGAAAAAACTAAAGGAGTTCATCACCACCAAACCAGTATTATATGAAATGCTGAAGGGTATTCTTTAAGAAGAGGAATAAGAAGAAAAAGGTAAAGATAAAAATTATGAACAACAAAGTGACAACAAATATGTATCTGTCAACAAGTGAATCTAAAAATCAAGTGAATAAAAATCTGATGAACAGAATAAACTGGTGAATATAATAGAATCAGGAGCATAGAAAGGGAGTGGACTGACAATTCTCAGGGGAAAGTGGGTGTGAGGGGTGCGGGAAGAGATTGGACAAAAATCTTACACCTATGGATGAGGACAGTGGCAGGGGGAAGGGCAGGGCGGGTGAAATCGGGCGGAGGGGAGCTACGGGGGAAAAAAGAGGAACATCTGTAATAATCTGAACAATCAAGATTTATTTTTTTTTTTAAAAGTGTCTTTTAAAAATGATATATTTTTTCATTTTGATGAAGTTAAATACATTAATTGTTTTTGTTTTTACAGGTAACTCTTTTGATCGAGTATCTAAGAATCTCTGCCCATTCTGGTCTCAAAGGGTTTCTCATATTTTTTCCTTCTCAAATTTTATAATTTTAGGTTTTTAATTTAGATCAAGTTTAAGTTAATTTTTTTATGTGGTCAGAGGTATGAAGCAAAATTTATTTATGTATGTATGGATATTCAATATTTCAGCCCAGTAGTTGAAAAGACTACCTTTTTTCCACTGTTTCGGCTTTGTACCTTTGCCAAAAATTAGTTGTCCATGTATGCCAGGGTCTATTTCCAGACTCTAATCTCTCCCATAAATATATTTATCTTTCTTTATGCCTGCCTTTATTATCTTTTCATACTATCTTGATTACTATAGATCTGTAACAAGCCTTAAAATCAAGTAATGTTTGTCAACCAATTTTGTCTTTTCCCAAGTTGCTTTGGCTGCTGTAGATCCTTTGCACTTATATATGAGTTTTAGAATCATCTTATTGATTTCTACAAAAATTCCTGTTGAACTTTTGATTGTGATTAGACTGGAAACATAGATAAGAACTGGAGAGTTCACATCTTAACAAAGTTGAGTTTCCCAACCCATGAACATGGTATATCTCTCTCCATTTATTTAGATCATTAATTTCTTTCAACAATGTTCTATAGTTTTTGCACACAAATATTTCAAGCTTATAGTTTCAATTCACTGGTCTTTCACATTTTTGTAATATTTATCACTAACTATTTAATATTTATAATGCTACTATAAATCATATTGTTTTTAACTGCAATTTCCAACTGTATTTAGCAAAAATATAAAAATTCAATTGATTTTTGTATGTTGAACTCAAACCTACAAACTTGCTAAATTTACTTATTAGTGATAGTTGCCTTTTTGTAGGTTCTGTAAGAGTCTACAGAGAAGAGAGAGAACCAAGATGGTGGTGTAAACAAATGCCTATACTGGCTGCCTCCCACATAAAAATTACAACTAAATACAGAACAACCATCATCCAGAACCGGGGCAAAGCTGGCTGAATGGAAGTCCTACAACTAAAGAAGTAAAGAAGAAAGCATAATGAGACTGGTAGGAGGTGCATAACGGGCTGGTCCGGCACCCACGTGGGCAGCTTTTTTAATCAGGAGGGAGGTCGTCTCTACAGAGGCCGCCCAGAGGAGCAAGAGGTCCCAGCCCCACACCAGACCCCAGCCCAAGCTCCCAGAGCTGGGAAAAGAAATCCCTACTGGAAGTAAGAACTACGGGCTATAAAAACCAGTGCGGATTGGGGCTCAGTGACACAGAGGCAGCTGGAGACCGAGCTCCTCCTCTTAAAAGGCTGGCACCATGAACTGAACTTACAAGATCCCATTCCCTCTGAACTCCAATGTTGGGCAAGGCTCTGGGTGGCCCAAACACATATGAGGAGGAACTGGACTGTCTGTCATTGGGGCAGAAACTTGAGGGTGGCTTTCTCCCAGATGGAGGTGCTCACAGTGGTCATTGTTCCTCTGCTGGGACCTTCCAGGTCCCATAGCTAACTGGCAGCCATTTCTGTTTGCTCTACCCTGGTGATTCCTTGATACCCATCCCCATCCAATTTACAACCCCACCCAAGCTGCTTGCAGCAGCTTTTGCATATGAATGGCCAGTCCTTACTCAGGCTAAAACTTGTCAAACAAGCTGCAGCTGGGTCAGGGAGCCCCAAACCTATCAATAAAAGGCCCAAGACCCAGCACCAACACCAGCACCAGCCTGCCTTGCTTCACAATGGGGTCTCCTCTGGGCACTGCCAAACCTGATACAAAGAGGAGGAATCTGCAGATCTCTCTGTAGCTCCTGCTGGGTGGCCCCAGGAAGTGGCTGACTTTGCACCTCCCTGGAGACCCAAGAGCTAGTGTAACCAGTGGTCAGTGTCAGACCATACCAGATTACAACTCTACACATCCATAAGCGACACACACAAGGGATGGACTCAGTGAGCACCAAAGCCCCACTGACACAAGTCCTACTCAATAGGTGTGTCTCCTGAACAGCAGCTCTCCCACTGTAATTGCAGCTAGTCCCCACAGCCAATTGGCCCGGAGGTAAATTCCTCTCAGTGACACCAACAGAAATCAAGCCTCAACTACAAAAAGACCTTGCCCACAGCCCATAAAGGGTTGCACCTAGAGTGTCCACCTCAGGTGATTGGGGAGGCTGAGCCACTGGGCCCTATAGGATACTTACTACAAAAGGCCACTCTATCAACTCAAGGAGACTTAGCAGCTCTACCCAATACATAGAAACAAACACCAGGAAGCATCCAAAATGCAGAGACAAAGAAACATGTCACAAATGAAAGAAATGGAAGAAAGCAAACTACTGGATATAGAGTTCAAAACCATGGTTAAAAGGTGACTCAAAATCTTTTAGAAACCTCCAAGGGACTGAGTGAGACTTTCAAGGATCTCAGTGAGAATGCCAAAAAAATGAAAAAGGACCAGTCAGAAATTAAGCATACACTAACTGAAATAAAGAATAACTTACAGGGATTCAACAGTAGAGGATCCTGATAATCAAATCAACAATTTGAAATATGAGGAAGCAAAAAACACCCAACAAGAAGAGCAAAAAGAAAAAAGAATTCAAAAATATGAAGATAGTGTAAGGAGCCGCTAGAACAACTTCAAGCGTACCAATATCAGAATTATGGGGGTGCCAGAAGAAAAGAGAGAGAGCAAGATACTGAAAACCTATTTGAAGAAATAATGACAGAAAACTTCCCCTACCTGGTGAAAGAAATAGACTTACAAATTCAGGAAGTACAGAGAATCCCGAACAAGAGGAACCCAAAGAGACCCACACCAAGACACATCATAATTAAAATGCAAAGGACTAAAGACAAAGAGAGAAGCTTGAAAGCAGCAAGAGAAAAGCAGTTAGTTACCTACAAGGGAGTGCCCACACGACTGTCAGCTGATTTCTCAACAGAAACTATGCAGGCCAGAAAAGAGTGGCAAGAACTACTCAAAATGATGAACAGCAAGGACCTACAATGAAGATTACTCTACCCAGCAAAGCTATCATTTAGAATTGAAGGTCAGATAAAGAGTTTCATAGATAAGAAAAAGCTAAAGGAGTTCATCACCACCAAACCAGTATTATATGAAATGCTGAAGGGTATTCTTGAAGAAGAGAAAGAAGAAGAAAAATAAAAAGATAAAAAATATGAACAATAAAGTGGCAACAAATTTATATCTATCAATAACTGAATCTAAAAAACAAATTAATAAAAAATCTAAACAGAATAAACTGGTGAATAAAATAGAATCAGAGCCATGGAAATAGAACAGACTGACAATTCTCAGAGGGAAGGGGGTGGGGAGTGGGAAGAGATTAAACAAAGGTCTTATATGCATGTATGCTTTACCTTTGGACACAGACAATAGGGTGGCAAAGGCCTGTGGCAGGGCGGGAACCAGGTGGAGGGAAGCTATGGGGGGGAAAAAGAGGGATATCTGTAAGTAATCTCAACAATAAAGATCAAAAATAAATAAATAATAAAAAATAAAAAGGTAAAAATTAAATTAAATTAAATTTAAAAAAAAAAAGAGCCCACAAAGAAAATTGGGGCATCTTCAGACAAAACCAGCTTTACATCCCATCTGGATGTTTTTTGGGTTTTTTGGTTTTTTTCTTGCCTTATTCCACTGACTAGTAAGTAGCCCTAGTATGATGTTGAACAAAAGCAGTGGGATCTCACTTCTTTGTCTTCCTTCTGATCTTAAGAAAAATAATTCAGTCTTTCACCATTATGTATGATATCAGATGTCAATTTTTAGTAGATATTCCTAATACAGAAGTTTCCTTCTATTCTAAATTTGCCTGTGCTAATCAGTATTCAGCTGAATACTCAAAGAGAGGCCTTCTGCAAATCTCTGCCATGCTCTCTTGTGTAGCTTTCTCTCCTCTACCACTTGATCCTAAAAATTCTACTCACTCTCAGTTCCATCACCCCAACTCAGGGAATCTGCAGGGCTCCACCTGGGCTCTCGCTCTTGGTGTCACAGTCTGGAAACATTCTCAAGGTAGTAAAACTGAGGCAGATGCAGACTCACCAATTTTGTTTCCATCTCAAGGATCACTGTCCTTTATTATCTGAATGTGTCAGTGTCTTGAAAACCCATTTTCTATATTTTGTCTCTTTTTTTATTTTTTTCAGAAGGAGGATTATTAATCTTTCATCTTAGACGTGCAGATTTCTGTCTCAACTTTTACACTTGTACTCATTTTTTTAAGTAAAATAAAAATATAAGAGCACAGCCACTGTTGCTCAGTGGTTGAGCGTCAATCTATGAACCTATTAATTCATGTATCAATTCCCCATCAGGGCACATGCTTGGGGTTTCAGGCTCAATCCCCAGTAGGGGACATGCAGGAGGCAGCTGATCAATGATTCTCTCTCTTTGTTTTTTTAATCTTTATTATTGAGAGTATTACAGATGTTCCCCTTTTTTCCCCATTGCCCCCCTCCACCTGGTTCCTGCCCCATGCCAGGCCTTTACCACCCTATGGTCTGTGTCCATAGGTAATGCATATATGCATATAAAATCTTTGTTTAATCTCTTCCAGCACCACACTCACTCCATTCCTCTGAGATTTGACAGTCTGTTCTATGTTTCCATGCCTCTGATTCTATTTTATTCACTAGTTTATTTTGTTCATGAGATTTTTTTCTTGTTCATTTACTTTGATTTTTAGATTCAGTTGTTGATAGATATGAATTTATTGCCATTTTATTGTTCATATTTTCTTCTTATTGTTGTTCTCCTCCTCCTCTCCTTCGCCGCCTTCTTCTTCTTCTTCTTCTTCTTCTTCTTCTTCTTCTTCTTCTTCTTCTTCTTCTTCTTCTTCTTCTTCTTTTTCAAGAATACCCTTCAGCATTTCATATAATCCTGGTTTAGTGGTGATGAACTCCTTTAGCTTTTCCTTGTCTGTGAAGCCATTTTTCTGACCTTCAATTCTAAATGATAGCTTAGCCTTGTCTGTGAGGCCATTTTTCTGACCTTCAATTCTAAATGATAGTTCTTGCTATTCATCACTTTGAATAGTTCTTATCATTCCCTTCTGGCCTGCAGAGTATTCTGTTGAGAAATAAGCTGACAGTTGTATGGGCACTCTCTTGTAGGTAACTAACTGCTTTTCTCTTGCTGCTTTCAAGATTCTCTCTTGTCTTTAGTCCTTGGCATTTTAATTATGATATGTTTTGGTGTGTTCTTCTTTGGGTTCCTCCTGTTTGGGGTTCTCTGTGCTTTCTGGATTTGTAAGTCTATTTCTTTCACCAGGTAGGGGAAGTTTTCTGTCATTATTTCTTCAAATAGGTTTTCAGTATCTTGCTCTCTCTCTTCTTCTTCTGGCACTCCTATAATGCGAATATTCGCATACTTGATGTTGGTATGCTTGAAGAGGCTTCTTACACTTTCTTCATGTTTTTGAATTCTTTTTTCTTTTTGCTCTTCTTGTTGGGTGTTTTCTGCTTCCTCATATTTCAAATCATTGATTTATTGATTTGATTCTCAGCATACTCTACTGTTAAATCCCTGTAAATTATACTTTATTTCAATTAGTGTATTCTTAATTTCTGACTGGTCCTTTTTCATGTCTTTGACATTCTCACTAAATCCTTGAAATTCTCATTAAGTCCCTTGAAGTTCTCATTAAGTCCCTTGAAACTCTCATTAAGATACATGAGCCTGGGGTTGGCATGGCTCAGTGGTTGAGTGTCAAAATGTGAACCAGGAAGTCACAGTTTGATTCCAGGTCATGGCACATTTCTGGATTGTGAGCTTGATCCTCAGTGTGGGATATGCAGGAGGCAGCCAATTCATGATTCTCTCTCATCATTAATGTTTCTATCTCTCTCTCTCCCTCTCCATTCCTCTCTAAAAACAATAAAAATATATATTTTTAAAAAGATCTTTGAGTAATCTTATAAGCACTGTTTTGAACTCTGTATCCAGTAGTTTACTTGCTTCAATTTCTTTCATTTGTGACATGTTTCTTTGTCTTCACATTTTGGCTACTTCCCTGTGTTTATTTCTATGTATTAGATAGAGCTGTTATGTGTCCTGGAATTGGCAGAGTGGCCTTGTGCATTAGGTATCCTGTAGAGCCCAGTGGTTCAGTCTCCCCAGTCATCTGAGCTGGGCACTCTAGGTGTGCCCCTGTGTGGGCTGTGTTCACAGACTTGTTATAGTTGAGCATTGATTGCTGTTAGTATCACTAAGAGAAATTGACCTCCAGGCCAACTGGCTGTGAGGACCAGCTGTGTCTACAATGGAAGAGCTGCTGTGCATGAGACACCCCTATGTAGTAGGACTTGCTTCAGTGGGGCTTTGGTGCTTACTGAGTATGTCACTTGTGGATGGGTACAGTTGTAATCTGGTATGGTCTGAAGCTGTTCACCCAGTGAACTGGCTCTGGGGCATCCCAGGAGGTACAAAGTCAGCCACTGCCTGGGGCCACTTGGCAGGAACCTCAGAGAGATCTGCAGATGGCTGTTACTTGTATTGGGTTAGGAAGTGCTCAGCCAAATCCCAGCTGTGAAGCAAGGCAGCCTGGTGTTAGTGTCGGGTCTTGGGCCTTTATTTATAGGTTTGATGCTGCTTGTTTGATAAATTTTAGCAAGATCTGAAGCCTGAGCTAGGACAGGCCATTCATATGGAAAAGCAGCTGCAAACAGCTTGACTGGGGCTGAAAATTGAATGGGGCTGGGTTTCTGGGAATCACCAGGATGGAGTGAATAATGCCAGCCATGCTGATGGAAACTAAGATATGGCTTCTAGTCTGCTCTGTGATGGGGAGGTCCCAGCACAGGCACAATGACCCCTGCAAGCACCCCTATCTGGGAGAAAGCCGCCCCTGCATTCTTGTCCCAATGTCAGATGGTCCAGTTCCTCCTCATGTGTCCCTGCATTCCCTGAAAGCCACTGCCAAGTGCTGGAGCAAAAAGGAAGTAAGACTGTTCATGTGTGGGCCCTTTAAGAACAACACCTGGAACTTCTGCAGCTTCTATGTCACTCAGCTACCATCTCCACTGGTTTTTATAGGCCAAAGTTATGGGACTTCTCTTCCCAGCTCTGAAACCTTGTGCTAGAGGTCTGATGTGGGGGGGTTGGGAGCCTCTGCTTCTCAACAGGGGCCTATTAAAAAAAAATGCCACAGGTGGGTGTCAGACTAGCCTGTTCCATGCCTCCATCCCTCTTTCCAGCACTTTCTGTTTTACTTCTCTAGTAGCACTTCCATTCAGCCAGATTTCAGGCAGTTCTGAATGATGGTTGTTCTGTATTTTATGTGTAATTTTGATGTATCTCTTTCATCATTGATGTTTCTATCTCTCTCTTCCTCTTCCTTTCTCTCTGAAATCAATAAAAAATATATTCAAAAAATAAAAACATGAGGGCTATTTTTATTTTTTATTTAATTTACTAGTTTTTATCCTTGTTTCTAATAAGGGTTACTCATTGTTTCCACTACCAACTGAACTCTGTGCTTTGGCATTCACTTCCTCCTAGATGGGCTCAAAGGAAAACTATGGCTTTGTGATCAGGAATACTTAGGTTCTAGTGCTGGCTGCTGCACTTACTAACCATAACAGTTTATTTCCTCATCTGTAAATTCAAGTAACAAAACAACTTTACAGAATTGTGATAAAGATGAGATGCCATCACCAGTAAAGCAATTTCTCTAGTGCCTGGTAAATAAAAGGGACTCAATGAAAGATGAGGAAATAAACGGATTCTAAATTATTCCCTCTTCCTGCTCTTCTTTCCCGCATCCACCTTTCTTTCTCTGGATCTGTTCAGCCCTAATATTTGATGACTGTGGGCTGCAGAGACAAATTACACCTTCAGTATTGGGCCCCATGATAGCTGAGTCATGCCACCAAAAGTCTATAGAGTGGGAATGAGTCCCAGCCCTGAAATATCAAGGTGTGGAGGCGGTTTCTGCAAGAATCACTGACAAGCACCTGTTAAATCATTTACTTTTCTGAACAGTCCTCTCAGTCACTCACTTTTAAGATTTAAAATAAGGTCTCCCTACACTTGACAAAAGACCAAATACATCTGAGCCACCACCTGTGACTATTCTGGTTGTTTTTTGCATGACTCCAAGTGGGTACCCATCACTTTATAGACACTGTACAGTTGTAGAGTCCTAACAAATACCCAACAAATCCAGCAAAGCATATTGAGACAGGACATTATTTTGTAATTTCATAAATAAACCTTTGGCTATGGAGAAGCAAAAAGCGGTTGAAATATGCCAAATGAGTATCCACTAGTTGCATAATGGAATACAGATTCACTATTCCCACTGAAAGCTTTCTTGGCTGCCCCTTCAGGAATTTTTTTCAGCCCTGGAAACCAGTCCATGGATGTAGAAGCAGTAAAGTATAGTAACTAAGGACATGGACATTCATATCAGCCAAGATTGTGTTCTAACCCCAGGTCCTCTCTTCACTAGTACAACCTCAAGTAACTTATTTGACCCCCTCTGTGGATTTCCATTTGTAAACTGAGAGTAAATACACTTTCTTAGAGTTTAAGTGAGGTTGGCATGAGATAATATATGTAAAGTGCCCTGTATATAGTACATGCCCAGTAAATGGTAAATGATATCACTACCATTACCATTTCTATCTTTATCATGATCATCATCAGTGTTGTTGTTATTGGCAAAAGTTTAATCTAGCCACTACAAATCCTCCAGGACAACACTGTCCAACAGAATTTCCCATGATGATATGAAAGCTCTGTATTTTCGTTGTCCAATATGGTACCACTTGGGACATGTGGATGTTGAGCACTTGCTCTGGATAGCAATGCCCTATGAAATCCAGCTAATTTAGTCTGTTTGTGCCACTATAACAGAATACCATAGACTGGGTCAACAACAACAGAACAACAGAAATTTATTTCTCAAAGTTCTTGAGGCTGGGAAGTTCAAGGCCAAGGCACCGGAAGACTCAGTGTCTGGTAAGGACTCCTGGTTCATGGATGGCCGTCTTCTCACTGTGTCCTCACATGATGGGAGGGGCAAGGGGTCTCTCTGGAGTCTCTTGGACAAGGGCACTGATTCCATTCATGAGGATGGTGCCTAATGACCACTTCCTAAGGCCCCACTTCCAAATAGCATCCCACTGGGGATTAGGCTTCAACATTGTAATTTTGTGGGGGGACAAAAGCATTCTATGGGTAGCACTGAAAATGGGAACCACTGATTGGAAAATCTCACAGAAATTTTGAATCCCTAGGATCAAATCTGTAAAGACAAACCCTTCACCAGGCAAGTGAACAGGTTGCACTTTGGGCTTAAGCTGATGATCTGCCCCAAGATACTTGCCTGGTCCTCTCCTCACCTCATTCAAGTTTCTGCTCAATGGGTCCTCTAGAAAGGGCTTTTTCCTGACCACTCACCATTCCAGCCCTCCCGATCGCTCACCTCTACCCACTTTATTTCTTAGCACAGCAAATGAGGTCTGACCGTGGTCATTGACATTATATGTTTATTTGTTACTCTGTTGACAGTCTATCTCCTGCTACCAGAATGAAAGCTTACTCAAGGTAGATTATTTTTCTGCCTTGATCACCTCTTGATCATGATACCAAGAAGGTGTCCGGCTTAGTTGAGGGTTTAGGTAACTATGTGTGGAACTTAATACTCCCAGGTTGCTGGAAAGCAGGCCAGAGCCTGACATTTTATAAGAAGCAGAATCCTTTTGTAAAATCAAAAACACAGTCCTCTCTCCCAGCTGCCTGCCCCCAACCCCTACATGTTCAGACAAGGGCCCAGGGACTCAGCAGTTCTCCACTCACAGCCCACAGGCAAGAGCTGCGGCTCCAGGATGGGGAAAGTGTTTTGAATTCTAAACAAGACCCAATATTTAACATCCTCTCGTTTTTCTCTCTACACAGCCTTCTCTCCTCCAAGCTAATGTGATTAAGCATCCACAGGATGGATGTACATTTTTATTAGGACAATAACAAGCAATTCAGAGGTAATTAAGCAACAGAATGTTCCACACAAGGCCCCCTCCACTTAAGGAATAAACTCTACATTTTGCTAGAATAACTCACACACACACACACACACACACACACACACACACACACACAAAGGCATTTGGAGAGTGTCAAATGCTATCACAAACAACTATTGGACCTAATGTTGGGCCTTGGACCATCATACAAGAGTGAAATGTTTCATTTTTGCAGAAGGATAAGAAAGATAAGAAAAATCAATATAAGATATATGTGACATGGTCAGTTATTACTGTTTTCAGCCCTGTTTTCCTTTTTCAAAAGAGGCAGCATCTGTAATGTGGATCGATAGAAGGATGAGTAAAAAATTGAAAAACAGACAGAATTTTATGAAAAGATGGCTATGCTATATTGATAAGAGAAAAGAGTTGCAATATATCTCGTTTTAAAAAGACATGCAATCAAGGATGTGTATGTTTATGTGTGTATCAAAGAAGCTATTCAAGCCCTGGACAGTGTGGCTCAGTTGCTTGGGCGTCTTTCTGTGCACTGAGAAGTCGCTGGTTCGACAATTCCGGTCAGGCCACATGTCCAGGTTTCAGGCTCAATCCTTGGTGGGGAGCATGCAGGAGGCAGCTGATGATCAATGTTTAGCTCTCTCAGATCAATGTTTCTCTCTCTCTCTCCCTCTGCCTTTCTCTCTCTAAAAAAAAAAGTCAATAAAAATATTTTTTTAAAAGAAGAAGCTATTCAAGAGCATGTGTCAAACTGTTGCAAGTGGTAACTTCTCAGAAGTGGACGTGGGCCTGAAATTATAATAGGCATGTATTATTTCTGTAAATATAAGACTAGAGGCCCGATGCACAAAGATTAGTGCAAGAATAAGCCTTCCTTCCCCTGGCTGCTGGCACCGCCTTTGCTCCAGCCCAGAGCTGCCTTTCTGCCTTTGCTCCGGCCCGGAGCCACCTTTCCGCCTTCTCACACTGCCCAGAGGCCCGGAGCAGCTGAGGAGAGCTGGGGTGGTGCAGAATGCCTGAGTTGTCGCCATGGCCACTCACGCCTGTGTATGTAAATTAACCAGCCATCTTTATTGGGTTAATTTGCATACTCACTCCTGATTGGCTGGTGGGTGTGGTGAAGGTATGGTCAATTTGCATCTTTCACTTTTATTAGTGTAGATATTGAACCATGATAGTTTTCTAAAAATTAAGCTAAAGTAAAAACAAAATCATAGTTTCCTGTGAAGTTGATACCTTTCCTATCCATTATTTTCATTGATACTTAAAAAAATACTGGATAGTTCCTAACAAGCTAAAAATGCAAATGCTGACCAACTTCATGTTTCTTTTCTCACATTTCTCAGAGCTGTAGATTCAGAGCCTTGTGAACCACTAAAAGAACCAAGTTGTTTAAACTTTGGGAGCAAAGTTTTCATCTGAGTTGGAGAAATTCCCTTTAACTTGTCACTTTTGTTAAAAGAAGGAAAACCTTCACAGCTCACAGATGACTAGGACCTGGTGTTTTTTTGCCTGCTTTCCCGAGTGGGTCCTCCAGCAGTAGAGATGCCTGTGTCCAGTCTCTGCTCATGCTGTGGTCCCACGGTGATGATCTGGGCTGAGGCTGCCAGAACCAGTGTCCCATCTCCTTTGTTCTGAGGCCAGGTGCCTGGCAAGCAGTGTGGACATGGTGCTGTGGGAGAGTAGACGCTCCCAGTCACATCAGGGAGCTGCAGGCATATGTCCATTCAAGTTTAGTGGTGAGAAGTCTCCTCACCAGGCAGACTGACTGGGGCCCAGCTGGGGGCGGGGAACCTGAAAGGTGGTGTCAGCCCAGGAGGAAGCCAGGGCCAGAGTAGCTTGGACTAGAGTAGTGCTGTAGCACAGACTCAGCTCCCACCACACTCTTTGTTGTTGGGGGCCCAGGAGCCACCAGCAAATAAGCCATTGTCCTGATGGATCTTTCCATGGCCCCATCTGCCCCAGGGCAAGTAACAGAAGTCACACTTTGCCCTGTGCTGGAAGGGAGCCTTGTCTAGGCTACAGGAATGGGTGAGCCAGTGATGGCAGGTACCCTCTCCATAGTAGAACCCAGTCAACCAGGGCACATGGACCATTGAGACAATTCTAGATGAATGAGTGGCACTGATGTCTGAATGTCACTCATCTGAACCATTTACATCAGTCCTGTCTCATATTTTCTTGACACTAACATCTCACTGGTGGTTTCCTTTGAATTTTTTTTAAAAAAATAAAAATATGGTCCAACCCAGAACAAGAAAATATCCTCAAGGTTGGAAGACTCGAACATTGTACCTCTGGGGGTGGGGGGTGGGAGGGTTGCTAGTAGAATGTCTTGACAAGAAGAAAAAAACTGGAAAAGTATAAGAAAAGTTAGAAGTTGAAAGGAATAAGACAAAGTAAGGAGAGATCATTTTTCTCTTCCCCCCAAATTTCCAGAGTAAACACACACACACACACACACACACACACACACACACACACACACACACACACGTCCATGCTCTCCTGAGCACAGCCCTCAGTGGAGAGAGGGGTTCCCCTCTGACAGGAGTGCTCAGGTAATTGTTCTGATTGCTGCCTCTCTGTGAGCTCACTCTCCACCCTTTGCCACTTGGCAAATGCCCAACACATGATTGACAACCTGCTTTGAACTCACAAGGGTTTCTGGAATCCCTGACCTCTCTTCCACCTTCTCCCTAACAGCCCAATTCCATGCTCCGCTCAACTTTGGTTGGTTTTTAAGTACTTTTTTATGAAAAGTCTTGGAATGCCTCAATCTTTTGGCTAATGGTGTGGCTTTAACTTTTATGAAGATTTTTATTCCCTCCTTGTTAGTTTCTTGCATTTTTTTTAATGTAGAGACACCAGAGAACTCATGATTGCATAACTGTCCTGGATTATTTCAGGAATCATTCCCTTTCCTACTAAAATTTTACTCGCATTTACTCTGACTTCATTTTGAAAAAAGTGTCTCCTCCTGACAAAATTACAATGTAAAAAAGTTTATTTTGCTAAACTCTGCGTCCCTGTTAAAAGATAAATCTTTTCCTTAAAAACAGCTGCACCAATTTTCACCCAAAATAAAATTAGTTCCTCAAAACAATCTTTTTTTAATCAAAACAATCTTTATTCAAGAAGAAAAGACAGGTGTGGCTCTGAAACGTTGGTGAGGAAAGCTGGCTGTCCATTTCCTCATCTGTAAAACAAGGAGACTAGAAATGAAGTGTTCATGTTACAGGAGTCTCAAGATGACGCCCTTTTCTCTGAGAAGTCACCCACCCACAGGGTCCCCACTCTCTGCAGGTGTGCACCTGTCCGATTAGATGCTCCCTCAGAGTCTGATCAGCATTCAGACACAGCCAGTCATTGCAATGAGGTGGCTTGACATAAGGTAAACTGGCAAACTCTGGGAACAGCTTTCTCCTGCCCTGTTCGTGAAGTAACCAAGGAAGCTGACCGGGAGACTGAAAGCACGAGATACATCTATGCAAAGAAAGCAGAGAGGGGAGAGGGTTAGAGGCGCTGCCTGGGTTCCGGATGAGGTCTGGCCGCGTTCAACATTTAACCTTAGCACATCACTATAGCCGCATTTAAAACAAGAATAACATTACCTCCCCCTCCATTGTTATTTTGTCTTCGCTCAATGCACCCTAAGTTTGTTTCTCTTCCATACAATCAGAAGGATCTGAACTAAAACACAGAAGAAAAAAGAATGCAAAGGTATCTTTCTATATCCACTCAGAGCCTTCAAAGAGAGATCTCCACCCCAGCCGAGCTCCGGCCCCTCCCGGGCAGGGTTTCCAATTAAAGTGAAGCGAGGCCTTTATCTGCATGTGATCATCAATATGCATAAAGGTGACACCAAACCAACATCAAATGCCCAATTACCCAAATGTCTTGCTCGGGTAACAGCCTTTAAATAGTCAAAGGCACTTTGGCAAATCATCTTCTTTAGAGAAATTAAAGCCAACTTTGAACACAGATGATTTCAAATCCTCTTTAACAGCCACTCGCCTAATAATTGAAAGACCTTCCCATCATCAAACACGCAGGGGTCGGCGGGGCGCTGGGAGCCATTTTTTTTTAGCTGGGGGAGGGAGGGGTCATCTCAGCTCAAGGCCTCTTCTGGGCTTTCCTGTAACTGACAAGTAGCTTGTCACCAAAGAGAGGCCTCAAGGTGAGACCACTTCCAATCTGCTATTTGAAAGGTGGCAGGCCTGGTGGTCCCCCCTGCCCACAGCCTGGGATCCCCAAGTGTTGGAACAATGGTAGTGGGTAAGGTCCGGCCCATGGAGGTCTGGCTGAGAGGAGAGGAACAACTATGAGCTCCCGGCCTTGCAATAGGCTGGTGTGGGACCTTTAAGAGACTTTGTGGACGCTTTCTAGACTCATTTGCCACCGCACAGATGTTTAGCAGAAAGAACTCTCGCCATTCTCTACACCCACCGTGCTCTGCTGTGTGCGTCCCAGTGGACCCATTTAGCCGGGAACTAGCTCCGAGAGCAGAAATTCACACTTATTCTGCAGCCAAAGGGCTGGGTAGATTTAAGGAGGTCTAATTTTGATGCAAATAGACTTAGTATTTCTAGCTGATATTTTCTCTGGGCCTGGTTACCAAGGGAAACGTGGTTCAGTGCAGACCACCACCTCCCAAACGCTAGCACAAATCTAAAGACGTGGGCACAGCCTGGGTAAGCCCGGCTCAGAGGATGAGATTAGGCTGGAGAAGACAAGCTTCTTGCCATCTAGTCAACGTCCCCAACTCTCTAGGAGCATCTAGAGACCTCCAGGAACAAGGAGGCCTGTGCCGTGGGCGGGACAGAGCTGCACTGTGTAAATGTGTGCTCTTAATGTGTTGACACTGGGTCCTGCCCCCATAAGGAAAGAATTTGAAAGATGTCACTCCCATTCTTACAACAACAACAAAGGTCAACAAACTGAAAGTCCATGACTCATGAAAGAACTGAGATTGCAGGGCACGGTGCAATCCTAATCATCTGAACACAGAGGGGAGTTCAGAGGGTTGTGGCCAGTATCTGCTCACCAGAAGCATAGGCCACTGGACCCATTACTAGAAGGAACACTCAGATGGTAACTTTGATGGACTGCTTGAGGCTGAGTATGGACTAGCATGGGGGCTGCAATATTAGGGGGGGGCACAATCTCCTGGGCTTCCCTTCAGAACCCCACTAGGTTCTCATGGAAAAGGTTCAAGTAGGACCTGGATGGCTCTGACAGGGGAGAAACGTGAACACAGGTATTGTTGACCTCTGAGTCCCTAGTGCCAGATACATCACAGGTTTTCTGATATTTTTGTTCTGTGGGATGATGGGTGGTTGGATAGATGGACATTTGGGTGATGGATGAATGGGTGGATGGTATGTAATCCATGTCCTCAAAAAAATTATAATACAGACATTTCTAAGTTTGTCTCTCACAGAACACTAACCCCATATGATGTTAATAGCTGTGTCATGCTGTTAAAAGTCCTATGCTCAAAAAATCAGTTGGGAAATGTTCCATTTAGGATGTTAAACAGATTTCATTACTAGAGGAGACTAGATACCATGCACCGTCTCTTCCTAGAAGTTAGCACAGCTGTTATCAGGAACTCAGTAAGATAATCAAAAAAGTGAAAACATCATAGAATCCACTCATGGATTCGTTCAGTCCTCAGATACTCATTGCACACCCACTGTAGTGCAGGCACTAAGCCAGGATCTGGGAGTGTAATAGGAGCAAAAATGAGAAGACTCTACCCTCATGGAGTGTACACGGTAGTAGAGAAGGCAGACGTTAAACAAATAATCCCACAGAGAGTGTAAAATTACAAGTACAAAACTTATTACAAGGGAGAAATATATACAAAAGATACCATAAAGCAAACAGCCTGGTCAAGGAGAGAGAAAAATCTAACAAATGAGTTGAGAATTAAAGCATTAGGAAGAAGTAATATGACACAATGGATGGGGTCAGGGGATTGCTGGGAACCCAGGAGAGGAAACAATTTACCTAATGTCCCTTGTACGCCCCTTTTAAGTCCTAAAGCAAGAGGGAGCATGGCAGATATAAAGAATGGAAATGAGGCCTAAAGGGCTGGAAGTAGGGGCTTCCGCACTGCTGCCTATGGTTTAAGGCTCTAAGTGTTGTGGTGACTTGTTACGCACCAATAGCTGACTAATACAGTCACTGAGTCAGAGAGGTTAAGATTTCTGTGCTGGATATGCTATCTTTGACCCTTCCAGATTCAATCCCCAACATTTTCCACCCTGCTTTTCCCTGGACATGAATTTTATGAGCCACATCCACCAGGCTCCTTTGCCCTCTGGCTCCTACTTGGGTTGACCAGTGGGGCAGCAAGATCAAGTTGGAGAATGGGAGGCAGGGGAGATTTGCTATCTATGCTCTCAGCTACAATGCAACTTGACACTGACTGCATTCCTATACCCAAGGCCACAGCTCCAGGTGAGAGGTCCCCTTCCTGTAGCCTCAGGTCACTCTGGGTTCCAGGGTCCACTCCCTCCTGTGCCCCTTCAGGGACCCTTCACCAACATCTTGTTTCTTTCCTTGTGCAATCCTGCCTACTCCCTTAGAAGCAATCCTGTCTCTGGCTCTCTATTCATCTCCTTAGAGTGCTCCTTATGATTCTGGCTCACAAATGCAACTCCTCAGACACTCAGGTTCAGGACCTTGGAATTGTTTTCTTAAAAAACTAGAGTATCTCTACCACCACCACCACCACCCTCCCCTAAGAGCATAAGCAAAGGACTGGAGAAATGCCCTGGAGATAGACTCAGACCAACATGGTCCAGAGCCCAGCTCTGCCAATTACAAGCTCTGTGGAAAGTGACCTAACCTCTTAGAGCCTCAGTTTCTTCATCAGCAAAATGGGAACATGACCGACCAGCCACTGTACAATAGTGCAGGAACTTATGTAGAACACTTGGAACACAGTGAGGGCTCTGTAAATGGTCACTACAACTCCATCAGAAAGTATCTCATTTTACCAAACCGACCTGACCCCAAGTGCCTTGTACAGTAATCCTCAGATCAATCGTGAGACTCAGGAGAACTGGAAACATCAGCAGAGCTATCGCTGGACCCGCCGGTTATGCCCCCAGCCCCGCAGAACTGCGGGAGCTCCACTCACCAACCAACGACTTGAGTGACTTCTATTCAAAGCAACCGCTGGACTCCTTCCAGCGCTGCCACTGCCCGGCATCTCCGCGGTGCTTGGCGACTGGAACTGGTGGCCTCCTGTCACACGGGTGTTCTCCCCAGAGGTCACACATGGCGGGACAGGTCTCTGAATGTGTGCGAGCACGAGAGGGAAAGACCGAAACGGGAACCTGCACCTGGTGACATTCCGGGGAACATGTTTTGACTTCAGATCCCGGTTCTTAGAAAGGGCAGCGCTGTATGCCACGTTTACAGCCGTTCCAACCATGTGTTAATGAGGCCCTGGATGCTGGCAGCAGCCCGCTTAGACTGGAGTAATTGGGTCACCACGGTTTCCCAAGGATGGGTGCTGCCAGCTGCGGGGTCTGAATCGGGAGAGAAGTGGCTGGTGGGTTGGCTTCAAAGTCACTGGGAAGTGCTAGTGGGCTGGACACACAGTCCCCCGTGGATGGCACAACCCAACCAGGGGGCAGCTCGGCATGGCCGTCCACACCCTCCCTGTGGTGAGAGGCGGACCAAGCTCCCCAGCGCCAGCCCCTGGGTGCCACCTCCTCACTTTGCCTGCTCACACCCCGCTCTTCTATTTACTTAATTTTCCTAAGTCAATTCAATGTCTTCCCAAAATAAATTCATTTCCATTGAAATGTTATATCCTGACCACCAATGGAAACCAGCATCCCTTGCCATCAAGAGAAAGCAACCATTACAATGAAATGCAGTGAAAACCAGCATCGCATCGCTGCGGGGTTCCAGCTGGGTGCGGGTCCCTGGGAAGGGAAGGCTCCGATCTGCACTTGCAGTCTCCTTGACAAAAGGGACACTGGCAAGTGTTCAAGCACCAAACGAGTTGTTTTTTCTCCTATAATCAGAAACATTAAAAGAGAATGGAAAGGAGAATAACTGTCTGTGTTATTCCATTTTATTTTATGCTAAAATCACCTCAAATGCATCCACAATCATCTCTCTACATCAGCCAGGGTTGCCCATCTGGGGGACCGCAAGCTCTCCACTGCTGAGGCCTCGCCCTGAGCAATAACAACCATAAATCATGGTCCGTGGGGCTCATGCTCATTAAAAGAAATAATTATTGCAATTAATCTCTTCCAAGTACCACCTGAATGCATCTGGTCTGCTCTCCAGGGGACAGATGCCACCCTTTGGGAAATGCCAGGATACACTGAACTTCAAGTCCCATGGTCAGGAGCCCATGGAAACCCCCACCTCGCTGTGTGGAGCCACGTCCCAGTGAGAGGACCCCACCCCTCCTGTTGCTGGGGGCTGGGGAGAGCGTCATGGCTGGAGCAATGTCGGAGAGGGAGACGTTGTGCTCCAGAGATCATGCAGAAAGGAAGCTGGAGTAAATGGGGGCTGTAGTCCTGGTGAAGGGCCCCCAGGGCAATGGGTCCCTAGCCAACAGGCCAGCGCCCTCTGTGCCCTGTGCCCCTCCTCGGAGCTCCATGCCCTCCTGTGGAGCCCTGGGTATGGCTCAGATGGGCTTCTGCACCACCATGCACCACACTCATCCAGAATTCCAGAGATTGCAAGAGTGGAAGAACCAGGCATCCCAGGTTTATCACCATCGCTTACTGTGTTGCTTTGGGAAAATGGCTTAACCTCTCTGAGCCTCAGTTTCATCTGCTTGAAATAAGAATATGAATGATATTAACCTCATAGGTGATGGCAAGTTTGGAGGAAATACACATGAAAGGGTTTATACTGTCTGGCCCAGAGCAGACACTCAAAAAAGAGCAGCTCCTTTGAAGGATAGGTTCTGATGGGAAGTGGCAGATTCCCACGCTGTAGTCAGAATTTACCCGGCAAAAGAGAGCCCTCCCTGCGCCCCAGAGCAGCTCAGAGCCCCGACAGCGACACCTCCCCTGCAGACAACAGTGTCCACAGAGCTCTGATTCACTGTGCCGGAGGCTTTTCTCCTTTGAGCGGAGTTCTGTTGGACAGCTCCGCCTGTCAGAGAAGAGCTCGGTCACCACTGACCTTTTCAAACCTAGTTAATTGCCTGGGTTTGAAGGTGATAGAGCTGAGATTTTGCCACATATTGATCCAGGGGTGCAAATTTGGCTCCTGATTTCTAATTACCTCTTGAGGAGGAGGTGGGATTTGCTTGATACCGTCCAACTTCTCTGGGAGGAACAGGAAACTTGGTTTCCAAATCAGCCTGGCCAATGATGCAGCGTAATGTCTCATGTGGACAAGCTAACTTTATCCCTTCACCTTGTCAGCTAGTCAGCAGATACGCACCGAGCACTGTGACAGTCCGGGCAGCGTGCTGGGCTCCGCACACACAGCAGTGCGCGGGCCTCAGGCAGGTGGGGAGACAGGTGTGAGTCAGGTGATCACACATCTGGGTGAACTTACTGCGCTGACATTGGAGGTTCTGATCAAGTCACTCAGGCCAGGCTCCCAGGAAGGGGCAGCTTGAGCAGGGCTGAGGAGGAGAGCAGTGGTGTCCAGGCAAAGCAGCCAGACAGGTGCTCCCCAGAGGGCAGGGTGAGGCTGACCCTCGGCCAGTGGGGTGCAGTTATGAAGCGGGACATGTGTGGAGTAGCCATGGGGGGGTCGGGTACAGGGGGGACAGGAGAGTGCATGTCCCAGAAAAAAAGGGCAGCAGCTACTCAACTGTAGCTGATCCTCTTTTAAGAGAAGCCAGGATTCCAGATTTTTATGTAAAATATGGCTTTTTTTAAGTATTGACAACCTTTTTTTTTAAGTGTTGCATCAAATATTATCCACAAACTACAGAATAATAACGTCCAAGCTTAACATGCAGAGTTAACATTATCAGAACAAAGATAATTTACCACCTTATTTTGCTTTAAGTTGGTCTCAAAGTTGCTCCAGTTTACCATTTTCTGCTCTGTGGTTCGAACTGCCATTGTGATTCAGATCCCTCTTCTATTGTTATTATTACACATCAACCTGCATCAAGAGAGTGTTGGAACATGTACAACAGAGAAATGTCCTTACTTTCCAATGGTAAGGAAAGAAATGCAAAGCTTCCTTTAACTTCTGCCATCCTGACTAAATGTCAGTGCAAACACAACCCATTCTGAGAGCTATAAAAGCACTCTACAATAATGTCAGCTGGATCAACTATGTCCCAGGTCAACACCTGAGCTGGCAGGTGGAGCTAATAGGTGCTCTTTGCTCATTCCCGCCATTAATCTCAGAAAATCATCCTATCTATAATTTTAAACATCTTTTCTGTTACAGAACCATGGCATTGTTAAGTTGAAAAGACCTTGGAGGTTGTCCAGTCTAATCCAGGCCCAGAGAGGTCAATGGCTTTTCCGTCACTGAATGGACACCAGAGACCACAGCAACAGCTGGATTCTGCACGGGAGCCTCTGTGGGAGCCTTAAGGGGAGGGAGGGGTCATCCCACTTCATCCTCTGGGCAGCGTCCTGCTCCAGGTCCAGCAAATCTTCATCTACTGCTCTGTGATTGGGCTACTCCCAGGCTACTTCCCCTCCCTCTTATTCAGAAGGTAAATCAGCTGAGACAGGAGAGAGTGCAGAAAGGGGTTCTGAGGGTCTGGGTATCACCTGAGGTCACATAGTTGATGATCCTGTGATTTAAGTCTACATTTTAATGCTTCACGCAAAAGAGGCAGAAAACAGCTAACGAAACCAAAAAAGATGAAGGAATGAATGTATCCAGAGGCCCACATCATCATGGCTGATACTCTATTTCCCTGTCTATCCAAAAAAAATAATAGTACAACAAAACATATAACCAATAGGGATCCAAATCTTTACCCCATTCTCATGAGTCTTCGTAAGACATAGTATATTGTCCATATACATCAAACATCGTCTAAAACACTGTGTACCCATTTCTGCCCCTCACCATCCTCCACGTGGAAAACACTGTTCCCCAAACTTTAACTTCTCCGGAAATCTTCCCTGGCAACCCAGCCTCCGAGGTTCTTATGATGTTCTTCTCCCTCCTCTTTGCCCATGTTTGTTTGTTTGTTTGTTTGTTTCACTGGGTAGTCCCCTTGGGCCTCTCTGACTTCTTTCATTTTTGCTTTCCCTCCTCATTCTACAGATTCTACTTAACTGAGGAAAGCTGAGGCCTGATGCCCAAGCAAAACTCACTTCCTTTTACAAGGCGAGAGCAAAGGAAAGACTGAAAATATTATAGACTAATCTCCTCCATTCCATTTACACACAAATAGACATGTATTTACCAGATGTATTTCTGTGCGTAGACTTAGAAACGTGTTATTTTCTCTTGATCACAGCAGCTTGTGTATACTCAACATAATGCAAGAGCTGGCACAGAATCCACAGCAACAGAGAACTCTACCACTGAAAATGCTGAAAAGTTACGGAAATCCAGTGGGAAATCTCAGATCAGCCTCTTAGAGTCCAGGTGGGAATTTTAAAGACTGTGGAGTGGGCCACTTGTAGACAGTCGCTCAGCCCTCTCTGAATTCAACCGTCGGAGGAAGGAGGAAAACTGAACTCTTCCCAGTCCCTAGAAGAGTGCTGTTGGTCGGTGTTTAATTACTGAGGGAACCGGTTCAGTCTCACTTTTCATTATTAAGGCCAGTTTTTACTTCCTTTAATTAAAATGTGCATAATATACCCTATTCTCCAGCCCTGCTAACGAGACCAGACAGAGGCTTACGCTTCGTCTCCGCGCACTCGGCAATATCGTGCCGTGCTCGTGTCTGCTGATGGAGTTTCATGGATTGGGACCTGTTTACCTCACACTTAGGTCCTAAACCCATAAGGTGGGAAGTCTGTTTGGAGGAGGTGGGGAAAGAAAAGGAGAATCAATTGTTCAGTTTGTTCATTGGATACCCAGATAAATCAAACAGGAAAACAACAGTCACCTCAAACTTCTCAAACTCCCTTTTCTTAGGTCCTCGGGATGTCACCTTTATGTCATCCTAGCACCCACAACACCCGGCGTTGTATCAGGCCCCATCTCACTATCACAAGATTTAAATAAAGAAAAATGCAAACTGCTTTTTGACGACCCCTCTCTCTGAGTTAAAGAATGGCTTTTACGTTCAAATCAATCTGAAAGAAACCATTTTAAAATCCTGTCATTGCACACTGCAAGTGCCTGCTAGGACACGCTGGTGAATTTCACCACTGTTAAAACAGCAACCAAAATACCTCAACTAAATCAAAGAAAGAGAGAACCCGTGTGAGGCCTGAGCAATATGATTGGGAAACGGTCTCTGCTTTGGCAGAAGATTAGCATCCAGGAATGCAACCATTTCCTTCATCAGTACAACTTTATAACTGATCTCAGCAATAGCCCCACGAGGATGGTGCCTGCTCTTTTGTTACCCACCATTGATAAATGGGCATCAATTTTTCATTTTGAAGCGTTATTTCCTCTTGCAATTTGCCAAGTGCCTTTTCATGCCCCATTTGAAGACTGTCCCATGAACAGAGCTCCGGGGAAGACAAGTTAATTATCTGACTGCCACTCATTGTTGGCTGCTGGAAAGTCTTTGCCAGCCCTGATGGTGAACCCCAACACTACTGTTTGATGATGGTATCAAATTTCTACAGGACCAGCCACAGAAGAGAACCCAGACTTGGGATCAAGCAGTCCTGGTTCAAACCCTCCCACACTTATTTTGGGCAAATTATTTCACCTCTATGAGGTGCCGTCTCCCCATCTGTAAAATGAAGATAATGTTAGTTCCTGTGTTGTAGGATTATTATAAAGATTAGGTAATATATAATGTGTACTTGGCTGTTGGCACATAGTAAGCACTGAACAACTATTTCTGTTCTGATAAACAACACAATTCCCTTCCACTCACCAGAATACACTGTCGTGGGTTGCTTCATGGTGCTTCCCGAGATATTATTGTTCTCTCTTGGTGTGGTCTTCAGCACACTGATGTGGATCTACTGCACACCCTGCTTGTGGGGGATCCTTTTCTAAAGGCAAATTAGGGTTCTAGGCACTTCCTATTTCTTTCCTCTCTGCATATAATTGTGGCTCGCTTATTAACCACTTACTTCTACGAGTATATTTTTTTAGTAGTCAAATTGTTAAGCATGCAAATGGAAGGGATCTGGGAAAATATCACACACACCCTCATTAAAATAATTAGTTTACTATGATACAAAAGAAGAAAGGGGTAGAAAAGTCCCCTTGATTTAGGGGTGCATATTCTAATCTGATTTCCAGAAGAGGAATATAAACAGTACAAGAGCCAAATATGTGTTAATTACTGCTTATTTATTTAGTGCCAACGATGCGTATCAAGCTATATAGAGGGTAAATTGAAGGGGGAAAATAAGGTCCCAGTTCAAGAGAGTGAAACATCTCAGAATTCATTAGTTACATCTGAATATTTTACATAGAGATCGTTGGCTGCTGATGGTAGAAAAATGGGGTTAAATCCATGGTGGAGGCGGGGTGGGGACAAGGTGGGAAAATAAAAAGAGAAGGCTAAAAGGAAGGACAGTTACCACAGTTTAAAATACTGGTTGTGCTGGGGCATGTCAAGGGAAAAATGCTTGCTCCCAACTCCTCAAAATCCTTCATGAACCAGGATGGACAAGATTACAAATAGGAGACAATCCTATCTAATAGAAGAGCAATATGCAAATTAACCATCACTCCGCTACACCCGCAAGTCACTCCCACCAGCCACACCCACCAGCCAATCAGAGCGAGTATGCAAATTAACCCTAACCAAGATGGCTGCAGCCACAGAGAGCAGGAGGGAGGCTTGGGTTTCCCTGGCAATGGAGGAAGCCGAGCTTTCCACACACCCTGGCAGGCCCAGGCCTCCACTCAAGGGTACAAACTTTCAATTATAGAAGGTAAATAAATTCCAACAGAAATGGCAGCAGCCACTGAGCTGGAAGAGCAGGAGGCAAGGGTTGCCCTGGGCGATGGAGGAAGCCAAGCTTCTGCAGCCCTGGCCGGCTCAGGCCTTCACTCCAGGCTATAAAGTTTCAATTATAGAAGATACATAAATTCCAACAGAAATGGCTGCCACCACGAAGCAAGCAGGAGGCTTGGCTCTGCTCCAGGCTACAAAGTTTCAATTGTAGAAGATAAATTCCAGATACCAGGGCCTCCGCTTGGGTTGTTGGGGGGCGTGGCTGGCCTGCAAACCACCACAGGCCCCTCGCCCAGGCCGCCCCACGCCCCAAGGGAACCCCCACCCTGATCCGGGACACCCTTCAGGGCAAACCAGCTGGCACCTACCCATGCACCAGGCCTCTATCCTATCTAATAAAAGAGTAATATGCAGATTGACTATCACTCCAACACACAAGATGGCTGCTCCCATGTGGTCAAAGATCCTGCCCACATGTGGATACAAGATGGCCACCACAAGATGGCCAGCAGGGGAGGACAGTTGGGAGGGACCAGGCCTGCAAGGGAGGGCAATTGAGAGGGACCAGGCCTTCAAGGGAGGGCAGTTGGAGGCGATCAACCCTGCAGGGGAGGGCAGTTAGAGGTGACCAGGTTGGCAGAGGAGGAAAGTTGGGGGCAAACAGGCTGGCAGGGGAGGGGTTGGGCATCAATAAGGCTGGCATGGGAGTGATTAGGGGGTGATCAGGTTGGCAGGCAGAATCAGTTAGGGGCAATCAGGAAAGCAGGCAGGCGAGCAGTTGGGAGCCAGCAGTCCTGGATTGTGACAGGGATGTCCGACTGCCCGTGGACATCCCCCAAGGGGTCCCAGATTGGAGAGGGTGCAGGCTGGGCTGAGGGACACCCCCCCCCCCTCCGTGCACGAATTTCGTGCACTGGGCCTCTAGTAAGATATACACTCAGAGGCAGAGCAGAGACCCCTTGCTGCACTGCTCACCACGTACTAATCCTGCAGAGAGAAGGCCCAGGGTTCTCTTGGCAAGACATTTCCCCCTTGACGAGTTAACATAAGGAGAATTACCAGTCCTGACAGCAACATGGATCTGTGGGTTTTTATAGATGTGGCTATTAAAGTGTTGCTGCTGCTGGATGATTCTAGAATCCTGAACCTGCAGGCTGGTGTGAATCATTTTATAAGAGCAGAAACTGTGGCACATTCCTCTATTTGATTTCCCATAAAAACCTTATTTTTTAATATCCTTTGCTGACATAATTTACATACAATACACTGTAATCATTTAAAAAGTAGAATCTGTTGAATTTTGACAATGGGTTCTGCTGTGTATCCACTACCAGAATCATGACAGAAAATTTTCATCACCCCAAAAAGATCCCTCTTGACCCTGTGTAGTTAATCCCCACTCCCACTCCAGGACTTTTCAATGACCGATCTACTTTCTGTCAATATAATTTCTGCCTTTTCCAGAATTTCGTGAGATCTCTCGTCCCTGGCTTATATCACCTGTAATAATGCCCTTGAAGCTTATTCATGCTGAGAGTGTATATTTGTTGTTCAGCCTTATTTTTTTTTTTTTTTGCACAATATTATTCAATTGTATGAACACACCACAGTTGTTTATCCATTGGCATCTGGGTTGTTTCCAGCTTGCTGCTAATATAAATAAATCTGCTAGGAACATTCAAATACACATCTCTGTGTAAATAAATATTGTTAATTCTTTGGGGAAAATACCCAAGACTAAGATTGCTTGGCCATATGGTAAGAACTGTTTACATTTATAAGAACTGCCTATATGTTTTCTAAAGAGGCTGTATCATTTTGCATTCCCATCCTTGCCGACACTTATTACTGTCAGTCTTTAATTTTAGCCTTTCTAGGGGATGTCAAGTGGTATCATTGTGATTTTAATTTGCATTTCCCTAAGGACCAATGATATTACACAACTTTTCATGGGTTTATTTGCTATTCATATATATTATTTGGTGAAATGTCTATTTAATATTTTGCTAATATTTTAGTGGGTCATCTTTTTTATTGAGTTGTAAGAGTTTTTTATTTATTTGGCATACACATTCTTTATCAGATATCTGTTTTGGAAATATTTTCTCTCTTTCCATGGCTAAACTTTTCATTTTCTAGTGGCATCTTTTGAAAAGGAAAAGTCTTTCATTTTGAAAAAGTCCAATTCATCAATTATTTATTTTATGGTTCATCATTCTTGTGTCCTATCTAATAAATCTTTGCCTAACCTAAGATCAAAAGGAATTTTTCTCCTATTTTTTCTGTAAACTTTATATTGTCATATCTTACATTTAGGTCTATGATCTATTTCACTTTGGTATTTGTGTATGAAATGAGGTGAGGATTGAAGTTCATTTTTTTGCATATAAATATCCAGTTATTCCAGCACCATCCATTGAACAGATTATCATTTTCCCATTGAACTGTTTCTGCACAAAGCTGGTTAAAGCCTCCAGGTAAATGGTCTCCACAGCAGTAGCTATAGAAAGAGGTGGCAATGAAATGATTATAAAGTAATGATAGATGTGTTCAATACATATCTTATTAGAGTCCTACTCCACAGTTATTTAAAATGATTATAAAGATCTATCTTTATTGATGATTAAAAGATACTTAATGAAGTACCACTTAACAAAGTGGTAAAAATCATATTACAAAACAGAATAGTTGAGATAATTTCATGTTTCTAAATAGAATAGGAGACAATGAGATACACAATGACAGACCAACCAACAAAAGATCTATTCCAAAAAGTTTTTTTTTAAATCATCTCTAGGTGGTGAGTTCAAGGTGGTTTATTTTTTTGCAATTTTCTGAAGTTTTTCAATTTGTGTAAGAGAGATTTTTATAATTAAAAAAGCTATTTCTGCTTTGAAAAAGAAAGCATGGGTGAAAAGAGACAGAAATGAGGGTGAGTAATAAATTACTACTCCAGATTTAAAGGGCTAATTCATCTTATTTGCTACTATGAAGTCTTAATGAGTCTCAACACCATATAAATAGTATGGAGAGAATCTCAGTATAGTTCCAGATGGGGTACCCAGTATCCATGAAACACATTCTGACATCTGTAACTATTATATTTGAAGACACTACAGTTAAACACGTGGCAATAGTAATAAACTCATCAAAAAAGTACAAATAATGTTAGAAATTAGTATTAAATCTATTTCAAATTAGTTTTTATTCAGATCCTGTTGCTTATGACCATAAGTCAATACCAAGCTACTTTCTAAAGAATCTTGGGGTAACTCCTAATTACCTACAATTAGATTTTCTGCCTTGCAGATTTGCTGCAGTGAGTCTGGGACTATTACCTCCATTTATCCCAAAAGCTCTCCAGCTGGGGGAGGGGGGTGTAGCCCGACACCTGTCAATAGTAGAGTTTAAAGCTGATTCAAAGAAAATAATAAGATAAAAGGAATCAGGGATGAATTAGCATAGAGAAGAGATGCCTATGGAATTTTTAAGTTACTGCCTTCATATTTTTAATAGTAAATTTATTGGCTAGCTGGGCAAGAAACTTAAGTTAAAATTAGGAATATTTCACTTTGACCAAAGAATGTGTTTTCTTAATAAGGGTCTCTCACCATTCAGTCACCACTCTAGCTCGGGTCCTGTCCAGGGTGCTGAAGTTTTTCAATGAGGTCTAGTCAGGGTCTCAGATTCTAAGGGGCCACATGGGGACAGTCACTTGGATTGATGAAAAAGTAACTGGACTTTAGGAATCAGGATCCAAAATTTTAACCAAATATCAGTTACCAAAATCATCATTGAGTTCATCAAGTAATGCTTCCTGAAAATCAAATATAACCTGGCCTTTGCCCATTTCTCCCAGTATCTTATATTCTACAGAGCACGTTAGGAAATAAATATGTCTGAAGGAGCAACTTTCATAAAATGTTTGACATCCCCTTTAGATTTCTTTCAGTGTGAGAAATTGTACTCCCAACCTCATAGCTCTGACAGTCACAAAAATCCCTCCGCAATCATACGTGCTGGTCACCCATGCCTTTTTCTGTAGGTGCAGGTGCAAGTGTTGCTGAGCACAGAAGAAATAGGAAGAGAAGAAAGGAGAAGGTGTGGTTTCTTGGTAACTGGGGGAGGGGAGAGCCAGTTCTGCAAGCTTGGCTGTGTAGGAGCAATGATTTTTAAAAACCATTTGCAAGTCTGATTTAAGAAAATAATTTCACACCAACAGAGTCAGGGTTCTCAGGAGGATATCTTCCCTTCTTCCCACTCTCCGATCTTGCCCATTTCAAGGCTTCTTAAATGAGGACTTCTGGGTCACAAATCTCTGCCTCCAAAAGATTGTCAAGGAGTAAAACCTGAGTAATCCATCCATTAAATTGCATTACTCAACTTCCCTCATGAACACCTCAAACCAGCGCACCTATATACATTTCTTGAGTTGGTTTTCAAAGGGGAAATATAAGTAATGTCCACCCATCATAATTTCAACAGCTAATAATTATTGAACATCCCCTATGGACTGATACTAAGCCAGGTCCTTTTAGGTATATAGCATCCCATTTTATCTGCACCCCAACTGTAAAGTCGCTATAATTATCACCTCTAGTATGGTCAGGGAACTGGAGCTCAAAAAGCTGTTCAAGGTAACCCCAAAGTGGAGTCAGTGTTTGAACTCACCTGACTGTCCCTAGCCAGAGCTTTGAGTCACCCACTTTAAGTCTGTGGGCTGTACATCTGAGAAAATGGGACTGAGCTCTGATAGCAGTTATTGGTCTAACTCAACATGATATTGAAGCTTTCATGTTTTCTTTTGGCTTCTAAATAAGATTTACCTAAACAGAGCTCTTCATAAAATCCTCTCCAATCTGGATGAAGAAGCACAGCAGAGCCATCCAGTCAAAACCTGCCACAGCCTTCCAGCAGGACAAGGCCCCTCCACCCCATCTGCCTTTATTTGGAAGGTTTTCAGATCTTTCTGCTAATACTCTGTGTGAGTTTGACATGGCCCACCCTGAGGGCTAAGAGGAGACAATTTTTTTTGGCTTGTGCTTCAAGGAAAAAGAAAAAGGAAGAGAGAAAAGGGAAACAAACAAAACAAAGAAGAAGGCTGACTATGTTTGTAGCACTTATTCAAACAATTCAGAGTTGAAGTAGTTTCCTAAATTATCAAGCAATTAATTTCTACTCAAGAAAAGCTGCCAGTTAGACAAGAAACCAATTTAACAATGCTCCAGGTTTGGAGGGTTCAGCATGATAACCTTCACTACCAAATGGGTGTTAATGTTAGTAATTACAGCCATAACTAAAATTTTTTCTCAGTATTATGCTAAGTCATTTATATGCACAATCATATTTGATTATCATAATCTTATGAAGGAGTAACTATTATTATCCCCATTTTACAGATAAGAAAAATGAGGCTCAGAGGGATTAAATGATTTCCCTCATTTTTCAATAGCACAGCAGGGATTTGAACCCAAGCCTGAATGAGTCCACAGCCCAGGCTGCCAACCACTCTTCTAAATCAAGGTCAGCACACATTTCTATAAGACGCCAGATAGATGATATTTTCAGCTTTATGGGCATGGGGTCTTTGTCACAACTATTCAACTCTGCTTTTGTAGAACAAAATCAGCAATAGACGATAAGTGAACAAATGGACCTGGCTGTGTGCCAATAAACCTTTATTACAAAAACAGGTCACTAGCTAGATTTGGCCCAAGAGCCACAGTTTGCTAATCACCTGCTCTGTTCCTTATCACAGAGAAGAGATCAGAGGTGATCTGCCATAACAAAGTACTATAGCCTGAGTGGCTTAAACAACAGAAATGTATTTTCTCCCAGTTTTGGAGACTAAAGTTCAAGGTCAAGGTGTCAGCAAGGTGGATTCTTTCTGAAGCCTCTCTCCTTGGCTGGTAGGCCGCTGTTTTCTCCCTATATCCTCGCTTGGTCTTCTCTCTGTGTGTGCCTGTGCCCCAATCTCCTCCTCCTAAAGGACACCGGTCATATTGGATTAGCGTCCACTCTAATGACCTCATTGTAACTGAATTACCTCCTTAAAGACCCTCTCTCCAAATATAGTCACATGCTGAGGTACTGGGCGTTAGGACTTCAATTTATGAATTTGCAGGACATAGTTCAGTCCATTACAAACAGAGTAGATTTCTACAGAGGAGGAAGAGAGGAAGGAAAGAAAAGTAAGGAAAAGTATAGGGTTGGGTCATAGTGGGTGCTCAATAAATTTATTTTTTTCATATACTTTCTTTTTAGAACAGTTTTGGGTTCACAGCAAAATTGAGCAGAGAGTTCCCACATGCACCACCTGCCCCACTATCAAATCTCACCCTAAAGTGACACATTTCTTACAGTCGATGAACCTGCAATGACACATCATTATCACCTCAAGTCCGTAGTTTACATTAAGGTTCACTCTTGGAGTTTTGACAAACCTATAATGACATGCTTCTACCATTGACGCATCATACAAAATAGTTTCACTGCATTAAAAATCCTGTGCTCCTCCTCTTCATCCTCCCCCGACCCCTTTCCAAACCCTGGCAAATTTACTTTTTAAATTAACAAGAAAATTACACTTTTCTTTCCCTGATAACTTGAGATTCTGGTTTTGGTTCTAGCCCATTATTCCGGCCCCGGGGGTGATTCTGCATGTATCAGCCATGCCAGGGTCAGGAACGCCTCCCGACCCTACGGGCAGGAGCATGGGGCACTCTGTGCATCTCCAGACATCTAGGTTCACCCCCTCTGAAGCTTCCCTTCTCTCTTTAAACAAGCCAAGATGCATCTGGAGTGAGTTTTAGGCCTCCCACTTCAACAGATTTGAGTAGTGTGATATCACAGGTACATGTGTCAAACGCCCAGTGGGTGTCCTACTCACTAACTGCTTGGAACTAGTACCAACGGGTCTCGAAACACAGGTGTCTGCTTGGAGCACATGCTGAGAGGGGGTCTGTCTGTTTTCCCTCTCTGCATCTTGTATTCCCTCAGAGAACAAAAGGTTCCCAACAGTTCCTGATTCGGTTTTCTCTGTTACGCCAACTGAAAATTTCTGAGAGCCTCAAGTCCAGGTCCCATCTGATCTCACTAACATAGCTTCTGTAATACTTATCATTGCTGATGCAGAGAAAAGAATAGGGGCTTCTGCCGGAAGCCAATTCCAGCATGTCAGCAAGGGCTGAATCATCTGGAGAATGGCTAATGGCATTTCCCCAAACCTGAAAAGGATGATTGTTTGCTGCCAGACAGCTTAGGGCATCTTAATCTACATGTTATTGCCTCTTCCTAGCCAAACACCTGAACAGCCAGAGGTAATTCCCCAATCTGACAATGGATTCTGTACCTAACCCTACCCTTTGATGTGTACATCTCCACCTTGCCTTAGGACAATTTGTGTTAATAAAAAGCAAGGGGTCCTGAGACAAGGAGAACTTGGTTTCTTTAGCCAGGCTCCTCTGCTCCCCGCCCCCCAAATGCCTTTCAAATTTATGTTTCATCTCTGGACTCATTTAATTTACGCACAGCCCCTTCTCCAGGTTTCCAGAACCCTTCTAGATGCCGGATCAAGACCACCAGCATTAGGCTTCCCCCAAAGCCCCTGAGAAATGCTCACTCTTTCACAGTCTCATCTGTCTGCAAGGTGTCTGACAAAGACAGATTGGGAGAGTGAATGGTGATTCACCACAGAGTACTTCCCTGCTTGGAAGTGATGAGCCCATTTCAACACCAACTGATTCAGGAATAAGATATTCCATTGCTGGTTTTCCAACATCATAGAGCCCCACTCATGGCTCTGCCCGGTCCTTGTCTTACCTCCTGCCTCAAGTCCCCCTCCCTATCCCATGGTGCAAAACCACCAGCCACAGAAGGAAAGGGTGCTCAGAGGGGGTTCACAACTTGAGCTCTGCAACCTTACAGAACAGGTCCTCCAAGAATGAGGTGAGAAAGAATTGCCAGAACTTGGGATTCCCCTTATAGAATACATCACTCAGCATATAATTATTATGTACTACATGCTGAGTAGAGCACTGGCAATAAATGTGTGTGAAGGAAAGAGCAAAATATGACAGTCCACGCCCTTGGGGAGCTAAAAATCTATTCAGCACACAAATGCCAATCACACAGATTGCACAGCTATGTGTAGGAGGTCCAGTTATGATCAATGATAATGAGAAGTTCATGGCCCTGTGTGTGGGTGGCAACAGGAATGATCCAGTCAAAGGAGGCTTTCCTCTGTACCTATGATGCCCAGGCTCACATCCCCAGCTCATTCAGGTCTTACCCAAAAGTCATCTGCTCAGAAACGATGGCCTTGACCCCCTGAAGTAGCCCTCCTTCCACCGCCTTTTCTAATGCCCTGCCCCACCCTCTGCCTCAACCTCCCCTCACCTACCACTACCTGAAACGACACTGCATACCCATTGGCTTTTCTTTGATAAGAGAATAGAAGCCCCACAAAGAGAAGGGACTCTGACCTCTTGTTCCATTAGCAGCCCCTAGAGCAACACCCAACACAGAATATGGACTCGATAAATATGTGCCGAATGAAGGAGTCAATTGTGCTCATTGCTGAAGGACCACTAGCTGATAACCAAGGGAAATAAGACCCTAGGCAGTGTTCTGGTGGTGGGGGGCCCAGAGCCCAGAGAAGGATGAAGGGACCATGGAGAGTGAGAAGCTGGAGCTGAGGCCCAGGCTGGAGAAGGAGATGGGATGCTGCCTGGAAGTGCTCAAAACTAAATCAGGAAATAAAGAATTTTTATCTTTATCCTAAAAGTGACAGGGAGCTCATGAAATATTCCAAGTGGGAGGGAGGGTGAGGAAAGGAGGTGACAGTATGGTCAGACCTGCCTTGTGAAGGGACCACGCAGCTGCAGTTCAGAGTGGACCACAGTCCAGCAGGGAGGCCACTGCAGAGGAGCGGGGGGAGCAGCTTGGTCTGAGTGGCGGTGGTGGAAGGAGTCAGGAGGGTCAGGTATATCTAAGAGATCACGTCCACAGGACAAGGTGGAGGACTGTTTATGAAAACAGAATTAGGGGGTGGAGGGGGGATAGGAATGTTTCCCAGATTTCATTCAGCGAACCACCCAGATCCAACAAGGTGGCCACGTTCTTCACCCCGCAATGCCAAAGGGGAAGCTGAGGCTTCTCGGAAACCCCGGCTTAGACTTTTGTACACAAATCCCAAGCCCACAGCCTTGCAAGCAGTGGCTGCAGTTCCATCCCATCCACCTCTCTGCTTGTCCTTTTTCCACCAAATCTAAAGCCTCTGGATCTTTGGGTTTTCCTTTCACACCATCGTCATGATTCTATTGCTTTTTCCCACGGTGAGCTCAGACCGATAGCAAAACAGTGGGGAGGGGCCGTTCCTCAAGCTGCCGGGGAAAACGCCTCCAGGAGCACCCATCTCCAGGGCCCATCACACACTCCCCATTGCAGTCCTGGTTTATGTTCTCTCAGCAGCCTCGCTGGTGAAATTAATCCACCTTTGAAGCCCACCGAGAGCCTGCACGATACCAAATATTCAGGGCTTTGTACAGTCCAAAATGCAGGGTGCCTTGAGGGGGAGTGAAATTGCCAGGAGGAAATCTCTTGTGTGTTACCTAGCCTGGCAAGAGGGGAGAATATAGACCAATAAAGTGTGTGTGTCCATGTCCATGTGTGTGTGCATGTTACTGTGTGTACATGTTTGTTGTCTGTATGTGCACACATGTGTGTGTTGTGCGTGTGTGTGTGTGTGTGTGTGTGTGTGTGGATGGGAGTAAAGAGAAAATACCAATAAAGTGGGGAAGGTATCCTCTCTCAGACACACACACACTCTTCAGTATAAAATGGGGGCAGCTTGAGCCCTCACCTATGTCAGCGTGTGTTGATGACAGAGCACCAACTTCCCTCTGATGGACACAAACAAAGCCTAGAGCTGTTAAGAGGTTGGAAACCACATTATATTTGCTCAACACAAAACTGGGACGTTTCAGAGACAGATGCAAAGGCAAGAGCGTGCGGAGTAGACGGGATCTCTGCGGTGTGGGAAATGCTACAGCAGCTGCAAAGGTTTTATTCCAGACCAAACCACTCACTGAGCAATTGAGAAATGTTTGCTGTTCCCGTTGTTTTAATCCCTCATGCACCCTGAACCTCACTGCAAAATCAACTCTCCTAACAATACCCTTGGTCCACAAACCTGCTCTAAACCCCTCCACAGCTCCCTCTGCTGGCAGAATGCAGTCCAGACTCCCACAGCCCTTCCTCAGCTGCACCAATCCCCTTATCTTCAGGCGCTCCCGGAGCCCAGGCCTCCAGCGCCCTGGCCCCTCGTGGACCACCTCCCAGGCCACCTTCACTCTCCCCTCCTCACATCTGCTCGCCCACACTGGCTCCTCCCCAGAAACGCCCTCTCAGCTCCTTTCAGGACTTGGTACATCCTTAACCTCCCTTTACGACCACAGCTCCCGTCTGTGGGTGTATCTTAAATGAGAGGCCAGCGATGGGTTATGAACTAGAGAACGAATTCAGTGGAAGAAGTGTCCTCAGAAAGATAAATCTAGAAGCAGATTTCTGAATAGACAAAGTGGGGAGAGGAGAAACAGGGAAGCCAGTCCGTGAGCCCAATGACAAAGTTATTTAACATCTTTAGCTAAAAAGAAGAACCGGAAGTTTCAAAGTGCAATGCACATATCAAACATAACCCACAGGCATGTTTTCTTTGCTTCACACATTTTTAAATACAGAGAATTCACATGAAAATTCATATTTCTCGCTTCTTTTTAAAAATGAGAAGATTTAGCCACCCTGACTCACTTTTCCCCATGGCAAAAGTCTGACCTGAATAGCAGCTGTTCCCTTTACACAGGATGTTCACTCTCCAGTTTTCCACAGTCCCCACCACTCCCTATTACTCCTCAACATCCAAGTCAAGTTGCCATTTATCATTATGCTTGAACTCTTTCCTGGATTGGACTAGAAAGCTACTTCTTATTAACTAAGAGTATTTCATAAGAAGAAAACTCAAACACAGACCAAGAGGAACACAAATTTCAAAACAAAAGAAAAGGCAAATAATTTTTGTTGTGGAAATGAAGAGTATTCTTATGTCTTTAATGTGCAAACTCCCTTCCTGATTCACCCACTTGGCATAGTAAGCATTGGAGGTGGTGACCCCAGCTTGATAGCCTTCCTGGGACTCAGAACGTCCTGTCAAAATTGTCTCCAGACTTTGCCCAGTGTCCTCTGGGAGCAAGATTGCCCCATTAAAACTGAGTTAGTCCAACTTCAGACACCCTGGCTG
Organism: Eptesicus fuscus; assembly: GCF_027574615.1. Taxonomy (NCBI): domain Eukaryota; kingdom Metazoa; phylum Chordata; class Mammalia; order Chiroptera; family Vespertilionidae; genus Eptesicus; species Eptesicus fuscus. The sequence continues at coordinate 5,993,124 of NC_072484.1, read as the reverse complement.
CCCTGGGCCGGGTAGGGTAGGAGAGTCTGGGCCCTCAGCTTCCATAGCAGAAGGCAGGTGCCTAAAAATTGTCCTCAACACTCAATATGGAAATTCCCCCAACATCGAATCAAAGGGCATTGCAGTAATGGGCACAGGAAAGCTGAAATTCCACCAATGACTGGGACCACTGCCTTCAGCTTTAAGCAGCAAGAGTTCTTGGTCCTCTTCAGCCAGCGGCAGGAGTGATGAGATGCAGGACAGAAAGAATTGGAATGACCTCTACATGTTGTGTCTGGATTTTGAACTTGCTCTATACTTGCAATTCATTCTTAGTACACAATTACATCTTAAGTCGATAATCCTCTCTAGAATAGTTCTTATGCAAACCAGCCAGTAATTTTGATATATGAGAATTAAAAGGAATTTCCTAAGGCCAAATTCTGCCATGTTTTAAGAAATACGCCTTGGTTATTCTAAGAATAATTTTTCTTCAGGGATCCAATTAAAGTTATCAAAACTGTAGGTTCTCTGGATGCTAAAGCTGCAATATTTTTGCACATACCTGTACAGGTTATTATTTTTCAGGGGTTTCACTTGACAGATTTTTTAAAAAATCTTCAGCTAAGGGGGAGGGTTTTAGAAGATCACATAATTCTAAATTGCAGACAAAAAGCACAAAGTGGTGTGATCAGGAAGGCTCTTAGGGCAAGAGCGAGACATGGACAGTTAAAGAAGTTGCCAAATAGATTTGCTTTTGAGATGCTGCGATTCTCAATGCCTTGAAGTTTAAGATGCCCTAAGCACAGCTCATAGGAAGCATAATCAAGAGACTGTGGTTTGCTTCTGTTGCTGTAAAATTGTGGGGTGTCCCATATGGGCTAGCATCTCGTGTTGTAGATACTGTACTCACCCTGCAAGATCCTGGCATCCTGCTCTCCCAGGAAGACGGAATTAATGGCAGGGACCGTTGATGACAAACCTTTCAGATGCCTCAGTCCTCTGGCTGCAACCATTAAAGGTGTGAGCCAGCAGAGCAGCGAGCGACAGAGCGAGAGGTGACTGGAGAAGGTGTGATGTGTGCAGCAGGACAGGTAAATAAAGCCGGTCTGCTTGTGAGTCTGTCAGATTCTTTGTCAGCCGATCACTGGGTGAAGTTTCTGACATATTTCTGCAAAGAAGATCTGAGCAGCTTGACCTTTATCATTTCATAACAAGTAAAGAATTTGCTATCACACCATGATTTCTGTTCTATGGCTTCAAAGAGAGAAGCGAAACCACATTCATTTATTTTGCTGTTGAAACATCACCAAGCCAGCCCAGACGCCAGTCAGGCCACCAGAAGTTGAGGTTGACTGGGCGACTTGGTGGGCAAGTCTAAGATTACAGAAGCTGAAATACTCAGATTTTTTTTTAATAAGTTGGATTTGATTTCCTTTTCCTGTAGTCTAGTGCAGGAGCCAGCAATCATTTTCTGTAAAGGGCCAGGTAGCAAATATTTTAGGCTTGTTCCAGTAACGCTTCATTTACAAACGCAGGGGCAGCGGCCTTGGCCTGTGGGGGTGCCGACTCCTGGGCCAGCAGCTGGCTGGCTGGCTCTGCACACCTCCACAGCCTCAGAGACGCCACTGACTCTGGGGCCTGGGGGCATCGCTCAATGTGACAGATGAAATTTTGCTTCCAACAGTCGAGGAAAAAACTATAATAGCAACAGGACTTTATTCACATATTATTTTTACCTTGTGGATTCCATCTTCCTCCCTCCCACAAATCCACAGCGGGTACTATCGGGTACATTTCCCGGCAGAGCTGCCTGAAGTCTTCTGACTCTCCCTCACCGCGTGGGGCAGGCGAGTGGGAGCGAGGCCACGAGGCCACGTGCAACCTCTCCTCCACTCCACCCCTCTCTCCAGCGCCAGGACATACCCACAGATTCTGCCTCTGGTCAGAGGGGCCCAAAACAGCACCTGCTCCACAGCCCCGCTCCCCCAGAGAGCAGCCACGTAGAATCACCCAGGCAGAATCAGGGCTCCATTTCACAGGCTGATAAAGCATAACTTTGCATTTGAGGTATTGGAATTTTTTTTTTAAATATCACTTTTCTCTAGAATGAAATCCCTTGAAACTCCTGGTGCTTTCCAAAAAGAGCGGCTTTTTCTGTCTGTTACAAAAAGCCACCCTCCCTCCACCCATACTGATTACAACATAACTGTTAGTTTCACATTTAATTCATTTGTTTTTTCAAACTTCTTGAGTAATGTGAATTAATTCTCAGCATGCTTCTTCCCAATGCTATACTTTAAAATAATGTGTTAACATAACCTCAAATGAATACCAAGTTGTAAAATTTGAATGTTAAAAGTAAAATCCCAGCCCTAACTGTTTTGCTCAGTGGATAGAGCATCAGCCTGCGGACTCAAGGGTCCCAGGTTCGATTCCGGTCAAGGGCATGTACCTTGGTTGCGGGCACATCCCCAGTAGGGAGTATGCAGGAGGCAGCTGATGGATGTTTCTCTCTCATTGATGTTTCTAAATCTCTCTCTCCCTCTCCCTTCCTCTCTGTAAAAAATCAATAGAATACATATTTTTTAAATAAATTAAATAAATAAAAAATATAAAATAAAATCCCACTTATGGCTTTGGCATACATGTAACTCCAGACCTCCGCATTCCTGCCCTCAGTCCATCCCGGCCTACCATAGGATACTCACACACTGAAGAAGATTTCAACTCTTTTGAGCTTCTTCTGCCTGGAGTCCCCAATTCTCAAGGTGAGTGAGCTACAGCCTGGCCTTGTTTGAGAACGAGGACGGGTCATTCAGCCTCGGAGAGCCGGTCCTCACAGCCCCACAGAGGAGCAGTGACTAATGGGGTGTTGATCCTCCAGCCAGGTGAGCGATGGCTTGTAAGAGGCTGGCAGCGGCGTTTCTAGCGGAGGTGGAGCAACTTCAGTGAAGGATTAGCCCTTTATGGACTCGAGGTGGGAGACGTCCACTGGGCAGTGGGTGAGAAAGGCAGGCTTTATTCTCTTCACAAAAGGCGTTTCCCACCTTGCTAAGCACACACAGCCCAGGCACATTACGTCACGCCGACTTGTACGCCCACCTCCTCCCTGCCATCAACGCACACGTGCCGCTGTGGATGAAAACTGCTTTTAACCTGGAACCCTGGGATCTATCATTCATGCTCTTTAGCCTTTACATACTTATTCTGCGTTTTAATTAAGGCCAAAATCTGAATACTTTAGATGGATGGTTGCTTCTTTCTTCTATGCAGAGCTTACAGGCAAACTACCTGGCAGAAGTCCAAACGTTAAGCAAAGACAACAGCGCCTGAGACTAGAATAAGTTCCAATCTGGACGCGGCCAGCCCAGGGGGGCGGGAAGGGCCTCTCCTTTCCAGGGACCATCTCGAGACTGGTGGGGCCTGCACCCCTGCAGCCTGGAAAGAATGAGAGGATAAAACACCGAAGTTTGGGGATGAGCAGCACAGCCCTCCAAGGGAAACCTCAGGAGGGAGGGGGCCGAGCGAAGATCCTGATGTCCCGCAAACCAAGCCTGGAGTAATCTGGGGACACAGGGACAAAATCTAAAATTACGGAACCGGAAGCTCACCCTTGATATTGGTTGGACCAACCAGACTTTTCCGTGAAATGTTTGATGCTTTAAATCCCTGAGAGGTCTCCCCATGAATAAAATATCAAGAAAGGTGATCGTTACCACGTAAAACTCCACCTGAACCATGCCCAGGTAGGAGTCAAGGAGTTCTCTTTTCATTCCAAAGGCAGGCCAAACCAGAACCAAGCCGCCTGTGAATAAAGGTGTGTTGGACACAGCGGCGCTCGCCTGCTCACATGTGCCCTGCGGCCGTGCGCACGCTGGGAGATTTCCTCTCTGACTTTTACAGAAAGGGTTTTTGAACCTTGTCCTCAAGAGTTGCCCCCCACCACCACCACCACCAGTTTCTGCTGTCCTCCTTCAGGAAAAGAAGAGGCAAAGGAACGGAGACATTTCGACTTCCCTGAGTCTCTCCATTGTTCCGTGTCTCCCAGTCTTCACGGAAGCAATGAGAAGCTGCAGAAAATTCTCCCTAAGCATCTTCTCTGGAGGTCAAAACAGTCCATATTAATTCTCAGGCATCACAGCACGCTACTGTTAAACGCTTGTAGACAAGCTAACGGTGATGAAAATAACAGAAATACTGCCACGTACAGTGCCGACCATCCCGTGGGCCCACAGGCCAGCACTGGGCTGGTGCTTTATCCCCATCATCTCATTGGAACATCCCCCACCACAAAGCAGATCCTGCTAGATCACCATTTCCCTGTTGGTGAGGGACAGAGGCAGTCTTGAAAAAAAAACCAAGCCTGTCAGATTCCAAGTCAGATTTTCTTAAACGACTGTACCTCCTGAGAGGTCTGGGCTCCAGCCCCACCGGCCCTGCTGACAGTGACAGCTGACACTTATGCTGAGCACACCAGGCTCTGCTCTATGCACCCTCCAAATAGACCCATCAAGAGCAAGGAATACAGCATACCCATTTTACAGATCGGGAAACTGAGGCTCTGGAAGGTGAAATGCCTCTCCTGAGGTGGCACAGCACATGTGAGGTGGTGCTGGGGAGCTGGCTCCAGACACCATTCGCCGCTCTCTCTTGGCTTCCCATCCTATCTAATAAAGAGGGAATATGCTAATTGACCCTGACGCCATCACAATGATGGTGGTGCCCACAGCCAATAAGGAGGGAATATGCTAATTGACTGCCACGCCCTCAAAGATGGTGGTGCCCACAGCCACAAGATGGCAGCACCCAGTCCCCTCAGCACCGCTGGGGAACCTGCCTCCATAGTGCTCAAGTCCCCTCAGCTCCCCAGCCGCCCAGGGCCAGCCCGAGGCACAGGCAAGCCTCAGATGTTGGCTGCCCGAGGCTCAGGTAACCAGGGCCGGCCAAGGCTTGTGCTGCTGGCAGTGGCAGCTGCAGAGGTGTGATGGTGCGTCACCTTCCCCTGATCTCCGGGTTGCCTCCCGCCCCTGAGGGCTCCCAGACTGTGAAAGGGGGCAGGCTTGGCTGAGGGACCCCCCTCCAGTGCATGCATTTCCATGCACCAGGCCTCTAGTCTGTAAGATAAGGGGCAGGGGGTGACTTTCCAGGACTCAGTGAGCTAAGATGAGTAAAGAGTAACTTTGAAGATGTAACAAAAACAGTGATTTTGCTACACAAATAATCCTGTGAGCCATGAGAGAGACTTCCAGCCCTGCCCCAACCTGAGACGCAGCTGCCCGGGGTCTCCGTGGCTGTCACAGCCCTGCCTCTCGGCCATGAGGACAGACTTCACTTCCACATGGACGGGGTGTCCCGGGAGGACTGTCTCCTTCCTCTATGTGCATTGTCAGATGTGCGCAGGGTTCCCAGAGCTCCAATTAAATGCACACTGAGTAGGTGGGTCGGTGAAGAGATGTGGATAAAGCAGAAAGGACGGAGATAACACCACGGTATTGAAGTTGTTCGCTGGTGCCTGGAAAGGGCTTTTTTGCCCCCACAATTGATTCTGCTGTCCTTGGGCGAGTACCCCAATTTCCTTTGCAGGAATCACCTGTCCTATAGGATCAGTTGGCTCTCCCTCACCTGGCAAGAGCTTCCACCCCCTGCCAGGTTCCTCAGAGCTGGCTCTGGGAACCCCAAAAGGAGGGTCTTCCCAGGCAGGCTCCTCGTGGCCCTGGCAGCAGAACCCTCTGTACCTGCCTCCCCCAGCCTGTGCCCGGCTCACGGCCTCCAGTAAAGCCCCTTGTTGCTTCCGCTCACAAAACTGTGGCCAGCCAGCATGCCTTTTCACCAGGCGGAAGCACTGTGCTTGAGAAACAAGTTGCTTTCATTCGGTATCATTTAGGTCTCTCTTCTAAGAGTGTTTTAAAACAAATTTGGTTTCTACTTTCCCCCTTAGAAAAATGTAGATAGCCATTTTAAGTTGCCAGGCGAGGGAGAAATGGACTAAATATGGACAGCCCTGCAAAGAGAGGTATTAAGAGCTGTGCTGTATTAATAGCTGTTGTAAAGGGTAACCTGCCCATATTTCATCATTTGGACCAAATCGCCCAGCGCCAGCTTTCTGCCCAGCACTGGTTCTGAGGACTCCCATCAGCAGAGATTCTTTTATTTTTTTAATACGTTTTTATTGATTTTCTTAGAAAGAGAGGAAGGGAGAAGGACAGAGAGGGAACAATATTGATGAGAGAGAAACATTGGTTGGCTGCCTCCTGCACGCCCCCTCCCCAGGCATGTGTCCTGACCAGAAAATGGGACATCACTCAGCCAACTGAGTCACACGGGCCAGGGTGGCCAGGGCAGTACTTAGTACTGTTACTGGAAAGGGGGCCTGGCCCTGAGCTGGTCGGCCTGGGGCAGGCTGGTGGTATGTGGGGTCTTGACTTCGTGCAGGAAAGATTTCACAACGTGAGTCCAGGTGATTTTTAGAGGAGGCTTATGAAAGCTGGGGACAGTGAAACAAGGAAGGACCTAAGATAGAAGAAGCAACAGGAGAGAGACTAGGCAGAGAAATGAGCCCAGGCTGGGCTGCTCTGCTCACTAAGAAGTCAGAGAAAGGGGGGCCTTGGGGACAGGCTCAGAGGGTTAGCCCAGGATGAGCTGCCACTGCCCACTGCTCCCTGGTGCAAGCCTCTTGGGGTCCCTTAGAGTTTAGGAGATGCACGCCTGTGGGGGGAGAAGTGGCAGGGAACGGCCAGGGAGTGCTCCTGGGAGGGAGAAGCACCGATAAGAGACATTCTTTGAATTCAGCTGCATCTTGGCCTCAGCCCATTGTCCAAACAGGTGCACATTTTCTGCAAAGCGTTCATGTCGACTCCCATTTACTGTCCTATCACGACAATTTCACTAAATGCTAGCATGATGCATGGCGTCTACGGATCTCTCACCTCTTTCATAAACATCATGTGAAAGGAAACAGTCGCTAGGCACGCTTTGCTCCAGGGAACCCGGGATGCCTATGAACAACTGCTTTCTTCTCCATGTGCTTGTAAATGCTCTGCATAAATCGCTGCCCCACAATTTAGAGCATGCAACGGCGTCCCATCATATTTGGAGTAAAATCCAAACTTCTGGCTACGTAAACAAAGCCCCCCATTAAAAGGCCACTTCCAGAACCTCTGGCTTGATGGGAGGCCCCTCCCCCACCCCGCTGCCCAGCTGCCCCGCTGCCCAGCTGCCCCGCTGCTGCCCACGTGCCCAGCGGCCTCTCATCTCTGGGCCTTGCACTTGCTCTTCTCTGCCTGGAGCACGCCTCCAATCTCCAGGCCTGGCTCCTGCTCGCCATTCAGACCTCGGCGGAAACGTCACCACTTTATTTCAAAAGGCTTTTCCAGGCCACTTGACCTAGGGTGCCCCCACCCCAACTTGCTCTTTCATAGCACCTGGTCTGTTTTGCTTGCCCTGCGTTCCATGTGATGCCTGCTCTGCTTCCTTCTCAGTTGCCTCAACTACAATATACGATCCCTGAGAGCAGGGACCTGAGATTCTAGCACGCAGTGCCTGGCACAGCCGACCTGTGGAAGAAGCGGAGGTAAGAATGGAGAGAGGAGGGGGAGGAAGGACAGCAGAGAGGCAGAGGGACAAAGAGCCTGAGGAAGCACTGGTAGCCATTTCTGTAACCTATGCTTTCCAAAACTAGGACATCATTGGCCTGTCCATGAACCTTTTGATCATCGTGAGTTTTGTGGGACTGCATATAGTTCTGGAGACCCTGCCCTTTAATGAAGTGAATGCAAAATTATGAACATAACACCAGGTATGGATGTGTGTGGTGTTTTTCTAATGAGGAAAGACATCACAATACATGGTGTCTTGGAAACTCAATCCCTTTCTTCCTGGATCTCGCTGCATAATTGGCTGGAAATACTCAGATAGAAATGCGTCCTGACAGTGGTCGGGCCTCACTGTACACTAGAACACTCTACAACGCCCAGCAGCACCCGGGACTCACAGGGGTCCAGGCAGGTGACGTCCCCGAGGTGGTGCTTCGCCGTTCTCCAGCACACCTGCCTGGCCTCTATAAAACAGCACTCCAGCTGGACAAGCCTTCTCTCACATCATGTCACATCGCCCTCACAGCCAGCCCAGAACAAAGCTTCCTAGAACAATCCCCGCCTCGAAGTTGGGGGAGCTGCTGTGGGAGTTTGCGGTGGTTCTCACAGTATTTCTCTATCACGTCCCAATGTGTGTTCAGTGTCCGGTGGTGTCTCCCACCTTCTTAGGGAAACATGGGCTCATTAGAAAAAGTCCAAGAAAGCCACTTTGACTGAATACAAACAATATTCTTTATGAATTATTTACTTTCCAAGCTGTGGCTCACAAAATTAAAAGTAGAATTACCATACAACCCAGAAATTCCACTCCTGGATATTTATCCAAAGAAAACAAAAACACTAACTCAAAAAGATATATGCATCCCCATGTTCACTGCAGCATTATTTACAACTAGAGGCCCAATGCACGAATTCATGCACAGGTGGGGTCCGGCTGGCCCACCCTCATCGGGGCCAGTGGGCTGGGCTGGCCAGGGGGAGGGGACATGGGTGGTTGGCCGGCTGGTCCCGCCCCCTGGTCAAACTCCTAGTTGAGGGGACAATTTGCATATTAGGCTTTTATTATATAGGATAGCCAAGCTATGGAAACAACCTAAGTATCTATCAACAAATGGATGAATAAAGAAAATGTGACACACTGGCCGGTTTTCTCACTGGTTAGAGTATCAGCCCTTGGACCAAGGGGTTGAGTTTGATTCCGGGCACATACCCAGTTTTGGGCTCAATCCCCAACCTAGTCAAGGCACATGCATGAAGCAACCAGTCGATGACTCTCTCTCTCTCTCTCTATCTCTCTCTCTCTCTTTCTCCCCCTCCTTTCTCCCTTCTGCTCTCTCTAAAAATCAATGAAAAAATATCCTCAGGTGAGGATTAAAAAAAAGAAAATGTGAAATATATTTGTATAATGCCATAAAAAATGAAATTTTGCCATTTGTGACAACATGGATGGACCTTGAGTACATTATGCTAAGTGAAATAAGTCAGACAGAAAAATGAAAATACCATATGAATGCACTTATATGTGAAATCTCAAGAAAAATTTAAAACTACCAAGCTTATAGACAGAACAGACTGGTGATAGCAAGAGGTGGGAGGTTTGGAGGATGAAATGAGTGAAGGGCAGAATCAAAGAGCACAAACTTCCAGTCATAAAATAAGTAAGTCCTGGGAGGTGATGTACAGCATGTGACTATCTTTAATAACACTATATTGCATATTTGAAAGTCGCTAAGAGAGTAACTCTTAAAAGTTCTCATCACAAGAAAAAAAATTCTATAACTATGTATGGAGATGAATGTTAACAAGACTTATTGTTCTGACCATTTCACAATATATCCATACACCTGAAACTAATATAATATTGTATGTCAATCATACCTCAGTTTTTACAAAGAGAAAGATCTGAAGCTGTAACCTAAAATGAAAAAATTTAAAGACACTTAAAAAGTCTAGAAAAGATATAGACTGCTCTGAAATCTATATATATAAAAGCCTAAGCAACCATTATGACAGAATGACCAGAACAACCAGAATGACCGGTCAACCAGTCGCTATGACGCACACTGACTACCAGTGGGCAGACGCTCAAAGCAGGAGCTGCCCCCTGGTGGTCAGTGCACTCGCACAGCCAATCTTTCATGACTCCTCCCCCGGCCATACAGCCAACCTCCTGGGGTCCCTCTCCCCGGCTGGCTAGCCCCGTGATAGGCCTCAATCACTGGCCAGGCCGAGGGACCCCAACCATGCACAAATTTGTGCACTGGACCTCTAGTATAGAAATAATTGAACTATAGAATACCCTTAAAGAAATGTAGCTTAGTGCATTTCAAATGTCTGTTATAGCATAAATAAATGTTATCAAAGTGTTTTCAGAGAAAACACAACTTGTTTTAAGGACTAAGTAAAACCCATTAGAATTACTCTACAGAAACCCATTAAAGAATTAAAAAGATAATGTCCCTAAGGAGAATCTATATCTTAAAAAATGCTGTACACTTGAGGGCTGATACAGTATCATAAAGTCTTAACATTCTTCTCATCGTGCCAAAATTTATCAAAGCTAAGACGGGGATCCTGTCCCTTACAAATGGGTGAATTTAATGTCCCTAACCAAGAATCTACTGAAGGAGATGTTGGTGCTATTTTCAATAGATAACTGGTTTTGTCTGCCTGGAATCCAATACCCTTCTCCCCGAGGCCACCCCTCCTTTTACTTTGATGAACTGCCCCTCCACCATCTAGTGGACCCGCCCTCTCCCAAGGAGGGCATGTGACTCAGACTGGCCAATAAGAGCCTTCTGACCACAAACACAGTGATTGGCCCAAGGTAGAGCATATGACCCAAACAGAGCCAATCAGAGTCCTTATTCCAGGAAAGGAAAGACTCCTATTCCTACTGAGATGTGGGCGTTGAAGATAGTAAGCCTGGGGCTGCCAATGGCTCCTCTGTTGCCGTGTGGATTCGGGAGGGCAGACAATTGATGATGAAGCCAATACAGAGAACTGCAGAGCCAAAAGGCAGATAGAGTGTGGTCCTATAGTAGTTGAATTCATGGATCCAGCTGCACCTGAAGTTGGGACCAATCCTGGTCTTCTCATTTATTTAACCCAAATTAATTCCCCATATTGCTGGGGCCATTTTGAATTAGTGTCTATGACTTGGAAGCAAAAGTCTTGATTAATATGCACTTAGTCAGTTGTCAGCAACAGGGATTTGTTTGTTCAGTAATAAGAATGGGTTCCCGCTGATCCCCTACCAGCTTCTCCTGGGTCCTTCTTATAACTAAGGACAAATGATATCAATGTTGCTATAATCTTGCTTTCATTAGTTTCATGCTCTTCCCTACTGAGTTAGTGCCATGAGTCAATCCATACTTTAAAGGCATTGTTCTGTGAACAATATGTAGTGTCAAAAAGAACAAATCGTCCTTGACAGTGGCTGTCCTGGGAATGAGAATAAGGCACCAGAGCAGACCTAGAAGTCACCCCACCTGCAGGCCGTGAGGTTATTTACTCCTGCCTGATCCACCCTAAGCCCTGCTCACTCCAGTAGTTGAGTCACAGCAGTTTAAGAATGACTCAGAGCAACGTACCATCCAGAATTTTCTCCGAGGAAAAAGGTTAGCAAGCCTAGGGGTCTGGGACATCAGTCAGAACCCAAAGTCAAGACCCTGCTCTGCCACGCACTGGCTGTGTGTCTCTGGGCCTCGTTCTCCTCTGTGAAATGAGCATGGTCATTGTTCCTGCATCGCAGGATCCCTGTAAGGCCCGGATGAGACATCACAGGGGAGGAGCCCCGCTCCAGGCCAGACAGGAAAGTGCTCCACTAATGTCGTCATTCAATGCCTGTATTCATTCCAACCCTGACTGACCTCACTACCAAAGCCCAGGGCAGATGAAGCGGGGAATACAAAGTGTATCAGTCTTGGCTCTTGACATCAAATAACTTACTGCCTATTAGGGCACTCGGACTAGTATTTACATAACTCTTAATAAAATAACAATGGGTAACGCTTCCTGGAGGAGGCCCTGGAGATGTAACAATCAGTAAGACAATGACCTTTGCCTTCATGGAGGGTTCGTTCTATTGGAGGAGACCAGCAATAAGAAATTCTGTCATTTAAAGTTCTGACAAGGACAACAAAGGAGTCCACAGTGCTGGGAGTCCTGACCTGAAAGGGATGTGTTAATAAAACAGCTACGGGAGGAGGGGGGGGGGGGACCAGGAAGCCGAGGAAAGCAGAGCAGGAGAAGAAAGGGGGAGGCCAAGCAAAGGGGAGGCCTCCTGCAAAGTCACGGGCAGCGTCAGCCTGACCTGCAGGGGACTTTGGAGTGTAAGTTACAGCTCAGAGTGGTCCCAACCTGAGGCCAGCGAACCAGGCTCTCAACTCCCATGCCCCTCGCTGTCAGCAAAGGGCCGCCTGGGAGACATGCCCAGGCGCTCCTGGCTGCGGTGGCTGTGGGCGAGGGGGCCCCAGCAGCCAGGGAACCCTTCAGTGCAGAGGTGCTGGCCAGGGGGCACAGGGGTGGGGGGGAGGAGAAGCCCATGAAGCCAGGCAGGAGACCTCAGAGTGGTTAGAGCCAGCCCAGGGGAAGTGGGCGCAGCTCCCACAGTGTCCATTACATGGGGACCCGGACCCCCACTTAGGATGGGCTACCAGGAAAGGCTTCCCTGAGGAAGTGGCATTTTAGCTGAGCCAGAGCAGGCAGGCAACGAGCAGGAGGAGTCCACTCTGAGCTCATTCAGGGCTCATGGAGATGGAATATTTCTGCGGGACGCAGTGAACACGGGGATCTTGCAGGCTGCCATTCCCATCAGGGCCCGTCTGCAGCTGTGACTCTCTGCAGAGACGAATGTCAGCAGCCGTGCCAGGTGGCCGTGCTGATGGCTGCCACTGTAACAAACATCGTGCTGGAGAGCAAGGCTTTTACCAGGAAGCCCTGACAACCTCAGCCTTTCAGGGGCCAATTTGTTGCTTGCGATAAACCCTCCCAGACACAGAGCATGCGTTGGCACCCCAGGCTGCGACCGGCGGAGTCTCCTGTGCGTCCGCAGCCCCTGGCTCCCGGCCCCGTTTGCCTGGCACACAAGGTCTGAAAGAGCTCGGCTTTCCCTGCTCAGCGTGTTCCTAACTCCTGCTGGGAAAGGGGACCCGGGAAACACAGCTCACAAGAACACGGGTCTGGACCTGCCTGGCCCAGTGCTCCTCCACTTGGGGCAGATGTCTTCAGTATCTCCGCTTCCTAGGGGGGAAACTGAGGCTGAGAGAGGCCCCAGGAGGCACTGGCCATGTCTGCAAACATCTTTACTTTGCGTGGCTCCAGTCTGCAGGGGCCTGGGAGGAGGAGGTGGCTTCAGGTGTAGAGGTCAGGGATTCTGCTAAACACCCTACAATACACAGGGCGGCCCCACAACAGAGAATTATCTGGCCCCGATGTCATACTCTCAAGGCTGAGAAACCCTGATCTCAAACAATGACCAAATGTGTGGAAAGGATAGATCTCCAATCCACAACCTCTCTCATCTTAGCCAACATCGGTGATGCGGTGTGTGTAAGACAGGTTTTCCAGTGTCAAGGAGCAGAAACTATGTTGAAACTCTCTTGAGCATAAAATGTTTATTGCTCAAATAATTGATTAGTCCACACATGGCTTCTCCAGGGGTTCTAATGATGTCATCCGGAACCTTTCTCTCTCCCTCCTTCTCTCCCTCCCTCGCTCTGTTCTTTTTTCCTCCCGTTCTGCCTTGTTCTCAAGCAGCCTCTCTCTAAGGAGCACACAGCTTACATCCTACAAAACTGACCACCCCCGGGGGCAGGAGAGCCCTCTTTCCTGAGGCCGATTGTCTAACGTGGATGACTTGGCCATCCCTGAACCAATCACCTTGGCCAGGGGATGCAGGAACTCTCAGGGGTTGGGCTCGAGTCCCATGTCCACATCTGGATCCAGGATAAGTAAGCCCACCCAGAACATACACTGGGTGGGTGGGTGGGAAGAGATCAGCCAAAGAACTTGTATGCATATATGCATAACCCATGGACACAGACAACAGGATGGTGAAGGCCTGGGGCAGGGGGTGGGGGTGGGCTAGAAGAGGTCAACAGGGGAAAGAGAGGGACATATATAATACTTTCAATAATAAAGAGGAAAGCAGAGGATGTGTCACTGCTTTCATCCAGTGCTCACATCAACCCCAGAGCCATGGCGCTGTGTGATGCTCATGTACAGACACGCAAGCCGTGAGAAGGCATTGCTGAGAAGAGCAGAGATTGCGGCGTCTGGAGCCAGGGGGCCTGGGTTCAGTTCCCGGGTCTACGTTTAATGCTGGGCAAACCTAACATTTTGTGCTTTGGCCTCCTTTCCCTTGTCTGCAGAGCGGAGCGGTTTATATGTATCAATTAAATGAGTTGGTGCATATAAAGGGACAGGCCAAGAAGCACTTGATAAATGTTAGCTGTCATTGTTGAGAACTAACCCAAGCTACTCGCCTTACAGAAGGAGAAACTGAGATCTAGAAAGGAAATCCATCTTCTTCCAGGTCACGCAGAGCGTCTGTGGCAAGTGCAGGACCAGGGGTCCCCCTGTCCTGGCCCCTGGTTCACTTCACTGCATCGTGGGCCCTTCTGAAGATTTCAGTCCCCGAAATGCTATCAGCCCAGCAGTGGGCAATGCGCCCCAGACCTCTGTATTCATTGATTGTATCCATTTTCCAGCCACTGTGAAGTCCGGCCTCCTGGAGCGGAAAGCCCACCCAGCCACTGTGGGGGTTCCTCCCACCCCCGAGGCTGCAGATGGTGGGGAGGTCCCCGTCTTGGGGTTCATCACGCGCTGCTCTGGCTTTCCTGGCAGCCTCCCTCCTGCTTCCCTGGGCTCCCTGGAAATCCATCAGGTCATGATATCTATGACTTGCTCCTTCCATTTATGAGTCAGCTGTGGAACAGGAGAGGCTGTGTGCCCCCTTCACGCCACAGGAGAGACAAAGAGAAGGAAGGTTATGGCTCTGTTTGCTTTGCCGAGTGCTGTTTTCCCGGCTGCCTCGCAATCGACACTCCACAGCCACACAGCAGCCTATTATTAACCAGAGCGCTTTTTCAGATAACCACCAAAGTGCCACTCTTGACACAGGGCCTCGGCAGAGACGCAGAGACAAATGCTAATTCTGAAATTAAGTTGCTATCTCCCGGCTTGCCTAAGAGAACGGGACCAGAGAACAGGAGTGAGTGATAGGAAGTCATGATGGAACCATTCACATTGACATTGAAGAAAGACAGATGTCACCGCCGTAGAATTAACATTCACTGCGCGTTTATCATGTGCCAGACACAAAGCACCCCATTGATACAGATGTCTTCAGTCTCTCTGCTTCACAAGGGGGGAAACTGAGGCTGAGAGAGGCCCAGGAACTGGGTATTCAAGTCACATTGGGTACAATGGGGAGGCCGCGGTTTGAACCCAGGCATTCTGGCTCTGAAGCCCAGGGACTTGGGTGCTGTGTAAACCACCTCCTGGCCTGTGCAAAGGGACATGGCCTTTCCCAGATCTGCAGGTAACTTCCAGTAACCAGTTACCTGTCTGACAAATATTAACTAACCGCAGGTCATTAGCCACTATGAGGTGGGCACACACAAACCACCTAGAACCTTCTTTGCTTCCTTGGGAGAACAGGCTCAGACATTCCTGGAGGAGGAGATCGGGCCAGTTCTGCAGGAAAGACTGGTACTGACATCAGTTGGGGGATGTAGGGGAAGTGCAGCATTTCCCTTCCTGGTTACTGAGACCATGTCAGACAGGGGGACCGTGTGCTCAGTGGTTAGGCTGTTACCAGACCTCGGTTTAAAGCCCCAATGTCACCTCTCATGGGCTAGGTGGCTCCTAGGGCAAGTGACTCAATCTCTCCAGGAATGTTCTCCTCTGCATGTAAAATGGAGAAAAGAATCGTATCTGGCACCCGGGGTTCTGTAAGGATTAAACAAAGATCTCAGTCATCCCACTGAAGTTCCGAGTTTGCCTGCAGAAATTAGGCTGCAGACTGCTCCCTGCTGCTCTGAACTGCTGTCAGAGGTTGTCATCACCCAGGGTTCCTGGCCTCGAGAATCCTCACGACCACTCACAGAAATCTCGCTGCATCCTGTGCCCTCTGGTGGAGCCGAAGCTGTCTGCTCCGACTCCCCGACAGAACAGATCCCATAAAACACGCCATGTCACGTGATCTCATGTGGAATCTAATGAACAAGTAAACTGATAAAATAGATCCAGAGTCATAGAAGCATGGAACAGGGGGAGGGTGGGTGGGTGGGAAGAGATCAACCAAAGAACTTGTAGGTATATATGCATAACCCATGGACACAGACAATAGGGTGGTGAAGGCCTGGGGCAGGGGTGGGCTAGAAGGGGTCAATGGGGGGGGAGAGGGAGGATATATGTAATACTTTCAATAATAAAGATTTAAAAAGAGTAAAGGAATTCGGCTGGTGTTGAGATTGGCCCAGACACCAAAGAGCCCTGGGTTCAGTTCCCAGTCAAGGGCATGTACCTGGGTTGTGGGTTCCATCCCTGTCCCAGTCGGGGCGGGGCACATGCAGGAGGCAACCAATTAGTTGAGAGAGATGTTTCTCACTCTCTCTTTAAAAAAATCAATGGAAAAAATATCCTCTGGTGAGGATAAACAACAACAAAAAGGAGTAAAGGAATTGGTTGTTACAGAACAGTCATGGGGCTGTCAAGTACAGCATAGAGAATACAGTCAGTAATATTCTGACCCAGCATGGTGGTGGATGAGTGTGGGATTTACTGGGTGCAGGATTTAATGCCTGGTCACTAGAGTGTACACCTGAAACTAATAGAATGATGTATGTCAACTGTAATTGAAAATAAAAAATGAATTAAAATTTTTAATTTAAAAAAAATAAATCACAGAGCAAACTCTGTGCACGGTGCTGAGGCAAACAGCATCTGCTCATATGATTTCCATCCTGAAATACAAGTTCATTTCCTTATCGGGAGTTTGAACAAGCAAGCAGGTAACAGAGGCATACTGACAGAACATTCTCCTTCCCAGCATTCCTCACGCCGATGGCCCGAGATCACCTGGGGTCGTCACTTATGCCTCTCCCAATTCTCCACGAAATACAGTCATTTGTGCAAAGCCTGCCTGAAGCAATGACCTTAGCAGGGTGAGCACCTCACCAAGGCCAAGTATCAAGCTAAGCACTCCATAAACAGGAGCACGTCGCCCTCAAGTAGAAATGGGAACTATTTCCACTTCGCTGTGAGGACACCGTGACTCAGAAAGGGCCCAAACACACTCCCTGAAGGGAACAGCACTGAGCTTCAAACCAACATGGGCTGGTCACAGAGCCAAGATCGTGGCTGTTCTGCTGGGGGTCAGAACCTGTCTGCAAGAGGGAGGGTCTGCTGCCTACATGATTTATCCTTCATAAAAAGTGGAATTCGCCCCCCGAAGCCTGGGGGCCAGACCAGATACCCCTATAACAGTCTGCACCCTCTAGGTTCCTAAAACAAGCCATGCCCCCAGCTCGAGAGGCGCCTGCCTCAGGCACGTGGCCACTTGTGAGGATTGGCATAACCTGCCTTTGTTGTTACCCCAAGTCGACACTATGTTATATAATCGCTGCAGTAGACAGGCTCTTGAGTTGGGAAGGGCAGAACCCAACCCAACCTGGTTAAGAGAGAAAAATATTCCATGAGTAGGTTGGCACGGACCATTGGGAAGTTCAGGGACAGAGGCAGAGACAGATCCAAGCCCTCAAGTAGTTCCCTGACATCTACCCTTGACCCTGCCTTCTCGATGTTGGCTTTTCCTCCCCATGGTCAATGACAACCGTGAGGTGTAGGCCAGACCCAGCAGCTGGGCCATCCCAGATGAAACAAGCTTGTGGCACTCAGTGGTCCAGCGGAGATCCCAGGTTGCTTTTCATTGGTCCATTTAGGGAGTCACATGCTAGCTCCTGCACCAATGACTTTCTGGGAAAAGGAATTGCCGTCATTTGATTGGACAGATCTGGGTCATGTAAGCATCCCTGGATCCTGAGGACAGGAAAGCCCCACCCCAAGGGCCTAGAAGGAGTGGTAGATGTGGCCCCCCAAATGGAAATTGAGGGACAGCCAGCAGCAGAGGACGCAGCATGAGATGCCCAACAAGAGCCATGAATGCCCACTGTCTAGTTCTCTTTTCCTCCCTCTCCCAGTCAAAGGGCACCTCATGTCTATGCTCTCTCCTCCGGCCCATTTTCCTGACCTCATTCTGTGACAGGAGAGCAGCACAAGACTGTGCAGGAAGTTGTATAACTCCAGGACAGTGTAGGATAAGGGAGGAGAGGGAGGAAGAGAGGGAAATGGCCATTCTTTCCCCCACATTTGCAGCAGCACGGGGTCTCCAGTTTATGGGTATACATTAATGAAGCTGCTTTATATGCGAAAGCGTTTAAGCAAGGAGGCACTTGGCTGCTCCCTCTAAATGAAAAATTTCAATTAGTCTGAAGAAGTTAATTACACCACCCTTTAATAACTACACCATGATTCTACAAATTCTCTATTAATTGATTCATTCATATAAGCCCCCCAACCAAGAATCAGCAAACAGAGAAAGAAACAGCACTGAGGGAAGATAACATTTAACTGTGCTGTGTTGTCTGCTGGCAGACAAGGCAGAGCAGACCATGTGGGGAGCACTGGAGGCGTGACCAGGAGAGGTTTGGGAAGTTTGTCCTAAGGAACTAACGACTAATGAGCTTTCCCAGCCGGCAGCAGCCGGGTGATGCTGGCAGGGTGTGTCCGGCTACAGCCTGGGCAATGCAGGCAGGTGTGTCTGGCCGATGGAGCAACTCAAAGAGAAAGCAAGTCCAAGGAACTTGGTCCAGACAATTAAAAAAAGAACTACTGGCTCCACATTCCCCACCCCAAGGTGGACTGGGAAGATGCGACACATAGCAGCTTCCCCTGGGAGAGAGAAGGTCATTAACACGGAAGTCAGAAGCCGGGGCATTCCAGACCAGGCTTTGAAAGCAATGACTTTCCATCCTGAAGCTCACAGTATAGGCCCCGCGACACAGGCATCAGACCCTGCTCTTCCACGGGCTGGCTGTGTGGCCTGGCATAGGCATCTCACAACAGTGAAGTTAGATAATACACATAAAGTGTTTAAGCATTGGTCTGGAACATAGTAAGAATTCAATAAACATACCATTGTATTCGTCAGCTGTTACCCTAACAATGTTGCAGAACAAGCCACTTCCGAAACTCAGGGACATCCAACAATAAGCATTTATTTCTCCTGCACATATCCCAGGTTAGCTGGAATTCTGTGGGCGTGGTTTCAGGATGCAGGTGGTCCCGGGTCTGCACCACACGTCTCTCATCCTCCTCATGCGGGGAGCTACGGAGGCATGGGCTGCTCATGGAGATACACAATAGCTTAGTAGGGCAGCTCTAACCCCTGAAGGACATTTCAGGACAATTCACGTCCCCTAACTTCCCATTGGCCAAAACAAATCACGTGGCCAAAACCCAAGCCAAGGGCAGGGAAATGTATTCCACCCAGGTGGGTGGGAGGGAAGGAATTATATTTGCCAAATAACTTTCTGATCCAGTGCAATCACCTTAGTTATACGTGATGAGCACACAATGACTGCAAAGCAAGTTACCCTTTGTACTTCATAAGCGTCTATGGCGTGTGGGGATGGTTTCCATTTTGGATGCGTGACAGTTAACTGGTTAAGATATGGTGAGTGTCAGATGAGTGTTTATTATGGATTTAATTATGTTCCCCCAAAATTCACATATTGAAGCTCTAACCCCCAATGTGACTGCATTTGGAGATGGGGCCTATAAAGAGGTAATTAAGGTTAAATGAAGTCATAAAGATAGCCCCTAACCTAATGAGACTGGTGTCCTATAGGAAGAGGAGACCCAGATGTGTGCACACAGAGAAAAGGCCGTGAGGACACAGCAGGAAAGTGGCCACCTGCAAGCCAAGGAGAAGCAATCCTCTGCCATCTTGATCTTGAACTTCCAGCCTCCAGAACTGTGAGAAGTAAATCTCAATTGCTTACTACACCCCTTGCCCTGTCCCCCCCCCCCCCCGCCGCCAACCCACTCCATGGCATTCTGTTACAGCAACTGTAGCCAACGAATACAGTGGTAGAGAAAATAAATGCTAAAGGAGGAAGAGATTGCTTAGAAAGAGGAGGAACCAAGTTTCATAGAGAAGACATTATCTGGTTAAAAGAGAAGAGGGATTTCAATGGGTAAAGATGGGATTAGAGAGGAGGATATTCTAGACACAAGAGACGGCCTTGGCCATGGTTCTGAAGAGGGACAGAAAGACAATAGCTAACACTTTATTGAGCTTGGTTGCAGACACTACATTAGGCTCTTCACATCTACGCATTTTTTAAACCTCAGAACAACCATGAGAAGTGCATGCTATTAGTTTCCTGCGTTTTAAGGAGAGAGAAACAGGTTTGGGAAGATGAAGGTTACCGTCCAAGGACATCATGCAGCAGAACTGAAACATCTCAGCCATTCCTACTCCTTGGTTGCTTTTAGCTGAGATTCTGGAAAGCAAACTCCATGGCCTAAGGATGAGGAAACAAAGTCCTAAAAAACCAGACCAATAGTGAAGGAAGAAAACAAATGTTCCCCCAAGGCAGGAAGAACTATAGAGTAAGAAGAAGAAAAAAGAAAGAGAGGGGAGAGAGGCAGGCTCTCTCTTCCTGCTGTCCATTCAACATAACAAAATGGCAGCTAAGAGTTATCAGGAACATGGCATGTGCCAGGCACTGTGCAAAGCATTGTGTAATGCCCCCATTCTATAATCAATTGATTTAATCAGCACAGGAGCCCTGTGAGGTATGTGCTAACAGTGTCCCCATTCTGCAGATGAGAAAACTGAGCCATGCTGTGCCTACAGTGAGCAGCAGAGGCGGGACTGGAATGCAGGCATTCTGAATGCAGTCTGTGCTCCCAACTCCTATGTGTTCTCCTACCTCTCATCTGCTGAAGTGCATTTTAGGAATTCATTTACCTTGCCAAAGAATTGCTTACATCTTGCTTCTTCTCTATTTGGAAAGCAGCAGTGGTCCCCACTGCCCTCAGGACAAACTCCAAAATCGTTACTTTGTCATTCAAGGTCAGGTTCAATCTGTTTCCATTGGACATTGGCAGCTTTCATCTCTGTCGAAGTGATATGCTCACCCATACCTGTGCACATACCCCAAAGTCACCCCCTCCCCCCAAGTCCCACTCATCCATAATTGTGAGCTCCACTCAATTGCTACCTCCTATCTGAGCACTTATCTTGTCGCCCAAGTGGAAGGACTTGGCTGCAGCAGGAGTTTCTGGCTCACTGGGGTCTCTCATCCTCTTCCACTAGCATTGCTTACTTGACTGGGGTATAGAGAGCTCACTGCTGTTAAGGGGAAAGAAGGAAAGGCAATTCCTGTTCTCATAGACTTCTCCACAGGCTAGCACACAGGCTGACAGTAACACCCAATGAGGCCTGCTTGAACCGCTGACACCCAGGCCTCTGGACCCATAGTGCTGGGATTGCCTCACAGGGTCAGAGGACCCCAGCATTGCACATCCTATATAATAAAAAGGCTAATACGCAAATTGACCAAACAGCAGAATGACTGGTCACTATGACACACAGTGACCACCAGGGGTCAGATGCTCAACGCAAGGGTCAGTGCGTACCCACAGTATGAGCGCCACTGAGCCAGAAGCCGGGCTCATGGCTGGCGAACACAACAGTGGTGTCAGCAGCCTCTCCCACCTCTGCCACAACGCTAAGGACCCCTCGGGGGATGTCTGGTCTATGCCAGCAGGTGGACATCCCCCGAGGGGTCCCGGACTGCAAGAGGGCACAGGCCGGGCTGAAGGACCCCCCACCCCACAGTGCACGAATGGCATGCACCGGGCCTCTAGTACCTTCATAAATGCATACATTTTGGTGAGATGGCCAAATAGAACCTTCATCAGATTATCTTCTCATTCGATTCTTATTCCTTGCTTACTGCTCCTCTTTTTCCCTCCCTTTACCTTAAGAGACAATGCCAGGGACCCCCACCCCCCAGGAAACTGAGCAGCACTGGGGGTGTCGGGGACAATGCTAATTCATCCCGGAGAACCTCAGAAGGATCTGTAAGAGGAGCTCTTCATGGAAACCTTATAAATCTTGGGGCACATATGGTTCAGTCTCAGAACAGTGTCAAATTGAGGCAGCATGGTTTAGCATCAAAATGCAATTAATACAAATGCCATTCTTTACTGACATCTCTCCAATTATACAGAAAAGGACCCAAATGCAGCTTAAGCCTCCTTTACTCTCTTCTCCACCCTGAAGGAAGGAGATAGAAAATTTACCTTATTGGGAATTTATCTAATAACATCTGGGAGGAAGAGCCGAGCAGAACGAGAGAGAGAGAGAGAGAGAGAGAGAGAGAGAGAGAGAGAGAGAGAGAGAGAGAGAGAAACCACGCCTGGCCGGTCCTGGAGAGAGTGTCTGACTGTGGCCTTCGAGAGGCTCCATGGGAACATGAGGAATGAGAGCAGGGAGTGGAGGAAAGAACCTGGTAGAGGCCTTCTTGTGAGCTATAAACCTTCGTTTTCTCTTACAACATTCTGCATTTATTCGGGTCACATTTTAACTCCTGGACCCCACAGGCACAGCACTGTGGTCAGCCCTGGGGTTTCTGTCTGGCTGCCCACAGGTACCCCAGGAGAGGGAGAAGGAAGATGGTGGTAAGAAACCAAAGGGGGCACTTCAATACCAGCCTCCCCTCTCCCCACCCCTACCCCCACCCCATTCCCCAGAGTTCCACAGCCAGGTCCAAGAGCCAAAGCCATCAGAGCCACTGACACGGGGCGCCACCTGGTGGGCGGAGCCTGCTCTGGTTGAAATAACTGGGAGAGGATTCTGAGCTTTGGATCCCACTTGCTCTGCCAGGAGTTAGGAATCTCGCTGTTGGAAGCCTGGCGCACACTTCACCAGCCCGATCCAGGAAAACAGAGACAGGCACTTTCCGTGACACCAGGCTGTTCCCAGCTTGAGGCAGTCACCTGCCTTTTGCACAGGCTGGCCTTGCCCACCCCTCCACATTTCCTTCCTCCCAAGAAAAGTTAAACTCAGGCTCAACCTCAGTTGAGATCTGCACTTGAGATCTGAGTAGAAGAAAAGCAAGGCAGTCATCAGTTGGGTAACATCCCCATGGATAGCTCAGGATACACCTTCTCAAGGTCCAATTGCACTATATTATTTCAACTTTTATAATAGTCATGGATCTTTTTCATAATCAGGACAAATGGCAACCATCATTTTGAAAATGAAGAAGGAAGAACAGTACACTGTTTGTTTTCTAGTTTACACTAATGTGGCTCGATGGAGGGGAGAGGGCTCTTGTTTATTTTTGGTTTTTTCTTTGTTTTTACTTTTTACATAGAATCTTATCACATTATTGGACATTGCACAATTCAGTGTTTTGAAGGAATTCCAGCCCTGTAGTTCATAAAGATAGAGTAGCTACAGCCACAATTAATACAGCTTTTCCTATGTCAGGAGAGGGCTCTTTTAAAAATGTCTTCCATTAGAGTAAAATTCAGTTTTTCCTGAATAGAAGTGCATGAGCTAAGAAATGCTTGAAGCCCTAGTGATTCCTTTCCCCACTTCTTTTTTTTTTTTTTTTTTTTTTACAAATACTACATTTCTTTGATTTCTCAGGAAGGCAGAGAATTTAACCCTCAACATCCCATACTAAGTAACAGACCTAAATGAATAGACCCCACACTGTACTCCCACTATACTGGTCCCAGGAATTCCACATATGTTCCCCAAAGGATGTGATCTGGGATGTTCATTACAGTACTGTTCATGATAGCCAAAAACTAAGAACTTACCAGACTCTCAGAAGTAATCGAATACATCATTGCATATCACACGATGGAATACTATACTGCAATTGAAAGGTATTACAACTATACTCAAAAATATGGGTCAGGCATGCTCTCCCCCAGGGGAGCACACCCATGCCATTCCCCTCCTCCTCTCCTTCCCCAACAGACACATATGTCTTAAACTCCAAGGTACCCCAGAAAACTTGCAACCAGGGAAGCAGTGGGCAGTGGCAGCTCATCCCATGCTAACCCCTGAACCTGTCTCCAAGGCCCCCTTTCCTCTGACTGCCCAATGAGCCAAAGCAGCCAAGTCTAGGCTCTCCTGTTGCTTCTTCTATGCCCCTCACTGTTTCACTGTCCTGAGTGTGTTTTTGCTGCAGCCAATAAATTATTGCTTGCTTTGCTGCAACATATATAAACAGATATAGATGAGATAGAGATAGAGATAGAGATAGAGACAGAGATAGAGATAGAGATAGAGATAGAGATAGAGATAGAGATAGAGATAGATGGAGATGGAGATGGAGATGGAGATAGAGATAGATTTCACAAACATAATATTGAGAGAAAGAAGCCAGTCTTCAAAGAGATCATACTGCATGAACCCATTAATACAATGAACAAAGACATGCTGAACTAAACATTGGGAAGAGAAGTCAGGATAATGGTTACTTGGGGTGAGACCAGGCATGTGAGGATGTCCAGGGGGCTGATCACATTCTGTATCGTGATTGATGCTCCTTGCATGGATGTGAAAAGCTAAGCTATATGCTAAAATAGATACCAACTCCTATAAAGGATTAGGTTTTAATCAATATAATTCACTTAGTGACCTTTTCTCCAATTAAAAGCCCCTGCAGGTGGAAAACAGACAGCCTATAGATGAGGAGAGAAAAATCAGATCAGACACCATGCCCCCACTCTTACCAAAAACCAAATGCCTATTTGACCATCAGCCAGTTTCTTATCGAGAGGAAATATTTCATCTTCCCAAAGCCCAGAGTCTTAATCTCCGTGCAGGTCTATTCAAAGGTCTTTAAATATGGCTGGCTTTCATTCTTCGGCCTGCCTTCTTTTAAAGGAAAGACACATTTATTTTCTAGGAGACTTAAAAGGGCCAGGAGAGGAGACACTGCCATTTGATCTTATTTTGATATAACTTTTATTTTTAAAAAAATTCTTGCACAGGTGACTGAATTGCCTGTAGAACGGGGTTGTCTCTTGAGCACCTTAGGCCCACGCACATAGAAGAAAGGCCAGGTGGCTACGTATAAATTGGAACCACAGACTTCCTTCTGTTACCCAGGGTGATTCTCTAGCCTTTACATAGGTGAACAGTGCCACCCAGTGGGAGCCATGGGGAACAAGCTATCTTAGGTAACGGCTAGGAATAAAAATCATGTGTGCGTTTACTTCAAATGACTTGGTAAGTTTAAAACACACACACACACACACACACACACACACACATGAACTTCCCCCATTTAAAAATGGTAAAAGGATATGAGGAAACAAATGAAATAATAAAAGTTTCAAATGGTAAATAAATGTTAAAATATGCTCAACATTATTAGTAATTGGAGAAAAGGAAATTAAAACACCAATTAAATACCATTTCCACCCACTTGATTGGAAAAATTAATAAAGTTTGGTAATCTCAAGAGCTGACAAAAGTGAAGAAAAACATGCTACTCTCATGAGGCAGGTGGAACAAGTAATTGGTTCTGTGAGGGCTTTTTAGAGCAATTTGATGTTATTTTTAACAATATTAACTGCACATAATGCAATAATTCTGACTTTCAGAGGTGAGCCAATCATTTCCATTTTTGCACATAAGGTAAGTGCAGGCTAGGATATACTGCTGGCCCAGAAAGTAAGGAAAGAGACAATGAGTAATAGGTTTGTGTCCAAAAGATGTATGAGCCAACTTGAATGGGTGTCCAGTGTCCAAAGTTGAGATGCATTGAATCTACAAATATCCTTACTGATACACAAAAAGGATGTCAACAAAACAAAACTTGAACTCACCTGCCATCATTGAAGATAACTATAATACCATCTCCATACTCCGAAAATTGGTAATTAATGGTAAAGAATTAAGTGTTTATCCTACATTTTAGCAGAAACTGTAATTTGGGGTAACCCCAAAACCTCAGGAAATAAAAGAGATATTTTCTTTACAGAAGGATGTCAGCTAATCAATGTAGAAAATAGGGTAGGATTTGTCCATCAACATTGGCAACCCTAAATGAAATAATTGATGGAGACGAGGGCCAGCAATTAGGGCAAATGATGGAGAACTGGACATCTGGGTGGTGTCAACATATAAGCCCACAGGTTCATTTCTATTTGCATGGGGAAAGGTGTAACTCAATGATGCAGAGTCGTGACTGGCCCCCTCTTAACCCAGCAATCAATATTCGCCTCTCTAACGTGGGACAGCCAGGTGTGACGCTTTCTGTTGTGCACACATTTGGTATACCTACCAGATATTCTTGCCCAAAAGTTTCTCCTGAATCTATTCAAGCCTTTAGACATAACTTCCAGTTTACAGAAAATGTAGGTGATCCAGGAAGAAGTTAAGCATCGTCATTAGGAAGCAATCCAAAAGATAAGACATTCTCTAGGGCGCTGGTCTTATATCATCAAGACAATGTCATTGGGGGGGATAAAGTGGGTACGGCATGTTACTATCCCAGATTAAAAGGGGCTTTAAGGACATAATAAAACAACCAAAGGTAACATACAGTGTGGAGTCTTTGATTGGATTCTGATTAGAAAACCACTGGGGAAACTATTAGGAAAAATTGAATGTGAACAGATATGAGATGGAAGTCAGGAGCTGTTATTAAGGTCGTTAGATGTGACAGGGAGTTTCAGTCACATAGGATAACATCTTCACTTTTCAGAGATGCATACGAGATATTTAGGGGTAAAAGGCCGTGATGTCTAATTCTCTTTAAATTTGCCAAAAAATAGATTAAACAAGTACGGCAAAATATTAATAATTACTAATAAACATAGGAGATGTGAATAAAGGTATTCATTATAGTACTATTCTTTCTATTTTCTGGGTCTGAAATCTATTAAAATAAAAACTAACAGTAGACAGAAAAAAACAAGATGACTTGTATGAGAATGTTCCTTGTAATATTGCTTATAGCAAACAATTGGAATCGAACAAATGTCTTTCAACAGAGTGGATAAATAACTGATCTTAACAATAGATTCTACACTACACCCCCACCAGCCCGGCCAGCTAAGATGAAAAAGACAGGATATTTGGAACTAGGAAGTACTAGGAAGCAGTAAAATACAAATATTTTCTACCGTTTTGTGCTCTTATCTCTAAATCTCTTTGTATTTTCTTTTACTCCTCATCAGATCCTTAGGTTTTGCCGTCTTATAGAAGTACATGTTAACTCAGCCTTTACCTGGGTAGCAGGCTGTCCAGGGTAGCGACTCTATTTCATGCATTTCTAAATCTCACCTCCCACCCCAGCCCCACCCCCAAAAATGGCACAAGGACAGTTGGAAATGGCACAGATTTCTTGTTTATCTACGTAAAAAAATAAAACATTATTTACTAGCATTATCTTTTCACACAAGAAAGGACATTTTATCACCAAAAAGTACAGCTGGGTGGGTACACTCCCTTACACGGAGTAAATTTATGAAGATTCTCTACGTCATCTGAATGACCAGGAGATCTTGGCATTTGAGGAAAGAACTTCATCTGGCAGTCAAGCCAAGCCATGGAGTACTAAGAGCCCCACAATTCCAGGCCCCTGGGAACTGGAATGTACTAGGCAAGCTGTACCCAAGAAATGCCTGAGGTTTATTCGGAGTCCAGAGCCTTCCCGCCGTCAGCTCGCATGCAGGAGAGAGCTGTGGGGTGAGTAGGGCCTGGGCTGGGACCAACCTGGTTTGACTTGAGCTCTACCAGTTACTGACTGGCAGCCAGACTCTGACTTTCAGTAGCCGCTGAAAATAAGTAAAAGAAGCGTGTCATGTCAGAGACGTGGGGGGTCAAAGCAAATAACGCAGTAAACTGCTCAGTTTACCTAGCTCGTACCTAGCTCGGAGGCTAAGCAATTAAAAGTAGCTGCGGGTATTTTTAATCCTGAAGCCAAATCCCAGAAGCTTGC
This sequence comes from Eptesicus fuscus, assembly GCF_027574615.1. Lineage (NCBI taxonomy): Eukaryota > Metazoa > Chordata > Mammalia > Chiroptera > Vespertilionidae > Eptesicus > Eptesicus fuscus. The sequence continues at coordinate 5,965,490 of NC_072484.1, read as the reverse complement.
AATGCTTCCCACAACGAGAAGGATGGCGACCTAACCAAGACAGAATGGGCAGGGCGGTGCAGAGATTGGCCTGCCAATCACTGGGAAGGCCCGCCTCACTCAGAATCTGCCAGTCTGGCTGAGACTGTCAATCAACCTGCCACACCCACCTCTGCTGAGTGACGCAAACTAAGCCAATCAGCCTCTGTTTCTCCTACTCAAGTCAAGTGACTGAAGGACACAAAACAGAGCCAGTGGATCCTGACAGGTTGGTGTCCTGGAGATTGGTACCTGCTCTCTGGATGCCTAGAGCTGCCCGGTGCCCCATCCTTTCCAAAGAAAAGGCCCTACAGGATTCCCTTCTATTCCAGGAATACCCCATAATCTTCCAATACCCCCCTTTATGCATGTCTTCCACACAATTGATCCCCATGGTTCTCAACCTAAGGATTGCAATTCTCTTTTCCCTCTGACCCAGCCACCATCAGCAGCCCTTTTCTTGCTTCTAGTCCCAAGGCAGGTGTCGCATTCAATGGTTTTTAAGAAACACCTCTGAGGTGCCCAGCCCTGCACCAGGCTCAGGGAGAGCAGCACTGCAGGCAGGGACCCATCCGAATGGCCCTTGGAGAGGTGCTGAGGACTGGGGATACGTGGAGCGGAACCCTGCTCCCCTCCTGACGCCTGGCAGTGAGGGTCCCACCTCCAGACTCCCGGGGATAGTGTGTGGCTTCCGAAGGGCTGCTGGGACACTTTCCCACGGAGCTGTTGTGTCCCTTTTCCTCGGGTTTTCACCCAGAGGCCCTGGAACTACATTTCCATGGGTCTTTTCACTGCTGAGGTCACACTCAGGTGCTTTATCCATTCGACATAGACACATTCTGTATATTAGGCACACAGGAATGTTCTCCCCTCCAACAAAAAAAAATGCTCCCTACCAATTTTTTTCATTGAAAAACTACCCTCTTCCTCCATTTTTGCTTTTCAGACATTTTACAGAGATGTGGATACCAGCACAATAACACTTTTCTCTTACTTCCACAAGAAAAATAAAGGGCTGGCACTGGCCCTCATGGTCAAGAGTACTGTGGAGGGTGGTGAGGTCACGGCCACTGGGCAAGTCGGTCCAACCTAGAGACCCTCTAACACCAGCGAGAGCCGGCCATTGACATGCAGGAAATCGGGCTCCCCAAAGTCTCTTTTCTGAGAGAAACCAGAAATCCAGATTTTTTATGCAAATGTAACTGATTTTCAATTTTGACAAATAATTCAAAGCTTCGTGTCTTACCGTGCTGCAGGCCCCTACACTGCGCTTTAAACAGACAAGCGCACGTGAGCCGCCACGGCCTGCCTTTGGAACACTCTGCCTCCGTGGTTACAGTTCTGAGGGAGGTGTCATCAGCCCATATTGAACTTTAATGCAAATGAGAGAAAACTGCCCCTTCCCCATCCATACTTAATTGCCACTTGCCAGAACAACTGTTCTCAGAAATATGCAAATGTGACATGCTCGTGAGGTAGGGGCACCCCATAGAGCTGGGAGGTCACAGACTGCATTCCTGCACACCTGCACACCTGCACACCTGCACTCCTGCACACCTACATGCCTGCACACCTGCACTCCTGCACACCTGCTCTCCTGCACACCTACATGCCTGCACTCCTGCATACCTGCTCTCCTGCACTCCTACACACCTACATACCCACAATCCTGCACACCTATCTTCCTGCACACCCAGACACCTGAATACCTGCACTCCTGCACAGCTGCACGCTCACACACCTGCACACCTACATGCCTGCCTGCCTGCATACTTGCACATGGCAACCAACCCTGTTTCATCCTCTTTTCGAGATAAGCCCCTATCATCCCACTCACCATTTCACATTTTTTCTTACTTTCTAATTATGTTTCTACTTATATTTGCCATTATATTTATACCTATAATATGGATTGAAGGATTGATGAAATCCTCCAGATAGGGCAAGACAGATCACTCAGATTAAAGGAGATGGGAGAGGGTCTGGGCTTGAATCTCTGTCCCTTTCTTGTCACCTTGCAGAACTGTGACACTCTGGGGCACACCTGCCTGCAACAGAATTGACGCCCGTCTTCCAAACCCTCTCACAGTCTGCAAAGACTTGGAGGTTACTGTTTACAGTGCAATTTCCATGGAACAAAACGCCTTCTCCCACCTATCAATTAATCTTACGTTCTGTCGCGAGGCAAGTTCTTTATAAAGCTTTCTGAAACTATCTCAGATCCATAATCAAGTCCCCAGCCATGGCTCTCAGCTTTCACACTTTAATGAGGAGTATGGCCAAGAAGCCATTAGAATGTGAAAAAATGTATATCATCTCCCATCATCCCTCTGTGACACAACAGACTCAGTTCCCTTCTGCTGATAAAAGATCAACAAAAGCAGGGGCCTTTGTTTGTTTGTTTGTTTGTTTGTTTGTTTGTTTGTTTGTTTGAGGATGCCTTTAGAGGCCAACCTACTTGGTCTACAAGCCGCCTCTTGAGGCAGGAAGTGCACGGCAGGGATGTGGTTGGTGTCTTCCCTCTGGCAACATCCTTCCTCATGAAGAAGCAGAGCTGCATAATTTAAACACCTTGAGCCAGGGTCTGGCCACGTGTGCAGCCAACTGTCTCCACTACCTGCCCAAATGCATGGGCACCCCAGGCTCATGAATAATGAAAAAGCAGTGTTCTCCCCAGATTCCTCACAGTTCCTGGGGATGCAAAGAACTGACCTGGCCAGAAGGGGGCGCCAAATTCTATCTCATTTTGATGGCAGCTCAGCTCCCAGGGGGAAAAAGGTGATTTTTGTAGACGGGAAGAAACCCTGAAGGTGGAAGGTTTGTCTTTTGTCCGGTCATGAAATTACTCTCCAAAGAAATCTGGTGAAAACTTCATTCAGAAGAAAATCCACTGTGAATATTTCCACATTTAAAAGGAATCCCCAAGCTCAACAGAAAACTCGGGCGAATACTTGGAGCTGCTCTCAGTAAAACAAATCGATGCCTCAACAGAAGTTTCCATAAGCGGGAGGTAAGTTTCCAATCTGGTCCGCACAGCACACAAGAGAGAGGAATAGAGGGCTGACAGCTGTCGGAGGAGTCGGGCCACCCACTGGCCTTTTTGGACACCAAATTCCAATGTTGCGGGTTGAGATGATGCTGGAGCTGGAGCAAGCACTGGAGGAGGAGTCAGAGGACTTGGGTTCAAGGGCTGTCTCTCCCACAGGAAGTCCCAGAACCTCTGATCTGCACTCCTGCATACTGAAGAAGTTTGGTTGGAGCAGTGGAGATACCTGGCAAGGGAGGGTGCCAGCCATAGGGCTAGAGCCTGGAGGTCCTCCTCTGGGATCTCTGTGCCCTGGGTTCAAATCCCGCCTCTGACACAGCCAGCCATGTGTGCAGTCCCCTCTTCTACAACAAACCTGCTGGGGTTGTTGTGAGGATGCTAGGAGATCAGGCACGCAGCAGGCTGTACAGAAATGCCGGTGATGGTCTTTATGAAGGAGCTAGACTCATTGGAAATGGACTTGTGGAGACAGGTGTTTGACAAGTGTCTGGGGACCCTGTATCCAGGACAGGACAAAATTTGTATTGCCATCATGACCCCATTAGACCCACGTGTTGGGGAGACCTAGAATGTTGACTGCGAGGGAACACACATTAACCTTCACACACATCATCTTGTGTAATTCAGAGAATCCACTAGCCTAGTGATTTCCCATTTCACAAATGAGGAAAGTCGGGCTCAGAGGTTATGCGACTTCCCCAAGGTGGCACGTTCCCTTTGCTAAAAGATCAACAAAAGCAGGTGCCTTTTTTCCCCCTTTTCCTTCAGGCCAACCCGCTTGGTCTCCAAGACACAAGCCGCCCCTGGAGGCAGGCAGTGCACCACAGGGGTGTGGCTGGGGCTTCCCTCTGGCCAAGTCCTTCTTAATGGAGAAGCAGAGCTGCATCCGCATGAAGAGCGGAGCATTTCATAGGAAACAAAAAGGAGAAATTATCATGAGAAATGCCTGCCCACATCATGTGTCATGTGATGTCACTTGTAACTTGCTGGCATTGGGGACATGACATGTTCTTATGTTCTTTATTAAAAATAGTTGATTACAAAATAAGAACTGTAAGCATGTGGTGATTGGTGTGACATTTTTCAAATATTGAACCAATCTAACTTTTTGTTTCTTTAAATAAGTTGTCTTAGGGCTCCCCATCCAGAGAACAAACAAGCCTTTGCATTTACCCCACTCACAAGTTTTAAAATCGGGCTTTGTTACTAAGCACACAGAGGTGTTTCTAAACGCTCCCTTCATGCAGCGGGGCCCCGGCTGGCCACCAGAACCCCTCCCCAGTGGACACTGTCTTAGTCAGCACCTAGTGTGGGTCTAGCACATAAAAAAAATCATGGATGTACCCTGAATTGAGTGAATATTTGGAGTGAATTTTTGTCACAGAGAACATATGTCATGGTGGGGGAGAGCCTTCCAGAACCTTCCAGGGGGAAACAGAAGCCCTTGAGTAGGGGAGAAAGTGAGTGCAGAGGGAGAAAAGGGTGAGGACCAGCCCAGGTGCCTCAGGAGCCCAGCAGCCCTTCCTCTCTGGGCCTTAAAAAGCAGGAGACCAAGGCCAGAGAGGAGCGAGTCAGGTCCTTAGCTCATGACAAAGGTCACGCGTGGAGAGACTAGCAGGGATTGGAAAGCTGAGGACGTCAGAGCCAGCTGGGCGAACGGGAGGAAGCAAGGGGCCTGGGGCGGAGACGGGACCCCGCACCCCAGAGGCTCAGAGATGGTGCTCGGAGACAGCGAGCACGCGCAGAGCCCAGGCATGTGGCTCCCCTCAGCCAGAGGCTATGCAAAACTAGCATAATTACCAATCACAATTTTTATTTTGCTTTTACTTTGAGTAGAAATATATATATAAAAAACCCTAATATGCAAATAGACCAAACGGCGGAACAACCAAACATCCGGTCGCTATGACATGCGCTGACCACCAGGAGGCGCGTGTGGAACATGGTGGGCATTGGCAGCAGGTGGCAGTGCGTGGAACATGGTGGGTGTTGGCCACAGCGGGATGGTGGAGCAGGTGAGCAGGGGTGCGGGACCAAGATGGGGCGCCAGTCACTGTCATCAGGGTAAACCTCTGCTGGTTATTGAAAATTCTTTGCTCTTGCGTGCCACGGTCCCACTGGGCATTTGCACCGGCTGCCTGCACCAGCCCCACTCCTACCTGCTGCCAGCTCTGGAACCACCATTCATACCTGCTGCCGGCACCCAGCACCAGCCCCAATTGCTCGGTGTTGTCAGCAGATGGGAGCAGCAGTTGCCAGCCCTGATCGCCCCTGAGGGCTTCTCCACCTCCCCCTGCTCCTGAGAGGTGATCAGGGCACCACCGCTGCTTTCACCCACTGATGCTGCTGGCCCCACTCACACCTGCTGCTGGCACCAGCCCCAATTGCTCTGCGCCATCAGCGGGTGCAAGCAGAGCCAGCATTGTCAGCACGTGGGAGCGGCGGCAGCAGGAGCAGGGCTGCCAGCAGACAGGGGACTGGGGGCCATGACGGGAGGAGCCGGGGGGGGGGGGTGGTGGCACGAAGGATGGGTCGAGACCTGCCCCTGTGCCCACCACAGCCTTGTGGCCCACAGTTCCTTTCAAGGTGCATGAATTAGTGCACTGGGCCCCTAGTTTTTAATATTTTGGAAGGAAAAGAACACTTAGAATATATGTGAAATTTCTAAGTTTTGATTATTTTCACTTATAGTTTTATGAAAATGTAACTGGACAACCAAGGAGTCAGGCTGCCTGTCACTACTTGAGCCAATTAAGCAGAGACAGGGTTGAATCATAATATGATGATTTATTCCAATAATGCTGGCAGCATGGGAGAGCAGCAGGTCACCCACAAAAATCTGCTCTGCCCCCCTCCCCCCATCATAAGCCAGCTGCTTACCAGGTATATTGGATAGAAGGACAAAGAGTATTACTTAGGAGAGTAGGAATTGCAAGTATGAGAAAGTAGGCACAGGATAATTATTACAGGTTACAAGACATGGGAGGGGGCAGTGTCACAGAGGAGGGTGGACACCTCCAGGCGCCCTGGGACCAGATTACAGGTAATAGGGCTGGGGTTGTGAAGAGCAGGTGCCTCCAGGACTAGACTGTCTCAGCCAGAGGTTGTAAATCTTCCCAGGATGACGGGCAGTTCTCAGGACAGGAGGATGGGTTGCATTCCAATGTGAGTTCCCATGTCCCAGGGCATGCGGCTCCCAGCCAGGTTAGAATGTGCTTTCTCTAATCAAAACAGAACAATCACAGTTAACAGAGCATGATTAATATTCCTTACTAGAGGCCCAGTACACGAAATTCGTGCACTCAGTGAGGGGAAGTCCCTCAGCCAGGATTGCGAGAGGGTGCAGGCCAGGCCAAGGGACCCCACCGGTACACGGTCGTGGCCGTTGATAGGCCTGGAGACGCTGACTGGCATAGAAACTGACCAATTAGAACTAAATCTGGGTGAAGTGCGAGGAGCTAATGGCTGCCTAGGAAGCAGAGCTTTTGATGCTGACTGGCATAGAAACCAACCAATCAGAACCTAATCTGGGTGAATTGCAAAGGCAGAACCTAAGGTGGGGGCTGAGGAGGGGTTTTAAAGGCAATAGCTGTTTGGTGTAAGGTGTAAGAAAGTGGTTCAATTTTTTAATGACCGGTTTGGCAGTATAGTGCATATGGCTGGTTATCAGACCAGATACAGGGATTATGCATTTTTGTCTGCCAAGAGCATCTCCTCCTGCTGAAAAAGGCTTCCCTCTCCCCATTTAAGCAATCCTATCCTATATAATCTATCTATACTACTAAAAGTGTAATATGCTAATTAGACCGGGTCGACCAGCCATCTTCCAGACGTCTGACTTCCTTCCAGACAAAGCCATGGTGGTAGGGGCTGAGGCAGAGGCTGTTAGGGGTGATCAGGCCGGCAGGGGAAGGCAGTTGGGGGCGAGATCAGGCCAGCAGGGGAGGGCAATTAGGGGTGATCAGGCTGGCAGGCAGAGGCAGTTAGGGGCGATCTGGCAGGCAGGCAGAGGCAATCAGGCAGGCAGAGGCAGTTAGGGGGATCAGGCAGGCAGGCAGGTGAGTGGTTAGGAGCCAGTGGTCCCAGATTGCAAGAGGGATGTCCAACTGCCAGTTTAGGCCCAATCCCAAGGGGTCCCCATTTGGAGAGGTGCAGGCTGGGCTGAGGGAACCTCCCTTACCCTCCCCCCCCCCCCGTGCATGAATTTCATGCACCAGGCCACTAGTATAGGATAATTGTAGCTGGTCCCCAATATTCTGTTTCTGCCCCTAATATTAACATATTCCACTCTGCTACACTTAGGTTTACAAGTACATTTTAAAACTTCTCTCTGTGATTTTCAGTGTGACTGTGGCCAGTCTGCACCGTGTGTTCCCTGTGGGTGCGCCCCCGGCACAGGAATGGAGAGTGAGCATTTATTCTGTTTATCTTGTATTAGAAGCCCCTTGAAACAGCTTAGGAGTCACACTTGGAATAGCACAGCGGGTCCTCACAGTCGGTAAAACAGAGGTTATGTGAATATCTTAATTTCAACAATGTAACTAGTAATTTGGCTGAGAAAAGGGGCAAAATTAAATTTTGTAAATTAAGCATCACTTATGAATTACATCTCTCTTTACTTTCTCACTCAGCTCTCAGACACTGCCAGCCCATGGAGAGAATATCCAATGAAGCGCAATAACAATAAAACTTGTCAGCTTTGATCCTTTGTCATCCCGGCCATATAAAACCTGAATTTGAGTTTTCACTATTGAGCCTTAGTTTCCTATTTGTTTACAATAGTTGCTAAGAAGGTATATATAGGGTATCCAAAGCAAAATGTATATACACACTTTGAATAATTAAAGAGGCAGTGTTTATTAAAATACATTTCATTTTCAAAACTGAGCTATCCGCTGTTGGTGTGTACATTTTGGGGGGACACCCCGGATGCCAAGGTGGCAGGATGAGCCTCTCTTGGTGCACGGAGGACGGCCCCACATTGCTTTCTGCACTTTCAGTATTGAGACGCCCAGTAGGTGGCCTCCGTGTGTATCCGTGGCACAGTGTTAGTGCTCTGCACAGGACACGCAGAGGAAGAGTGGGCAAAGCTTGCTGCTTAAGGAACTCCAGTTTATCTGTAACCTAGATAAGCCTCCAAAGACTGCATTTTTTTTTTTTAGCCTGAAACCAGCTCTCTGGCTTGTAACTGAATGAGGACACCAGATCTATTAACACCTGATTCAGAAGCACCATGAACTTCAGAGCAGCCAGACAGTGCAGGTTAGGAAGGTTGAGGAGGGCCAGCCAGCGGTGCAGAGGCAGCCAGGAGCCCGAGGCAGAGCTAAGAAGCCACAGCAAAGACTGTGTGCCCCGAAACCCCAGAATATTTACTGTCTGGCCCTTTACAGAAAAGGTTTGCCAAACCCTCACCTCAGTCATGGAAGGCTTTGTAAGCAGGACTAAGCCCTGTCATAAGAGCAATGACAAGCTATTGAACGGATTTAAACAGCGAACTGACACAGATCTACAACTTCAGAACAACAACTCTGACTGTAGTGTAAAGGGTGAATGTAAAAGACGTAGAGTGCAGTTGGGGCGTATCAGTAACCAGGTAGAAACTGACGGTAGCTGGACTAGACATGGCCAAGTTAAATGAGCTCCATTTCCATCCCAACCGCAGAGGGCTTTGTTTCTGCACTATCTTAAAATTCCACTGGATGGCGCCACCTTACAGAGAAAAATTATTCACCTTCCCCAATATGTTATTTTAGTGAACTGAGTTTATAGTATTTCAAGGACTGTCATTCAAGTATTTCAGTGATTAATCCTATGATTAGGTTTCAATAATTACATGCTTTACACTAAATTAAGTTTACGTCTATATTCTGTGTGTGTGTTTTTACCATAGCAATGAGCAAGGGTATCATATGAGAAACTGAAAGGTGAACCAAATCCACCTCTCAAATTGAAATGTGCTGGTGTAGCCAAGAGCAAAACAGATATAAGACCCACACAGCCTTATTCACTAAGAAGAGATACAAAGGTGCCCTGGCCGGTTTGGCTCAGTGGATAGAGCGTCGGCCTGCAGACTGAAGGGTCCCAGGTTCGATTCCAGTCAAGGACATGTACCTTGGTTGCAGGCACATCCCCAGTAGGGGGTGTGCAGGAGGCAGCTAATCGATGTTTCTCTCTCATCGATGTTTCTAACTCTCTATCCCTCTCCCTTCCTCTCTGTAAAAAATCAATAAAATATATTTTTTAAAAAAAAAACACAAAGGTCAGTGGGCACACTAAAATAAAACAAAACAAACTGCTCAACATCACTAGTAATCAAAAGAAATGTTCATCAAAACAAAAGTAAGATATAACTGAGTCCTAGCAAGAATTTTTTTTCTAAATGATGATCCCAGCATTGGCAAGAGCATGATTAGTGGGCACGCTCAGGCACTGCTGATCAAAGGGCCAACTGGTGTGATATATCAAAGGGGAGTTTCTCAGTAGCTATCCAACGTATTCTCACTGACTCGGTGAATCTACTTCTACAGGTACTTAAGGAAACAGTCCCAAGTGCGGACAAAGGTTTCCACAGAGGACGGCCCCACATTGCTGATAAAGCTGAAAGCAGCTCAGTGGGCAGGGCGGAGAAACCATGTCAGCTCCGTCCACACTTGAGTGAATCAACAACCGTGTGCCAGGCATGAGTCACACCTCTGCTGTCCCAGAACGGAATGATCAAAGCTGTTGTTTTCAGAGAATAGTTCATGGGCTGGGAAAATGTTCATATCACAAGTGGAAGGAAAACAGGATAAAATGTACATGCAGAGCTGCAAATGCATTGAAATGTACATGAAAACAGAGCGAGAAAAATGTCAGCCCACAAATTCATATACAGTAGCCCCCTCCCCCTTATCATGGGGACATGTTCCAAGACCCCCAATGGATGCCTGAAACCGTGGGTAGTATGGAACCCTATGTCTGTATACTGTGCTTTTTCCTATACCTACCTACCTACCGGCCTGTGATAAAGTTTAATGTATAACCTGGGCTCAGAGACTAACAATAACTAAGAAATTAGAGCAGTTACCACAATGCGCTGTGATGCGTCCTGTGAGCTCTCTCTCTCTCTCTCTCCCTCTCTCTCTTTCTCTCTCTCTCTCTCTCTCTTTCTTTCTCTCTCTCTCTCTCTCTCTCTCTCTCTCTCCCTCTCTCTCTCTCTCTCTCTCTCTCAGCACCTACTTCCCTGGACTCACCCTGCTTCTTGGTGAGATGATAACGTGCCCACGTGGTGAGAGGCGTTTGCGGTTTGAGGTGCGACAGCAAAACCAGCGCTGATGTCTTTGTCCTTCACAATTTCAGGGCTGGGAGGCCTGTTCTGGCTGTGGACCTCGGCACCCTCAGCCTGCACTGTCTTCTCCTCATCACGTCGAGAACTTCCACCTTCTCGCTGGGAGCAGCTCTTCCCGGCTTCTCTATGGCGTCTGAGTCACAGCATCACTGCTCCTGCGCTTTGGGGCCGTCAGCAAGTAAAACCATGGTGACGAACCTGAGCACCTCCAAACCCCACAATGGGTCTGATACCCAGGTGGCAGCCACGTGACTGACACGGGAGCGTCTACTACAGCGTGGACACCAGACACAGTATGAGTCACGTGGACATTGCAAACAACAAAATTAAACAGAGCAGCTGCAACTTAAAACTCACGACTTGTTTATTTCTGGAATTTTCCATTTGGTATTGTGGATGGTGGTTGGCCACAGGTAACTGAAGTGAGGGTAAGGAGGGATTAGTGTATGTAAGAAAATACTTCTTTATCACAAATCATCTTAATTACCTCTAAGCCCCAGTCCAGCAAGGTTGTTAAGAAAAACAGCCTTGGTCAGAACCAGCCTTCCTTCTCCTACCTCCCCGGGTTTCGACAAGGTTCTGGGTCTCACCCAGCACCCAGTGTCTTTGTCGTGTCCAGTGCTTTTCCCAAAATGCCTATTATCCCGGCCCCATTGTGCGCAGGTCCGCTCTGCCTTCTGTGTCCGGCCTGGGGGTGCCTGAGGCCAGGATGCCAGCAGCCTTGGACCACACACATCCGTCGGGTGTTCAGCCAGGCCCCGGGGTGACCTGTAGCATGTTACAGTCTGAAGCACCCACCACCCTAGGAAGCTTGCCATGCACCTGCCTCACGGCCAGGTGGGCCCCGTTCAGGGCCACCGCCCACCAGCCTGAAGAAGCCTTTCCTTAGTCCCTCCGAAGAGCAGTGACGTGGAAACTAAGACTCAAAGGGAGGGTCTCCTAGATCCTTCAGCTTGCTGCCCCGCCCCTGCCTCCCGCTGCCAGCCAGGAAGCCGCCGCCTGCTTTAATGAGGGGACGTTGGAGGGCAAAGAGGGAGCATACAACCTAATCGTGAATGTTCATTTTTCATAAAATGGAGACTAAAAGAAAATGTCATAATTAGACTCTAGGTAGCAGTGCTCGAAGTTATTTTTAGTTTCTTTGTAGACTTTTCTGTATTATTGTTTTCCTACAATGAATATAATTCAATGAGCAAACAACAAAATTAAACATTGGTTCATAGAATATATCCCAGAGGACAGACATACATACGCAGAATTAACCCAAAAGAAGGTGGGATCAACCAAAGGATTTGTATGCATGCATATAGGCCTAACCAATGGACACAGACAATGGGGGGTGAGGACATGAGTAGGGAGGATTGGGGGGGGGGCTTATGGGGGGATGAGGACATGTATGTAATAACTTAATCAATAAAGAAGTTTTTAAAAAAAGAAGATGGGAACCGGGCCACCAGAGCAGAACTGAAGAGCGGCCTGTACCGGGCGGCGCTGACAGCACCTGAGCGGGGGGCCAGGCTGCAGAGCGCTGTGGTGTCTTCTCAAGGCGCTGGGAGTGTTCACTTAACCCTACTGCCCGTGGGGTGCTTGGCCTTTGAAGAAAAGAAGAGGGTTCAGCTGGTGAATGGAAGAGGGAGACATATCCCAACCCGTGACTGTCTCTCCTTTGAAAACTAATGCACAAATTATAGGCCATTCCAACAAAATTGAGCGTGCTTTCAATGAGCTCTTAGCATGAATTACTGAGATAACCGGCTACTTAGAACAAAAACACCCCATTACCCATTACAAGCCTGTGTTGTTGGATTTCAACAAAACAGGCTAATTGCTGGTGTTTCATGGGGGTCAACCGAAGGTGCACACAGGCTGTTGGGTGGATGTTTCCTGTTTCCTGAGGCAGTTTCCGAGAGGCTCTGCCTCTCTTTTCTGAGACCCCCATCCTCGCCTCATGTCAGAACCCCCCCTCACCCTCAGGAGGAGTTGGGGAGAGGAGACCCAGTTGAAAGAATAAGCAGGTAAGCAAATGCACACCGATGTGTATGTCCAGGGAAAGTTGGGGGACAAACGCAAGTGAGGGGGCATCTTGGCCACGGAGCCTCCCTGTGCGAGCCATTGGTGAGTGATCATGTGGCGGGGGCGCTAGAAGACCCTCAGTCAGCCACCTTCCCTTGAGAACACCAGCTACTGTGGCGTCTCGGGTTCCAGCCCCAGATGACGAATGTGGGGTCAGGAATCTCAGAGTCCACATTCACCTAAAGCATCACCAGGTGTTAAAATCATGACTTTCAGACAAATCCAAAACGTATGTGTGTCAAAGATTGTATTGACTAAACAGGGAACCAGAGAGATGGTATCACAGTTTCAGAAAATTTAGACAGATGCCAATGAATTTGGTCCAGATGATCGGCAGGAAACTGGCGGTCCTTCGCACCTCCGAGCCCAGGTCCCCGCCCAGCCCCTCCACCACCACCCAGGCGGCCACCCCTGGGGCTGTCAGACTTTCATGGCAGGATTCAGACACCAGACTCTGCATCTTTCCAGCTCCTGGAGATGTGTGTCCGTCCCCCTAAATGCTTCCCTTGGCTGTAAGCACAATGGAGGCACCAGAGTGTCTCCACATACATCCCAGTGCCCGTCTTCACCTCCAGGGAACTCATACAGCCTGCCCCACCGAGGGGCCATGCATGGCGGGTGCTGGAGGAAAACCGTCCACCACTTGCAAGGCCATTTTAGCATCCTGCCCAGTCTTTGGAGGTGCTGTTGACATTTGATACAAAAGAAAGTCACATTTAATATTGTTGCAATAAACAAATGTGACTACATCAAAATAAAAAGCTTCTGCACAGCAAAAGAAACCATCAACAAAACAACAAGAAAGCCCACTGCATGGGAGAACATATTTGCCAATGCTATTTCAGAAATAAAGGTCTAATCTCCAAAATTTACAAAGAACTCAGACAACTTAACAAAAAGGAAGATAAACAACCCGATCAAAAAATGGGCAAAGGACCTAACTAGACACTTTTCAAAAGAGGACCTAGAAAAGGCCCAGAGACGTATGAAAATGTGCTCAAAGTCACTAATCATCTGAGAGATGCAAATCTAAACAACAATGAGGTACCACCTCACACCTGTCAGAATGGCTATCATCAACAAATCAACAAACGACAAGTGCTGGAGAGGATGTGGAGAAAAGGGAACCCTCACACACTGCTGGTGGGAATGCAGACTGGTGCAGCCACTGTGGAAGACAGTATGGAGTTTCCTCAAAAAGTTAAAAATGGAACTCCCATTTGACCCAGTGATCCCACTTCTAGGAATATATCCTAAGAAACCAGAAACACCAATCAGAAAGGACATATGTACCCTATGTGCACAGCAGCATCATTTACAATAGCTAAGATTTGGAAACAGCCTAAATGCCCATCAGCAGATGAGTGGATTAGAAAACTGTGGTACATCTACACAATGGAATACTATGCTACTATAAAAAAGAAGGAACTTTTATCATTCGCAACAGCTTGGATGGAACTGGAGAGCATTATGCTAAGTGAAATAAGCCAGTTGGAGAAAGATAAATATCACATGATCTCACTCATATGTGGGATATAATGATCTATATAATTTGATGAACAAAAGTAGATCCAGAGACAAATGGCGGGGGTCGGGGGGTAGAGAGCAACCAAAGGACTTGTATGCATGCATATTAGCATAACCAATGGACACAGACACTGGGACAGTGGGGGCTTGCCCAGGGTGGGAATGGCCGGGGGGGGGTCAATCAGGGGAAAATGAGACATATGTAAAACTTTAGGCAATAAATATAGTTGCAAAAGTGCTGTGAGGGGCTGGATTGTTCCCCCCCAGACACACACACACACACACACACACACACACACACACACACACTCATATGTTGAAGCCCGAACCCCCAGTACCTCAGAATGTGACTATATTTGGAGATGGGGCTTTTAAAAAGGTGATGAAGTTAAAAATTAGGTTGCCAGGATGAGACCTAACACATGTGACTGGTGTCCTTGTAAAAGGAGATTTGGACACACAGAGACACCGGGGTTGGGCACGCACAGAGGGTAGACTGTGTGAGGACACAGCAAGAAGGTGCCATCTGCAAGCAAAGGAGAGAGGCCTCCCTCTGAAGAAACCAAACCTGCCGGCACCTTGATCTTGGACGTCCAGCCTTAAGAACTCTAATAAAATTAATTTCTGTTGTTTAAACGCCCAGTCTGTTATATTTTGCGATGGCAGCCCTAGCAGACCAATACAAGCGTGGGTTGGCCCAACCTCCCACCCTTTTGGGGAAAGAGGCATAGTATAAATATCTAAATGAAATATAATAGCCCTCGGGCTGGTATGGTAACTCCACAGTCATCAGAGCTACGCTCCGATGGCTTCTACTTTGTTGTTTTGCCAAACTCAACACACACAGCTCTCAACTTGTGGCTCGAGATGGTTTCCAGCACTCCCACCTCCCCTTCCTCATCCCTATCCCCAGGAAGGAGGAAGAGGGGAAGGGGGTCCAATCACTTCCACTCTCATCCTTTTGACTAGAAGATGTCATGTGACCGCCTTAGTTACCAGGGAGGCCATGGGCCCAGCTATAAAGTTTACTGTCCTATAATGAGGGGAAAATGAAAATTGGGGAACCTTGAAACAGTGGCATCACATTAGTTGGAGTAGAGCAGAGTTGGAAATAAAGGATCTGATTAAGATTTCAAATACCCTAAACAAACTAAGTGTCCATCTGTGGATGAATGAATAAAGAAAATGTGGTATAATATACATGGTGTAATATTAGTCAGCCATGAAAAATAAGGTGATCCTAGCATCTACGACAATGTGGGTGGACCTTGAATGCTTATGCTAAGTGAAATAAGTCAGTCAGAGAAAGGCGAACACTGTATGGTGCCTCTTATATGTGGAATCTAAAACAAACCAAACTCATGAAGTTAGAGATTAGATTGGTAGTTGTCGGAGGTGGGGAGTGGGGGAGGGGGCAGATGAGTCAAGGCAGTCAAAGGTCCATGCTTCCAGTTAGAAGATGAATGAGGTCTGGAGACCTAGTGTACAGCAGGGTGACCATGGCTGATATACTGTTAATATATTTGAAAGTTGCTAAGATAGAACTAGTATATCTTTAACTTCAAATTCCGGGAGTAAGGAAAAAGGAATTTGTAACTATGTGAGGTGATA
The DNA here is from genome assembly GCF_027574615.1 of Eptesicus fuscus. NCBI lineage: Eukaryota > Metazoa > Chordata > Mammalia > Chiroptera > Vespertilionidae > Eptesicus > Eptesicus fuscus. Next base: position 5,949,888 of record NC_072484.1, on the reverse strand, counting down.
GATGTTAATTAAACTTACCATGGTGATCATTTCACTATGTGTGTGTACATACAGCAAATCACTGTGTTGTGTACCTTAAACGTATACACTGTTATATGTCAATTATATCTTAATAAAACTGGAGGCGGGGAAAGATTTGGAATGTCCAGCCACCCTATCATCCCAAATTGTGGTTCTTTGGTACAAGTCCTCTCCCATTAACTGTGGGCCCTCGGCGCAATAGGGTCTCCATTTCTGCTCACTCCAGCCGTGCTTGAGCCCAGCGCAGTTTCAAGTTCGTGGCAGATGCTCCAGTGTTTCGTTTCATCCCCCTGCCTCGTTCACTGAATTAACACACCTGCTCAGCACCTACTGGGTGTGGAGTTTAAAACCTCCCCGTTCTGTCACCTCACAGGCACTTTCCCTGAACGACACTCCTGAGCCTCTCTGGAACACACATCTTCGAGTCAGAAGTGTTTCCACGGGAGAAAACAGGCTTCAGCACAGAGACAAGGTGAGCGGTGCAGCTGCCTTCTGGTCTCGGCATCCGCTAGGAGGAAATGCCACTGAGTGGTGGCTCTACAGAAACAAAAGTGTTCTCACAGGGAGAAGTCCAGAGGTAGCCGGGCCAGGGCTGGCAAGGTGGCCTGTGCCAGTAAGTCCTCAGGGACCCCAGTTCTGTCCAGACTTCCCCTTGGACTATAGCACTAGTCCTCAGGGTCTGGATGTTGGCCAGCGCTGCAGCCATCCCAGCCATCTTCAGGCAGCAGGATGGAAGGAAGGACAGGGCAGTGGGCAGGGCATTCACCAGCCCTCCTCCAGGGGATGTTGCTGAAACTGCCACTCAAACTTCCATTCTCATCCTATTGGTCAGAATTTAGCCAATTTAGCTGCAAGGAGGGCTAAGGAGCAGAGCGCCTGCTCTGGGTGGCCATGTGTCACTGCTGTTATGGGGAATGGTGGGAGTGGCTATTGGGGAAGGCAAACCAGCAGTCTCCGCCATCATGGGATCTTAGACTAGAGTGGACACAGCATTGGATGAACCTAAACATGCTCATTACTGTTCCCTGCATTCTGAGTATCATTCAAAATATTAAAGCGACTTCTCACATTCCGTTTTCTCCCCAGCCCCCAGGAGTAAGGAGTTGTTACCGACTGTGTCATTCACCACCTGCTTCAAGGTCACACCTCTGACGTACCGCCGCCAGAGGATCCCCTGGACTTCCGAGAGACCTTACCTGCTGCTCTTTGACAAGTTAGCATCAGTGGAGACTGGGAAATAGAGGGGCCAGGATGCAATGAATAAGAGGGAATAGCAAAGCTTGAGAAAGCAAATGGAAAGAAAAAAATCACAGAGTCGATGGTTTGCTGGAAAAGTGTGAATCATTCATCTCATGAGCTTGTCCTCAAAGAGAAAAGGTTCAGTCTCCCTGGGTTTTAATTACAGTGAAGCCTTTGCCTAAGGAATATTTGGTGTGAGGAGTTGAGCCAGTAAATTACCACCAGGGCATCTAGAACCGCGAGTCGAGGGGGAGGCATGGTTTGGGGGACTCTACAGGCACCAGTCACCTGCTGTGCCGTTTAAGAAATTGCTAGTTATCACCAGGACTTCTGGGTTACATTACCTCACCCAACACCAGATGCTCTACCTGATAAACACTAAGGGACCAGAAATAATTTCGTGCCCAGCCAGGGTTTCTCAACCTCCACACAGCTGACATCTGGAGTGAGATCATTCTGCGTGGGCGCCCCCGCCCCCTGCACTGTAGGATGGTTAGCAGCATCCCTGGCCTCCTCCCACTAGATGCCAGTAGATCTCCCAGTTGTGACAACCACAGATGTCCCACAGAAGATGGTCCCCTGGGGGCAAAACAGACTCCAGGCAAGAGCCACGGGTCCTGCTCCCCTTCTCAAGTTTTGAAACAGGGACTCCAAGGTGATTATTATGGGTTTGAGTTTTGTTCAGAGACCACTGTATTGTTCTGGTTTAATATTTCCACTGCCTTGTTCACTTACTCCCTCCCTCCCTCACTCACTCAGAGACCTTGGGATTCAGGGGTGACATGCAGGGAAGGTCTGGGTCACTCCCGAGTCCCTGGCACACAGCATGCACTGGCCTCTGTGAGCCCTGACTAAGGGACATCGCAGCTCATTCCCACAGCTTCCCCCAGAAACCCGTACCACTGTCACCTTCATTTCACAATAACACCAACTGAGGCCCAGGCGGTTGTCACCCGGCCCGGACACACAGCTAGAAATGTCTGGTTGCAGGAATTGGGACCCATGGGATTTGAGCAAAATGTGCCACGGCTCCCCAGAGGGGAACAGCTAAGGGGAAGGATGAGCAGGGGAGCCCGGAAGGTGAAGGCTCGGAGCAGGCGTCTGGCCTGAAGGACAGGACAGAGAAGAGCCGCCCTCTGCCCTCGGTTCATGCTGATGCGCCAGCCTGGGCCACTTTCATACAGCTAGCTCTGCAGGACTCACCCCCGGGCAAATCTCCACTCTCAGGAAAGTATGGGGACATCTGAGGCAAACACACACTATTAAATGCCAATCGGGGGCCACGGTTTGTTTTTCTTTGAAAGGAATGTTTTCCATAAACGCCTTTGCTAGGAAGAAAGAAAGAAAGAGAGAGAGAGAGAGAGAGAGAGAGAGAGGGGGAGAGAGAGAGAGAGGAAGGGAGGGAGGGAGGAAGGAAGGAAGGAAGGAAGGAAGGAAGGAAGGGAGAAAGGAAGGGAGAAAGAAAGAAAGGGAGAAAGAAACCATAGGCAGCAAAATGTCAGACATCTCTCGCAGCAATATGTTTATGGATACATCTCCTAGGGCAAAGGAAACTAGGGAGAAAATAAACAAATGGGACTGTATCAAAATAAAAGGCTTCTGCACAGCAAAGAAAACCATCAAGAAAACAAAAACGGAGCCATTGCATGGGAGAACATATTTGGCAATGAAACATCTGATGAAGGGTTAATATCCAAAATACATAAGGAACTCATACAACTTAACAAAAGGAAGGCAAACAATCCAATTAAAAAATGGGCAAAAGACCTAAATAGACACTTCTCCAAAGTGGACATATAGATGGCCAAGAGACATATGGAAAAATGCTCAAAGTCACTGATCATCAAAGAGATGTAAATTGAAATGACAATGAGGTATCACCTTACACCTGTCAGATTAGCTATCATCAATAAATCAACAAATGACAAGTGCTGGCGAGGATGTAGAGAAAAGGGAACCCTAGTACCCTGCTGGTAGGGATGCAGACTGGTGCGACCATTATGGAAAACAGTGTGGAATTTCCTCAAAAAATTAAATATGGATCTGCCATTTGACCCAGTGATCCCACTTCTAGGAATATATCCTACGAAACCTGAAGCAATAATCAGAAAGAATGTATGCACCCCTAGGTTCACAGCAGCACAATTTACAATAGCTAAGATCTGGAAACAGCCCAAGTGCCCATCAGTAGATGAGTGGATAAAAAGCTGTGGTACATTTAGCATGGAATACTATGCAGCAGTAACAAAGAAGGATCTCTTGCCCTTTGAGACAGCATGGAGGGACCTGGAGAGTATCGTGCTTAGTGAAATAAGTCAGTCAGAGAAAGACAAGTATCACATGATCTCACTCATATGTGGAATCTAAGTAACAAAATAAACTGATGAACAAAATAGATCCAGAGACATGGAAGCAGGGAACAGACTGTAAAATCTCAGAAGGAAGGCGGAGGAGGGTGGGTGGGTGGGAAGAGATCAACCAAAGAACTTGAATGCATATATGCGTAATCCTTGGACACAGACAATAGGGTGGTGGAGGCCCGGGGTTAGGGGCAGGAGTGGGCTAGAAGGGGTCAATGCAAGAAAAAAGGAGACATCTGTAATACGTTCAACAATAAAGTTTTTTTTTAAATAACCAAAAAAAAAAGGCCATCCCTAGCAAAGAAAATGCTTAGGTTGCCATGGTTGGGATCACAGCAGAGAGCAGTTCTCTCCTCCTCCTCCTCGGTGCGTCCTTGCAGCGCCCCGCTCTTCTCTCTATTCTGCTGCATACAATGTCAGCGTCTATTTTTGTCAACCAATGTTCCTTCAATTGATGAATTCAGCACAAAATGAGAAATCTTTCATGGTCAACCTACGAGGCTCGGAAGGATACTAAAGGTGGTGATTTTTATATCTTACTCAACAAGAAAAAACACCTGTGGCTTACCCCTTAAAAAATCCTTCCACAGAGTGAAGTAAACCAAAGGAACAGGCAGACACAGCAACCACATCACATCACCAGAATTCATTCCTCTAACCTGGCCCCCACCATTACACCTTTGTAGCATGTGTCATGCTCTCTTACGTTTCTTGTATGTCCATGTACACACACACACACACACACACACACACACACACACACACACACTACCTCTGGCTCCTTGAGAGCAGAGCAGGCGGTACTATTATCTTACAGCCACAAAAGGATGTCCTGGGCAGGGTGATGTTTTAAAAAAGGCACTGGCATTGTGCTGGAGTCACATAAAACATATATTTAACATATGTAAAGTCATGTTCTGGAATGTTTTGGAGAGAGAGAGAGAGAGAGAGAGAGAGAGAGAGAGAGAGAGAGGAGGGAAATAGTGATGGAGGTTCTAGCCTATGCAGCTCTCTGGGGATGAAAGACACGAATTCGCTGACCCTTCACCAGTGTCCATTCCCATGGCTTCACCTGGGAGAGCGTCTTGCTGGGGTTTGGGTGGGAGGACAGTTCTGACTCCGCATCATTTCCTCTCATACCTGACTTTAGAGTTTGAACAGTCCAAGAAGAACTTGGCCATAAGCAGACTTAACTGGAGGAAGCAGATTGAGGTGTATGGCTCACGCACTTGCCTCAGATGCGACAGTAGAGGCTATGGGGATGCTCAGGGGTGCTGCCCATGTCCCGCACAGGGCGGGGACGCTTCCTCCGCCCTGAGGGTGCTGGTGGCAGCAGCATCAGCTGAGTCCTCCGCAGAGGCTGTCTCGCCTTCAGCTGAAGAGAGAGATGCAAGCCTGAGGCTACAGAAGGGAGGGGGTGGGGGATCCACACAGAAGGACAGGAAGGACCCTGGACACTGGGGTGTGAGCCAGGCCCCTGCAGAGAAGCTGTGGGACCACTGACGACAGCACTGCGCCTGGCATGCCGTTCAGCCCCGTCCTGCTGCCTCATTCACTCCCCTCACAGGCACTGCCTTCGGCCCTTCTCCAGCCTGGAGAACCCAACCTGCAACAGGGCTCTGTCTGGGGAACCCCAATCCACAGAAGAGGAGAAAGGGGGAGACTGCAGACAGCTGTGCTCTCCCAGCTCTGCGGAGGAGTGCAAGCTGAGGAAGGGAACTTATACCACGCCCTCAAGTGGAAGGCTTTTAAGGCAGGACACCCTTTCCAGCAAGGGTTTTTCCCAGTCTGGGAGCATCTTCCCAGGACCTTACGGCCTGATGATGTCGATTATCTCCCACCTCCAGAGCCTTTTCCATCCTCCCCCTTCCCCACCCTGCTCCCTAAAACTGAGACTCTCAGCCTAACCCTGGCCTCCCTCGGCGGGGGGACGGGGGGGGCGGGAGTGGGGGGGAAGGCGTCCAGTTTGCAAAGGAATTCTGGTCTGATGAGGAAGCTCAACCCTGGGCGGGGGGGGGGGGGTGTGACCTTTCAGAGACTGGGGCCCAGGAGCCTGGCCCCTGGCCCCACAGGTGGCCTCCAGGGGCTGAACGGAGCCAGGGAGCCCAGGCTCTCCTGCCGCCTCCAGAGCTGAGAGAGAACAGCTTTCTGTTGTTTTAAGCCCCTAATGGGTGGCGACCTGTCACAGCAGCCACGGAAACTGATCCTGATCGTGACCCAGGGACCCCGAGGCAGAGCGTGCCTGTCCCCACCCATCCTGGATCCACACGCTCTTCCAGGTGATGAAGCCTGGGCTCCGTCACCACCAGCCCTCCAGGAGGCCAACACGACTGAGCCAAATGGGAGGGAAGAGCGGCAGATTCTTGGCTTTAAAGAACTAACACGCTCTGGCTAGTTGAGGCAGAAGAGGAATTTACTGAGTGCTGCTGGCAGCTCCAGCCTCTCCGGGGAGCCTGAGCGCTGAGCTTGGAGGCCACACAGCAGGAGCCAGGTCCAGATCACCCTTCCCACACCCCAGTGTGGAGCCATTGGCTCTGCTCCTTCACACGCAGCTGGGACCTCTGCTGCGGCCTTTGAGTGCAGGGCGCCCCTCCCACCATCATCAGAGCGAATTCCACTGGAGCTTGCTCCTCAGAGCAAGGTGACGTCTCTTTCCCTGCCATTCAAACGCCAGCCTGTGGGCCAACAGCATATATAGCCAGACCTGCGGGAGCAGAACCTGAATTTTGACCCGGTCCCTGGTGGTTCAGATGCACAGTGAGGGCTGAGAAGCCCTGCGCCCCACATCGCACCCCGCACCCAGGGTGAGACATCGCCAGCACAGGTCTGCCGGCCACCATGTCCCTGAGGCTATGCCCCCACAATGCAGCGCTGGGAACCCGGGACTCAAAGGTCAACCGGCAAAGGAAACCGGAAGAGCTAGGGACATTATGGGCACGCGATGTTGAGATGGATGAAAGAAATGCAGCTGTAACGTGCTGAGGGTGATTGTTTTAACCAGGAAAACATATTTGTATTTTTTAAATAAATATAGAGATTATGTAAATGGTGCTGCTATGAACATAGGGGTGCATACATTCTTTCTGATTGGTGTTTCTAGTTTCTTAGGATATATTCCTAGAAGTGGGATCACTGGGTCAAATGGGAGTTCCATTCTTAATTTTTTGAGGAAACTCCATACTGTTTTCCACAGTGGCCGCACCCGTCTGCATTCCCACCAGCAGTGCACGAGGGTTCCTTTTCTCCGCATCCTCACCAGCACTTGTTGTTTGTTGGTTGGACCTGGAGAGTATTATGCTAAGTGAAATAAGGCAGTCAGAGAAAGTCAAATACCATATAATCACCCTTATATGTGGAATCTAATGAACAAAATAAACTGATGAACAAAATAGGACCAGAGGCATGGCTGCATGGAACAGACTGACAGATGGCAGAGGGGAGGGGGCACGAGGGGACTGGAAGAGATGAGCCAAAGAACATATACACACAGCCCGCGGACACAGACAGGAGTGGTGAAGGCCAGGGGAGGGGTGGCGGGGGGGCTGGGTGGAGGGAGGCAAAGGGGAGAAATTGAGGGACATCTGTAATAGTGCCAACCATAATGAATAAATAAACATATAGAGATTATGTGTGGAAACCATGGAGGGTGTTCTTATTCATTATATCTGGTCCTTCAACCAGGCTTGGTAGCACCTGGAAGAACGTGGAGCAATGCAGATCCCTTTTCTTCTACGCTCAGGAGACTCCTGCCTTTTATCGTTAATTTGACTCAGTTGCTGCAATTTGTGAATCAACCATAGGAAAATGGACTTGGAGAAGCAAACTGGTGTATTAACGTGTTGTATCATTCTGGTGCGTTTGTTAGAGCTAAAGAACCCACATCAGCACAGCGCTACTCACGAAAAGAGGTTCCAGCAGAATGCAAAGAAACAATGTTCTTTACGCGCTCGCGCGCGCGCACGCACGCACACACACACACACACACACCACACACACACACACACAACCTTGACCCGTTCCTGGCACTGGAGTGTTCAAAAACAAAATGACTCATTCTCTATTCAGAAGCTCTCCTTGGAATTCAAGAGATGAAGAGGAAGAGATTTGCTGGTTTGTTATTTTAAATGTTCTTGCAATTTTTATGCTGAATTTTAAACAGGAATATTTACAGTTGTTGGGGGTATTTTGTTTGTTTTTGAATTTGAAAAATGAGAAAGTAAGAAAATGGAGGCTTTGGGGAGATTCAAAAGCTAAACAAGGCTCAGATGAGCGTATTTTTAACCGTCATGCAGAGACAGAAAGTGGGTCAGGGTCGCCAGAGGCTAAGGGAGGTAGTGAATGAGGGGTGACTGCTCATGGGCTTGGGGTTTCTCTTTGGGGTGATGAAAATGGTCTGGAATTAGATTGTGGTGATGGTTGCACAACTTTGTGAATGTGCTAAAGACCACTGAATTGTATACCTTAAAATTATTAATGTTGTAGTATGTATAACTCAATAAAAATGTAAAAAAATGGGGATTTGCAGGCATAAAAATATTAGAAATCTAGAGTATGAGTAAAAATAAATCTTAAAATTAATTGGGAAATAAACATTTATCCAATGCATGATATTAAAAATATTTGGACACTGAGTTGGAAAAACAGAGTTAATTATTTCTGCATACCATTTAGACCAAAAAAATATACATTGACTTGTATGTAAACATAAAAATTAAAATCTGTAGATGAACAAGAAGAAAGTGACGGGTGGAGGGAGAAATGTCCGAGACATAGTCGCTGACAGCATCACGGCAGAGGAGTGTTTTACTTGGCATGTTGGGTCCGACAGAGAAAGGCTGGGTGAGAGAGTGAGGGAAGGAACAGAAGACAGACACTTGGACAATCCCGTGGGAACTGCCCTCCACCCGTGTTACAGCTAATTAATACTCATGTATCCCTTCCCCTGTCCCTTCCATGAGCAAAAGTAGGGACTTAAGGCCCAGAATAAAGTCACATAAAAAATTTTAAGGTCTCTCGGGCCAAACAAGTAGTCAAAACTCAATGACATACACCCCTCTTAGCAGGCGGTTGCGGCAACGCCCCAGTAATATCACGTGGATGTCTCGTGTCCCTGATACGAGGTGATGACAAGGCAAATCACCTCTGTGGTATTCTTTCCAGAAACCTATGACCCCAGTCTACCCAGAAACATCAGACAAACCCAATGGAGAGGCCTCTACACAGTATCTGCCCAGTGCTGCTCAAAACTGTCAACGTCATGAAAACCAAGGAAAGACGGAAACTGCCCCGCCCTGGAAGCACTGCCGAGGACATGACAACGTAACACAGTGTGGGACCTCAGATGGGCTCCTAGGACACAGAGGGAAGGGGACGCTGGTGAAATGTGGAGTTTGTGAGTAGCGCTGTGCTGGCATGGGTTCCTTAGCTGTAACAAAGCCACCACGATGATGCAACACGTTAGCACCGGGGAAGCAGGATGAGAGGTATGTGGGAACTCGCTGTACCATCTTTTCAATTCTGCTGTAAATTGAAAGCGATTCCAAAATAAAATACATAAATATGGTTTTAGAAAAACTCAATCTCAGCACAGTGGCTGGCCACTGCGGGAGTGTTGCGAAGAGATGTCAGAAAGTCCTGGATTGGGTTTAGATCATCATAAAGTGTACCCAGCCTTCCCACACCACGCTCAGAGGAGCTGTCTTTTTGTCCCCCCCCAACCCTGGCCCCCGCTGGCAGCTCGTCCTTGGGCAGGAAGAAGTAACTGTGCCTCTAACCACTCTCTCTGATCACACAGGCTTCCAGACGCCCACAGACCTACCAGGGGGACCTAGTCACAGCAGCTCTGCAGTAGGCCCCTCTATGTGGGTTGCCAGGATCACAGATATCTCCTCAACGCTCTCCCGCAATATCAGCCACACTGTAAAACGCACGTCCCGGGCACACACAGTGGAAGCCCCCTGTGGACACTGGCCAGTCACACCTCTATGTCGGCACATACTGGTCTTTGGGGACGAATGCCAAGCTGCACCACCCAGGTCTCTCTTCAGTGAAGGACTTGCCCCAGGTGAGAGCAAAAAGCCTGCAGCTATAATTCCTCCCAGATTGGCCTCAACTGCAGAACCCCAATTTGCCTGAGATTAGCATCTCTTCCCACCAGCCCCACATCCAGTGACTGAGCACAGGGAGCTGTCCAGCAAGAGGCAGCTGAAAGCAGAGGTGGGCTGGAGGCTGAGGACGCAGGCATCAGAAGCAGCAGCTCCTCAGAAACAATGAGGATCAATGATGCAATCTTATTGTTTCTAATATGATCTCTGGACAATGCTGCCCCCTTTAAGTGGCATGGGGTGTGACCTTTAATTATGTGGCATTCTGAAAGACAAGAGAGGGAGGGAGGAGTGCTGAACTCTGCCAGATTGGGGAGGGATGGTTGAAGGAGGAGAAATAAACTGCTGCAGAAGATTTGAGGAAAACTGTGAAAAATGGTTTACATTTACCCTGGGCAGTGTTCTCAGTGGTTAGAGTTTTGGCTTGAGCACCAAAGTGTCGTAGGTTCCATTCCCAATCAAGGGCACATACCTGGGTTGCAGGTATGGATCTCAAGGGTTTGATCCCCAGCCCCAGTCAGGGTGCGTGTGGGAGGCAACCAATCAATGTGTTTCTCTCACATCAGTGTTTCTCTCTCTCTCGCCCCCTCCCTCCTTTCCACTCTCACTAAAAATCAATGGGGGTGGGAAAAAAAGGTTCCCATTTGAGCTGGATCTTGAAAGATAAGAGAAGTATGCCAGGCATAATAGAAGGGAAGATCTTTGTGGACAGAGAGAACATCTATCGGAGAGGTCTCTGCACAGGTGCATGATCTCTTCGGATAAGAATCTCCTTGTTAAAAAGAGGAACCAAGATGGAGGCATAGGTAAATGCTGGTATGTGCTGCCTGCCACAACCACATCAAAATCACAACTAAAATACAGCAACGATCACTCAGAACTGCCTGAAAGCTGGCTGAATGGAAGTCCGACAAATAGAGAAGTAAAGAAGAAAGCACATTGAGACTGGTAGGAGGGGCAGAGGCACGGGATGGGCTGGTCCAACACCTACATGTGCTGTTTTGTTTTTTTTAATCAGGAGGGAGATCCTCTCTGCGGAGGCCACCGTGAGGAGCAAGGGGTCCAAGCTCCACACCAGCCCCCCAGCCCAGGGTCCCAGAGCTGGGAAGAGAACTCTCTGTAACTTCAGGCTGTAAAAACAAGCAGGAATTGTGGCTGCCTGACACGGAGGCTGCTGGAGTCCCAGGAGATCCTCTTAAAGGGCCGGTGTACACACTTACTCAGACTCAATCCCTCTGAGCTCCAGTGCTAGGTGGCTTTGGGGGACCTAGACACATACAAGGAGGAACTGGATTATCTGGTATGGGGCAGGAATAAGAGCACAGCTTTCTCCCAGACGTGGGTGCTCTCAAGGGTCATTGTTCCTGTGCTGGGATCTCCCCTGTCACAGAGCTGACTGGCAGGGGCCATATCTAAGTCTCCACCAGCCTGGCTCACACTATTTGCACCACCCTGGTGATTCCCTGAGATCCTGCCCCACCCAAGCTATTTGCAGCAACTTTTCTATATGAATGGCCTGTCCTGGATCAGGCTTTAGTCTTTGCTAAAATCTCTCAAACAAACTGCAACACACAAAAGAGGCAGACTCAGTGAGCACCAAAGCCTGCTCTATAGATGTGTTTCCTGCACAGCAGCTCTCCCACTGTAGTTGCAGCTGGTCCTCACAGCCAATTGGCCTGGAGGCCAATTCCTCCCAGTGACACCAAGAGCAATCAAAGCTCAACTACAAGTCCGTGCACACAGCCCACAAAGGGGTGCACCTAGAGTGCCCAGCTCAGGTGACTGGGGAGGCTGAACCACTAGGACCTACAGGACACCTACTACACAAGGCCACTCTACCAATTCTAGGAGACATAGCAGCTCTACCTAATATATAGAAACAAACACAGAAGCAAGCAAAATGCAGAGACAAAGAAACATGTCACAAATGAAAGAAATGGAAGCAAGTAAACTACTAGATACAGAGTTTAAAACCATGGTTATAAAGTTACTCAAGGATCTTCATGAGAGCTTCAAGGGACTTAATGAAACTTTGAAAAGAAATTAGTGAGAATGTCAAAGACATGAAAAGTGACCAGTCAGAAATTAAGCATACACTAGCTGAAATAAAGAATCATTTACGGCGTTGCAACAGTAGAGTAGATGATTCTGACAATCAAAGCAATGATTGTAATATGAAGAAGCAAAAAATACCCAAACAAAAGAGCAAAAAGAAAAAAGAATCCAAAATATGAAGATAGTGTAAGAAGCCTCTGGGACAACTTCAACTGTACCAGCATTCGCATTATGGGGGTGCCAGAAGAAGAGAGAGAGCAAGATATTGAAAACTTATTTGAAGAAATAATGACAGAAAACTTCTTCTATCTGGTGAAAGAAATAGATTTACAAGTCTAGGAATTGCAAAGAGTCCCAAACAAGAGGGACCCAAAGAGCCCACACCAAGACATGTCACAATTAAAATGCCAAGGGTTAGAGACAAAGAGAGAATCTTAAAAGCAGCAAGAGAAAAGCAGTTAGTTACCTACAAGAGAGTGCCCATACAACTATCAGCTGATTTCTCAACAGAAACTATGCAAGCCAGAAAGGAGTGGCAAGAAATATTCAAAGTGATGTATAGCAAGGACCTACCACCAAGATTACTCTACCCAGCAAAGCTATCATTTAGAATTGAAGGTCAGATAAAGAGCTCCCCAGACAAGAAAAAGCTAAAGGAGTTCATCACCACCAAACCAGTATTACATGAAACATTGAAGGGTATTCTTTAAGAAGAGAAGAAGAAAAAGATAAAAAATATGAACAATAAAATGGCAATAAATACATCTCTATCAACAACTGAATCTAAAAATCTAAATAAACAAACAAGAAATCTAATGCACAAAGTGAACTTGTGAATAAAGTAGAATCAGAGGCATGGAAACATGGAACAGACTGATGAATCTTAGAGGGAAGGGTGGGAGGCAGGAGGAGAGTAACCTAAGATCTTACCTATGGTCACAAACAGTAGGGGGTGAAGGCCTGGGGCGGGACAGGGCATGAACCGGGTGGAGGGGGCTAATGGGAGGAAGCGGGGGGACATCTGTAATACTCTCAACAATAAAGATTTCTAAAACATAAATAAATAAAATAAAATTCATAGTAAAAAAATCTCCTTATTACAGTTTATTATAACAGATTCTGACCAGACACCCCCACATGTGCCAACAACATACGGTAAACACTGGTGAGACTGTCATGCCTTATGATTGTTATTAATAAAGCCAATTTGGCCCGGGTGGTATGGCTCAGTGATTGAGCATCAACCTATGAACCAGAAAGGTCATGGTTTGGTTCCTGGTCAGAACACATGCCCAAGTTGTGGGCTCAATACCCAGTGTGTGGTGTGCAAAAAGCAGCTGATCAGTGATTCTCTCTCATCATTGATGTTTCTTTCTCTCTCTCCCTCTCCCTTCCTCTCTGAAATCAATAAAAATATATTTTAAAAATAAATAAATACTAGTAAAGCCAATTGGTTTATAGAAGATTCCATTAGGAAGTCATTCTGCATCTCCCCCAGGTAAGTGGAAGGAGCGTTTAGAGAAGACCAAATTGACACTCATGAGCAAGAAGGGTACTCTTAGGATGAGGAGTTGAAGTGCCAGGCCCTTCTGCTCTCTGTACAGGAGGCAGAGAATCAGAGTGGAGGCAGAGAAATGTGTCTAAGCTCGGCACGTGCCCGGCCCAGGGCAGGGAAAGCACCGAGCGGTCCTGGTGGTCCAGGTGAGACCAGTGCCCCTGAAACCTCAGACCAAGACACTATAAAGACACCTGGAGGTGACCCTGAAGGTGGGGAGGGAGGGGAAGCCTCAAAAGGATTGAGATTGTATTTTCCCCCAGGCTGGGAGATGGGTTGGTTTAACATCAGATGCTGCTCTGCTGAAAGTAAATAGAAGTGGTATTTCTCACGCCCTTCAGTTTATAGACTGAGATCCACACCCAGGCACGATTTTTACATTGGTAGATACTGGCAAATGGTGAAGCTATTCACAAACAACAGGTATGCCTGAGAATTCTTCCCCCAATGTTCTCTCCCGAGTTTGACATCTTTTTAATTCTTGTCAATCTAACTGGGAAAACGGTAATGAAGTCTCGGTTTGATTTTCATTTCCCCGACTCCCCAGATGGCTGAACATCTTTTCATATGCTTATTAGGCATTTGCATTTCTTGTTCAGTGAATTTCTATTCGCATCTTTTGTCCAGTTTTCTAAGAGCAAATTCATCTTTTTCTTATTAATGTGCAAGTATTGTTTCTATATGAGACAGTAACTTTGGCCCATGGCAAACGTTTTCTTCCTGTTTGTCTCTGACTTGGCTTATGGTCCTCTTGTTCATGCTAAATTTGGGTTGCCCATCTTACTAAGATCTCTCCACTCCAAAGTTTGATAAATATTCCAAATTTTATATTTCCATATGCATATTTCTCTTGTCTCATACTTACAAACATGCACACACACTCATGGACCCACATAGTTAGATGATCATGAGATGGCTCATTAATCCACCTGGAATGTGTGTGTGTGTGTCTCTGTGTGTGTGTGTGTGTGTGTGTGTGTGTGTGTGTGTGTGTAGGTGCAAGTGGACTCAGTGTTTCCAGACTTTGCACAATCCTTCTGTGCACCATCAAGCCTGACATGAACCATGTATTAAAGTCAACTGCTAAAATCTGCCTTTTACAGTTTCCAGCTCCCAGGGCATCTCCATCCTCCCAGTTACTTAAGGAGGTGGGTGCTCCCGCCCACTCCCTTTCCCACAGTCCCATACCCAAGCACTCTGGAACCGCCAGGATCCTCCCTCCCACATACTCTGCCCACTCCTCCCAGGACGCCAGGGCCGCCTCCTTGCTTCCGGCCACCATCATCTGGCCCTGGATCTTTGCAGCCCTGGCCTGCCTAGCTCCTCACTCCTCCCATTCCCATCCAGTCTCCACTCTGCAGCCAGGAATCCTTCTAAATGCAGACCCACCTCATGCCTGCTCTACCTAGAACCCTTCCTTCCACAGCCCCCACCACTTTCAAACTCCCAAATAAGGCTGAAATCATCCTTTTTAAAAGGGCATGTCTCACCTTTAAAATAAAATAAAAAACTTTTACAGCCTCATTTCTCAGATTGTGTCTTCCCCCCTTCCCTCCCCCACAGCCAGCTCCTTGCTCCAGGCAGAGCAAACTACTTTCATTTCTTCAAAAAACACCAAGCTTCCTTTTCAGCAGATGGAAACCCTGGCTACGCCCTGCTCACCTCTCAAAATCACCCACACATGCCCAGGCCCTCGCCCTGGGTGATTCTCACTCAGAGGCCGGGTGAGACCTCTGCACCCACATCCTCTGGATGGTTCCCACGCCAGCGTGGGAGTCCACTGTCCTTCCCTCCGTATGGTGGGCTTGTTATTCCTCCAACTGGAACCCTCCTCCAACCCCAGCCCCCACCTCTCCGCCCCACATCGCCTCTTCTTCCTTAGAGTTGAGGCTTAGACGCTCCTTCCTGGGAACTTTCCTCTACCATTCAGGTTAGGACCCCGGCTCCATCCACCAGTATCCTCCTGCCCCTCCCCATTCAAGCATTTATCACAAGGACTTAATTCCCTGATTTCTTGTCTCCCACCCCAGACTCCGGGTTTGGGGGAAAACAGGAAGAGCATGTCTGTCTTGCTCACCATAAACTTATGCGCCCAGCAGCAGAGACCTGACACATAGTAGGTGCGCAGTAAAGGTTTACTTAAAAATGAATGAATGGACAAGGAAATGGATGAATGGATGCCTGTGGCAGTTTCCAGGACAAATAACAAACTGCTCAGAAAAGCCAGCAAACAGATGCGCAGTCTGGCCAGCAGGGGGCACCAGCCTGCCTTCCAATCCCCTGCCCAAGCCCTGGGAGCCTACCTGCTGTCAGTCACAGAGCCTCCGGGTGCTCAGTGGTCATTTCGCTGCGCTGAAGATTAAGTAGGAGTTGTTTGCCACCAGCCAATGTATGAAAAGTGAGTATTCACCCCTCACTTCCAACAACAGGTACTACATCCCCTGTTTTGCCAGGAAAGGAGCCGTAACTGTAGCAACCGGTGGCAGGTTTTCTGTTCCCAAGTGGGGCCGGCGATGGAGTAAGGAGGGGAAAGGAGGGAGGTGGCAGAAGAGTCTGCATAAAACTGCTCGCCCTGGAGCAGCAGGAAAGTTCCCTGTGTCTCCCAGCTCTCTCGCTCTCCATCCTTCCACCTGGGAGAACGGAATCCAAGTCTGCACAGGGCCAGCATCCCTCACAAGCCACCGGAGGAAACTCTTCCCTCCTGTGAGCAGCAGCAGCAGCAGCAGCCTGTGCACCGGCCGCAGCCCAGCTCGGTCAGCCTGTGTCAGCGATGAACGCCTCGAGCTGCCTGCCCTCTGCTCAGCCGGGGCTGCCTAACGGCTCGGAGCGCCTGGCCGCCCCCTCCTCCGGCAACCAGAGCGGCCGCGGGTACTGCGAGCAGGTCTTCATCCAGCCCGGGGTGTTCCTGGCGCTGGGCACCGTCAGCCTGCTGGAGAACATCCTGGTCATCCTGGCGGTGGCCAGGAACAGCAACCTGCACTCGCCCATGTACTTCTTCCTCTGCAGCCTGGCCGCGGCCGACATGCTGGTGAGCGTGTCCAACGCCCTGGAGACCGTCATGATCGCCGTGGTCAACAGCGGCTCGCTGGCCCTGGAGGACCGGTTCGTGCAGCACATGGACAACATCTTCGACTCGATGATCTGCATCTCGCTGGTGGCCTCCATCTGCAACCTCCTGGCCATCGCGGTGGACAGGTACGTCACCATCTTCTACGCGCTGCGCTACCACAGCATCGTGACGGTGCGCCGGGCGCGCGCCCTGATCGTGGCCGTGTGGCTGTGCTGCGGCGTCTGCGGCGTCGTGTTCATCGTCTACTCGGAGAGCAAGATGGTCATCGTGTGCCTGGTCACCCTGTTCTTCGCCATGCTGCTGCTCATGGGCACCCTCTACGTGCACATGTTCCTCTTCGCGCGGCTGCACATGCGGCGCATCGCCGCGCTGCCCCCCGCCGACGGGGCGGCCCCGCAGCAGCGCTCGTGCCTCAAGGGCGCCATCACCATCACCATCCTGCTGGGCGTCTTCGTCGTCTGCTGGGCCCCCTTCTTCCTCCACCTCGTGCTCATCATCACCTGCCCCACCAACCCTTCCTGCGTCTGCTACGCCGCGCACTTCAACACCTACCTGGTGCTCATCATGTGCAACTCCGTCATCGACCCGCTCATCTACGCCTTCCGCAGCCCCGAGCTGAGGAGCACCTTCCGCGAGATCCTGTGCGGCTGCCCCGGCGTGAGCCTGGGCTAGGACGCGGGCCGGAGGCCGGTCCCTCCGGCCACTGCTGACCCTCCGGCCAGCTAAGGTGTTCAGAAGGAAGAGGGGCGGGATAGAGGACGCCAGAATGTGTGAACAGCCATGGTTGTGCGCGTCTTGTTTTGAAGCTTGCAGAGCCTTTGACAGGGAAGTGGGATGTAACCGGCTCTCTGAAAGGATCCCAATGTGGGTAAGTCTCAAACTCTGATTTCCCAAACAGCCACGGGAGGGGTCCGTGAGGCGGCTCCGGCTGCTGTGTGCGCTCATTGCCAGGCGCCAGGGTTTGCAGCGCCTGCCTGCCCACCCGCCTCCTAGCGTGTCCTCGCCCCTCGGGTCGTCCAGACTGAAGGACTCTCATTGACAGGAGGGTGGGTCGAAGCTCTCCCAAGCAAACCTCTTTCCGCGCCTGACCTCGACTGCCAGCTGCTCCGATGGCTTTGCCCTGATTTCATAAGACACTTGGGTTTCCATCCTGTTATTCTGTTCACAGTGCAACAGTTGCCCCACGACAATGAACTCTTTATGAAAGAAGCAATGCCGCACAGCATCCTCTGTACCCTCCTACCCTCACCACCCTCCCCTGAAAACTAGCATCGAAAAGTTACCCACGATGCCCCTATTTTTGTTATTAGAGTTGTTGCTTTTGTTGTTGGGTTTTATGCATTCAACCTAAGGCAGCTTTCAAAATTCTAATGAAAAAGAGATCAAGTACTTTAGAAAACCAGAACATACCTGTGTGTGAAGTATTTTGATGCCTTGCTCTCCTAAGGTATATATTTCCCTATTTTATAAGCCTTTCCCCTATTATTCCTTTTCTGCCTTTAACTAGACAAGAGGGCATCTTGGATGGGAGGGGGGTGTCTCCAGAGATTGCTCTACGGTGATTTCAGGTTTCAGAAGTTGCATGTGACTTTCTTGGAAGATTTGCTTGTGGTCATTGTGACTGTGTCTAAATCACATGATTTCCTGAAACATTATCTAGGAAAGAAAACTTTTGCTCAGCCTGGTGGTGTTAAAGTCGGGGTGATGCTATTATCAACATCTGTACCTTATCAAGTAAAGCAATTCATTCAATTCATTCCCGTGAGCACGGGGCGAGATTTGCTGACTAGCGCTGCCTACGCTGCGTGCTGTGAGCTCTGCGCCTCCATCAGACCCTTTTTCTGCCCTGGAGAACTCCACCCCCCATACCCGGGGTTCTTCTACTGTGCTGTGTCTGGTGTACAATTGTGTGTTTTTCTTGTGCTGGAATATATTGGGGGTTTCAGTGTACTTGACATCCTGCTAATATAAACAATGTCTTGTGTTTCTTGCTTTGTGATGTTTGGAAATAAATAAAAGGCTTTTGTGGCTGCTAAATGCGTGACATTAACTGGAAGCATCCCGGTGGCTTCCGCACACCGTCCGTTACACTGTAATTCTGGCTATTTTGTCAGTGACAGAAGCATCCATTGCCACAGCTCTCGTCTTTTCTAGGGCAGTGCCTTTTAGCCAAACTACAAAACGTTCCCACTTAGGTTCTGAGAACACCAGGCTGTAGTTCCTGGGCCACTGTCACTCTCCATTATTTTAGTCGAGACACCAAATAGCAGGTCGTGTCCACTGCCACTCGGTGAGCCGCTGTGGGCACGGGAGTCAAGCTCCCTGAAGACTGTACTAACAGCCACAGGAACCATGACGTCCCTTTCCAGGCAAACAGGAGGAAAGTAACTTTTCACTCCTGGATATCAGCTTTCACATGATTTCATTTATTCTCTCAGCAAACCTCTAAAACAGGTGAGTCATTTTACAGGTGAAGGAACTGAATCCTGGGGGTAAGAGGGGAGAGGTGCATGGTGGGCCATGAACACCCAGCTAGTTAGGGTCATTCGTGTCCTGCGGCTGAAGTCTTTGCACCATGTGGTGCTGCCAACAGATTTCCATAATGAAAACAGACCCCACGCTCCTTCCTCCACGCATGCCAGCTTAGAGAGCAGTCCACGGAAACTTCCCACAGACTCATCCGGGATCTTGCTCAAGGGCAAAATCTGACTCAGCAGGTCTGGAGTAGAGCCTATGGTTCTGCATTTCCGAAGATGAGATCTCCCAGGGGCGTGGCTGCCTCTGGGCCCACCTTTTAAATAGAGAGGGCGTAGAGGGCTTTCAAAAGAGCTTGGCACAGTGTGGAGCGCTGGCCCCAGGCTGGGAACTGTGCTGGCTACCGGGGGGGCACGTGCTTCTGAGCCCTGCAGGAACCCCTGAGGCGGGCACTAGTACCCCCTTATGTCACAGATGAGACCTCTGCAACTCAGAGGGGCTAAGTCCTTGTCTAGGAAAACTCGGCTCCCAGCGAAGAAGCAGAGATTCAGACTCAGATGCAGGCTGGCCGACCTACACCCCAGTCCAACCCCACCGCCCAGGCATCGCCCCTGGAAGCAGTCTGCATAGTTTAGCCAAGACCCAGGGACAGCAGAGGCATGGGCTGCCATGGAGGGAGACTCAGTGCATCATTCCACAGCTCACCAGTCCAGATGTTTCTAAGAGTTTCCATAGAGACGTCATAAAAGCCACGAAGCACGATTAGTCATCTGACTCGGGAACATACTCCTGCAAAGGCTGTGGGCAGCCCTGGGAAGGCATCATGCCTGAGGTGGACAGCCCTGCATGTGGGCATCACTGCCTCCTCCGCCACCACAGTCCACTGGATGTTTTAAGCAGAAGGACAGTCAGATTTGAAAACGCTTAATTTTTATAAATAAAAGCACATCGGGACTTTAATTCATTTGTTAGGTTATATTCACGTCTCATGCCTTATCCCCAGGCATAATCACTGCAGTGGTTGATGCCCTGGGTCCCTAGAAATATTTGCCTTTTGTACTTCCTGAAATTGAACTTTTGAGCTTAATTATGCTGTTTTTTTCTGTAGAGCAGGGGCTACGACAACTCAAGCTTCCTTGGCTGAAGACATTGACCCACGTTCACCCCCACTAAAATCCATCCTCCAGCCTGTTTAAAGTTGTTTCAAAACTGTGAAGCAGATCATTTCACTCTTCATAGGCTCTCTGAATAAAAATTCACTTCCTTACCCGGTCCTACAAGGCCCTATGAGCTGATCTCCTCTGCTAAGTCCTCAACACACTGCCTCTTCCCCATACTCCTTCCCCACCCTGGACTCAAACTCACCACACTCATTCCTGCCCCAGGGCCTTTGCACCTGCTGTTTCCTCTACCTGAAGGCTCTTCCCCAGTATCTTCCCCTTGATTGGCACCTTGTTATCATTCAAGCTTCCGCCCAATCCTCAGGGATGCTTTCCCTGACTACTCTTTCTAAAGAAAATGCCAGTCACTCACATGAAGTATTGTCTTATCACAAATCTTATTGTTATTTTATATTTTATTATTTTTTTGTTTGTTTAATCATTATCCATCTCTCCCACTAAAAAGCAGTGTCTAGCATATAAAATCAATCAGTAAGTCTAACCAGTTTGGCTCAGTGGACAGAGCATCAGCCTGCGGACTGAAAGGTCCCAGGTTCGATTCTGGTCAAGGGCATATACCTTGGTTGCAGGCACATCCCCAGTAGGAGGTGTATAGGAGGCAGCTGATCGATGTTTCTCCCTCATTGACGTTTCTAACTCTCTATCCCTCTCCCTTCCTCTCTGTAAAAAAAAAATCAATAAAATATTTTTTAAAAAATTGGTCAGTAAAAATAATATATGCTATATGAATAAGTGATTTCATTAATACACTTAAATATGAGCTCAAGTCTAACCAAAGAGTATACAGGGTCAGGCAAAAGTAGGCTTACAGCTGTGAGTACATGAAACACAGAGTTTATTCTTGTACTAGAGGCCCAGTGCATGAAATTCGTGCATGGGTGTGTGTGTGTGTGTGTCCCTCAGCCCAGCCTGCACCCTCTCCAATCTGGGACCTCTCAAGGGATGTCAAACTGCCCTCTCACAATCCAGGATTGCTGGCTCCCAACCACTCACCTGCCTGCCTGCCTGATTGCTCCTAACCGCTTCTGTCTGCCAGCCTAATCACCCCTAACTGCTCCCCAATTGCCCCTAACTGCCCTCCCTTGCCAGCCTGGTATCCCCTAACTGCCCTCCCCTGCTGACCTGGTCACACCAAGCTTCCCTCCCCTGCTGGCCTGGTCACCTCTAACTTCCCTCCCTTGCCAGCCTGGTCGCCCTTAAGTGCCCTCCCCTGCCAGACCGATTGCCCCTAACTGCCCTCCCCTGCTGGCCTGGTCACCGCCAACTGCCCTCCTCTGCAGGCCTGGTCGCACCCAGCTTCCCTCCCCTGCTGGCCTAGTCACCCCTAACTTCCCTCCCTTGCCAGCCTGGTCACCCTCAACTGCCCTCCCCTATAGGCCTGGTCCCCCCCAACTGCGCTCCCCTGCAGGCCTGGTCACCCCCAACTGCCCTCCCCTACAGGCCTGGTCACCCCCAACTGCCCTCCTCTGCCGGCCCAGTCACCCCTAACTGCCCTCCCCTGCAGGCCTGGTCGCATCCAGCTTCCCTCCCCTGCTGGCCTGGTCACCCCTAACTTCCCTCCCTTGCCAGCCTGGTCCCCCCAACTGCCCTCCCCTACAGGCCTAGTCACTACCAACTGCCCTCCCCTGCAGGCCTGGTCTCCCAACTGCCCTCCCCTGCTGACCTGGTCACCCCCAACTGCCCTCCCCTGCAGGCCTGGTTGCCCCAACTGCCCTCCCCTACAGGCCTGGTCACCCCCAACTGCCCTCCTCTGCTGGCCCAGTCACCCCAACTGCCCTCCCTTGCAGACCTGGTCCCTCCCAACTGTCCTCCCTGCTGGTCTGATCGCCCACAACCGCCCTCCCCTGCCAGCCATCTTGTGGTGGCTATCTTGTGTCCACATGGGGGCGGCCATCATTGACCACATGGGGGTGCCATCTTGTGTGTTGGAGTGATGGTCAATTTGCATATTGCCCTTTTATTATATAGGATTACTATTTATTAATTATTGCATTATTTCCCATACGAACAATTGTAAACCTACTTCGCCTCACCCTGTGTAAGACACCAGTGACACTCCCATCTATATATGTAAAAGCCTAAGCAACCATGATGACCGGACAACCAGCTGGTAGCTAGGACACACACTGACCACCAGGGGGCAGACGGTCAATGCAGGAGCTGTCCCCTGGTAGTTAGTGTGCTCCCACAGCCAACCTCCCGTGGCCAGCCAACCTCCGCAGTCCTTCCCCTGGGCCGGCTGCCCTGATCGGCCTCAATCACCAGCCCCGATCACCGGCCAGGCCAAGGGACCCACCCGTGCATGAATTCATGCACCAGGCCTCTAGTTTGGTGAATAACCACACCCAATGTGGAGTTGGAAAAACAGCCTGTGCTCCAAAACCTGATCCAGTTGGTCAGAGGTGATGTCAGGCACCAGGAATGTTCAACCCCACAGGTGACTATGATCTAGAAGTTGGGAAGAACCAGATGATGAAATGCAGAACAAAAAAGAAAGTTTCCACAGAAGAACTCAGCCTTTCTCATCAAGAACTCTTACTTGGGAACCAGAACGATAAAAATAAATAATAATAAAAGACAGTATGTGGTATTATTATGTGCCAGGCATTCTGCTAAGCACTTAAACATATTAACGCACTGAATTCTCACCAGACCCTATGAGGTGGGCATTACTAGTGCCTTGTCCTATAGAAAAGGAGACTGCTGCATGGAGGGGTAGCGCCATGGCCTACAGCAATGCTCCCCAGGGTTGCAAGGCCTTCAGAAAAGCTCTCCAGCCCCATAGACTTCCCAGCAGAGAACTTAGCACATTATTTAATTTTTCTGTTAACTTCTCTCTCTTTTCTACCAGGCTGTGCAAGCTAAACCAAACATAGCGAGGCAGATAGGGCACTATCTGGCCTGGAGTCTTCTTTAGAAAGAGTGGTCAGGGAAGGCATCCCTGAGGATTGGGTGGGAGCTTGAATGATAACAAGGTGCCAATCAAGGGGAAGATACTGGGGAAGAGCCTTCAGGTAGAGGAAACAGCAGGTGCAAAGGCCCTGGGGCAGGAATGAGTGTGGTGAGTTTGAGTCCAGGGTGGGGAAGGAGTATGGGGAAGGGGGAGTGTGTTGAGGACTTAGCAGAGGAGATCAGATCATAGGGCCTTGTAGGGCCGGATAAGGAGGTGAAATTTTATTCAACAAAGGTAAGCAAGGGCCTCTGACACAGGAGTAAGTATACAGAAGCACAAGAAAACCCTAATTTTTAGATTTTCTGTCTGATGTTGCTTGCCAGTCTCTGAGGTCAGACAGACCTGGTCTGAATCCCAAGTGTTTGCCACTGCCTGATGAATGTAAATTCTCATAAACCAAGTAGAAATCTGGCAGCCGCAGCACTGGGATTTCCTTTCATAATCAAATTCTTTCTGGCGTGAGCGGGGCTCTCTGGGGAGTTGAAAGCATTCTATTTCTCAACCCACTTGTCAGAATCCACTGAGCTTTGTTATGTGTGTGTTTTTCAATGGAAGTGTAATAATCATACAGGGGATTGGTTGCTACTTCCAAAATAAGGCAGGCAGAATCTGTCACTGTCCACCCTCTCTCTCTTTCCCTCCATAGCCCCGCCCCAAATACTACTTCCAACATAGCCTTTTTAAAAAAAAAAATGTTTTTATTGACTTCAGAGAGAGAAAGGGAGAGGGGGAGAGAGGTAGAAACAACAATGATGAGAGAGAATTATTGATCAGCTGTCTCCTGCACACCCCCTACATGGGACTGAGCCCAAAACCCAGGCATGTGCCCTGACCAGAAATCGAACTGTGACCTTCTGGTTCATGGGTTGATGCTCAACCAATGAGCCATACCCACTGGGCCAATACAACCCTTTTATAGGCTTACTTTTGGGGGTTCTTTTGCTTCCCATTAAATATACCTGGTAATTTTTAGGTAAATCTTCAGTACATTCATTTCAAACTACTGAAATAACATTAAAAGATTCTATGTAAAAGCACACATATACACAATAGAAAAGATACTCTGTTTTGAATTCAATGGTCCTATGAGTTCGGTTTTCCAGTTTCTTTGTTTCTAGCTTTGGAGGCTTACATAAGCTAGTTTGCTAAATGGCTTGTTTCTCATTCTTAGCCTTGCTTGTCCTTGGTTTCACAATTCTGCTGGAGGGAAGCCTTGGTTTCTCTGAGCCGGACCCTCAGAACTAACCAGGTGTGTGTGTGTGTGTGTGTGTGTGTGGTGTGTGTGTGTGTGACATGTGTCATACAGAAATGTAAGTAAACATGGTCTAACTTTTAAAACCATGAAGTGAAAATGAGTGAATCATTTCCTCAAATACCACTTTTATACTGAACCTCTCCTCCTTCATCCTGACTCATGCACACAGATTTTTTTAAAAATATATTTGTATTGATTTCAGAGAGGAAGGGAGAGGGAGAGAGAAACAGAAACATCAATAATGAGAGAGAATCATTGATTGGCTGCCTCCTACATGCCCCCTACTGGGGATTGAGACTGCAACCCAGACATGTGCCCTTGATCAGAATCTAACCCAGGACCCTTCAGTCCACAGGCCGATGCTCTATCCACTGCGCCACATCAGCTAGAGCTACACAGATTATTATTTTTTAAAAATTATGTTATTTGTACAGATGTCTTAGCAGCATTATTCAGAAAAGCCAAAAAGTGGAAAAACCCAAATAGCAATCAAATGATGAAGGAATAAACAAAATGCAATGAAATATGACTGAGTCCTAAAGGAAATGAACTGCACTTAAAACATAGAATAATCTGAAAAACATTGTGCTAAGTGAAAGAAGCCAGACACAAAAGACTAGCTTTTGTAGGAATCCATCTATACGAGACATCTAGGAAAGGCAACATCCTAGAGACAGAAAGCAGATTAGGGGTTGCCTAGAGGTTGTGTGGGAATGAGGGTTAACTGTAAACAGGCACAAGAAATCTTACTGGGGTGACAGAAATACCCTAAAACTGGATTGTGGTGTGAGTGTACCTGTGATAGAATAAAAAATCAATATGAGGTCTGCATCCCTGGCTCCTGGTACTGGGCTCCTAAGGCCCTGGGGATCTCCATGGTAAGAATGGCTTTTGTATGTTAATGACATGAACTGAGGTTGGGAGAGGAAGGTGTCTTCAGGATGAAGCTGGTGGCCAGGGAGACCATGGCAAGATGAGAGGGTTGGAAGTTTCAGCTGAACCCCTGACTTTCGAGGCTGAGTTAATCACCATTGGCCACCGAGTTACTCAACTATGTCTATGCAATGGGACCTCCATAAATCCCCATAGCTATTTCCTTTCCTGGGACTCTTTCTTTTCTCTGTTCCTGGATCTCTGCGGGAGCCCCAACCCATGCACAAGGCAGGGCCCCCCAGTTAAATCCCAGGGAGAGGCAGTGCTGTTAACCTTTTCCTTCCAGAAGACTCCAGGGCTTCTGGTGCGAATGGGCCCGCCTTCCCCCAAACTCCGCATTGCAAGGTCCGGGCAGCCTTGCTGAGTCCAACAGAAACTCCGCTCCCTCTGTGTGCGGGCACATCCTTACCTCACTCTTGTAACTCAGAGTAAACCGCAAAGACCTCGGGCGCCAGTAACCTTTTCTCTATGTGGAGACCCGCTGGCAGCCTCTCTTGCTGAAAAGAAGAATCTATCTTTGCCCGTGTCCAGCACTTTGCTCAGGAAGTGCCCGTTGGCACTAACAAAGCACCGCATCGTGCCAGCCGCAACGTTGGGGACCTTGGCGCCCAGTGACAGTCACGGCAGGAAAGAGAACTGACGCGCACGAGCACCATCGCACGTGCTCTAAGTGCACCAATGTGCTTAGCTTAATGCTCATCGCATTCCCTTCACACCCTGGGAAGTAGAGACTGTGTATTTCCCCCTTTAACAAATGAAAAAACGGAGGCGCAAAGTGGGTGAGCAACCAAGGCAAAGACAGGCACCTTCGGAAGTGGCCACACTCCTACTGACCCAAGTTCTGAGAACCGGCCACCGACGGACGGAAACTGTCCCAGGAAGCACATGTCGTCCTTGTAAAGGCTTGTGTTACAGAATCAGAATGAGGGCGTGCAGACCTCGGGCCTCCTGCCGCTAGCTAAGCGGACCCCAGACATCATCCCAGGCGCCACCGCTTCCTGGCACTGGCTCCGGCCGTACCTGTGCAAAACGCCCTACACAGACCTGAGTGCACGCCATCATGCTCTCCTTCCACTTCATCTCCAAAGCTCCCTGGAAATCGCTCTCCTCTCCTCGATGCTCATACTGAGGCTCAGAGCAGCAAGTCGCATGGGGCGTCACACAGCTGGAGAGCAGCACCAGGGCGAGCAGGGGCCGGAGCCCGCTGAGCTGTCTCCCAGTGGCAGGAGAATACGACTGAGACAGGGCTGGGAAAGGCGTCCCAATCGCTCCATGATAAAAAATAAATTGTTAAAGGATCTCAAAGCTTAAACCACTGTCAAAAGAAAAAGCTAGCATTCATTTAAAAAAGAAAATTACCAAGCCTCACAGTCTAAAATGTTTGCAGAATGTCCAAGAGCAATTTTGATAAAATACACAGGCCTCTCCGAATGCAAAAATCTAAACTTCTGAAAAGAAAAAGACCACAATCTGCCTGGCTTTACGTTTCTATGACTGGATAATGGTTAGCTAGCTGTTCAGTTCACTAAAAAAATTAATCAAATTAAGTAGGACAAGCAGTGATTGCTGCTGCCTGGGAAAATTTTACCTTAATAATTATACATTCTCCTGCAAACCGCAAGGTCAGGCTGTCCTACCCAGCGGAACTGTCAGATAAACCATTAGCCATTAAGCCAGCAAAATTTGTTTCCAGTGTTTTAACCGGTTTCCAAAGCAGCTCTGAGTGCCAGCGCCTTCCTCTTCCGGGTCCTGTACATGGTACAGACAGGTACAGGCCACTGGACCCATGAGGCCTTTCAGAGCAAAGATGCTAAATCAGAGACACACTGTCCCTTTGTCCCTTGGAACCTGCAGCCTCTCCCTCTCCTCGAGGGCCCACAGACAGCTGCCCGGAGCAAAACTTACTGACTGAGCACTGGCTGGTGTGGCTCAGTAGGTTGGGTGTCATCCTGTGCACGGAAAGGTTGTTGGTTCGATCCTGGGTGAGGGCACATGCCCAGGTTGCAGGCTGAATCCCAGGCAGGGGGCGTGCAAGAGGCAGTAGTTGGATGTTTCTCTCTCACATTGATGTCGCTCTCTCTCCCTCTCCCTTACTCTCTCTGTAAAATATCAATTTAAAAAAACTTTTTTAAAGCTTACCAACGGAAAGTGTTAATGCCACCCTCAGGACTCACCTGTAGTCATGTGTGGACACTGAGGGATCCCTGAGCTTTTGTTGACCAAATCCCTATCTTTGTGCTTTCATCTGAGAGCCCTTACTTAAATGTGTTAGGGGCGAGGGTTCCTTTCCTGGGATTTATCCTCAGACAAAACGGGCCGAGTTGAGGATACGGGAATGAGGGGAGAGACGGTGCAGAGCAGAGAGCAGGAGACTGGGTTCCATTCTGAACGAGGCAGCACCAGGCTGTGTGACCTTGGGCCGCTGAGTGACCTCCGCGTGCTCTCAGTTTCCCTGTCTGTCATGGAAAGGCTGACTTCATCACCAGCTTCCAAGCTGAGTTCTGGGGACACAAAGGTGAGGCTATTGGAACCCCCATCCCTGCACCACTTCTGTGTTTGACCTGCTGGGCTGAAAATTATGGAGCACAGCTCTAGCTAAAAACCTACAAATACCTCCCTAGCACCCACTACACGCCGGCACTGTTCTGGGGGCTTTGTGTAGTAACTCCTGTCGCCCTCGCCCTGATTCAGGGAGATAAGTTACTCCCTGTCTCCATCTGACAGAGGAGAGACCGAGTGCCAGAGAGGCCATGGCCAGTGAGGGAGTGGAGGCCCAGGACGAGGACCGCTGCCCGCTCTAAGTCCAGGCTCTAACCAAGCTCCTAGGCCTCTCCCAAAACGTCAGGCTTCCGGTGAAGAAAAGTTTGTACCAGCTTTTTATTTAAAAAAAAAATAATTAACCACTATGCTAAGCACAACAAAATGCCATCTTCTTCCCATCAGATTGGCCAAAATTGAAAAAAGTGAATCGCATTCCATGCTGCCCGGCACAGTGTCACAGGACCATCTGTTCGGGGGAGTGTCACCAACAGAGCATTCTGGGAGCAGAGTTGGGCTCCATCTGCCAAAATTTCAGTGTGCCCACGCCTGCTTCCATCCTCCAGGAAAAAAGACACATATGTGCAAAGAGACATACATGGAAAACCTCCTCCCAGCCGTGCTCCTGGGAGTGCAACGTTGGAAGCAACCTAAACAGGAACCACCAGGAAGCGCTGACTGACCCCTGACACGTCAGTGCCGGGAGACACCCACAGCCATTGATGAGAAATGTGAACTCACAGGAAGGAACTCAAAATTAGTGGGAAGAGTTAGGTTACAGAATAAGGTCGACAGTGTTATCCTTTATGCCAAAACACACACGGAGAAAAACTAAGTGATTCTGTGTGTGTTTATGAGTATGAAAACCCGTTTAAAAAAGTCTAAAAAGATACACACTACGCTAATTGGGATAATTACTCCTGAGGGGGCAGGGCAGGACTCGGCCCAGTTCCTGCTGGCTGGAATGTCACCTGGAATTGCACAGGTGCGCCAGGTGGCTTCCCCGGCAGCATTCCCCGGTGTCCATGGGAGGCACCGATTTCCCCACTGATCCTTATTGAGATCTTTGAGGCACCATGATCTCTCCACAGCAGACAAAGCCACCAAGCTTATGCACTTCTCTGAGCCGCACAACAGACACAAGCTCTCAAACAGGATCGGTACAACCGCAGTCAGTGGGTGCAAGCACGGTGGGACCCTGTGCAGGGACAGGACTATGCACCAGGCGTCCTCCATTAGTCACCGACGGGTGCCCACCACGGGATCTGGGCGTGTCCAGAAGAGCAAAGACGAATCACCCAGTCTCCACTGACGTGGGGACCATCGGTGGCATCCTGGGTGAGGACCTGCACTGAGATCGGAAGAGGCGGCCCTCACAGAGTGACTAAATGGATTCTCGGACACAGAAAGATAGATATTGTTGGGGGATTGATTTTTTGAATCTTTTTTTTTTTTAATCCTCATCCAGGAATATTTTTTCCATTGATTTCCAGAAAGAGTGGAAGAGAGAGGGAAAGACAGAGAGAAACAGCGATGTGAGAGAAACACATGGGTTAGTTGCCTCCTGCATGTGCCCTGACTAGGGCCTGGGCCAGGGAGGAGCCTGCAACCCAGGTACATGCCCGTGACTGAAATTGAACCCGGGGCCCTTCGGTTCTATCCACTGAGCCAAACCAGCTAGGGCTAATCTATTTTTATTGATTTCAGAGAGGAAGGGAGAGGGGAGAGCAATAGAAACATCAGCAATGAGAGAGAATCATTGATCTGCTGCCTCCTACATGCCCCTTACTGGGGACCGAGCTCGCAACCTGGATGTGTGCCCTGACCAGGAATCAAGCCGTGACCCCGGGCTGAGCGACCACAGTTGAGCACAACAGATATTGTTATAAACCCCTGCAGTATCTGGGCTGTTTGTTACTGCAGTACCAGTTGACCAATACATGGGTTATCCAATGCCTTTGATTGGCAGTGTTGAAAGGGCCTGTTGTAGTCCTACCAGAGAGTTTTGGGGAGCATTAATGTAAGTACAGAGAAAATTAAACAACCAAAAGAATCCAATATTTACCCCTGGGAGAAAAACTGTACAGAAAGGCACGCTGCATCCTTCAATTAATAATATTAATATAGCCATAATAAGATATACATTAAAAGGCTTTAATTAAAATTTGTGATAACTATATTGTAATGAGGTGACAGAGAGAGAAGAATGCTAAATCCTCATCATCCACAGTAGAAAGTCCAAAGCATCTAATATTAAAAAATAAAAAATTACAACATAGGTATGTGATTTGGAAATATGGAAATAAGTGGTAGGGGAAAGCTAAAAAGAGTCAGAAGTAATTGTTTCTTCGATAACTTGAAGGTAAGAAAGTCACAGAACTGCCTTTTTTAAACACATATTACATATATACTGAGTGGCCAGATTATTATGTTCTCTGAATGCATAATAATCTGGCCACTCAGTGTATATCCTATATAATAAAAGGCTAATATTCAAATTGTCCCCTTGACCAGGAGTTCAACCAGCAGGCAGGCTGGCCAAACACCCATGTCCCCTCCCCCTGGCCAGGCTGACTGGACCCCACCCATGCACAAATTCATGCACTGGGCCTCTAATATACATTATACACACACACACACACACACACACACACACACACACACACACACTGAGTGGCCAGATTATTATGCGTTCAGACATCATAATAATCTGGTCACTCAGTATTATTATTACTGATTTTTTTTTTTTTTTTTTTTTTTTTTAGAAAGAGAGAAGGGAGAGAGCAAGAGAATCATTGATGCAAGAGCAGAGCACAGGGATCAAGCCTGCAAAATGGGCATGTGCCCTGACCAGGAATCGAACCAGCAACCTTTTGGTGCACAGGATGACACCCAACCAACTGAGCCACACGGACCAGGACAGGACTGCCATTTTTGGTTACAAGCCTTTCATACTGATGGAGCTAGTCTTTAACAAGAGCTCCAATGAGCTGTGGCTCCTGGTGCTCGTGCCCTGTGTACTGCTGCCCCCTTGAATCTGGGCTGGTCCTGTGTCTCAGCTTAACCAGCAGAAGGTGGAGGAAGCGATGTTCTGCCAAGTTTAGCCTGAGGACTTTAGAAGGCCATCCACCGTCTGCTGTTGTGCTCTCTGGAACCCAGATGCCATGTAAAACCTCTGACCACCCTGCTGGGAGAGGAGCCACATGGGAGATCGTGAGGCAACAGACAAAAGGAAAGAGAATGTGGACATTCCAACTGTAGAGGGCCTCCTGGGAGGCACCTGGGCATTTCCTTAATTATCGTCAGCTGAACTCAGGGCTTAGGCCGAGTCACGCCCTGGGAACATGCTTCCCCAATGAGGCCGGACATGTTAATCAGTTCTGACTTCAGAGCAGCCCAGGTGTCAGCAGGGGCGGGTCTAGATATGTAAATCCAGTAATGCTGGGGCCTAGTTAAGAATGCAAATAAGCTCCTTTGATCCTAAGTTTTGGTGTTACTTCCTGGATTTGGGGGATATAAAATAAACCTGCTGGGTGGCTCAGGGTCGTCCTCATGCTGCCTCTCCATCAGAGAGAAAAGATGGCGTCCCACCCAGCCCCAGCTTCATGAATCTATTTTGCGTCTTGTTTTCTTTATTTCTATTATTTCTCAATCCCTGGCCGCCTCCATTTAGGACTGGTTCGTTCATCTCTCTTTCCATGCGGGACGAGGAAAAGGGAGATCCCCGCCATGTTTGGCCCCCGCCGCTTCAGGCACCCGCATCCAACCCCATGGAACCGCTAAATGACTCCAGCTCCAGCTACCATCTGACTACCAGTGTGTGAGAGACCCAAAGCAAAGACAGCAGGTGAGCCCAGCCAGCCCAAAACACTGGGAGGTATGGTAGTGAAGTGCTGTTTTTGCCCATTAGTAATTGGTGTTTTGTTACACAACAGTAGAGGATCATGACCCCAAATGGCACCTAGAAGTGGGATGCTTCTAAGACAAAACTTAGAACAGGTGCACTAGGGACCAGGTAGCAAATGATGGTCAGAAAGGCTTCAGGGAGGCAGAGTCTGCAAGAACTGGGAAGAAGTCATTATTGGAATGAAGAGAAGACAAGCCATGATTTTCAGTGGCAGAAAGTTAAGCAACATCTTCCTCTGTAATAAGAGAAGAAAAAAATGTATGTGTAAGGGCCCCCTTTGGCCTGGCCTCACGGCAGGTGAGCACTGCATGGGGTGGGCTGCAAAATGGGCCACAGAAGAACTCCTCTGCAGGGCTCAGGGCCTGCACAGTGGTCCCAGCCCAACAGGAAAAACTACGTCTCTCCTGAGGTCAGGACATGAGTCTGTCTGGAGAGGAGACCCCTCTGCCCTGAGACCTGCAGCAGGATTTCAGGACAGAGCCCAGGCTCCCAAGAAGTATCTGAAGGTTTGGGGACCTGAACCTTCCCTTGACCCTTATGTCAAAGAAAGGATGACTTCTATGATGTCTCCACATCCAAGAGCAGAAGAGAGTGTGTAACAATAGAGGGTTTAACCAAAGTGGAGGAGCTGGCCACACCTTCTCTGGAGTCTGCACTTTCCCAAGAAGAGTCTGGAAGATTTAACTTCCAAACTTACTCCTCCAAGAAGGAAAATAGCCATCAGTAACTCATTTAAAATGAGTTGATCTAGACTCGGTAGTTCATGAGAGCAAGTGCCCAAGGACAGGGTCCTCTGCCTGTAACACAGGTGTCACATGGTCCCGCCATGGGTCAGCGACACTGAATGGAGCAGAACCCTGAGTGTTGTCACTGTCTGAAACCTTCCGTCAAATTCAAACTTCTTCGTACTCTTTGGAATTTCTAGTAGAGACAACCACTAATAAAAGTAATGAATCCGAGGGGGAAGAAATCAGTGCTACTCATCTCTTAACCAAGAAAAACTCGGTGCCCTGGTGAGAACCCTGTGAGGGCGATCCAATGGGAACGCCTTAGGCAGGAGAAGCTCGTGGGGTGTCATAAGAGTCATACCCAGGAGAAGCCTGAGGAACGCAATCACTGCGGGAACCCTGAAAGGCGTACCTCATGGTACATCACAGGTTTCATATGGAAAAATCCTCTTGGATGTGATCAACTTGGAGTCACCTTCAGCTGAAATCCACCCCTCGACAAACACCACTGTGGGTTCCACAGGGAAAAGGAACCAGACGAAGGTTCTGAATGTGGGGGTTTACGCTGGGGGTGCGCTTCAGAGTGAGAGTGGATATTTACTATGTGCAAAAACAGATACACCGATCAAAGTAAGACAATTCAATAAGGATTTATTTGCAGAGGTGCAATGTATTCAAAAGCGCAGATGGATGGGAAACCACGAGGGGTAGTATATTAGCTCAAAGGCCTGGACCGCAAGAGACAATGAAGAGCAAATGGTTAAAATTGGAGGAGAGCCCTGGCCAGGTGGCTCAGTTGGTTAAAGCGTTGTCCTGATATGCCAAAGTTGAGGGTTCTATCTCTGGTCAGGGTACATACAAGAGTCAACCAATTAATGCATAAATAAGTAGAACAATAAATCAGTGTCCCTCTCTTTCTCTTTCTCTATTAGGTGAGAATTTTTTTTAAATGAAATGGACAAAGTGTTCTTGTGTACTACAAAAGAAAGTAGCAGGGAACAGATGTGTACAAATTGCATTCTATTTCTAATTATTGATATTTGTGCTTTAATGGAAAATGAAAACTCTACACCTTAACACATGAATTCTTCTGGAAAGAGGAGTAAAAAATCAGATCTACCTTGAAAACCAAACTACATTCTCAAACAATCTTAATTTCCCAGGAGAAATCAAGTTTCCAGGAAATCTGGGAAATAATTTTGGACTGTGAACAACGAACTCCCTTCTCTTTTTTAATTAAAAACTGAATTAGGCCCTGGCCCATGTGACTCAGTTGATTGAAATGTCGTCCCGTACACTGAGTAATGGTGGTTTAATTCCCAATCAGGGCACACACCCAGGTTGCAGGTTTAATCCCCTGTCGGGGCTCTTGTGGGAGGCAGGTAATATATGT
Organism: Eptesicus fuscus; assembly: GCF_027574615.1. Taxonomy (NCBI): domain Eukaryota; kingdom Metazoa; phylum Chordata; class Mammalia; order Chiroptera; family Vespertilionidae; genus Eptesicus; species Eptesicus fuscus. The sequence continues at coordinate 5,916,121 of NC_072484.1, read as the reverse complement.
TTCTCTCTCATTGTTTTTGTCTCTCTCTTTCTCTCTCCCTTTACATCTCTCTAAAATCAATTTTTTAAAAAGGAAAAACTGACTTTTAGGTTAAAGGGTCCCCTCCTGCTGGAAGCCTGTGCTGACTGCACCAGGCATGAATGACCAATGCCTCCTGGCTGCCTTTGGCATTTATTACAGGCAACTCTTCGTGCCTTTTTTATTTTAACTTCCAGTTTTTAAACATTTCAAAAGAAAAACATTCAACCAAAATTTTAAAAATTAGGATGGGGAAAAGAAGATGGCTGCCAACGGGAAGGCAGACTTCAAGATAGTGTGTGAGTGAGAAAACAAAGGGAGAGTGTGTGGTCGCACGGGGAGTGTTTGTTGGTGAGTTGAGGGACAGCTATACTCCAGGAGATGGTGGGGGACTGCTGGACTGGGCTCCCCTGACCAGGCAGCCCCCACTGCTGCTGGGTTCCCTCCCGGAACGAGCGGCTCGGACGCAGAGATCGCGCCATCTTGAAGGGGAAAGTGGATGTTATTAGAAGCCTGAAAAGCCCAGGGAATCTACAACTACAGCACCCACTAAATAGCTGCGAACCCGAGAACAACGGTCCCCAAGTGGCACAAGCACGCGGATTCAGAGGAACTCTACACTCCCTCATGGAAAGGTCAGATTTTGCCTGGGATAAGGAGAGAGAGAACTACATAACCAGATACCTGGAGAAGAGAGATCATGGGGAGACAAAGAAACAGCCCACATATGAAAGAAAAGCAGGCATCACCAGAAAAGGAAGTAAACAAAATGGAGGCAAGCAACCTCTCAGAGAAAGAATTGGTCATAAGGTGGATGAAAAGAATGGAAGACAAATTCGACAATATGTGCAAGAACCAAGAGGAAATGAAGAAGAACCAAGAAGAAATGAAAAATGACATCGCTGCTGTAAAGAACTCAATAGAAAGCATCAAGAGTAGACTAGAAGCAGAGGACCACATCAGTGAGCTAGAAGACAAGATAGGAAAAAATACCCAAGTAGAGCAGCTTCTAGAAAAAAAAAATTAAAAAGCAGGAGGAGAGCCTAAGGGAACTTTGGGACAACAAGAAATAAAACAACATTCACATAATAGGGGTGCCAAAAGGAGAGGAAACTGACCAAGGAATAGAAAACCTGTTTGAAGAAATAATGACAAAAAACTTCCCTGATATAGGGAAGAAAAAACCCACACAAATCCAAGAAGCTCACAGAGTCCCAAGCAAAATGAACCCCAAAAGACCAATGCCAAGGCACATTATAATTAAATTGGCAAACACCAACGACAAAGTAAGAATCTTAAAAGGGGCTAGAGAGAGACAGAAAGTTACCTACAAAGGATCCCCCATCAGACTAATGACTGATTTCTCAACAGAAACACATCAGGCGAGAAGGGAATGGAATGAAATATACAAAATCATGTAAAGGAAGGGTCTGAATCCAAGAATACTGTACCCAGCAAGGCTATCAATCAAAATTAAAGGTGAAATCAAGAGCTTCATAGACAAAAAAAGGACTAAGGGAGTTTATTACCACGAAACCAGCAATGCAAGAAATGCTAAAGGGTCTTATGTAAAAAAAAAAAGAAAAGAAAAGAAAGAAAGAAGGAAATAGGAAGCAAAGAAAGAACACAGGGGTAAAGAATAAAAATGGTGACAAACAAGTACCTATCAATAATAATTTTAAATGTAAATGGATTAAATGCCCCAATCAAAAGACATAGACATAAAGTAACAGATATGATAAGAAAATCAGACTCATATCTGCTGTCTACAAGGAACCCACCTCAGAAAAAAAGATGCACACAGACTGAGGTTGAAGGGATGGAAAAAGGTTTTTCAGGCGAATGGAAATGAAAAAAAAGCGGGGGTAGCAATACTTATATCTGAAAAATTAGATCTCAAAGTGAAGGACATAAAAAGAGATAAGGAAGGCCACTTCCTAATACTAAAGGGAGAAATCCAACAAGAAAAAATAATTGTGGTAAACATATACGGACCCAATACAGGAGCACCCAAATACATTAAAAAAAAAAAAAACTCCTGGAGTATATCAAGGGAGAGATTGACAGCAATACAATCATAGTAGGAGACTTTAATACCCCACTATCACCATTGGACAAATCCTCTAAACAAAAAATCAGCAAAGAAACATCAATCCTAAATGACTCACTAGACCAGATGGAATTAATTGACATCTTCAGAACATTTCACCCCAAAGCCACAAAATATACATTCTTCTCAAGTGCACATGAGACATTTTCAAAGATAGACCATATATTGGGTCACAGGCAAAGTCTCTTCAAATTCAAGAAGATAGAAATCATATCAAGCATCTTCTCAGATCACAGTGGCATAAAACTGGAAATCAACTACAATAAAAACAATCCAAAAAATCAAACAAATGGAGACTAAACAGCATGCTATTAAACAAGGACTGGGTTATCAGAGAGATCAAAGAAGAAATAAAAAAACATCATGGCAACAAACGACAATGAAAACACAACAATCCAAAATCTATGGGACACAGCAAAAGCAGTCTTGAGAGGTAAGTTCATAGCTCTACAAGCCTACTGCAAAAAACAAGAAACTATGGTAATAAATTACCTAACCCTACAACTCAAAGATTTAGAAAGAGAGCAACAAGAAAAGCCCAGTGTAAGCAGCAGGAAGGAAATAATAAAGATCAGAGCGAAGATAAACAACATAGAGAACAACAACAAAAAAAAACAATACAAAAGATCAACAAAACCAAGAGCCGGTTCTTTGAAAGGATAAACAAGATTGATGAACCTCTAGCCAGGCTCACCAAGAAGCAAAAAGAGAGGAATCAAATAAAATCAGAAATGAAAGAGGAGAAATAACAACAGACCTCACCGCAATACAAAGGATTGTTAAAAAATACTATGAATAACTCCATTCCAACAAACTGGACAACCTGGAAGAAATAGACATATTCCTAGAAAAATACAACCTTCCAAAACTCAATTAGGAAAAATCTAAATATCTCAATCGGCCAATAACTATGGAAGAAATTGAAGCAGTCATCAAAAAGCTTCCAGCAGAGAAACCAAGATGGCGGCATAGGTAAACACCTAAACTGCAGCCTTGCACAACAATTTCAAAAATACAACTAAAAGACAAAACGGACACCATCCAGAACCACAGGAAAGCTGGCTGACTGGAATTTCTACAACTAGAAGGAAAGAGAAAACCACAAGGAAAATCAGAGGAGCTGTAAAAGCCTGAGGTACGGAGACAAGGGCACACGCGTACGGAGAGGACAGAGCCAGAGAGGACGGGACAGCTGAGTGCCTGGCTGGCGTTCTCTAGCGGGAAGGAGATAAAAGCTCCAGACTGCACTGAACCCCAGTTCCGACTGCACTAAACCCCAGTTCTGGGCCAGACCCTGGGGACCCAGGCTCATACTGGGGGATTCTGGGCTGTAAGGCAGAAACTCAGGGGAGCAGCGAAAGGCAGAGCTCCGAAGGCACGCACATGAATGCGCTCAGAGGACGGACTGTTGACTGTGCCACTGAATTGCCCTAGCGGGAAGGAGACAAAAGCTCCAGACTGCGCTGAACCCCAGTTCCGACGGCACTGAACCCCAGTTCTGGGCGAAAATCTGGGAATCCAGATTCATTGGGGGAGAGACTAGACTGTTTGGCAGTGGGCGAAACTCCAGGGCGCCTTTCTCTCAGAGGTGCTTGCAGCTAGTACTGAGGGACACTGAGACCCAGGAACCTCATAGGGTGGGGCTGACGGGAAGCCAAGGCTATAGGCTCCACCCTGAAACTCCGCCCTATCCAAGCTGAGCCCAGAGGCTTTTGCAATCTTGCAAGTCTGCTCGAATAAGGCTGTCTCCCTGCGTAGACAGAGCTGATCCTCACAGCCAGTTGGCCTGGAGGTCAACTCCTCCCACTGATACCAACAACAATCAAGACTTAACTACAACAAGGCTGTGCACCAAGAGTGTCCACCTCAGGTAATTGGGGAGGCCGAGCCACTGGCCCATATAGGACAACTAGCACACAAAGCTACCCTACCAACTCAGGGAAGCAGCGAAAATGGGAAGACAAAGAAACAGATCAAAAACCAAAGAAATAGAGGAAAACAAACGACTGGAGATAGAGTTCAAACCCACGGTTATAAGGTTTTTCAAGAATTTCCTAGAAAAGGCCGATAAATTTAGCGAGACCCTCAAGGATATGAGAGAGACCCTCAAGGATATGGAAAAAGATCAACTAGAAATTAAACATACACTGACTGAAATAAAAAATATTATACAGACACCCAACAGCAAACTAGAGGAATGCAAGAATCAAGTCAAAGATTTGAAATACAAAGAAGCAAAAATCACTCAACTGGAAAAGCTAAAAGAAAAAAGAATCCAAAAATTTGAAGGTAGTGTAAGAAGCCTCTGGGACAACTTCAAGTGTACCAACATCAGAATTATAGGGGTACCAGAAGAAGAGAGTGAGCAAGATACTGAAAACCTATTTGAAGAAATAATGACTGAAAACTTCCCCCACCTGGTGAAAGAAATAGACTTACAAGTCCAGGAAGCTCACAGAACCCCAAACAAAAGGAATCCAAAGAGGACCACACCAAGACACATCATAATTAAAATGCCAAGAGCAAAAGACAAAGAGAGAATATTAAAAGCAGCAAAAGAAAAACAGTTAATTACCTACAAGGGAACACCCATACGATTGTCAGCTGATTTCTCAACAGAAACTATACAGGCCAGACGGGAATGGCAAGAAATAGTCAAAGTGATGAATAGCTAGAACCTACAACCAAGGGTACCCTACCCAGCCAAGCTGACATTCAGAATTGAAGGTCAGCTAAAGAGCTTCGCAGATAAGAAAAAGCTAAAGGAGTTCATCAACACCAAACCAGTATTATATGAAATGCTGAAAGGTATTCTCTAAGAAGAGGAAAAAAAAAAAAGGTAAAGATAAAAATTATGAACAACAAATACATATCTATCAACAAGTGAATCTGAAAATCAAGTGAATTAAAAATCTGATGTACAGAATAAACTGGTGAATATAATAGAATCAGGAGCATAGAAAGGGAGTGGACTGACAACTCTCAGGGGTAAAGGGGTGTGGGGGGTGCGGGAAGATACTGGACAAAAATTGTACACCTATGGATGAGGACAGGGGTGGGGAGGTAAGGGAAGAGGGTGGGATGGGAACCAGGTGGAGGGGAGCTATGGGGAGGGGGAAAAGAGGAACAACTGTAATAATCTGAACAATAAAGATTTATTAAATTATAAATAAATTAATTAAAATTAAAATTTTAAAAATTAAAAATTTTTTTAAAAAAAGCTTCCAGCAAACAAAAGCCCAGGGCCAGATGGCTTCATAGGGGAGTTTTACCAAACATTCAAGGAAGAACTAAAACCTATCCTCCTTAGACTATTCCAAAAAATTCAAGAGGAAGGAACACTTCCAAGCTCCTTCTATGAAGCCAGCATCACCCTAATACCAAAACCAGATAAAGACAACACAATGAAAGAGTTACAGGTCAATATCCATCATGAACATAGATGCCAAAATCCTCAACAAAATTCTAGCAAATAGGATCCAGCAGTACACCAGAAAGATCATACACCATGACCAAGTAGGATTTATCCCAGGAATGCAAGGATGGTACAATATCCACAAATCAAGAAATGTGATACATCACATAAACAAATTGAGAGATAAAAATCACATAGTCATATCAATTGATGCAGAAAAAGCATTTAACAAAATCCAACACCCTTTCTTGATAAAAACTCTCAGCAAGGTGGGAATAGAAGGATCATACCTCAACATAATAAAAGCCATATATGATAAACCCACAGCCAACATCATACTCAATGGGCAAAAACTAAAACCATTTCCCCTAAGATCAGGAACAAGACAGGGATGCCCACTCTCACCACTCTTGTTAGATATAGTACTGGAAACATTAGCCATTGCAATTAAACAAGAAGAAGAAATAAAAGGCATCCAAATTGGAAAATAATAAGTAAAGCTGTCCTTATTTGCAGATGACATGATATTGTACATAAAAAACCTGAAAGACTCCCTCAAAAAAACTATTAGACTTAATAAATGAATTTGCGCCCCTGGGTCCAGGTGAGGCCACGCGCCCCTGGGTCTGGGAGAGGCCACGCGCCCCGGGGTCCGGGTGAGGCCATGTGTCCCTGGATCCGGGTGAGGCCTCGCGCACCTAGGCCCGGGTGAGGCCACGTGCCCCTGGGTCTGGGAGAGGCCACGCGCCCCCGGGTCCGGGTGAGGCCATGTGTCCCTGGATCCGGGTGAGGCTGGGTCCCGGGTCCAGGTGAGGCCTCGCGCACCCAGGTCCGGGTGAGGCCACGCGCCCCTAGGTCTGGGAGAGGCCACGCGCCCCTGGGTCCAGGTGAGGCCATGTGTCCCTGGATCCGGGTGAGGCCTCGTGCACCTAGGCCCGGGTGAGGCCACGTGCCCCTGGGTCTGGGAGAGGCCACACGCTCCCGGGTCTGGGTGAGGCCTTGTGTCCCTGGATCCGGGTGAGGCCTTGCGCACCTAGGTCCGGGTGAGGCCACGCGCCCCTGGGTCTGGGAGAGGCCACGCGCCCCCGGGTCCGGGTGAGGCCATGTGTCCCTGGATCCGGGTGAGGCTGGGTCCCAGGTCCGGGTGAGGCCACGCACCCCTGGGTCTGGGAGAGGCCACGCGCCCCTGGGTCTGGGTGAGGCCATGTGTCCCTGGATCCGGGTGAGGCCTCACGCACCTAGGTCCTGGTGAGGCCACGCGCCCCTGGGTCTGGGAGAGGCCACGCGCCCCTGGGTCCGGGTGAGGCCACGCGCCCCTGGGTCCAGGTGAGGCCTTGCACCCCTGGTCCCGGGTGAGGCTGGGTCCCTGGGCCCGGGTAAGGCCACGCGCCCCTGGGTCCGGGTGAGGCCATGTGTCCCTGGATCCAGGTGAGGCCTCGCGCACCTAGGCCGGGTGAGGCCACGTGCCCCTGGGTCTGGGAGAGGCCACGCGCCCCTGGGTCCGGGTGAGGCCATGTGTCCCTGGATCCGGGTGAGGCCTCGCGCACCTAGGTCCTGGTGAGGCCACGCGCCCCTGGGTCTGGGAGAGGCCACGCGCCCCTGGGTCTGGGTGAGGCCACGCGCCCCTGGACCCGGGTGTGGCTGTGTCCCTGGGCCCAGGTGAGGCCACGTGCCCCTGGGTCCAGGTGAGGCCTTGCACCCCTGGGCCCGGGTGAGGCTGGGTCCCTGGGCCCGGGTGAGGCCATGTGCCCCTGGGTCTGGGTGAGGCCTTGCACCCCTGGGTATGGGTGAAGCCGGATCCTGGGTCCGGGTGAGGCTGTGTGCCCCTGGATCCATCCGGGTGAGGCTGGGTCCCGGGCCCGGGTGAGGCCATGCACCCCTTGGGTCTGGGTGAGGCCACGTTCTTCTTAGTCCGGGTGAAGCCGTGCCCCTGGGTCCGGCCGAGACCAAACCAGAGGGAGTCGGACCTCCGTTACCACCATTTGTCCACCATCCAGAGCTGAGGGGTCAGTGCTGACATGTACACATAAGGAACTGGTGGACATTGAAATTGGGTCTCAAAAGAACTGTTGGTCCAGAAAGAAACTCACTACAGACTGATTCATTTGCCTGTCAGCATAACTATTATTGCTCGTCTCACATTCAGTTCTTATAAGTATATATCTAGTGACATATGATCTCGCTCATCTAGGAGAAATGATGAACAACATAGACTGAGGAACAAGAACAGAACCAGAAACAAGGAGGCATCAATCGGACTATCGGGCCTCAGAGGGAGGATAAGGGAGGTTGGGAGGAGGGGGGAGAGATCAACCAAAGGACTTGTGTGCATGCATATGAGCCTATCCAACGGTTAAGTTCAACAGGGGGTTGGGGCATCCGTGGGGAGGGGTGTGGGATGGGAATGGGGGGATGAGGACAAATATGTGACACCTTAATCAATAAAGAAATTTAAAAAATAAAATAAAAAAATAAATGAATTCGGCAAAGTAGCAGGATACAAAATTAACACCAAGAAATCTATGGCACTTCTATACAACAATAGTGAACTTACAGAAAGAGAGACTAAAAAAGCAATCCCATTTACCATCACACCAAAAAAATTAAGATACCTAGGAATAAACTTAGCTAAGGAGGTAAAAGACCTATAGACAGAAAACTATAGGACACTGAAAAAAGAGATAGAGGAAGATGTAAACAGATGGAAGAACATACCATGTGCATGGATTGGTAGAATCAACATCATTAAAATGTCCATACTACCCAAAGCAATCTATAGATTCAATGCACTCCCCATTAAAATACCAACAGCATATTTCACAGACCTAGAAAGAACTCTCCAAAAATTCATCTGGAATAAAAAAAGACCCCGAATAGCCACAGCAATTGTGAGAAAGAAGAACAAAGTAGGAGGGATCTCAATACTAGATTTCAAGCTGTATTACAAAGCCACTGTTCTCAAAACAGCCTGGTACTGGCACAAGAATAGACATATAAACAATGGAATAGAATAGAGAACCCAGATATGGACCCAAACCAATATTCTCAATTAATATTTGACAAAGGAGGCATGAACATACAATGGAGTCAAGACAGTCTTTTCAATAAATGGTGTTGGGGAAATTGGACAGATACATGCAAAAAAAAAAAATGAAACTAAACCACCAACTTACACCATACACAAAAATAAACTCAAAATGGATAAAGGACTTAAACATAAAATGGGAAACCATAAAAATACTAGAGGAATCCACAGGCAGCAAAATCTCTGACATATGCCGAAGCAATTTCTTCACCGATACCGCTCCTACAGCAATGAAAACTAAAGAGAAAATAAACAAATGGGACTACATCAAAATAAAAAGCTTTTGCACAGCAAAAGAAACCATCAACAAAACAACAAGAAAGCCCACTGTATGGGAGAACATATTTGCAAATGTTATCACTGATAAAGACTTAATCTCCAACATCTACAGGGAACTTATACAACTTAATAAAAGGAAGATAAATGATCCAATAAAAAAATGGGCAACGGACCTAAATAGAATCTTTTCGAAAGAAGACAGAAGGAAGGCCAAGAGACATATGAAAACATGCTCAAGTCACTAATTATCCAAGAGATGCAAATCAAAACGATAATTCGGTACCATTTCACACCTGTCAGAATGGCAATCATCAACAAACGACAAGTGCTGGCGAGGATGCAGAGAAAAGGGAACCCTCGTGCACTGCTGGTGGGGATGCAGACTGGTGCAGCCACTGTGGAGAACAGTATGGAGTTTCCTCAAAAAACTAAAAATAGAACTCCCATTTGACTCAGTGATCCCACTTCTAGGAATATATCCCAAGAAACTAGAAACACCAATCAGAAAGGATATATGCACCCCTATGTTCATAGCAGCACAATTTAGCATAGCTAAGATTTAGAAACAGCCTAAATGCCCATCAGCAGATGAGTGGATTAGAAAACTGTGGTACATCTACACAATGGAATACTATGCTGCTATAAAAAAGAAGGAATTCTTACCATTTGCAGCAGCATGGATGGACCTGGAGAGCATTATGTTAAGTGAAATAATCCAGGCAATGAAATAAAAATACCACATGATCTCACTCATTTATGGAAAATAAAGAACATTATAACCTGATGAACAAAAAGAAGATACAGAGGCAGTAAAGCACTGAACAGACTGTCACATTACAGCGGGAAGGTTGGGGAGTGTTGGAGAGGGGGGGAAAGAGATCAACCAAAGGACTTGTATGCATGCATATAAGCACAACCAATGGACACAAGACACTGGGGGGTGGGATGAGGGCATGCGACAGGGGTTAGGAGAGGCTGGGGGAAGGTCAATGGGGGAAAAAAGGGAGATATATGTACTACTATATGTAATACTTTAAACAATAAAAAAAGAAAAGAAATTAGGGTGGATTAGTTTACAATAGTTCTTTCCTCAGATAAACAATACATACAAACAGTATGTGTAGTTGTCAAGGACATGGGCTCTGAAATCAGACAAACCTGGGTTCAAATCTCAGCTAAGTCACCTGTAGGCTGTGACCTCAGGTGAGTTAGGCCCAAATGTCCTTATCTAAAAAATGGCCATGAAAAGATTACAGTCCATAGGGTCGTTTCATAATATCACTTTTTTCTAAGTGCAAATATGTAGGTAAAAACGTTGGGAATATGTCTGTTTAAAACAGTGCTTCTGGCCCTAGCTGGTTTGGCTCAGTGGATAGAGCGTCTGCCTGCAGACTGAAGGGTCCCAGGTTCAATTCCAGTCAAGGGCACATGCCCAGGTTGTAGTCTCGATCCCCCAGTAGGGGGCATGCAGGAGGCAGCCTATCAATCTTTCTCATTGTTCATGTTTCTATCTCTCTCTCTCCCCCTCTTCCTTCTTCTCTGAAATCAATAAAAATATATGGATTTTTCAAATGCTTCTGTGTATTTCCCACACTGCCCATGTATGACTTTAGGAAAAACATAATTGTAACCAGCTAAGTAAGAGAAACATGTGTGCGTTCCTATAGAAAGAACTAGAAGAATAGACACTAAAGGGTTCCGAGGGGTCAGGATGGGACTGGTGGGGAGGAAGGAAGAAAGGAAACTGGCACTTTTTGCTTCTTGTGCATGTGAGTAATGTTGGAATATTCTGACAAGCGTATATATGTTATTGCTTTTTTAATTCCGAAAAGATGAAGGGAGCTCGGAAAGAAATGTAATTAGCACCTGTCGCGGGGGCCTCGGTGACTAAGGGCATTTGCAGCAAATGACGGCCTTGACCGCGCTGCCTCCTGTAACTCAATTCTCTGCCGGGCTCCCCATCACTCAGGCACTCTCCTCTCCGAAATGCTCGGCTTTAACAACATTTTGAGTCGAAGCATGACCATGAGTCACAATTCCAGGAGGTTTTATAAATATTATGTCAAAATTACCTAAGGTGACTTGGCTGACACTTGCGCAAAGGGGAATGATTCACCCGAAACAATTATGGGGCCCAGGGGCGCAGAGCAGAAACCCTCGAAGGTCATTTTCCAAATATTTTCCCACCTGGCCCATGTCCGGATGTGTGGGTCAACCTCCGCTTTCTGGTCAAATGAGGTGACATCTGCCACCACGTGGCGTGCGGCTCCTGCGGCTGACAGCGAGGCCGGCAGGTGAAGCCGGTTCCCCCCTGCACCCAAGCGTATGTGGAAAACGACGTAAGCCCGATGTTCGGGGAAACAGAGAAGCCCGGTGGAGGACGGACTGGAAGCCTTTGCCGAGAGAGTTAGATTTATATCGCTGTCCATCCATCTAACCCTTCTCCGCAGTATTTTCAATAAAATCCCACGACCTCAGACTCCACCTCAGCTCCTAGTCCCTCCTCGGGCCTCTAACCCAATCAGCCAGTCGTCTCCCAGCCCGAGCCCGCCCGGCTTAGGCACGGCTGGCACGCCTGCCCCTGAGTCAGGTCTCCCCTGGGCATTCCGCTCTTCCCACCTCGCACATTACACTGCCCTTCCCCAGTGTCAGTGGTTTGGTTTCGCCGCCACGGGATTACCAGATTGCTTTTACAACTTGTCCTAGAATCCACTCAACACTTCTAAGGGGATACGTTTTGAAACTTAAATAAACATTTTAGATGACAAGTGAGTATCGATTCCTAAAACTGAATGTGGATTCCGGAACACTACCTTGCTGTATCAGTCATGATGTGCTGGGTTACGTGGCAGGAACAAACAACCCCAAAGTCTCAGCAGCAGCGCCCATCAGAAATTCAGTTCGTGGCTGGCCGAGGTCCCCCCGAGTGCAGGCCACCCTCTCCAGGCAGCGGCAGCCCTCTGCAGCCCCAGAACCCGAGGCTGCGCCCAGCTGGTGCCCTCCTGCCAACACGTGACCCTACAATTACTAACCAGAGAGCTGAGCACTGGCAAGTGACCGCTGTTACTTCTCACATCTCATTGGCCGAAGCAAGTCACACGACCATGCACCGCTTCCCCATTGCCCTGTGGGGCCAGAGTGGAGAACAGACACTGGAGAGTCGTGCCAATGCCTGCCCGTGTGCATCATGCATGCCACCCAAAGCAGCAGACTCGGAAGTAGGAGTTTAAAACGGATTGCCCACTAAACAGGAAGGCGCTGCTGGGATCGGGGGCCAAGCAGGCGCACTGAGGACTAAGCTAACCCCAAGCCACGTCTTTCGTTCTCTCTCAGGTCTTGCCCGGAGCCTAAGGCTGTCAAGACTGTCACGACCCCCACTCTGCACATGAGAAAGGGGGCTGAGCAGCTCCCCGAACAGAACTCCTAAACAGAGGCTGAAGAAGAAGGTGAAGAGCTCCCAGGATTCTGCGACCCGCTGGTGGGGCCAGGATTTGACCGGATCTCTAACTTCCAAGCCCATGTTTTTAATCAATTCATTACATTTTTCCTTCTCCCCATTGTCCAAACTGCACCCCTTTCACATGGGTCCTGCAAAGCCCAGCTGCCTCGGCAAACCCGCCCGAGGCCCCCGCTGACCGTGATGGGCTCAGCCCCGCAGCCTGTAACAGTGATCAAAGTGGGGCATGAGCGCCTCAAAAACGCTGGGACCAGCCTTAGGGGAATCGAATTCCAGGTCCTCAAGTCTTTCTAAATCGGATCTGAGCGCATTCCCGGTGCCCACCCAGAAGAGGGCTGAGCATCCGGCTCTCTCCTCTCCTCCTCCCCTCCCGTGGTCTCTCCCTCCCCCTCCACAAGAGAAAAGCCCACCCTCCCCACCTGAACTTCACCGTGGTGCAGCGTGCCCATGTCCGGACACTCGGGGAGCAGCACAGCAGAGGGCCTTTTTCAACAGCGGAGTGCGTGCTGAGAAAACGAATGGCCCTGTGGTCTGGGCATGCATCCGTCCACAAGTCCAGCAGCTCCCGATTCTTCACTTTCTTTGCCGGACCTCATTGAGCTGTCAGCCCCTGGATCGTTAGGCATACATTTTCTGACAAAATTAAAAGTTATGTGCTTTTTAGCATATAACTCAGAAGGACTTTAAATCAATGAGCGACATCACTGAGACAAACCTCTTTCATTTCTATTTATTCCTGTGTTGTCAAGGTTTCTCAGAACTTGCATCCAGAAAAAAATAAACATAAGAACAGAATTAATGCTGAACCTTGTATCATTACGGTAATAAGTAATTTCCTCCTTTTGAACAGTCCTGTTTAAAAGCCACTTTATTAAGAGATAAGGTCCAATAAAGTGCCACTTTTTATGCTCAATGATTATTTCCTCTTTTTCAGAATGAATTTCTGCTATGTGCTCCAATTATATTAACAATAATTTATCCAGAAGAAAAATGTTAAGCCCTAAAAGCCTTAGGACTCCAGAAAAACCACGTTTTTGCTTCAATGTTTCAATGTAAATGTGTGCTTGCAGAGAACCATGATAAAAAGATCAATAAAAGCCTCCGCAGCATAAAGATGTTTTATTAGAATAAAACTCTGAGTGGAAATAAAAAAAAAAGAAATTGTAAATTCAATGACAACTAAAAGGAACCATGTATAATTTCAAAGGATTTTTTCATCCGTGTTTAAATGAATAATGGTAGGCATCAAATCGTTATGTGCTTAGATTCCATTGGATACAATTGTTTAAACATGTAACATTTTTCTATTTTAAACACCAGTATTTATAACATTCCTTGCAACTATTAAAACTTAAAGCAAAATTTTGAATGTCAGCCTCAAAATGTGTGAGGGGAGTTTATAGTTTTTCAAAAGACACTCCAGGGTGGTGTGCAAGCCAAGAGACCATCGAAGCTCCTGGCCTGTGTCGTCCCCTTGGTCCCCATCCCGGCCACCTGGGGACGTGCTGGGCCTCCCCAGCTGCTCTATTGCTTGAACTTCCTCACAGCAGCCGTGTCCTCCACCTCCACGTGGAGCAGCGAGTCGTGCGGTTCTGTGTTCCTACCCCCCATGCTGGCGAAGCGTTAAGTAAAGCTGAGCCCCGACGCTGACAACTCTCGGTCCAGCCCTTGTAACTCACGCAGGAAGACCCGAACTGAAATCTCACGCCTGCCGACCACGGCACGTTCTCCACGGTCACTTCTGAAGCCCCTGTCGGTCTTATTTTCTCATCTGTAAAACGGGGTCAAGGCCACACACCTATGGCATCTATGTTATAGGACTTTTATGAGGCTCAGATAGGATCAACGTTCCTCCTACTAATTTTTACTCCAATTTTTCAAGTACTACATTGCAGCCTACTTGCTTGTTCTGGGCTCACACACAAAAAAATAGTAAAAACTCCCCCCAAATTACATCAAAATAAAAAGCTTCTGTACAGCAAAGGAAAGCATCAAGAAAGCCCACTGCTTGGGAGAACATATTTGCCAATGTTATCACTGATAAGGGTTTAATCTCCAACATTTACAGGGAACGCATACAACTTAACAAAAGGAAGATAAATGATCCAATAAAAAAATGGGCAACGGACCTAAATAGATACTTTTTGAAAGAAGACAGAAGGAAGGCCCAGAGACATATGAAAACATGCTCAAAGTCACTAATTATCCAGAGATGCAAATCAAAACGACAATGTGGTACCACCTCACACCTGTCAGAATGGCAATCATCAACAAATCAACAAACAACAAGTGCTGGCGAGGATGCAGAGAAAAAGGAACCCTCGTGCACTGCTGGTGGGGATGCAGACTGGTGCAGCCACTGTGGAAAACAGTATGGAGTTTCCTCAAAAAACTAAGAATGGAACTCCCATTTGACCCAGTGATCCCACTTCTAGGAATATATCCCAAGAAACTAGAAACACCAATCAGAAAGGATATATTCACCCCTATGTTCATAGCAGCACAATTCACCATAGCTAAGATTTGGAAACAGCTTAAGTGCCCATCAGCAGATGAATAGATTAAAAAACTGTTGTACATCTACACAATGGAATACTATGCTGTGGTAAAAAAGAAGGAATTCTTACCATTTGCAACAGCATGGATGGAACTGGAGAGCATTAGGCTAAACGAAATAAGCCAGTCAGAGAAAGATAAATACCACATGATCTCACTCATTTGTGGAATATAATGAACAACATAAACTGATGAACGAAAACAGATCCAGAGACAGAGAAGTCAAACCTCAGAGGGAAGGAAGGGGATGTTGGGGGTAAGAGGGAGAGATCAACCAAAGGACTTGTATGCATGCATATGAGCCTAACCAATGGACACAGACACCAGGGGAGTGAGGGCATGAGTGGTGGGGGGGGGGGGCAATGGGACGATAAGGACACATATATAATACCTTAATCAATAAAATAAAAAAAATTTTTAAAACTCCCCCCAAAATGCAATGTTCCTTACCATCACCACCTCAAAAAAGTAAACCTCTTCCACCTTTCTTAAGAGCCCAGTGAGCCAAACATGGCCTAAAATTCCTTCACAAAACCCACAGCTATCTAAGCACCACCAGCTGGTCCCCCACCACTTCCCTCTGTGGTTGATGACTGGTTACTGAGCATTGGTGTGCTGAAGATTGAGCTTTTGAGGGCACTCCCTCCAGGGAATCCAGCTGTCCCAGGATAGAGCCTCCACTCTAAAGGCCCACAGTCTCCCAGCAAGGGCCTGCACAGTGGGGGGCCTGCGGGGACCAGGGAAAAGTAAACTCAGGTCCATGCCCCACCCTCCCCGTCCTAAAGAGAAGCCTGCAAGGTCCCCACATGACTGAAGGCGCTTTCTGCAGTGTCCCAGCTCAGCTTGTGACATCCCCACAGAGCCAGCCAGCGCCATCTCACAGCTGCTTTTCTTTGGCTACTGCAGCGGCTGGACTAGGACCGACTCTGATGCTGCTCCTGTTGTGCAAGAGGCTATTTTATTCATGAAAAGACGCTCTCATCCTGGGAAGGCTGGGAAGGCAGCCAAGCAGAACACGGTGACTCAGTGGGCAAGCCGGGGGAAGATCCTCAGCAATTGTCCCAGTTCACCCAAGCGAAGAAGACACACCAACCTGAGCAGCCCAAGGAGACCGTCTCCAGCACTCTGGAACGGATCCTCAAGCCCCCAGCCGCCACCCACAGGGAAGAGTCAGGTGGCGTGGGCTCACACGCCACACCTGCAGTCTCAGGTATTGCCATCTCAGTCCCGATGGAAAAGAACAGACTGCACTGTCTCTTCCCTAAGTCATCTTGCTATTTGCAAACTCGCCCACACTGGGCTGTACTGTAACTTGAGCCTTAGTTCTAATCAATACAGAAGCCAAGGGATGGAGGCGGTAAGGAGCCCTGCAGGACCAGCTGGGAAGCTGGCAATCCTTGTGCGGCTGGAGCAACAGAGCTGGCTACACTGCAGCCAGCTGCCTGAGACTCAGACCACGAGCCTCCCAGGCCACAGCCTGGAAGGTGTGGGAGGAACCTAGAGGGTTCCCACAAGGAAGGGTGTTGGCACTTCCGTGCCGGGCAGTGATCCTGGTGCCAGGGATAGAGCAGTGAACCACAGATAAAACTCCTAGTGGGGGACACGGGTAACAAACAACATGAATAAAACATACTCTCTGTCCCGTAGTACAAGGAGACAAGGGGACGAAGACAGCAGAGAAGGGCATGGCTAGGGAGTGATGCGGTGCAATCTGAGACTGTGAGGTCAGGGAAGACTCGCTGAGCTGACCGGTGAGTTCACACTGGAAGGAAACGAGGGAGAGTGTAGGTAGTTTCCCGGAAAAGAGCATTTGGGACAGAAAGAACAGTGAGTGTGCAGGCCCCAAAGTAAGACCCTTCCTGCTTACCTTGGTCACAAAGTTAACACTGCAGCATCAATTAAGTGAAACCTCCCTCCCTCCCCCTCCCTGGCCAGGCCTTACAGTGCATTTACTCATTGCTTTGCAAGAAGATGTGCTGGTACAGTCATCACTCCACTGGTGAGCATTTGCCTCACTAAGAGACGTACCCCTGCTGTGACAACAAGACTCATGCTTTCAGAGATTTGAAATATGATATGCCTGATTAGCAAGGGGACTGAATAAAAGATTAATATATAAAAGCCAGACCTGTTCTCAATGACCCAAACCTGGAAATAACCCCAACAATTGGCCATCAACTAGAGAGTAGATGAGTAAGCCCTGATGTATCTGTACAATTAAATTTAGACAAAAGTAAAATCTATTCATGACAGTCTCATGAAATAATATGGATAAAGCATGGCATAGCTAAGTGGAAGAAGTCTAAAAAAAAGTTACATAAGGAACCTTTTTATAAAGTTAAAAACTGACAAAATTAAAAATATACTCCTTAAGAGTACATGTAGATGCAATAAAATAGCATTTAAAAAGGAATAACAAGTAACACAGGATCAAGGAGATGGTTATGGGGACCATATGGTTAAAGGAGGCCTAGTGTCAGGTGTGGGCACTTGTCATAGTGTTAAAAATAAACAATAAACAAATAAAAGTGGGCCATGATTGAACCGATGTGAGAGTGTTGCATGAACTAGCCCAGGGTGTAAGTGCCTCCTGTAGTTGTTATGGCCAAGATATCTTAGCATTCCCTCTTTACTCTTCCAGGCACCTCGGCAGTAATTTTATACTGAGTTAGCTCTTTGTTTACGGTTAACTATCTCTGTTCAATAACTACTATGGCTTCTGTCTCCTGACCCTGATCAGTACAGGCCCTCCCTGCCTGCCATTTGGAATCTATGTCAGACAGCCTGGAATTCGGCAAAATCCAAAGCTGAACTTTCTGTCCCAAAGTGAGGCTCGTGGGAGCAGAGCCCTTCAGGCACGGACCACAGCAGGAGGTGAGCCTAGAAGCCTAAACTACTCCTCCTGCTATACCCTCCTTGCCCAGAAGTGGAGACAGCTACACTCACATGGAAGATGCCCTGCATTCCCCTATGACGTGGAGAATAAGGCAAACTATGTTCACCATAGATATCCCTGGCTGATCATACCCACATCTCCATGGAGCACCAGTGAGTAGAGGTCCAGATCCCGGTCCGGTCCTTGAGGTGCCTGCCACGGCCCCTTCCCGGATGGGCTCCAAGTCCTGCTAGGTCTGTGGTCCTGCTCCCCGCATCCTAGCATGACACTATCATATGCGTCTAAGACAGCTGGGCACCCCAAATCCAGGCAGAAAGAGGGTGCCTCTTCTACATTATAGCTGCCGACTCTGGAGCTATGAGAGCACAATCCCCACAAGCATGTAGGGCTTCGTGTGAGATGGGGTACAGGCTGCCTCATGCACTAGCATGATTGGTACAGCCGGGCCCTCTCCTCTCTTACCTGTGCATTACCATTTCCTGGTTAGTCATCTATTACTGCAAAACAGACTACCCTCAACCTCGCCTTTACACAACAAACATTTATCAATGCACACAGTTCCCGAGGGTCAGGAATCTGGTGAATAATTTAACTGGATGGTCCTGACTCGGGGTTTCTCATAAGGGCTGCATGTTCTGAGGACCTGGCCAGGGATGGAGATCCTGCCTCTAGGCTCACTCTCACACCTGTGGGAGGGGGCTTCAGCTCCTTGCCATGTGCTCCAGCCCATAAGGCTGCTCACAGCACAACTTCTTCCCCCAGAGAGAGGGGGGATCCACAATGGAATCCAGTGTGGCATCTCTAACCTACTCTTGGAAATGACATACCATACTTCTGCCATATTCTGTTGGTCACACAGACCAACCTTAGGGTGATGTGGAAGGGGGGGTATGATTGGTGCTGCCTCTTGTCCACTATGGTATCTCCTGGACCTGATGCATAGTCTTATCCTCTGAGTCAACAATAGATACTTATGGCACAAGGCCAGCTACCATCTTATTAATCTTCACAGCCACTATAGGGCCTGTTTTTGTCCCCAACAAGGGGAAAGTGGCAGAAAGCAAAAAAGGCTAAAGCCAAAAAAGAATCAAACTAAGCAAGGAAAAAACAACACCTTCTCCAAAGGCGACATTTCAAACAGCTTCCTACTGTGGGGAGACCCCAATCTCTGTGGCAGGTCATGTGGGATCGTCATTATAGCCTGAAGACAAATTCAGGCTCAGGATATCTGCCCTGTGGGAGGCGGGGAGGAGGTCTTCTTTGAAAGGGGAACTCATACAGAAGAGCATCCAAATTATTATTAATAACATTCTGTAAAATGGGGTAATAATGTCACTAACTTCACAAATTTGTTGTGAGGCTCCATTGAGATAAATGTTATGACTGGCACAGTGCCTGGCAACCAGGACATCAATAAATGATAGCTACTTTCAGAGAACCAAGATGGTTGCATAGGTAAATGCCTGTACTTGCTACCTCCCACAACCACATCAAAATTATAACTAAAATACAGAGCAACCATAATTCAGAATCACCTGAAATCTGGCTGAATGGGAGCCCTACAACTAGAGAAGTAAAGAAGAAAGCACATTAAGACTGGAGTGTCTCCTGCACAGCAGCTCTTCCACTCTGGTCACTGCTAGTCCTCACAGCCAATTGATTTAAAGGTCAATTCTTCCCAGTGATGCCAACAGCAATCAAGGCTCAACTACAACAAGAGTGCACTCACAACCCACACAGAGGTGCACCTAAAGTGCCCCGCTCAGGTGACTGGGGAGGCTGAGCCACTGGGCCCTAAAGGACACCAACTATACAAGGCCACTCTACCAGTTCCAGGAGACATAGCAGCTCTACCTAATACATAGAAACAAACACAGGGAAGCAGCCAAAATGCAGAGGCAAAGAAACATGTCACAAATGAAAGAACAGAAGAAATCTCTAGGGAAAAAAACTAAATAAAATGGAAGCAAACAAACTACTAGATACAGAGTTCAAAGTAATGGTGTAAGGATGCTCAAGAATTTTAATGAGAGCTTCAAGGGACTTAGTGAGCATTTCAAGGAAATTAGTAAGAATATCAAAGACATGAAAAAAGACCGGTCAGAAATTAAGCATTCACTAACTGAAATAAAGAATCATTTACAGAGATTCAACAGTAAAGTAGAGAATGCAGAGAATCAAATCAACAATTTGGAATATGAGGAAGCAAAAAACACCTAATCAGAAGAGCAAAAAGAAAAAATAATCCAAAAATATGAAGATAGTGTAAGGAGCCTCTGGGACAACTTCAAGTATACATTCACATCATGATGAGTGCCAGAAGGAGAAGAGAAAGAGCAAGATATTGAAAACCTGTTTGAAGAAATAATAACAGAAAACGTCCCTTACCTGGTGAAAGAAATCCAGAAAGTGCAGAGAGTCCCAAACAAGAGGAACCCAAAAAGGACCACACCAAGACACACCATAATTAAAATGCCAAAGGTTAAAGACATAGATAGAATCTTAAAAGCAGGAAGAGAAAAGCAGTTAGTTACTTACAAGGGAGCACCCATACAACTGTCAGCTGATTTCTCAATAGAAATTTTGCAGGCAAGAAATATTCAAAGTGATGAATAGCAAGAACTTACAACCAAGATTACTCTACCCAGCAAAGCTATCATTTGGAATTAAAGGCCAAATAAAGAGCTCCCATACAAGAAAAAGGTAAAGGAGTTTATCACCACCAAACCAGTATTACATGAAATGTTGAAGGGTATTCTTTAGGCAGAGAAAGAGGAAGAAGAAGAAGAAGGAGCAAGAAGAGGAGGAAGAGAAGGAGGAAGAAGGGAAGGAGGAGGAGGAGGAGGAGGAACAAATTATGAACAATAAAAGGGCAATAAATACTTATCTATCAATAATTGAATCTAAAAATCAAAATAAACTGATGAATAAAATAGAACCAGAGGCATGGAAACATGGAACAGACTGACAAATCTCAGAAGGACTGGGAATGGGAAGCAGGAAGAGATTAACCAAAGAACTTATATGTATACTAGAGGCCCGGTACACAAAATTTGTGCATGGGGGTGGGAGGGGCCTGTGAGGGGAGGGTGTGTCCCTCAGCCCAGCCTTCACCCTCTCCAATCTGGGACATCCCTCTCACAATCCAGGAGTACTGGCTCCCAACCGCTCGCCTGCCTGCCTGCCTGATTGCCCCTAACCGCTTCTGCCTGCCAGCCTGATCACCCCCAAACCACTCCCCTGCCAGCCTGATTGACGCCTAACTGCTCCCCTGCTGGCCCGATTGCCCCTAACTGCCCTCCCCTGTAGGCCTGGTCACCCCCAACTGCCCTCCCCGGCAGGCCTGATCCCCCCCCCCAACTGCCCTCCCCTGTTAGCCATCTTTGACCACATGCGGGCGGCCATCTTGTGTGTTGGAGTGATGGTCAATTTGCATATTACTCTTTTATTAGTTAGGATATTCATTATCTATGGACACAGGCAATAGGTGAAGGCCTGGGGCAGGGTGGAATCCAGGTAGAGGGAGGTAACGGGGCGGGGGGGTGTGCAGGGAGGGAGACATCTGTAATACTCTCCACAACAAAATTTTTTTTTAATGATAGCCACTTTTTTCATTGGGTGGATATGACTGCCTAGTCCCAGCCAGCTACAACCTCCTCCAGCCATGAAAAGGGGCAACAATCTCTTCTCCAAGGAGTTCTGCTAATTCTCTCAGACAAATGAACAAAAGAAGAAAATGTGTAAAAATGAGAAAAGCCACTAGATCTGGCTGGCTATGGGGAGAAATGAGATTATCTTCTAATTAAGTGGCTGCTAGAGAGATATTGCCTCTGAACCCTACTGCTTGCTTAGCCAGTGCTAGTCGTCAATGAAATACAGCTGCCCAGAAAAATGATTAAAACACCAAAATGTCAGACAAGAAAGCCATTCCCTTTACAAATTTACAAGGCTTTGGGGGGAGGGGGATTTCCATCGAAAGTGAAGATAAGGATGTCACATCCATCAGGATCCACACCTACCCAAATGGAGTGATTTAACGAGGCATTAATAAAAGACCCACATGCAAAGGTGAGGGAAGTCCCAAGGGGTAGGGAAGTACCCCATCGCTAGAGAGGGTATACAGATACCATCATTAAACCCGAAGGAACGTGAGGAAAGAATAGTTATCAAAACTTGGAAGGAGATCTTCAGGTGGAGAGGGCTGCCGATGCCTGGCCGGAGCCATGTTCTTTAGTCAAGAGCTGCAGCCTTCCAGACTGAACCTGCAGGAATGAGCCCAGATGAGAACAGACACCCTGACCCCAGTCCTCACTCTCATCCCTCCCTCCAGTCTTTCTGTGTGGAAACCCAGCCAGAAGCCAGAGGGAAGGGAGCCCGCTGATGAAGGTGAGCACAGGGGTTAGAAGCAAGGTGAAGGGGTGGAGAGGCGATCTGGAAGGTCAAATAGAAAACATCCAACCCACAACTTTACGAATAAAGAAAAACAACAGTAACACATATAACAAACATGTATGTTTATGTAAATACTAGGGCCCAATGCATGAAAATTATGCAGAGGGGGCGGGAGGAGGGCCCCTCAGCCCAGCCTGTTCCCTCTCACAGTCCAGGATCCCTTGCTCCTTATCACCCACCTGCAGTGGAGGCAAGAGAGGCTTCCACCACCCCAGCTGCTGGCTGAGCAGAACTCCCCTTGTGGGAGCTCACTGACCACCAGGGGGCAGCTCCTGCATTGAGCATCTGCCCCTTGGTGGTCAGTGCATGTCATAGTGAACCGTCATTCCTGATCGGTCCACTGTTCTCAACTTGCATATTAGGGTTTTATTATATAGAATATCATGCCATCTTTCTTTTTTTTCAATCCTCACCTGAGGATATGGTTTTCTTTTTATTAATTTTAGAGAGACAGGAAGAGAGAGAGAGAAAGAGAAAGAGAGAAACATTGATTGGTTGCCTCCAGTATGCAACCCAACTGGGGATCAAACCCACAACCTAGGTATATCATGCCACCTTAATAACAACTTTCTAATTCCTCAGTACCATCATCATTTTACAGAGAAGGTAACTGAGATTCAGAAATATCAAGACTAGACAGTGCTTTCTTACACATTGCTTATCAGTTAATACCTTGTTGTGCTACCCACAATCAGATCTGGGCAGTGTGTCCTGAACAGAGAACTCTTCATCAAGACAGACCATAGGCACCCATGTTTGGTACCACATGACCTCCACAGCCACAGTTGACTGGACCACTGGTAAGTATCGTCCACAAGGAAGGCACTCCATAAGCTGGCCAGCAGTCCCCACCACAGTCTGACGTAAGTGGGTCAACCAAAGACCCTACTCACAAACAGTAATTATGAAACAGGGGGAGGGGGAGAGGTGTGAATGCAGCAATTAATAGACAGAGATTAGTAAGTGAGGTTCTTATGTAAAAAAAAAAAAAACCTCACCTTTGCTTCTCAATTTTTCCTACTTTCCTTAAAGGTCTTTTATTCTCAAAGACCCTTTTGGAAGAACGTTCTGCATCAGCTTTGCCCACATATGTTTCGTGAAACATACTCTTTTTCCCAGAGATGCCACAGGGGAAAAGATAACAGTCTGTGACCAGATAAATTTAAGACAGACAGCATATGACATCTTCCTCCAGACCTGCCCTACCCGGTGTGAAAACGCTAACCACATGTGCTGATTTACATTTAAGTTAATTAAAATAAAACTAAACTTAAACTTCAAGTGCTCAGTAGCTGTCTGTGGCTAGTGACATCCACGCTGGGCAGTGCCAAGGACATTTCCATCTGCACAGAAATGGATCTACTGGGCAGGATGGCTCTAGATTGTTCACAAGGCACATCACCATGTCCAAGTCTCAGGGACATCCATAAGTACAACAATGTGCTGAAATGTTTAACTGTTTCTCATACTTATTTGGTCCTGTCACCCTGTAACGTTACACAAGGCGACACCTTACTCAACCATATTTTTGCAGGACATGATTTTTAGAAGGAAAGCACATCAGATAGTTTTCGGGGCTTGACATCTGACCCCAGGAAGCTCTTCTTCCTATTTAGCTGACGTCCTTTTTGCTCATTTCCTCTGTCTGTCAACTCTGCCATTTGATGAATGGAATCAAAATCCCAAGAAATAATTTAAGAGAAAGATTATATTGACAAAGTTGTTATATTTGGAGAATATATAGGGGACAACTTATCTATCCAGAGAGAGTAGAAATAATAGTCAATTCTTATAGTATATCCACTGGGTGGAATATTATCCTCCCCTTAAAACTAACGGTTCTAAACTGTGATAAATTGGAAACGTACAGAACCTAATGTAAGAGAAAAAGCGGACACCAGCCCAGCTGGTGGGGCTCTGTGGTTGAGCATCGACCCATTAACCAGGAGGTCACCATTAGATTCTCAGTCAGGGCACATGCGGGGTTGTGGGCTTGCTCCCCAGTAAGGAGCGTGCAGGAGGCAGTGGATCAATGATTTTCTCTCATCATTGATGTTTTTCTCTCTCCCTCTCCCTTCCTCTCTCTGAAATCAATAAAAACATATTTTAAAAAATGAGGTCACTGAAGAGCCCATATGTTATGATTCTGAAGGGAATATTCCCAAATATGATCATGCTTGGGTTTCAGTGGTGGAAGTGGGGGTATTTTTTTCTGCTGTCCTTTATTTCTCGAATATCTTTTAAAAGCACTTAGTACTTTCAGAACAACACCACAAAATACTGCTGGAAGAACAGCACAGGTATGTTGGGGGATTGCAGCTGACTCATTTTGGCCCCTGAATTTGCTCATAGTATGCCTGTTCTAATCAAGCAGCTTGGATAATGCCAGCTCTGGATGGCATGCTGGGAAAATCCAAGCATGAGGCCTCCCCTTGCACCGCCACTGCTCTGGGCAATGCTCCATCTTCCATGGCTCAGAGACGTGGCAAGAGACATTGGTCTCCAGGCTTCCCTGTCAGTGGTCTCCCTGTGTCTTCTCTTTCTCGGTGGGAAAGCCACCCCCACCTGGGAACCAAACCTTAACCACCTCTCTAATCCCATCTCTGAGGCCTCCTCACTGGAGACATCTTCCCCTTCCACCCACCTACATAAAATTTCACACAGGTGAAATATATGCCCAAATGCCTAGCCCTAATTCTGGCATATGGCGAACAATAATTTAATAATAATTCCTCCCCTTCTTTTTTAAATTAACATACATTTACTTAAACAAACAGAAAATAATTTCTTTGCAAATGCTTCTTTTGACTGATTTTTTTTTTTGGCCAATTCTTCCCTAATTTACCCCTGGAACATCGACAGTTCATTCTCTCTATGCCTCCCACCCTCACCCCCACACCTCAATTGCTATGACTTGGTCATAAATCAGAGGCCAGCACCAGGCTGAATTAATTCAACAGTTATTAAGCCAAATACAAAAGTTAAACTAGAGCCCTGCTGCATAACTCAGCTGTTTCTACAGTTGAATGGAAGCAGCTTTATTAAATTATGCAGCCAATGTTCCTTTTATTTCCTTAACGAGAATGTGGTTCATAAATTGCTATGTGGATTACTTTAATCAGTTAATTTCAACCATCTACGACCTTGAGGAGGCAATTTCAGTGCATTATGTAGAGTGGACTGAGCATTTCGGCTTTTGAGAGGACAGCAATTTGGGTTTTGAGCATTTGGGACATTCCTGTGTCAGGAAACACACTGTATGGGCGTCTGTACCTGCCCCAGGCCTTTGGGGGCTTTGTCTATTGAATGCTGAGTCACTCGCAATGTTCCCCTCTGCAGAGCTCCAATTGTGTCCCCTAATCACAAGAGCTTCCTGTGTTCTGGGAGGAAATAATAATAATTCAAATAGTTCCTGGTTATACTCGCCAGAATAATGGGACACGGGCCTGTGCAGGCAATGCTGATGCAGAGGCTTTGGTGGAGGTACTTTTCTAGAAAGGTTTCACGAACATCACTTGTAAGTGGCTGGGCCAGGCAATCTGACTGGGGAGAAAAATTCCTCCAAGGCCAACAGTGAGGAGTCACCACCTCTGCATTTCACCAACATTTCTTTTGGGCCTACTATGTGCTGAGGACAGCAGGGATGCAGGGATGGATGAGACCCAGCACTGGCCTGCCCTCAAAGGGCTCACAGTCCCCAAGGCACAGCGAATGACACTAAATAGGCCCCTAATGGTGTCTGAGTATAGAAACCCCACAATTCAATGAGATAAAACAGTGAGAGAAACTAAAAAGATTTCCATGGAGACTGGTGGTCTGACCCCTCTACCACCTAGCTCTGTGACCTGGGAAAGTTCCTTAGATTTCTCAGATTCTGCAGGAAGCCACCGCTTGCCAATACTGTCAGTGCACCAAGGAATGCAGAATGCCGATAGACCTTGGGTGTTAGCAGGGCTGATGAGATAGTGGTGGCTCAAGGCAATTCCCTAATCTGATAATCCTTTTACTGTTTACCAAACTTTACCTTTGATCTGCCTGTATGCATTGCTAAAGGGCAAGTGTGTATTCAAGTAAATAAATAGCGGACCAGGCCAGAAGTCGGTGTGTCTCTTCACAATGCCTTCTAAATTCATATTTCTTATATAGCATTTTCATTTGTGCATCGGCCCCTCCTTCAGATCCTGAACCCTAGCCATGCAGGTAGTGGCAAGATTCCTCTACTGGATAATGATGATAATAAAGTGTCCACCCCGTGCAGAGTAAATGACTAAAGGTTTTCAAAATGCCAAAACTAGTGTTTGGCTCAGGTTTAATTTCTGCATTCTACTTAATGACTGGGAGATAAATTGAGGCAGGTACTGATGTCCAATTATATTACAAGTCCAGGAGTTGGAGGGGTGGGTGATAAACTGCAGATGTTCCCAGAGAAAATTGTGAAGAAACTGCCCCCCCCTCAAAAAAAATCAGTCAAAAATACTTGTGCAGACTGGCACAATATAGAAATAAAGATTTACCATATAATTGATAGTTTAATTTAATAAATAATATTCAGATATTAAACATCACCATTTCCACAGTCCCCAAAAGAAGGTTCTTCATCATTAAGGTAGCTCCCACTTCTAGAAATTCTCACACCACAATTAATACCAAATCATTACATTAATATAAATACATAAAGAAGGTGCTTGGGAGAAGCAGCTCATGGGGAGAAAAGTCCTCTGTCATATCTTTTCCTAGTGCCCCACACTTTTCCCTAATAATTGTCACAGTCATTACATAGCGATTTGTGGGATTTTTAGTGTTATCGTCCTTTGCCTCAATAGACTCCACGTTCCATGAGAGCAGGAACAATGTCTGTCTTTTTAATTTTCACATCTCATGTCTAATACAACGATTGCCACATAGTTGCCATTCAGTGGATATTTCTTGGATGAATGAATAAATGGGTAGGTGGGTGGATGGATGGATGGAAGAATAGATGGATGAATGGATAAGTATATGGAAGTTAGGTAGGAAGGAAGGAGGAATACGTTCCCTGCAAAAAGCTAAAACATTACAGATAAGATTAAAGTCCCCTTTGATTACCTGCTTCCCAATTTCTTTTCATCCCCTTCCCTGATGGAAACCTCAGTCAATTGGGATGTAGGTCTCCAGGACTTTTTCAATGCACATTCATATGTAAATATGGATCTGTAATATGAGAGAATGAAGAGCTGGGAATGATTCTGATGTTTTTATCTTGAGCAAGTGAAAAAATGATGTTGTTCTATCCCGGATTAATAAGTCACTAGCCTGTTCTTTTTATTGATTTACTAGTGGCCCGGTGCACAAAATCTGTGCACATTAAAAGGGAATTAATTAGAGGAAACATTTTAATATTGCTATTTGCCCTTTCTCTATAATAGAAGTGTCCGGGTGGCCCCACCCACATTGGGCGACACCAAGACCCGGCCAGCCACACCCCTGTCAAGCCCCACCAGGCGGGGATGCAGCCTCACATCCCAGTGCCAGGGCAGGGGACGTGGCCTAAGGTCCCCCAGCCTGGCCCACACCACGCAGCCTCACCTAGACCCGCTGTGCCCAGAGACCCATCAATGCACCTCCTGGTGCCTGGTTGTTTGGTTGTTATGGATAAAAATAAAGTCATGCGTTTAAGCATGCACATTCATTTTCAATGCCTGATTTGTCTACGTTCTCTAAATTGCAAAATAAATAAGATCTTCAGCCAGATAGCATCATAATGCCAAGTTCTTTATATAATGACTCATACCATTCTCTCCACTCAGTATGCTCCATTTGAATGGATTAAATGTAAGCGACTCATATGAAAGACACTGCTGCTTGCTCTTAATAGAGAAAGAATTAGCTCATTACCTAACACCATAAAGTGGTTTAAATGGCATATACTGACTTGAAGAAAAGAAGGAAAAATAACAACAACAAAAAACAACATTCAGTTTATGGATGGTAGGATCCTCTCCCTTTCCCTTTGTTTTTTTCTGCTTTTCCCATGACCCTAATGGCACTCTGCCTCAAAATCAACACAGAAGACAAAATCAGATGCTGTAATCCACATTTTATAGTGCCATTTGAGTACAAAGAGGTGCTTTTCAATCTTTACTTTTTTTTTTTTTTTTTAATCAATGCAGCTCAAACTTGTCCCCAATGTTCCAGGAGCCAGGCCAACGTGGCTGTGCAGACACACCTTTGATAGATGCTGTCAGGCTTCAGGGCTGGGGTAGTGAACACACCACGTGTTGCTGGAAACGAATCAGCTTTCCTCTCTACATAGCAGGAGTCTTTTCATTATAAAACGCAAAACAGCAGCAGTTTTCCATTACCCCCACCCCAGCCTTCCTTGTCCAGGGCTTAGGAAGGGGCTGGGAGGATATTTACTCTCAGCTCTTTAATTTCTCTTATTTAACTGAGCACAGTGGCAGCTGCTTCTCTGAGCACAATGCCAGCTGGCTCATGGCTAGCTGCACCTGGAAGGCGAGTGGCAGAGCTGACCAGGGGCTTTGACCAAGCCTGAGCTGGGCTTGGGACATTGGGAAGCTGAAGGAGCTGGTTTAGGAAACTAGACAGGGTGTGTGGTAGTCCCGGGCACACTGTGTCACACGGCAGTGCTTGGCTTCCCTCCACTCCTGCAGCTGGGGAGAGTTGAGGCTGGGAGTAGGTGAAACTCGCTCACCTGT
The DNA here is from genome assembly GCF_027574615.1 of Eptesicus fuscus. Classification (NCBI taxonomy): domain Eukaryota; kingdom Metazoa; phylum Chordata; class Mammalia; order Chiroptera; family Vespertilionidae; genus Eptesicus; species Eptesicus fuscus. The sequence goes on along the minus strand of NC_072484.1, from coordinate 5,887,158 downwards.
CAGAACCCGGATTTGGGCAGGGAGCAGGGCCTGATGGCCAGAGCACTTGGGTCACAGCAACCTCAGCAGGCGACTCTCCCCATGCCCAGATGCCACAGCCAGGGGGACAGGTGTAGGGGCTGCTCCCAAAGACTCTAGGCCCCCCAAGCTTCACACCCCAGCTCCCTGCTCTCCCCCTTTCACCCATTGGTGCCACTGGCATGGTATGCCCCAAGGCTCAGTGTGTAGACTCCAGGGTTGCAGGTTCAAAACATTCCACCTCCTCCTGGCACTTTGAGCCATAAGTGCTGGCAGGGACCTTTCCACCCAGTCTTGGTCTTTGGTCATAGCTGAGGTTTTTGGGACTCTCTAGGCCAGGGACAGCCAGGACCTTTGCCTCTGACCAATGCCATGCCTGCAGCCTGCCTGGGGTACTGCCAGCCCCAGGAAAGTGTGGGGGGGTGACTGGCCTGGGTGAGGGGGTATGGGGGGGCGTGTAGGGGAGTTGCCTAGCCATCCCACCCTCAATTGGGGTGGGAGAGGCTGATCAGGGGTGGAACCGGGAGAGGGGCTGGGTTCACTGGCACCTGCGGACACACCGCACATGCAGCCACAACCTCTCCTCGCTGCGCACACAGCCTGCTGATCGGTCATTACTATGATGGCGTTCTGACCAATTTGCATATTGCCCTATTATTAGATAGACCAGAGGCCTGGTGCATGGATTCATGCCCTGGTAGGGTCCCTTGGCCTGGCCTGTGCCCTCTCACAATCCAGGACCCCTCGGGGGATGTTGGACTGCCAGTTGCAGCCCAGTCCCCACAGGCCAGGCCGAGGGACCCCACCAGTGCACGGTGCACTGGGCTTCTAGTCTATCTATATAAAACCCTAATATGCAAATAGACCGAACGGTGGAACAACCAAACAACCGGTTACTATGACATGAGCTGACCACCAAGGGGCGTGCACGAAACATGGTGGGCATCAGCAGCAGGTAGCAGAGCACGAAACATTGCGGGGGTTGGCTGCAGTGGGATGGTAGAGCAGGTGAGCAGGAGCACTGGTCACTGTCATCAGGGCAAGTCTCTGGTGGTTACTAAAATTCTTTGCTCCTGCGTGCCACAGTCCCACCCAGCACTCACACCTGCTGCCAGCACTGGCCCCGCTCGCACCCTCTGCTGGCACCTGGTACCAGCCGCAATCACTCAGCACCGTCAGCAGGTGTGAGTGGTGGCTGCTGGCCCCGATTGCCCCTCAGAGCTTCTCCACCTCCCCCTGTTCCTAAGGGGCAATTGGGGCTGGCAGCTGCCTCCTGCACCTGCTACCAGCGATGGCCCTGCTCTCATCTGCAGCTGGTGCTGGAGCCACCACTGCATCTGCTGCCAGCACCAGAATAGACTGATAAATCTCAGAGGGAAGGGGAAGGAGGGATGGGAAAAGATTAACCAAAGATCTTATATGTATTCTAGGGGCCCAGTGCATGAATTTGTGCACCTTGAAAGGAACTATGGGCTGTGAGGCTGCAGTGGGCGCAGGGGCAGGTCACTCCCTATTGCTTGGTGCCATCAGTGGGTGTGAGTGGTGGCTGCCAGCCCTGATCGCCCCTGAGGGCTTCTCGACCTTCCCCTGCTCCTGAGGGGTGATCAGGGCAGCAGCTGCTGCTCACACCCACTGACAGCACTGGCCCCGCTCTCACCCGCTGCTGGCACTGGCCCCAATCGCTTCGCGCCGTCAGCGCGTGGGAGCAGCCGCGGTGGGCTGCCGGCAGAGAGGGGACCGAGGGCTGCAGTGGAAGGGGCTGGGTGGGGGTGCAGAGGATGGGCCAAGACCCGCCCCTGTGCCCACTGCAGCCTCACAGCCCATAGTTCCTTTCAAGGTGCACAAATTCATACACTGGGCCCCTAGCATACATATAAGATCTTTGGTTAATCTTTTCCCACTCCCTCCCCCTTCCCTCTGAGATTCATCAGTCTATTCCATGTTTTCATGCCTGTGCATTGAACATCTGCCCCCTGGTGATCAGTGCACTTCATAGTTACAGGTCGAACGGTCAGACACTTAGCATATTAGGCTTTTATATAGAGAGATAATGAAAAATTCCAGGTTTTGATCTGGACTCACATCAAAGCTAGTGTGCACTGGTCTTCTACACCACCTTCCCACTCATCATTTGGCAATTAACCTCAGTCCCTCCCCAACAGCCTGGACCATGCCTGAGCTAATAACTCGGTCAGCAGCAGGATTGAGGACACTTCCCACTCAGCATTCATTTCTGGACTCTTCAAGATTCAAGTGATTTCCCGAGGGCCCAGCAGCAAGTCAGAGCTGGGGCTTTCATCTCATACAAACTCGCCCTGCTTGCCATGGATGAGGCTCCATCTCTAAAGCAGCAGTTCTTGACCTTTTGGAGCTCCTGGACCACTCTGAGAACCCAATGAAAATTATAGATCCCGCCATCTGAAAACGCGCCCAGGCATACACAGCTACGTAGACCTCCCCTTAAAGTGCATCTGCAAACCCACTTGAGCCACAGGCTATGAGTCCTGGTCCTAGAAGCAAAATTGAAAATGGTTAAATTATTGCCAAGGTACTTTTATTGAATTAATAACTAGGTAATAGGGGGAAGGACCAAAATGGCAGCTTAGATAAATGCGGTACTCCCACAACCACATTAAAATTACAACTAAAATACAGAACAACCATCACTCAGAGCTGCCTGAAATCTGGCTGAATGGAAGCCCTACAACTAAAGAATTAAAGAAGAAAGCACACTGAGACTAGTAGGAGGGGCAGAGGCACAGAACGGGTTGGTCCAAAACCCAAGTGTTGCGTGTTTTGAATTGCAAGGGATATCTAGGCTGCAGAGGCCTCCTGTAAGGAGCAAGGGGTCCAAGCCCCACACCAGACCCCTCAGCCCAGGGTTCCAGTGCTATGAAAAGAAGCCTCTGTAACTTGGGGTTATCAAAACCAGTGGGGATTGTGGCTGAGTGACACGGAGGCAGCCAGAGACCCAGGCAGTTCCTCTTAAAGGGCTGGTGCACAGACTTACTTGGACTTGCTCCCTCTTAGCTCCAGTGCTGGGGCACAAGCTTGGGGTGGGGATCCAGGGACATATAGGAAGGAACTGTATTATCTGGCATTGGAGCAAGAACTCAGGGGTGGCTTTCTCCCAGATAGGAGTGCTTGCAGTGGTCATTGTTCCTATGCTGAGACATCCTCTGTCACGGAGCTGACTGGCAGGGGCCATATCTGAGTCTTGGTTAACCTGGCTCACACTGTTCACTCCATCCCAGTGAGACCCTGCCCCACCCAATTTGCAGCCCCACCCAAGCTGTTTATGGTGACTTTTCCATATGAATGTCCTGCCCTGGCTCAGGCTTCAGACTTTCCTAAAATCTCTCAAACAAGCAACAACTGGTATCAGCATGCCCCATATCACTCAATAAGAGGCCCCAGACATGGCACTAGCAGCAGCCTGCCTTGCTTCACAGCCTAGCCTCTCCTAGGCACTTCAAAGCCCAAAAAAGGTAGCAGCTATCTGCAGCTTGTTCTGTAGCTCCTCAGAAGTGGCCCCAGGAAGGGCACAGGCAGGGGCTAACTTTGCACCTCCAGGGGAGGTCCCCAGAGCCAGTGGACAGCTTTAGGCCATGCCAGATTATAACTCTACACATCCACAAGTGACACATTCAAGAGGCAGACACAGTGAGCACCAAATCCCCACTGAAACAAGTCCTGCTCCATAGGGGTGTCTCCTGTACAACAGCTCTTCCACTATAGTCACAGCTGGTCCTCACAGCCAATTGGCTGGGGTCAATTCCTCCCAAAGGCTCAACTACAAGTCTGTGCATATACAGCCCACATAGGGATGTACCTAGTGTGTGTAACTCAGGTGACTGGGGAGGCTGAGCCATTGGGCCCTACAGGACACCTGCCACACAAGACCACTCTACCAATTCCAGGAGGCATAGCAGGTCTAAATAATACATAGAAACAAACACAGGGAAGCAGCAAAAATGCAGAGACAAAGAAACATGTCACAGGTGAAAGAAATCTCCAGAAAAAGAACTAAGTGAAATAGAAGCAAGCAAACTACTAGATACAGAGTTCAAAACAATGGTTATAAGGATGCTCAAGGATCTTTTATTTTCCCATTGATTTTTAGAGAGAGTGGGTGGGAGGAGGGAAAGGGAAAGAGAGAGAGAGAGAGAGAGAGAAGAGAGAGAAGAGAGAGAGAGAGAAACATCCAAGTGAGACACACACATCAATTGGTTGCCTACCACTCACAGGGGAGGGGAGGTGTCCCTCAGCCCAGCCTGATGCACCCTCTCCAATCTGGGACCCCTTGGGGGATATCTGACTGCCAGTTTAGGCCCAATCCCTCTCGCAATCCAGGACCGCTGGCTCCTAACCACTCTGCCTGCCAGCCTGCTCGCCCCCAACTGCCCCCTCACTGGCTTTCTCACTCCCAACTACATCCCCTTGCCAGTCTGATCGCTCCCAACTGCCCCCACCCTGCCAGCCTGCTCACCTCCAACTGCCCCCCCTGCCAGCCTGATCACCCCCAACTGCCCCCCCCCCGCGCCAGCCTGCTCACCCCCAACAGCCTTCCTTGCCAGTCTGATCGCCTCCAACTGACCCCCCCCCTTGCAGGCCTGCTCACCCCAACTGCCCTCCCTTCCTGGCCTGATCGCCCCTAACTGCCTCTGCCTCATCCCCACCACCATGGCTTTGTCTGGAAGGACATCCAGAAGGTCTCCAGTCTAATTAGCATATTACCCTTTTATTAGTATAGATGAACAAGAAATTGTATTAAAGTATATGGCACAGAAAAATGAATTTGAAACTGTATATATCTGTCAAGATTCTGTCTAGTAGTTGCAAGGGACTGAAGCTCAAAGTGGCTTAAGAAAAAGGAGAGAGAGAGAGAGAGAGAGAGAGAGAGAGAGAGAGAGAGAGAGAGAGAGAGAGAGAGAGACTCATGACTCCCTGGCCTATATCTTATGATGCTCCCCCAACTCTTGCCTCAGGGTAACTCCTGGGGCCTCTGGTTCTGGCTGACATCCCAAAGTGACACAACTCAGCAATAGGCATAATTATTAGCCCAACTTTACAGATGAAAAGGGTGAGACACCGAGGGATAAAGAGGCACACAGCTTCTTAAAGAGCCAAGCCAACGTTTGACCATGTTTCCATCTGGCTCCAAAACCCACGTTCCTCCCACTGGTGCTGGTTGTCTCCAGACGTCTAGAGAAGGCTTCCTGAGAAATCTTAACAACCTGAGCACTGGCAGCATCCAGTCCGCGCCCGCCCAGGCAGAAGAGAAGAGGGTCAGAGGAACCTGGCTAAAAGGAATCTGAGGCAGGTTACAAAGCCATAGAGAATGAGTCCCCACCGGAGAAAAGTGCTCCCTGCAGACCAAGGCTCCACGCAGACAGGCCTGATGGTCTTCCCTGCTGCACCTGCAGAGCCCAAAACAGTGCCCAGTGCATGATGGGCACTCAGTAAACATTGTTGGAAGCATTCAAATGCTAATATAAAATATCAGGAGTTCATAGGTAGGGAGGTGGCGAGGGCGTGGAATCCCAGCATGCACAGGCCTGCTTGCCTAGCAGGCTTCAGTTCTACTGGGCTTCTCCACCTTGGTGTTATGGCATCTGGGCCCCCCATCCTGTGATGAGACTGCCCTGTGCCCTGTGCATGTGAGCAGCATTCCTGGTCTCACCTTTAGCTGCCAGGACACCCCTCCCCCAGTTTGCTGAAACACAGTTTCTGCAGAGAGTTTTGCTGGCACAAGGACATAAGCTGCCAGGATGCTCTGCGTGTCCTCCTTTTTGGTATGAAGTTGGTGCACTGTTGCGGGAGCAATAAAGGGAAGGAGTCAGGCAGTTGGCAGAGGCGGGTCTGGCTCTGGAGACGCAGGGCTGGCGGGAGGCCTTGGAGTGGCGCCAACCCTGAAGAGCATGCCAGCTTAACTTCCCAGGGAATGGCCAGGTGACGTGTGGATTTCATCTGAAATGAGGCTTCACTGCCTTCTCTCACCTTGGGATACACAATTTTGCAGTCTAAATCGGTGTATTTACCACGGAAAATGGGAGGTTCTGGAACAGGAGGAAGGCACCCCATACACCTCAAGACGATGGGGAAGCAGGCTTCCTCCCTCAGAAAGGCTGCTGAGCTAAAGAGAAGGAGAGAACAAGGTGTCTCCTGCGCGGATCTGTGACATCCTCTGGGAACAAGCAGTGCCGACAACATCAATCAGACATTTCTAAGCTGCACCCTGAGACCTCTTTACACTCAGCACCTCCCTCCCCCGGGAGAGCGCCTCTTCTGAATCGTAAAACCCACTCGTCTGAGCTGTCAGAGCTGGTGCGACCTTCCTCAGGAACAGCCAGGGTTTGTGGGGGCACTGAGTCCAATGCGGCCCCTCACCCTGCCCTTCCTTGCCTCTTCCAAACGGAGGGAGGAAGCAACACGTTCCACAGTAATGTCAGGCCTTCACGGGGGCTGCTCACGCTGCGGCTTGGCAGAACCTCAAAGGCAAGACCAGTCACGAGAATCTCCCATCCCACGTGTGAAAGCTCAGGTTGGAGTTCAAGGAGCATTTGCTTGAGCGCGTTGCTTGCAGACAAGGGAGCACGCAGGGTTGGAGCGCTCTGCAGAGTGATTGTATAACAGGCCTTTAATGCATAGAACATTTTCTTCTGGCACAATCTTAAGGGAAATCTAAATAAAAAGCAGGTACAAGGGGAGCCTTTTTCAGAGAAATGGAAGGTCTAGAAATCCACCCAGTCAGCACTCGGTCCCGAAGCTGCCCCAGCACGCACACGTTCTGCCAAGACAACATGAAGCTCTCTGCTCTGGGAAACGAGGTGTTTCCTTTGACATTTGGTTGCTCTGTGGACTTCCAACTGAAGTCCGTGCTTCATCTTGAGCTGGTTGCTCTGTCCACCTGCTCCCAGCCCTTCTCGCCTTCACCCTGCTCGGTGGCCTGGGACTGTCTTGGTTTGGCCAGTAGGAGGCCCCCACAGGAGACCAAAGGGCAGGGAGGAGAGAGGGGTCAGGGCATATCTTCCCACAACTCCCACACAGCACAGGCTGCTTCTGAACTGAGGTTCGACAGCCCCGTATGCCGAGACTGGCTCTATTCCGAGCAGCCCGGTTTGGATTTGGGGCTGAGAAGTAGGGTCCCTGATACGTGTGTGCACCGAGTCCAGGCCTTCCCTGGAGAACGCTCACAGTGTTTTAGCTGGGAGTGGAGTCTAGTTTGTGGGCTGCCTGAGAGACAAAATGCACCGCTTCATGCCGTTTAAATGTTAAAGGACTTGGGGGCTTTCTGCAAAAAGCCCGTTTACGCTGCCCTGAGTTCCCCCGCCTCCCAGGTGCACAGGTTAGGAAGTTCCCTTGCACTAGAAAGTTCTTCAGAAAATGAAAGGATGAATTTTATTTATATAAATTTCTTTCTGTGCTTTCTACCAAATTCCAAATTAATTCCAGCCCCAGGTTTAACAGATCAGACCTGCGATGTCATGGTGACATGATTTTGTAGATTAATCCTGACCAGCTTTGCGCCAAGCATGCTCGACTTAGTCTCTAACCCTCCCCACCCCCACGGTACGGAGAGTTATTCCCAGTGAAGAAACTGAGGCTCAGGAAGAAGGGAAGGCACTTAGGAGAGTGAGAATCTCAACCGAAGTCTGTGCTCCCGAAGCCTGGGCCTTTCCCGGAGCGTGCAGCCTCCTACACTTCACCCTACAGCAGTGATGGCGAACCTATGACACGTGTGTCAGCACTGACACGCGTAGCCATTTCTGATGACACGCGGCCGCTGAGGCGGCCGTATGCCAAGGATGAAACATTTGCTGCTCCTGAGGATGAAACATTTGCGAAATAATGTTTTTTCCTCAAAGGGACACACTACCCGAGTTATGCTCAGTTTTTTGGCGAAGTTTGACACACCAAGCTCAAAAGGTTGCCCATCACTGCCTTACAGGGACCCGCGGTTTCACTTTGCCAACGTCCACCTTTGGAGGTTGACATCATCGTCCTGCCCCAATTGCTCCGCGTGACAGTGGTCTATAGCAGGCTCCACTTCACTTCTCCCCCTGCGTCTGCAGAGAAAAATGCCTTTTCTTCCATCTCATTTTATGTATTTGTTACTCTTGGAAAAGGCTTTACCGAGTGGACAGAGAGGAGGGGCATTCCAGGCAGTGCACAAAGCGTGTGCAAAAATGTGGAAGCAGGACGGAGTGGCACGGTGGATGACTTGCAGTCAGCTGAGTCCACAGGAGAGCTGGTGTGGACTCAAGTCAGCGCGGCTCTGATGGAAACAGTGCACGCACTGAGGGTGTTGGAGATGGAATCAATGAGACTTGAAAATGGATAGGACATGAAGGATGAGAAGAAAGGGGAACGCAAAACAATCTTCTAAGCCTTTGACTTGAGAAATCAGGCAGTGGAAGGTGGTTTTTACAGAGATGGAGAAGAGTATAAGAATAGTTTAAGCCCTAACCGGTTTGGCTCAGTGGATAGAGCGTTGGCCTGCAGACTGAAAGGTCCTGGGTTCGATTCCGATCAAGGGCATGTACCCTGGTTGCAGGCACATTCCCAGTAGGGGGTGTGCAGGAGGCAGCTGGTCGATGTTTCTAGCTCTCTATCCCTTCCCCTTCCTCTCTGTAAAAAATCAATAAAATATATATATTTTTTAAAAAAAAGAATAGCTTAAAACTGGGTTGTAAATCAGAAGATCTGCACTAAAAATCAAGCGTGAGAGAGGAGAGGTAGAGAACAGGGTGGGGGAGTTTTATGAGTGTGCTTGTTTTCTTATGGGCTGACTAGTGTTGCTTTTGCCCATATTGAATGCCCCCCCCCCCCGTGGCATGTAGAAATGCCTTCACTTGTTATCAATAAATTAATTCTTACTAGGGGCTCTTGGGCCAGATGTCCAGGGTTCAAACCCAAATCCCACCTTCTATGAACCCTGAGTGCAGTTCTTCTTGGGAAGCGATGGATAATTATAGTCTCTACCTTAGACTTGTAATGAATATTCAATGAGTAAACATTTTTGTACACCTGAGGAATGATCTTTAATAGGTACATTTTACCACCCTAACATTTTGAGGATGAAAATGTTCTGAGATTAGATAGTGGTGATGCTTGTCCAATTTTCTGAATATACTAAAACCACTGAATTGTACACTTTTTTTAAAGGGTGAGTTTTATGGCATATGAATTGTATCTCAAAAAAACATTTCAAACAGCACTTAGAACCATGCTTGGCTAAGTGCTAAGGAAGTGTTGATTAAATAAACTAAAATAAATTGCAAAAACAATAAGTTACTTTATATTTAAAACGCTTTCCTTCAGCCACCTGCCATGGGAGATTCCTCAGAGTCCTCTCCACTCCCTCGGAGCCTCCACCGCCCCTCCTCCTGCCCACGTTTCCTCCTGTGCCCGCCCTCCTGGTTGCCCTCCCAGCTCCAAACTCTCTTCCTGGTACATAAAGAAATACCACTCCCCTGAGGCCCTTCGCTCTGATTTGGCACCATACTCATTTTTGTGTGTCCAAACCAAGAATCACACGCCTTCCATTTAAGAAGATTCCATCCTAATTAAAAGGTAATTGTGGTTTATATTTCCCTTTTCTTACACAAGTTATTGTGGTAGAGATTATATATGTTGTGTGTGTGTGTTTTTTAAGAATTCAGAGGACAGAGTGAAGGAAAACTGGGTCCGTAAGCCAGAGGTTGAGGAAGCACAGATGGGTCTAAACATCTAATTTCTTTCCTCTCGGCCACCTTTCTTCACCCTCAATGGCAAACTTCAGGCGCATTTGGCCTCAGACCTTTGCATTTACCTCTATACAGAATGCTCCTCCCGCAGGTGGCCACGTGGCTCACTCCCAGACTGCCTCGGGCCTGTGCTCCAATGTCACCACCTGTGACACTCCCCATGTGCCCTGCCTGCCAAGGTCAGGGGGCACTCTCGCCTCTCCCGCCTTTTTCCCTCATAGCGTGTATTCTGCTCTGCCACCACACACGGAACAGTGTTTATTGGGGGAGGGTCTCTCATGAATGTCAGCTCCCTCGGGACAGCAGGCTGTCTGTCTTATTCGCAGCGGTATCCCAGCACCCAAACCGGGGCTGGCACACAGAAGACGCCAGTCAATATCTGTTGGATGAATAAATGAATGAATACACAAATGAATGACCCAGGACGGTACTTATCAGCAGATGTCTAGACAAGAGGTCATGTTTTGCACAGCTGGTAGGTATACATCGCGTGGTATCCGGGTGGATCTGTATTCTTCCCCTGGTACCATGGAGACCTCTAAGAAGGCAATTTTCTGGAATATTTCTATTTGTTGTTCCATCAACTTCCCACAGGATCCTTGAGCCCCTGCCTTTGTAAGTTGCTCACTAGCTCCCACATCCTTCTCTCCAGTTCCCCCTCCCGAACACTTCACAGCATCTGTCCTCCTCCTTCTCTCCATTCCCCCCTCCTGTTCACCTCACAGCATCTGTCCTCCCTCCTTCTCTCCATTCCCCCCTCCCGTCCACTTCACAGCATCTGTCCTCCTCCTTCTCTCCATTCCCCCCTACTGTCCACTTCACAGCATCTGTCCTCCCTCCTTCTCTCCATTCCTCCCTCCCGTCCACTTCACAGCATCTGTCCTCCCACCTTCTCTCCAGTCCCCCGTCCTGTCCACGTCACAGCATCTGTCCTCCTCCTTCTCTCCATTCCCCCCTCCTGTTCACCTCACAGCATCTGTCCTCCCTCCTTCTCTCCATTCCCCCCTCCCGTCCACTTCACAGCATCTGTCCTCCTCCTTCTCTCCAGTCCCCCCTCCCGTCCACTTTACAGCATCTGTCCTCCTCCTTCTCTCCATTCCCCCCTCCTGTCCACTTCACAGCATCTGTCCTCCCTCCTTCTCTCCATTCCTCCCTCCCGTCCACTTCACAGCATCTGTCCTCCCACCTTCTCTCCAGTCCCCCCTCCTGTCCACGTCACAGCATCTGTCCTCCTCCTTCTCTCCAGTCCCCCCTCCTGTCCACGTCACAGCATCTGTCCTCCTCCTTCTCTCCAGTCCCCCCTCCCGTCCACGTCACAGCATCTGTCCTTCCTCCTTCTCTCCAGTCCCCCCTCCCGTCCACTTCACAGCATCTGTCCTCCCTCCTTCTCTCCAGTCCCCCTCCCGAACACTTCACAGCATCTGTCCTCCTCCTTCTCTCCAGTCCCCCTCCTGTCCACTTCACAGCATCTGTCCTCCTCCTTCTCTCCAGTCCCCCCTCCTGTTCACTTCACAGCATCTGGCTTGTATGTTTCTAAACCATTTTTATTTACAATTCCTTCTGAACTCTGAACTTACAACGTATTTCTTTCATGCTTGGTTGAATTACTTTTAAATGTTAAAAAACAAAACAAAACAAACAAAAAAAAAACAATGAACAGCATTTATATGCATGAGATTCTGTGTGTAAATAGCACCGCACAGGTCTTAGCCCACAGTCAGCCCTCCATCTATACTAGTTACTATTATTTTTGTGGCATGGTGAATATTGTTCATGTGGCAGCCAGCCTCCAAAGTGGTCCCCAATGATCCTCACTTCCTGAAATTCACATTTTGGTGTTACCCCTCCCACCTTGAATAATCTTGACCTCTTTGACCTAAAAGCTATTGCAGAAGTGTGTGGTTTCCAAATCTAGATCACAAAGAACTTCACATCTTCTCCTTTATCTCCTGAGATCACTTGGCCTGGAAAGCCAGGCACTGTGATGTGAGGACTTCAAGCTGCTCTGTGGAGGGGAAGTGCCCACAGCCAACACCAGTGGGCCTGCCATGCGATGGGCCACCTTGGAATGGACTGTCCAGCCCCAATCAAACCTTCAGATTACTGCAGCCCACATGTTGACTGCAACCTCATGAAAAATCCTGAGGCAGAGCCACCCAGTTAAGTTGTTCCGAATTCCTGACCCACAGTAGCTGTGAGTGATAATAAATGTTTCCTGTTGTGGATGAAAGGGGCCACATGCTAATCTGACAAGTTCAGGGGAGGCCTGCATGGCGGTCTTGCAAACTCAGAGACCTAAAGTAACCACAAAGGATGGTCTGAAATTAAACTTTAACTAAAAACAGTTATGGTGGGTAGTTATATCCTAGGCCAGTATCTTCACTGACAAGGTCAACCTTTACCTTAACTGAGCCTATCTGTCTTTTTGCATCTATAATAACATACCCTTGAAATGTCTGGGTAACTTGTAACTTCCCTTTTTCTGGACCCCTTGGGGCACAACCTAATGTGGTGGGCGCCAAGACAGATACCACCAATTCCTACATTGTTATGTTCATTGTTCCTGCACCCACCTAAGTATGTGTCTACCATTTTACTTTTTGTCCAATCCCAGGGGTTTCCCTGTTTTGCTTTCTCCTGCCTCTCTGGTCTATCACCAATGGATTTCACCTACATCCCTTCCCTTTGATTGCAATGTATAAATAGAGATGTAACCCTCCATTCTCCGGAGCATTATCTCAATTCATTGAGGTTCTGCTTCCCGGCATATGTCGATAGTTTGGCTCAAATAAACTTACAAAAATTCTTTACAAGTTTCAGTGGTTTTTTTTAAGTTAACACTGTTGTTTTGAGCCACTGATTGTTGGGGTGATCAGCAACACAGCAATGGGCAACTACCGCAGTTCACACAGTGTCACCTTCCTGCCGAAGGGCCAGTTCCCAGTGAAGTGTTCTGAGTCAGACACAGAGATGGGTGTCCCTCAGCATGAGCTGGGCCTTTGACCCTGTGCTAAGACATGGTCTTAAATATCTGGAAAAGTCTCTCCTGATCCTACTGGCAGAACTCAAAGCCGACGGTCTGTGCATTCTAGGCTTCAGGTCAGCATCTCACTGAGACCTTTCAGCTCAGACATTGGCACATAGGGGACATCTTTCTGGAGCTCCCCCTTGCCCCACATGCCTGCTCCCTTGCACCTCTAACGCGCTGCACAAAATCACCTACGTAGCTTGTTAACATTATAAAACCCCACGCCCCACCCCAAGGACTCTGAACCAGTGGTTTTCGCCTGGACCCAGGAATCTGCTTTTTAAAGAAACCATCCCCCAGGAGATAAGAAGTGCTGGCAAGGATATGGAGAAAGGGAACCTTTCTGCAGGGTTGGTGCGGATGCACATTGGCACACCTCTGTGGAAAACAGTACGGTGGCTCCTCAGTAATTACAAAGTGCACTACCGTGACCCAGCAATCCCAGGCTGGGTATACTAGTCTGTCCGAAGGGATGGAAACCAGTATCTCTAAGGGATAGCTGCACTCCCAGTGCAGCGTTTTCCACAAAAGCCAAGATATAGAAACAACTGAAGTGTCAGTAAACAGATGAATGCTAAAGATGTGGCACACACACACACGAGGAATGTTTACTACTCCACCAATCCTGCCATTGGCGACAACATGGATGCCTTGTAGGCATTATGCTAAGTGTGGTAGTCAGAAAACAAAAGACAATTATTGTATGGCATCACTTATACATGGAATCTAAAAAACACTGAGTTTGTACACACAGAGCAGAATGGTGGTTACCAGGGCTTGGGGTGGGAATGGGGAGATGATGCTAAAGGGTACAGACTTACAGGCAATGGGTCAATGAGTTCTGAGATCTAATGCCCGGCATAGTGACTACAATCAACTACTATACACTTCACAGATGCTCCGAGACCATCCTAAGTGTTCTCAACTCAAAAAAATGGTAACTATGTGACATGATACAGGTGTTAGCTAATGCTACTGCATAATCCTCTTGTAATATATAAATGAAGCAAACCAATGCCTGTACACTTCAAACTCACATGTTACCTGTCAGTTATATCTCAATTTTTACAAAAGGAGCTGCCTCCTGCCCCACCCATGTAATCTGATGTAGGGGAGTCCCCGTCCACACTCAGAGAAAAGACGTTCTGTACACTGGAGCCTCCTCTCCACCGATCCATTAGTTGGAGTGATCACAGCTTCTGAAATGGAAATAGTGTTGGAAGCATCTGCAAGCACAGATGAGCCTCGAGTCCAAAGGCAGAGGACGGCACTCTGGGCTCCTCTGTATAAAACATGCACCACCATATCCTTCCTGTCTCATAAAAGTTCCACCAGTGAATAACTCGGAGAAAAATTCCCCTGAGAGAACCCGGGGCCACTCCTACCTCCCTGAGGCTTTCTATTCTCTTTCCCAGTTTTGCAAATCTGAGGAAATTACATCTGTTTCATTATGTCAGACACTCAGAACCAAGATTGCTTTTAATGGCTCTAAAATCTCACAGAGGATGCCTGCAAAACAACTTGGGAACCTTGAAAATCTGAAGTGCAAAAGAAGAGTCTAGCTCCATCTTGCTACCACTTAGCAGCTGATTCAAAATACCCGTTTCCTCGCCCTAGTCAATACCCATTGATTTCTCACCACTGAAGTTATTAAAACAAGCTGATGGGCAGAAGCTAACTCTCTGCTGGTGCCCAGGCCCACTGCAGTGAGTAACAACATCAGGGCTCTGTTCATTACTGAAGCCTAAAGATTCTGCTTTTAACAGGACCAGAGAGAATCTGGAACAAAAAAACCCATAGATACAAAAGTTGAAGCTCCATGCCCCAAGAGGAAAGCCCAGGCAGATGGGTGCCAGCTGAGGGTAGCCACAAACCCTTCTCTGCATTGGCATTCACTCAGCATTTCTAAATTCACTGAAGTCTGCACATGCCAAGACTGCTGCAAGCAGCACACCAAGGTTTGTTTCTGCTCCAGAGGCTCTGTGGCACCGTCTGGGAACGGGTGACCCCTGCGGCCAGGGAACTCAGAAATACTTGGTTCAACCTGTAAAGGTTTTAGTTGGTGGGTTTGTTGTTTTTGTTGGTTGTTTGTTTTAATTCATTTCCAACATTTAACAATCAGGGGATTTTACATCTTTAAATGCAGATGGCCAGCTTAGATCAGTCAGCATTTTCTGTGCAACAACCATTCGTTGTCTCATGATGCTGGGGTCCAGCAGTTTGGGCTGGTCAGCCAGGTGGCTCAGCTGGGCTGGGCTAGCTTAGCGATCTCAGAGGGGCTTGGTCATAGGTTTATGACCAGCTGCTGGACTAGATGGGGCTGGCTGTTCAAGGCTGGCCTCAACTCGAATGCCTCGCCCTGCTC
Organism: Eptesicus fuscus; assembly: GCF_027574615.1. Classification (NCBI taxonomy): domain Eukaryota; kingdom Metazoa; phylum Chordata; class Mammalia; order Chiroptera; family Vespertilionidae; genus Eptesicus; species Eptesicus fuscus. The sequence continues at coordinate 5,871,998 of NC_072484.1, read as the reverse complement.
CCCTTGGGTCTCCTCCTCCATCAGGCTAGTTCTAAGAGCAAGAGCTGAACGCACAAGGCCCCTTGAGGCCTGGGCTCAAACACCCCATCACTTCCACTGCATGCTATTGCCAAAGCAAGTCACAGGCCAGCCCAGACTCCAGGGATAGAAAACAGACCCCGCCTCTGGGTGGGAGGGAGGAACTCAGCCACGGTGGCCACTTCGCACGCAGCTTATTTTAAGAAATCAGTAGATGTGTCCACGTTGGGCACATGATGTGCTAGAGCTAAAGGCAGCTGCCCCTTAAATGGTTATGGCACTGCCCTCCTACACCAGCCTTGCCCTGTCTCATTTCCTGATCCCAGGATGATGTGCACCCCGTACATCCCAAAGACCCGTCCCAGCGAGGAACACACTGGCTGTGCAGGGCCTGGACTCATCCTTCGCTTCTCAGGAAATAGCACCTTTCCATTCATCATTTCCTTCCCCCCAATAAATATCCCCTTTTCTGCTCAGAGAATCAATGGGGGGCGGGGTGTGAAGAGGGGTAAGGAGGGTGATTACTCAGCAGCTGGAAGACAGAAAAAGGGCAGCCCTGGAACCAGACCCACCCAGGTTTCCCTCCTGGCTCCACCACTCTAACCACTAATCTCTCTTTGCCTGTTTATCATCTGTAAATCGGCACCTGCTGTGTTTGCATACTTCTCCTTAGAGATACTATGTCAGTTGAGCCATACGATTTGCATAAATATGGACCCAGTTTGATGTAACAAAAAATTTAGGCAAAAATAAAAGAAAAAGAAGCAATAACAACCCAAAAAGCCTTAGCTGGTTTGACGCAGTGGATCTCAAGAGTCCCAGATTCAATTCTGGTCAAGGGCACGTGCCCGGGTTGTGGGTTCCATCCCCAACAGGGGGCGTGCAGGAGGCAGCCAATCAATGATTCTCTGTCATCATTAATTTTTCTATCTCTCTCTCCCTATCCCTTCCTCTCTGAAATCAATAAAAATAAGTGTGTGTGTGTTTTTTTTCAAAAAAACAACCCAAATAAAGCACTCAGTGAGTGGTTAAGATTATTTCCCTGTTCGGGCTTCACAAAAGGCAATTCGTGACTCACGAGCAGAAGCGATTTGCTGAAAGGTCCAGAAACTGCATTGCCCGGGGGACTGTCTCGGGTCCTTGTATTTTCAGATTGTTAAACTCCCCCAAACAAGAGGCAGGCTCTGCCTCGGCTCTCCCTGGTGGAAGCCTTCCGAGGCCTACAGCGCCACCTGCTGGGCGAGGGCACCTAGGACAGGGTTATCAGTGCGCAGGGCTGGACTGGTTGTTGAGGGTAAATCGGGCTGTCCCTGCGGGCATCACCCAGCTGCAGCCAGCCGGCCCAGTCCCCTATCTGCTGCCTCTGAGGCCCAGCTCCCCCGCCCCCCCCCCTTGCCACCTTTGGAACCCAGATCGCCTTCGCGCACCAGGCAAAGTCCTCAGCCACAGAGAGTGCCTGAGATGCTGACCAAGCGGCCTCTGTCCTCCCACGGGCTGGGGGCCCAGGAGCCCAGACCACCCTCCTGTAACCCTTCTAATGCCATCATCTGCAAAATAGGAATGATGATAATGCCAGCCCCGGGGGCTTGTTCTTAGTTCCACAGGAGGCACTCAGGGTCTGGCAGCAAACCCTGCAATAAGGAGCAGCTACTCACAGGCTGGAATCTCCTCTGAATGACACAATAGAACAACAAGGATAATGAACGGGGTCCTCCTGCCAGGAGTCGGCAGCAGGTGGGTTGCTGTCTGCCAGGCTCTATTCTATTTTTTTTTTTTTTTGAAGTTATTTATTTTTTATTTTTTATTTATTTATTTATTTTTTTTAATTTCTTTATTGATTAAGGTGTCACATATTTGTCCTCATCCCCCCATTCCCATCCCACCCCTCTCCCCACGCATGCCCCAATCCCCTGTTGAACTTAACCGTTGGATAGGCTTATATGCATGCATACAGGTCCTTTGGCTGAACTCTCCCCCTCCCCCCCACCCTCCCCCTACCCTCCGGTATCCTCCCTCTGAGGCCCGACAGTCCGATCGATGCCTCCTTGCTTCTGGTTCTGCTCTTGTTCCTCAGTCCATGTTGTTCATCATTTCCTCTAGATGAACGAGATCAAATGTCACTAGATATATACTAATAAGAACTGAATGTGAGACGAGCAATAATATTTATGCTGACAGGCAAATGAATCAATCTGTAGCGAGCTTCCCCCTGGACCAACAGTTCTTTTGAGACCCAATTTCGATGTCCAGTAGTTCCTTATGTGTACATGTCAGCACTGACCCCTCAGCTCTGGGTGGTGGACAAATGGTGGTAATGGAGGTCTGACTCCCTCTGGTTTGGTCTCGGCCGATCCCAGGGGCACGGCGTCACCTGGACTAAGGGGCACGTGGCCTCACCCATACCCAAGGGTCGCATGGTCTCACCCGGGCCTGGGACCCAGCCTCACCCGGATGGATCCAGGGGCGCACGGCCTCACCCGGACCCAGGATCTGGCTTCACCCGTACCCAAGGACACTTGGCCTCTCCCAGACCCAGGGGCACGTGGCCTCACCCGGGCTTAGTTGCACAAGGCCTCACCTGGATCCAGGGACACATGGTCTCTCCCGGACCCAGGGAGGCTTGGCCTCTCCCAGACCCAGGGCCACTTGGGCTCACCCGGGCCTAGGTGCACGAGGCCTCATCCGGATCCAGGGACGCATGGTCTCACCCGGACCCAGGGACGCTTGGCCTCTCCCAGACCCAGGGGCACGTGGCCTCACCCGGTCCTAGGTTCACGAGGCCTCACTCGGATCCAGGGACACATGGTCACACCCAGACCCAGGAACGTTTGGCCACTCCCAGACCCAGGGCCACTTGGGCTCACCCGGGCCTAGGTGCACGAGGCCTCATCCGGATCCAGGGACACATGGTCTCACCCGGACCCAGGGACGCTTGGCCTCTCCCAGACCCAGGGCCTCTTGGGCTCACCCGGGCCTAGGTGCACGAGGCCTCATCCGGATCCAGGGACGCATGGTCTCACCCGGACCCAGGGACGCTTGGCCTCTCCCAGACCCAGGGCCACTTGGGCTCACCCGGGCCTAGGTGCACGAGGCCTCACCCGGATCCTGGGACACATGGTCTCACCCGGACCCAGGGTTGCTTGGCCTCTCCCAGACCCAGGGCCACTTGGGCTCACCCGGGCCTAGGTGCACGAGGCCTCACCCGGATCCAGGGACACATGGTCTCACCCGGACCCAGGGACGCTTGGCCTCTCCCAGACCCAGGGCCACTTGGGCTCACCCGGGCCTAGGTGCACGAGGCCTCACCCGGATCCAGGGACACATGGTCTCACCCGGACCCAGGGACGCTTGGCCTCTCCCCGACCCAGGGCCACTTGGGCTCACCCGGGCCTAGGTGCACGAGGCCTCACCCGGATCCAGGGACACATGGTCTCACCCGGACCCAGGGACGCTTGGCCTCTCCCAGACCCAGGGCCACTTGGGCTCACCCGGGCCTAGGTGCACGAGGCCTCACCCGGATCCAGGGACACATGGTCTCACCCGGACCCAGGGACGCTTGGCCTCTCCCAGACCCAGAGCCTCTTGGGCTCACCCGGGCCTAGGTGCACGAGGCCTCATCCGGATCCAGGGACGCATGGTCTCACCCGGACCCAGGTACGCTTGGCCTCTCCCAGACCCAGGGCCACTTGGGCTCACCCGGGCCTAGGTGCACGAGGCCTCACCCGGATCCTGGGACACATGGTCTCACCCGGACCCAGGGATGCTTGGCCTCTCCCAGACCCAGGGCCACTTGGGCTCACCCGGGCCTAGGTGCACGAGGCCTCACCCAGATCCAGGGACACATGGTCTCACCCGGACCCAGGGATGCTTGGCCTCTCCCAGACCCAGGGCCACTTGGGCTCACCCGGGCCTAGGTGCACAAGGCCTCACCCGGATCCAGGGACACATGGTCTCACCCGGACCCAGGGACGCTTGGCCTCTCCCAGACCCAGGGCCACTTGGGCTCACCCGGGCCTAGGTGCACGAGGCCTCACCCGATCCAGGGACACATGGTCTCACCCGGACCCAGGGACGCTTGGCCTCTCCCCGACCCAGGGCCACTTGGGCTCACCCGGGCCTAGGTGCATGAGGCCTCACCCAGATCCTGGGACACATGGTCTCACCCGGACCCAGGGACGCTTGGCCTCTCCCCGACCCAGGGCCACTTGGGCTCACCCGGGCCTAGGTGCACTAGGCCTCATCCGGATCCAGGGACGCATGGTCTCACCCGGACCCAGGGACGCTTGGCCTCTCCCAGACCCAGGGCCACTTGGGCTCACCCGGGCCTAGGTGCACAAGGCATCACCCGGATCCAGGGACGCATGGTCTCACCCGGACCCAGGGACGCTTGGCCTCTCCCAGACCCAGGGCCACTTGGGCTCACCCGGGCCTAGGTGCACAAGGCATCACCCGGATCCAGGGACGCATGGTCTCACCCGGACCCAGGGACGCTTGGCCTCTCCCAGACCCAGGGCCACTTGGGCTCACCCGGGCCTAGGTGCACGAGGCCTCACCCGGATCCAGGGACACATGGTCTCACCCGGACCCAGGGACGCTTGGCCTCTCCCAGACCCAGGGCCACTTGGGCTCACCCGGGCCTAGGTGCACAAGGCATCACCCGGATCCAGGGACACATGGTCTCACCCGGACCCAGGGACGCTTGGCCTCTCCCAGACCCAGGGCCACTTGGGCTCACCCGGGCCTAGGTGCACGAGGCCTCACCCGGATCCAGGGACACATGGTCTCGCCCGGACCCAGGGACGCTTGGCCTCTCCCAGACCTAGGGGCACGTGGCCTCACCCGGGCCTAGGTGCACGAGGCCTCACCCGGATCCAGGGACACATGGTCTCACCCGGACCCAGGGACGCTTGGCCTCTCCCAGACCCAGGGCCACTTGGGCTCACCCGGGCCTAGGTGCACGCAGCCTCACCCGGATCCAGGGACACATGGTCTCGCCTGGACCCAGGGGTGTGTGGGCTCTCCCAGACCCAGGGGCGCTTGGCCTCGCCCGGGCATGGGGTCCAGCGTCATCCGGGTCCAGGGGCATTTGGCCTCACCCGGACCCGGAGTCCGGCCTCACCTGGACCCAGGGGCATGTGGCCTCACCTAGACCCAGGGACGTGAGGCCTCACTTATACCCAGAGGCGTGTGACCACACCCGAGTCCAGAGGCGCGCAACCCCGCCCGCACCCGGGTCTCAGCGGGGCCCCGTCTTCCCGATCCCAATTCCTGCCGGTCAATCCCCCCTCAGCAATTCCCCTGGCCATCCTTCCAGAGCTCCAGTATGGCTGCTGCAGAACTCGTCGGGCGGCGGCTCGGCGAAGTTCCGGTGCACCCGGTGCATGGCGGTGGGCCAGTCTGGCGTTGCTGCGTCGGCCCTTGGGTCTGCATAGGTGGCCGGTCGCCGAGCATGCGCACCTGGCCGCTTCCGGGGCGTTGAGATTCTTGACGGACTCAGAGGTCAGCAAGCGCGGAGTCTCCCACCCCATGTCTCATAGGGGCTCGTCTGTCCGTGCTTGGCTGCCAGTGGAGCCGTCCCCTCAGCCGGAGACCGCCGGGGGAACTGCGCCGAGCACGTTCCAGGCCGCTGTTGAATCGCCTGAGCCATAGTTCTTTTGTGTCGCCTGAGCTGTAGTTCTTAAAGTGTGGTCTTTGGGTCACCGGCATCAGCATCATCCCACATACCCCTCTTTTATTCTAGTTGTAGAGCATCTACTCAGCCAGCCCTATGGTGGTCTTGGATGGTGTCTGCTCTGCTCTCTTGTCGTAGTCTCAAAGTTGTTGTGGAAGGCAACAATCAGGCTTCCGCCCTATGCCTCCATCTTGGTCCTCCTTTGTATAGTTAAGTCTTGATTGTTGTTGGTGTCACTGGGGGGGCTCTCTTTGTCTATAAAGGAAGAGTTGCTGTGCAGGAGACACGTTTATGGGCCGGGTCTTGGTGCAGCAAAGCTTTGGCGCTCACTGAATATTCCCGTTGAATGTGTCCCTTATGCACGTGGTTGAAATCTGGTGTCATCTCCCACAGACCACTAGATGCCCTCGTTTCTGGGTCTCCAATGGGGTGTAGATCAGCTACTGCCTTAGGCACTCAGCAAGGATTACAGCAAAAACTGTAGTTTCTTCCTCCTGTCTGAGTGGCCCTGGAGCAGTCCGACTAGAACAACAGATCATCTGGTCCGCTGCCAGAGGGCAGGCCACCCACATGCATAAGCCGTTGCTTGGGGCGCAGGTGTGCCTGCAAGACTTGCGGGGCAGGTCTTCAAAACATGCGGGGCGGGTCCCAGGGCGGGGCGGGGTCTCAGGGCGCCAACAGGCCATGGTGCGGCGAGCCTCGATGGCTGTGAGTGTGGTCCTTCTGCCTTCCATGTATCTAAGTCCCCTCGTTCCGCACTCCAGCGCAGCAAACACTGATTGCTGGGCGCACCTCTGCAAGAGTCCCGCCTCTCCCCGCAGGCATCTGGGTCTCCCGGGGTTCGCCAGAAGATGGGTTTCAGGGTGATGGAGAGCTAATCTCCCTTAGGTTTGGAACAAAAGCCCCTTTCCCCCGCCACCAGCCAGACCCACACACCTCCACACCTCATCCCCTCCGATTTCGCTGGGTGCGAGGCAACAGAACAGCCTTTAACCTCCGCCGCCATCTTTTTCAAACTTCTCAATTTATACTTCTTAATCCCTTCATTTCAGTCAACTCTACTGAAGTCTAGCGCCGCCGGGAGGTGCACGGAAAGGGCGCCCGGGCCTCTGTCCGGTGCGCGGTGCGTGCGTCCTGCGGAACCAGGCGCGCGAGGGCTGTGCAGCTGGGAAGGGCGCTGGGCGGCCGCCGAGCTCCAGGCACCGCCATCACCGTGTTCCGGACGTCACCGCCGCGGCGTCCCCCCAATTTATACTTTTTAATCCCTTGAATTCAGTCAACTCTACTGAAGTCTAGCGCTGCCGGGAGGTGCACGGAGAGGGCGCCCGGGCCTCCGTCCGGTGTGTGGGGCGCGCGGCCCGCGGGACCAGGCGCGCGGGGGGCTGCGCGGCGGGGACGGGTGCTGGGAGGCCGCCGGGCTCCGGGCGCCGCTGCTGCGGCGGCGTCCCCAGCGTCCCGGGCCGGGCGGCCTGCGGGGGCGGCGGAGTTGCGAAAGTGAGTGAGTTTCCCAGGGTTTCGCCCGGAATGGGGTTCAGTGCAATCGGAGCCGGTGCTCAGCGCACTCTGGAGCCTTTATCTCCTTCCTGCCAGTGAACTCCGGCCAGGTCATCAGCCGCCCCCTCCTCTCCAGTTCCATCCTCCCCGCAGGCGCGTGTGCTCGTGTCTCCGCCCGTTTCTCCATACCTCAGGCTTTTACGGCTTCCCCGACTGTCCCCGTGGCCTTCTCCTTCCCCCCAGCTGTGGGCATTTCAGTCCGCCAGCTCTCCTGTGGTTCTGGACGATGTCCGTTCTGACCTCTAGTTGTATTTTTGAAATTGTTGTGCCCGGCTGCAGGTTAGGTGTTTAACCTATGCCGCCATCTTGGTTTCCTCTCCAGGCTCTATTCTAAGAGCCTTACTGGATCAACCTCCAGCATTCCCACAGTCAATCACATCATACCCCCACTTTACAGATAAGGAAATACACTCAGCGAGATTAAGGACAGTGGCCAAGGTCAGCTAGCAGCAAGTAGGAGGGCTAACATTCAAATGCCAGCAGCCTGCTTCTAGAAGTAACAAAAATATTCTTCCCGGATAGATATTGGGAGGTCGGATCTCTCCCCAGCCCACATCCCACCCTTTTTCTTGGTAATCTATTAAAAGGGAAAACTGCGAATCAAATGGCTTTGTTTCCCCTGCACACACACACACACACACACACACACACACACACACCCTGCCTGCCTTCCTGATTGCCCCTGCATGTGGGAGCCTGAGACCTGGCCGGCTGTGCAGAGGCTGGTGAGGATGTGGCTTCAGAGACCACTGGGTCGAGTTCCCACCATGTGTCCCTAGCCGCTGGACTAGCACCTTTCCAAAGCCAGACCCGACTTACCCCGCGAGTCGCTCTCCCCCAGGCCCCCCTCAGGGCTGCTGCCACCCCTGTGTCCAGCCCCCAGCCTCCGGTGAAACCTGAACCTGGCCCCGCGGAGGGCAGGGAGACCACGAAAGAAAGACGCCTCCGGGACAGCTGGCGCCGGTGAACGAGCAGAGAACTGACACGCAAGCCCGTCCTGGTCGGAGGAGCAGACTCCACACCTCGACCAAAACGCAAAAAAGTGTACACAGAGGCTGGCAGGTTCGGCGGCTCATTCCCCATGGTCCTCACTTCATGCGGGGACGGTGCTGCGACCTTAGGCCAAAGTCCTAGAACGAAGCCAGTTGAAGCCCTGCAGGCTAATCGACGCACAGACTCATTCCCAGGCATCTGACCCACGGCATAAGGAAAGGCTGCAGACTTACCCGTGGGCACGGAGGGGGGAGGGGAGGAGGAGGGGGTCAGGCGGAGCCTCCGAGTGCGGGTCACACCCTCTGCGCGACCTCCAGGCCTCCGGGTCCATCAGGTCATCCCACGGGACCAGGTGTCGCCAGCAGAGCCCAGGCAGAGTCCAAAGATCCTCCCCGGAGCAAAGAGGACCTGTTCCCGTGGCCACTGCCTGGTGTCGCTCCCCTGATTGAAACCCAACAACACTCACCCACTGCAGCTAACAGGAAACTGCCGGATCTGGCTCCTGGCAACTTTTTCCCAGCTTGGCACATGCCCCTCTCCATGCCCCTGCAGGGCAGGCCTCCTCTGGCTGCCCGCCCCACCCCTTGTGCTCTTGCCTTCTCTCAGAAATGCACTCTTGTTCTGCTTGCAGCCTCTTCCCACTGGAAGCTCTGTGTCTGCTGCTTTGCCTCCTCCAGGCGGCCTTTCTGCTCACTCAGCAGCAGCCACAATTCATGGTTCTGTCCTCACGTGGCTCTCTGTCCACTGCCCATCAGCCCACCCGACTCTAAGCTCCATGAGAGCAGGGACTGTGTGGAGCTGCCCACCATCTCACCCAGTGCCTGACAGATCACAGATGCTCAAGAATACTTGAGGAAGGAAGGGAAGGGAGGAGAAGACAGACACAGCCCTTGTGAGAGAACAACTAATAATTGGGAATCTATCTATATATATACTAGAGGCCCTGTGCACAAAATTCATGCACTGGGGGGTGTGTCTCTCAGCCCAGCCTGCACCCTCTCCAATCTGGGACCCCTCGAGGGATGTGTGACTGCCAGTTTAGGCCCGATGTTTGCCCCTAACTGCTCCCTTGCCAGCCTGTTTGCCTCTAACTGCCCTCCCCTGCAGGCCTGGTCCCCCCCAACTGCTCTCCCCTACAGGCCTGGGTCCCCCCCAACTGCCCTTCCCTGCAGGCCTGATCACCCCAACTTTCCTCCTCTGCTGGCCTGGTCACCCCTAACTGCCCTCCCCTGTAGGCTTGATTGCCCACAACTGCCCTCCCTTGCAGGCCTGGTCCCTCCCAAATACCCTCCCCTGCTGGCCATCTTGTGGTGGCCATCTTGTGTCCACATGGGGGCATCCATCTTGTGTGTTGGAGAGATGGTCAATTTGCATATTACTCTTTTATTAGATAGGATAGAGGCCTGTTGCATGGGTGGGGCCAACTAGTTTGCCCTGAAGGGTGTCCCGGATCAGGGTGGGGGTTCCCTTGGGGTGTGGGGTGGCCTGGGTGAGGGGCCTGTGGTGGTTTGCAGGCCGGCCACGCCCCCCGGCGACCCAAGCAGAGGCCCTGGTATCTGGGATTTATTTATCTTCTATAATTGAAACTTTGTAGCCTTGAGTGGAGGCCTGGGCTTACCAGGGTGTGCAGAAAACTTGGCTTCCTCCATTGCCTGGGAAACCCAAGCCTCCTGCTCACTCCATGGCCGAAGCCATCTTGGTTGGGTTAATTTGCATACTCGCTCCTGATTGGCTGGTAAGCTTGGTTTGTGGGTGTAGTGGGTTAATTTGCATATTACTCTTTTATTAGATAAGATCAGCCTAAGTGACCTGCCAACTGTCTGGTAGCTATGACATGCACTGACTACCAGGGGGCAGACACTCAAGGCAGGAGCTGCGAGCAATAGCAACTTTGCAGAGCACCCTCTCACACTCCAGGACCCCTCGGGGGATGTCAGACTGCCACTTTTGGCCTGATCCCTGCAGGCCAAGCAGAGAGACCCCACCGGTGCACAAATCCCGTGCACCAGGCCTCTAGTATATATGTGTATATATATATATATAGATATATATATATATATATATACTAATATATATGTATATATTAGTGTATATATATATATGTATATATATATACACTAATATATATATATATATGTTTTATATATATATGTATATATATATATATATATATAAGGCTAATATGCAAAGTGTCCCCTCAGGAGTTCAACCACTCGCTATGATGTGAGCTGACCACCAGGGGGTGGCGCAGAATGAGGGAAGGCCCCGGCCAGCAGGCAGAAGGCCCCCATCAGTCCTGATCGCTGGCCAGGCCTAGGGACCCTACCCATGCGTGAATTTTGTGCACCGGGCCTTTAGTATCATAATAATGACAGCTGTAGACCAATCCTATCTAATAAAAGAGTAATATGCAAATTGACCATCACTCCAACACACAAGGTGGCTGCCCCCATGTGGACACAAGATGGCTGCCACAAGATGGCCAGCAGGGGAGGGCAGTTGGGAGGGACCAGGCCTGCAAAGGAAGGCAGTTGTGGGCAATCAGGCCAGCAGGGGAGGGCAGTTGGGAGGGACCAGGCCTGCAAGGGAGGGCAGTTGGGGGCAATCAAGCCTGCAGGGGAAGGCAGTTAGGGGTGACCAGGCCTGCAGGGGAGGGGAGTTAAGGGAAAACAGGCTGGCAGGGGAGCAGCTAGGCATCAATCAGGCTGGCAGGGGAGTGGTTAGGGGGTGATCAGGCTGGCAGGCAGAAGTGGTTAGGGGCAATCAGGAAGGCAGGCAGGCGAGCTGTTGGGAGCCAGCAGTCCTGGATTGTGAAAGCCTAAACGGGCAGTTGGTCATCCCTCGAGGGGTCCCAGATTGGAGAGGGTGCAGGCTGGGCTGAGGGACACCAACCCCCCCCCCCCCTGCCGTGCACAAATTTCGTGCACCGGGCCTCTAGTAACCAATAAAGGCCGGTTCTGAACCAGAGGCTGTTCCATGTGTTAATACATTTAATCCTCACAATAACCCCATCATGGCCCTGGTTACTCTCCCCACCTTGCATATGTGGACACTGAGGCACAGGCCTAGTAACCACTCTGGTGTCTTTCAGGAAGCAAGTGGCACAATTAAAACTTGAACCTGGGCTTCCACCCAAAGCTCATGCTCTCAGCCTCCACCAAAAAGACCCTAAATGTCCACAATCAGGGAGGGGGAACACCTTCTGGCACAGCCACCAGGAGAAGACAAAGCTGCCATTTAAAGAAAGATAAGGCTGCTCTACCAACATAGGCAGATGTCCTTGATGGTATGTCCGTGATAAAAGCAAATGGAGAACATGTTACAATCCCATTTTTTAGTTTAAAAAAAAAAAAGGTCAAATAAAGCAACAGCCATATGTGATTGTTCACACATAGAAACATGCCCAGAAGGACCCACAGAGCGCTGACAAGGCCACTGCAGGGCTTCCCTGGGTCTCTTGCCCCAGGCACTAGGCACTCGAGTTCTTCCTGGACACCAGTTACTCTCCAGTCCCTGAATTCGCTCCCACGTGGCACTTACCACCACCCCACCTCAGAGGGATACAGAGCTTATTTGTTTAACACTGTCTCTGTAAAGGTAAAGACACTCTGGAAAAGTTTAATTTTCCTTGGAGCAAAAAGGGAAAAGACACCATCCTCCCCTTTTCTTGCTGCAATTCCTTTAGAAAACTTGTGACCCTTCTTCAAAGTGAAGTAATCCTGCTAATTTTCACAACCAAGATCTGTGTTTAGTAAGAGTCTGAGAACCACCTCTTTGAAATGTAGACAGATTATCCCTGACCCCTTGCCTAAGGGAGACTTCCTGGTGACCAGCTCCCTGTTACAATCACATGCTTGTAGGAGAGATGAGAAGTTTATTATTCCTGTGGATAAAGACACTTAGAAAACACTGATGGCCACCCCAATGACCAGGGGATTCAGGATGAACTTGTGTGGCAAACGACGCCTCCAAGTCCTCTGACCTGAGAACCAGTTATTGTTTATCTTGAGAACATGCATGTAATGGATTGCCACCTGCTCAGCTTTATAAAAGGGTGAGATTTCCTTCTGTCTTTGCCATATGCATCGCATTCTGGCTTAATATTTATTCAATAATAAAACTGTTTTCTCTCCTTTTGTGGAAAGGTTTTATAGGTTGGCAGAATTTTTTTTATATAATCACTAGAGGCCCGGTGCATAAAATTCGTGCGCGGGGGGTGAGGGGTGTCCCTCAACTCAGCCTGCACCCTCTCCATTCTGGGAACCCTCGAGGGATGTCTGACTGCCCGTTTAGGCCCGATCCTAAACGGGCAGTTGGACATCCCTCTCACAATCCAGGACTGCTGGCTCCCAACTGTTCACCTGCCTGCCTTCCTGATTGCCCCTAACCACTTCTGCCTGCCAGCCTGATCACCCCCTAACCACTCCCCTGCCAGCCTGATTGATGCCTAACTGCTCCCCTGCCAGCCTGATTGCCCCTAACTGCCCTCCCCTGCAAGCCTGGTCACCCTAACTGCCCTCCCCTGCAGGCCTGGTCCCCCCCAACTGCTCTCCCCTGCAGGCCTGGGTCTCCCCCAACTGCCCTTCCCTGCAGGCCCGGTCACCCCCAACTTTCCTCCTCTGCCAGCCTGGTCACCCCTAACTGCCCTCCCCTGCAGGCTTGATGGCCCACAACTGCCCTCCCTTGCAGGCCTGGTCCCTCCCAACTGCCCTCCCCGGCTGGCCATCTTGTGTCCACATGGGGGCAGCCATCTTTGACCACATGGGGGCAGCCATCTTGTGTGTTGGAGTGATGGTTAATTTGCATATTATTCTTTTATTAGATAGGATAGAGGCCTGGTGCCTGGGTGGGGGTCAGCTGGTTTGCCCTGAAGGATGTCCCGAATCAGGTTCGGGGTTCCCTTGGGGCGTGGGGCGGCCTGGGCAAGGGGCCTGTGGTGGTTTGCAGGCTGGCCACGCCCCCCCCCCTCCGTGAACCAAGTGGAGGCCCTGGTACCTGGGATTTATTTTATCTTCTATAATTGAAACTTTGTAGCCTTGAGTGGAGTCCAGGGCCGAGTAGGGTGTGCGGAAAGCTTGCCTTCCTCCATTGCCTGGGAAACCCAAGCCTCCTGCTCCCTCCATGGCCGCAGCCATCTTGGTTGGGTTAATTTGCATACTTGCTCCTGATTGACTGGTGGGCATGGCTTGTGGGCGTAGCGGAGGTACGGTTGATTTGCATATTACTCTTCTATTAGATAGGATATTTCCCCAAAATATCTTCCCCAGTGTGCATAAGCTCCGTGGAGATTTTTTTGTTTTCCTAGTTCAGGGCTGTGTGCCTGGCACTGAGTAGGTGCTCCAAACATGTTTATTGAACGAATAAATGGCCTTACTGGTTGTGTCATTTGAATTTTATTGTTTGCAATGAACAAATATTACTTATAATTTAAAAAATCAATTGAGCTTCTAAAAACTCCACAATTGCCAACAGTACAGGCAGGCACTGGTTTGCTTTGCAGATATTGATTTTATTTCCTGTGAATCCCATTTCTCAGACACGCATCAGCAGTCTTTACATCATTATCATACTACTTGAGACATTATCATTAGCAACCATTTCAGACATCATAAAAAAGAGAGGACTTCAGACATCATAGTCCCAGCTAATCCAGATCCTTCTTAAGTATTGAGAAGTTTCTATCTGTTTCTATCTCTAAGGCAGTTGAGAAGAGATTCTCAAAATGCCACATCAGCATCTCCATCCTCCGACCAGCTACCACTTTTCTCAGTGGACGCAATAAAGCCCACATCACTTGTCAGAATGAATAATGAAGTTGTGCTCACTACGACTAGATTTCTGGAAGGTACTATATGTACCAAGCCCTATGACAACTACCCTTGGTTCATGATTCCTCTTAATCTTCACAGCAACCCCATGAGGTGGGTACTGTTATTATTCCCATTTTACAGATAATAAAACTGAGGTTCAGAGATGTTGAATGACTTGCCCAGTCACACAATTAATGCACAGTAAAGTGGGGCACAGCCCCAGGCAATCCATAAAATGCCATTAGTCCCAAAGCATTGGACCAATTTTCCACCTTATTTGTTCCAACAAGGCAGGAACCCGGGGCAGGAGGAATCAGAATTCCTCTAATAACTCTGAGCTCCTGCCATGTGCCAGGCACTAGGTTAAGCACCCTAAAATGTTATCCAATTTAAGCCTCACACCAAACGAAGGTGTTTACTATTACTGTCCCCACATCAGCGATGAGGGCTGTGTGTGAAGTGTAGGAGGGGGAAGTGACTTACCAAGGGGCCACAATTAGTAAGTGGCTGAGTCAGAATCAAATCCAGGTTGCTCTGTCACCACGGCCCATATTCTTTCTCAACGTGATGCAGAAAGAAGAGATAATGATCCAAAATCAGTCCCAGTTCAAACAGGGACAAAGCTCCCATGGGTTGGGCCAGTCGGAGAAAGGGGTCACTCTGAAGTGAGTGGCAGCAGCTACCACGGGTGACATTCAGATGGCGAGGGTTCTTTTGTGTTCGTCATCTCCAAGACCAGGGAGGGACCCTGGCCTGTATTTCTCCTGTCTCCCTTTGTGCCTAGCACAGCACCAAGCATGACACTGATGCTGGATGGATAGTTGCCAAGCAAATTAGCTAATGCATGTGTCCCCTTTTACAAGAAACTATAGCTCCTGCCTTCACGGTTTCCAATTCAGCAGTGGTCTAAGAGGCTTGCATGACGCCCCACAAGCCATTTTTGTGGAGATGGAGGGAAGGGGGGTGGGGAGTGAAGCCTCGGGGGCACTGACTCCGCACCTGTGGTGCACTCACGGGATTGCCTTTCATTCTTTCAGGAATCCAGAGAGGCGGGTGCTCTTATTCCCATATTACAGGAGAGAAAGCCGAGGCTCAGGGAGGTTACACAGCTAATTGTCGCAAGCTCCAGAACTCAACTCTGACCTGTTTGCCTCCCAAGACCCTGCGTCGCAGAGCGAGAAGCATCAGTAGGTGCTGCGTGATGGAAGCAAAACACACACGTGCAGTCGGCACCCGTAGCACATGTTGAATGAGCCAGTAAATGAGTGGATGAGACAGTTTCAAGGAAAGAGTTAGCAACACCATCTGTTGCTGCAAGCTGCCACGAATGATGGGAACTGGAAAAGAAAATAAAAAAGGTTGGTGGATTTGGCAATTAAGTTCAAGTTATAATAGTAAAAATGGGGGGAGGGAACCACCTACATATTCATTATAGTCTATATTAGTCAGCTCAGACAGCCATTAACAAAAGATCATAAATTTGTGTGGCTTAAACAACAGAAATGTATTTTTCTCACAGTTCTGAAGGCTGGAATTTGGGGTCAGGGTACCAGCATAACATCATCCCATACACCAGAAAGTGGTGGATCAATTGCCGGTCAGGGCACATGCCCAGGTTGCAGATTCAATGCCAGACCAGTGAGTGCAGGAAACAATGGAACAATATTTCTTTCTCACATCAATGTTTCTCTCTCCCTTCTTCTCTCTGAGATCAATATAAATGAACGATAAATGAATAAATAATGTTCTATTAGTATGGTTTTAACGGGAAAGACATTAGTGATCTATGAAGTGAAAAATTCATTATAATGCATATGTACAGCATGACCCCATTTTTAAAAAAAATATTTATTGATTTCAGAGGAAGGGAGAGGGAGCGAGAGATAGAAACATCAATGGTGAGACTTATTGATCAGCTGCTTCCTGCATGCCCCCTACTGGGGATCGAGCCCAAAACCTGACTGGGAATCATATTGTGACCTCCTGGTTCATAGATCGATGCTCAACCACTGAGCCCCACCAGCCGGGCCCCATTTTTATCAATACCAGGCACATGGGGTACATTGGCAAGACCTCACTCCTAGACAAAAGTCTGAAATTGCCCAAACTCCTTTGCAGCTAGGTTTCTGGATATGAATTCGTGTCTGCCGATTGGATGCGCTTGCACAATATTTTGAAGGCAGAAGTGGGGCAGAGACATCTTCCCGCGGTTTGGGCTGTTTGCTGCTGGTGATCACGTTTGCAGAGATGTGGACGTTTTCTGCAGCGGAATCCAGGCTGTGCACAGGCAGTTGTGGCAGAGGCAGTGCCCAGGGACCTGTTTTGTGGGAGCTGGAGGGCACTTGCGGGGGGCAGCAGTTTCCCAATCCCCGGGTCACAGCTGTGCCAGAGTGTTCTAGAATTCAGTTGTGGCTGAGGGGGCCGCTAGCCAGGGAGTCTTTCCTGGGGGCCCAGCCTAATACCCATTCCTCCAGCTTTCCGATGATTTCCCAAGCACCAATTCCCTGTGCTAAGTTCTTTCCTGCCTAAAATAGCAAAGATCTAAAAACATTTTGGATCCTCTACTTTCAATGAAAAAAATGCTGCACAGGGTCGGGTGTGCGAGGTGGGTGAGGATACCATCCCCCCTGTGGCCTTGCCACTTCCCGCCACGTCCTCTCTCTTGAAGCTGGGATGACCTGTGACGCGCTGGTAGCACTGGTCGCCGGCAGAATTCCACGGCCAAGGCTAAAAGGGCGCGGGTCTGCAGCCCCGCCCACTCCGCCAGGGTTTCCAGCTCCGGCCACGCCCACCCCGCGCGACTTCAGGGCTCCGACGGGGCGGGGTCGGTGGGCGGGGCCAATGAGGGCGCGCGCGCGTTCCGGCCCCGCCCACGCCGCTCGGGGCTCCGGCTCGCTTTCCCTCCGGTCGGCTGCGAGACCCCAGCGCCTCGCCGCGCACCATGGCCCGCCTGCTGGTGCTGCTGGGCCCGGCGGGCAGAATTAGCGCCCGGGTCGGGCCTCGCGCCTCCTGGCTCCTGGGCGCCGCGGCCCCCTGCGCCCCGCCGCCCCTGTTTCTGCCGCTGCTCCGACCGGGGCCAGGCGCCCGACTGCTGTGCGCGGCCCGCGGGGACTCCGGCGGCCACCAGGTAAGCCTCTCCACCCCACCCCCGACTCCGGCGCCCTGATCCCGGGTCCACTTCCGCCAAAGGAGAGCTTTTGCCCGCGAAGTTGCCCGAGACCAAGCACCTCCAGGGTCCCCGGACCCCAAATTTCTGCCAGCCGAGGAAGCGATCCTCCCAGTTGACACCTGAGAAACAGACGCAAGTTTAGCGATCTGCCCAGGTCTGCGTCTCCAGCGGGGAGGCCCAGGTTCCCAGTGTCGGCCGCCGAGAAAATTGTAGGTGAGGCCTTCACTTGGTATTAAGTTGGCCCTCGGAGTTGTTCCCTTTTGAAGTCACGTTAGAGCCTCCTCACTGGGCCTAGGAGAAGGCTGCAGTGGGTGCTGCTTGTCTCCAACATCTCCCCACACTTGCTGGGAGTTGTTAGAGACAAGCTAATCTTATCTAATCGAAAGAGCAGACTTCAGGCAAGACTCACCCAAGAACTGGTGTTATTTCATTGCTATTGCCTTCTCTGTATAGTAAGTGAAAACCAGTTCCATTCAGAATGGTAATAAAGGCATGTGTGTGTGTGTGTGTGTGTGTGTGTGTGTGTGTGTGTATTTGTTTTCCCTTTAAGTATGTCTCCTTAAAGAAAAAGAGTCTAATGGAGAGAGGGGACTAACAAGTTGTGTTGGGACATGCAGAACCCGGCCTCCTGACCCACTAGGGTCTCAAGCTTGGCACCCGGCAGTCCCTTTGCCTGGGTACCATCAGGCCCAGCTCTCAACAATGGTGTGACCTCACCCAAGGCTGAAGACCCCTGAGCCTGTGGGCTGACCTTTCAGGGGGCTAAAAAATAGCACACCCCCAACAAGAGTTTAAGGGACAAATCTATGAGCTGATGCAGGCCTGAGCATGGTGCTCACCTAGCTAGCACTTGCTGAGCAAATGTTCGGTGGGCATTTGACCCATGTCCTTACCATGCCTCCTGCACAGATGGAGAAACTTCCTTCCCTGCCTTCTGCTCCCCCATCAGACAGATCTTGTCTATAAGTCCTGAGCCCAGTTTGGGGATCCTCAGGGGTCTGGCACCCTCCACACACACACCCAGCTGCTTCCTGTGATTCTTCATGGCCCAGCCCTTCCTCCAGGAAGCCTTCCCTGACCACCAGTGATGCCTTGGGTGCATCCGTTGGCCCCCTCAGACCCATGGGTGTGGATCTTTTCTGTACTCATCATCTGGAATGCTCTCCTGACTTGCTTGTCTGCCCCAGCAGCCACATCAACCTGTCCCCAGTCCAGGTCCTGGTGTTGTGGAGCGGATGCGAGTGAACGACCACTGGAGCCCAGACCAAATTAAAATTTAGGGAGCCTTTATTAGCCGGGCGGCCGGGCGACCCGGCGACTGCTCTGCCATTCTCCACGCCTGGAGACCAGAGAGCAGCAGCGACCCTTTGTGTAGGACCGCTTTTAAGCACATTAACCACATCCGGTTTTTACAGAACAAGTAACCCAAGACAAAACAGTTTTTCCCAATCAACGTCAGGATCATGCCAATGACGACCATGTTATTCACAGGGTCATCCTGTTCTCCAGAAAGCTGACAGTGTTCTATGAAAGAAGGCTACGTGCTGGGAAGGGGCCATGAGACCATATCTCAAGGCCTGGCCTGGTGTCAGCACTGACAACTCTATCTGGGGCATAGTCCACGGCCTCTCTGGAATGCTCAAAAAGTCCCACTCTCCAACACTGGCACTGGCGTGTGTGTGTGTGTGTGTGTGTGTGTGAGAGAGAGAGAGAGAGAGAGAGAGAGAGAGATGTGTGTACAGCAAGCATGTCAAACTCAAAGGCTAACATGGGCCAAATAAACAAGGTTTAAGTGTATGTGGGTCACAACAAAAGCTTCAATAGAAACGTAGGTTTATTTCAATAGAGACATGCTGAATACAAAAGGCTGAAATAAATGAGTAATCATTAACATAAAATAATAGAACATTTTAATAAAATGAATATTTTTTCTTGAACATTAACTTACCAGACACTAAATAACTGCACAAATTAAGTGGTGCACCTGCGTGTCACATAAGGGAAATGAATGCAACATGATTATAGTAATCAGTCATTGGCGAATGTTGTAGTTCGTTATTAATAATTATGTATATATAATAGTTATGATATTTTCAAAGTACTCAAAACTGATACAGACGAAACACAATATAGTGGTTATTAGTAATATTGTTTATCAGATGAGTGAAAACAGGTGTCACCCCAAACAATGTAAACAACTTGTAAGATCTTTGGTTCCTTCCTCAAACCTTCCTGCTCCTTCTAATACAGACTTTTGTACCTTTATGAATATTGGAGCGGCATCACACACACACACTCACGCACACGTATATGAAAGCACTTGGTCTAAGTACAGGCACTGGGATATAACAGCGTCTGCATCCCAGGCAGTGCCTACCATGTAAGGTGATATTTCACTAAGAAATGAATGTCTGAAAAGTCTCCATTCCTTACAAGTCACCTCTTCATAACTTCCTTTATTTTAGCTTTCGTCTCCTCCAGGGTAGGAAGAAAAATGCATGGCTCACAATGCTTAAAGATTAGAAGGAAGAAAATTGTCCAGGTCAGATTCTAACTCAGGAAAGTTAAAAACCATCCCTTGAGTCTGGATATGGTCCCTCCCACGCCCTTGCAGCAGGCGCTGGTTATTTTGTAGCTGGAAGCCAGACTGCCTTGTTATGTCCCTTTCTGGGCCAAAGGCCTTTTGCCAAAAATAGAGGTGGTAAAGAAAGGGCCTCTACAGAGACAGCTGCGCTCATCCAGTGCACGGACCGATGGGCATCGTTGGGCTTGGTCGGGCTCCCAGCCATCACCAGCCTCAGTCAGAATGTCGGTTAGCACTGGAAACTGCGTTTCTTTGTTGTTCGAACTATCAGGGCCCAACACCTGGCAGCTCTCCCATCTGCAGTGTGATTATGAGGGGAGCAGGCTGCGAGGAAAGGGGGTCACATGTGCTGGCCAACCAAAGGGAGGAGACTGATCACAGCTCTCCTTTCCCCTCAGGGGCCTGGAGGTCCCGGGGTGTCCTCCGTAAGGAATGTTCCTCTCTTAGGACAGGATGGGGACTCTGCTGAGGAGCTTAGAGGCCGTGTGGCTGGGTGGTGACCAGCGCAGTAACCAGTCCAGGCACTGCCAGCCCGCTCGTCGCTCCCGCCCCAACCTCTGTGTCCTGCCTGTCAAAGTGGGAGCGACAGGGTGGCCACATGACAGGGTTTGGGGATTGTTATGAAATGATGACTTTCAAGCGCCAAGCCCAACGCCGTACTCAATAGGACACAGGTGGTTTTCAAACCTTTCCAAAAATACTATGCTTACCACCTGTCAGAATTCAATCTCTCCGTCGCCCCTACTGGATTTCACTGGCCCTCCCCCTTTATAAAGTGTTCCTTTTAAGTCTGAAAAGCACACACAAGTCAAAACAAAAAGGCAGTGAGAAATACTGTTCGTCCCCACTCCCTCCCCCGTGACCTTAACAAGTTCCCAGGGATGCAAATAGCCTTTAATGAAACAGATTTCATTCCAAGGCCAACGCTTCTGGGTTTTGGAGGCTGTGTCTTTCGGCTCCAACTGCAGTTTGGGAACAAAGGGTGCTCTTTCAATTGGGAGTAAAGACAAGACTCTCTTAACTTAGAAATCTGAGTTTTGTACAGGGGGGGAGGAGGGGCAAATGAGTAGCTGTTATGTATGATTAAAACTCGAGGAAGATTCTGGGCAAACAGACCAGCAGCGTCTGGGCCACCTGGGGCCCCCGCAGAGGTCCAAGCTGCTCCTGAGCAGGCTGGGCAGGGCTGGGACGCGCCCTGCTCTCTGGCGGGCGCACCTGGTTGAACGTGGGGGCCTCTGCTGTGTGCACTGCTGCCCTGTATTATTTCATCTTCGTTCCAGGGGTCCTCCCCTACCTCTTGGGGACTCAGGCCGTCACGCTCATCCCTTTGAAATGTGGCTCTAAAAATATAGGGTGGAAGGCGCCCTGGCCTCTGCCGGGCCAGACTGTTCCTAGGGCCGATCCAGATAGGACCTGCCGAGAAGAGCTCTGAGGTCTGTCCAGGGCTAAAGAAATCTTATGATAAAAAAAGGCAAGCTCCATATTGGGGCGTTTTCGTCTTTGTTGTCTAATTCAACGCTTTGGCTTTTTTGTTTCTTCCAAACATTGCAGACCCCGTAGTTCTCAGATGTTAGCAGACACCACGCGCAGTGAACTGTGTCTGTGCAAATCCCGGCCAGTGTTTATGGCCCGGAATTGGCCCTTCCTTTACCTGTGGGGATCGCAGGGTAAATCTGGATTCTGGAAGTAAACGTGCCGTCGCTTCTGCTCAGGTGTTTTGGGCACCATGCTTGTTTCATAGCGATTAGCATGGTTGTCGAGTGCTCAGGCTGTGGACTCAGGCCACCTGAGTTCCAGTTGTGCGGCTTCGGGCCGGTTCCTCAGCCTGAGCTGGTGTCGCTCCTCTGGAAGGTGGAAAGAGCAACAATAGCTACTTCCAGGTTTGGGGAAGGTGAAAGCAGACAGCGGATGGACAGGATCGTGTGAGCGCTACCTGGCCCCGAGCACGTGCTCAATACGGTGTCATCTTTGCCCCCAAGTGTATGAGCCCTGAGGCGTTCGTGCCTCTTGTGGATGGAACCACAGACCTGGCGGCTTAAAGCAACACACATTTATTACTTTACTGTTCCGGGGCTCAGCAGCCTAACCTGGGTCTCACAGAGTAAAGTCAAGGTGTTGGCTGGGCTGGTTGCTCCTGCAGGCTGCGGGGAGAGTCCACTTCCTGTCTCCCCAGTTTCCAGAGGCGCTGGCAGTCCTGGGCTCTGTCCTGTCAAGCCAGCAGGAGCACCTTCCAGCCTCAGGCTCTGCTGCTGTCCTCACATCTGCTCCTCCGGCCCTCCTGCCTGCGTCACGGGGACTCTCAGGATCACATGGGTCCCTCTCAGAGAGTCCAGGATGACCTGCCCATCTAAGATCCTGAACCTGATCACACGGGCACGATCCTTTTGTAAGGTGACAGTCTCAGCTCTGGGGATTAGGACTTGGACATCTGTGGGCCATCATTCTGCCCATCGTACTAGTGCCAGCCTTTCCCTGTATTAGTGGCTAAGTGGGCATTAATTAGCCTCAGCTCTCCAAGTAAGACAGGGTAGCTGGGCTCCCACTGCGGAGGGAAGAGGAGAGCACTGCGTGATGTGGAAGCTGGTGACCACCACTGACATCCCCGCTCCTGACCTAGACGCTCTCCCCTTCTTTGGTTTGTGCACAGAACCCCAGCAAAACCACCGCGACAACAGCGAGCGGCATCAGCAGTACAGAGGAGAGCAAGCAAAGCAAGTCACAGCAGCTGAAGAAGGTTTTTCAAGAATACGGAGCCGTCGGCGTGTCAGTGCACATTGGAATCTCACTCGTCTCCCTGGGCATGTTTTACATGGTTGTTTCGAGGTGAGATTGCTGACAGTAACAAATGTTTGTTTTCTACTGTCATGGGAGATTCTTTGGGAATACTTTCTGTCCAAGACTTTTTATTCATCTAGTTACTGTCATCCCATTTTTTAAAATAATGTAAATCTCAGAGTCAGACTGTCATCTCAGTGTAACCCCTTGCTCGAATAATTGTTTTGTTTTTGCCTCTTTCCCCTCCAGTGGTGTGGACATGTCTGCCATCCTGCTTAAGCTCGGATTTAAGGAGTCATTGGTACAGTCAAAAATGGCCGCGGGCACAAGCACCTTCGTGGTGGCCTACGCCATCCACAAGCTGTTTGCGCCCGTCAGAATCAGCATCACCTTGGTTTCCGTGCCCTTGCTTGTCAGGTATTTTCGGAAAGTGGGATTTTTTAAACCTCCCCCTGCAAACCCTTGATGAACTCTTCAACTGTGGGCCTGGAGACCCCTTTCTGTTAAATTACACAATTCGGATTGATTTTAGGGTTGTAGGGGTTTTTTGTGTTTGTTTTGGGGGACAGGGGCTTCTTTCTGTGTTGGCATGGATAAGTTTTACTTTTGCCAGCAAAATTCAGGTGTTAAATTGTAATTTGTTTTGCTTTATACGTTTTGTTAGGGCTATTCATCATAGGACTTACATGCATTATCTAAAGTGTCAGCAAAACATCACAAATGAGTCGTCATCGAGTCGTCATCGTCAACTGTTAGCTTACCAGCTTGCTTTAGGAACTGTTCCTCTGAAAGATGGCCCTAGGGGTCCATCTTTGTTCACATTCTTAAAGAGCAACGATTCATTAAGCTAATTTTAAAATTCCCTTCCCTCCAGTATTTGTGGTCAGGCTGCCTGCGGTTTAATATGCAATATTCTGCAGAACAGCTGCCAGTGCTGCCATTAGTGAAGCAGAATTGAAGACTTAACAGTATGTAATAATTAGCATCAACACCTTTACATTCGTTACACTTGTCTGGGGGAAAGAAAAACAAGTATTTCCGGTGTGTTTCCTTAGTCCCAAAACCCCATCAAGTCCAGACATGCAGGGGCCTATCTCAGGTTGTTTTTCCCAAATTTCATGAAAGTAGGTCAGGGTCATTTGTCTCTGTCCAGGTAAGATGTGGAAACTTGTCCAACAGTAATGGCGTCCTGTGGCTCCTGCCGCCCAGGTCCTCAGAGGATGTGGACGTTGCACATATGGGAAGCTGAGACAATCCTGGCCTAACCCTGTATTTCTCAAACTCCAGGCATTCCAGAACTGTCAGTGTTTACATTCTGTTGCTACTTATATTTGTCAACTATGTTAAAATTATGTACAGTAACAGAAAGATTTTGAATCACACTCTAAAAAGGAGTTAGTAGCACTTGCTATAAATGGAAGACAACTGTGACATAGGAGCCGGGGGAGGGAAGGAATGTCTCCGTTGCCTGCCTGGCGGAGCCTCCTGTGGGCCTCAGCATCACTGCACGCTGCTGCCCTCCAGGCTGCACTCACTAAGCTCTGGCTCCACACTCGGAACCGGAACCGCAGTCTAACCAGTTCTGTCCTGGTCAAGGGAGTTAATTGTGTTTTTCTTTCTGGCTCCCTTTTTTCCCACTACTGCCAGTTTGTTTAATTACATTTGGGACAATCAGAAAACTAAAGGTACTATATAATCTGAGTCCTGAGTTTATGATCTGGCTGTTGACAGTCCCCTAGTAATCCATGTCCATCACTTCAGTTGTACAAATGTCATTATGGGACAAATTCCCCATTTATAAGATCCCTAGAGTGGATCATTTTGTTTTATTCCTTTCAAAGCAATTAGCTCAGTGCCAAAAGGTTTTACCATTTTCAAATTGAAACTGACTTTCTGGGATTTAAGTTCAAGGACATCCACACAGCGGACCAAGATGCCCGATACTGGTTCAAGGTCACTCTTCATGTGGTCCAGACCAACATTTTTTTAATGTTTTTATTGATTTTAGAGAAAAGGATAGAAATATGATTGGCTGCCTCCTGCACACCACCCACAGGGGATGGATCCCACAACCTGGGCATGTGTCCTGACAGGAATCGAACTGGTGACCTTCTGGTTCATGGGTCGATGCTCAACCACTGAGCTACACTGGCCTGGGAGACCCGCATTTTCATCTCATCTGTCTTTAAACCATTGGCTCCTAACCTCCTTCTATACCAAACAGATCCCTCGTAATGCCTATGCAAGAAAAAACAAACCTGACTCCTACAGATATAAGGGCTTAAATTTTAAACTTTGACTCTGTGTTTGGAGTGATGGGAGTGGACTGAAAGGGCAAGCAATAAAACTATCACATCAAATAGCCATAGCGTCTCTTCTCAGCCCTGACTCCACTCCTCTCCCATGGCCAGTGGTCAGAACAGAACAGCAGAACCGAGAGGGTGAGGAAATTAAAGGATCATTATGTCAGTTCACCAGCAAGATCTACAAATGGCTTGTATTTTCACTGTTTTTATGCAACCAGGAATAAAACGGATGGTCTATTTTTAACATGTAAAGCCATTGTTCACCTCTCGTTTTTTTATCTAACAAAATGAGCAGCTTAAGTGCCGTGAAACAAACCTCTCTAGTTTATGAAACTTTGATTGCTCTTCTGGTGAGCAATAGTTGATGCTGATTATGAAGCAGCACTGTGCGACTACAATGGGCTGTAATCTTGCTGTGTGGGATTCTGGTTGGGGAAACGGCAGAAGTTTAGCTACTGTATCAGGTGAAGTTAGTCACGTCACATTAACTATAGCTGGGGTGGAGGGTACATAAAGTATTTCTACTTTGGAAAGGTGAAAGTTGGGTCAGCTCAAAGCTAATTGGACACTGCAGTTGTGTTTTAAAGTTGCCATGACTACTTCAACATTGATATGGAAGTGGGTGTTGGCCACTTCCTTATATTTAGGACATTTTTGATATTTAGTCTTTTGCATTGAAAGTTGGCCATGAAAGCATATTTGTCTACTAATTCTCAGTAAGTTTAACACTTCCACCTTTTCCTTCGTCCTTGTCAAGTTCACCATCTTTGGTTGATGAGCAGATGACGTTGGCAGCTAGAAACAGATATGTAACTCTGCATGTTAGGAGGCACATAGAACATGAGACCAAAAATGGGACAGACCTGCTTCTCGTAGCACCTGCTCATTTCCAGGCCAATAGTGAACAGGTGAAGTCACCTCCATACTCCAGACCCATGTTTGTGTATTTATGTTTCAAGTTTACACATATGCTGTAACTCCAGTGTAATAGAAAAATAAGCCCCCCAGGTGTGCCATGGAGCCAGGTGATCGGGGGAGCACAGAAAGATGCCTCCTCCAGCTGCGTTGAAGGGGCTTCCACTTTTATAAGCCACAGTGAACACTGGTCAAGCCCAGATCCCTATTTGGGGAAGAATGAGGGATTCTGATTAAGGGAACATTCCTTCACCAGAGATTTAAGACAGAGACCACACTTGGAAAGTCAGCTTGCAAAGAACCAGCTCACCCCATGTATGGGGCTCTTTGCCATCCTGCCGAGACCAGGTCAGAGCCCCGAGGTGGGCAGGCGGGGATGTGGATGCCCATGACTCCTCCCCCTATCTCCTGACTACCTACAGCACTGGCTCAGAGCCCTCCTCCGCTCAGCCCGTGCCAGCCCAGGAGCACCCACTTCTGTGGACTTCTGCTGAGTGACTATCAGTCGATCCACAGGATGAGGACCACTGAGGAGTCCAGCTCTGTGAGCTGGGCTGTCACCGAGCACTGCACTGCATGTCCACTGCCTAGAAAAGGAACTAACATTTACCTCATGGGCACACGGCACAGTTGAAGGATGAAGGGCGGGCGCACCATCTGCCACGCGGTCACAGCCATAGCTCCCGCCATCCCCCTTCAGCAGCAGGGACTTCTCGCCACACCAGCCTCCAACCTTTAAATCCTCCCTGTCCTTCCAGTCTCAGATGCCACTTTGCCTGGGCACCTCTCCCAACTTCTAGTTACCCCATCACAATCTGCCCTCCCTCCCCTCCCCCTCCACCCCGCCATGGTCAGTGGCCATTCTCCCAGCTGTGTCCCTCAGCACTGCAAGTGAGAGAATGGAGGTGTTCACAGGCCAGCCCAGCTCCAGAACCTCAGCCTTGACAGCACAGGCCCGCACAGACCTCTGCCTTCCCCCCCAGTCCCAGGCCTAGCCCAGCACTGCTCAAAGGGTGCACTGTAAGCTCCTGAAAAACACTACAATTTCAAGGTTATACATGAGAACTTGAAAAAGAGTAACCATTCTGTATATGTCTTAACCCTACCAGACCTGAAGCCGTGAACCTAACTGTCCCCTATACCTGGGCTCCTGAGCATTAAAGAGAAAAAATCAACATGATATAGAAAAATGTTAGTTACATACAAACAAGTGGTTAGAATAAGATGGAACTTGGAGACATTGTAGAAAATAGGTCTACCTTTCATCTAGCGCCAATATTCCACCTCAGAGTCTGAATCAACCAAAGTATCGATCACCTGTTGGACTGTGATAAGCCTAGACCTACTTCGCTTTCCTGTTGAAGTGCTTGGTTCATCAGCCGCTCGTTTCATTGTGAATTTTCAGAATTTTTTCACGTCAAACCACACAAAGTCAATTCAAACACATGGGGGCAGACATTTGCAATGGCTAACCATGAGGTCTGACCACGATTGGTTGGTTATTTTTAGTTTGTGACGCATTTTTTTCACGTACTAGGCAAAGTACCGAAAATTAGGTACAGCGGTATAGCGGCAGATTTGGAAATTACCGAAAAATCGGTGCAGCGGTCTGGTAGGGTTAATGTATTTATAAAAACAACATATAATCCATGGAGAACAATTTTTAAAAGCTCTTAACACTTAGAACTGGCTGAGACGCTTCTCCGCTGTGTTCCAAGCAAGTCCCACGAAGGAGGAAGAGCCTGGGGCCCTGTTTCAGCCTCAGGCAGGGTGAGTGGTTGAGGGGGACCAAGTAACAGGCCCAACAGGGGAGACAGAGCATCCAGAAGGGAGTCTGTGCGTATCTCTTTATTTAAACATTTAAAAGAATCACATATTCATTCTGACAACTTTACCAGGTGAGGCCACCCAGTAGGTTACACACCCACTCAGGTACCTGGGAGGTTATTGCACGGCTCCGGAACTGATCGGGTCAGGACAAAGGGGCCATCTGCCCACAACCAACTCGGAGGTCACCTTCCACAAGGACCCTTAGTCCACTTGGGCTGCAGGGCGGCTGCACTTGCACCTTGCCTCCGGAGGATAAAACCAGTGAAGCGATCACGGTTCTCATGGCTACTTGCACTTCAGTGTCACGTTTATTGAAGTGGAACTTTCTATACTTTTCCCTAGCGCTGCGGATTGCGAGCAGGCGGTTGGTAGTAGATTATGTCAGGAGTGTGTTTCTGACCAATGACACAGCAGCCCTGGCTCAGAGGCTCTCCCCCTGCAAGACTCTTAAGATTGCTTGCTGGTTGATTCTTTAGATTTTTGGCTACTTGATGGTTTTGAGGAATTTGCTGTGATCCAGGGGTGTTCCAGTACTTCTTTCAGGGTCAGCCTTTGGTTGGGGTTATGCATCAACAGTCTTGAAATCAGGTCCCTGGCCCCCTCTGGTACAAAGTCAGGGAATGTGAATTCAACCTGGAGTACAATAAGTGACAGGCAGTCACAAAACGTGATTTAGAGAGAACAGTACAAACATTCAGACAGTAGCCTCAAGGGAAGGCTGAGGAGGACAGGAAGGGTTCTAACAGAGGTGCTGGGTCCCTTCCAGTTGTGTCTTACCCGAGATATCCTTTTGTAGGTCTCTTGGTATGTGCTTGCCTCAAAAGGAGGCTTCCCAACTAAGAATTCATAGCAAAGAACTCCAAGGCTCCAGAGATCCACCTTCTCATCGTGCATTTGGCCTTCAATCATCTCCGGGGGCAGGTAGTCCAGGGTGCCACAGAGGGTGGTTCTCCTGGAAACGAGGGAGGTGCAGGTTGACGCGCTTGTTTCTGTGATCACAGCAGCTGCTAAAGTCATCACCTACACTGCCACTGACTGAGCGCTCTTCCTAGGCCAGATCCTGTGCTCGGAGACAGTGCTGTTATAAATCTCCATTTTTTGACAGGAAACAGATTCAGAGAGCTGGATAAGATCACAAGGCTAACAAACAAGCCACACCCCAAATATGTCCAACTCCAGAAACTCCTTAAATGATGTAAAAATAAGAAATTTTAAGTACCACTGCTATATAAAGGCAGCCATACAGAGTTCTCTGTAAATACAGTGTAGCATTTCTTACATGACAGATATGCTAAGAAGCTTAAGAGACAGGTGACATTAATGACAAGAAACTAAACTGTCCCACTGTGACAGCACATGCTGCCTTCTGATTCAGCACTGGTACAAGAGACACTAAAATTGGAGGGCGGCCTATGAAGTATTCTTGTTAAAAATATTCTTCAGCCCTGACCGGTTTGGCTCAGTGGATAGAGCGTCGGCCTGCGGACTGAAGGGTCCCAGGTCTGATTCCGGTCAAGGGCATGTACCTTGGTTGCGGGCACATCCCCAGTAGGGGGTGTGCAAGAGGCAGCTGATCGATGTTTCTCTCCCATCGATGTTTCTGACTCTCTATCCCTCTCCCTTCCTCTCTGTAAAAAATCAATAAAATATTATATATATATATATATATATATATATATATATATATATATATATATATATAGTACGAGTTCTGTCTGCTAAATTAAAAAATATATATATTCTTCAGGCCCTTTGGTCCAATTTTGAGCAAATACAGAGGATAAAGGACAAAGCTAAGTGTCACCACATGCAGAACAATCCATTTTAAATTGTGGGGCAACTGGTCTAAGTTTAGATGAAAGAGACACAATCAAATATAGTGCATGGCCCTTGGTTAGATTCTGATATAAAAGAACAGCTATAAAATTTTGTGGACAACTGGAGAAATCTGAACATGGATTAAATATTAGCTATTACCACAGTCACTAATTTTCTTAAGCGTGCTGATGGCTGGGACTAGACAGGACAACACATCCTTATTTTTAGAAGGTGCACACTGAAGTGCTCGAAGGACAAAGCATCATGATGTATGCAACTTATTTTTGAAGGTTCACCAAAAAAGTAGACACAGCCCATATGGCAAAATGTTAACTGTTGACTGCAGGCTCTGGGCAGCCAGGTGAGCGATAAACTGCAATTCAGCATCTCAGTATGTTTCAGGGAGCTTCCGAAGGCTGGAAATGAGCTGGTGGTGGCAGACAAACCTGGAGCAAAGACCGTGTTGATGTTTGCTGCTTTATATTAATTATGCTTTGCCATCGAAAAGCTTATGCTGGGTCATGCCTGGAGCCCAGCGAGCACATAAGTGTTCACTCAACTAAACGGTGACTGGAGATTAAGGAGCCAGCTCCCCAGACAGTCAACCCCTCTCATCACCACTGAGATGAGGCCAACAGCACCCAATGACCTGGGAGCCCTTATGCTTATTAATGGAGGTAGGGCGAAGTGACCATCAACATTTACACAAATGTCCTTTTCAGAAAAGGGTAAGTTATCTTTCCTGCCACGATGATATCACTGGATAGTTATGGTATAGTTTTAGACCTGTCATGCCATAAAGCCTACAATTCTTCATTGTTTGCCTCAGCAGGTGCCAACAGCATCCAGTGGTGATAGACAACCAAATTTTTTAAAAAGCAGATTCGATGCATTGCTAGAAACAATTTACAAGTGGTGGGTAATAAAAACAAAGCTCACCCCATCCCATGGCACCTATTTAGGCTATACAATTTCTTTTAAAAACTAGATTTCTTAAATTAAAAAAATAAAACAGTTATTTGGATTTTTTAAGTAATCCGGCTATAATTTTTTAAGCCCTACCCCAAAGTGGACTAACTTCTATCAGTAAATGTATGCTTGTAAATGTTCTACTTCACATGTGATTTCAAAAGCTTATTTAAACTCAAATTAAATTTAAAGGAGTATAGAACTTTGCTCTGGTTTGCAAAGTTCACTTAAGATTTAAATGGTTTCCTTAGGTTGATCTCTCTGCTTTAATTTTAAGAGGAAACAAGAAAGGACTCTTCTGTTGATGACAGCAGACCAAAGGGCATCTTTAACCACCACCCTGAAAGTTCCCTTCAAACCCATTTGGTTGTTGGAGTTCCCGCAGAACTGCCCTCAGATCCAGACCTTGGCAGGTGCTGCCCCAGAGAACTTGTCATAGTATGTCAGGAGTCCTCCCCTCTACACACCCTGTACCTCTTCTGTCATATACCTGTCCTATCTGTTTACTTATCTGTCCCATTCATTAGCTGTTAAGGACATAAACTACCTTTAATCCCAGGCCTAGGACACAACAAATAGTCTAAGTGATTGCAGAATTAAAATGTCCTGGAAGACACATTTTACTATTGGGGCCTAAATTACTCCAAAGTATTATGTCAATTACCTGTCCCAATTGAGCACAACACCTATGCTTAGATACTTTTTTTTTTTTAAATACATTTTATTGATTTTTTATAGAGAGGAAGGGAGAGAGATAGGGAGTTAGAAACATCAATCAGCTGCCTCCTGCACGCCCCCTACTGGGGATGTGCCTGAAACCAAGGTACATGCCCTTGACCAGAATCGAACCTGGGACCCTTCAGTCCGCAGGCCGACGCTTCTATCCACTGAGCCAAACCAGCCAGGGCTATGCTTAGGTACTTTACTATCTAGCTCATGCTTGGCCACTGGGGCTTTTGCTAACCCCAACAAGTTCCTCCTAAAAAGTTACATACCTGGAGGATGGGGCGTGTACGGACCACCCAAAGTCTGCAATCTTAAGCTCTCCAGTTGATCCAAGGAGCAGATTCTCTGGCTTGATGTCTCTATGAATAACTCTCTTTGAGTGGCAGTATGATAAGGCATTTGCCAATTCTGTGATATACTATCAAAAAAGTATTAAAATTGGTGTTTTAGATTTCATATAACAAGTTAATTTTAGACATCTTTTCTGAAAGAAAATCCAACATAGACTTTTAACATGTTTTGTAGATTTTAAAGCAAAAGCTAGAACCAATTGATGACTCAAAAAACAAAAAAATCAATTGAACCAAATTGGTGTTCTGCATGAAGTACAAGTTATTCAGCGCAAGGTTAACACAGCAGATGGGACATCGAAAGACAGGAAAAACAGTCATGGGCTATAACTACATCCCAACATGACAAATTATGGCCCAGCAATTAAGAGAATACTGAACAACCAGTACAAATGAGGGAGTCAGACATAAACAATTTTTTCAAAACACCAAAAAAAATCTCTCAAGTACAGTCAATTCCCATTTTTAAATCCAAGATCAATTTGCAACAAAAGAATTTGTTTGAAGCTAAACATTTACACTAAAAATATGGGGGGAGGGGAGTAAATAATCCTGAACAATAAACAGAAACTAGAAGCAGGTGTAGTATTGGCATGTTAAATTCAGGATAAACTAATTCATTAGTCAGCTTAAGAGCCCACAAGCAGTCAGTCCTTTTGCTAGTTACCACCTCAACTGAAAGATCTCACAAGTCCAGAATGTGCTTTAACATATAGATAAGAACTGTTATTAGTATACTGAAAAAAATATATTTAGCTCTGACTAAAGTTTGAGAAGGCTTTGTTTTCCAAAAGCTATTGCTAAACAGGACTGAACATTATTCCACACCAAAAAGGTTTATTAAACAAATGGGTAAAAACCAAATGTCATTATCAGAAAAGACATTTTTCATTGTTTCAGCCAAAAGCCCAAGACCAAAATTTAGACGATAATGAATTGAAAGTAAAGACAGAAACTCTTCTACAAATTAGAATTGCAGAGGGCAATGGGATTTCCTTTCAGTAAGTGAAGGGATACACTGAGGTATGTCCATACCATGAAATATTATTCACCAATAAAAAGAAATGAGCTATGTCAACCCCTGAAAAGATACAGATGAATCTTACATGCACACACCAGTTGTTTCCCACACGAGTAGCTGGCTAACCATTCTGATGCCACTATCCATGTACACAAGCATTGAATAATGAAATGGATGGAAGATGGTGGAGTCCAGGTTTCCCAACACTGGAGTGGGAGGTTACAGAAAAGCAAGGGGGGTAGAATGATCCCCACGGTAATGGACACGTACTTTGCTTAATACAGATATAGATGGATAAATGTAGAAATACTAATAGATACATGTATACACACACATTAGTTTACACGTGCTTCTTGCTCTCTGTCAGCTGAAGTAAAGACACCCAGGAGCATGAGCACACCCAGAACCCAGATCTTGGGTTCTAGTAACACACTGCGATAAAAGGAACCGGGGCTCCCGGGAGAAATGGTAATTCTAGGACGGGGATAGGAAATACGCAAGATGAGGCTGGAGCATCTAGTAGTGTCAGAAAGCTTAAAATAAAAAAAATAAAATAAAAAACACTGCACACCCACAATGATGAGGAATGTCAAAAACACAGGAACCATGTGAAAGAGCTCCCAGTGGACAAAGTTGGAACAACAAAATAAAGTAGTATTGGATTGTAACTCAAAGTATAAAATACTGATGAGTTCATATTAACAAATGACTCAGTAAATACATAAGGAGAATTCAAAATAATTTTTGTAGATGTCTTCCCCACAGGAGGTGGAACATAACCCCCACTGTTTAGTGTGGCTGTGCATAGAGCCTTCCTTTGAAGGAGCACAGTATGGAAAGGGAGAAATGTGACAAACACGACCTCGGCCAGGTGATTAAGGCCAACACCCACCAGGATAAGTCGGTGTGAACCCTTGATATGGAATGAGAACACGTTTTACCTCCATGATCTTCTCAAACACCCACTGACCTAGTCTAACCATAAGAAAAACTGAGGAAATCTGAATTAAGTATGAACTTTAGTTAACAGTGATGTATCAATATTTCTTCAATAAAAAAAGAATATTCATTAGTTAAGACGAATGTACCATACTAATATAAGATATTAATAGGAGAAAGTTAGTGTGTATTACTAATACAGAAAATAGATCTGTACTCTCATCATAATTATTCTGTAAATCTAAAACTATTCTAAAATAGTTAATTTAAAAAAAAAAAGCAACTATTTATATACATTTCCACAGAAAAACAGCTTTGAAAACAAACCAGCCTCAACATTCTACCTGGTACGCGACTTTAACTGTATATATGGTACAATGATTGATTTTCCACCTCAAATATTCGATCCTTTAAGCTATCAGTGCATTAAAAAGATCCACTCTACTGCACTGGAAGGCACATGGCCATGCAGGACAGGCAGGGGACGTGGAACTGGCTGGACAGTAAACAAGCACTTACAGTAGCAGTTCTCTGCTCATCAAACCTGGACAGTTTCTGAAGTTCTCTATAGACAGTTCCAAGAGTGGCGTATTCCAAAATGAGGTACACTCTGGTGGCATCATGGAAATAACCATACAGCCTGAGAATGTTTGGATGCCTGCAACAAAGGGTGAACACTCAACACCTGGTTTTAAAGCAGATACAAGACATGTGCTCAACACCAAACAAACCCTTTGTGTAAAACCGGTGGTAAAAGCTGGTTCTGGTCACAGGACCCCCCTCCTCACACCCCAACTTGAGAATCTGAAACTATAGACTTCACTCTAAGAAAAATACACATATCCACATATCAGTTTACATGCTTTCAAGGTATTCATGGACCTCAGGTTTACCTAAGACTATTCTTTCCTTCCTTTAAGCTGTCTTTATTCTTAGGGGGGGAAAACTCAGCTAAATATCAATTCCCTGCTAATTAAAAGAAAGAGACACGGCATTCCCATAGTAACTGGATACCGAATGCTACAACAGATATAAAAGCGGTCTTCAAGAATGGCAAACGTGTGCTGCTGAGGACTCCGTGCAGCTGAGAGCACAGCCATCAGAGCCATCAGTCCTTCTCAACCCCAGCCAGGTGTTGCCAAGTAGGGATACAGGCATGATACAGACAGATTTTTAAATCTGAATGTACCTAATTTTTAAGTATTAGCAACTGATTCAAGTTTGGGGGAAAAACACCGGGGGGAAAAAAAAAAACAACTCTGGCCAAAGTCAAGCCTGCAAACTGCTCACAATTCAGAGTAAGAGGTATCATTCCCCATATTATCCATCCAAAAAAATCACTCCATTAACAAACATCCAAGATATTTTTCAGGCCCACAGCATGTAAGTCTAGAAAAACCTTTGGAAAATGACAAATTCCATCTCCGTCTGCAGGACGATGAGGCAGGCAGGCCTTATAAGAAGCAGTTCAGTTATTTATCTTCATCACTTGGAGTTCTGTGCACCACTCTTTGGAAGATCCCTGAAAACTCACCTAAGGTGGGACTGTATTTCTACTTCTCTTCTTATCTGATGCTCCACGCCTGCTTTCTCCAGCTGGCTTTTGAATAAGACTTTCAGAGCCAGGATGAACTTGCTCTGTTTTTCCCTCGCCAGGTACACATTTCCAAACTTTCCTTTACCCAGAGGGCGACCAATTTCAAAATCTTCCAAAGTCCATTGCCTTCTAGGAAAAAATGTGATCATTTTAAAATATCAAGAAAACAAATCCCTTCTAACAATTAATGAGTAGTAGACACACCCTATATATAATTTTATAGTTATTGTTCAGAATGTACCATCTGCCAGAACCAAGACAATACCACGATTAATGAGGCACCACAGACATTAAGTCCCCCACACCCCCACCTGCCTGCCACTGGCTGTGAGTCACTGACCAGGAATAATGTAGACATTAGTGCTGAAACACTCAATGGCATTTCAGAAGGCATAGAACCTATTAACAACACTAAGCCCATAAGAAGGATTAGGTTACGGAAATGGCCAGGGAAGAATACCTCCGAACCACCTTGGGCTGCTTGCAAACTAACCACAGCCTCCTCTCCTCAACCCCTGGGAGATGCTAACACTCTCAGGGGTGGAGAACCACTGGTAAAGCAAGCGGGATGGATCCCACAGGGCATTTAGTGGGGGAACCATTAGATTCTCAGAAAGTCTCCACTAGGCAGCTAAAGCAACCTACCACGTTCTAGAATCTAGACAATTCAGAGATTGACAGCAGGCTTTTAGAAACTATCTGGTGAAGATATCATGGCCATACTTTGTTATAAAGAACACAGTAATTCTATGAACACTGTCAAAATACTCATACAATCATCTATATACAGTTCTACAACATGACCCCGTTTTTTAAACAAACTTGCATATATATATATACATATATATATACATATATATATGTATATATATGTGTGTGTGTATATATATATATATATATATAAAACATATAGAAGAATACACAAACCATATGCAGTGGTTACTTCTGAGGGTAGAAAGAAACTTTATTTTACACATTTCTGTAACAAATTCACATAAGCTTTTTCTAAAGTTGAAAAACTTGAGTCCCTAAGTTAACATCCATCATTAAAATCCCTCCTCTTTCTTTTATAATTAGAAACATTTATATTGTCAAAGTTACAATATAAAGGCCTCTTTATTTTTTTAAAGAGTTCCCAAAATTAAATTTGCAATTAAATGGTGTTTTCTAATAGAATGATAGCACAAAACTTCATAAATAAGTAAAGCTTACTTTTTTGATTCTTCGTTTTTCTGTTTTGAAGCCACTTCCTTTTCAGGATTCTTTCCTACACAGAATAATTTAAAAACCTGTTTTTAGGATACCTATACAGAATAAGTTAAAAACCTGAGAACAGAAATAAATCAAATAATGGTCATCAAAATATTCATGACCTGGCCATTTTTAGTTTTCTTTTAGAAAAAGACTACCACAGCGTAAGCCGACTGCACCCTGTGAAGTTCACAGATTTCTAGAATAAAGATGAGCAGACACGTATAGTTAGGCCTTACAATAACGTGAAGGCTCGAGACTGAAGATTCTCCCCAAAGCCTGTTTCCAAATGGAGAGCTTCTAAGGCAGAACAGTCTTCCCATCCATGACAAGCTCCCCCTGGTCACCTTTCTCCCATGAGGTGGGACGGCCAACTGTCCATGTGCTGCATACAAATAAGATCGACAATGTGCACCCAAACCCAAACCACTACCTGCCTTTCCCTCTACTCCTTGTCAGGGGAAACACAGAACTAGAAGCCACCAATTCAGCAAGATGGACGACAAACCAATGGCACAACAGGGTGCTAACGTCGCAATTTCACCAGCCAGAGACTGTGTGGGACATTGCCTCTTGTCTTTCTCTGGCACTCTGAACTCTAGCCGCAGCACAGCATGGGCTGCTCAGATATTCGAATGCAGGGCCCAGCTGGTTTTTCCTTCCATGGTTCACCATCTCAGCTCATGCCATCAATATAACCAGCCTCTCCATGTCCAGTTTACTTAATGCTTCTGCGCCCCAGCTTCCTCCTCTGTAAAACTGGCTTAATGACTGACTATATTCCTTGAGTGGTTTCGAGGACTGAAAGACAAGGTGGATGAAGAAAGCACTCATCTCAGAGCCTACTGTGTGGACACTCAAGAGATGGTAAATAGGAACCATTACTATCCACCCTGCCTCTCTTCCCCTGCCCCCCTCCCCCCCCCCCCACCGAGTTCAGGCCTCCCTACCATCCTGCACCCCTGGGTGCAGCATTGCTACTCTGATGCATTCCACACTCCAGATAAGCTCTCTACAAGGCACGTCAGTCCCTCCTCTTCTCACAAACCTTTCAGCAACTTCCCAATGCACAGGGGATGAAGCCCTACCACTGAGCAGCACCAATAGTGCCCACAGTGACCTCGGCCCGGCCTGCCCCAGCCCACCCCCTTCCCCCGATTTCCTCCATGCTATGAACCTTGGAACTTGGTTCCTCAAATGTACCATGAGGGTAGGAACCAGGTCTTCTTCCCACAGGCCTGGCCCACAGGAGAACTGTGACTTCAACCTGACATCAAATTTCCTCCCCAATCTCAATAGAAATTATATAAGGCTAGGACTCCAAACAATATAAAGTACAAGTCTATACACTTGCCTTTTTGTTAAGCTAACTAGAAAGCATAACTACACAATGAGTCTCAAAAAGCTGATTTACCAGGGGCTGGTGGCTGGGGCTGCTCGCTCTTTTGCGTATTATTCAGTGGTCTGGACACAGGGCAAGGGCCACTGGTTGCCTGCAATTGCTTCTGCTTCAGATTCAGAACCGGTTTATGGCTGGAGACAAGCTTTTGTGCTTTTGAAGGAACTGGCTGGGAGGAATTCGAAGGACACAAGACCCGCTGAGCCTGGCCACTATTTGCAGGTAACGGATGCTGAGAAGGAAATGGCTGTGTCACCAGAACACGTTTTGGGCCGTCACCAGATGGAATTGTAGTCTAGGTTAGGAGGGAAAAATAAAAGAAGCTTCAAGGTCTTCATAAACAAAAGCTGAATATCCTGAGAATTTGCTTCTTGTATAACAAAATAATGAGTGTCAGGGTAAGAGATGGAAGAAAAAAGCTATTTTAATCAGCACTTCTAAAGGACAAGGTTAGTGTATGGCTGAAAGGAATACCTGAATGGCACTTCCTAACCCCTCCCTGGCCCCTCCCTGAAACCATGCTCCCATAAACCAATGTTCACTAACTAAACTTCCATTTAAAGAGGAAGACAAACACTTCCTAAGAATTCAGTGACTTGGGAATTATGACTTAGCAAAAAGCTGCAATACAGAAACTTTACTAGTATACCAAAATCCCATTTGCTCTGAAATGTCTTTGACAATACGTGTTTAGAAAAAAAATGGGGGGAAAAATACATCTGACCCAGAACATGGCTCAAAGTGGAGTCCTAGGAAACAAGCACTGACATCTGTTTTGACGTTCCTCTGAACTTACACTCCCGGAATTGAGACCATGGCAAAGAAATTAATTTCTGGCCAGCAAATACAGGCAAGCATTAGGCTCCTATTGTGTACATTATGCTGCATACAATGGAAAATAGAGACTTGAAAAGGTAAGTATAAGACAAAATGGAACAAAACAGATACAGTGAGAGATTCAACAAAATGTTCCTGAATGCTGAGAAAAGTGGTCTAAAGTTACAAATCCAAAGTGAAGGTGAGAAGAATTCCAGATAGAAGATGGATCTCCATTTGGGTTTTATAAACGTGGCTGAGATTACAGATTATTCAGTTTACCTTAACCAGCCCTGAAATGCCGTTTTCTTTAGCTTTGTCCATGATGCCTGAAAAGAAAAAAGAACCTTTAATTTATACCTGTTATGCTAGATCGGGGTCCTAGCCTCAACATCACAGAATTTTACACTTTTTCTTTGTCCGAATGAAGCTGACAAGAGGGCACTGTTTTCTCATGTGACATAATGTTCAGGTGTGGGCCTTTCCCACAGACCAACCTCTCCCCTGGTACTCTGCACTGCGTCCCATCCCATCCCAGCCAGTCTCCTCCCATCACCTCCCCACCCTCCCCTCCCCTTCTTGGTACTCAATCTTCACTCCTGAACTGACTCGTCCCTCTGCTCCATCATCTCCTCTCAAATGGATCACTTCCATCAGTGTTCAAGCCTCCTTCTACACCTGCTACCTTCATTAAAAAAAAAAATTCTCTTTACACTCTAACTGAACTCAAGCTATGAGCACATCTCTCGCCTCCCCTTTCAACAGCAAATCTCTCTGGAACAGTTGTCCACACTGATCATCTCTACTACCTACTACTTCTCTCATCCTCCTTGAGCCCACTCCCCTTAGTCCACTTCATAACTAGCCCCTACTGTCCAATCCACAGGTCAGTGCTCCGCCTCCATCTTACCTGCATTCTAGGCAGCATGACAAGCTCACTCATTCATTTCCCACTCCTTTCTTTACTTAGCTTAGACATAGGCCTACCAAGTCCCAGAATGTGGACCCTGACCACCTCTCTAACCATTATCTCCTCTTGTCTATTGCACACCAGCCATATAGGGATCCTTCCTTTCCTCAAGTCCCCTGCCACAGGGCCTTTGTACTTCCTGTTTCCTCCACCTATAAAGCTCTTCCCCCAAGTAGAAGTGTGGCTTGCTCCTCCGTCTCACTCAATCTCTGGCCAGATGTTCCCTTTCAGACCATCTTTCCTTCATTTTCCTTCATAGCCCTTACTTAGCATCTTACATAACATTACTTGTACCTGTTTACTGACTGTCTCCCCAGACTCAGATATCCAGCTACCTACTCAAAATTGCCCCCTCCCCCCCCCAAAAAAAAAGTAAGCTCCATGAGAGGAAGGGCTTAGTTCCATTTTGTTCAAGGTCTCCCGCAGAACATGCCCAGCACACAGTATGTACACCAATGTTTGGGGAATAAATTAACCCAATAACAAAGCAAATCAATCATAAAAAATAGTTTATAACATTTACTAAACCCATCGAGTCAGGCACCCACCTATCAAGTAAGTAGAACATAAACAAGAAAGCAGAAACCTTTCTGTTATTTTTCTTACCCAGTGCTCTCTGAATTCCAGAATATAATCAGAAAGCACTCCCCACCCCAAGCTCTCACAGCCATTTCATCAATATGCAAATCACTCCACCTTGGAGATGGGGCTACTAAGAGTCTAGAGTCTTCATATCAAGCAGTGAGTTAGTAGAAACCATAGACAAGTGATGAAAATATATGCTTGTTTATGCAAATGCTAATTTCTCACAGGCTCTGCTTTCTTCACTTTCCCTAACAATCACAAGCAGCACACTGAGATCACATGGGCCAAGGGACATAGAGTTAACAGTCTTCAACAAAAACTACAGTCATTTGCTCCAATTTAACAAACTTCTCCTTCCCAGGAAGATTAATAACAAGCAGAACAGAGTAAGATTCTGATCCAGAAATTCTGGAGAAAGCTCCAGGAAGACTGCTGCTCAGGAAGTTCTGGTCCACGGCCAGGGTCAGGAGTCACATGACCAGATGACCTTCACAAGACTCCTCAGTTCACACCAGGAATCCTGCTTTCTAAACAGGAAAACTGTTAGACCTAACAACACTGTGGGTCTAGACTTTTCCTTCTTTCATGGAACCTACAAATGTCACCGCACGAATAAAGAAGAGTGGAGAGGAAATGAGTGTTGAAGAGACTTTAATTCAACCAAGGCAAGTTATGCAGGAGACGTGAAAAGTCAAGCGCAGCAGCTACATCCACACATCGTGAGGAGGGTTAGAAATAGAGATGGAAATAGAGACCTCCAGGCCCAACCCCATGCCCAACAAACCAGATGCCGCATTTTAACCACATCCCCAGATGACTAGCATGCGCTGGTCCACATCACTAGTTCTCAATGAAACACCAGGATCACCTGGAGAGCTTGCTAAAAGGAAACACCTGAGTCCCGCCAAGCGATTCCGATTCATCAGGTGGGTCTACACGGTTACCAAGGACGCCCCGGAATCCCGATACGGGCAGGCTACGGTTTCAAAGCACCAGCCTACCCAGGGTGGCCTCTTGGAGAAGGTTAACCATTTGTTCACACACTCCTCCATCTAGCCCAGGACAAGGGCCTTCCCTGGCTATTCCATCCCCCAGTAAACCACACCCATTTCTTTCACTATTGGAAGTTACCTTGCTAGTTCGTCGTCTGCCTCCTCACCCCCACTAGAACCTAAGCTCCCAAGGCAGCAAAGACCTCGGGTCTGCTTTCTCACCCAGGTGCTCACCGACTACGAGCATCCCATCAGAAAGCACCCCCTCCTCCCCACTCCCCCACCCCCACCCCCGCCCATCCATTCCGGTTGTTTAAGACACACCAGGCGGAAAGACGCCTTGGTACCCAGGAGCGGACCGGAGGGCGCTGGGAAAGCGGGGATGGGGGGAGACGGAGGTCAGGGAGAGGGGATGGGAGGACGGAGGACACGGGACCGAGGGACGCCTTCTCACCCCGACTCTTCCCTAGCCAGCCCCGCGGCCCCACCGCACCGCCCGCTGCCCTCCCACCCGTCCGGCTGCCCGCTCGAAGGCCACCAGGCCTGCCGCCCTCGCCCTCCCGCCTCACGGAGCTGCGCCCCCCGCCCTTCCCCCCGGCCTGGACACCTGCTGGCTCCGGCCTCCGACCCGAGGCCGCCGAGTCCTCCGGAGAGCCGAGCCGTTAGGACTCAAAGAGTCATTTTAAATAGGAGTTAAACTCTCTAGTCCGAAAGCCGATTGGCCTGGGCTAGAGAGGCGCTGCCTTCTCATTGGTTCACAGCCAGCGCGACGGCCCGATCGGTCCAAGGAAGGCGGACGCAGCGCGCAGGCGCACTTACTCCGTAAGGCCCCGGAAGTGGCGGAGCCAACGACCCGCCGGACCCGTGCTGTCCTAGCGCGAGCGCTGCTCTCCGGGTGGTGACACTTGTCTGTGAAACAGAAGCCTCTTGGCGTCTGTGCTGTCGCGTAGGAGACAAAGTCGGAGGAGGTGAACGAACCTCTCGAAGGTGCCAGTAAGTAAGATGGCGAGACAGGCGGGGCCGA
The DNA here is from genome assembly GCF_027574615.1 of Eptesicus fuscus. Classification (NCBI taxonomy): domain Eukaryota; kingdom Metazoa; phylum Chordata; class Mammalia; order Chiroptera; family Vespertilionidae; genus Eptesicus; species Eptesicus fuscus. Next base: position 5,829,916 of record NC_072484.1, on the reverse strand, counting down.
GTGGGCCGATCGACAGCGCAGCGCTCGGCGCGGCGTCCTTTCCGCGTGCGCAGTGAGTATGCGCTCGGAGCGATCGATCGGGCAGGAGTCGTGCCTCCATTTTTGTAGAAGAGCGGGAGACCGAGAGCTGCGCTCGCGGGTACCGGGGGCCTGGGATGTGCGCAGAGCGGCTGGAGCGGTCGGGCTGGGGCCTCTAGGGGGCCACGGGAAGGACTGGGGTGAGGGGAAGGGGTGAATGCGAGCGGGGATGAGTGCGCGCTGACTTGCCAGGCTGGGCCTGTTTCCTCCTCTTCAAAGGCCTCGCTCCCTCCCTCCCTCCAGCCCTAGTTCACCTCTGTGCCGCGGCGGTAGCGGAGCGCACGGCGAGGGGCCGTCTCTTCTCTCCCGGTCCTTCTTCCAGCACCTGGCGTAACCAGTCCTGGTTGGATTCTTCTATCCTCGGGCCTCGGCGTCCTCACCTGCAAATCGGGGGTGGTCATTAGGCGCTTACTAACCCCGCGAGCCCGCGTTCTATGCGTTGAGAACGGAGCTCGGCCTCTCTTTTCTTTTTAATCTCTCTGTGCATCCCATAATGCTCCTGGCATGAGTGAGGAGACCGGATGGAATGGCAGTTAAGTTCTGGGCTCTCGTGTGGACAGCCCTTGGAGGCCACTTTCATCTTGGGCGAGTTACTCAGCCACGTGTTTCAGTGGATTTCTTAACTTGTTTGATTTAGTTTCGCCATCTCTGTTGTGTCCTAGTGCTGTCCACACAAGCATAGAATTATATGCATTTGCTTCCACGTGTACTTATTAAGTCCATGTCCATTGAATGAATTTATGCAGTGAGCAAATGCTGCCTTATAAAGTGCTCAGCATGGTGTCTGGCAAGTGCTTAATAAATGTCAGCTGTTGTTAACACCCATCAGTACAGCGCTTTAAGGGCTCTGGGGTCAAGTAGCCTGGCTTAGAATCCAGGCTTTGCCATTTACATACAAGCTGTGTGATCCTGGGTGAGTTAGACCTCTCTGGGCTTCAGGTTGCCCGTCTCCTAAACAGGATTAGAAGAGGATTTAATGAGGTCATGCGTATCAGTTGCCTACCCGATGTGTGTAGAGTATATAGCAAGGTCTCACAACTAGTGCCTGGAGCACTTAGACATCTGTAAATCCACCTTAAGTGCCCGACCCTTCAGGTTTTGCCTCCCTCCTTTTTTATTGTTGTTTTGGCCATGTTATTTGCCAATATTTTATTAAGCAATTCACCTTTGACTCTTTTCCAAAGCATTCGACTTGATTAACTTTTCATAGCACAATAGGTGTTTTGCCCTCATATCTTGATTTATTATCTAAATATATAATTTAACAACCTCAGTTGCTTCAAAACATGTATTAAGACTGATATAACTGATATTAGTAAACATAAATTCAGCTAGTGCAGTGGTTGGCAAACTCATTAGTCAACAGAGCCAAATATCAACAGTACAACGATTGAAATTTCTTTTGAGAGCCAAATTTTTTTAAACTTAAACTTCTTCTAATGCCACTTCTTCGAAATAGACTCCCCCAGGCCGTGGTATTTTGGGGAAGAGCCACACTCAAGGGGCCAAAGAGCCGCATGTGGCTCGCGAGTTGCAGTTTGCTGACCACGGAGCTAGTGGAAACAGTAGTGTCTAGACATATAACAGCTGAGGAACCTGATCTCAGGCAAACGAATCATTGACCAAAGATAACGCAGGTAGTTGAGCTGGGATTTGAGCCCTGCTAGTCAGATCCAATTTCTGTGTTGCTTCTGTGATTTACTGGTGCCTCTCTTCACCATCCACCTTTTTTCTCTTTGCAGCTAGCAGAGAAATTGTTTTCCTCTTCTCCAAGATGTACAGAACCAAAGTGGGCTTGAAGGACCGCCAGCAGCTTTACAAGTTGATCATTAGCCAGCTGCTCTACGATGGCTTCATCAGCATTGCTAATGGCCTCATCAATGAAATCAAGCCTCAGTCTGTTTGTGCACCCTCAGAGCAGCTCCTGCATCTCATCAAACTAGGTAGCTGTGAAAGCAATTCATTGATCCCTTGACAAGGTTTCAGATGTTCTCACCCATCAGAATTTTTCAAGATTATTTCCACTTCTTTAGTGTAGTACGTGTCAAGTACAGTGCTCGATACTGAAGGAGATAGCATAGTCCCGATTATGAAGACTTCGAGCTGGTTCTAGCCTCAGGATCTTTATGCAAATTATCTGGACCCTTCAGTCATTGGATTATTGACTCTTCAAGTCTCAGCTCACATTGTCCTCCCAGAGTCCTTCTTACCTTTTCTAAAACAACCTCATTACTATCCCCATGCCCCCCCACACACACTCTTAATCTAACACACAGTCCCATTTCCTTCCTAGCACAAGTACTGTCTGAAATTTTCTTTAGTGTTTTGGGTTGTTTCCCACACGATCTATACCTCCCCCCACAAAAAAAATAAATAAATATGGCAAGCTCCTCAAAGATCAGGACCTTTTCTTGTTCATTAGTATGTCCTGGTGCTTGCCTGGGTCATAGAAAACACTCAGTGAAATATAGAATTAATCAAACCTGTTTATACCCTCTGACCTGGCAGTGCCAGTTGTGAGAATTTTTGTTTTAAGAAGTGAAACAACTTTATGCATGGAGAAAGGTCCAGAAGAATTTATACGACCATGTTAACAGTATCTCTGGGTGATACAGGGTCATTTTTTATTTTTTTGTTCATCTGCATTTTTTAATTTTTCCTATGCTAATAAACATTGTTTATATGATGTGTGGAGCTTTTTAAATTTAAAACATTCTTGATAAACCAGTTTATTTAACATTCTTTCAGATATGTTTCACTAGTGTTAATGTTTCTGACTTAATGAGCTTCAGAGTTCATATTAACAGATCTCAGCACTAACGATATAATATGGAGTAGGAAAAATGAACAATTTACAGAACTGCTTTTTTGTTTCTGTAGTTGTAGTTATATAGAACATTTTGGAGGCAAAAATCAGCAGAGGTGACTACTTACTGAAGCCTGGCCTTCTACAACCTATGTTCCCTTACAGTGTGGTCACTGCATGCACCCTGGTCAGTGTGCCTAGTTTCGTAAAGTATAAGTGTCATGCACCTCCAAGAAGTAGTAAGTTGGTATGGCAAACATCTTTCCCAGTATAGATCCTAAACTTTGTCTTGGCCTTATTTTTTAAGGAGAAAGAACCATTGATTTGTTGTTTCACTTATTTATGCATTCATTGGTTGATGCTTGTATGTGCCCTGATGGGGGATTGAACCCGCAACCTTGGCATATTGGGCAACACTAACAAACTGAGCTACTCAGCCAGGGCCTGACTTGGCCTTTTAAAATAATACTTTTCATGCCCTTCATTTTTATTCCTTTCAGGAATGGAAAACGATGATACTGCAGTTCAGTATGCAATTGGTCGTTCAGATACAGTTGCCCCAGGCACGGGCATTGACCTGGAATTCGATGCAGATGTCCAGACCATGTCCCCAGAGGCTTCAGAGTATGAAACCTGCTATGTCACATCTCATAAAGGACCATGCCGAGTAGCTACCTATAGTAGAGATGGGCAGCTAATAGCTACTGGGTCTGCTGATGCCTCCATAAAGATACTCGACACAGAAAGGATGTTGGCTAAAAGTGCCATGCCAATAGAGGTAAAAACCCCCGTAACACTATCTGCCTTTGTTCCTTCCTGGGAGAAGGAGAGAGTAATTTAAACCAGCTTTACTAAGCATAGTAGCAGAGTGCTCTGTGAGTTAGATCTTACACTTTGTGTATCTCCTTATCTTACTGATCTAGGTTATGATGAATGAGACTGCACAACAGAATATGGAAAACCACCCAGTGATCCGGACTCTTTATGACCACGTGGACGAAGTCACATGTCTTGCTTTCCACCCAACGGAACAGATCCTTGCCTCTGGTTCAAGGGATTACACTCTTAAGTTATTTGATTATTCTAAACCATCTGCAAAAAGAGCCTTCAAGTACATTCAGGTTAGGAATGTTTGGGAAGAGCTTTACCTTTTTTCCTAAATACAGTGAGCTGTTGTATGGCTATTCTCTTTTTAGAAGTAGTCTCAGTGATCATACATAAAAGGAGAGGATAGCAACAAGGATGTATGCCACAGGTGGCACGTGGCTCAGATTCCATTGGCACGTGGTTCACATGTTGTCGTGTGCCCACATCCTCTGGCAGGTGGGCACTGCTACAGAGTCCAATTTCACTCTAAAGGTTGCAGATCCATTTGAAAACAAAACAGTCACTTCATTAAAGTCACTTTTGGTAATAAAAAGTTACTCAGTTAAAACTGTCAGGTATTTGCTGAAAGTCACATTTGGTACCTTAAAGTAATTTGTTCTTTCTCATACCTGACCCATTGTTTAATGGATTCTTTGCATCATCCAAATATTTTCCACATTTCCTTTAGAAATAATTGTCCCATAGTTGGTCATTTAATGTTAATGTCTCTGTCCTAACAGGAAGCTGAAATGTTACGCTCCATCTCTTTTCACCCTTCTGGAGACTTTATACTTGTGGGGACTCAGCATCCTACTCTTCGGCTTTATGATATCAACACATTTCAATGTTTTGTCTCTTGCAATCCTCAAGATCAACACACCGATGCCATATGTTCTGTTAATTACAACCCTAGTGCCAACATGTATGTGACTGGTAGCAAGGACGGCTGCATCAAGTTGTGGGATGGTGTCTCGAATCGGTGCATCACAACTTTCGAGAAAGCACACGACGGTGCTGAAGTTTGTTCTGCCATCTTTTCCAAAAATTCTAAATACATTCTTTCAAGTGGAAAAGACTCTGTAGCTAAACTTTGGGAAATATCAACAGGACGAACGCTGGTCAGATATACAGGTATGTGAGAAATTGATATTACTGAACACTTATGCATCATTTTACAGTTTCAGATAAGGGAAACCCAAGACTTAAACTAGGTAGGGCCAAATCGTTTAGCCAACCCTACAGTTAGTAAGGCAGACCTGGAAATAGAGCCCTAGTTTCTTACCTTTGCTTTTCTCAATACATTGTAGCTTAACTAGATCTGATTCCATGCAGGTAGCATTTGAGAACTGGTGGTCTGTTTGCAGGCTGACCGCCTGCCCTCTTCTCTACAGTCCAGAGAAAAGCCTCCCTAAGTGTACACATTAAGGACAAAGAAGGCTGAGGGGGAAGATCTTGGCCCATTCCTAAGTGAGCAGAGGTGGCCCCCAAGGGAGACCACAAGTGTTCTGATTTGAACCTAGATACAAAATGGGTGCTTCAGACAGAAAAAGTTGTTCTTCTGCTTCTCGTTAATTCATGTAGGCCTCTAATTGGTAACAGTTGTGGCTGTGAGCTCTCTGATGAGATTTAAATTTATCCTTTCACAGTAGTCTGTTCAAGTCTAGCTATTTATAGTGAGTGTTGTTAAAATATTGTGTTTCATTTTTCTGTTCCTGTAGCAGCAAAGGCTGTTGTGTGGTAGAAAACCTCCAGTAAACTTCAGCTAGTCTCCTCCTCTGTGAGATGCTTGTGTCATGTGCTAAAATTGCATGACTAACCTAAAAGCTCCCAAAACTGTTGAAAGGGGCTCTGCTATGGTGTTAGCATTGCGGAGAAAATTGAAGAGTTGGTGAGATCTTAACCACTAGGGGGCAGCATAGTCTACTGTAGATTTAGCTCCTTGAAACCTGAGTTTGCTTCCTGCTGTCTTTCTGGCTTCTGGTACAACTAGCAAGTGTTGGGAAAAGTCATTTTTATTGTAGTTCTTGGTGACTTCATTGAGCACTTACTGTTCTATAAAGCTTGTTTGAAAGATATTTGATTATTGCTATGAAAAGACTGTGTGTGTGCTGCAAAAAGTGAGGTATAAAAGTGATCAAGTAAAAATGGGAAAACTGCCTGGCCCGCGTGGCTCAGTGGTTGAGTGTTGACCTATGAACCAGGAGGTCACTGTTCGATTCCTGGTCAGGGCACATGCCCAGGTTGCGGGCTCGATCCTTAGTAGGGGGCATGCAGGAGGCAGCTGACCCATGATTCTCTCTCATTATTGATGTTTCTGTCTGTCTCTCCCTCTCCCTTCCTCTCTGAAATCAATTTTTAAAATCTTAAAAAAAAAAGAAAAATGGGAAAACCTCCTCCCTCTTGAGAAGGTACACCAGACTGCTGACAAAAATTTATTATATTTGGGGATTTTTTAATGAATGTTCGAAATGTTTTATGGTTGGTTTTGGTGGGCAGTTGGGAGTTGATTTTAAATAAGGTTATACTGAATTTATATGCAAATTTCAGTTTTCCTAATTCGAAGGCTAAGACCCTTTGTGTCAGCAAATTTAGATCTGTTTCCGGTTTTAGTGTTTAGTTAGAATTATCTATAATAATAGAAGAAGAATATGCTAATTAGACCGGATGTCCTTCCAGACGAAGCCGGGGCTACAAGGGAAGCCCAGCTCCCCTGTGCCAGAGGGAAGCCGGTGCCAGCAGCCGGGGGGGGGGGGGGGGGAGGGAGGCCTACTCTTGCACGAATTTCAATGTGCATTAGGCCTCTAGTCTTAAAATAATGAAGGAAAAGAGAAAACTACCAATTAAACATTAGAAGTTTTGATGTTAAAAGTTAATTGAAAACACTGTAAACAAAATAAAAATGCTGGATTAGAGGGGAAATAGTCATAGCATATATAATAGACACATGTTAGACATTGGTCAGTGAACATAAAAGATAAATGACCAACCTCACTGAAAACCTAAGAAATGAAAAGGGAGGTATCATTTTGTGCTCATCAGATTTCAGGAATTTAAAGGGTTGGTATTATCTAGTATTGATAAACATTTCAGTAAGTACATTGTTAAGAGTATCAATTAGTAAAATATTTCTGAAGGGCAGTTTGGTGTCACATATCAAAATTTTAAATACATATACAGGATGAGGCAAAAAGTAGGTTTACAATGGTTCATATGAAAAATAATATAGTAATAATAATTATTGTACTTACAACTGTAAACCCACTTTTGCCCCACCCTGCATCTTTTGACCCACTATACTCACTCTTAGAAATTCAACCTAAAAAGATAGTTAGGCAGCATGCACAGGCACACATAAAGATGTCCACCCAGCATTGTCTGGAGTGGTGGAAAGTTAGAGGCAGCATGAATGTCTACCAGAAGCCTCAAGTAAATTGTGTAGGAACAGTTGTTGAACAGGTTCTCCCTCATTTAATCCCCACAGCAGTGTTGGGGGTGCTGCTGTAATAATCCCCATGAAACAAGAGAATTAAGATGAAGTAATTTGTTCAAGGTCACATCACTAACAAGTGGTGACCAGCTCGGACACCAAAGTTTGTATTGTTATTCATTACACTGTGTTCCCTTTTTATATGGTCTCCACTACTGACTGGAACAAAACAGCATATGATGTATGCTCTGATTTATATAATTTCAAATGAGTACAACACAGAGATATGTGGGAAGGATAATCATCAAAATATTGACTATGGGTGTAAAATTATCAGGCAGTTTTTATTTTTTATACTTTATATAGTAGTTTAAACAAAATATATCTTTTTCATGGTCATAAAAAAGCATAAAGCTTTCTTTTGGAGAGTAGATGTTCCTACATCCCAGTAATTCTAGTCCTAGGAATTTAATTCTAAGGAAGTAATGTGTTCTGAACAAAGAACGTTTATCACCACATTGCTTACCATTGGATACAGACTAAATGCCTAGCAGGAAAAGAACTAAGTAATGATGTTTCTAATCAATGGGATACTTTGCATACAGTAAAAATGATGAAAAATGTACCCAACAGAAAGTTGGTTTAAACCAATAGAAAAGACATATGATGTGGCACCAGTTTGTATTGTTTGTTAAAAGGTTTTTATACCTCAAAGTGCATCACAGTTAACAGTTGCCTAAGGGATTGGGCCCAGAGTGATTCTTTTTTCATACTTAAGAGTTCCCAAAATTGCACAATAGATGTGTAATAATTTAGCAATGTTAAAATGCTCTTTTTATATCTATGGGATTAATAGCCAAAGTAGAACAGGCAGAGGGAGGGTCTAAGGTATGAACTTGTAAAGCTACCCTGGCCCTTACCCTCTCGGTCTGTGCGCAGGTGCTGGCTTGAGCGGGCGGCAGGTGCACCGGACACAGGCTGTCTTCAACCATACAGAGGACTACGTGCTGCTGCCAGACGAGAGGACCATCAGCCTGTGCTGCTGGGACTCACGCACAGCTGAGCGCCGAAACCTGCTGTCCCTGGGCCACAACAACATCGTGCGCTGCATCGTGCACTCGCCCACCAACCCCGGCTTCATGACCTGCAGCGATGACTTCAGGGCCAGGTTCTGGTACCGGAGGTCAACCACAGACTAGAGCCCCCTGCCTTAAATAGGGTTCTTTTCTAGAGGACCTTGCCCCTCCCTCCCCTCTGTCCCGTCAACCAGCCTCAGTAGAAAGTCATGGTACCATCTTTGGCAGTCGGGCTGCCAACTCTACATCCTTCTTGGATTTGTACAAAAGGGTCTTTTTTTACCTTGATGTGGAATCATGGTGGAAAAAGTGGGAAACGCAGACCCCCTGCTCTGCACTCACTGATTATTACAGTGTGATTTTCATCGGTTTTGTAAATACAGGACTTGCCATTTCTCTGAACTTGATCTTTTGAAGAAGGGTAGAGTATTAAAGTGCTTTCCAGATCTCGGGTGGATCTGTCCTGAGGAATTCTCATTGGGCTCTTTTGTCATCTTCTGTGCCTGTTCCACATCTTCTCTGTGTTTTCCTTTCAAAATGCCTTTTGACAGATAAGTAGGCATACCCTGAGAATCGAGTTTCGTGCCCTATTAAACCACTTTAGAGAATCAGTTCTCTGAAATGACGTCCTGATAATAAAGCTCAGACATGCAACTTTACTGTTACACATTTTCAGTTCAATAACATAACGGCCAGTTTTCCTGAGATTTACAGGAGCATCTTTCATCAGACCTCCCACACTACCTTTCATACCTGCAGTGTTCGTCTTCAGTAAATGCATTTCCCATCAAATGACTCCATTTGAGGGGAAGCATAGATTTGGAGATTATATCCAATCTAATTGGAATTAGGTGGTCCAACCACTGCCCTCAGGTGTTGCTTGTCTTCATGAATGGTTAATATTGATAGGCTTTGTTCTTATGTAACTTTAAATCTTATTTTTCAGCCTGAACCTTAACTACTCATCGTGGATGCACAAGGCAACTGTGTTCTCAGAAGATTTTTGCAATTAACTGACTGATACAAGTTTTCTTTTTTTTTTCTTTTTCTTTTTTAATTTTTTTAGAGGGTGACAATATTTCTCTGGGTTGAGCTCTAGCTGGGTCAAAGAAACCAAACTCCCCTCACTAAGATATCTTTGGTTTATATTTATCCCCAAATACAAATACCTCATGATCTGGGTGGGAGCACCTAACTAAAAATATAACCTGGGAATATTAGTTAAAAAGAATGAAATAGAGTAATGTAATTGTCTTATGTTACAGGAATTTTAAAATCTGATGTTTATTGCATAAAAATTCTGCTTTAGTCATCCTTAAGGATTATTTTAATTCTTTATAAAATGATTTTAAGCATTCTTAACGAGTTAAATCACAGTTTTTCAGATTTACAAAGACCTATATTTTGTGCTGCATAGTGAGTAAACTTATTTTTATTTTATGTCCTGACTCCCTGGTATTTGAACTAGGACATCAAACGGTGCTGCTTTTGTAAGATTAAAAGAGACCAGTTGACTAGGAACAAAGATAACCAGTTCTACCAAAAAATTACCGAACATGGCTTCCCACTTATTTTTCTGGCTTTTCTTTTGCTTCCAACCTGTGAAACTAAAGAAGAGGTTGGCGTTTCCACATTGTTCTGCTCTGGCACACGCCCTGGGATGCCCACTCTGCACTCCACATGTAAGTCCTGCCGGATCCTTTTAACTGTTCGTGAATTAAAATACTAATACCCACTTTTTCCAGTTTTTGGAATAGTCTCAGCAATGGATCTGTAGTTTCAGGACTTCTGTTTACAAGATCAAGATACTTTTGTGTGTTTCCAAAATGAACTTTCTAACCTGAGTTTTTTTTCATTTAAAAATTACCTTAATGTTTTGAACTGGTATAAATGCCATGAGTATTTCATGAATTTGGTATCTGCACATAATTAATTGTACCCCACCACCCTGGCATTCAAATGGTGAATAATACCCAGTCAGGATAAGAATTTAAAACTATGTTATTTTTTAAAGATATGTGATTTCTAAAATAAACTTTTTGTATATAATGATAATTTAAAGCTAATTCATTTTTTTGGAGCTTGCTTGTTTTAAATGTTTTTGTAATTATGGCTTTGAACTGTTACTTTTCACACTTTCTTTAGTGCTTTGTTCTGGAAGTCAGGTTTTTGTAGTTTAATCACCTTTAGCTGTGTATCTTTGCTCTTATACTCTACGAATTTAAAAACTTGGGTATAATTCCACTTATTTAGGTCATTCAGTAAAACCTGCCTTTTGCCTTAAGCATTGGTTTCCCTTGTTGTGGGGGGGTGACGTGCTAGGTAGGAGGGTAGCCTGGGGAGGGAGGGGAGATAGATAGGAAGGCAGCCTTTCCTCTTTGAGGCCTCAGCTTCCTTTTCTGTGATGAAAGAGCTTCATCAGAACCATCCCCAACATGCACTTGAGTCAGGGAAGCTTCTTTTATAAACACATCTTCTATTAGCCTATCTAATAAAGATGGAATATGCAAATTGACCGTCACTTCACGATAAAGATGGCGCCCACAGCCAATGAGGGAATATGCAAATTGATGTGACAAAGATGGCGGCAGCATGGCAACGACACAGGCGTTCTGCCCCGAACCGGCCACTCCCGGCCTCTGGGCAGCGCGTGAAGGCGGAAGGTGGTTGGTCAGAGCGAAGGCCCAGGTCCCAGGTGCTGGCAGCCAGGGGAAGGAAGGCCTATTCTTGCACGAATCTTCATACATTGGGCCTCTAGTTCTATATAATAAAAGGGTAATATGCAAATTGACCAAACGGCAGAATGACCAGTTGCTGTGACACACACTGACCACCAGGGGGCAGATGCTCAATGCAGGAGCTGCCCCTGGTGGTCAGTGCACTCCCACAGGGGGAGCACTGCTCAGTCAGAAGCCGGGCGACCCCAGCAGTGGTGGCAGGAGCCTCTCCTGCCTCTGAGGCAGCACTAAGGAGCAGCGAGTAGGTGGGCGGTAAGGAGTGAGGTCTCCTGGACTGCGAGAAGGATGTCGGCTGGCTTAGGCAGTCAGACATCCCTCTCACAGGAAATGGGCCTAAGCCGGCAGGCGGACATCCCCCAAGGGGTCTTGGACTATGAGAGGGTGTAGGCCGGGCTGAGGTGACCCTCCCCCCCAGTGCATGAATTTTTGTGCACCAGGCCTCTAGTTATATCTACACTAATAAAAGGAAAATGCTAATTGACTGTACCTCCGCTACGCCCACAGCCAATCAGGAGTGATACGCAAATTAAGCCGACAAAGATGGCGGGTAAATTTGCATATGCAGGAGGTGCGGGCAGCGCCTGACGCCGCCTGTGGGGTCCAGGTCGCCATCGGAGTCTGGGCGGGCTGCGCCTGACACTGCCTGTGGGGTCCAGGCCGCCATCAGGGACCGGGCAGGCTGGGTGGGCTGTGCCTGATGCTGCCCGTGGGGTCCAGGCCACCACTGGGGACCGGGCAGGCTGGGCGGGCAGTGCCTGACGCCACCCGCGGGGTCCAGGCCGCCATCAGGGTCAGGCAGGCCTGTTGGGCTGCGCCTGACACCGCTTGCGAGGTCCAGGCTGCGATCAGTAACCGGGCAGGGGGCGATGGCCAGTGTCTGGGATCCCTGACTGCCCCCGGGCTGCCTGCGGACACGGGTGGAGCAGGCCAGGGTTGAACATTTTAATGAAAATGGGATCCCACTGAGCCCCATCCGTGGCGATGAGAGGGCAGTGGGCAGTTAGCAGGCACCAGGGCTTGGAAGGGACTGGGAGCAACCTGCAGGCATGCTACCAGGTAGAGGTGCTAAACCATGATGACGCAGAGGGCTGGCTGATAGAGGCACACAAAGGTGCAGATGAGGCGGCTCTCGCTGGAGCTGAGCTGGAAAAGCGCATCGACAGCCTGATGGACTAAATTGCCTTTCTGAAGAAGGTGCATGAAGAGGAGATCGACGAGCTGCAGGCACAGATCCAGTATGCTCAGATCTCTGTGGAGATGGACATGTTCTCCAAGTCCTACCTCTCTGCCGCGCTCAAGGACATCCGCGCCCAGTACGAGAAGCTGGCTGCCAAGAACATGCAGAATGCAGAAGAATGGTACAAGAGCTGCTTCACCATGCTGACCGAGAGTACTGCCAAGAACACCTATGGGGTGCGCACCGCCAAGGACGAGGTGTCTGAAAGCCGCCGCCTGCTCAAGGCCAAGACCCTGGAGATCAAAGCATGCTGGGCATGAACGAAGCTCTGGGAAAGCAGCTGCGAGAGCTGGAGGATAAGCAGAACTCCCACGTTAGTGCTATGCAGGACACAACAAATTAGAAAATGAGTTGAGAACTACAAAGAGTGAAATGGCATGATATTTAAAAGAATACCAGGACCTCCTCAATGTGAAGATAGTTTTGGACATTGACATTGCAGCTTACAGGAAACTCTTGGAAGGTGAGGAGACCCAGCTCAGTTTCACCAGCGTGGGAAGCATAGCCAGCGGCTACTCCCAGAGTTCCCAGATCTTTGGTCGATCTGCCTACGGTGGTTACAGACTAGCTCCTACTTGTCCGCTCGCTCCTTCCCTTCTTAATACACCAGCCACATCCAAGAGGAGCAGATCGAGGTGGAGGAGACCATTGAGGCTGCAAAAGCCGAGGAAGTTAAGGATGAACCCCCCTCTGAAGGAGAATCTGAAGAGGAGGAGAAGGAGAAGGAAGTGGCTGACGAAGAGGAAGAAGATGCCAAGGGGGAGAAACCAAGATGGCGGCATAGGTTAAACACCTAACCTGCAGCCGGGCACAACAATTTCAAAGGCACAACTAGAGGTCAGAACGGACATCGTCCAGAACCACAGGAGAGCTGGCGGACTGAAATGCCCACAGCTGGGGGGAAGGAGAAGGCCACGGGGACAATCGGGGGAGCCGTAAAAGCCTGAGGTATGGAGAAACTGGCGGAGACACGAGCACGCGCGCCTGCGGGGAGGATAGAGCCGGAGAGGAAGGGGCGGCTGACGGCCTGGCCGGCGTTCACTGGCAGGAAGGAGATAAAGGCTCCGGAGTGCGCTAAGCGCCGGCTCCGACTGCACTGAGCGCCAGTTCCGGGCGAAACCCTGGGAAGCCAGGCGCAGGCTGGGGGAATGAATCTGGGCTGTGGGGCGCAGGCACAGAGGAGCGGGGGAAGGCAGAGCTCCAGAGGCGCGCACGGGAAGGGGCGCAAAGGACGGACTGTTGCCTGCGCCACTGAACTGCCCTAGCGGGAAGGAGACATAAGCTCAGGACCGTGCTGAACCCCAGTTCCGACTGCACTGAACCCCAGTTCCGGGCGAAACCCTGGGAAGCCAGGCGCACGCTGGGGGAATGAATTTGGGCTGTGGTGGCGGAGGCACAGAGAAGCGGCGGCTCCAGACGCGCGCACTGGAAGGTGCGCAGAGGACGGACTTTTGCCTACGCCACTGGGTGGCCCTGCTGGGAAGGAGACAGGGACGCCAGACTGCGCTGAGACCCAGTTCCAACTACACTGAAACCCAGTTCCAGGCGAGAATCTGGGAGTCCAGATTCATTAGGGGAGGGACTGGACTGTTTGGCAGTGGGCGAAACTCCAGGGCGCGTTTCTCTCAGAGGTGTTTGCAAGGAATACAGAGGGACACAGACGCAGGAGCCTCATAGGGCGGGGCTGACAGGAAGCCAAGGTTGTAGGCTCCACCCTGTAGCTCCGCCCCAGCCAAGCTGAGCAGAAGCTTTTTCCTGCTGAGTGCCTCAGGTAGTGGCTGACCCACACTACATTGGAGACCCAGAAACGAGGGCATCTAGTGGTTGGTGTGAGATGACACCAGATTTCAATCACTTGCATAAGGGAGGCATTCTAGAGGCAGACTCAGTGAGCGCCAAGGCATTGCTGCATCAAGACCCGGCCCACAAACATGTCTCCTGCACAGCAACTCTTCCTATATAGACAAAGAGGGTCCTCACGGCCAATTGGCCTGGAGGACAATTCCTCCCAGTGACACCAACAACAATCAAGACTTAACTGTACAAAGGAGGACCAAGATGGAGACATAGGGCGGCAGCCTGATCGTTGCCTACCACAACAATATTGAGACTACGACGGGAGAGCAGAGCAGACACCAGCCAGAAAGACCGGGGGGCTGGCTGAGCAGATGCTCTACAACTAGAATAAAAGAGAGGGGTACGCAGGATGATGCTGATGCCGGTGACCCAAAGTCCACACTTTAAGAACTATGGCTCAGGCGACACAATGGCGGCCTGGAACGTGCTCGGCGCAGTTCCCCCGGCGGTCTCCGGCTGAGGGGACGGCTCCACTCGCTGCCGAGCACGGACAGACGAGCCCCTGGGAGACATGGGGTGGGAGACTCCGTGTTTGCTGACCTCCGAGTCCTTCAAGAATCTCAATGCCCCGAAGTGGCCAGGTGCGCACGCTCAGCGACCGGCCACCGTTGCAGACCCAAGGGCCGACGCAGCGACACCGGACCAGCCCACCGCCGTGCACCGGGCACACCGGAGCCTTGCCGAGCCCGCCGCCCAACGAGTTCTGCGACAGCCGCCCTGGAGCTCTGAGAAAATGACCGAAGGAATTGCTGAGAGGGAATTGACCAACAGGAATTGGGATCAAGAAGACGAAACCCCGCTGAGACCCGAGTCCAGGCGAGCCTGCGAGCCTCTGGGCTCAGATGTGGTCACACGCCTCTGGGTCTAGGTGAGGCCTCACGCCCCTGGGTTTGGGTGAGGCCACGCGCCCCTGGGTCCAGGTGAAGCTGGATTCCGGGTTCGGGTGAGGCCATGTGCCCCTGGCTCCGGGCGAATCTGAACCCTGGGTCCGGGTGAGGCCGTGGGCCCCTGGATCCGGGTAAGGCTGGGTCCCGAGTCCGGGTGAGGCCGTGCGCCCCTAGATCCGGGTGAGACCACGCGACCAGGGGTCTGAGAGAGGTAATGTCCCCCTGGGTCCGGGTGACGCTGAACCCTGGGTCCGGGTGAGGCCGTGGGCCCCTGGATCCGGGTAAGGCTGGGTCCCGAGTCCGGGTGAGGCCGTGCGCCCCTGGATCCGGGTGAGACCACGCGACCAGGGGTCTGAGAGAGGTAACGCGCCCCTGGGTCCGGGTAGCTTCGTGCACCTAGGTCCAGGTGAGGCCACGTGCCCCTGGGTCTGAGAGAGGCCACGCACCCCTAGGTCCGGGCGAGACCATGTGTCCCTGGATCCGGGTGGGGCCTCGTGCACCTAGGCCCGGGTGGGGCCGCGTGCCCCTGGGTCTGGGGGAGGCCAGGCGTCCCTGGGTCCGGGTGAGACCGTGTGTCCCTGGATCCGGGTGAGGCCTCGTGCGCCTAGGCCCGGGTGAGGCCACGTGCCCCTGGGTCTGGGGAAGGCCAGGCGTCCCTGGGTCCGGGTGAGACCGTGTGTCCCTGGATCCGGGTGAGGCCTCGTGCGCCTAGGCCCGGGTGAGGCCACGTGCCCCTGGGTCTGGGGGAGGCCAGGCGTCCCTGGGTCCGGGTGAGACCGTGTGTCCCTGGATCCGGGTGAGGCCTCGTGCGCCTAGGCCCGGGTGAGGCCACGTGCCCCTGGGTCTGGGGGAGGCCAGGCGTCCCTGGGTCCGGGTGAGACCGTGTGTCCCTGGATCCGGGTGAGGCCTCGTGCGCCTAGGCCCGGGTGAGGCCACGTTCCCCTGGGTCTGGGGGAGGCCATGCGCCCCTGGGTCCGGGCGAGACCATGTGTCCCTGGATCCGGGTGAGGCCTCGTGCACCTAGGCCCGGGTGAGGCCACGTGCCCCTGGGGCTGGGAGAGGACAAGCGTCCCTGGGTCCGGGCGAGACCATGTGTCCCTGGATCCGGGTGAGGCCTCGTGCACCTAGGCCCGGGTGAGGCCACGTGCCCCTGGGTCTGGAGGAGGCCAAGCACGCCTGGGTCCGGGTGAGACCATGTGTCCCTGGATCCGGGTGAGGCCTCGTGCACCTAGGTCCGGGTGAGGCCATGTGCCCCTGGGTCTGGGAGAGGACAAGCGTCCCTGGGTCCGGGTGAGACCATGTGTCCCTGGATCCGGGGGAGGCCTCGTGCACCTAGGCCCGGGTGAGGCCACGTGCCCCTGGGTCTGGGGGAGGCCAAGCGCGCCTGGGTCTGGGTGAGACCATGTGTCCCTGGATCCGGGTGAGGCCTCGTGCACCTAGGTCCAGGTGAGGCCACGTGCCCCTGGGTCTGAGAGAGGCCACGCACCCCTGGATCCGGGCGAGACCATGTGTCCCTGGATCCGGGTGAGGCCTCGTGCACCTAGGCCCGGGTGAGGCCACGTGCCCCTGGGTATGGGAGAGGACAAGCGTCCCTGGGTCCGGGTGAGACCATGTGTCCCTGGATCCGGGGGAGGCCTCGTGCACCTAGGCCCGGGTGAGGCCACGTGCCCCTGGGTCTGGGGGTGGCCAAGCGCACCTGGGTCTGGGTGAGACCATGTGTCCCTGGATCCGGGTGAGCCCTCGTGCACCTAGGTCCAGGTGAGGCCACGTGCCCCTGGGTCTGAGAGAGGCCACGCACCCCTGGGTCCGGGCGAGACCATGTGTCCCTAGATCCGGGTGAGGCCTCATGCACCTAGGCCCGGGTGAGGCCACGTGCCCCTGGGTCTGGGAGAGGCCAAGTGTCCCTGGGTCCGGGTGAGACCATGTGTCCCTGGATCCGGGTGAGGCCTCGTGCACCTAGGCCCGGGTGAGGCCACGTGCCCCTGGGTCTGGGAGAGGCCAAGCGTCCCTAGGTCCGGGTGAGACCATGTGTCCCTGGATCCGGGTGAGGCCTCGTGCACCGAGGCCCGGGTGAGGCCACGTGCCCCTGGGTCTGGGAGAGGCCAAGCGTCCCTGGGTCCGGGTGAGACCATGTGTCCCTAGATCCGGGTGAGGCCACGTGCCCCTTAGTCCGGGTGAAGCCGTGCCCCTGGGTCCGGCCGAGACCAAACCAGAGGGAGTCGGACCTCCATTACCACCATTTGTCCACCATCCAGAGCTGAGGGGTCAGTGCTGACATGTACACATAAGGAACTGGTGGACATTGAAATTGGGTCTCAAAAGAACTGTTGGTCCAGAAAGAAACTCACTACAGACTGATTCATTTGCCTGTCAGCATAACTATTATTGCTCGTCTCACATTCAGTTCTCATAAGTATATATCTAGTGACATATGATCTTGCTCATCTAGGGGAAATGATGAACAACATAGACTGAGGAACAAGAACAGAACCAGAAGCAAGGAGGCATCGATCGGACTATCGGGCCTCAGAGGGAGGATAGGGGAGGGTGGGGGGAGGGGGAGAGTTCAACCAAAGGACTTGTATGCATGCATATGATCCTATCCAACGGTTAAGTTCAACAGGGAGTTGGGGCATGCATGGGGGGGGGTGGATGGGAATGGGGGGATGAGGACAAATATGTGACACCTTAATCAATAAAGAAATTTAAAAAGAAAAAAAAAAAAAAGAAGAAGAAGATGCCAAGGAAGAATTTGAGGATGCGAAGGAGGTGAAGGTAAAGGAGAAGATGCCCAAGAAGCTGAGGACGAGAAGAAAGATGAAGGTGCTGGGGAGGAGCAAGCAACCAAGAAGAAAGATTGAGCCCCCCTTTCCTTAATTATTTCAGGAATAATCCTCCTGAAACCAGGTCAACCCCATCACCAACCAAGCAGTTGAGTTCCCGATACTGTATGAATCAAGAAGTCAATATAGCCGAAACTGGTTTGGCTCAGTGGATAGAGCGTCTCAAGGGTCCCAGGTTCGATTCCGGTAAAGGGCATGTACCTTGGTTGCGGGCACATCCCCAGTAGGGGGTGTGGAAGAGGCAGCTGATTGATGTTTCTCTCTCATCGATGTTTCTAACTCTCTATCCCTCTCTCTCCCTCTCTGTAAAAAAATCAATAAAATATATTAAAAAGAAAAAAAAGAAGTCAATATATATAACATTCTGAGGTGACTCAGGTTGGACATTAAATGTTGTGCTATGACTTTTCTCCTTATGCAGAGTATCTGTTTGCTTGCAGAGTGGCTTCCTGGCTTGCTGCCAGCCTGTGCATGTTCAGGATCTATGACAATGAATAATTCAGATGTTTACAATAAAAACACATGAATACATGAATTCACTGATGTTAATGTTAAACTTCATGGAAAAAATAGTCCTTTGAATCTTTGGTGGTTAGAAATTAAAGACCTCAAATCATGTGCAATAAACAGTAAATAAATTTTTTTGTCATTCACTGAATGACAAAAAAAAAAAAAAATACATTAGGGGCCAGGAAACATTCAAAGAACTGGGGAGCCATTCCCAAATCAGGAAGGGAAGTCACAGGGTGTATATTATTGCTATGAATACAGTATTTCCTACTACTTACAACATATACAATGTAATGTATTAGATGACTTCCTATCGCATCCAATATGTATTCTCATAGAGTAATACTGGTACATATGTTATAGTTATGGCATTATGTCATATCCTATCTATATTAACCCTTTGCACTAGCTTGCTTTTTTCTCGATTCCTTTATTCTACTCGGGATTTAATTTTTTAAATACCCCAGATTTTACAAAGCGCGGCAGTAAAATAAAAAACTGGAGTTTCTTTTCATACAAACTTATTTATTTGGGTTTTTTTATATTTCAAATTATTGACACATTCAAAGAGTATAAAAAGAGCTGCTACCGATGCTAACCGTGTCGAGTCACACTCAACATCCGAGTGCAAAAGGTTAATAAAAGGGTAATATGCTAATTAGACCATGAGACCTTCCAGATGTCCTTCTGGACAAAGCCATGGTGGTGGGGCCGGGGCAGAGGTGGTTAGGGGTGATCAGGCCAGGAGGGGAGGGCAGTTGGGGGTGATCAGGCTGGCGGGGGCGAGCAGGCCGGCAGAGAGGACCAGTTGGGGGTGAGCAGGCCGGCAGGGGGGTGCAGTTGGGGCAAGCAGGCCAGCAGGCAGAGTTGTTAGGGGTGATCAAGCAGGCAGGCAGGTGAGCGGTTAGGAGCCAGCAGTCCCGGATTGCAAGGAGTTGTCCTACTGCCAGTTTAGGCCCCATCCCGCAGGGGTGCCAGATTGGAGAGGATACAGGCTGGGCTGAGGGACACCCCCCCCCCATGCACGAATTTCATGCACTGGGCCACTAGTATATATATAAAAGGCTATTATGTAAAGTGTTCCCTCGGGAATTCTACCGGGAGAATGGGAGTTTGACCGCTTGCCATGACATGCACTGACCACCAGGGGGCAGTGTGGAACATGGTGGGAGACCAGCGATTGTGGTGGGGCACTGAGGAAGTGAGGGAAGGAGGAGGCGGGGGGGGGAGGGGGAACTGTGCAGTGGCAGTGGTGGCACAGGTGGTGAGGGAAGGAGGAGGCGGGGAACCTGATCGTCCCTGATCGCCGGCCAGGCCTAGGGACCCTACCCGTGCATGAATCTCATGCACCAGGCTCTAGTCATGACATAAACAGATGGGGAGAGGGAAGGCATGTACTTTGAAGGGGAGATGTCTGTCCCTGAAAATATGGCAGACCAGGCGCTCTAAGAACTTTTTTGGAACAAACCTGGACAGAGTTTATTTTTAAGCTATAAATAGATAGCTGAGCTAGCAAGAAAACAAGGGATTCCTGTGGCAAAAACAACCAGAATGCACAAAGCCAGGAGGTTAACAGGACAGCTCCCTGTCAGTTAACACCAAGGACATTTGTTAAGCCCTCCTAGCCTAATTTCTGAGCTCTGCGTCTTCACAGGGTGGGAACTGATGAAGACCCAGAAAGAAAGCCCAGAACCCAAAAGGTGCCCCCGGCAGCGAAAGGGAGAACTTGGCAAAAACCCTGCCTGGGAGGAGGGTCCCTCTGAGACTCTGTACGTGCCTAGGTTTGCAGGGAGGGGTGTGGAGTTGGCACAGGGCAGGGTCTTCTCAGAGAATCCTGTCCACAAGCTGTTGGTCCAAAAAGTCTGGAACAATTCACACGACCTGTGTGGCTGGGAGAAACGCAAGCCAGGAATTTAAGGCAACCCTAGTTGGTAGTGGCCTCAGGTGCCCAACAGAAGCCAGCACAGATTCCCTGGAAGAACGCATCAAAACCCCAGGCCTCAAGCCTCCCAATAAAGCTCTAAGACTCACAGGGCCACAATCCATGAACAGTTGGAGAAACAGCAATGTGATGAGAATCAGTAGAAGCTAGAAACCAGTCAGACTTGGAAAGACTGATTATCAGATGAATAAGATAGGAGTATGTTTGAAGAACCACAATAAGGAAATCAAAATTGGACTGAGGATCAAGAGACTTAAGAAGTGACCAAGTAGATTGGAACAACCGAAACAGAGCTGTTAGGAAACATTTTGATTTCTGTAGCTTTCGTACATCATGCTTTCGCCCTGTTTCTGCAGCTCTTATCCTTTGCTTCTTGCTCCTTGGCCAGTGCCTGTCTCCGCAGCCCCTTCCCCTGCGCACTCTCGAAGCTGCCCTTCCCCCTCCCTCAGCCCGCAGGACTGCTTGCCCCTGGCAACACTTTCTGTCCTGGTTTTCCTTGTTCTCCCGCTGACGTTCAGCCTTTCCTCCAGTTCCATGACCACTGCACACCCAACAGCAATCCCTTTGCTTTTTGTTCCAAGTCTTGCTCTGATTTTCCCTCTCAACCTTGGGATCAAAATTCAGGCTAGTAAAGTGAGTTACCACTAGTAATTATGGTAGCTATGGGGTCTTAGTCATCCCTATTTCATCCCTACACTAAGGGATGTAGGTGAATTTGTTGGCAGCTTATGCAATTCTACTTTGACCAAAAGAACCATTTTTTATTTACCTTCACAAGGTTCAAATCTGCCAGCTAATCAGATGGTTTCAAAGCCATGCAGTCTGGTTTTTCCTCCCACGCCTTTAAAGCTGGTGTCCGCTGTATTTTAATAAGCAGTATCGAGCCCAGCTGGTGTGGCTCAGTGGTTGACCTCTGAACCAGGAGGTCATGGTTTGATTCCAGTCAGAGTACATGCCCGGGTTGTGGGCTTGCTCCCCAGTAGGAGGCATGCAGGAGGCAGCCGATCAATGATTCTCATCATCGATGTTTCTATCTCTCCCTCCCCTCCTCTCTGACATCAATAAAAATTTTAAAAAGTAATAAGCAGGTATCAAGTGCCCGGTGTCCCGCTGCACTGCAGGTCCACATGGGAGCAGTGGGAAGCATTCAGAAGCAAGTTCCGTAAAGAAAAGCAATCTTCCTGCACAGTCACTGAGGGCTATCGAAGTGATCAGACTCACTAGGTTCAGAAAAGAGAAATGAATCACAAATCCTGTTCTCAGTGGCAAATTTGTCAAGAGGGGAAATAATTACCTCACTGGAGGCTCACCTTGGTTCTCTTGAACTCAAGCTGTTTCAGCCTTGTGTCAGCAGGATATTGCGAGAGCCGGCCAATTTCCTAGAATGATCAGCTCTCGCAATGTTTATACACACGACAGACTCACTTGCCTTAAAAAGCAAATACGAGTGGATTACAGCAAAATGTGTAAGGCCTTTCATTCTGAAAAATCATAGTGGGACCAAATACCACGTTGAGAAGTCAAGCCCCTCTCGTTCACAAACTACAGCATAGTTTCTGTGCAGGGGTTAGTTTAATTTCAGGGCCAAATCCTATTATTTTGTGTCTTGGTTTTGTTTTTTTGGCCAAGGTGGTTTTTCCTAAGAAAAGGCATGCAAATTAGAGCATTCTGATCTGTATGGTGGACTTGGGTCAGCCCTTCAGTTTTGGGAAGAGCCAGTATCAGGAATTTGCTAAGGTAATGGGGACCATGAGAACTTGCGTGGGTTGAAGTGGCCCTTTTTTCTTTCCCGGGAGACTTAGGTTCAGATTTTATCTCTGTCACTTTACCGTGTCGTCTCGAGCACATTGGTCTATCCTTTTATACTTTTTCCAAATATATACAAAAGTCAATAATATAATAGAAACAGTGGTTGCCAGGGGTTCGGGAGAGGAGAATGAGGAGTGACTGCTAAGGGGTATGGGGTTTCTTTTGGGGGTGATGTTCTGAAATTGGATAGTGGTGGTGGTTTGTACAACTCTGTGAATATACAAAAAAAATACTGAATTGTACTCTCTTAAAGGGTGAATTTTGTGATATGTGAATTATCTATAATAATAAAAGGGTAATATGGTAATTAGACTGGGCGTATTCCAGATGTCCTTCCTGATGAAGCCGGGGCCGGAGGGAAGCCAGCAGGATCCTAGGTGTCTGCAGGCGGCTCAGGGGAAGTCAGCCTGGGTCCCGGGTGCCTGCCAGCGGCCGGAGGAGGGAAGCCCGGGTCTCAGGTGCCGGAGGGAAGCCGGTGCCAGCAGCTGGGGAAGAAAGGCCTACCTTTGCACAAATTTTCGTTCATCGGGCCTCTAGTATCTTAATAAAGCTGTTATTTTATTTTTTTAATATATTTTACTGATTTTTTACAGAGAGGAAGGGAGAGGGATAGAGAGTTAGAAACGTTGATGAGAGAGAAACATCGATCAGCCGCTTCCTGCACACCCCCTACTGGGGATGTGCCCGCAACCAAGGTACATGCCCTTGACCGGAATCGAACCTGGGACCCTTCAGTCCGCAGGCCGACGCTCTATCCACTGAGCCAAACCGGTAAGGACTAAAGCTGTTATTTTAATTGAATGTCAACAGTATAGAACAATGAATCCCCATATACCCATCACTCAGACTCCCCAATTTTCAGTTCATTGCCATTCTTGTTTTACCTATACCTCTATTCACTTCTCCTTTCTTGAATTATTTTGAAGCCAATTTCAGAAGTATTTTATCTGTAAGTATTTCAGTATATATCTCAGAGATAAGGCCTTTTTTAAACAGAATTTCTAGCATCATTGCCCCTTGAAATAGTAACATTAATTACCTAATATCACATATCTAGTTACCAGTGTTCAAATTTCCTTATAAATTATTTGTTTTGAATTAGAATCCAAATAAGGCCCATACATTGCGAATTGATGTGTCTTTTAAGTCCCTTAATCTTCAGATTCCAACTCTGTCTTTTTTCCTCCTTTGCAGTTTATTTATTGAAGAAACCAGTTTGGTTTTTTTGGCCAAATCTCTATCTCTCCCTCTCTCCCCAAGTATGAGGGATGTGTGACTTTTGTTTTAGAAAATAGTGAGTTGTAGATAAGAGACATTTGGACTGAGCCCCTCCACTCTGGAATTTTTCCCCATGTGTATATGTCGGGAAGCATTGAGTTTAGGATTCATGGATTCCCACCAGAAACCTGAACCTCCACGTTGGCTCGAGGGCTCAGCTGCCTCTTCCTCCTCAACGCTGCCTGTGCACCCAGCACAGCACCTGACAGAGCCAGAAGGAAGCAGGGACGAAGACGCACCAACATTTAATCCAAAACATTGGATGCCCTTTGCCCTACAAGTGTCACCAGCCACGCACTGCAGGATGATATTATGCTATTCTAACTCTGTCTTATCGGTAAGACGAATAGGATCAAAGAACTTCCGCTAGTCCCCACTGTCATAACCTCAGCCTTTATGACTCACTGCTCTTTCAGACGAGTCTGCTTGTTTTCCTTAAATGGAACTTGCTAATTCCATCTTTTTTCTTTTCCGGTTTGCATGTTAATGGTGTCCCAGCCAGGCACAAGCTCTGCCTCTAAACCGACCTGCCCGCCTGGCTTCTCACCTTGCCTTCCTCCTGAAGCCTTTCCGAAATGACTCCCCCTTCTCCCATCTCTACCCTCTCCACCCACCTCCACGTCAGCCTGCCTGTGGACCCCACCTCCCTCCGTTCTGTAGGGTCGTTGTTCGTTCCTTGTTGTCAGCTCCCGTCAGCAACACATCAGTTACTTGGTCCAGGAAGTTAACTTCCAACAATGATAACAATTTAAAATATGGATCGTCTCAGCCAGAAGTCAGCCCGCTATTTTCGTGGCAGCTCCTTCCGGGTGCTCAGACGTGTGGGGACTACACACTGGACAAGCAGCCCACAAGCCAGTGAGTGCTGTCATCACAGGAAGGGAGCAGAGAGACGGCTCGTTGGAGGTGGAAGGATGGGTTGGTGAGACTTAAGAGACAATATAATTCTATTGCTATGGGCTCAGCATAGCCAGGTGCGGTCAGCACCCAGGAAATGTGGCCATCGAGTGTTGGGTGCAGAGACCAGGAGGTGGGCATGGGGTCAGGGCAGGGAGAAGCGGGGCGCTGAGTGGGGAGGGCAGCGGGGACAAGGTCCTTTAGGGCAGTCCCCTGGCTTGTTTTCTCCTGGCCGTCACAGGACAGTGTTGGGGACAGGGAGGAGGAACACTGACCGCTCTCAGAAAGTTGGGCTCGTGGCCTCTAATCCCAGAAAGAGCTTGGTCTGCTTGGTGTGGGCTGATCCACGGTGTCCGCGGGATGAGAATGCTGTGCGCTCATACTCTGAGCTTTTCAAAGTAGGAACTTCCACCTACAAAGCAGAAGAGTGTTGGTGGGTTTTTTTCTTTTGTGGTTTCACACAGCAAATGTATGACAATCTCTACTTATAAGCGAAGTGAGACGTTCAGGCACTGAGGACCGAGTGTGGCCAGGATTTCTGGTCCCCCCTCCGGCACCCCTTTCATCTTACTCTTAGCCTGCTTTCCAGAAAGGGAGCCTGCTGGGAGAGTCTTCTTGACAATTTCCCGTGCTGTCAGCTCCACAGAATTCCGTTTCTGAGAACCTGCCCGGAGCATGCAGTGACATTGCGTAACCCGCCTCCGGAGCGGGCTGTATTAGCCGTGGCGCTCAGAGTGGCTGTTTCACCCGACATGAGAGGAGCGAGCGGCATGGATGGGGCGCCCAAGGTGAGTGATGGGGGCCTTCTGAACGGGCAGGGGGTAAACAACCGGCAGCGACCGGTGTTTGTTCTGAGTTCTTAATGAAACCAAAGAGTGTGCTAGTGGCAGTAAGTTTGCGGTGGGAAGGTTTCGTGTCGGTTTAAGTGTGGAAAGTGCTTCAAGCTCCTTACCAATTTGACTCGGATGAAAAGTACTTTCTAGCAGAAACCAGCTTCTGGCATTGATAACACAGTCTATCCCTTTGTGTCCATTCACCTTCTAACAAACTTTTTGAGCAAGTGAGACCTCAGCTCACCCCGACCTCTCCTTTCTCTGGACCCCGAGCACACTCAGTGTCACTCCCAAGTGTCCTGAGGATCCTGCGCTCCTGCCCCAGACCTGGGCAGTCACCTGGGTGCTCCCCCGCTACCTTCACGGTAACTTTGGTATTGATCTGTGTGAGCCGAGCTCCAGGCTGGGACTTGAATCAAAAAAGAGTCACTATTTCGGGAGTAGAACTTGCTACAAAAAAATAAACTTGCTCAGACACAAGGAAAGTGAAGCTCAAGGGTTACTTTGCTACACCTTTAAAAAATATAAGTAGAACAGGAAAATAAGGAAATGGAACACTAAGTGGGGAGTCTTCTTATATGAATTAAATATATGTTACTCATTATTCTAATAACCAGGTGTCATTAGTGGAATGTATAGCTGAGTAACACATGACATCCTCTCTTATGTAGGTCCTGTGTAAATATCTTAGCTAGAATATTGTACACAACTATTTTCTTTGAAAATTTTTTAACCATTGGGAAAATAATAATTTAGTAAACCCCTGCGTATCCTTTACTGAGATTTACTGATTCCAGCATTTAGTTTATACTAAAGGCCCAGTGCACGAAATTCGTGCATGGGTAGGGTCCCTAGCAGCTACTGGCTTCCAGCCAGGGCCTCCCTTCCCCGACTGCCGGCTGCCAGCCATGCCACCCTCTGGTGGTCAGTGCATGTCATAGCAAGCGAGCAATAGAACTCTACATCGGTTGGTCGAACTCCCGAGGGGACACTTGCATGTTAGGCTTTTAAATATATAGATGTTTAGATACTAGCACACACTGTCATTGTCAACCATTTGAAAGCAAATTGCACATATAATGACACTTCCCCACATTGCTGAAAACAAGGACATTCTCCTACACAACTCCAATATCAGTGTCACATCCAGGGCAAATTACCATCGAATTAACAATGCCATCCTAACTTTCAGCCCACATTCACATTTTCCAAAAAATACCCTTTCTGGCTTTTTTGGCTATTATTTGTTTGTGTGTTTGTTTTTCCAAGACCACATGCTGTGTTGCTTTTCAGCTCTCTGTCATCCTTAATCAAGAACAACCCACTGCTTTTTATTTTTCTCATAACATCAATTTTTTTTACTATCCCAGATGTTTTATGATTTAGATTTCTTATGTGCCACCTATTCTGCCTAGCTAATCTCTATAGCACTTGGTAATTTGTAATTAACATGTATGTGTGCATATAACTTATACTTGATGCTCCCAGCATCCCCATAAGGTCCTATTATGAATATTATAGAGATAATAGTAGCTGTCACTTTCTGGCTGTCCATCCACCAGGCCTGCTGCACATTCCATTACATCCTCACATCTTCAGGAAGCGGAGGTGTTATTCTTCACCCCATTTTACAGACGAGGAAAGTAGGGTTCATTCACTTGCCAAGGCCACATGCTAGTGAGTGGAATGCCAGGAGTCAGACCCAGGCAGACTGAACCCAGAACTCAGCTCTTAACCAGCTCACTCTCTCCCCACCCTCAGACCAGCAGCTGGCAAACTTTCCCTAATGGCCCAGATGGTATTTTATGCTTTGTTGGCCACCTACAATCTCTGCTGCATTTTCTTCTTTGTTTTCACAACAAACACTTTAAAAATATAACTCATTCTCCATCCTCAGATCAGTCTTCTGGGTTTGATCGACAGGTTGTAGTGGCCAACCCGTGTCTTTCTTACATGCATGATGTCTCAGCTCATGCCTGCGACTCAGCGCAACGGTGGAGTCTTGATCCTAGTCCAGGGCACCCTCAGGGAACGGTTTTCTGGGTGCGCCTGCACAACTGTCCAAGCATGGAGAAGATAATATGTTTCAAAAGGCTTTACACAGACACGAGCAGTTACTGAAAAGGGTTGAGCTTCTTGCCTTTTGCAATGAAAAATGCATGTTAGAGTTCCATTCATTTTAACCATTGACCCACTTCGTTAGTTTTTTCTTTTTAATATGTTTTTTTTATTAATTTAAAGAGGAGGGGAGAGGGAGAGATAGAAACATCAGTGATGAGAGAGAATCATTGATTAGCTGCCTCCTGCACATTGATTTGCCAATCCCTCTACTGGGGATCGAGCCTGCAACCCGGGCATGCGCCCTGACCGGGAATCGAACTGTGACCTCCTGGTTTATGGGTCGATGCTCAATAACTGAGCCACACCACCCAGGCCACCTGGTGAGTTTTAATGCCTACCTTGGTCAGTTGCTGTTTGTATGATAACGCAGTGCTTAAAAGGGCCGTCCTGTGGAAGTGATGCCTTGGGCTTTACAGCAACCCTCACGTGCATCCCGTGCATCCCGGGGCAGCCAGATGGCCCTGCTGACCCCCTGCACTGCGTGCATCGGATGGTGGCAGCGCTGCCCTTTCAGCTGTTCCTGGTGTTGCTGTGCAGAGCTTTCACCTCAGTGTGGAGCGGATTTGTGGAATTGACTTTTATTGTATTTTCCCCTAGTTGTCTTATAAAAAACAAGGAAAAAATGGAAAAGTAAATGTGATATTAGTGACAAGAAATGCCTGCCTCAAATGGTACGGTTGCAACTAAGATAGGCATCATTACCCCTGGCAAAGGGGTAAATCTCACCTGTCACTCACAGGCTTGTTGGACTGTAGGCAGTGGCTTCCATGTTCATTGCCAATGCAGAAATGCTACAAAATTAGGTCTAAAATACGAGGTGAAGGAGTGACTTTATTGTATGGAAGTCCTTGTTTCAGATTTTTGGTCATCTCAAAAGTGGCCTATTTCCGTCTGAGAGTGTGTGTGTGTGTGTGTGTGTGTGTGTGTGTGTTTCCACGCGCACACACCCCATTAGAGGCGATCTTGAAAGTAGACATCTTATCTCACTGGGACAAATGTCCAGGACTTGAAGGAGGGTGACTGAGGTGTTTCATCTGTGAGGAGGAGCCCTGTCAGGCTCCCCTTGACCTACAGCAGCTCTGATATGGTAAGCAAAACATTTTAAAGTCAGTCTTTAAAGAAGGGTCCATGGGACCGTGCGCGGAGAACTAACTCACCGTGGCCCACAGGGCCCTGCATGGAGTGCTCCTCTCTCGCCCGCCGTCTTGCCTTCACTCATCAGGATCTGGATTTGTCTCCCCTTTGGAAAGTCAGCTCCATGAGGGTCGCTGGGCTTTCCTGGTCAGTGCTGAATCTCTGTGCCTAGGGCAGTGCCTTGCGTCGTTGGGTTGTGTGTGAATAAATGGGAGGTTATAGGAAGTGCAGATGGAGCCCCTTCCGACACAGCCCGTCCAGAGGCAGGAACTTCCTAGTTATTAGTCGCCGTCCATGACTCTCAGCCCTCTGACCCTACCTGGCCCCAGCCTGAACTTCCACTGAGCCTAGATTTCTGAGAAAAGGCCCCTTCCTTCCCCCGTGGCCAGGTGTGGCCTTGGATTTGAGCCTTTGCAATTGAAGTCAAGGTCACGAGGACCTATGGCTTCATCCCTTCATCCACTTCCCAAGGCAGAATATCCCAGGCATAATACCCAGCTTGAAAATACAACTCACTGTCCATTATAGCCATTCCCTCACACACAGTTATTGGGCTTGGAGGTTTGGGTGATCAACACAGAGCAGATATTCAGTGGGGACATATAAAGTCAATAAAAGACTAAATGGGCACAATGGTTTCAGTTGGTGAAAAATGCCTTAAAGAAAATAAAACAAGGTGATCTGATAGAGGTGATGGATAGAAAAGGGCTTCTCTGGAGACCTGAGTGGTGGGAAAAGGAACAAGTAGAGGGAACAGCACATGCGAAGGCCCTGAGGCAGGAGTGGATTCAGCAGAGTAGAGTTCAGTTCCATAACAAGGTCAGTGCCATTGGAGCAGAGTACACAAGGGAGAGAGTGGCCAGAAAAGAGGTCTCAGGCAAGCAGGGTCGGCCTTGTAAGAACTCAGAAGTGCATTCTAATTGCAAAGGAAGCCGCTGGTCTATTTAAAGCAGGAGATGACATGGTCTGATTTGTGTTTGTGAGCGCTTACTCAGGCTGCTATGCAACAAGAGGGCTGTGGGCAGGAAAGAGCAGAAGCAGGACGGGGATCAGGAGGCGTGCAGGTGCCTTCCTTGTCCATCGTGGATGGTCCCAGGCTGTTCTCAGTGGACACGGAGAGGAACCATTTGCTCTCTCTTTTGAAAAAAATAAAATGTTTGGATTTGAGCCTTTGCAATTGAAGTCAAGGTCACGAGGACCTATGGCTTCATCCCTTCATCCACTTCCCAAGGCAGAATATCCCAGACATAATATCCAGCTGGTCAGGGCATGCGAGCAGAAACAATAGTAAAGGAAGGTGTAAATAGCATGTATTTAACAACATGTGCTAGCTACCTTCAGGCACTGTTCTTCTTATTATTTTTTTTAAAAGATATTCTTTATTGATTTCAGAGAGGAAGGGAGAGGGAGAAAGAGATAGAAACATCAATGATGAGAGAGAATCATCAATCAGCTGCCTCCTACACTCCCCACACCGGGGATCGAGCCTGCAACCCGGGCGTGTGCCTTTGACTGGAATCAAACCTGGGACCCTTCAGTCCGCAGGCTGATGTTCTACCCACTGAGCCAAGCCAGCTAGGGCCCAGGCACTGATCTTAATGCCACAGAGGACAAAGGAATCTCACCCTCTCAGCACTTAATAACTTGTCATGAGAGTTAATAAAGTGTCCCTTACAGCACATTATTCTTCCCTCATCATACATAACCTTTACTCTCTCAACACTGTATGTACTCGAGAGCTCACTCTTAAAAAAAAAAAAGGCTAAACAGAGCACCATCCCACCCCAAGAGTTAAGTCTGCTGCAAACTCTTGGAAGGAACATGGCCTCCAGGATCATGGAAACAGGGAAGTGACCACAGAAACGTAGCTGGTCATTTTGGAACCGTGATGACTAAGGGAGGAAATGACCGCGGCCCGGAGAGGAAATAACTGCTGAGGCAAGTGGGAGGCTGCGAATAGAGGCCGCGGCCAGTGATTCGAGGCTCCAGCCCACCCGAGGTGCAGAAAGGGGAAGCGAACATTTTAGGAACCATTGTCAAATGCATTGCTCATGAGCCGCTTGTTTGCTGGATGGAAGAGGCGGTAGGTACACACGGGTCAGAGTCCGGGGTGTCCTCCGGGCCTGGGGCCTCTGCCTGGAGGCTCGCAGGCTCTTAGCACTCCTCCGCGCAGCCCACAGGGACCATGAGGAGTTCCTCACGGCGCCCACGGCTCATCCGCAGCTCCCTCCCCCGGCTGTATGTTAGCCAATGTCACCGAGCCCCTCTCTTCACTGTTGCTGCTCCTTAGAGTCGAGAGCAGCTTTTGTTTAACTACTGGCCAGGGACCGGTCTTCCAGGTCAGGTTAGCCATCTGGTGAACAGAAAGTAAGATGTGCCTTGTGCAATGTTCTCTCGGGCTCAGAATTTAAACTCTCCAGGGAAGAGCGCAGGAGTCTGTTACTAGCAGAGTATTTCTAGGTGCTTCTCTCGCGCACCATGTTCCCAAAGTGAGGGCTCAGCGACTGGAGGCGGCAGGGCCAGTGGCTCACAGATGCTCTCTAACCTCCTGCCGCGTCCCAGGTGAGGCAGGCCAGGCGCTGATCTGCCGCCATCACTGACAGGATGAATAAGCCCAGGGAGCTGGAATAAATTCACGCCCACAGAATGGAGCTTCATACCAGGGTGGCCCCTCGCTTGCCTGACACCCCTAAAAATGACCCTGGGGGAGGGGGTGAGTAAGTACCCCGTGGGCCTTCATTCCTTCCTCTGCAATTCCTGAAGTGGCTTCAGGTTCCTCCTACCCAATCAGATGGAAAAATCGCACCCGACAGGGACACCCGGGATGACTTCAGGTGTGGTACAGACAGGTAGAACAGTTTTTAAGGTTAGTTATGTATTTTAATTTTTTAAAATCCTCCCCTGAGGATATGCTTCTCTATTGATTCTAGAGAGAGAGGAAGGGAAAAGGATAGAGAGACCGAAACGTCGAGGTGAGAGACATCTATGTTGCCTCTCGCACGCGCCCCAGTGGGGGATCAAACCTGAAACCTGGGTATGTGTCCTGACTGGGAATCAAACCCACGACCCTTCGGTGCAGGGGACGACACTCCAACCCACTGAGCCACCGGCCGGAGGGTCAGTTATGTATTCTCATTCGCATTAGAAAAAGCCAGAACAACTCAGCAGACGTGCAATTTCATACAGAACGCTGCTTCAGGGGCATGAGTTGTTTTTATTAGCTTCATTTAATATTTTAAGTTTAAAAGATGTACAGATGGCACATGGATGTAGTTAAAGATGCATGAAGTAGAAGGAACACAGTCTTAGCCCTGGCCAGTTAGTGTCGGCCCGCAGACTGAAGGATCCCAATTCCATTGTTGTCAAGGGCATATACCTCGCTGCAGGCTTGATCCCTGGCCCCGGCCAGGGCGCATGTAGGAGGCAACCAATCGATGTGTCTCTCTCATATGTATGTTTCTCTTTCTCTGTCTCTCCCCCTCCTTTCTACTCTCTCTAAAAATCACTGGATACGTATCCTCGGCTCAATGAGGATTAACACCAAAAAAAAGAAACAGTGTTAGACAAGCTTTCTCCTGGGTGGAGTTGGTATAATTGTTTACGACCAATCCAGGAACGCACAGCACCTTCTATTGTCTCCATGCCTTTCCTCTCCTTTCCCTTCAAAAAAAGAGAGAAGGAGGAAAAGGAAATGAGGAAGGAGAAGGGCCTACCTGAGATTATCTTTACTCCCGCTGATGGCTTTCGAGAACGGAGAGAGGAGTGTAAGAAGGGAAACATAGAATGTCGGC
The DNA here is from genome assembly GCF_027574615.1 of Eptesicus fuscus. Taxonomy (NCBI): domain Eukaryota; kingdom Metazoa; phylum Chordata; class Mammalia; order Chiroptera; family Vespertilionidae; genus Eptesicus; species Eptesicus fuscus. The sequence goes on along the minus strand of NC_072484.1, from coordinate 5,797,785 downwards.
AGCTGCGGCTGGATGGGACCCTGGATGCTGCCTCACTTTCAAAGGAGGGAACGGTTACTCGCCCTCCTCCCTCCACGAGTTTCTCACAAGCAAAGGCCGAATCCTCAACCACTGGCCGTGCTCGCTCTCGTGCAACACTGCCTGCAACTCCTCTTTCCAGCCAAGTGTCTTAAACAGTGACCCAGGCACCGGGCTGCGAGGCGTGGACCTGGGGGAGGCGGCGGTGGGGAGGCGCTCTGGGATCCTGGGCCCTGCGGGCTGCAGAAGGCCCTTTGGTAGAACATGGGCCACCAGAAGCCTCAATTAATCAAGGCCCGGGCGATCTCTCCTGTGGTGTCATCTCAGCCCTGAGCTCAGATCAAGAGCCTGCCCCCCCCCCCCCCGGTGGCCCCCAGCGCACATTGTCAGGCGTGCAGTGGGGTTAGTAAGCAACCGTGGAATCTCTGAGGCCCTGACTGCATTTCCGCAAGATCCCCACGAACAGAAGTGTGTTCATTCCTACAAGTTGATCTGGTCAAGACCCAAACCTGCTGGAAAACCGCAGTAGTGAGGCATGAGGGAAGGACACGGCTCATGGCCAGTGGGCGGCTTGGGAATTTTTCTGGCCACAGCCTCTTCCTCAAAGTTTCGAGAGTGGGCAGTGCTTCCTGTGGCAGCAGAAGTCCCTCAGTGCGGGGCCTTTTCACCGGAACCCCCAGCACGAATCCCAATGGGGGAGAAATCAGTTAAGCGTTGTGCTTGTTCGCGGAATCCAGGGTCACTCGTAGAGGTGTTTACATTTTTCTTTTTCTCTCGGATCGCATCTCATTTCCAAGTTCTCCAGGTTGTTCACTTCTTTGTCCCCAGTGCCTGTAGATAAATTCGCCTCGGTGGCCATTTGCATCCGGATGGAGGGGAGGGGGCCGTCGGGAACGTCCAGGGAGTGTGTGATGAACCCACCCCATCCCTCCCCGTGGCCGCTGGCTTCCGCCCAGATGGCCCGTAAGGACAGCTGCGGGAGATCACACTTGGGCACAAGTGTTTTAGCCCCTGGGCCTCTCGGCGTTGGTTAGAGCACAGCTACCTCAGAAGGTGCCCCTTCCAGAGCGGTTTCCACCGGAGTTGCCCAGGTTGTGGGACAATCACCTTTACGAATAACTTCTTTAAAGGATGAAGGTGAATGTGAGTATCTGAGTTTCTCTCCTCTGGCACCCACTTCCTGCTTAGCCGTGGGAAGGAGTCCATTACTTGGTATTTCTTGATTTTTCCCCCTTAAGTTTAGGGAAGTAGTAGGTTAAGATGTTTCCCAAATTATTTCACACCAGTGGCAATAATTGAAAGTTGTTTGTGTTCCAGGTTTTGAAACGAAAAAGAGAGAATTTATATCATGTTTAAAAGGTTATATTCTACTCAGTTAAGTTTTTCATTTTTAGCTTAAATATTACTTTACGTATGAAAGTAATTGGGGAAAGGGCATTTCAGCTCAGTGATCGGATCATTGCCTGCACACTCTGGAGCCTCTCGTTCTAAAATGTTTCACCTTTTCCCAAAGGAGAGCTCGGCCTCCCAGCCTCTCTGGCAAGTCAGGGTCCGCAGCAAAGGCCACAGACGCTGTCTCAGCGTCTCCCGCGTAAATCTCGGCTCAATTGTTTCAAAACGGCTCCAAGGGAAGCAGCTCTTCTTATGTTGGAAGATGATACAAGAAGTTACTTAGCTGTCACCTCATTATAAAAGCTGTGAGAATGAAGTGCAGATGGTGGGGGGGGAGGGGGGTGCGGGGAACTGAGGAAGGGAGGCCTGTGTCAGGCCACAGCCCTGCACACGGATTCCCTCTGCCCATCCGCCTGACACACTTGAGGGAAGTCACTTAATAGACTTGCAAACCTCAGGGCCAGTTCGGACAGCGAGACACACCAGGCCGCTGTCTGAAGAGACCCGGCTCCTGTCGCGTGTGGAATTCTACTTTTAAACGTTGCCAGGGAAAGCTGCAGTTCACAGGGGAAGACAAGGTCAGGTCACCGCTTCTTTCCTGGACAACTGTCAGAGGGAGCCGGTTCCGAGGAGGGAAGGAAGGGGGAGGAGCAAAGGGAAGGCCGTGAGGTGGAGGGAGAGAGAAGACCAGTGACAGATGAGGCGAGAAGGGAGAGGAGGTGGCAGTCGTGTGGTGTTGCCATCTCACCTGCAGACCTCACAACACACCCACGTGCAAGGAAAGGAGCAACGGGTCACGCCCACTGCCTCCCCCATGTCACGTGTGTGCGACACACGCGCCTGATTTCCCATGTTGGCAGCATGTCCCCTCAGGGGAGGCCCCCCTGTCTGGTCCACTGTTTGTGCAGGACCCAAATCACTGGGCCGCTGGCCACAGGGAGGCGGCGTGGTGATGGGAAGGGCAGCCCAGCGCGCCTCCTGTTGGCCTGGACCTTCAGCGACGTCCGGCTCCTGTGGCTCCCTGCGCGCCTGCAGGGAGCCCGGCTGAATTGCCCTCCGTGGGCCCTGGCCCCCTGCTCTGTGTGCCTCAGGCGGCCTGCTCTGCAGGAGCTGGAGAGAGGAGCACACGAGGTCAGCAGCTTCCGAAAAGCCCGCGAGCATTTCTCAGCATCTCCCGTGGCGGGGTTGGCGCAGGCCTCTGACGGTGGGGCCAGGGGGGCTGTGTCCACGGTGTGAGTGGCCCTGAAGTTCAGGAGGGGTTTCCCAGATGCGAGATGCCTCTGGGTGCCAAGTGCTCTCTGCCAAGGTTAAGACTGGCCGGGAATTCGGGTTCCAGTCTATCGAGTCTGGGCGTGGATTGGGCATAAGAGGCAGTGACACCTCAGAGCTTCAGGTCACCAACGCAGAAGCCGTTTTGGTCCAACAGGAAAGCATCCTTACTTAAAACTAGATTTTTACATTGGAAAAACAAAACACGTGCACATGGTTTACACAATTTCAACTGTACCAGTGAACTCAGACCGAAAGCATGTTTTTCTTTAATCCCAAATCTCTAGTGTCCTGGGCTCTGGTTCCTGGCCAGCGGGGAGAACCAGTGGCTTATGTAAATCTTCCAGAAAGATGCTACATTCATAAAAGCACAAATGAAGGCATACTATACACACAGTTTCTCATCTGTCTTTTCTTTTTAAGTTAATACTCTATTTTTACATAGTTCTAGGTCAGCTCATGAAAACCCTACCTCGTTCTTTTTTCATAGCTGTATAGTATTCCTTTATGCAAATATATCATTATTTACCAGTAATTGCATTTAAGTTATTTCCTGACTTTTTGGTGCAGAATTAAATTCTGGCAAATAAACACACAACTGAACCAAGTGAGCTAACATGTTTTTCGCCGCTTGCCATCCCTCTCTCCAGCGGCACACTTTGGCATGCACTCATCCGTTGCCACCTGCGGTGGAGTCTAAGCACTGCGATTTGTAGGCTAAAGGAGCCGACTCTGGAGTCAGAACGCCCATGTTCCAATCCTGGTTCTGTCCCTGGCTCTCTGAGCAACCTCGGGGTACTTACTCACCCCCTCCCACTGCCCCCTGTGCTAGCTTCCTCATCTCTTAAATAGGATATTAGTATCAGTACCTGCTTCAAGGGATAGTGAATCTCAAGTGAGATGATCAATGCTAATTATCACAATCCCTGACTGAGTTTAAACTGCAAGGCCTCATTAGTAGCAAGGCATCGGCTAAACAGTCAGCAACAAACTACCACGGTGCCTGACTCAATATCCATCCAAAAGGCTAGAGAGGAAGTAGTTTCTCTTGGACTAATTTATAGGAAAATAATCTAGCTGGCAGAGATGGTAGGTAGCTAAGAAGTCTTCGATGTGTGGGGTTTGCAAAGCCCAGATCCTTCCCAGGTCTTTGCTGGGACTCCTTAGTAAGCTTCTACCGCTCTCTCCACTTTCCCCGGGTTACTTCACAGAACACTGCTGCCCTTCAAAATCCTATAGCCACTCTGTCTTCCTCCGAGGGTGTCCTTCCGCTGTCTTCCTTCCCCTTTTGGGGAGATGTGGGTGGGAAAATGGAGGTGGTGAGGGAATTTTTCTTATGTTCTTGGAACTTCTTTTTTTTTTTTTTAAAACATAATGAGCTTTTAGAAAACTAAACATTCACAAGCCAACACATTTCAGCATTCTGTGTGCTTGGATCTTTCCAAGTCTATCCTTGTGTTTTCATAACATGAAATGCTTCCAAGCACATTCCGGGGGAGTGGGCTGTCCTCACAGATCATCAAAGCACGTTCTCGCTTCTGCACTGACTCCTGGTGGTCCGAGGCTGGCCCAGCCACCCTGGAAAGAAAGATACATGGTGATTATAGTTCACTGATCTCAAAGCAAAAGCTGCCTTGGGGACTTGCGGGGTTCAGGGTTCCCAGGCAGCGGAGGATCTGAACTAGTCACAGTGTGTGCTTTTAAGAACATTGTGATTTATCTATAGCTACTCTCCCGTGGCCCTCCTGGGGGAAAGGGAACACTTCTGCTGCCTTCCGCTAAGACGGACAAGAAATTCTTGGAAGTGAGTCATGGAATCTGTGAGAAGGAAGCTAAAATGCCTAACAGACGTTTTTCAAAGGATTTTAATAGAAGGAAAATGTCCGTCTTCTTAACATTGGGGTTCCATGATGTAGAGAGCAGGGGCCCAACAGTCACTTGTGCGCAGGGCCCTCCACTCTCCACGGTCTCTTGTCTGGGGGGCTTGTCATTTACTGCTTCCTGCCGGGAGCTGTGACCGCGTGAGATGATTGACCTTCCCAGGGAAATGATGGCATTTGGCGACAGATGGGAACCATCTGAGGATGTCCATGCTCCTACCCCCTGGCAACAGCCTTTGATCTGAGGAGTGCAGGGTTGGAAGGGGCGCACTGTGAAAAGAGGGGGCAGCAGGCCTGGGCCTGGGGCTGATCTGACCCCGGGAGGGACAGAGGGAAGCAGCAGGAGAGGACAGACGGAGCCGCGGCCTGGGAGCAGCCTGCAGTCCTGGACACGACCCAGCAGTGGCTGCGGGTGTGCGAGCCACCGTGGAAGACAGAGTAGAGACCCTGTCCCTCTGCTTCCCACTTGTCGGATCCCCCGTGAGTTTCTCCTCCTGTCCCCGGCAGTTATCACCCTGCCCGTCCTGCAAGATCACCTCCAAGGTCACATGCAACTTTCACCACCTCCTCCCAACAGCTGCCCTGAATCAGTCTTCAGCTGAGCCCTGGGCATGGCCCTTCAACTGGGCCCTGGCTCATGACCTCCCCCTGACCCCTGCCCAGCAGCCAGATATAAACAGCAGCCAACACAGAAATCGAGCCCCAGGTTCCTGTGAATATCTCTGCAGCCGCCAGTTCATCTTTCAGTTCCTTTAACCCCCATCACCCACTTCACACACACACACACTCGCGCACACACACATACTTACACACATGCACACTCACCCACACACACTCACACATACACACTCACACATTCACACATACACACACACACACACACACACACACACTCCCTCCCTCCGCCCTTCCACATTTCCTCTCTCTCCCACCCTTGATCAAATTCCTATTCACCCCCAGTTCCCACTTCCACGGCCCCATTCCCAGAGAACTCTCCCTAAGCCCTCGTCCATCATCACTTCCCAACTGCACCCACAGTTTCTCATAGCTTCTCGTGTTTTCCTTCATTGCTCTTAAGAGAAGCAGAAGCCCTATACAGTTGGGCATCCACTTACGTGCAGATTGTTTTCAGTAAATAATGTACCTGTATTTTCTCAAAAACAGTTCCCTTTCCGCAGCTTACTTTGTTATAAGAACACTATATAATATACACAATATAAAAAATATGTGCTCATTGTGCTAGCAGGATCGCTTCTTCTGCTCAACAGTAGGCTATTAGTAGTTAAGTTTTGGGGGAGTTAAAAGTTATGTGTGGAATTTTAACTGTGGGGGTCGGCATCCTGACCCCTGCATTGTTCAAGGATGAACTGTATCTACAGCATTTCTGCTTTGCCAGCGTATTTAGTTTTTATTGGAGTGAGTGTCCTCCACTGGAATGGGCATTGGTGTGAGATCAGGAACTGTTTTGTTCACCACGATGTCTCCAGCACAACAGTGGGTACAGAATACATGCTCAGTACAATCTTGATGAATGAATGGATGGATGGATGAATGGATCCCAGGATTCTCCAAGTATAGCTCATTACTCCCAGAGCTTATTGCTGATTCAGCAGAGATGAGCACGTTGCATCTGGCAGATGTGTGAAGGCCTCCCCGGGGAGGTGAGCATCCCCATGAGAACAGGGAGCCTCTTCTTTGCCTAAGCTCCGTCCCCTTCTTCCTTACAAGTGTTTATTCATTTTCCTTTCTCCTCTCCCAGCTGTTGTATAAAGTGGGCATTTGGAGGAAATGCCCTTTTTGGGGAAATTGATTAAGAAGGTTTCTTCCATGGTACCCAGAATCTAACTAGCTGTGTGTCTACAGGGAATCCTATATAATAAAAGCCTAATATGCTAAGTGTCCGGTAGGTCGTTCGTTCAACCAATCAAAGCATAATATGCTAATGATATGCTAAGGCCACTCAACCAATCACTATGACATGCACTGGCCACCAGGGGGCAGATGCTTGACCAATAGATTAGCTTGCTGCTGGAGTCCAGCGGATTGGGACTGAGCGAGATGGGTGGACACGCCCTGGAGCCCTCTCACAGTCCCTCCCCAGCTGGCCAACCTCCCACATCCCTCCCCGCCCCAATCACGCAATGATGGGGTCCCTTGGCCTGGCCTGCACCCTCTTGCAATCTGGGACCCCTTGGGGGATGTTAGAAAGCCAGTTTCAGCCCAATCCCGCAGGCCAGGCCAAGGTAACCCACTGGTGCATGATCAGGGTCAGGGATGTAAACAAATTCATGCACCAGGCCTCTAGTAAGAATATAAATATATATAATTTTTCATCTCAAATATTTATACAAATGTTTCCAAATTAACACCTTATTGAAAAATGCCTTGTGAGTGGCCTCAGTGACAATTGCAATCGTTAGGAGGTTCCTTTGCCGAGGCTTGTCGATTGCGTCCATGTGTTACCCATACGGGGAGGTTAGCGCAGTGCGGGGGGGCACAGGCGCACAATGCACGTTCGCTGCTCTTTTCTTGTTCGTCCCGCGCTGCTGGTCTAGAGAATTACCAGCTCCCAGTCCCGTGAGGATGGGGAGGAGGAGTGCAGCCCTGTGGTGGTCAGGGATGGCCTCTGCAGAAGGCGACTCCTGAGCTGAGATCCGGAGGAGGAGGAGCTAGTCATGCACAGATCTGAAGGAAATAGTTCTAGGCAGAAAGAGCAGCAGCAACGAAGGTCCTGGGGTGGACACACGCTTAGCAGTGTGTCTGGGCAAAGTAAGAAAGCAGTGTGGCTGGATAACAGGAGTAGCGGGCCAGGCAGGGCGATCCGGTGGGGAGTTTAGGTTTTGTTCTAAGCAATTGAAGGTTTTAAAACAAGAGGTCAAGAGCTGTTATATATGTGTATAAAAATATCATCCTGGCTGGTGTCTGGAGCATGGATTATCAGGGGAAGGATGCAGTAATGTATGTGAGGAGAGCAGTGTCCAAGTAACCATGGACAAGTCATTTGATCCTCAGTTTCCTCATCTGTAAAATGGAGCTAAGAAAACCTACCTCTGAGGCTTCTGAGGATTAACGGGTATAGTGACTTCCGTGCACCCAACACAAAATAGGTCCCCACTCAATCGAATCCACTGTTATTTCCTCTTTCTAGGTAACACCTCAGACTTCTCACACGTGTTTAATTCTTTGCTTTGTAACATAAACTTGGATGGTCTTTGTTATTAAAACTCTGAGACATTCATTGATTGCATGAGGTGTCCAGAGGCAGCCCCTGCCAATTGTAGGAAAATACCACACCAGAAGGAATCACGTTACAGCAACATAGTCAGGGTTTTCCTTTGCTGGGAGTTCACGTCCTCAAGGCGTGGGCTGCTGCTCTTCCGTCAGCAGGCCGAAGGTGCCAAGTCTACCGTGTCTCCAGAATAAGACGGTCGCTGCCTGTCTTAGACAGCTGTGGGTGCCCACGGGGTGGGTGACCCCACAAGCCCATTGTTCTCTGGAAAAGCACCCCTGCCTTTCACAACAGGCAAACCCTCCCGAGCACCTGCGCCTCGCAGCCGCGGCTCCGCCTGAAGGCACACAGACGCCTGCGAGCGCGTCTCGGAGCGTGGGCTGTGGTATGTACTCGTGGGAGTGGGGATGACAAGTCGGAAACTGTGTTTTTGTGTTCCCTTTCTTCCCGGTGTGGGCAGTATGTAATTTTCCAAAAGGTAAAACCGCGACTCCCGTGCAAATAGAAAATGAACTCACGTCAAAGATTTTGCTCAACTGGTTAACGAGGGAACCAGTCAAATGTGTAAACCGGGTCAGAGCATCGAGGGCCTGGAAAGGAACTTGAGGATAGAGTTGCAGGGCTACGTCCAAATTTGGTTAAAGTCTGACAAGGTAATAAACCATAATCTTCCAGGATATCTTTTCCTACCGAACACAAAGTATTTGCCTATTTCACTGGAAAAAATTGTAAAGTAGCATGTAACTTCACTTGTCTTGACCTCTAACCCACCCTCTTGCTATGATTTGAAAGCCATGTTCCCTCTAAATGCTTCGCCTCTGCTGGAGTCTCCAAGCGGAGCCCCACGCTCCCCTGAAACCTGCTCACGGCACATCCGAGGGACAGGAGCTGAGTGTGGGGATGAGCCAGGCCTGAGTCCCGTCTTCTGGACATCATGGCGGCCATTGTCACTGAAGGCCACCTGGAGGGAGGGCCAAGTGTCACGGAGAGCGTCCTGCTTCCCTCCTCTCCACAGAAATAAGAGCTGTCATCTGGTGCCATGTGTCACTTTCCCTCCAAAGACCTGACTTTGGGGCATCACATGACTCACACTTATCCACCCATCAACTCACCAGATAGCCAGCGAGCACCTACTGTGCGCTGGGACCTATATATCCTTTCTCCTGTAATAAACATGCATTGATATCATATAAGGAATGATTATACTAGTATTAACCCCACAGAAACAAGCTACCTTCATTTAATTACAGCGCAAAGTTCTAAGGAGAAGGGAGCTTAGCCATCGCTGCTGTAGCAACAAGGTGATTTATTTTTTTTAGGAGTGTGTAGCTTATGGAAAGAACAGGTCTCTGAGAATTAGGGAAACAGACTGGATTTGATCCTGACTCACTAACCTGCTGAGTCCTAGTTTCATCATTCATGAATTAATGAACTTTTTTTTTAGCATCTCCCTATGTACCCGGGTCCAGGCTTGACTCTGGGGATAAGAGCAGAAATAAGCAAGATATGGTCCCAGCAGACATGGGACTTCCAGTCCAATCCAGGAGAAAAATAACAAGAACCGGACAAAGAACGATGTAATAATGATGATAGTAACTGTCATTATTTACTGAGCACTTCCTAAGTACTTGCACTTCAATGAGCTTGATATACATCAACCCATCTAGTTCTCACAAGAACACCATAGGGTAAGATAGTTACTATTATTCCCATTCTGCAGACAAGGAAACGGAGGCCCAAAGAGAGTAGCCAATTTGCTCAAGGACACACAGCCAGGAAGTCACTCAGCTATGTAACTGCAAGGGTCATAGTCACCACAAATTAAGTCAGGGCCATGAGGGCATATTAGGGAGACTGGACCTGGTCTCAGGGTGCAGGTCAGACTTCCCTGAGGATGTGACATGTCACCTGAGACCCCAAGGATGAGTAGGAATGAATCAGGCAAAGAGCAGAGACCAGAGCCTCTGGGGACGAGGGAAGGAGATAAAATAGCAATTGTGAAGGGCTCCAACGTGCCTGACTGAGTGGAATTGGTGCGGGGGGTCGATGGCAGTGGTAATAACAATGAATTCTTTCTCCCTTCCCACCCCCAGGCGCTCTTGGCCAGGGCACTTTATAACAACGACCCGGACTGCTCTGATGAGCTGGCTTTCTGCAAAGGAGACATCCTGACCATTCTAGAACAACACGTGCCGGAGAGCGAGGGCTGGTGGAGGTGTTTGCTCCATGGGAGGCAAGGCCTGGCCCCTGCCAACCGCCTCCAAATCCTCTCGAAGACCCCGGCAGACAGTCCCTGTCCCCCTTTCCTGAGACCCCTGGAGGAAGCTCTCGCCAGCTCCAAAGAGGCCTACCAGGTGCCCACCCTGCTGAGCTCCCCTCCTCCAGGCCCCGTATACGAGCCGATGAAGAGCTGGGTGATGGGGCCCCCGCCACACACAGTCCAAGTCTACGAATTCCCTGACCCACCTGCCAGCGCCAGCGCCAGAATCGTCTGTGAAAAGATGCCAAGCTTTCCGAAACAGGTGAGCTTATTTCCAAATGAAAGAGGTAGGGCTAGTGATGTGTGACACCCAGGGGCGGGACCACCCTTCAATCACGGGTGCCCGTCAAAGCAAATGGGCCCATGGGACCCAGACCGTTGGTGTGATGAGGTGAACTTGGGTTTGGCCCCCACTTAGTGGCCTTCCCACCCTGCGATGCCCCAGCTCTCCAGGCACCCACGCCTGGTGGGAAACTGAACGTTTAGTCCAGCTGTGCGCAAAGTGCGGTGGGCATGCGTGGTGGCCTTTTTCACCCAAGGTGGGAATGCTAGGATGGCCAGTGATAAATGGAGGGGTTGGATTTCCATGGGTTCGAAGGCAGGAAAATACTCATCAGTTTTAAAATATATATTCCCTTCAACCCAGAAATTTTACTTCCAGAATTGCTACAGAAATCCACAAGGAGGCAAAGATATATCTGGATGGGGAGGCCATGCCTTATTCGTCATAAGGAAAAACCGAAGCTGCCGAAATGTTTGTTAGCAGGGGATGGTTCATAAATGTGGGCATACTCCTGCAACAAACTAGCATGCAGCTGTGAACAAAAGAGGAAGTAGTTTGTCCTGGCCAGTTGCTCAGTGGTTAGAGCAGCAGCCTGCATACCGAAGGGTCACAGGTTCCATTCCCAGTCAAGGGCACGTGCCTGGGTTGCAGGGTTCATCCCCGGTCCTGGTTGGGGGGTGAGGGAAGCAACCAATCAATGTCTCTCTTTCTCTTTCCCCCTCTCTCCCTCCTACTCTCTCTAAAAATCAATGGAAAAATATATCTTTGGGTGAGGATTAACAACAACAACAACAAAAAGATGAAGTAGTTCTCTGAGGTATTTATATAGGGGAATGAAGAACCATTTAAATAAAAACCAAGCAAACTAAAACTAAAATTCTGTGTGTGCGTGCTCACACATTGAAAAAAATGCACGCCACCAGTGGTTACCCTTAGGAAGTGGGATTGGCCACGGAGAAAGTGAAAGAAAGCCTTAAGCAGGGACCTTTATTTTATTCACTCCTATGTCCCCAGCCCAGGACCGTGGCCGGCATGGGTGGGCACCTGTAAATATTTCACCAACTGAGAGATTAGGAAGTTGATGTGTGTTATAGCATAGAGTGTTCATTACTCCTGGAATTCTTTTTAAATGGGAGGTTTTTTAAAAGACAAAAAGAAGCACCCAGTAAATGCAGAACGGGAAAAAAAAAAGTTAAAGAAGGGAAGGAATGAAAACAAAAAAGGAGAGAGATAATAATGCGCTGTTTCCCCGAGCCCGCGCCTTCATGAGGTGCCGAGAACGCAGAACAGATTTGCAAGGTCTGCAGCCACTGCGGCGTTCCCTGCCAGCGAGCCTTCGCTTTCCGCTCCAGTGACAGTCCGCCTGGCACAGCTGGGGCAGAGGTTGTGACGAGGCCGGTGTCCGGGAACGTCCACTCCCCATGGATGTGCTGACATGAATCAGGCAGAGAGCAGGGACCAGGCCCAGGAACGTCATGCTTGCGCCACCGGCCTCCCCACTCCACTCCCAGCACCATCTGCAAACAGGCAGGTGCTGATTCCCTGAAAGGCTTTGAACGGCTCCAGACGTTCTAACCCCCTGGGCTGCCCCGCAGAGAAGCAGACAGCTGTCCCACAGAACAGCTGCCCCTCGGGCACCGGCCGCAAACCCCCCCCCCCCACCCAGGAAGCTGGCTGGGCCCTGCAGCAGCCCCTGGGGTGGACCCAGGTCCTCTCCTGGAATAGGAGGGAACGCGGCCTGGACGGGGCCTGGCACGGCCCCCTGCCTCTGAGCAGCTGCTTGGAGCAGGGCCTCTCGGGTGTTGCCTCAGGGAAAGCACAGGGTCTGTGCTGAAGTTAATTTTTCTTTTCAAAGAGACAAAAGAAAGGGGAAAAATGAAAGCCATTCCCCCCTTCCTAAAAGGAAAACAGCGGGGGATGCCCACAGGTCACCAGGGGTCCCTAACAGCCAACACGCTGCCCGTGAACGTTTGTTGAATGATTGGAGTGACCAGACACAGCACAAGGCTTCCTACCGTGGCCTTGCACTTCTAGCCTGACACCTGGTGGGACAGGGAGGGTGGGTGTGCTGTCTCAACAGGAGAGGGCCAGGGCACGCGCCCTGAGCTTTGTTCTTGAGGGCAGAGTGTCTGTGGTGAGAGCCCCGGCCCGTGTGGGCGGCAGAAATCAGACAGAAACCACAACTGCCGACGGGGAATTCAGAAACCAGGGGCTCCTCGCCAGGCCTCTTGAGGTGGACCCCGTAAACCCCCGGGGAACTTTTCTACCTTTCATTCCCGCTGAGGTTCCCTCCGTGGCTGCCTGTCCGCCACCACCGCCCTCTTGTCATTGCCTCTGTGCTGGGGGGTCTTGGAGAGCCCGTGCGGAGTCCTGGTTGACCTGCCCACCTGGGCCATCCCCGCTTCTCTCTCTTCCTCTGTGTCACGGGAGCCGCGGACCGATCATTTCTAAGCTCACGTCCAGTTGCACTGTTTGGTGATTCTAAGTAATTTTGCTGCTGCTTCTACACAAGAAGGAAGGAACAGAAGACAGGGGACAGATAACCAGTTAGGCGTCCCCCCACCCACAGAGCAGCCGACATCTCCCGCTTGTGTAATCGGCGGTTAGCCCTGCATCGGAGGCCGCCCAGGAACACGCCCTCAGCAGAAGCGGCCGTTGCTAGAACGAGGCAGCCCGCGAGGCCAGGAGGCCCATCTCGCAGACTCCCCTCATACCTGGTCAACTACCTCCAGATGAAGGCTGGCCCAAAACGAGCAAGATGGTGGAGACATGTCACTTCTCTCGTCGGCCCAACAGAGGAACTGCCTGTCAGCATCAGGCGTCTCGCTGGCTGGAAGGGACCTCTGTGAACCCTGAGGTTAGAACAGCCCTTCGTTTTACAAATGAGGAAACTGACTCCTAGGGAGGGAAAGGGCAGGTGGACACTGAGATTGAAGCGTCCTGTTGGTCTGCATGTCTGTCTGCGTCCCTACTGCCAACACCCAGGACCACACCCCGCACACCCTCGGCCTGCATTTGCCTGACTCTGTGGCAACACTGCCTACTCTTCGCATTCATTTTTTTAAATTGAAGTTTAACCTACAAATCCTAAAGGTACAGCTCAGTTACTAGGATTCAGATCAAGAAACAGAACAAAACAAAAAGCAAAACAGAAAAGTAAGAGAACAGAGCCCCTCACACCTTCTCCTGGTCACTTCCCCCTGGGAAACCGCTGTCTTGAGCTTTGTTTTACTTTTTATTCCAACTTCCTTAACACAGTACACTGGCCTGACTTTTTAGAATCGCCAAAGGAAGAACATATCCGATTTTGGTTTAAATTCAGAGAAGGGGATCTTGTGTTTCAAGTGAAAGGGTCAGATCTCCTGAGGAAATTGCTCTCCGACCCACCAGTTCCTGGAGTTCCCTCCTAAGCCTTTCGAAACCATGCTTCTCAGATACGTTCCTTAACTGATCGCCATCTCGAACCCACGTGTTCCAAGAAACACTGGGCATTGCTGAGCTGGCTCCCTCCCACCCGAAAGCCCCTCTGCTCCCGCAGGTGATGCTGCAGCTCCCGCGACCAGTCAGCGGCATAAACGCAAGGGGCTGGGGTCCCAGGGGAGCAGCCGTCAGCAGAGCCGCCCTGGACAGCTGGGAGGTGGCGGGGGGAGCATAGTGTGTTGGAGTACTCGGGGTGACCTTTCCTTTCCCTGGTTCTTTTTCCCCCCAAGGCCGTCGTCCCGATTCCCAAACCGGCCCAGGCCCCGTTGCTCGCTCTGTACGATGTGCCCGCCCAGAGCCGCGGCCCCTCTGCCTTGAAGGTGAGCCTTGACCCCGGCCCTGCTCCCCCAGGGGCCTCTCAGTGTCACAGGGATGACCTCCGGAGTGTCTGCCTGCTCCTGGCCCCAAAGGGCCTGGCACCACTCAGAATCCAGCTTCTGCCAGGGAGCCAGACCTGCTCAGAACGTTATGACTGAATGCTGAACATCTTTAAATGCTTCTCATTTGTAATAGACACTTATACCTATGCACACACACTTATATGTGCATATGTATATACGCATTTTAAGAATAATATTTTGAAAGATATACAGGGTGGGGCTAAAGTAGGTTTACAGTTGTAAGTACACAAAAGAGTTTGTCCTTGTATTATTATTTATTAATTATTTTATTATTTTCCATATGAACAACTTTTTTAAATAAATATGTTTTTATTGATTTCTGAGAGAGGAAGACAGAGGGAGAGAGAGAGAAACATCAGTGATGAGAAAAAAACACATCCACTGGCTGCCTCCTGCACACCTCACACTGGGGATTGAGCCCACAACCCGGGCACGTGCCCTGACCAGGAATCTAACTGAGACCTGGTTCATAGGTCGATGCTCAACTACTGAGCTATACTGGCCGGGCTGTAAGCCTACTTTTGCCCCACTCTGCACATCAGAGTATTAACATCATCATTGGTTATATTAGCATTGATTACCTCTCGGGGATAAAATTTTAGATGCTTTTTAAAAACTTATTTGTTTGTAACTGGCACGTCAGATTTGTAAGGCATGCCTCCTGTAAGCAGAGGACAAGTTCACTCACTTCTCAGTCCATCCGAGCTCCTGGGCTGCGGCACGTAAACCCCAGCACCAAGCTCCGTGGCCCACGCCCCACGTCCTCAGCGGTTTGTGTTTGCGTTGGGAAGAAGCACTGGCGTGGGAGAGCTGTGATGGCTTAGCCTTCAGGAAGGAAAAACCCACGTGGTCCTGCTTTGTGGTCTTTCCCAGGAGCCGGGGAAGCAGCAGTTATATGACATCCCCGCCAGCCCCAGAAAGGCAGAACGCGGTCCCCCGGCCGGCCAACCCAGCGTAAGTATGACCGGTGCTGAGACCCGGTGCATCAGACCTGCAGAGCCGCCGGGACATGCGTTAACTTGGTCAAGATGGGCGATGCCAGCTCCTCGTGGCAGACCTCATTTCTCGGAGCCCCTCGCTGCAGTGTCCGCGAGCAGGGCGGCTGTGTGCCTGGGATCAGTCCTCTCACCTCTGCAGCCTCCGCTTCCATTACAGACCCCTGGCGAGCATGGAGACCCCTGGGAGGGACCCAGCACAGTGCTGGGCAGAGTAGGCGCTCAGCCTACCTTAGGGAAATGCTTCTTGTTATCTTAGGCCTCAGAGGCGTGCTGTGTTTAAGTGGGTTTTTATTTGTACGTCAGGGAAACGCCTTAATCTGAGATCTGTGTCATCCCTGTTGATCCTGGATCCTGTCACATGTCTGCAATCGATATGTGCACGCCCAAGGTGATCAGGGAAGGCCTTACAGGAGGGCTGGCATCTGAGCAGTGCCGTGAGGGATGCATAGATGGAAAAGAAAGGGGTGGGAGGCGTTTAGAGCAGGGGCACAGTTTGGGCAAAAGTAAATATCTCGGTACAAAGTGACCATCCTGGGTCCAGGGAAAGGTAAACAGCCTGGCCGCTGGACCTACAGGGAGGTGGGGCAGGTGAGGGGAGTGTGATGGCAGTGGGAAGAGAGGCTCTAAGGGGAGTGGAGCCAGGCTGCGAAGGGCCTGGAGAGACAATGGGGGGCGGGGGGAGCCGCTGCAGAAGCTTGAGCGGGAGTGGCCATCAGCACAGTGCCGGCCTCCAGGGCCTCGGTCGGTCGCAGGCACATGTGAAAGTGAGGGGCTACGCCTCTTTTCGCTGCTACTAACCTGCGTGACTTTGCGTGGTTCTCCACAGAGGCAGAGTGCTCCCGTGACAGCAACAGTTCCCTTAAGGAGAGCCTGCTACAAAACACTGCCCAACCCCCAGAAATCAGAGTGGATTTATGACACTCCAGTGTCTCCAGCAAAAGCTGATGTGAGAAAGGTCTGTGTTACCAGCTTTGTGGAAGAATCGGAGTCCCATGCCCTCCCCAGATCCATGTCCAGTTTCCACAGTCCTCCGAGCAGCAGAGCGCGGTCCCTCGCTCCACTCCTGCGTGGAAATGTGCCCGTGCGGAACCCCGGCCTTCCAGGAGTCCCCGCCTGCCCCGGTCCAGCGCCGGGGGACGCCTGCCCTTCCGATGGCGGTGTCAGCTACAAGGTCCCTTCGAGCTTTCTGGTCCCCCGAGTGGAGCAGCAGAACACCAAGCCCAACATCTATGACGTCCCTATCGCTGTGTCCAGTGCCCCTCGGGCTGGAAAAGAGCCGGGGGACGCCGACGGGGCTTCAGAGGAGACCTCGGACCCTCACTGTGCATGGCTCTCCAGACAGGCCACGTGGCCCGCCCCTGAGCCCGACGGATTGTCCGTGAACAGCTCTGACAGCAGGGCCAGCGTCACATCTTCCTGCTCCTCCACGTCCACCGACTCCTCGTGCAGCTCCTCCTCCGAGGAGTCGGCGAAGGAGCTCTCCTTGGACGTGGCCTTGGCCAAGGGGACGGCGACGGCTCTCCAGCAGAAGGTGGCCAGCTCGGTCGCCGGCCTGATGCTCTTCGTAAGCAGGAAGTGGAGGCTCAGAGACTCTCTGGAGGCCAACATCGTCGCAATCCGCAGGGCCGCCGACCTCATCGAAGAGTCCCTGAGAGAGTTTCTGGATTTCGCCCGCGGAGTCTGCGGGGCCGCCTGTAACCTCCCCAGCAGTGGCCTTCAGGACAGAATTAGGGATCAGCTGCAGACGATCTCGAACTCCTACCACATCCTGCTGGAAACCAAGGAGAGCCTGGAGGGCTGCAACTGGTCCCTGGACGTCCTTGTGACAGACAAAGCCCAGAGCAGCCTGGATGACCTGGAGAGGTTTGTCATGGTGGCGCGGATGGTTCCGGAAGACATCAAGAGGTTTACCTCCATCGTCATTGCCAATGGGAGGCTCCTCTTCAAGGAGAACTGTGAGAAGGAAGAGACCCCGTCGTGGGCTCCCAAGGCAGAATTCAAGCTTGCAGAAGGCACCCAGCTTCCCCGGAGGGAAATGGAGTCCCACCAGCGGAGTGCAGCTTGTCCGCAGCAGAGGGAGCGTGGGTCCTGCCCCGGGCTGCTTGGGAAAAGCGGGGCCAGTGTCTGTGAAAAGGTGAGTCGGGGTTCTGAGTGGTTGTAGCCTGAAGGGCTCTCCATGTGTACCTGGCGTGGTCACCATTAAGTCAGGTGCTGAGAGCCTTCCAGTAGCTGGATAAGCTTTGGGAGACAAAATTCCTGAAAGTAAAATTCTAGATGAAATCTTAGAAAGAAGTCAGCTATAAATATTTCTCTCTTCTCCGCATCCACTGCGGCTAGAGAGCGGTCCGGTTCCTGAGTAGGGGCGACGGGGGATTGAGGAAATGAAAGAGACAGTAGGGAAAGCTGGGACTGGGTGGGACCACTGTCCTCTGATGGAGAGACAGGGACCCAGAACCGATACAGCAAAACCCAGGAAGTTTTCTTTTGGTTTTTTTTTGTTTGTTTGTTTTTTATATTTTATTGATTTTTTTACAGAGAGGAAGGGAGAGGGATGGAGAGCTAGAAACATCAATGAGAGAGAAAAATCGACCAGCCGCCTCCTGCACACCCCCCTCCGGGGATGTGCCCGCAACCAATGTACATGCCCTTGATCAGAATCGAACCTGGGACCCTTCAGTCTGCAGACCAACGCTCTATCCACTGAGCCAAACCGGTTTCGGCAAAACCCAGGAAGTTTTACTAAAGCCCAAGACAAAGGAGATTATGTGCATTCTTGTGGCTTCTTAGTAATGGTCACTTCTGGGTGGGCCCAGATAATCATGTTTGTTCCTGGTGCTTGGCTGGATTTAGATAATGAAACCTACCCCCTGGCGCCTGAGCTGAAGGTCAAGCTGACAACACACCTGCCTCTGGCAAGGTGTGTTTCCAGGATGTGGCTCTGCCAACGCCGCTGGATTCAGCTGACAATAATTAAAGAAATGCCCATGTGCCTTCCCAGGTGCTCTCTACAGTCAGCTAAACATTTTAATGTTAAGGCAGATAGGATGTCTTCTGGAAGTTTGGGGATTTGGGGTTTACCTCTGACACTAAGATGAGAAAGGGCTTTAAAAGCCATTCTATGAACAAATTTCTTAATTTCACAATCAAGGTTTTTTTGCATTTTCTTGAAAGTTAAGTCATGGTCATTGTGTTTCTTACAAATGGAAGAAGGAAGTGTAAACCTCTTCCAAATTGTGTGTGGTCTCAGCAGCCTCGAGACTCCAGTCGCTCTTAGAAAAACTCTGCTGCATGAGTTCAGATGCTATAGGAAGAGTACGTCTGGTTCAGGAACTGCAAGTCCCTGCGGCTGTGTAGCCCAGGTAGCTTGGCGCTTTGGGGCTCAGTCTTGGTATCTCGGTATTCTGCTAAAATGCCTTGTGGTGTAAGAGCCACAACATATTCTAGACAAGCTAGAAATCTGGATATTTTGCATTTCCCAATTAAATAAATATTTTTTAAAAGGGCCTGTGTGTCATTTGTTAGGCTATATCGGCAGACACAATTAAGCCCTTGGGCGGCCAGAGTGTCCTTTGTTGAAAAAGGCTTCAGTTCACAGAACAAAAGCATGAAGAGGAGTGCTCGATTTCAAAGTGGGCTTAAAGAGCTAGACAGCCTTACAAAAACCATTCAAGGGGGTGATTCGGAGGGATTGTCTTTTTCAGAAGTTGCCTAACCTGGAAGAGAAAGTAAAACCCATCCTAGAACAAAGATTGGATGAAAACAAACACTTAGAAACACAGGTAAGCGAGAAGGATCACCCTCCCCGCTTTCCCCGAGACGTCTCCTGCTGTGAGTCATTCAACATTGTGGCCAAGACGCTGGCTGGCCGGGAGACTTGGGTTTAGCGATGGTTTTTCCTTGTTACGGTGGAAGGGACCCTGGAGGTGGACAGGTGGAGCGCAGAGGGGGGACCGTGATCTTCAACCACTCCTGATACGACGCAGGGCGCTGCCCCTCGTCACGGGCGACGCTGCGGGGCAGAGTCCAGGGCTCACGCTCCCTTTGACATTCTCTTTTGCGGCTTCTGGTTACAGCTGAAAGGCCGTTTTGGTTTGGGGGCTTGTATATCTTCAATACCTTTTTTTTTTTTTTAATTTGGATTTGATTCTTTCTAGATTGGTTTTTATTTCTTTTTCTTCAACACTTTTTGACACTTGGTGTTCTTTCTTAATTTTCAATCAAAGGTGTTATCATTGTGCTTTTTGTTTTGTTTTGTTAATAACAAAATAACAAATCATCGGGGGATATTTTTTTCCACTGATTTTTAGAGAGTGGAAGGGTGGGAGGGAGGGGGAGAAAGAAAAAGACATTGATGTGAGAGAGACACACTGATAGCTTGCCTCCTGCACCCACCCGACCTGGGCCAGGGATCAAACCTGCAACCCAGGTACGTGCCCTTGACTGGGAATCGAACCTGTGGCCCTTCAGTGCACAGGCCAACGCTCTAACCACTGAGCAACACCGGCCAGGGCCCATTGTGCTTATTTTTATTGATGACCTTTTCTTGGTGGCAAATGACAGCAGTTTTCCTTTTACCAGTTTAAAAAGTTCCCTTTAAATTAATATAAGTGGATCCATTTAAAGACAAAGATTAAGCAAGTTCGTGTTAAGAGGAAGCCAGGAAGAGCTTAACTTGTGGAGGTTTTCTTTGAATCACTGAAGCCTGGGAAGCAGTGAGCCAGCCCAACCCCACTGGCTGGGGGAGAGGAGGGGGAGTGGGGGGAGGAGGGCTGCGATGTCCAGCCGTGTGGACAAGATCATTTGCCTTCTCAGAGGTAAACGAGGATCAGGACCCAGGCCTCCTGATCCATGTTCCAGGAGCCTCTAACACCTCTCTATGGGCCTGAAATCCTTGCTCTTTACTTCAGCGTGAAGTAAGCCTTAGACCAGGCCTCTCAGATTGGAGAGTGTCTCTCCCCCACACACCCCCTCCGCCCCGCACCCCACACACACAGTGTCTGACTCAGGAGGTCTGGGGGGGACCGAGAATTCTCTTCTAACAAGTTCCCAGTGAAGCTGATGCAGCAGGTCCAGGGGCCACACGGGAAGCGACGGCTTCAGACGGACAGTGCTTCTCAGGGTGGGGGGCACCGCTGGCCATTGTGTGGGTGGACACTCTGCACCCCCGGCACTGCCTCTGGCTGCCTGCAGAGCTCCCTGGTCGGTGTGATAGATAACCAGGAATACCCCCCAGTTCCAACGGCCCAGGATGAGAATCATGGCGCATTTTTACTTACCTACAGTTAACACTTTCAAGCTAAGATGCTGACATTCCAACGTGTAGATTGTTGCTCCTCATTCCAGCCTCCGCTGCATCCTCCTCGTGCCCCCTGCCCCCAGAGATCCGTCTCAGCCAGCACCCCGCTCTTTCCTTCCCTGTACCTGTCTGTCTTGGTCCGTGTGTGCTGCTGTAACGAAGTCCTGTAGATGGAGTGGCTTATAAACAACAGACATGTATTTCTCGCCATTCGGAAGTTAGGCGTTTGAGATCAGGGCACCGGTGTGCTCAGGTTCTGGGACAGCTCCCTGCCAGGCTGCAGCCTGCCTTTGCGCTGTGCCCTCTAGATTCCTACAAGGGCCCTGATCCCACCCCTGCAGCCCCACTGCGTGGCTTCACCTAGTCCTAGTCACATCCCCAAGGCACGCTCTCCTCATGCCTTCTTGTTGGAGAGGGGAGCTCAACATATGAATTTGGGGAGGACACAGTCAGACCGTAACACCGTGGGAGTGCTTCTGGGCCGTGCATTTTGAGGTCACGGGTCGATGAGGGTTTAAGGATGCAGCTTAACAGGAAGAATGGGTTTCAGACTTCACCGACTCCAGATCTTTATTTTGCTCATTGAAGACTCTAGAGCAGGGGTCCTCAAACTTTTTAAACAGGGGGGCCAGTTCACTGTCGCTCAGACCGTTGGAGGGCCGGACTATAGTTTTAAAAAAACTATGAACAAATTCCTATGCACACTGCACATACCTTATTTTGAAGTAAAAAAACAAAACGGCATAAACACCCACATGTGGCCCGCGGGCCGTAGTTTAAGGATGCCTGCTCTAGGCAGCCTCTTTCTTCAGGGAGCCTCTCTCTCCTCACTTACCACCTAGCAACGGGGCTTTCAGTTGCTCCCTGGAGTGGTCGCCACTAAGTTAGATGCTGAAATCTCTCCACAGTGGGTAGGCTCTAGGGGGACACTGGGTCCACAGTCCAGAAAATAAAATTCATGAAAGTAAAATTACAGATAAAACCTTATTAGCAAGCAAGAGAAATAGCTCTTTAAATATATTTTTTATTGATGTCAGAGAGGAAGGGAGAGGGAGAGAGAGATAGAAATATCAGTGATGACAGAATCATTGATTGGCTGCCTCTTGCATGCCCCACACTGGGGATCGAGCCTGCAACCCGGGCATATGCCCTGAGTGGGAATTGAACCGTGACCTCCTGGTTCATAGCTTTTGCTCAACCACTGAGCCACACCAGCCGGGCACAAGAGAAATATTTTAATGTTGAGGCAGGTATGTCAGCATACTTAGATTTCTTCTGACAAATTTTGAGGGTCGGGGTCTACCTCTGATACTGGAGTTAGAAAGGAATTTTTAAATCCTTTAAAATCTGTTCTTTGAGGAAACATTTTAATCTCACCATCAAGTTTTCTTGCATTTTTTGAAAGTTGCAAATTTGGTCATTACCAATGTGTTTCTTCTGATGGTTTGTTGAGAGAATTGAGTAAGATTTTATATATTTGCATAAAATATGTGAGATTATATATAATGCAATTCATACGATTGTATATATCATAACGTTTATATAACAGTGCTTTGAAAACATAAACCTTAATTTGTTAGGCAAATGTTGCGCTACGGGGCTTCCCAGACAAAACCACCTTTTCTTATCAAAAGTCTACCAAACCGAGCAAAAGCAGGAAAAGGGGCTGAGCCCAGCCTATCGGTGGAATCCGCCTCTTATCCGCTGCTCTCTTCCCTCCCCTAGGACCCCAGCTCCCCTGTGCCCCCGCCTCCGGGTCAGCAGGACCCCGGGAAGAAGGCCCACCTCTCGGAGCACTGCCGGCTCTATTTCGGGGCGCTTTTCAAGGCCATGGGCGTCTTTCACGGCAGCCTCCGCCACGGCCAGCCCCCCGAGATCCTCGTGGCGCAGAGCAAGCTGGTCATCACGATCGGGCAGAAGCTGGTGGACACGCTGTGCCGGGAGACGCAGGACAGGGACGCGCGCAACGAGATCCTCCGGGGCAGCAGCCACCTGTGCAGCCTGCTCAAGGACCTGGCGCTGGCCACCAAGCGCGCCGTGCTCCCGCGCCCCGGCCCCGCCGCGCTGGCGCTCCTCCGGGCCGCGGCCGAGACGCTGGAGCAGCACGCGCAGCAATTCAGGGGGTCGTTGGACTGAGCGCCCCTCCCTGCCCTCTCTTATGGGGAAAGCCAGCCCGAGGGGGTGGGGGGGACACCGACGGGCAGAAGAGCCACGTGCCGGAAGCAAGTATTCATCACGTCAGGTCCGCGTATAAAGTGACATTGTAGAAACTGATTTTGATATGGGTTAATTGTGTGCCTGTTTTACATTCACTCCGTGTTTATTTATTGGACACCTGCTAGATGTGCAATCCTAGGTGCTGCGCATGTAGCAGTAAATGAAACGGAAGCCTCACCCTCAGGGAGCTTTTAATCTAGTGGAGAGACGGAGAACAGTGACAGAGAAGTACCTACACTGCATGGCAGGTGCTAGGGAGAAAAGAAAGGCGGGGGAGGCGGGGAGAGACTCACTTCCAAATGAGTAACGGTTGCATCCCTTAGATAAGGTCATTGGTATTTCATTTTTGATGGAATTGATTCTGTGAGATTGGTACACATTATGTATCTGTGTCTTACACCAAGTATATGTTGTTTTGTTTTGCTTTGTTTTTTTTTTGTTTTTTGGTTTTTTTTTAAATATATTTTATTGATTTTTACAGGGAGGAAGGGAGAGGGATAGAGAGCTAGAAACGTCGATGAGAGAGAAACATCGACCAGCTGCCTCCTGCACACCCCCTACTGGGGATGTGCCCGCAACCAAGGTATATGCCCTTGACCGGAATTGAACCTGGGACCTTCCAGTCCGCAGGCTGACCGACGCTCTATCCACTGAGCCAAACTGGTTTCGGCCAAGTATATGTTTATATTTGCTATTTTGTCTTCAGCGAGTTAAAGATGTATATGATACTTGCAACATAGCCTGTTCTGTTGGGTTCCCTGTTAATTTATTTTGTACACTGTAGAGTCTGTGTTGATAAATTCAGCAAAGGTTTGTACCTCAACATTTACAACATTACCATTTATCGTATTATGTAAATATAATCATGAAATATCCTTTGCACCAAGGCTTTCCTTGAAAGAGTCTTTGATCTGTGTTACCCGGATTCTGGTACCAAAGCAAAGTCTCCAGTGCTCACTTTTGTTATTCAGATGCATCTCCCTAAAGTGTGCAGAGGGATGGAGTAGAAGCCAAGTTCTGGTGCACAAGGCTAGCACGGGAAAAGCAAAGCCGCCCCTCGTTGTGGTCCAGGCAGGAAGTGTGTGGGGACAGACAGGTTACCCATCTCCAGGCACAGATCTACAAGTGCTCGGAGCTCCCTTGCATCAAACCACCTCCTCTTCTCCTAGCAGCTGGGTCTTCAGCTCATGTTGCTATGGTTACATCATCCCTACCTCACTTCAAGTGAAGGTCCATGTTTCTATATGCATCTCAGCCACAAAACAGCATCTCTGGGCTGGTAGTCGCCTGAAGTGGAAGCAGGCTGAGTTCCTGCCTGCTGCTCTGCGTTCAGTAGGTGCTTTTAAATTGTTGGCTGCTGGAAGCTGGTTATTTTTGCTGTTAGTCTCGTGGTTCCTGAAGAAGGAGCCCACTGGGCGAGGCTTGATACATCAGAATGGAGAGATCCACCTTCTCTGAGCAGCTGTGACCCACATCAGTTAGGATTCCTGCTGCAAGTGCTCAAAACCCATATCCAATCCCTCTTAAGCAGTAAAGGAAATCTATTGACTGAAGTATCTTAAAAATCACCCAGGTGCCGACTGGCTTCAAGACCGGCTGGTTTTAGCCCTGACCAGTATGACTCAGTTGATTGTCCTGTGCACCAAAAGGTTGCTGATTCGATTCCTGGTCAGGGCACTTGCCCGGGTTGCAGGCTCAATCCTTGGTGTGAGTGCAGGAAGCAGCCGATCTCTCACATCGATGTTTCTCTTTCTCTCTCCCTCTCCCTTCCTTTTGCTCTAAAAAATCAATAAAAATAAATAAATAAATAATAAATAAATAAATAAAAAATCAATAAAATATTTTTAAATCAATAAAAATATTTTTTTAAACAAAGACCGTCTTGTTTTGGGTGCTGAACAGTATCCACAAGGCCCACTTTGTTAGTCCCATTTTCTCTGAGTTAACACTCATGATTGCAAGGTGGTTGCCCATGTTCTTGGTTTGTGGCATATAATGCCCAAGTGGTCCTAGACCTGGAATTCACCCCTACACACAACACACACACACACACACACACACACACACACACACATACACACACACGTGTGTCCTGACAGAAAGGCAAAGAGGTGTCTCTGCCAAGAACTGTGAAACATCTGAGATTCCTCCCTCCCCTTCAGATGAATGTTACCCACCCCAGTTTCATGGATGCAGACAGAAGACATGAGATTCTGGGGTCAGAGACTATGTCGGGGGTCCCCAAGACCACTTCCAGGTTCAAAGATTCGTGAGGAGGATTTGCAGGACTCAGCATATAGTCAGACTCCAGACTGTGATCGATCACAGTGAAAGGATGGGGGAAGGGAAAAGGCGGTGGGGTGAGTGCAGAGGAAACCAGGCTGAAGCTGACAAGAGTCCTCTCCCAGGGGACAGCCTCTCTTTCCCGAGGTAATGAGTTGTGACAACACAGGTGAAGTGCCACCAGCCGGGAAGCTCATGAGAAACCGGCACCCAGGGTTTGTATTGGGGCTGATCGTGTCAGCAGCCTCTGCATGGCATGTACCAAAACTCCAGACCCTCAGAAGGAAAGCAGGTGTTCGGCACAAGTCACATTGTTTGTGCAATGAGTTTAGACACACTGAGTCATTCTTGTCAACCCTGGGGATGGTGGAAACCCTCCCCAGGTCCAAGTTCCTATCCAACAATCAAAGGCCAACCTTTCAGGATGTCCTAATATCCTACGATCCTTCTGAGGATGGGGGTCAGGCCTGCAGGCACAGGGACAAAGGACTTTTCTCACAGCATCACAAAAGCTTATTTCGTATTTACATCCCCTCTACACCCCAAAGCCCCTTGGGTGCATGTGATGCTGTGCACACAAAGAACCCCGAGCATAGGAAACCCCAGTCTTCTACACCAGGATCTGCACAAACCTGGCCAAGCTTGGCCTCAGAAGAGGCAGATTATTTGGGGCAGCAAACAAACCTGCCCTTCTGCTCCGGAGGAGACATGATCTGTCTTCCAAGGGTCTTTGCTACAAATCCAGACCAAATGCCACCAGTGCCTCTGCTCAGAAGACGTGCAGAAACTCAGGAGACCCCGGAGGACTGTCCCAACAGGAGCATCTAGCAGAGTTGGAAAGCTGTCAGAAGGAGGGGTGGGTGCAGGGAGCACCAGGAATGGCTTACTCCCGTGGGCAAAATGATCTTTTCCACACAGTAATATCAACAGCACAAACATGAAGTGATTGCTATGTTCCAGACACTGTTTGAATGTTTTAGATGTTTTAACTGATTCAGTCCTTCAGAGTGATCTAGTCCCTAATGGATAGTGAACTGGTTCCTATTGGTTTCAATACACTATATATGTTTGCATGTACACAAATAGATATAAATATATATGGAGATATAGCTACATTACATAGGTTTTTTTTTAAGATGAGTTCAAACCAGGACCTTTGTTGACAAAGTACAAAGCCATTGGGTTTTAAATCATCAAAACTGAGAAATCAACTACAATAAAGACAATGAAAAAAATCAAACACTTGGAGGCTAAATAGCATGCTATTAAACAATGATTGGATTACCAAAGAGATCAAAGAAAAAATAAAAAGCATCCTGGAAACAAATGACAATGAAAACACAAAATCCAAAATCTATGGGACACAGTGAAAGCAGTCCTGAGAGGAAAGTTCATAGTTCTACAGGCCTACCTCAAAAAACAAGAAACAATGGTAATAAATTATCTAACGCTACAACTTAAAGAATTAGAAAGAGAGCACAAGAAAAGCCCAGAGTAAGCAGAAGGAAGGAAATCGTGAAGATCAGAGTGGAAATAAATGACATAGAGACCAAAGAAACAATACAAAAGATCAATGAAACCAAGAGCTGGTTCTTTGAAAGGATAAACAAGATTGATGAACCTCTAGCCAGACTCACCAAGAAGCAAAGAGAGAGGACCCAAACAAAATCAGAAATGAAAGAGGTGAAATAACAATCAACCCTACATACATACAAAGGGCTATAAAAAAAAAAATACTATCAGCAACTCTACTCTAACAAACTGGACAACCTAAACAAAGTGGACATATTCCTAGAAAAATACAAGCTTCCAAAACTCAATTAGGAAGAATAAAAAAAAAACTGAATAGGCCAATAACTACTGATGAAATTGAAACAGTAATCAAAAAACTTCCATCAAATAAAAGCCCTGGACTGGACAGCTTCACAGAGGAGTTTTACCAAACATTCAAGAACTAAAACCTATCCTTCTCAGACTATTCCAAAAAATTCAAGAGGAAGACACACTTCCAAGCTCTTTCTATGAAGCCAGCATTACCCAAATCCCAAAACCAGATAAAGGTACTACTACAAAGAAAGAGAACTACAGGCCAATATCCCTGATGAACATAGATGCTAAAATCCTCAACAAAATTCTAGCAAATTAGATCCAGCATTACATTAGAAAGATCATATACCATGACCACGTGGGATTTATTCTGGGGATGCAAGGCTGGTACAATATCCACAAATCAATAAATGTTATATATCACATAAACAAATTGAGAGACAAAAATCACATAATCATATCAATTGATGCAGAAAAAGCATTTGACAAAATCCAACACCCTTTCCTGATAAAAACTTTCAGCTAAGTGGGAATAGAGAAATCATACCTCAACATAATAAGAGCCTTATATGACAAACCTACAGCCAACATCATACTCAATGGGCAAAAACTAAAACCATTTCCCCTAAAACCAGGAACAAGACAGGGATGCCCACTTTCACCACTCCTGTACGACATAGTACTGGAAGTGCTAGCCATAGTGATCAGACAAGAAGAAATAAAAGGCACCCAAATTGGAAAAGAAGTAAAACTGATATTATTCGCAGATGACATGATATTGTACATAGAAAACCTTAAAGACTCCATCAAAAAACTACTAGATTAATAAATTAATTCAGCTATGTAGCAGGATACAAAAATAACACCCAGAAATCTATGGTTTTCTTATACACCAACTAGAGGCCTGGTGCACGAATTCGTGCACCAGTAGGGTCCCTTGGCCTGGCCTGCGGGATCAGGCCAAAACTGGCTCTCTGACATCCCCTGCGAGGTCCCAGATTGCGAGAGGGTGCAGGCCAGGCCAAGGGACTCCACAGGTGCATGATCGGGGCCAGGCAGGGATGCAGGAGGTTGGCCAGCCAGGGAGGGACCATGGGAGGGCTCCAGGGCATGTCTGGCCCATCTCACTAAGTCCTGATTGGCCAGACCCTAGCAGCAAGCTAACCTACCAGACAGAGCATCTGCCCCCTGGTGGTCAGTGTACCTCATAGCGAGTGATTGAGTGGCCTTAGTGTATCATTAAGATATTACACTTTGATTGGTTGAACGGATGACCAGATGACTGGATACTTAGCATATTAAGCTTTTATTATATAGGATAATGAATTCACAAAAAGAGAAACTAAAAAAATAATTTTTTGCAACAAAAAAATTAAGATACATAGGAATAAACTTAACTAAGGAGGTAAAAGACCTGTACCCAGAAAACTACAGGACGTAGAAAAAAGAGATAGAGGAAGACATAAACAAATGGAAGAATATACCGTGTTCATGGATTGGTAGAATCAACATCATTAAAATGTCCATACTACCCAAAGCAATCTATAGATTCAATGCACTCCCCATTAAAATACCAATGGCATATTTCACAGACCTAGAACGAACTCTCCAAAAAGTCATATGGAATAATAAAAAAAAAAGACCCCGAATAGCCACTGTAATCCTGAGAAAGAAGTACAAAGTAGGAGGGATCACAATACCAGATATCAAGCTATATTACAAAGCCACTGTTCTCAAAACTGCCTGGTACTGGCACAAGAGCAAACATATAGATCAATGGAACAGAACAGAGAACCCAGAAATCGACCCACGCCATTATGCTCAATTAATACTTGACAAAGGAGGCAAGAGCATACTATTCAGTCAAGACAGTCTCTTCAATAAATGGTGTTGGGAAAATTGGACAGATGCATGCAAAAAAAAAAAAATGAAACTAGACCACCAACTTACACCATACACAAAAATAAACTCAAAATGGATAAAGGACTTAAACTTAAGGCGGGAAACCATAAAAATCGTAGAAGAATCCATAGGTAGCAAAATATCAGACATATGTCAAGCAATATCTTTACCGATACAGCTCCTAGGACAATGGAAACTAAGGAGAAAATAAACAAATGAGACTACATCAAAATAAAAAGCTTCTGCACAGCGAAAGAAACCATCAACAAAACAACAAGAGAGCCCACTGCATGGGAGAACATATTTACCAAAGTTATCTCCAATAAGGTTTAATCTCCAAAATTTACAGGGAACTCATACAATTTAACAAAAGGAAGATAAACAATCCAATAAAAAAATGGGCAAAGGACCTAAATAGACTCTTTTCGAAAGAGGACATACAGAAGGCCAAGAGACATATGAAAACATGCTCAAAGTGACTAATCATCTGAGAGATGCAAATCAACATGACAATGAGATACCATCTCACACTTGTCAGAATGGCTATCATCAACAAATCAACAAACTTATGCAGAGAAAAAGGAATCCTCGTGCACTGCTGGTGGGAATGCAGACGGGTGCAGCCACTGTGGAGAACAGTATGGAGTTTCCTCAAAAAACTAAAAATGGAACTTCCATTTGACCCAGCAATCCCACTTCTAGGAATGTATCCCAGGAAACCAGAAACACCAATCAGAAAGGATATATGCACCCCTATGTTCATAGCAGCACAATTTACAATAGCTAAGATTTGGAAACAGCCTAAGTGCCCATCAGCAGATGAGCGGATTAAAAAATGGTGGTTCATCTACACAATGCAATACTACGCTGCTGTAAAAAAGAAGGAACTCTTACCATTTGCAACAGCATGGATAGACCTGGAGAGCATAATGCTAAGTGAAATAAGCCAGTCGGAGAAGGATAAGTATCACATGATTTTTCACTCATTTGTGGAATATAATGAACAACATAAACTGATGAACAAAAATAGAGCCAGAGTCATAGAAACATCGAACAGACCATCCAACCTAAGAGGGAAGGCAGGGGGTGGGGAGGGGGAAGTAAGAGATCAATCAAAGGACTTGTATGTATGCATATGAGCATGACCAATGGACACAGATAGTGGGGTGTTGAGGGCATGTGCTGGGGGGTGGGAGTGGCTGGGGAGAGGTCAATGGGGGAGGCGGGAAGGAGGCATAGGTAATACTTTAAACAATAAAGAATTTAAATTGAAAAATAAATCATGAAAACTGCTGTTCTTAGCTAAAGATGTTTCCTTCCCTTTTTTGAAAGCCAGCAGTTATGGGATGAGTTTGCGCTGATTAATTCAATAGGATAATTACTTCTGAAAAAACTTAAAAGTAGAATGAGATCACATTTTTCAGCTGTTAGCATCGTTTTGGCTGAATTTTTGTCTTTCTTTACTGCCCAAAATTCTGTACTGTTTCCTCTGAAGTGGGGAGGAAATGGTGGATGCTCTGCTGGTGGCGGTGGTGGTAGCAGCCTGACCTCAATTAAGTTACATTTCATCAGGAGGATGGAAGTGGTGAGGGGCCTTGTTAAGAGATCTTCCCTGTGACAAGCATGGGGGGAGGCTGTTTCTGGTTTGTGGTCACTTTGTAAAAACATCTTTTAAAAACGTGTGTCCTGCCCAGATCTCCAAAGGCTGTCTGTTTGCACAGGCTGCCTGTTTGTGTAGACATTTGCTCGCGCCCTTTTTTTATTTTATCCAGGGAAGAGTGTTCCTGGGAGGGAACAGCAAGGCAAGGGCCCGGAGGTGGAAGGGCGCCGGCGAAGGCGGAAAAGGAGGGCCCTCAACGTGGCTGGATGGGGCCAGGGACAGAAAGTGGACGGAGGGGTGGCCAGGGCCAGTTCATGTAAACCTGCCCATTCCTGGAATCGTTTTAATATTTCCCTAACATTGCGAATTAAGAGTGAATTTTGGCCCAGCTGGCATGGCTCAGTGGTTGAGCGTCAACCCATGAAATAGGAAGTCACGATTCAATACCTGGGTTGCTGGCTCTATCCCCAGTGTGGGGCATGCAGGAGGCAGCCGATCAGTGATTCTCTCTCATCATTGATGTTTCTCTCTCTCTCTCCCTCTCCTTTCCTCTCTGAAATAAATAAAAAATATTTTTTAAAAGAGTGAATTTTGTCTTGAATTATCTCAGTAATCACCTCAATTTTCCATTTCATTTTCCTTTCAACCTCTTTGGGACATCTTCCTAAGAGGATGGTTGTGAAATTCTTAAAGAATCCCAACCGCTACTTGTTGTTTTTTATGCTAACACTTAGAATGAGTTACTCTGCATGTTAGCTTTTTCCAGACAGAATTTTAAACTGCCGCTATGGAAGAGCATATGGGCAGAGCCAACAGGAAATAGCCTGAAATAGTTGGGAAACTATTGTTAATAGGCAGTAGAAGCATTTCTCTCTCTCTCTCTCTCTCTCTCTCTCTCTCTCTCTATTGACGTGAAGATCAAGAGCAAGAGCGAGGAACATGGATTTGTTGTTTCACTTATTTATGCATTCATTGATTGATTTTTGTATGTGCCCTGACAGGGGATGAAACCCGTAACCTCGGTGTATAGGGACGACACTCTGACCAACTGAGCTACCCGGTCAGAGTAGAAGCATTTTAAGCACTGGGTTCTTAGCCTGGGCCTCGGGAGCCTGTGGATGAAATACATACATGTATAAACTGTAGCAAAGTTTCCTAGGTACTCATGGGTATTTGGGCGGGGCAGGGGGGGGGGAATAAGTCTGAAGTTTTCATCACAGTCTCCCAACAGGTCCAGTGACCCCCCAAATGTTAAGAAACACTGGTTTGCTCAAGAATGATGCTTTTCTCTTTAATTTCATGGTTTCCTTCCTCTTCCCATCCTTCAAATCCACAGCTGGACTGGGGCAACGCTGTCACCCAGGCTCCTTGTAAAGTAATAGCCATTATTAGTTCACTCAACAAAGGCAGCAGAGAGAAGCGCAGGCGAGGGCACCGGCTTCCCAGCGTGGCTGGGAGGGCAGATGGCTCCAACCAAGTGAAGCACTAAGCACAGAGCCTGGCGCGCAGCTGCCCTCCACGCGAAGCAGTTGCTATCGATGGTAATAAATCATCGAGACGTGTTAGCTGTGTATCATCTGTGCCACAGAGTTGCCTAGAGACCAGTATTCTAAAAGGGGAAACCAAGGAGGAAGAGAAAAAACATTTAACTGAACTGCGGCGCCTCAGGGCCCACGCAGGCAGTCTCTACGAGTGTCCCAAGCACTGCTGGGGCAGAGGTCAAGGAACGTGGCCTTTGTCGTTAGATGGGGCTCATTCGAGAAAGCCCCTCACCTGTGACTGCTACACACTGCTACCTGTGACTGCTGTGTGGCCCTGGCCCTAGGACACCTAATCTACCCGAGTCTTGGGTGTGTCATTAGGAGAAAGGAAGGCATTTTAGCCCCTACCTCCTGAGATGGTTGTGAACACAGAAGGAACGAGCGCCTCCAAATCGCCAGGGCATGGTCCTAGAAAGAGCAGCTCTTTTTATTTTTCTTCCTCAAATGAACTCGGTGAGGGGCTGATTTAGTTGCCCCAAAAGATCACTGTTTGAGAGTCTGTCTGAAGATCCTGGGGTTTATTCTCTTCTCTGTCTGATTTTTCTGTCCTATTGGGGGCAACAGAAAATCTTGGAACCCATTCCCAGCTCTCACCTACTAGCTGTGTGACCTTAAAGGAGTCATTTGACCTTTCCAGTCTTCTGTTCCCTCACCTGTAGACGGGATTTGAACAGTACTTATCCGTTTCAGGGGCAGCCATAACTGAGTGTGTCGCTCCTCTCTGAATGATTCTGTACTTTCTTTTGGTTTATGGAGGAAATGACAATTGAGTCTGCCAGAGATTCTTCTAGGTGCTGAGGACACAACAGGGAATATAACAAATTTCCTACCCTCATGGAATTTACAATTCTTGTGATGGCATAAAAACAAGCTGCAAGCCAATGAGAGAGCAACTGATTAAAGGGTTTAGTTTAGCCCTGACAGGTTTGGCTCAGTGGATAGAGCATCAGCCTGCAGACTAAAAGGTCCCAGGTTTGATTCCGGTCTAGGGCATGTACCTTGGTTGCGGGCACATCCCCAGTAGGGAGGTGTGCAGGAAGCAGCTGATCAATGTTTCTCTCTCATCGATGTTTCTAACTCTCTATCCCTCTCCGTTCCTCTCTGTAAAAAAAAATAAGTAAAAAATAAAGGGGTTAGTTTATTTTCATTCCCATTAGTTGCAGTGATAGAACACCATCTTATAGCCCTGAAAGTTTTCATATGCACATATTTTCTGTTCCCAAGTGGGGAATGGTTTCAGCAGTTTAGATGTTTCACCTTGGTTAACATGGTAACATCCAATTGTACCTGTCCACCCTCCTTGCAGTGTGTAGGCTTTCTCCTAATAGTTATAACTAATGGGACAAGTAGAGATGGTCCAGAGTGTGAGAGCAGACAATCCAAAGCATGAGAGCCGATAATCATGAATGTCAGCAGGGATTTTGCAAGGGATTTGAGTTCTCCTTATAGATACAGTGCAGCCTGTCTCTTGGAAATGCTGTATTAGCCCCCTGTACACGGTGTTCATGGTTGGTTGATGTCGGTCTCAGGAAAGGGCATTTAAACATCAGTGTACCTTTCATAATTTTATCTGTTAACTCTACCTTCTTTTTAGTAAGTAAAAGTATTTGTTTCAGACTTCAGGAGGCTGTGAATGAAAAACGTATGTGTCCAAACTGTACACAAAGTGTGTGTATATATGTATATGTGAATATATATATTCACACATATATACAATATGCATGAGACTATCAGAAAGTTCCAGGCTTTAGATAAAGGATCTTTATCCCCAGAATCACCTATAACATAATTTCACAGGATTTCCTGTGAGTGCTTAGGTCACAGTTGGTGCTCAACAAAGATGCCTTCTTTTTTTTAAACAGATACATGTAAACTGAATAATAGATTACATTCATATGCATCACTAATTGCAGTAATAAAAAGCAGCCGTTTCCGCAAAGGCGCTCGCAGATGCACACACAGGCTGGAGAGGGACAGGAGCCGAGAGCAGGGTGCTCCAGAGTCTGCCGCGCCCCCAGGGCGAGGGCGAGGGCGAGGGCGAGCGATCACGAGGGTGCGGCAGAAATCCAGCGCCCACCACAAAGAGGAAGGGGCGGGCCGGCGGGAGTGGGGGAAACACAGAGCACCCTACTTCGCGCACGAGGACCAGCCAGCCTTAAACAGCCCACGCTGCGGGGCCACACCCAGCGCCTAGCGACGCTCTCCGTGGCAACCGAGACTTGGCAACGGCCCCGCCCCGCTGCGTCAAGACGGGCGTGTTGCGTCATAACGGCGCGCCGGAAATGACTTCCGCAATCGCCAAAGACTCCGGAAGTTGGCTCAGTCGGGGACTGTTGTTGACTCTGACACCCGGCCTGCGATGGGTTGCGACGGGGGTACAATCCCCAAGAGGCACGAACTGGTGAAGGGGCCCAAGAAGGTTGAGAAGGTCAGTGACGTGGGCCCGGTGGGGACTGGGGTTGGCGGGGCCCCCAGGGAGCGAGGAGAGGTGGGGGTGGGGCAGACGCAGCTGCGCTCATTTATCCCTTGTGGAGAATTTAAAATTAAAACAGTATTAATAACGGACCTTTATTGCGTGCCTGCTATTGCCATTCACCCGGCAGTACCCTTAATATGGGGTGTCTCTTCCAATTCTCACATCGGTACGTACTGTCATCATCCTCACTTTGCAGACATGGAAATTGAGAGTGAAAAGTAGAAAGTTGCAACGCTAGTGACAGCGCCAGGATTTGAAGCCTGTCTGCCGTAGCAACAGTGATACAAATGGGTACTGTTTATCGGGCTTTGTATACACTAACATCATTTCTCAGGGAATGTCCCCTTATCCCCGTGAGAGCAGGTCCTTCTCTTAAAACTATACCGCCCCACTGTGCACCGCGTTCATGGTTGGTTGGTGTCGGTCTCGGGAGAGTAAGCTCCCGGTGGCAGAGTCTGTCCCTATTCCCGCTCTGTAAGTAGCACAGTTCCTAGCACACTAAAATCAATATAATGAATTCCTAATTCTCACAGGTAATTGATCAAATTATATGTCATTTCCATGCTACTGACAGGGAAATTGAGTCAGTAACATGACCAAGATTTCACATCCCATAGGTAATGAAACCAAGATTCCCATTCATTTGCTCAGGATTTCAAAGTTAGGCCTAGTCATTGCTTTTTGATAATAGAAGGCTCAGGCATTGTTTGACTTGTGCTCTACTACAGTGTAAATTTTGGTAAAAACTATTTAAATTGCTAACGTGTAGCTTTGGATCTGGGGAATGGGTAGAGTAACAGTTGCAGGAATGTGGGTTTGGTTTGGTTTTATTTGAAATAATAGAGAGTGGTGATTAAAAGAATAGTCTCTGGAGCCAGCCTGCTCTTATCCTATTGCCTTCATCTATTTGCTCTGTGACCTTTTGTTGCCTCACTTTCCTCAAGAACAAAGGTAAAAATACTGAATCATAGGGTTTTTATGAGGATTAAAAGATTAAGTTACAGAAACGGATTAGCACAAGCAGACACAGTTGTTGCTTCAGAAAATCAACTTTAAGGGAATGTTTTTATTTTTCTATTTCTATTTTCTCCCAAATGTGCCATCTTGTTACATTATTCAGGTTTGGCATTTTAGGAGGGGGGAAGAGTGGGACATGGGATATTATATAGGTAAAACTATCATTAGAAGGTTATGGTCTTACATCTGCATTTTCATACTGTGATTAAGGATTTGATATGCCTCCTAGTGAACAGTCTGCAAAAAACACTCCGTTAAATTGGTGATTTTATACAGAATTAAATAGTCTTTGTGCTAAATTTTTAAATAATAATGCCTATCTTCTCAGTTTTCCATCCTTACATTCTGCTAAAACTTTGGAGCCTTTTCCATTGTTAGAAATTAAACTGGACTGTTTGCTTTTTCTGTATGGCTTCCCTAACTTACTGTTAAGATACAAATATTAATATTTATATGTAGCTTACATAGGCAGTTTAATAACTCCAGATAAACTGTTTTGTCATAGGTGTCATGTTTATAGGGGACTTTATTTCACATAGTATTGATTACTGTGAATTTTTAAATCCCAACTTTTGTGTCATTATCTTTGTGAAAACCAAAAATCATCATAGTGTGATATTACTGAATAAGCCTTTATATGTAGATCGGTGGACCATGTCTTTGAGAGGTGAAAATTAATTTAAAAGATTTTTTTTTATTTTTGTAGGTTGACAAAGATGCTGAACTGGTGGCCCTATGGAACTATTGTGCTCTAAGTCAAGAAATACTAAGGCGACCAATAGTTGCCTGTGAACTTGGCAGGTATGGTTCCTTAATTGAGATGAGTTTTTATTAAATGATTTTTAAAAGAATTTTAATGTGTAAATACAGTTCTTGATTCATCAAATGTGAATCATCACAAGCAAATTTGTGAAACCTAGGTTACCATTCCCTGTGAACATAATTCTGTACAAACCTGTTCATTTTGGTTTACTTAATCCATGGATTGAAAACGCGGAGATTAATAGGAGCTGAGTTATAAACATAAATGCATAAAGGAGCCATGTGGGGAATTAGGGAATGATGGGAACTAGGGGGAACTGGAGAGTTCATGTCCCATCTAAAGGAGGAACTGCTACTCAGTTCCAGCCCATTGCAGTTCACGAATGTGAGCCTAGTGGTTCTAGAACTTCTGATTTTATGTTTTCATCCAGGAAAAGTTGAAAATACGTACTTTTATATTAAATTTCCCAATTTTTGAAATCCTTGTTAAAGTCACAGTCAGGCCTCAGACTGCCAGTTTGAGCCCTTGATTCTAAACTAGTTTCTTTCTTTGTATGCTCTGGAAATAGTTGAGAGAGGATTAAATTTATTTTTTGAGTAAGGCTGGGCATTTCTGTTATCATATGTAAAATGACTTTGGATTGTACTCAATTTAGTCTTCATCCTTTGTATGAAGGTTAATTGTTGCCAGAATGTTTTGACTAATCTTTATTGTTGCAGACTTTATAACAAAGATGCTGTCATTGAGTTTCTACTGGACAAATCTTCCGAAAAAGCTCTTGCGAAGGCAGCATCTCACATTAAAAACATTAAGGTAACACAGGAGATTCTGAAGTGCTCCAAGGGTCTCAGTGGTTAAGGTTTATCTTATAGAATTCATGTACGTTATAGACTGAACTCAAATATTTGGAATTTCAATCCCACCCAGCCAGCTAATAAATGTGTGATTTTGGGTGGTCACTTAAAGCTTAAGCCGGAAGGTCCCACACCTGTACTTTCTGCATTATAAATCTGTTCTGATTTAATATGCATGAAAGAGCTTTGAAAACTCTCAATGTGCCCTAGCCGGATTGGCCCAGTGGATAGAGTATCAGCCTATGGACCAAAGGGTCCCGGGTTCACTTCTGGTCAAGGTCACATACCTTGGTGGAAGGCTTCTCCCCAGCCAATTGTTGTGTTTCTCTTACATCGATGTTTCTATCTGTCTTTCCCTCTCTCTTCGACTCTTCCTAAAAATCAATGGAAAAATATCCTCAGATGAGGATTAACAAAAAAATAAAAATATATAAAAATATTTTTTTAAAAAACCTCTCAATGTGCTGTATAAACATTGGGAAGCCTTATTTTTGTAGTTAAAACTCAGCTACTTGAATTTTTTATTTGAAAGACACTTTTATAGAATTAGAGAATTTTATAGGTAGACCACTGTTGAGTCATTGTGGTTATCTCTTGCTGACTAGAAGTGCTGGTTGGCAGTTAAAATTCTTTCATAAAAGTAGAAAAACAAGGTTTGAAGTAAAGGAAGTTTGTTGAGGACAAAATTTTCAAGTTTGGTCAATGGGAGAAAAATTAGAAAAATAGCGAAGAATTTGAGAACCATCAAGCTATCAAACACTTGGTCTCACCCTCACTATAAATACCTCCTGAGGCCACATGGCCAGTTAGTGAGGCTAAACCAGGACCAGAGCCCCTGACTCCTCATGTAAGACTTCGGGTATTTTCTCTTATTTCTTCTTTCTTTTTAAATGTTTTATTATTATAGTAGGCTTTTTGTTTGAATTCTTGGGATGATTACAGGATACAGGATATGTTTATTTCAGACAAATTAGTAATTTTGAAATGTAGCTAATCATAGTGATATAGAAATAACCATGCTGATTTTTGTCATCTTTTGCCTTGGGAAGAGGATTCACTCCTAAAAGACCCATGATAACATAATTATTTCAAAAATGTGATTCTCATTGAAATTTATTTATACAGTTCTATACCTAAACCAGTATTCAATGTATGTGCTTGAGCTTTTCATTTTAATGCCAAAAAACACAACCCTCTTCCAAAAGTCTGAACTGTAAAGACAAAATGATTTAAATAAAGCATTGCACATGTACAAGGTTACCATTACTATCAGCCAATAGTCCACAAACACTCAGAGCAGAGAACTTGATGGGACACAGCTCTGTGTAAACCAGGAAGCCGACTGCATGGTGGCTTTCCTGCCGAGGTGCTCACTGCTCCCAGAGTGTTGAAATCAGTGGTGCGGTTAAGTGTGGAAAATGCCTCAAGTGCTAAAATTTGGCTAAGTCACTCCTTGTAAAGTTGAATTTTTTGAAAACCTGAATGGCTGGGTCTTGGAATATGATAGTCTTCTCTGGCTAATATTGTGCCGTGGATTCATTAGACCATGGCCTCAGATTTTACTGTCTCCCCAGCTATGGAATAAACACGGGTAATCAGTAATACGGAATAGCCTCAGTGAGGATTCATGAGCAGGGAAAAAGAGTCCTCCTTTCTGGATGAAATTATTACAAAGCTTTCTCTTAGTGGAGTAATTTTGCATGTCAGAAGTTACTTTTCCTTAAATAGAAAAGTTTGTGAAATAGAAATTAACTTATTTGCTAGTTGGTGAATTTTAAAAATCGTGTTTTCTGTCACAATTTATTATTTAATTTTATAGCCATGTTAATTGATGGCCACAGGAAAGTAGGTAGGAAGAAGAGGTTTGAATGGGAAGGGACTAGAATAACAATTTTTCTGTTGATTTAGGTGATTATTAAGGGAAGGGTGATCCACTTATCAAATGAATTCTTAAAATCTGGATGGTTTTTCACAGCATGTGACAGAACTAAGGCTTTCTGACAATCCCGCCTGGGAAGGGGATAAAGGGAACACAAAAGGAGACAAGCACGATGACCTCCAGCGCGCACGTTTCATCTGCCCGGTCGTGGGCTTGGAGATGAATGGCCGACACAGGTCAGTCTGCCTAGGTAACACTGGTGCTGTAGGGTTTGTGCCAGAGCCTGTAATCACACAGCCTTCTTTCTGTAAGGTGCTTCTCGGTTTGGATGGTTCGTGCCCTGTCAGCCAAGTCCACTGATGGGGCGTCCTAGTGCACTCACCTTGTTGTCTGTGGCCTTCTGTTCTCGAGAGCAGGAAAACTTGCAGTAAAGAGGGTTTTTGAACATTTCTCTCGTGATGCTTTTTTTAAAAAATATTTTTTTATTGATTTCAGAGACGAAGGGAGAGAGAGAGATAGAAACGTCAATGATGAGAGAGAATCATTGATCAGCTGCCTCCTGCACGCCCCCTACTGGGGAGTGAGCCCGAAACCTGGGCATGTGCCCTTAACAGGAATCAAACCTGGGACTCTTCAGTCCACAAGCCGACGCTCTATCCACTGAACCAAACCAGCTAGGGCTCGTGATGCTTATGAGAATTGGGTTGGATTATCTGATCTCTTCCTAAAAGAAAGCAAAGGGCAGATGTTTCCTATCAAACATCCCATTTCCTTGTCATTGCTAAAAATTACGCAGTGGGTACAGTGTTACAGAACATGTGGTTGGTTGGTCAGCTGAAGGCCCAGCTGATAATTATTTGATTTGAATTTGTAGCCAAAAATCCTTTGGCTAGAGCACCAGAAATCTTAATGTTGAGATTTATAATGAAAATGTAAGTGCCCTGTGTATTTCTCCCTTAAAAAATATGACTGTTGAATGAGTTAGTAGGTGTCTTTGTATAGGGAGTCTCTAAGCTAAAGCTCTAAACTCTTTTCCCACCATTTAGAGATATTTTCAAAAGATGGTAGTCTAGATGGAATCTTCCATCTAACACATGTTGAAAGTTAGTAATTTTTACTACTTTTATTCAGGAAAAGGGGAGAAAGCATCTTAAGTAAGTGACAACTTTTACTGAGCTATAAACAACCACATTTCGTCTGGGGCTTTCTGGCACATTTGTATACATTCGTCTAACAGACGTATGTGCTTGTGTGTGGCCAACTATGCCAGAGAGCATCAGCACTGCTGAGGTGGAATAGCCTAGGATTCTGTTCTTCTTCAAGTCGTCTGAATTTAACTCATTGCAGCCTCGCTCTCAAACTTCAGCATGTAGTGGTTGTTACTCAGCCTGACTGTGCTGATCATTGCACAGTGTAGACGTGCATCAGATCATCAGGTTGTATACCTTAAATATGCACAATTCCTAGTCCTCAATTACACCTAAATAAAGCTGGAAAATAATAAAATAAAAGCTAATGTTCACCATTTGGGTCAAGTAGGAACTATTCGGGGACCAGACTCATGTACCTAATCCCCTCCCCTCAGCCCCTGGCAACCACCCATCTGCTTCTGTCTCAGTAGTTGTACCTGTTCTGGATATTTCATCTATAATAATCTATAATAATAAAAGCATAATATGCAAATAAACCGAATGGCCGAACAGCAGAACGACCGTCCAGCCGGGGCTGCGAAGGCCTACTCTTGCACGAATTTTGTGCATTGGGCGTCTAGTACAAATATAGAAGCACAGAGTGTGTAACCTTTTGTGCCTTGCTCCCCACTTCTTTTCACTTCTTCCTAAGAAAGCCATGGTTCACCCCAAAAGAGGAACTTCGCAGAAGCAAACGCAGCTCCAGGGTCTCGAGCAGGGATTACCAGGAGCTGTTGCTCCGGTTGTAGCTGCTCCCAGTTTTCCCCTTCCTTTGCTCTTCCTCTCTCTCTCTTCCCAGGTAATTGGGCTTCCCCTGTTTGGCTCTGCTCTCCTATTAATAGGGCTTTCACACAAGAAAGTTGATTTGTCCATCTGTTCAGTAAAGTTCGTATAATAAAGATTTAAATATATAGAAAAATATAAATGAATTAGTATTATAATAAAAAATTGAGCCTTTGTTTAAAGAAAAAAAAATTCCTCAATTGCTAATAATTAGTAAGCATCCATGAAATAGGATTTTTTTTGAAATAGGATTCACTTAATGTACTTAGTATAGTGTTATGAATCGGGGCAGTCTGCAGCTGCTGTAACCCCTAGGAAACTGGAGAACCTTCTGTTGTGGTGTTTTTAGAGGAATATGTAAAGTAAAATGTGAAAGTGCTTTTGCCCGTTTCCCCCAATCCTCGCCTCCAGAGCAGCATTATTGGCTCTTTACTGTTTAATGGCCCTGCGACCCTCCCAACGCCAACATGCCACGCTTCCCTCCACCTCTGCGACAGAAACATAAACAGTTGTGGAGTCAGATTATACACAGTTTGTAACTTTTTCTTTTTCTACTTCTTGGATTTGAACATATTTTCATGGCCTTGCATAGAGAATTACCTTATTCTTTGTAGTAGCTGCATGAGGGTTCCTAACTTGCTCAGCCATCCCCTACCCATGACCATTCAGGTGGTTCCTCGGCTTCCCTGTCCCATGCAGTGCTCTGTGTACTACACAGCTTCGTAAACACGAGATTCTGGAGCTCGACACTTTCCCCGACACTGTCAGATTGTCCTCCTATGTGTGGGCCACATTGTACGCCCAGCCCACCAGTGCCGTTTCCTCATACTTGCCAAACATTACCATCACCCAGGATCCATTTCGGCCTGAAAGGGAAAGCATTCTGTCACTGTTTGGAAGCGCATTTCTTTAACTGTTGAGTTTAAGCGTCTGTTATGTGTGTTGGACATTTATATTTCTTCTGTGAGCCACATGTTACTGGCCTTTGCCCATTTTTCTATTTTATTGTTTGTTACTGCTTTTTTAAATATATATTTTTATTGATATCAGAGAGGGAGAGAGGAAGAGAAACATCAACGATGAGAGAGAATCATTGATTGGCTGCCTCCTGCATGCCCCCTACTGGGGATGAAGCCTACAACCCAGGCATGTGCCCTGACTGGGAATCAAATCGTGACCTCCTGGTTCATAGGTTGACACTCAATCACTGAGCTACACCGGCCAGGCTATTAATGTTTTTTAGTACCTCTTCTAATATTCATAAACTCTGAATCACATATGCATTTAAAGTATTTTTTCTGAGTTCCTATTCTGTTTTTTATTTTTTTATGTTTGTAGTACTTTTTTTAATGTATTTATTTATTTTTATTTATCGGAGAGACTTTATTCTAAAGGCTTATAGCAAGGGTATGGGACTGTGGACTATATGGTTTTAATTTATATATATATATGTAAATATAATCAAATGGAACCATTTTTCTTTGTGGTTCTTGGCCTTTGTGTAAACTGAACACATGTTCATTGATAATATGGGTACTATTTTTAAATTATCATGTAAGTCATTCTCCATATTGAATTTTTTCCCCAGGTTTTGCTTCCTGCGGTGCTGTGGCTGCGTGTTTTCTGAACGAGCCTTGAAGGAGATAAGAGCAGAAGTCTGTCACACAGTGAGTTGTTGACGTGTGTCGGTTGTTCTTCTCAGTGGCTGAGGAAACAGATGGTGTGGGGTCCTCCCCTCCACGTGTGATTTCCATATCCTCCACTTCTTTCTGAAGCATGGATCTAGTTAGTGTTTCTCTGTTTACAACCCTCCCAAAGCTTGTCACTGCTGGAAGTTGGGTCTG
Source organism: Eptesicus fuscus (assembly GCF_027574615.1). NCBI lineage: Eukaryota > Metazoa > Chordata > Mammalia > Chiroptera > Vespertilionidae > Eptesicus > Eptesicus fuscus. The sequence goes on along the minus strand of NC_072484.1, from coordinate 5,755,103 downwards.
TACTTCCATGTGCCTGCTGCCTGCCAGCTCAGAGCACACTGGGCCGCTGTCTGAGAGCCCCTCTCTGTCCTGTGCTTTGTTCCCTCTGCCCTGCCAGCCTGGAGGGTCCTTCCCGGGAACCTTAGTCCAGAGGGATCGCCGTTCCCTGTGCACTGTGTGATCCCACTGACCTCAGCTATGTGGTGGTTTCCCCACTGCACTGTTTTCCTCTTCTTCTTTTTTAAATAAGACTTTATTTTTTTTAGAGTACTTTTAGGGTCAGTAAAATTATGAGGAAAGTAAGTATTTCCCATATTCCCTCTGCCCTGCCCATACACATATGCATAGTCTTCCCTGTTACCAACATCCCCACCAGAGTGGCACATTCGTTACAATGATGAACCTCCAGTGGCACATTGGCATCACCCAGAGCCCACAGTTTACATTAGGGGTCACTCGGTGTTGTGTATTCTGTGGGTGTGGAGAGATGTATGATGACACGTGTCATCCGTCATCATAATGCCACACACAGTCTTTCCACTGCCCTGAGAATCCTCTGCCCTCCTGGCGTGTCTGAGGGCTGGTTCTCTCCAGGCACATCCAGTGCTCAGTGGGTGCTCAGATTGAGTGAGCAAGCGCTTGACCTGTGCGCTCGCCTGCTCAGTGCATGTGAAGGAGATGCTGACGGCTTTGCTTCTCCTGTTGCTGCTGCAGCCGGAACGTTTGTCCCTGGTGTTCTGCTGGCCCTCGGGAAGCCTAGCATTTAGTTTAGTGCATGGATGCCAGCGGCTCCGGGCTGTATTTTCACCCGTGTTAACCCTGTGAGGCCTCCCTGCGCTGTTTCTCCCTCCTGTGAACGCCTCTCCTTCAGCAGCTTTTGTTGAACAGCTGATGGAGCCAGCACTGTTTGCTGGCTCTCATGGTGGATAAGACTGAGAGCCCCTGTCTGCATGGAACCCACCATCCAGTTTGAGAGATAGACACTCAAATGACTGAGCAAGGCAGCATCAGGGGTGACAAATGCTAGGAAGGAAACACAGAGGGTGACGTCCCATAGGAGAGAGGCCACCGTAGTGGTGGTCAGCAAAGGTACCTCAAGGTTTGAACGAAGACCTAGAGGGTGCAAACGAGGCAGCCAAGCAAAGTTGGAGCAAAAGCTCAGAAATGACAGAGGCCATTGCTGGTTTAAGGAACAGAAAGTGTGGTGGAGGATGGGGACGGAGAGAAGTAGATGAGATTGGAGGGTCAGGCAGGGGTCACACCACTTAGGGCCCAGGCGGCCACACTGGAGCAGTGGGAAGCCACAGGCACCTTCAAGCTAGGCCAGATGGCCATTCATCTTAAAATGATCTCTCTATTAAGCCAGATGTGGAGGAGGACACACTGGTGATTCTATTTATTTGGGTTGCAAAGACAAGCAAAAGGTCATCGGTAGGAAGAAGTTATTGTGGAGTGATTATGAGTAAAGCCATTGGATAATTTAGAATCTGTCCCATTAAGCTTTTACAAGACAAGTTCAGAAAGTACATTCCTGAATGTACTTACTCCATCTCCTATATTAACAATGTAAACAGGTGGCCAAGGGGAACAAGGCCGTGGTGACAGTCCCTGTGCTCTTGGAGACAAGTCCTGCAGGAGCGCATGTTCCCTGAAAAGTCCTGTTCTACCTTGTTGCTTGAGGCCAGGTACCAAACCCATGGTAAAGACGCCATTGGAGGGCAGGGGCCAGAGAACTTTCTTTTGACAGAGCTGATGAGAACTGGCTTTAGGGGGAGGAGGTGTTTGTTCCAGGCCTTGAAGGGGGGGCCTGTTTCTCCTCAGTCAGACTTGCCCAGAGAACGGGACAGGACCTGCCTGTGGTGGGAGGAGGGCCGGTGTGGGGCGGTCCCGGACAGGACAGCAAACAGCATCAGAAGTAACTCCCACGTCGTTGCTCCTTCAGGCGTCTGCTGGCTGGAGGAGAAAGTCTGTCTGCCCTAGTGTGTTCTAGCGCCTCTGACTCTCGAGCTCCTCAGAGAGAGGACCTACGCTCAGAGCTGTGGCGGGCAGGCTCCAGTGGGACTGTTTTGTGGTCTCCGCATTTTTATACTTTATATTTACTGTAAGGGATTCTGTTCCTTAATTTATAACAGGAATATAAAATTAACTTTTAAAGTACATTTAAGTAGAAACAATGGGTAGATTTAAAGAAAAATGCTAAAATACTGACAGTAATGTGGCATGGAAATGTCTGAAATTTGTGAAATGCTCTTGCAAATGATGTGGTAGGTGGTGGTGGAGGGGATGGGGTGGAAGAGTTGGAGGGTGTTTTGAAGAAGAGAAAAAGGAGGAGCAGCCCCCCCGGGGGAGGAACCCAGGGAGTCCAAGGAGATGGGGCACAAGGTGTAGTCACGCAGTGGGGCAGGACTGTGGGGCAGGGCGACAGGCCAGAGATGTGAGTCGACTGGGTGGTGGAAACTTCGAGTGTCTGACCCAGAAGCAGGTCTAGGTGGAAATGCGGTAGGGAGCCATTGAGGCAAGAAATTTGACAGCAGGTATGAAAAGGGAGCCTGTGGGAAGCGCTGTGAAGGAGCGGGAACTCGGGGAACTCAGCTGGCGTGGGCTCCGTGGGGCAGGAGAGGCACTTTGCATCCGCTGTGTTCAGATGTGTGTGTACCAAGTAGTGTGTGTGATGTTGTTTCAGTGTTTCATGCATTTGCGAGTACACTCAGAAAGTCTATTGGAAGAATGTAAATAGGAGAGGTGGAAAATTAAGCTGAAATGTATTACAGAAGCCAGATGTCCTAAATCAGTAGTTCCTAAACCAGGCGTTCTCTATGGAATCACCACTGTAGTGTGTCAAGTGCCCATTCCCCATCTCAGACCCCCACATCAAAGTCTTTAGGTGGGTGTAGACTTCTTTTATTTAGGGTTCTCAGAATAATTCTAATGGGCTGCCAGTTTGGGGGGACTCTGATCTAAAGCAGTCAAACATTTTTCCTTCATAATGGTGACTGTCTCCCGGATCAGGCAGTTTTCCTTTGCATTGGCTGACCCCACACATAATGTAACCACGTTGACAAACATACATAACAGAGCTTTACAGAGAAGTTGACAGTATGTCATGAAAATGCAATATTACATGGGAACTCTGAAATCCTTCTGTTGGTGCTTAGGAAATTTCACTGAGCACCAGCAAACTTGAAAGTCCTCAAGGGAAGGGAAGGAAGCAGAGGAAAGGGGCCCTGACTGCGTCAGGGTTGCACAAGGAGAGACCAGGTGAGGACGGGAGCTCCGGCTACATCTGTCTCCTGAGGGGCCTCCTGCAGGCAGACAGGCCGCTGGCTCAACTCAGGAGTGTCTCAGGGAGGAAAGTGTCTTAAACATAAATCTGTTGCCAGAAGAGCAAGGTAAGCACTTTTCTCTTATGTAATCTACATAAATACTGCCTTTGCTTAACTAGATGGAGTACTCTGCCTTTAGTTCGCTAGGGCAGCCATACAAGGCATCACAAACTGGGTGGCTTAACACAAAGTACTGTGTCACAGTTCTGGAGCCTGGAAGACTGCAGTCAGGGTGTAAGCAGGAAATTGGGTGTCTGCAGGGTGGTTCCCCTGAGGCGGGGAGGGAAGGAGCTGTTTCAGACCTCTCTCCCTGACTTCAGATGGCCGCCTGGTCCCTGTGTCTCCTCTTGTGGCCTTTCCTCGTTGGAGTCCATCTCTATACCCATATCTCCCCCTTTTTTTGAGGACACCAGCCATACTAGATTAGTATGACTAATGACATGTACGGTGACTTGATTTCCAACGGTCACATTCTGACTTACGTAAACATTTGAGGCCATGGGGGATGGGGAGGCACACTTCAACCAAAAACACTATAGAGTTACAAAAGCATAGAACATGGGACATTCACTGCATACGTGGGTGGGAGTCATTCATTCACGAGACCAGTATTGAGAGCCTGGTATATCGGTTGTGGCTCACGCACCAGGGTTGGCTTGGGAGTGTCACTTCACCTCTCTGGGCTTGACATTCTAATATGTAAAATGAAATTCTCAGACACTTTTTCTTTAGACCCAAATTCCAAACAATAACACTATTAAATGAGGAAATTAAGTGACAACTTTGTGTACTGTTATCAGGAATCAAACTTATACTTCTAATTCAAAGTCTCTAAAATGTGTTAATACTAAGTGTCTAATCAGGGCTGGCTAACTGCTGAAACCACCAGCGGGTAGCACAGTGAACGTTTTTGGTTGGCCAGCTCTCTTCCAAGAGAAACCTGAGGACTCCAGCTCCTGCTGTCCTGTAGCTCTGGCCTCCTCTGCTGTTTGGAATGTTCTCCATTCAGTTGATTGGTGGGGACTCAGGAGGGAGCATTTAGCTTAGGAGGTTTCAGTGGGCCAGTCGCGGCCCTGGTGCTCGTCACTTCTGTTCGCATTCCATTGGCCAGAACTCAGTCATGTGGCTGTCCATTTTGGAGACCTTGCTCTTTTCTCAGCTCAGCTCTGCCCCGCTCTGTCCCTCTGCCAACCCAGTCATCCTCCTTCTAAAAACCTATCTGAAGGAAATATTATTCTTAAAAAGGGGTAGACTGCATGCACAGAAACATCCAGTGAGACCGCAATAATTTGGAAGAACCTTTCCTGTACCGAGCAGGTAAGCGGTCACATGGTGAAGGGCCTAGACCTGGGACGTGATAATAAACCTAGACCGGGGACATGTGAGTGTAACTGTTGTCATGATTGAAATGTTTTTAACTCATGGACGTGTACAGTGTTAGAATCTCAGTGCAAGTCCATCTCCCCAGCAGGAGCCTGGCTGTGAAGGCGAGCAGTGTGAGAACAGGACCCAGTGCAAGTGCATCCCACCAACTAGGAGCATGAGTGTGAAGGTGAGCAGTGTGAGAACAGGACCCAGTGCAAGTGCATCCCACCAACTAGGAGCATGAGTGTGAAGGCGAGCAGTGTGAGAACAGGACCCAGTGCAAGTGCATCCCACCAACTAGGAGCATGAGTGTGAAGGTGAGCAGTGTGAGAACAGGACCCAGTGCAAGTGCATCCCACCAACTAGGAGCATGAGTGTGAAGGTGAGCAGTGTGAGAACAGGACCCAGTGCAAGTGCATCCCACCAACTAGGAGCATGAGTGTGAAGGTGAGCAGTGTGAGAACAGGACCCAGTGCAAGTGCATCTCCCAGCTGGGAGCCTGAGTGTGAAGGCAGGCAGTGTGAGGACGCAGTGCAAGTACATCTCCCAGCGGGGAGCATGGGTGTGAAGGCGGGCAGTGTGAGGACAGGACCCAGTGAGGAGAGAAGCAGCAGCTCATTGGCTGTAACGGGGTAACTAATTTGTAGGCGTGGGTATGCACTGGGAGGGAATGCAGACAGATGGGATGTTTCAGAGTTGTGTCATGCTGTTTTGGTAATTAAAAATAAACGAACTCTTTGCTGCTGATAATGATGGAGGGCTGTCACTGCACACAGAGCTAGGCTGCAGGCTCACCCAGGGGAGTGGCACCCGGCGCACAGCTCTCACTTCCTGTGACAGGGAGTGACCTCATTTCTGAGCTGGGTTGCTCATCTGTAAAGTGTGAACCATAGTGTCTATTGAGAGTCGCTGTGTGGATGGACTGCAGGCCCAGAGCCAGGCTCCGGAAGGGCTCGTCACATCGTCCCTACCAGTCAGGCCGGCTCTGAATGCCGCCATAAGTTTGCACGCTGAAGCTGGTGATGGCCAGAACTTTCTACGCCTAGGCAATGGTGGTTTTAAGACTTACAGTAACTAATTTTTGGGGGTTTTTTGCAGACATTATTCAAATATTCAGGTTGCCACTGTAATAATTCCGAAACATTACTTTATTTTTATGCCAACAGCCCTCACTTTCTGTGCCACTTGTGCGCGTAAGGGGGTCACTTTTTTTGGAGAATTTGAGCTCCCTTTCTGAGCACTTACTTAACAGCCCCAGTGGGTGATGACAATGAGCACCTGCTTCTGAAGAAAGGCCAAGGTGGTTTGTTAGCTGCTGTCATCTCCTTCCTGTGGGAATACCTCCCTGATTGGATCATCTCTACCTTTTTACAAAGACTGGAAATTATTGCAGCGCCACTGACGAGGGACCTGTCGGGAGATTGGCTGTGTGTGTGGCGCAGCAGAAACAGCCTGTCTTTGGACTGCTCTGGTGTCAGAGTTTACATTTTTTATTTGTTTGCAGCCTGTCTCTTTTAGGTCAGTCTTTTAAACATCTCAAAAACTGGGTGACCTGGTGTAGTTTGCATCTCTGACCCACAGTACTCAAACCTGAGGACCACACCCAAATGCACTATTACAGTAGGTGATGTGTCTGCGGTGGCTCCTGCAGTGGTTGGGAAGCTGCCCACTGTCCCAGAGAGAGGGTGCTCTGGGCAGCTGCCTTCACACGCGGATTTGTTCTAGTCTTCCTGTATTCTATGTCCACCAGGGTTCAGGCCCCATGAAGATCATGCTCCCCCCACTAGACTCGTTCACACTGTGCTGTGACTTATTCATCATCTGTCTTTTTTCTCCCCAGACTGTCTGCTCTCCAAGCAGCCATCTTCACCCTGGGGTCGGGTGGGTGGGGAGAGCGGGATGAATAGCTCCAGAGGAGCCAACGTGTAGCTTTTCAACTCCGTAGGTATTTTCCCCAAAACTGTTGTCCTGAGAACTCTCCTGTGGTCAGCCAGTTCTTTCCAAACTTTTCACAAGAAAGGGACACTGCTCTCCCCCACCCAAATCTTGCTTTTGTCTGTTGCCCTGGTAACTAAAACCCCTGGGATACCAGACAAAGGGGCTAAAGAATTCAGCTACCCAGGGAGAATCTGTGGGCATGGCCCAAAGAACTTCCTCTTTAAGAACTGTTTAAGAACTTGGGGGGCGGGGGGCGGAGGTTGCCCAGGCCTTATCTAAGGACATTAAAATCAAGGTTTCATTACAAGAAGGTTGTTACAGGGATGCATATTAAAACATTTATTTGAGTCTAAATGTGTCTGGCTTTTTTAGAGAGAAAGTCAGTCTTCATTCAGCTCAGTGAGCTTGGCCATGGGGACTGCCTTTGTCAGTTGGGCAGTATGACAGAGGTTGCCTGTGAGTTGATTGAGCTGAATTAAATCTGTGGCTGCAGGGTGTCAATGACAAACTAGTCAAAGCACATATACAATTTATAGTAGGTTGAAAAGACACCTTTGCAACAGTTAACCCTATAATAAAGTTTCCAGTTCCTTGTGCACGCAGAGCAGGTGTGAAGCCCACTGAGTCAGAAAACTGCGGACTCTGCCCTTCGTTGTCCTATTAATACAGCGAGTGGGCGTGGCTGTGTTCAGTGAAACTTCATTCATAGAAGCAGGCGGCAGGGAGCCCGCAGCGGGTAGTGGCTGACCCCACTCTGGAGCAGGTGCCTGTGTTCAGCTTTCTGTTTTAATGGAGACCTGGGAAGACACAGAGCTCATTTCGAAAAATAAACTGTTTTTAAACATGCCAATTGGATCACCACTAATCCCCGAATACTTTCAGTGTGAGTGTTGTCTCCACCTCCGTTACCGAGGCAGCGGCTGTCTATCTTTTGTAAAATGTGAAGGCTTTGGTTTTATCTCTGTTTTTACCTTTACATCCATCGTGGACATTTCCCTCCTCATTCCTCCACTTGGTGGCTTGAATGTTGCCTTCCCAGCCAGCATTCGGTGTGGCTCCCGGCCTCTGTGGGGAAAGAAGCAGACGTCCCGTGGGCCTGGGCCAGCGTCCCGTTCTGTCGGCACAGCGCTCCTGCACTTCACCTTCACCTCCTCTAGATCCGACACGCTTGACGCAGCAGCCAAGCCCGGCCTCGCTGTCCTCGGGGCCGCAGTGGGCACTGCCCTGGCAGGGATGCTGGCGTGGACCGCAGCCTCGCATCTTCATACCTAGATTTCATTTTCAGCCCCTTTCTCTGTCTCTGGTAACTGACTTCATGTTTACAGTGTGTTCTTCATGATTATGTTGGGATTTTTTGGATTCTGTTTCCCTCTAAACCCTCTGAGGTGATTTGAAAATGGGATGTTCTGTGGATATGAGAGATTATGAAAAAGTCCCGACCGGTTTCTGCTGGATTCGTTGATTGTGCTGTCAGCTGGACTGAGGAGCTTAGCTGTTCAAGCGGAAGCCAGGGCCCATAGGAGCCAGCCAGCTTTCCACAGAGAGAAAATAAGACCACTTGCAGGGGAGGGGGGCAGGGCCTCCCAGAGAGCCTCTCTCAGCTCTCATACTTTCCATCAAAACATTTAATAACTAATTTTCATTCTTAAGGAGCCCCTAGCACAATGCCCAACACTGGCAGCATTCACTAGTTTATTAAGTGGATGGAGAACCTTCCAAATACTTGCATTTAGAATTTTCAAAAGGCTCCGTTTGATGTGCTTGTCCTGGAGAGGGAACAAAAGCAGCCAGGTGGTTTGGGCACAGGGCGCTCAGCTAACTTCAGACCCTGAGATCAAATCTTATAAAGCCAGGTGAGCCAGCTTCTCTCTCTTCAGTGAAATGAAAATATTTTCAGAACAGTTCACCAGGGTTTGCACAGCAGCCTTATGCTTCTTTGGGGCCTTTTCACCAGCGTGAATACAGTAAACATTTTGAGGTACGTAAATAACTGAGAAGCTGCACAAACATGGCCAGCTCTTCCTTGCTCCCCAAGTGGAAGGCCTGGCAGATGGAGAGCTGTCTGTCGGCCCAGCCACATAAAGGAGCTGAGAGCGAGCACCTCAGTTAGGAATCAGCTTCTCTGTGGTGGCCGCAGCTCGAACACACAGTGTCCTGCTGGACTGTCCTCCCCTTCCAGGCGGTCAGGGTCACCCAGAAGTGTCGCTCGGGACCGCGGGTGTCTTTGCCCCACTCAAGCATGTCTCTTGCACAGACATCAGTCAGTGCAAACTGCACACACTTCCTCGCTAGTACATAGTAAGGCTTCCCAAGTACATTGTGTTACAGGGTGGCTCTTTGAATCCTTTGTTTGGAGACACAGATGTTTCCTTCAGGGTCGATCGGGACGACTTAGCTGGTCTTGGATTTCATGTTTGCTGGTTGGACTGCTCCAGGAGTGATGTTTTTGTCACTCCATTGCCTCCGTTGTAGTGTGTGACTTCTTTGTTGGTTTTGATTGGAAAATCCTGTCACAAAGATTAATGACATACTTCCATTGAAATTTGGAATGGACTAGATCGTCATACAATTAATATCTGCCTGTAGTCTTAAAAAGCCAAGGTGAGCCACCTTCTCTCCAATGAAATGAAAATATTTTCAGAACAGTTCACCAGGGTTTGCACAGCAGCCTTATGCTTCTTTGGGGCCTTTTCACCAGTGTGAATACAGTAAACATTTTGAGGTACGTAAATAGCTCTGAGAAGATGCACCCTGCCCCAGACAGGCCTTGCTCCCACCTTGCCACGTGCTGTCACTTGTTAGGTTTGTCCTGTCCTGTAGCTTCAGTATGGAGAGAGGCTCAGAGGGGTTTTGGTTTGTTGTCTAGGGTTTTTTTTAAGCTGACGGCCAATGTAAAACATTCGGGTCCCACCACAGAAGTGTTAGCCCTTCACTGACACTTCCCACCTGTGTAACCCCAGAGCCCATGGGATTGGATGTTTTCAGTAGTTTCAGTGATGTCTCGTGTGTAGCGCACTGGCCTGTGGGCTGGGTGTGTTTTGCTCCCTGATAAGAGACAGGCACGTGGGGGTGGGGTGCTAGCCTGCCGCCCTCCCCTCAGTTCTATTAGTGCTGTGTTCACAGTTCCGGCTCAGGTTCATGCTGATATTTAGAAATAGGTGCACAATAGAATAGTAGCTCTGTTGTCATTGCCTCCGCCAGCGTTTCAGGGTAGTCAGGCCAGCCTCGGGCTGAAGCCTCGGGCTCGCTGCTGTTGCACAGGCGTCTGGCGGGTGGGAAGTTCCCACGGAGGCCACTCTGCAGGGCCTGGCGGTTTCCCTTTTAAATATCGGTGAGCAGCACTTGGTTTGCAGACGTTTCCTAGCCCTGATGCTTGGTGGTGGTGGTGGTGGGGTGGCGGGTGGTGGTGGTGGTGGTTGTGTCTGTCTTGTGGAGTCAGCTTTGTAGCCATAGTGAAAGTGTGTTAAACGTGTGACTCTCTGTCGCTGAATTCATTTCCAAGAAAGTTAAGTGTTATTCTCTAGGTGGGAATGTGCAGCTCATAGAAAAATACAGTCCTCTTGGTGTTGGAACTACTGTTTTGCTCCACAAAAAGTTCTGTTTGGAATATTTACGTATTTTAAAGGCTGGAGGGAGAGTGGCAGTTCTCATGTTACAGAGCAGATAGGATCTCTGTCCACCAGACCCGCGTCTCCATCTGTGTCCTGGCTCCTCGTGTGTCACTGAAATGACAGGTGGTTTCCAAAGTAGTGTGTGTGAGGGAGAGCACGTCGGGCTGTGGGGTGTACTGTCATTCCTTACACCCCTGCATTTAGACACGCCAGTAATCCCGTAGCCCTCCATGCAGCAGCCTCTGTGGGCCGCGCACAGGACAATTAACTGGCTTCCAAGCATGAACAACGATTTGAAGACTAGACACTCAGTCCCCTGAAGACAGGGGTCCGAGAGGTACTGTAGACTCTCGGCAGCAGTAATCACCAGTTACCGTTAAGGGTGGGGTTCACTCTGTTACTTTTTGCAGCGCTAGAATCTCTTCAGTAGCAGAAGTGATGTCCAGGGGTAGTCCTCAGAATGGAATTGTGTGCATTGTAACTCTTCATTCAAGCGTGAAACACTTGGAAGGCATTGGTTCACAACTCATCACTGTCCCCATCACTCAGCCCGGAACGGGGCAGCACGGGGTGCGTGCTGGGAAGAAGCCACAGGAAGCCGAGCGGCCGGGTGGGAGAGTGCGGGCTGACGGACCCAAAGGCACCTGCCTCTTGTTCTCAGGAGGCTTCCTGACGCCCAGCCCAGCCCCCGGACGCCTAGCCTTAGCTAGCCCCTGACTCTGTCCCTGCAGGTCCCTTTCGTTCCCTCTCCAAGGAGGACACCCCAGCGGAAGGCTTTGCCCCAGTCTCCCTCAGTGTGGGGCGTCCCCGGGGCTCCTCCCCCCCGCAGGCCTCCCTGCGCGATGGCGAGAAAAGGCTCCTTTTCCTCCAGGCAGTCCTGGCTGGCTGCCGTACTGGGCCCCTGTCATTGTTCTTTTTTTTATTTTTATTTTTTAATACACTTTTATTGATTTCAGAGAGGAAGGGAGAGAGAGATAGAAACATCAGTGATGAGAATCATTGATCGACTGCCTCCTGCACCCTCCCCACCCCCCACTGGGGATCAAGCCTGCAACCCGAGCATGTGCCCTTGACTGGAATCAAACCTGGGACCCTTCAGTCCGCAGGCCGATGCTCTGTCCACTGAGCAACCCAGCCAGGGCTGTCATTGTTCTTATACCTTCTCTGTGGCATCGACCTCAGGATTTGAGGGTCAAAGGACAGTGTCTTCAGCCGTGAGAATGTACCAGACCCGCCCTAGAGAAGGAGCTGACCCCGAGTGATGGTCGGAGACAGACCACATAAATAGCCAGCGAAGGCAGGGATCGGAGCTGGCTAAGCCAAAGGCGCAGGCGGGCCGCGGGAATCTCCCCAGGGCCGCAGCGGCTGTGGCTGGCTGAGGGGCGGAGGGGCGGCTGCCCCCTGGTCATGGACTCTGTCTTTCTTGCTCTCTCCAGTGCGGGGCCGCCTTCCAGGAGGATGACGTCATCGTGCTCAATGGCAGCAAGGAGGACGTGGACACACTCAGGAGCAGGATGGAGGAGAGGAGGCTGAGAGCGAGGCTGGGGAAGGTAAGGGCCTGTGTGTCCCGCCCCTGCTCCTCTCTCTGCCTTGCAGTGGCTGCTGGGGCTTGGCAGGACCTGAGGCCTTTTTACAACCTGGCAGGGCCTGGGCGCTGGACAGTCCAGCCTGCTCTGCCGCCCCCTCGCTGTGGGGTGGGCACAGCGCTTCTCTTCCTCGCTCATTGTCTTCAGTGACTGCACAGGCTCGGAGCAGGGCTGGGGTGGGGTGGGGCTGGGGTGGGGTGGGGCGGGGTGGTGTGGGAGCAGGGCCTGTCTGGGGTGGGGTGGGGCGGGGTGGTGTGGGAGCAGGGCCTCTCTGGGGTGGGGTGGGGCAGGTGGGAACAGGACCTATCTGGGGTGGGGCGGGGTGGTGTGGGAGCAGGGCCTGTCTGGGGTGGGGTGGGGCGGGGTGGTGTGGGAGCAGGGCCTGTCTGGGGCGGGGCGGGTTGGGGTGGTGTGGGAGCAGGGCCTGTCTGGGGCTGGGTGGGGCGGGGTGGTGTGGGAGCAGGGCCTGTCTGGGGTGGGGTGGGGCGGGGTGGGAGCGGGGCCTGTCTGGGGCGGGGTGGGGCGGGGTGGGAGCAGGGCCTGTCTGGGGCGGGGTGGGGGTGGGAGCGGGGCCTGTCTGGGGCGGGGTGGGGTGGGAGCGGGGCCTGTCTGGGGCGGGGTGGAAGCGGGGCCTGTCTGGGGCGGGAGCAGGGCCTGTCTGGGGCGGGATGGGTTGGGAGCGGGGCCTGTCTGGGGCGGGGTGGGGTGGGAGCGGGGCCTGTCTGGGGCGGGGTGGGGTGGGAGCGGGGCCTGTCTGGGGTGGGGTGGGGCGGGGCGGGGTGGGAGCAGGGCCTGTCTGGGGCGGGGTGGGGTGGGAGCGGGGCCTGTCTGGGGTGGGGTGGGAGCGGGGCCTTTCAGGGGCGAGCGTTGTCGGGAGGGTGACAGCGCCGAAGGGTGAGCCATCAGGATTGCTGCTCTCACTAATTTTAGAAGAGAGTGGTCAGCCCTCCATATTGGCGGGTTTTCATCAGGGGATTCAACCAACCAACCAAGAATCAAAAATATTCCTGGCGGTGGGGGGGGGGGGGGGGGGGCGGCGCAGAGAAGATTCCAGAAAGTTCCAAAAAGCAAACCTTAAATTGGCCGCACACTGAGCACTATGCTGGATCCACAGGAACGAAGTGATGTGTAGGCACACCCTGCCGTAGCCTCTGTGCTCATGTAGGCCACGCGTAAATGCTCTTTCTATAAATGCCACTTTGTGTAAAGGACTTGAGTATGCTTGGATTGGGGGCACCGTGGGGTCCTGGAACCAGCGCTCAGAACTTGTGAAATCCAGGAAAATCGCCATCACCCAGCACATCCGAAGAGCCCGGTGCCCAGGTCTGAGTGTCCAGGAGCCACCTGGGCCCCCAGGAGCCTGTGCCCACCCCCAGCCCCCAGGGGCAGCCCCTCCAACGGCACCTGGAGCACCTGGAGCTGCCCCTAGCCTTCCTCGCCCTCGGTGCTCCGGAAGGCGCCCGAGCTCCGGAGATGTCCGCGTGGTGGCGGACATGACTTCAGTGAGTTGTCCCGTCTGTCCCAGGCTTCCCGGGGACGCAGGGGCCCTCTCCGAAAGGTGCCCACTGGCACTCTGGGAACGCCTCTCAGTTACTGCTGCTGGGCGCCCAGACGCCTCCCTCAGACACTCGCAGCAGGAGGCCACGTAGCAGCTGCTCCTGACTCCGTGACTCCGTGACTCCGTGCTGGGCCTTTCGCGTGAGCTCTGCTGTGAGCCGGGCTTAGAGCTCAACAGCTGCCTCCCTCTTTTTGAAGGACTCGCTGTTATCCTCGGGTTTGAGTGTTGCCTTGAAGTGAACAGAGGTGTTCACGTCTTATACAGTGTTACAAATCCCATGGCACGTGTGTATTACAAGTTCAGGGCTCCTGCCCGAGAAAGTTCCTTTTCCCACGTTGTCTAATGAAGGGAACCTTCTGCGATGCTTAGGCTGCGTGTCTGTAGCGCCATCTTTTAGCTACTTAGGAAAATGGCATTTTTAAAGGAAATTCTCTGAATGAACAAGGTCCTATTTCTCCTTCTGTGATTGAATCAGTTCTAGCACAGCCATGTGGTTTTAGAGTGGTTCGTTTCATTTTAAAATTAGGAGCGACAGAATCTTAGTGCCTGGAAATCTTAATGGCAGTAATCCCGAGGCGAGGAGGACCGGCCCCAGCGTCCTCCAGCACAGCCTCGGCCCTCGTGGGCCCGCGAGCAAAGAGGGAGGCGGTGTGAGCGCCCGGAGACGCCCTGCTGGGTGCTTGTCCGGCTGGATCTTGTTCGGTTAGCTGCTCTTTTGTGGACAGAGTCACCATTCACGTTGACTTACCACTGAACGCCGTCATCTGCCTTAGAGATGTTGCACATGTGATTTCTGGAACCTAAACATAGGCAGATCTCTGCAGATGTGTTCTTGAGTGAGGCAAAGTACATGACGGAGGCACGCGCAGGGGTCTGGGTCTGGAACAAACGGCGCCTGGGGTCGTCTTCCAGTGAGCCCCGCCGGGAGTGCACCGCGGCCTGGCGTGAGGCTGGGGGTGCGGGCGGCCCGTGGAGGCCACTGGGGAGGGAATGAGGTGCATCTCCACTTCCTCTCCCTCCAGAAAACAAAGAAGCCCAAGGCGGCAGAGTCTGTCTCACCCCCGGCGGCCAGTGAAGGTAGGTGTTGCTCGCCAAAGCAGGCTGAGGGGCGGTCTTCGTGCCCTGGGTGGGTGCCTCTCTTACTTCGCTTCTCTTACAGAGCCCGCAGGGCCGTCCGGAACGAACACGGGAAAGCCTGAGGCCTCCAGCCTTGACTCCCGGGAGAAGAAAGTGGGCCCAGCTCCCAGAAGCACGGGTGGGTCCCCCAGAGCCCGCAGCGGCTGCTCAGAAGGCTGGGCCCTGGGGTCACGTCACAGCTTTATTGGCCTGAACTCAGAAACTGAGGTTCATCCTGAGTCCTGTCTCGGTCGTGCACTGAGCTCTCTTGGGGACTGGAAACCCTTACCAGACCCCAGAGCAGGAGCCTGTCGGGATGGACGGGCCTGGGCACAAGTGCTGACGCTCCCTTGACCTGTGGAGCGTGCACTTGGTGCCAGGCTCGCGAGGCTGCCAGACCTGGGCCTGCACATCCCAGAGACTGGGTAGAGGGCTGGGGCTCAGCGTGGGGCGGGGGCTGGGTTTGTGTGCACCCCACAAGGTGCTCAGAGCCTCCCTCCCCCACCTGCCTCTCAGCCAAGTTCTGAAAGTCATTCAACATATAGTCCAGAATTGAGTGCATTTCTCCTGAAACCTGCTACCTTTAACTAAAAAACAAAACAGTATTTATTTCACAAAAAGGAAAACACAGATTGGTTAGGTCCGAGAATGTATGACCTCGTGTTGTGAGTAGCAGCCACAGTGGTTATGGGTTTCGATCCCTGCTCTCCACGTAGTAGCCCCCGGCAGGGGAGCTCACTCAGCCTCCCATTGCCTCTGATTCAACTGTAAAACAGGCCATCCCACCCCCTCGTGAGGAGGGCCTGACATGTCAGCCACGGAGCTGGCGTCCGTGTGGGCACGTGGCAAGTAGTTAAGTAGTTAGCGTGATTTTCAGCGTCGTGGCTTTTCTGTCTATAGGAGGTGGTGACAGATGATAAAGGGAGGAGGAGGAAGATTCCGGGAGGAGCAGGCTTACTTTTCTCCCTTTGAGAATGTGGTGTTTGGAATAATCTTTAGTTCCAGCTGTAAAGCGTCTGGCTTTTCCTTTTTCCAACAGCTAATGGGAGCTCCTCTGGGAAAGCCGGGAAGCCTCCCTGTGGCGCCACGAAGAGGTCCATCGCCCACAGCGAGGAGTCCGAGGCTTACAAGTCCCTCTTCACGACCCACAGCTCCGCCAAGCGCTCCAAGGAGGAGTCGGCCCACTGGGTCACCCACACATCCTACTGCTTCTGAGCCCAGGCTGTGTCCGGCTCCTGGAGGCAGGCGTGAGGGCGCTGCCTGTGCAATGGGCCTGCACCATGTCCTTAAATTGTCCCCCAGACCTCGGTGCCCGTGTGGCCACTCCTGCCTCTGAGGCATGTAGGTGACTCGCACACAGTGGCCGCGCCACCCTCTCCTGGCTTAGTGCTCCGTCCTGGCCCCCAAGCTGTGCTGGCTGCACTTCGCAGGCTGGAAACCATTAAAGATTCCAGATGCCTTGTGGGTGTGTGCTTGGCTCATTTTTACTAAAATCCCAAGGTTTTGCTGCCAGCAGTGAATTAAATAAAAGGATGGAGCTTTGGCCACACTCTGCCTGCAGGTGTTTGCAGGAGCACCGAGAGGCCAGGACCCTGGCCGAGGACCAGGGAGGCGCGTCCCTAGTTTATTGTGCCGCACCAGAATGGCCAGTGGTAAACCTGAGGAGGAGCAGTGAAGGATTGAAGAAAAGACAGACGAGAATACAGCTGGGGCTCGGTGGATCTCCTGTGCCTGGATGAGGACACAAAAGACCCAGCCTGCAAGCCGATGCTTTATTTCATGGTCTGATTAAAACAAGGTAGATTAGCATGTACCAGTGATGGCGAACCTATGACACGCGTGTCAGCACTGACACGCGTAGCCATTTCTGATGACACGCGGCCACTGAGGCGGCCGCATGCCGAGGATGAAACATTTGCTGTTCCTGAGGATGAAACATTTGCGAAATAATGTTTTTTCCTCAAAGTGACACACTACCCGAGTTATGCTCAGTTTTTTGGTGAAGTTTGACACACCAAGCTCAAAAGGTTGCCCATCACTGAACAAATGTTCTTGTTTTGGCAACACTTGCTGCACCTCCCACAGCCCATTGGCTACTTAGGAAGGAATTAGGGAGGGCTACAAGGTCAGGCTTAATTATGCTAGGAGAGCTCTGCCCTCCAGGCTGGGACTTCTTTGTGGCCCTGCCACAGGTCAGCCCGAGGCTTGACCCTAGGGCCGCTCCCTACCGTTTATCACTTCTTTGGAGATAGAAGAGATCAGGTTGGGCACCTGGCATTTGATACAAATAGAGCAAGTCTGCCTTTCCTCTCATCGGTCTGTGTTTCTGTTTTTCTGCCTCCCACTGTTTTATAAGAAAGGGGAGCATCAGGACTGACTCCATGGTGTCGTGTCAATTCCTGTCTCTGAAGACTATACATAAACATTTCCAAGTAAAACTCACGTGGGACAAAACTTCCCGAGAGTTTCTGTGGTTTGGGTCATCTCTAAATCAAGGCTGTGTGTCCCTTAGTGCAGTCCCCCTAACCACCAAATGTTAGAGCGCCGTCGGGGGTGGATAGCGTGGGGTACACACACCTGGGGCACCTCAGAATACTCCACAGGTGTGGCCCAGAGCACAGGAACACCTCTCCCGCAGGAGCCGTGTGAGGAGGGACTAGGCAGACACGCTGGCAAGGCTGAGCCCCTGAAGGCCATGGCACACCCTCCAGCCGCAGCCACAGAGACCAGGCCAGCCGCTTCCCAGAGGAAAGCCACCTCTGCAGACGGCACGCTGCCCTGGGGGAGCGTCTATGCAGCCCGGCCTGGCCCCGGCCCCTTTGGCTCCAGGCTCTTACAGAACCTTTGTCGCTGCCCAGAGCTCAGCACAGCTTGAAGCTCCCAGTGGACCCTTGATCACGTTCAGCAGAACGTTGGTTCCTGGGGATAAGTGAGTCAGATGACCCAGGGGACAGGGACAAGCCTGCGTTCGTTCACGGCTTTCCTGTTGCGTGTCATTCACTGGCAGTGGGCCCTCGCTACACTCCTGGCATCGGCCTGCTGCCTGCAGGCCGTGTGCTCACCTCGGCCCTCACTCCTGTCTAGGTGCCAGTTCCCTCCTGATGATCCTTCAAACTCCACCCAAATGCCTTTTTCAGGAAAGCCTGCCTGCACCATCTGACACCTGCTCTACTCAACACTCGTGCTCTCATCACCGTTTAATAAATGACACCCTTAGCTAACCCAGGGACTGCACCTGCTGAAAGCAGTGAGTGAGGCGTGGGGACATGAGGGCTGGAGAGGGCATTCCTCCTGGGACCAGTGTTTTCAGATCTCACACGTTTTCAAAAGGAGCCAGAAATCTAGGTTTTAAAAAGAACCCCCAACCCCAACATTAAATCCTGCAAATAATTATTTTTAGAAACAATGTAAGCCAATGGCTCCTAATGTATAGCCTCTGGTTTAATTTTTGTTTTTAGTCCTCACCTGAGGATATGTTTTTATTGATTTGAGAGAGAGAGAGAAATGTGTGACAGAAACATCCATCAGTTGCCTCCCGTACGCACCCTGACCGGGGATCGAACCCACAACCTAGGTATGTGCCCTGCCAGGAATTAAACCCACAACCTTTGGTGTACAGGACGACACTCCAACCACAGCCCCTGGCCAGGGCGCCTCTGGTTTAATGTCTTTCTCACTGGGCTCAGCTCCACAGGGGCACATGCCACGCATTTGACATGGCATCTGGACTCAACCAACGAAACACAAAGGCAGGCCTCAGCCAGCACAGCACCAGGGCGTCAGAAAGGCTAGCAAGGACATAGCAACCACCATCCACCCTCTCTCGTTGATTGCCTGCTGGGAATGCCTCCAGATCCCTACGACCTCCTACGGACCCTGGCCTCACTGCCGCCATCACAATGGCCCGAGCCGCTCCTGGCTGGGGCCTCTGTGACATCAACCCGGCTCAGCCCATCACTCAGAGTCCGGGTGCGAGGGCAGACAGACCCACCATGAGCAGCCTCCTCCCCCACCTCTGCTCACCATGCGGACCCTGAGATGGACCTTGTTCCTGCCCGTGTGCCTGTCTTGCGGCTACGCCTTTATGTTTTCTTCTCTGAGGGAGAACGTCAAAGAACCCCCCGGGAAGGTGCCCTGCGGAGGGCACTTCCGGATTAGGCAGAACCTGCCAGAGCACGCCCCAGGCTGGCTCGTCAGCAAGTGGCTCTGGTTCTTTTTTATTGTTGTGCTGTATGTAATCCTCAAGTTTCGAAGAGATAGTGAGAAGAGTAAGGTAAGGACGGCTCCATTCTTTATCCCATGTTGCCGCCACCTCAGAAATCTCAGGCTCCAAGACATGGAGGTGGTACAGGCAGGACGGTCGAGTAGAAGGGATTTTAATGCAAAGTAGCCACCTCGGTCCTGGGAGACGCTGGCCAATCCTTCCCTGATGGAGCCTCAGACCCACCGGGGCTGGGACCACATTGGAGACCACCTTCTGTTTACTGGGTGAAGGAAACCTTTGCTTGATATTCAGCCTGTTCAATGAGTTTGTTCAATGAGGACAGATTCAAGAACTTGGCATGTTTGGGGTCGAAATTTTTCACAGAGCCAGATTCGCTGCCCGAGGTTTAATTTCCCTAGCGTTTGACTTCTTACAAGTTACTGAGTCAAATGCAGTTGATAGCATTATCGCCATTAAAGGTAGAGACAGACCTTCGTAAAGGGATAGAGGTGTGAAAAGGTGACAGCCCCTGCCTGCAGCGGCAATCATCTCCACGATGGGGAAAGAGATGGAACATGGCAGCTTATTCTCTACCCGACAGACCCCACCCCTCCCTGGGCTGTGTCCAAACCGACCAGCGGGGGCTGGCAAGCCTCCCTGTCGAGGCCCAGACACTAGATGTTTTCAGCGTTGCACTGAGTGACTCAGCTCTGCCACTGAGTCTGAAAGCAGCCCTAGACAGTATGTGTGTGAATGAGCAGGGCTGTGTTCCAATACAACTTGGTTTACAGTAGCAGATGGTGGGCCAGATTGGCCCTTGGGCAATAGAGTTTGCCAGCCCCTGGACTAGAGCGACGCTAGAACCTTCTCCTCTTAGGTGAGCCCACCTCTCCCGGACCCGTGTCCAAGTCCCCAAAGCCGACCGTGGTGTTCACCCGCACATCTTTGTTGACAGGAAAAGACCCCTCCTGGCCCTCGAGGCTCTTCGGCTCGGGCTGCACCGAAGAAGAACCAGTGTGCTTCCCCCAGCAAAAACTACGCGATCCACACCTTAAACCAACTCGAGATGGACCTCGTGCAGCTCATGTCCAAGGTGCGGAATCTGAAAGTCGCCGTGGTAACTGCCAGCGACCACAAGGCTCAGAACTTGGAGAGGTCTGTGGGCCCACATAGCAATGTTACCATCTATGAAATATGGGGCGAAGAAGGGTGCCAATGAATGGATTTGTGTGTCCAAGTAGGACAGGAGAGTCGAGGTTAGACACGCCATATGCAAACTAATAAAACTGTTCTGAAGAAAAATCTCAAATCTGAGATGTTTTTCCCCTCTTTGGTTAAACCTGAAAAAATAAATGTGAGACCAGTAGCCGTGGCCGTGGCCATTGAGGTTTTGGTTTTTTGCCTTTCTCGCTTCCTCTAGGGTTGTGGTGGTGAGACACTTGGCCAAGGGGCCAGGGCCTGTAGGACAAGGTTTAGGAAATTTGGAATGTTAATCTCATTTCCATGCTTGCTGTCTTTATTTAGCTATTTGTGCAAATGATGGAACTGATTATCTTTGTAATTGATTACATTATAAAAGACAACTTTAATTATGGGTTTAAAAAATTATTGAATTAGGTGTGTGTGTGCGTGTGTGTGTGTGAGTGAGTGTGAGAGAGAGAGAGAGAGAGAGGAGAGAGAGAGAGAGGTGGATGATGGTTTCTAGAACCACTTGATTTTCTTAACCCAAAAGTCTTATTCATTTCAACTCATGATGCATTGACTGCCTTCTACCAATTAGCAGTTACATATGTCCAATTGGATTAAGAAAACAGAGAATTGATTCATACTAACCAGGCCTTCATCAATTACTTGCTATGAATGTTCTTTATTATACCTATTGAAATATGGATGTTTTGGCATGTTAATATGGCCAATGGGAAGTACACTTGCTTAATACGGCTGTTGAATTAGCTTATGGCCCCTTCTGTAGGCCGCCCTGACCGTTCACAGACAAGCCGTGCAGGGCTAGAGGAGCAGCTGAGGACCCAGGGCAATTCCCTTCCTTCCACCTTCCTTCCAGCTACAGAAGGTTAGGTCCGCCCTGGCTGGTGTGGCTCGGCTGGGCGTCCTCCCATGCACCCAAAGGTCGCCAGGCCCATTCCTGGTCAGGGCACATAGCCAGGTTGTGAGTTCAGTCCCTAGTTGGCAGCCATTTGAAGGTGTTTTTCGCCCTCCCCATCTCCCTTCCTCTCTAATAATCAATAAAAATATATTTTGCCAAAAAAAAGTTCATTCCCACTGTTGGAGCAACATCTTCGGCATCTGTCCCGCGTGAGTGTAGGAGTTAGGGCTCTAATGAAAGCTGCCTGTCTGCTCCCTCTTGTCAATGTTACTCATCTTTGAAAAGTGGTCCCTGAACACTTGACCTCGACTTACAGGATAGGGGAGAACGGAAGGAGCTGAGATTAATTCTGGGTTCTTACTGTTTTCAAGTGAATGAGACTCTGAGTTATTTTCACAGGACACTGAAGAAACTCAGATAAGCAAAAAATGCTTTGGTTTTAGCCTGTGAATTCAACATGGGACAGATTTTAGATTAGAATAGAGACCATCTAAAAAGCCAGTGATGCCCAGCTGGCGTGGTTCAGTGGTTAAGCTTCGACCTGTGAACCAGGAGGTCATGGTTCGATTCCCGTCAGGGCACATGCCTGGGTTGCAGGCTCCATCCCCAGTGTGGGGTATGCAGGATCAATGACTCTCTCTCATCATTGATGTTCCTATCTCTCTCTCCCTCTCCCTTCCTCCCTGAAATCAATAAAAATATTTTTAATAAAAATTAAAAGCCAGTGGTCACCAAAAAAGCATGCTTCACAGGCCAAAGCCAGCCTGCTGGCTGCTTTTGTAGGGCCCTCAAGGTAAATGTAGTTCCTATATTTTTTAATGGTTGGGGGGCGGGGGGGCGGGAATCAGAGGATGAATAATACTTCAGGACATGAAATGCAAATTTGAGTGGTCATAAATGCTCATTAGCACACACCACTCCCACCATTCACATACCGCCCGTGGCTGCTTTTGCGCTAAGTGGTGGACTCAATTATTGCACAAACCGCGTGACCCAGGAGCTGAAAATATTTACTAACCAGCCCTTTACAGGAGAAGCTTGCCACCCCCTCGCACATGCTGACCTCACGTATTATGTTCGCAACCAGGAAAAGCACCGGCCTACGGACTGAAGGGTCCTGGGTTCGATTCCGGACAAGGGCTCATACCTCAGTTGCTGGCTTGATCCCCTGCCCTGTTCAGGGCACATGCGGGAGTTAACCAATTGATGTGTCTCTCTCACATCCATGTTTCTCTCTGTCTCTCCCCCTCCCTTCCCCTCTCTCTAAACATCAATGGGAAATGCCCCGGGTGAGGAATAACAGAGTGACCCCAATGCTCTCTAGCCTAACACCCCGCTCTGCAGGACACATTGCGCCTAGGAAATCCTGCCTCTCAGCCCAGTCAGTGTCACGCGATGTTTTCACACAAAAATGCGTGAGAGAGAGACTTAGGCTCCCACTTCTGCTGTTAGAGCGTAAACGCTTCTTCGAATGCCCCCGGCTCCTGGCTCAGCCGGTCACTGCAGTGGCCACGGGACGGGTCCGAGGGGCTCGCCCAGGCAGCTGGCAGAAGGCTCCTCGCGCTGTAGGGCCACGGGAGTCCTGCTTCTCCATCACCTCCACCACGCTCTGCTGGGGGGAGTGGGGGGCGACACCAGGGCGAGACAGCAGGGCCTGAGGATGGAAACCCAAGGCAGACCCGGCTGGAAAGACGAAGGGGATGGGGGCTTCATGGGGACGCTACCGAAGAAGCATGGAGGACGGTGAGGGTGGGAGGCAAACTTGTCAGAGGGCCTCACGCCTTGTCTGTCTCCCTGAGTGCGGGCAGCCGCGGTGCCTGTGACGGGACGGCCACTCCAGGGATGACAGTGCCTTCCAAGAGGCTCTCTCGTGGCCAAGACACCCTCCTGGTGGCCGGGAAGGAGCGGATGCCACATCGTGAGGTGAAGGGTCACAGGGCAAGGACGTGAGGGCCACCTCTGGGACCTAAGAGTGGTCCCCAGTCAACATCTAGAAAAACCAGGCACCCGCCCAAACCAGTGGCCTGGAGGAGGCCCCAGAAGGTGGGCCCCGGCCCCAGCTGACCCCTGGATTCACCCCTGACCCAGGGAACTGAGACTGTGAGTGGGTGTCATGTTCAGCCACTAAGTTTGTGGCATTTATTGCACAGCAATAGAAATCGGTGCAGCAAGCGGACCCCCCCACCCCCAAAACACAACACACACACACACACACACACACACACACACACACACCTGCCCACCGCTGTTCCCAGGCTCGGGCCGTGCCCACCTCCCCCCACCCTATCCCGGCCTCCGGACCAGGAGGTGGGGCCACAGGGCTGGCGGCCTTGACTCAAGAGCGCCAGGTTCCTTCAAACCAGAGCCTCCATGCTGTTGGCTCTGCGACCAAGCCTCCCCTCCCATGGTAATTTGGCCCACGTCATTCATTTCACTTGTTATTCTGAAATAATTATAGTCAGGCAAAGTTGCAAACACAGTACAGTTCTGCTTCCCATGGTTTTAGACCTTCAGCAGCCATGTAAAAATACCGAATGGAAAATTCCAGAAATAAACAAGTCGTGAGTTTTAAGTTGCGGCTGCTCTGAGTAGCTGTGATGAAGTCTCCGGATGTCCACGTGACTGGTCCTGTGTCCGGTGTCCACGCTGTAGTCACTCCCGCGTCAGCCCGCGGCCGCCCCTGGGTGTCAGGCCCCCGTGGGGCTTGGAGGGGCTCGTGTTCGTCACCCCTGTTTTACTTGCTTACGCCCCCAAAGACGCCCGGAGAGGCCGAGGCCGGGAAGAGCTGCTCTCAGTGAGAAGGTGGAAGTTCTCGACGTGATGAGGAGAAGACAGCGCAGGCTGAGGGTGCTGAGGTCCGCGGCCAGAACGGGCCTCCCAGCCCTGAAACTGTGAAGGACAAAGACATCAGCGCTGGTTTTGCTGTCGCACCTCAACCCGCAAATGCCTCTCACCACGTGGGCACGTTATCATCTCACCAAGAAGCAGGGTGAGTCCAGGGCAGTAGGTGCTGCAAGAGAGAGAGAGAGAGAGAGAGAGAGAGAGAGAGAGAGAGAGAGAGAGCGAGAGAGAGAGAGAGAGAGAGAGAGAGAGAGAGCGAGAGAGAGAGAGAGAGAGAGAGAGAGAGAGAGTTCACAGGACGCATCTCAGCGCATTGTGGTAACGGCTCTATTTTCTTAGTTATTGTTAGTCCTGAGCCCAGGTTGTACATTAAACTTCACCACAGGCCGGTACGGACGGGAGAAGCACAGTACGCACAGGGTTTGGCTCTATCCATGCTCCTCTCAGGCTAGATCCACGGGGTCTCGGGTCACATTGCCCACGGGTGAGGGGGCTACTACAGAGAGAGCCTTGTACCCTTCCCCCAGTTCCCTCAGTTTCCCCCGGTTTCCCTCAGTTTCCCCCAGTTTCCCCTGGTTCCCCTGGTTTCCCCCAGTTCCACCCAGTTCCCCCAGTTCCCCCAGTCCCCCAGTTCCCCCAGTTCCCCTGGTTTCCCCCAGTCCCCCCAGTCCCCCCAGACCCCCATTTCCCCTGGTTCCCCTGGTTTCCCCCAGTCCCCCCAGTCCACCCAGTCGCCCCGGTTCCCCTGGTTTCCCCCAGTTCCACCCAGTTCCCCCAGTTTCCCCCGGTTCCCCTGGTTTCCCCCAGTTCCACCCAGTTCCCCCAGTCCCCCCAGTCCCCCGGTTCCCCCGGTTCCCCTGGTTTCCCCCAGTCCCCCCAGTTCCCCCAGTCCCCCCAGTCCCCCAGTTCCCCCAGTTTCCCCGGTTTCCCCCAGTCCCCCCAGTCCCCCAATTCCCCCAGTTCCCCCGGTTCCCCTGGTTTCCCCCAGTTCCACCCAGTTCCCCCTGTTCCCCCAGTTCCACCCAGTTCCCCCAGTTTCCCCGGTTTCCCCCAGTCCCCCCAGTCCCCCTAGTTCCCCCAGTCCCCCCAGTTCCCCCAGGTCCCCCGGTTCCCCTGGTTTCCCCCAGTTCCATCCAGTCTACCCAGTCCCCCCAGTTCCCCCAGTTCCCCCAGTTCCCCCCAGTTCCCCCAGTTCCCCCAGTTCCCCCAGTTTCCCCAGTTCCCCCTGTTCCCCCAGTCCCCACAGTTCCCCCTGTTTCCCCCAGTTCCCCCTGTTCCCCCAGTCCACCCAGTCCCCCCCGTTCCCCCAGTTCCCCAAGTTCCCCCAGTTTCGCCCAGTTCCCCCTGTTCCCCCAATTCGCCCAGTCCACCCAGTCCCCCCAGTTCCCCCAGTTCCCCCAGTTTCCCCTGTTCCCCCAGTCCCCCCAGTTCCCCCAGTACCCCCAGTCCCCCCAGTCTCCCCAGTTCCCCCAGTTCCACCCAGTCCCCCCATTTCCCCCAGTCCCCCCGGTTCCCCCAGTTCCCCTAGTTCCCCTGGTTTCCCCGGTTCCCCCAGTTCCCCCAGTTCCCCCAGTTCCCCCAGTTCCCCCAGTTTCCCCCGGTTTCCCCGGTTCCCCCAGATCCCCCAGTTCCCCCTGTTCCCCCACATCCCCCAGTTCCCCCAGTCCCCCCAGTTCCCCCAGTCCCCCCAGTTCCCCCAGTTCCCCCAGTCCCCCCAGATCCCCCAGTTCCCCCAGGCCCCCATATCCCCCAGTACCCCCAGTCCCCCAGATCCCCCAGTTCCCCCAGTTCCCCCTGTTCCCCCGGTTCCCCCAGTTCCCCCAGTTCCCCCAGTTCCCCCAGTCCCCCCAGTTCCCCCAGTTCCCCCAGTTCTCCCAGTTCCCCCAGTTCCCCCTGTTCCCCCAGTTCCCCCAGTTCCCCCAGTCCCCCCAGTCCCCCCAGTTCCCCCAGTCCCCCCAGTTCCCCCAGTTCCCCCAGTTCCCCCAGTTCCCCCGGTTCCCCCAGTTCCCCCAGTTCCACCAGTCCCCCCAGTTCCCCCAGTTCCCCCGGTTCCCCCAGTTCCCCCAGTTCCCCCAGTTCCCCCAGTTCTCCCAGTTCCCCCAGTTCCCCCAGTTTCCCCCAGTTCCCCCAGTTCCCCCAGTTCCCCCAGTCCCCCCAGTTCCCCCAGTTCCCCCGTTTCCCCGTGTTCCCCAGTTCCCCCAGTCCCCCCAGTTCCCCCTGTTCCCCCGGTTTCCCCCAGATCCCCCAGTTTCCCCCAGTGACCCAGTTCCCCCAGTTCCCCCAGTTCCCCCTGTTCCCCCAGTTCCCCCAGTTCTCCCAGTTCTCCCAGTTCCCCCTGTTCCCCCAGTTCCCCCAGTCCCCCCAGTTCCCCCAGTTCCCCCAGTTCCCCCTGTTCCCCCAGTCCCCCCAGTCCCCCCAGTTCCCCCAGTTCCCCCTGTTCCCCCAGTTCCCCCAGTTCCCCCAGATCCCCCAGTTCCCCCTGTTCCCCCAGTTCCCCCAGTTCCCCCTGTTCCCCCAGTTCCCCCAGTCCCCCCAGTTCCCCCAGTTCCCCCAGTTCCCCCTGTTCCCCCAGTTCCCCCAGTCCCCCCAGTTCCCCCAGTTCCCCCAGTCCCCCCAGTCCCCCCAGTTCCCCCCAGTTCCCCCCAGTTCCCCCCGTTCCCCCAGTCCCCCCAGTTCCCCCAGTTCCCCCAGTTCCCCCGGTTCCCCCGGTTCCCCCAGTTCCCCCAGTTCCCCCAGTCCCCCCAGTTCCCCTTGTTCCCCCAGGGGCCACATCTTGCATAACTACAGCCCCCAGTAATTTCTTGTACATTTTGGATTAGTGCCAACATTTCACAGTGAGATTTCCCGCAGAGCCCAGTGCGGGAGACACTGTAAACCGAGGAGCTTCTGTAACTGCAGGAAACCACCACGTGGGCGACTGTCCTAGGCTTCAGCCGCTGCCTTCCCACTGACCCTGCGTGACAGCCAGCCTCGCCCTGGCCCCCAGGCCCTGCGCCCCCCCCCCCCCCCCCCCCAGCTCTTTGTCCTGCCTGCTCCCAGCTACAACACACCAAGCCCTTTCCTGCCTCGGGGGCTTTGCAAGTGGCCTCTCTCCTTGAGTAGTTTTTCCTCCAGTTGTCACACTGCTGGGCGCCGTGCTGTCCCTCTGGCCTTTGCTCAGAAGTCCCTCCTCGGAGAAGCCCTCCCTGGTACCCTCGCCACCCTCCCCCACCACCCGGCTTTGTGTTCCTCTCTCGGAAGCCCACCTCGGTGTGACGGTGTGACGGTGTGACGGTGTGACGGTAAGCTTTCTATCGACCTGCTTCCTGTTGCGAACCCCAACCCACAGGGAGCACATCGCTCACTACGTTTAGGACAGGGCCTTGGAGGTCAGCTTGCGGCATCCCGCGAGAACCGTCTTCCAGCGTGCCTCTTGCCCATGCCTTTCAGTGTGGTTAGCGAGTCCCCCATCAAGCGTTAGGCCCGTTTGTTAGTGTTTCTGTTCAGTTTCGCCCCCGCCACGCTCACATCCTGGTCGGTTTCCACTGTCACTTTGCTTTGTGCGTATGTGAAGGTGTGTGCAATACCACGATGGTTCTGAGAGTCAAACATGTAGAGAAAGACACCCCCAAAGCACTCTTTTCTCGTCCCCGCCTCCTCCCACCTCTGCCCCTCGAGCCTTCTGTTTCATCCTCCCTGAAGGTCTTTCTTTCTTCTGGCCACAGAGACTCCACTGGGTGGATGGACTCTCTTCTGTGCAGACATTCAGGTCGTTTCCAATGGTTTGAAATGACACATCCATATACATAAAAGCCTAAGCCACCGTTAGGACCAAACAACGGAACAACCAGAACGATCAGAATGACCTGTCCACCAGTCACTATGACGAGCACTGACCACCAGGGGGCAGACGCTCAACACAGAAGCTCCCACAGCCAACCTCCCATGGCCAGCCAACCGCCTGTGGACCCTCCCCCCTGGCTGGCCAGCCCCCACGGCCCCCGGTGCTAAACCACTTGTAGACCACCTGCTTCTGGGTTGGGGTCACTGCCATCTATTGAAAGTCAGCCCTCGACACAAGGGTTTGTCTCACTCCCATCCTCTCCCTTCCCTGGGGGCCGGCGGTGAGGGAAGGAGGAGTGGGGGCGGTGGGGAACTGCCTCTTCCTCTCCCTTTCCCGGAGCCGCCTGCCCACCAAGGTGGCAGTGCAGTGGCAAGGGAAGGAGGAGGGGGGAGGGGGAGAAGCACACGGTGGTGGGGCAGCATCGGTGTCCAGTGTCCGTTCCTTCTGTGTCTGGCCCGGCAACCACTGCCTCCTCTCCCGACCCCACTGGGGCCTTCGGGCCCTGGGCTGGGAGGGCCGGCTCCCTCCTCAGAGCTGGGGGCCTACATCCCGCAGTCCCTCTTCCCCCCTCCCCCAACCCTCCATGCACAAATTCGTGCACCTGGCC
The DNA here is from genome assembly GCF_027574615.1 of Eptesicus fuscus. Classification (NCBI taxonomy): domain Eukaryota; kingdom Metazoa; phylum Chordata; class Mammalia; order Chiroptera; family Vespertilionidae; genus Eptesicus; species Eptesicus fuscus. Next base: position 5,727,048 of record NC_072484.1, on the reverse strand, counting down.
TCTAGTAACGGATATAACCTTGTGCATAAGAATTTTTGTGTTGTCAGTGTTATTCTCAGGGCAGATGCCTAGTGGTGGGATTCCTATGTAGAAAGGTACGTGCACGTGTGCTTTTGTTAGGTATTGCCATACTTCAAAGGGCTACACCAATTTGCATTCTCACCAGGGAACCAAAACAGATCTTTAAACCAATGTGTTGGAGAGATGGCTAGATACATCTATCGTAAAAGGTGTGGCTTGCAGTTACCAGGAATTGCCACTAGGTGGCAGGCACAGCTCATCACAAAGAACAATGAGTTTTTTTAAAAAGATTTTGCTTCAGGGGCCCTTAAGAAAAATAAGGAGTCAGCTGAAGTAAAAGAATCTTCGACACATAATCATTTTATGTTGAATAAGAGTCCTGATTCTGCCCTCTTAAGAATTTCCCTTTCACAGTGCTGCGGCCTTCCTCAGAGTGAGTGACAGTCCAACATGTTACTCTGGACATAAAGAAATTAGATGCGCCCTGGCTGGTGTGGCTCAGTTGTTAATTCACCAAAAGGTCACAGTTTGATTCCTGGTCAGGGCACGTGCACAGGTTGTAGGTTCGGTTCCTGGTCCTGGTGTGTGCAGAAGGCAAACGTCAATGTTTCTCACATCGATGTTTCTCTCTCTCTCTCTCTCTCTCTCTCCCTCTCCTTTATCTCTTTAAAAAAATCAATAAAAATTGTTTTTAAATTAGATGTAGCTCCATTTTGAAAACCTATAAAAAAGGAAATTGGATGAGAAAGAAGGGCCGTGGGGATGGGAGGACTGGGGCGGAGGACAGGATCCTCCTCGGGCTCTCGGAGCCATCACAGGCAGCCAGGCACAGCCCAGCGGTGACCTGCCCGAAGGTGTGACCTGGGCCATGCACAGAGGTGGGGGAATGGGAGTGAGATTTGGGAGGCAGCAAATGAAAGACTCAGCTTCCTGAGGGCAAGGCTGTGTCTCCCACCATAGCCAGCTCCATTATCACCTCGAACCCCTCTCCCTCTCCACACCTCCTTCACCCCCTCCTTCAAGGCTGTGCTCACCACGCCAGCCCCTCCCTTGCTCACCCTCCAGAGTGAGGGCTCTGCTGACCGGGAGGCTCCCCCCCCCCCCCCCCCCCCGCACCCCGAGTCCACTCCTGGCACTCTTAGGAAGCAGCCCTGCCTTGGTGGGCAAACTTGTGGGTCAGTGCACTCCCGGGCCTGTGTGTGGTTCCAGACCCAGGCAGACTGTTCTGGAGTTTGGACTCTCACTTGGACCAGTGCCATCAGCAGCCACCTCACCTGACCTTGTTTTTCCAGAAACACCATCTCCCACTGACTCATTCATTCTTCCTCCATTGGGCCACTTATCTGCTCATCGTTCAGCGCATACCCAGCAGGCATCACTCCATGAGCATGCGGTGGGAGTCGATGCAAACCTGGACTGCCCTGAGATACCCTCTCACGCCCACAAGAGACTACTCTCACAAAAACAGAAAATACCAAGTGTGGGCGGGGATGTGGAGAAATTGGGACCTGGTAGACTCAGTGGGAATGCAAAATGGTGCAGCCACTATGAAGAGGTATGGTGCTTCCTCAAAAACTTAAAAACAGAATTACTGTTAGTCCCAACAACGCCACATTTGGGTATAGACCCAAGAGAGTTAAAAACAAGGTCTCAAAGAGATGTGTTTATACCTGGCATGACTCACAACAGCCAAGAAGTAGAAGCAGTCCAGCTGCCCACAGATGGGTGACTAGATACACAAAATGTGCTCTTCACATGCAGTGGAATATTACTCAGCCTTAAAAAATACTCGGCATGGTGGGAACCAACATGGCGGCGTAGGTCAATGCCAGTACGCACCACCTCCCACAAACACATCAAAATTACAACTAAAATACAGAACAACCATCACTCAGAACCGCCTGAAAGCTGGTTGAAATGGAAGTCCTACAGCTAGAGAAGTAAAGAAGAAAGCACATTGAGACTGGGATTCAACAGTAGAGGAGAGGATTCTGAGAATCAAATCAACGAGTTGGAATATGAGGAAGCAAAAGAGCAAAAAGAAAAAAGAATCCAAAAATATAAAGATGATGTAAGGAGCCTCTGGGACAATTTTAAGCATACCAACATTCTCCTTATGGGGGTGCCAGGAGACCTTATGTGCGTATATACATGACCCATGGACACAGACAATAGGGTGCTGAAGGCCTGGGGGTGGGAGGCTGGAGGAGGTCAATGGGAAAAAGGGGGACATATGTAATACTTTCAACAATAAAGAATATTAAAAAAAATTTAAATATAAAAGAAGAAAACCTATATGAATAAATAATGACAGGCGTGGCTCAGTGGTTGAGCATTATTGACCTATGAACCAGAGGTCATGGTTTAGTTCCTGGTCAGGGCATCTGCCCAGGTTGTGGGCTCAGTCTCCAGTGTGGGGCCTGCTGGAGGCAGCCAATCAATGATTGTCTCTCATCATTGATGTTCTATCTCTCTCTCCTTTCGCCTTCCTCGCCGAAATCAATAAAAATATATTAAAAAAGAAATAATGACTGAAAATTTCCCCTACCTGGTGAAAGAAACAGACTTACAAGTCCAAGAAGTGCAGAGAGTTCCCAAACAAGAGGAACCCAAAGAGGCCCACACCAAGAACATATAAAGAACATACAGAAACTTACAGCTCAACAATACCAAGACAAGTAACCCAATTAAAGATGGGCAAAGGACTTAAGGAGACACTTCAGAGCAGACACACAGATGGCCAATAGCGTGTGAAAGATGCTCAACGTCATTAGCCAACAGGGAAACGCAAATCTAAGCCCCGAGACCTGCTCATCCTCACTAGCATGGCTGGAACCATAAGGACAGACAACAGCAGGTGTTGGTGAGGATGTGGGGACATTGGGACCCCCACACATCGCTAGTGGGACTGTGAAATTACGCAGTTGCTTTTGAAAAAGGTTCCGGCATTCCCTCAGAATGTTGAACATACAGTCACCATATTCCACTCCTAGGTGTTTACCCACAAAAAATGAAATGTGTCCACACAAAACTTGCACGTGAATGTTCATAATAGCACAAAGTGGAAACAGCCCCCATGTCCATCCCCTGACAGATGGATAAAAGCGGTATATCCACACATTGGAATATTATTCAGCCACAAAAAGGAATGGAGGCTGACATATACTACAAACTGAATGAACCTTTATAACATTACCAGAGGCCTGGTGCACTGACATTCATGCCCTGGGGGCAGGGCGTCCCTCAGCCCAGCCTGCGCCCTCTTGCAGTCCAGGACCCCTCAGGGGATGTCTGCCTGCCAGCTTAGGCCCACTCCGGGAGCCTAAGCTGGCATGTGGACATCCTCCAAGGGGTCCTTAATGCTGCCACAGAGGTGGGAGAGGCTCCCTCCACCGCCACTGCACTTGCCAACCATGAGCCCGGCTTCTGGCTGAGCGGTGCTCCCCCTGTGGGAGCACACTGACCACCAGGGGCAGCTCCTGCATTGAGTGTCTGCCCCCAGGTGACCAGTGTCATAGCAACTGGTCATTCCACCGTCTGGTCGATTTGCATATTAGGGTTTTACTAGTATTATATAGGATGCTCAGTGAAAGAAACAAGATGCAAAAGACTAACTATGGCCTGATTCCTGAAAAAACTTCTCTGCTACTCTATTAGGTGCAGTGCATGGGGCCTGTGAATTAAACTAACAGCTGTTCTGGCAAAGAGCTTTGGGCTCTGGAGTCAGGCAGGGGTCACTGGCTCTCTTGCTTCCTGCCATGAGAACCAGAACTAGTGACCCACCTTCTTGAATTTCCATTTCGTCATCAGTGAAATGGAGGTGACATGGCGGGGGGCCGAGGGGGGGTGGGCAGAGAATCTGCACTCCACCTTATAACTACTCTTTGTGTCCTTCAATGCCCCAACCGAGTGAGGGCCAGCCAGCAGCCAGTGTTGCTAAACCAGGAGTTAGCAGCCAGGAAAGGGGGAAGGCCACATTCTTTCCCTGCAGGTTTTATCTTATCTGCAGCTTCAGTGACAATTTAAAAAGGACTGGAGGTTCCTCATTCCTTCCAGGAGGACGAGCTGCATCTGTGGGGCCTCTAATTCAAAAGAGTTTCACAAACATAACATCAGTGCGGGCCCTTTCTGAGCACAGGGTCCTGTGTGGTGCACACCGCGACACCAGGCCTGTCCTTCAAGTTCCGTGTCTATCTCCCAGGGTATGACATAACCCCTGTATGTCACCTGCTGTTTAACAGGCATATTCTCAAGTCCCTCGCCTAGGCTGTCAACAGGACAGTTCCGTGCAGAGGCCTGATGTCACTGGAAATGACAGTGGGTGGGGAGATGGAGATTCCCTTCTCCTGGCCCCACGGTCTCCCATCACCCTCTCAGCCCTGGTACCTGCCCCGGGTGGAGCTGGGAGGGTCCTCAGAGGAAGGAATAAGTGTTACTTGATTCCAGGGCAGGAGGAATAGGAAAACTGAGACAGGAAAGTTAAAACAAGGCCAAAGAGTGTGGGCAATCTGCAGCCAGCTTATAACTAACAAACCATTATCTTCCCCAACCAAGGACACTGAACAAATGGTGTCCTTTTGCTCAGTGTCCTTGGCTGGGGAAAAACCTCGCAGGCGTGGCTCAGTGGTTGAGTGTCAACCTATGAACCAGGAGGTCATGGTTCGATTCCCGGTCAGGGCACATGTCCAGATTTCAGGGGGCGTCCAGGAGGCAGCCGATCAAGAATTCTCTCTCATCATTGATGTTTCTGTCTTTCTCTCTCTCCCTTCCTCTCTGAAATCAATAAAAAATATATTTAAAAACAAAAAGCAAGCAAACAAAAAACCCTCCTTAATGAGAGAATGCAGAAAGAGAAGGGAAAGAGGCCAGCAGCCCCGAGCTGGGCGAGATAAAGCTGCCGGGTGCTTCTCATGAGTTCTGGAACGGCCACAACAGCAAAAAGGGGGCCATGAGAATGAATCTGCACCAAACTGTTCAGCAGAGGAAAAGTGAGCCCTGTAGACAGGAGGGTATAAAACACCTCAGACCCCACCCAACCCGCTCTTCAGATTAGCTGAGAGCCCGTCTGCCCTTCATAAGCCAGATGCACGCGTTTGCTTGCTTTGCTTTTTCAACAAAGGGGCATGCTTTAATAAACTGGCTTTTCACAATGCAGTCAAGGTCTCTCATATAAATTAATTTATATGAGAAGACAAGGACCAAGGTTGGGGACAGCCTCTCCCACTGACTCGGGGGGCTGTCTGGGAACACCTCTCTGGTGTGGGTGAGAGTGCCTATAACACAGGAGGTAGCAACAGCCATTGTGCAAGGGGGTGTGGGGGTACCCCCTGTGCACTCTGGGAGAGACGTGCCACCCAGGGGTGAGGGGTGATAGACGCAGCTCCCCGCTCCATGCCAGTGTCATGGAGGCACAAGGCTTTGCCGCAGGACAGACAGGAAGTGGGCTGTTGCTGGCCATGTGGGGCAATGGTGACGGGCACAGAAGTTGGAATCTTGAAGTCCTGCCTTCCTAAACCTGGTGCTACTTCTAGCCAGCTGTGATACCTTAGGCAGGTAAGGTAACCTCTCTGAATCTCGACAGTGGGTTTGCAGGGGGGTGACAGAGCAGGGTCCCTGGAAAGAGTCAACGAAGTAGCACCATGAAGCCCTTAGCACAATGCCTGGCACACAGTAGGCACTTAGAAATAACACTATTCTTACACTGAAAACTGCGCTGTGGATGCCCAAGGAAACAAAGTCCCTTGATAAAGGATTAAAAATTTTGGATCTTATGAGCGCTACATATGATATATTTTCCTGCCTTCGGACAGTCAACTGATCATCTTTTAGTCTTTTTTTTTTTTTTTAATCTTTTAGTCTTTTCTGAAGACACGGGGTCATTACTTAAAATGCAAAAAACTCCCTCACAGCCCACAGCCTGCCTGTGTTTAGAAATCAAACATTGATCCTCACTTGGCTGCATTTACCCCAACACTCACTATCCAGACACTGGGTCTCCTGGGTTGCTGTGAGAGGCGTCAGAACCGTGGTCCAAGTCTCGGTCAGCAGTCACTCCTCACAGGCACTGGAAGGACACGGATGTCTCTGCACCAACCGCTGTTTCCCACCGGCTGTGGGGTGAAAATCCAACACCCAGGCGGGTCACCCAGTCACAGAGCTACCGGTGACCAGAGAGAGGGCGACTAGCGCGTCTGAGGTCACACACCTGAAGCACATTTGGACGAGGCTTCGAATCAAAAGCTCATTCTAGATTCTACTAGTGTTCTAGTTTGGGGAATTTAGCAACAAAAAGTACAGGATGCCCACTTAGGTCTGAATTTCAGGTAGACAATGACTAATTTTTGGGATAGGCATATCCCATGCCATGTTTGAGATGCACTTACACTAAAAATATATTCGTCGTTGTCTGAAATTCAAATTCATCTGGCACCTCGCATGTCATCTGGCAACCCACGCTGCCTCTGCCCGGTGTTGGGTGGACACAGAAACCATCTTGGCAAAGGAGAAATAGAACATCCTGGAAGCCGTACTTGCTCATCACTCGGTTTGAATAAAGGATCATCTCCACAGGAGGCCTTGTCTGAACCTCACAGAGGGCTCTCAACTCCCACCTGCTCTTTGTAACAGCTTCATCGAGATACAATTCACATACCATGCAATTCACTCGCAGCATGCAAATCAGTGGTATGTTTTATACTAGTACATTCACAGATATGTGCACCATCCCCACAGTGCATTTAAAATGTTTCTTTACCGACTAGAGGCCCGGTGCACAAAATTCGTACACAGAAGGGATGTGTCCCTCAGCCCAGCCTGCACCCTCTCCAATCTGGGACATCCCTCTCATAATCAAGGACTGCTGACTCCCAACTGCTCGCCTGCCTGCCAGCCTGATCACCCCCTAACCACTCCCCTGCCAGCCTGATTGTCACCTAACTGCTTCCCTGATAGCCCAATTGCCCCTAACTGCCCTCCCCTGCCAGCCTGGTCACCCCTAAGTGCCCTCCCCTGCCAGCCTGGTCACCCCTAACTGTCCTCCCCTGCAGGCCTGGTCACCCCCAACTGCCCTCCCCTGCAGGACTGGTCACCCCTAACTGCCCTCCCTTGCCAGCCTGGTCACCCCCAACTGCCCTCCCCTGCAGGACTGGTCACCCCTAACTGCCCTCCCTTGCCAGCCTGGTCGCCCCCAACTGCCCTCCCCTGCTGGCCATCTTGTGGCGGCCATCTTTGACCACATGGGGGCGGCCTGGAGTGACGGTCAATTTGCGTATTGCCTCTTTATTATATAGGATTGCTTTTTAGAGAGAGAAACATTGATTTGTTGTTCCACTTATGTATCCATTCACTGGTTGATTCTTGTATGTGCCCTGACCAGGAATCAAACCCACAATCTTAGTGTATGGGGAGGATGCTCTAACCACCTGAACTACCTGACCAGGGCCATTTTAAACATTTTTATCACCTCAGATAGAAGCCTCGTACCCATTAGCAATCACTCCTATCCCTATTTCCAGCCCCTGAACACCACTAACCTACTTTAGTCTTTGTAGATTTACCTCTTCCAGGCATCTTCTATAAATGAATTACTAGGGGGTGCGGCCTTTTGTGTCTGTGAAAGGTCTCAGGGCTCCATTCCTTCCTACAGCTGAGCGATGATCCCTCGTGGGACAGACCACAGTCTGTATGCACGTGGCCATGGAGGGGCCTGGGGGTGGTGTGCAGCTCCTGCCACCCTCCCACAAGCTGGCGGTCCCATCGCCCTGCTTCCTGCCGGCGCCCCACAGCCCTCTGGTCCCCTCCTTGCGCGCACCTGTTCCCTCTGCCTCCCCTGCGTGCGCTCCGAGGGAGCGGCTTCATCTGAATCTCCGCTGCACTTCGGGCCACAGTAGATGGGTGAGTGACTGGAGCGGCCCTGCTGCCGCTGAGTCGGGGCCCAGGGAACCCGGCCTCCCGCGCGGAGGGAGAGGAGAGTTCTCGTCCTTTCCAGGTAGGGAAGCCCAGGTGGTGCCCGAGACGCCCCTTGCTCCTCTCGGCCACAGCGGTCTGTGTTTTGCGAGTCTGCGCGACCAACCTTGTCGCCCTCTGAATCTTTCAGGTAAAAAGGAGAGGTTGGCGCAGGTGGGGGAATGGGGTGTTGGAGGGGGAAGCCACTGTCTTCTGGGAACCTCTTCTCCAAACTCGCGGTTCCACCAAGACGCAAATCCTGCAGCAGCGTTAACAGCTGAGCACCCTCCCAGCCCCGCGGGGTGCACCTGTGAACCCCTCTGCTCGCTGGCTCTAATTTTTTTTAATTTCTTTATTGATTAAGGTGTCACATATTTGTCCTCATCCCCCCATTCCCATCCCACACCCCTCCCCACGGATGCCCCAACCCCCTGTTGAACTTAACCATTGGTTAGGCTTGTATGCATGCACACAAGTCCTTTGGTTGATCTCTCCCCCCTCCCCCTACCCTCCCCTATCCTCCCTCTGAGGCCCGATAGTCTGATCGATGCCTCCTTGTTTCTGGTTCTTTTCTTGTTCATCAGTCTATGTTGTTCATCATTTCCCCTAGATGAGTGAGATCATGTGTCACTAGAGATATACTTAAAAGAACTGAATGTGAGACGAGCAATAATAGTTATGCTGACAGGCAAATGAATCAGTCTGTAGTGAGTTTCTTTCTGGACCAACAGTTCTTTTGAGACCCAATTTCAATGTCCACCAGTTCCTTATGTGTACATGTCAGCACTGACCCCTCAGCTCTGGATGGTGGACAAATGGTGGTAATGCAGGTCCGACTCCCTCTGGTTTGGTCTCGGCCGGCTCTAATTTTTTTGCAGTTTGGGAGAATTTTCCAAGTTTACCCTCTCTTCTGGCAAAGGACATTTTTATCTGCTCATCTGGGTCAGGACTTTATCCATTCATTCATTGGGCAGTTCTTTTATTCCACCTGTGTTCGGTTCATAACAAAGTACCCAAGGCGGGCGGCCGAAAACAGCAGCCTTTTATTCTCTCACACTTCTTCTTTTTTAAAAAATATATTTTTATTGATTTCAGAGAGGAAGAGAGAGATAGAAACATCATCGATGAGAGGGAATCATTGATCGGCAGCCTCCTGCACGCCTCCTGCTGGGAATGAGCCTGCAACCTGGACATGTGCCCTTGACTGGAATCAAACCCTGGACCCTTCAGTCCACAGGCGGACGCTCTATCCACTGAGCCAAACCAGCTGGGGTTCTCACACTTCTGAAGGCTAAAGTCCGAAAGCAAGGGCTTCTGCAGAGCCACACCCCTGCAGGCTCAGGAGGTCCATCTTCCTCCAGCTTGGGGGGGGGGGGGTTGTGTGGGGGGACTGCCAGAGAGCCTGGGCTCCTGGATTCTCATCGCTCCAATCTGCTTCCTGTCCTGGGGCTCCCCTCCCTGCTCCCTCCTTTTCTCATTAGGACACCTGGTCTCGGAGTAAGGGCCCGCCCACTGCATGACCTCATCTTAACTCACCTCTGGCAAGACCCATGCCCAAATAAGGTCAGATTTGCAAATGCTGGGGAATAGGACTTCCTCAGATCTTCTTAAAAGCTTTAATTCAACTCGCAGCATCTCCCTCCGAGAAAGAAGTCTTACTGGAATTTGAATTAGAATTGTATTCCATTTCTATCATAATTTTTACTTTCTCTTACGGAAGGACGTGGTATGTCTCCTGCTGGTTTTGTGTAATGTCATTTAGTAAGAGCTCACTGTTTTCCTCATAAAGCACCTGCCTTTTTAATTACATTTATTTCTATTTTATTATTTCAGTCGCTATTGTGAATGAAATCTTTTTCTTATTTTTATTCCTAGATGTTTATCGCTAAGGCATAGGAAAGGCATTGTTTTTGTGTTTATCTGGAACCCAGGGTGTGTGCTTTTAGCAGCTGGTGTATTTGGGGTTTTGCAGGGACAGAATTCTATAAACAGAACGTGGCATCTTGGGGTGTTCTGCAGCTCATAGGGACAATGAAGGGGAGCTATCAACTGACCTTGGGCCATTTCCACAACGCAGTGTTAAGTGAGGAGAAAGATGCAGGAATGTGTAATGGAATCCCAAGTTAGGAGCACAATGAGGCAAGGGTCATATAGAGGCTATCTGTGTTCACTGGAAAACACAGAATGCTAGCTTGTTAACCTGGGCTGCTTGTTAGGGTGGGGAGTTAACAAAAAGGGAAGAGGAGAGAAGAGGTGAAGGCACCCAAGCAAAACAAGGATGAGAAATGACTACAAAAAAATCCAAAATCATAGGATACAGTCACTATACATTTATGTGACTTTGTATATCTATATTTATATTATGTACTTGTTCTATATGTCCAGAGAAACTTTTCCCCCCTTTAGTTGAGGATCTTTATTGTTTTTCTTCCTTTTATTTATTTATTTTTTTTTATTTAAGGGCCCCTCACTGGCCCTGCTTCCAGGAGTGGCCACGCCCAGGTGAAAAGGGGAGGAACCAGGCAGCCTGGGGAGGGCTCATCTCCACAACATTCCTTTTACACACAACTAAACAGACAGCACAGAGTCACTATTGCGGTTAGAAGTTGGCAGCATGGAAGGGGGGGAACAGGTGGAAAGTAGGGGTGTCATTAAAAAAATATACAGGCCCTCCCAGTGCCTGGGGTGGGGGGACTTGGTCTGCTTCAACCCAAGAGGAATCAGAAGATCAGAAGCCGTTTTGGAGGCCAGAACCCTCAGGGGTGGAGGGAGGAGGGAGGTCCGGGGGTGGGGGCTGTTTGGCAACTGGGGGAAGGGATTGTCCTCCCCTGTGGGGATCCCCCAGCCCTGGGGTCTGGCAGGAGGGCAGCAGCCTGCAACCCCCAACAGGCAGGTCTGGGGCTGCCAGATGCTCCAGGCAGGGGCTGGGGTCTCACAAAGGCTTGCCGTTCAGGGAGGTGACAGCACTGCCCCCCAGCTTCTCTGCCAGAGGGCACGTCCTTGACCTCGGAGCAGCTTGCCTGTGACTTATGCTTGATCCAGTCAGCTTCTTCTTGGTGGCAGCCTTGGAGCTGACATAGATCATTTTGCTCTTAAGGGGTGCAGACTCAGGGGCCCAGGAGGTAAACCCCAGGTCCCCTTGCTCTCCTCGGTCTCGTAGGTTGCGCCATACAAGGGCAGTCTTTGTCCAGCAGCATCTTGACGAAGGTGGTGTCAGGGTCGTCTCCTGTCTGACCCACATCCCCCACCAGGACCTCGTGCCGCCTCCAGAATGATGTCCTCGCCATCTTCACTCGGGCAGGAACACTTGGATGACGCCGGCAGAGGCAGCCACACGGGACGCCATGCCAAGGAGACAGCACGGAGAGCCTGCGATGAGGGGGCCGCTGCAGCTGCGGCCGGGATCCGGCTCTGTCCGGAGCAACTTAAAACAATGACTCCTACTTTTGTCCAACTTTATTAAGATTAGCTGACATATGACATTGTATTCATTGCAACAGAATGATCTGATGTAAGCATAGATTGCAAAATGATCACCACAGTAAGGCTGGTTAATATCCATCACCTCTCCCACAGTTACAATTTTTTTCTTGTAATGTGAAGTTTGAAGATCTGCGCTCTTGACAACTTTCAAATATACAATACAAATATATTAACTGTAGTCAGCATGCTGGACGTTATCCCCCGGAACTTACTGATCTTATAACTGGAAGTTTGTACCTTTGGACCCCTCCCCGGGTCCCTCCCCCACCATCTGATCTGTGTCTGTGAGTCCCGTTTTTCAGGTTTCCCATGTAAGTGAGGTCATTTGGAACTTGTCTTTCTCTCTCTGACTTCTTCACTTAGCACAATGCCCCCAAGGGCCATCGATGTCGCTAAGGCAGGATTCCCTCCCTTTTGAGGACTGAATAATATTCCATCGACTATGCATTCCACCTTCCTTTATCCATTCATCCAGCAGTGAACACTGAGGTTGCTTCCATGTCTTTGCTTCCGTAAAAAAAGTTTAAGTTCATGCCAAAGCGAAGAAGTGAGAGCCTGATGGCGGGGGTGGCCCTGGAAGCCAGGCCTGAAGGGGAGACACAGACCGGGTCCTGGAGGGCACCCAGGGGGGCCTCTGGCTGCTGCTGAGAGGGGGAGGCACTGACATCTGGGTTTTTGTTTGCAGGCATCGATGTCCCATTTTGTAAGAGCAGCCAAATACTTCTTCTGAGCCACCTCTCTCCCTTTCCCTCTCCCTCACCTGCACTGCCCTCTTTTTTTTTTTTAATTGATTTGAGAGAGAGAGAGAGAGAGATCAATTTGTTGGTCCATTTATGTATGTTTCCACTGGTTGCTTCTTGTATAGTATGTGCCCTGACTGAGGATCAAACCTGCAACCTCGGCCTTTCAGGATGATGCTCCTGGCCAGGGCCACTGCCCTCTTCTTGGTGGGGTTTGGCTGCGGTCCTGCTCCTCTTCAGGTCTGACTCTTGAGCCAAGGCAAACCCAGCGGCAGCTCTATGAGCCCCGGATGAGATCGCTCCTCACCTGGCGATACCTGGCCTGTGTCCTGTCTGAGGCCGGTTAGGGAGAGCTTCCTTTTCCTTTGATATTTTTAGCCTTCCAAATATATTCCTTTCTAGCCTAAATTAGCCTCAGACCCTCTCTACTTACAAAGGACCTTAGGTTATTAAAACACACACACACACACACACACACACACACACACACACACACAACAAAAAAAAAAACGAAAAATCTCCTACCGTCTTAAGCACATCCACTTTGTGATGTGGACGTTGTTAGCATCCAGTTCCTTTTTACAGAGGAGGAAGCAGCCGGCTGTTGCTCTGCCTAGACCAGTGATGGGCAACCTTTTGAGCTTGGTGTGTCAAACTTCGCCAAAAAACTGAGCATAACTCGGGTAGTGTGTCACTTTGAGGAAAAAACATTATTTCGCAAATGTTTCATCCTCGGCATGCGGCCGCCTCAGTGGCCACATGTCATCAGAAATGGCTACGCGTGTCAGTGCTGACACGCGTGTCATAGGTTTGCCATCACTGGCCTAGAGTCAAACTGCTGGTGAGCAGTAACACTAGGATTTGAACCCGTGTCTCTTGGTCTCCAAAGTCTGTGTCTGTGGCCCAGCAGCATGGCTCAGTGGTTGAGCATCCACCTATGAACCAGGAGGTCATGGTTCTGTTCCCTGTCAGGGCTCATGCCTGGGTTATGGGCTCAATCCCCAGTGTGGAGTGTGCAGGAGGCAGCCAATCAATGATTCTCTCTCATCATTGATGTTTCTCTCTCTCCCTTTCCCTTCCTCTCTGAAATCAATTAAAAAAGAAAAAAAAAAAGTCTGTGTCTGTGTCACTGTCCTATGATTACTCCGGGACAGTAGGGGGTACAGAGACATAAATGGGTGTCACTACCTGAACACAGTTAGAGACCAGTACACAGAGTGTTTCATGCCAACACCAAGATGGAGAGGCCAAACAAGCCGGGCACGGTGGTCGGGGGGGGGGGGGGGGGGGTCAGGAGAGCTTCCTGGAGGAGGTGGCTGCCATCTGAGCTCAGCCCTAGAGGACAAGCAGGGGCAAGCCAAGTGACCCACGCTGGGAAGGGCGTTCCGGGCAGAAAGAATTGTGTGTAATGTGTCGAGAACTGAAGGCAGAGCGTACTGGTTCAGACTCTTAGCTGCAACCCGAATATGACCAAACAGAATGAAAATTTCATCGTCTCAAATAACTGGAAAGTTCAAAGTGGGGAGAGTGGTGCCGAGGACACAGGTCACCTCATGCTGTCCTCCGGATCGGGTCTCTCTCCGCGGCCGGCTTCCTTTCTATGACCTGACTCCATTCGCAGGGCTTCCCTGTGTTTGCGAGATGCTCTTGGGAGCTTGGCGATCTTCCTTCAGCTTCCTTGTGGATGGTCTCACAGCCTCTTATTGGCTCTTTCTAGAGCACCTGCTCATCCCATCAATCACTGTGGCTACGGTGCAGCAGAGTGCTGACTGGCTTAGGTGTAGGTCACATGACCCACCTTTGGCCAGGGTGGGTCAACTTGGGGCTCTGGACTTGGAGAAGGGAAGTGAGGGCCCTTGTGGGATGTAAGGTGAAAGGCTGGAGCAGTGGGGTTCAGGCTCAGATATAGTTGGGACCAGGTCAAGGAGGGCCCCAAGGGAGACAAGCTTAGAGCTTAGATACAGCAGGAGGACATGAGCCAACATCTCAGGGAGCACACGTCACATCCATGGTTTCCTGGCCCCAGGTCTCCGCTTTTCCCCTGAAAGGATGCCTACCAGGAATCCCTGGTCCAAGTGGTGGTGGCTGGAGTCGATTCTCTCCTCTTGACAGTGATTACAGGGTAAGGTTTCTCTGAGGAGGCTGCTCGTCCTGAGTTCCTTCCTTTGATTGGCTTGTAATCCACCCAACATACTCAGAGGTCCACACGCTTTTTCTGTAATTGCCCAGAAGTAGTAAACATTTTGGGCTTTGCGGGCCATCTGGTCTCTGCCACAACGACTCAATTCTGCTTTAGTAGTGACGGCAGCCATATCATTTACATATTGCCTGTGGCTGCTTCTGAGATCATATAAACCGCAAGGCCTAAAATTTCTATCTGGCCCTTTACAGAAAACGTTTGCCAACCCCATCAAGTACCAAGAACATCTCTCTCTCTCTCTCTCTCTCTCTCTCTCTCTCTCTCTCTCTCTTTCTCTCTCAAGTCCTTAAAACCCGTCCTTACCACTATTTTCAATGACTGCAATTGGCTTCTCTCCCACCAGCGTTTCCAAAGCTGCTCTGCGGAGGGCACTCATTTCCCTGGCAAATGTTCGTGAAACTGAGTTTGCCAGGGGAAGACACCTCCTGAATTTGGGAAGCAATGGGAAGTGTCCCCAAAGCCTCCCTGGCTGCTCTCCCAGCCCAGCCCTGCTCTCTAAGCTCTGAGAGGCTAAAAAACATTTTCTAAATCATTTTTCCTGACCCAAGATCTCGAAACTTTGCAAACCCATAAATTAGCAGGCCACCTGCTGAGGAATCTCGTTGAGCCTGTCCTGAAATAGTCCCTGCAACCCGGTCCCATCCACATTGAGGTATTTTTCAGATCCTTGAAATCTTTTTTTTTTTTTTTTTTACCCCTTAATTACAGTTTACAGCTGGTCCTACTGGGAGCAAAGGCTCCCTCCTTGCCTGGGGTCATTATACATCAAGCTGGACTAGGGGGGAGGGGTCTTCCTGCAGAATCAACAAGGTAGGGAGGAGGACTCAAGACCCAGAGGCCAGTTTTTCTGGTTTCCGGGAGCTCTCCTGGTCTCCCCTGGTTTACTTTTCTTAGGTGGAAACCCTACTTGGATTTGCAAATGACATGGGGCTCTTTGTCACCTCAAATCCCTTGGGGGCCCGTGGGGAAGTCATTGTTTAGAAAGTGTTGCCTCTTTGGCTTTTCTTTTTCTATAAAAGGGGTCTTACAATGTCTGCGCCCCATAACCTTGGGCTTCTGCCAAGCTTCTTGGTAGCATTTTCACTTGATAAATATGAGCCTTTCTCCTCCTGAGCCATGAGAGTGTTTCTCCTACCGGTTGGTTTGTTTGTCCAGTCTAAGCTTTTCCAATTATTCTCTAATGACCATAGATCGTTTTATAATAAAACAACATTGCAAATGTAGTAAGGTGTGAAAAGCAAAACTTCTCAAGCCCGGTTAGACCCCTGCATGTATCATGTCAAGCACCCCGCATGCAGATGTCACCTGCCGTCCAACTTTCAGATGAGCTGATAAAGCCAGAAAAAGCAGAGGCCATCGCTCGCTCATTTTCCACATTTATAGCATTTGGGGGGGGGGGGGACTTTGGTGTGTGTTTTTAAACATTTGTAATTCTATTTTTTTTCATCGTAAAATGATCTGTGGGCATTAGAGAATAACTGGGAACTCTTAGGCTGGGCAAACAAACTACAGCCACCCGCCCATGTCCGGGGAGGTAAACACGAATAACATCGCAGGACCCACTTTTCCAACCCCTGTTAGTAGAGTAACAGCACCATAGGGTGCTTCTCAGTCTGCATCCCTTCTCTTCCCCTTTCCTAAGAGCCCCTGATTTTGTCCCGGCATCCTTTCTGAGCAGGTGCTGTGAGGGACTGACGCTTGATCAACCCGAGATTACTACCTCACCTCCTTTCCCTCACAGCCCCAAGCATGCGTACAGTTGTGGGCAATGAGATAAGGAGGCAGATGTTGGCGAAGGGACTTCTGGGAAGGTTTCCTTCCTCCTAAATGAGACACTCAGAAAGAGATGCCCCTGCTGTCCTTTCTGCTGACCAGCTAGGATGCCCGGAACCTGAGAATGAGACAGAGGTGGGGCAGAGGGTCGAGCCCAGAGAGTCAGAAATAGAGCAGGAGCCCCGTGCCTCGTGCCTGCCCTGCCTCTGCACTTCTTATGTCAGGAGACATCCCCAGATTTTAAGCCAATTTGAGTTGTGAGTCTGTGACTGGAATGAAGCTGAATAGCTAGTGTATGTTCTGCTTTTGAAGCCCACCAACCAGCTCCCATGAGGAACATCCCTGCCCTCGCATAGGGGTGAGCGTGTGCAGCTTGGACCAGGGGCCTTTGGGAGCGTCTTGGGAGGGGGAAGATGGAGGGAACTTGAGCTTGTGCTGGGTGATTCTAGGGAGAGATGGGAGACACGGGGCCAGTTCTGGAAGGACACTGCCAAGAAGTGGAACAATCTGACCATCGACTGTCTTCCCAGTGATTCAAGCAGGACTGGACTGGAGTGGAGCAGGTGGGAACTGACATTGACGAGTCAGCAAGCACTCGCGTTAGGAAAGAGGGTGTTTATTTTCATGGTCGCTGTGTGGCCTGGCCTGTGCGCTCTGAGCCCTGCTCCTGTTCGGGGGAGAATGTTTTTGTCTGGTTTTCAGCAAAGCCATCTTCACTGCTCCGGCTGCAAGCAGGGCCACTTTCACCTCCTCCGCATGAGCACACAACTGAATGCAACATTGGGCCTCATCGTCCATTCTCCATGTGAGGTGGCGTTCGAAGACACAGAGCCACCGAGGAGTCATTAAAAACAGCTGAACTATTATTGTTTTTTGTCATAGCAAAATATACATGGAGAAATACATAATGCAACTGCCATGCAAACGTTTAAAAATTATTTGTTCAGTAAAAAGAGAACAAGAAGGAAAGTCAAGCAATCCTGGAATACATGGCTGTGTAGTACCTTATAAGAAAGAGAATCTGGCAGCCGATGGGATTCCTCATTTTATATGTAGGCGTCTCTGTATCATAAATCAATAACTCCTGATTCTGAGGACAGCCCAGGCAGAGCACATAAGAATCACCGAGGCTGCTGATGAAAACACATGGGTTCCCGCCTGCTTCCTCACCCGAGATGCTGATTCAGTTGCTCTCATCTGGGAAGTGTCTTCCAGTGTCTCTGCCTCAAGGGCAATTCTCTTTCTCCTCCAATTTCAAGGACTCTGATTGGCTCCCCTTGAGTCACATGTCCCACTCCTTGACTAATCACTTTGGCCAGTTCTGGGTTATGCACTTCTCAGTGGCCAAGAGTATGGGCTACTGTGACTGACAGCTATGCTGAATCAAATGATGGATTCAGGGAGGAGTGTTTCTCCCCAAAGGACGTTGCAGGGCCCGTGTTGGGAATGTCATTCTAGGAATACCTGAATCTTATTTTAGCTCAGCGCACTCTTTCCCCTTAAGGTGCACCCAACACGAGAGGCAAAAGCAAATTAAAAGTCAGCGTCATTAGTATTAATGGAGCTTCGGGCAGAGCTCTAACACAGATTATTGATAAATAAGGCTGTATCGCTTGGTTTAGAGGTGAAGATAGAAGGAAATTGCCAACTGCCCTGCAGCCTTTACCTGGCCACCAGGGATTAATCATGCCAAAAGGTGAAAAGCAAGGATGCAGACCATGAAAACTAGAACTGCTGGGGTCAGGAGCTGCCGTTTCAAGTGACAGTGATCTGGTCCATTAATAAATCATATTTGCCCAGCACCTTAGAATTTAACCCAATCAAATTTGTAAGTCTTTTTCTCTGAAGGGTAGAAGGTTGGAACTACAAGATTTCAAGTTGGCAAACCCCAGGGAAGGGCTATGATTGGCTCAGCTTGGGTCACATGGAAGAGGCAAGTAGAGAGAATACCTGCCTACAGCATTCTGGGTACATAAATGATTCTTCCAAATAGCTCCTTGCTTATTTTAAGATGCTGTGATATAATAAAATATATATATATATATGGTCTCTACCCCAGTTCTAGGCACATAGCTTCTGACCCCTTGAACTCACAGAAGTGATATGTCTTTTTTTTTAAGAGAAAGAGAGAGAAAGGGAGAGAGAAGTATCTATCAGTTACCTCCTATATGCACCCCAAAACTGGGAATCAAACCTGCAATCTGGGTATGTGCCCTGCCTGGGAATCTAATAGCTCTTGCTTTGACTCAAAATTACTTTAATTTAATATAATGATAACAGCAAAAACAAAATCCAGACCGATAGTTCCTGAAATTCTATGGATAAGAGCAGGAGGGGATAGGAGTGGTGAGCCACAGGGAATGTAGGAAATTATCATAAAGCAGTGTCGTCTTAGAAAGCACTTCCCTTTTATGCATATGTGGGTGGCTTGATATGGGGGTGCTGGTGGAGATGGAGAGGTGGAGAGGTGACCCCAAATAATAATAACCGAATAGAATACAGCACAATAGTGGTCCGTTCTGTGTGCTTTGTGAGCATGAACTCATTTCAACCTCATAACAAGCCTAGGAAGTAGGTCCTTCACTAAGATCGACAGCTAGCAAGACTTGTATAGCCACTATACCCCCCTGAATCTAATGTTAGCTCAGCCCACTCTTTCCCCTGAAGGTCCACCCAACACAAGAGGCAATTCTAGAGTTGTGGGGAAGCATTCAAGCACCTGACCTTGGTGCTTAAAAGATGGAAGTTGTAATACGTATTGCCGACGTGGAGTTCAAGGGGCATTGTGCCAGGATTCGGGCATTGCTGAGCCCAGCTGAGGCCGAGGGGCCATGCTGGGAGCAGCCACCGAGCCTCAGCCTGCACAGAGCGTGGCTCTACGTGGAAGGATGGGACAGTCACTCTGGAAGCTTCTCCCCTTGAAACACCTTGACTTTAAGGAATCTTCCTCTTTCTTCCCTCCCTGTCTCCTTTAGACACCTGAGTCAGTGCTGTCTTTTCAGAAGCACCTAACTGAGCAGGAGAGGCGTGTGAGCAGGGCTGGCATTGGGCAGGATTAAGGGAGGATTAAGGCCCTTTGTCAATTTCTCATCTCCTCTCTGCAGAAACAAGACCTGAAGTCTTGCTAAAGAATTCCCGTGGTAACAACTTTCTCTGGGCTCTTTTGGATCGCCTCTGGCTGGGTGGAGCTCCCGCTGTGTGCAACCTCCACCAGGAAGTGAGCCAGGCTGCCAATGTGAGCTTTGAGCCAGGGCATTTGCTTGGGTGGGGTCTCCATTCCAGGCCAAGACGACTCACCTCTTGGGCCAGTTGCCTCAGACCTTGGAGACAAGCCACATCTTGCCAAGAGACTTCTGTTCCCCATCCCAGTGCCCAAGGGTGTGGTCCCGCTGTCGCTGCAGCCCGCTCCTCCCCTGTGTTCCCTTCTGCTCTCCATTTCCCCTGGTTTAAGGAGACACAAACCTGCTTTTACAGAAGGCCAGTCTCCACTTTTTTATCTTCTCAAGGACTTCAAGTCCTGAATGACTCTTCTGAATTTCCCTTTCTCCCCACCGTCGCTTCTCAGCAGCACACAGAACTGCTCCCATGTTGGAACAAGAACAGACACCCTCTGACTCCCGCAGGGGACACCAGCGCCCTCCCTCCTATCCTCCTTCCTCTGCCTCCCTTCAGAGACAAACTTCTCCGTTCCCTGTACTCCCATTCTCTAGCCCACTTCAGTCTGGCTTTGGTGCCCCCCTGAATTTGCTCTTGCCAAGGTCATGTTCATGGACATGACATGTTCAAGTCTTCATGTGATGGGGCTGCTTAGCTATACTTGACACAGCTGACCGCTCTCCTCACTCTCCTTCTGTGACATGCTCATGGTCTTCTCGCCTCATCCCGCCACTCCTGTCTTCATCGTCCGTTCCTCTTCTTCCTGCCTCTAGAGGTTGGGCCCAGCATGTTCCTTTCGTAGCTGGCTGCTCACAGGATGGTCTTCTTCATCACCGTGCTTTCAAACACCATCTAGCGGCTGAGGACCCTCCCTTTAGGCCTCTAGTCTTGTGGTCACCTCACAGATCCATTGCTGCATGACACCCTCATTAGAATGTCGCTTGGGCATTCCATACCTAACGTGTCCATACGAAACTTTGCATTGTCTCCCTACCTGCTTCCTCCCAGTCTTCAGCTATGGAAATGGCAGTCAGTGCCCCGCTACCCAGACCGCCAAGTTCTCACCCTGTCCTTTCATTCTCCCTCTTTGACCCTCCCACCCAGGTAGCCACCAATGGTCAACTCTGCTCCCAGATGTCCTCAGATCTCAGTCTCCTTGTCCTTTTTGTTCTTTAAAAAATAATTTATTTTTTATTGAATTGATCAGGGTGACATTTGTTAACAAAGATCCCACTTTTTTCATCATCACTTTTATACCCCAAGCTAGGCCACGTCAACTCTCACCTGGGTGCTGTGACAACCGCCTAAGTAATCACTGGCCCTCGTTTCTCATATTGCTGCTGTTGAGATCTTTCTAGAATGAAAATGGAATCAGATCTCTTGCTGAAAACCATCGCATGCTCTCCACTGCTCCCAAGAAGTCTAATGCACTTCACTCGGTTACACAGCCCTTCAGCACCTCCCTGCTCCCTGCCTCCCAGCCTGCAGTGCCGCCCCCACAGGTTAGTGAGCACCTACTCTGGCTCCAGTCACTGACAGGCTCTCAGGTCCCAGAACGTTCTTTCCCTTCCAGGCCTTTGCACTTGCTGCTCCCTCTTGGGGTGCCCTCCCCGCCCCTACTCCCCAGTTCTGGTTGGCTTCTACTTATCCTTCTATCCTTGGCTTAGCTTAGATGTCACTTCCTCCAGAAAGCCTTCCCTGACTCATTCTCCCAAAACAAAACAAAAGCAAATCAGATCAAAAAAGCTGAGTCATAGCTCCTTTCTTCCCTGAGGAGGGATTAGGAAAGCCGTGTCTGCATGGCAGGCACGTCCTCTTTCTACTTGCCATCTTCCTGACAGATAAACAGAAGCGTTGAGGACAGCATCCAAACAGATACTTCACTGGGTTTTATAGAAACCATTTTTTTTTCTTCCTAATGGGTGGTCCATTATTCCAATGACAGATTAAAGAATTGGTTAATGCCTTTAACATATTAAAACACCATCTTCTGGAATTTTAAACACACCCTTGGCTAATTTTGTTTTATTTATATTATTATTATTATCGTTATTATTATTTTGGATGGCTTGAGGGCTCTAGTGGGTAGGAGGCTGGCTATAGCATTTTAAAAAATGTATTGATTTTAGAGAGAGAGAGGAAGGTAGAGAGAAAGAGAGAAGCATCAATTTGTTGTTTTCTTTTTTTATTTATATATATATATTTTATTGATTTTTTACAGAGAGGAAGAGAGAGGGATAGAGAGCTAGAAACATCGATGAGAGAGAAACATCGATCAGCTGCCTCTTGCACACCCCCCACTGGGGATGTGCCCGAAACCAAGGTACACGCCCCTGACCGGAATCGAACCTGGGACCCTGGAGTCCGCAGGCCGACGCTCTATCCACTGAGCCAAACCGGTTTCGGCCCAATTTGTTGTTTTCCTTATTTATGCATTCATTGGTTGATTCTTCGATGTGCCTGACCAGGGATCGAACCCACAACCTCGGCATATTGGGACAATAACTAACTGCGCTACCCCGCCAGAGCACTATAGCATATTTTTTTGACACCCTGTGGCATCACTATTGGTTGTATCCGAGTGTAGGGGCTGAATCAATATTGATGAATGAAGGCATGAATGAAATTACTCTCAAACCAGAGTCTACATTTCATGTTCTAGGTCTCCAGGGGTTAATTTTATCAGCACCCATAAGACCAGGCACAGCTTCACTCTGTGAGTCATGGAACTGTCGGGTGACCAGATGGCAGGGTTCCTAGAGCACCCAGGGCTCCTCTTCTGAGCCTCTGAGGGGGTCCAGCTGAGCCCTTGCTCAAGGGCAGTTGTCACCAGCAGGCAGGCTGCCCTCAGGGTGGAAGAAAGTAGGGATCAGTAAGGTGAGGAGCTCTTAAAACACACCACCTGCTTTTATCGGCTTTTTGTTTGTTTGTTTTAAAGATCACTGCAACCCTCTGGAGACCAGATTGGGAACTGGAGAGAGAAAGTAAGGTGTCAGTGTCAACACACCTTTGTGACACCAATTGAGCCCCTGCTCCCCCCTAATGGCAGGGCCCAGAGTCGGCTCGCCATCTTGTGGTCAAACCTGAGGACTACATCCTTCCCACCGTGGGTTCCAGTGCTCCCGCAGCGGTGGAACCAGGTTTGCACCCCAGTCTGCTGTCCCACCAGAGTCTGGGGTCTAAAGGCCTAGTTCAAGTCCTGGTTTGACCACTCCCAGCCATGATCAAAGAAAACTCTTGTTTTCTTTTTTTGTTAATCCTCACCCTGGGATATTTTTCCATTTATTTATTTTTTAATATATTTTTATTGATTTAGAGAGGAAGGAGAGGGAGAGGGAGATAGAAACATCAATGATGAGAGATATTCATGGATTGGCTGCCTCCTGCACATGCCTTACTGGGGACTGAGCCCACAACCTGGGCATGTGCCCTTGGCCGGAATTGAATCCCGGACCCTTCAGTCTGCAGGCCGGTGTTCTATCCACTGAGCCAAACCAGCTAGGGCTCCATTAATTTTTAAAGAGAGTGGAAGGGAGGGGGAGAGACAGAGAGAGAAACATCGATGTGAGAGAGACACATCGATTGGTTGCCTCAACTCTCAGCTGAGGTACCTGCCCTTGTCCAGAATCAAACCCAGGACCCTTTAGTCCACTGGCCGATGCTCTATTCACTGGGCAGGACTTTGTTTTCTTCTCTGAATTGTGGACAGAGAAATGCTCTCATCTCTCCAGATAAAGACCCAATGAGAAGTGAGCCCGTGGCTGTCTCAGGCTTGCCAAGTCTCCTGTGTGTGGCTGATGGGTGTTGTTTTCTGAAGCTGATATAAGAGCACTTTTCTTCAGTGTCACCTTAAAACAAGAAAGTGAGGTGCCTGGATGGTTTGGATGTTTAGCACTGGAAGGTCTTTGGGGGTCATCAGGTGGGACCTCCTATTTTTAGAGGAGAAGAAGCTGAAACTCAGAGAGAGAAGAAACTAGGAGCCAGAGTTTTCAAGGCTCTGGTGGTAGAGTGCGACTTGCCCCTCCTCATTCAGCTGGTTCAGCAGTGAGTCCAGAGCTCTGCCCTCAGGTGAGGACTCTGCAGGGCAGAGGGTCCGAGGTGGGCACCCCACATGGGGTTCAGGAATGGCCCTTTGCAAGCCAAGTCCTTCTTCAGGCGGATGGAGAGGCACCCAGAGAACCCGAGAGTGGGGCTCAGTGCCCAGGCAGCTCCCAGTTGTGCCGAATTGCTGGCATTGAGTGAAGACCGTGCCCAACATCCTGCCACTCCACAGAAGCAGAAACTGAGATGCAGGGAGAGAGGATGGGCCCTGCCCAGGCCACTCACCGCTGCAGCAGCTGTTCCATCCCAGCAAACTGTGCAGCCGCCATCGCGGCCCTTTGTCTCATCAGGACTGAATACCTGCTGTCTTCGGAGGACCGCGGACCACGCCCTTGCCAATCATCCACTTCCTCTCCCCAGCAGCCTTGCCAAAGGCTCCTTCCCATTTCACAGATGAGGAGACCGAGGCACAGGGGGGTGATGTGAGTGCACCAGGCTAGTGAGTGCTGCGTCTAGAGTTGAACCATCTCCACTCAACTCTGGTGACTGGTTCACGGCCACCAAAGGGCCCAGCGCCACCAGAAGCTTTGGCCTCTGGGGAGGGGGTGCTCTGAAGAGCTGGTGAGGAGGGACGTGTTCTCCTAAGGAGCCTGTCTCCAGAGTGTACTTAGATTTCCTCTGAGGTTATAAAATAAGGTAACCCTGGAAGCAGGGTTACCCTCACTCATCGCTTTTTGAAAAATAGAATAAAGGATACAAATGGCTCCTGCCCCAGGACTGACACGCAGGGAGGCCCTCCTCTGTCCCACCCACACTCAGCTGCTGGCACCCACCTACTTAGGATCCAGAGGAACGAGGCCTGTAGGGCTAAGAAGGAGTGACATTGAGGGCCTCCGGGGGTTTCTTCCCACCCCTAACAGTACACCCGTGGGAAGAGGAGCAGGGACATCCCTTGTTGGAAATACCCCAGTCCCCGACGGACATGGCAACCACTCATTTAATGGGAAACAAAAGCCTGCTCAGGAGTCCTGGAGAGCCCTGGACGGCATGGCTGGGGGGCAGACGCCGTCTGAGGCTCCTTGGTCCTGAACCTCCCAACAGAGGCAGGTTCCAAACCACAAGCTGACCTTCCCTGACCTTCCAGCTGCCGGGTTACCTGCTGTCCACTCAGAGAATGTACCTTGGGTCATCTGCTCACTGTGTCCTCAACGCCATGGACAGGAAAGTCCCCATTTGATTCTGCCATTGTTTTGTCTTTCCTCTAAGTTTTCTAAGCCTGGAGAACAGAAACAATGGGCTGGACCCGGAAGAAGTCTGCCAAAGGGTGAATAATGCGGATAAAGGGGTGATATCTTTGGGTGCTTTCTTCCTGGTGCCCACTGTCTCTAGGTCCCTTGGACCCAGGGGTCATCTTACACCTCCCACAGCACCTCCTGTTCGTCTCAACTGTCTGTCCATCTCCAGAGTCCAGCTGAAGGTGTTTGTAGGGCTCAGGTATTCCCACGCTAGTTAGTGCCACCCCACAAACTATAAAGCATATAAAAATGCATCCACTGCACACATTAAAAATATTTTATTGGGGTCCAGCTGGCATGGCTCAGTGGTAGAGCATCAACCTATGAACCAGGAGTTCATGGTTCGATTCCTGGTCAGGGCACATGCCCGGGTTGCGGGCTTGATCCCCAGTATGGGGCGTGCAGGAGGAAGCAGATCAAGGAATCTTTCCCATCACTGATGCTTCTATCTCTCTCTCCCTCCCTCTCCCTTCCTCTCTGAAATCAATAAAAATATATTTTAAAATATAAAATAAAAACATTTTATTTGGTATAAATGAAAAAGGATTTTACAATTGAATTTTGCTAGGAACAAATTATTTACTTCGTCCTTGTGATTCAGATTTTAGTATTTTTATATGCAACACATAATGAAAACCAAAACATTCTATATGCTTGGAAATTTAAAGACAAATCTCTAAATAATTCATGGCTTGAAGAGGAAATCGCAATATAAATGAGAAAATATAACTGAACAACAATGAAAACCGTACCTTGTTAAAGGTAGTGCCTACAGGGAAACATACTGTATGTCTTTAAATGAACATATATACTGAGGAAAAGAGACTAAAATTAATGAGCTAAGTGTCCAATGCAACAAATTAGAGAAAGAATATCAGAGTAAACGCAAAGAAATTGGAAGAGAATGATCTATAATAATAAGAGCATAATATGCTAATTAGACCAGACAGCTGAACAACCTTCCAGATGTCATTCGGATGTCCTTCTGGACGAAGCTGCTGCATCAGGAGCCGAGGCAGAGGCAATTAAGGGTGATCAGGTAGGCAGGCGAGTGGTTAGCGTGATCAGGCAGGCAGGCAGGCAGTTAGGGGTGATCAGGCAGAAGCAGTTAGGGGTGATCAGGCAGGCAGGCAGATGAACAGTTAGGAGCCAGTGGTCCCAGATTGTGAGAGTGATGTCCAACTGCCAGTTTAGGCCCGATGCGGGATCAGACCTAAACCAGCAGTTAGACATCCCCTGAGGGGTCCTGGACTGCGAAAGGGTACAGCCAGGCTGAGGGACGTCCTCCACCCCCTGTGCATGAATTTCGTGCAGCAGGCCTCTAGTAAAATAATAAAAATGAATTAGAATCAACTCAGATATCAACAAACTAAAAATTGGTATTCAAAAATAAAACCCTGATTATATTACTTACTAGTAGCCCATTTGCAGGAAGAATCCTGCAAGCGGCCACTGCGGCTGTGTGCACTGCCGCTGCCACCACCATTGCGGCCGCCATGGCCGCTGCGCCTGCACCCGCGGGCTGCTGCCACCCGCCCCGCTCTGCCCAACTCTGCCCCACCCTGCCCACCCGGGCTTTCCCTCTGGCAGCCACCTTGCTTTCCGATTTTCCTCCCTCTTCCTTCTAAGTTGTCTTCAGTCTTCACTCCTCCCTCCCTCAGTGTATGCAAATTAACTGCCATCTTTGTTGGGTAATTTGCATAATTGCCCTGATTGGCTGGTGGGCGTGGCGAAGGTGCGGTCAATTTGCATATTACTATTTTATTAGGTAGGACTAGAGGCTCAGTGCATGAAATTTGTACACTGCAGGGGGGGTCCCTCAGCCCGGCCTGCACCCTCTCACACTCCGGGACCCCTCAGGGGATGTCTGAGACCCCTTGCTCCTTACCGCCCGTCTGCTCCCTGCTCCTTACCACTTGGCTCGCTGCTCCTTAGTGCAACTGCAGAGGTGGGAGAGGCTTCTGCCACTGCTGCTGCACTTACCAGCCATGAGCCCAGCTTTTGGCTGAGCAGCGCTCTCCCTGTGGGAGTGCAGTGACCACCAGGGGGCAGCTTCTGCATTGAGTGTCTGCCCCCTGGTGGTCACTGTGCATCATAGCGACTGGTCATTCTGGTCATTGTGCCTTAACCTTTTGCACTCGGATGTCGAGTGTGACTCGACACGGTTAGCATTAGAATAAAGGAATCGAGAAAAAAGCAAGCGAGTGCAAAGGGTTAACAGTCGCTTAGGCTTTTATTATTTTAGGTGGAGGAAAAAGAAAATATAAATTTTAGTAATGAAAAGAGGTACACTACAGATACTCTAGAGCAGTGATGGCGAACCTATGACACGCGTGTCAGCACTGACACACGTAGCCATTTTTGATGACACGCGGCCGCTGAGGCGGCCGCATGCCGAGGATGAAACATTTGCTGCTCTTGAGGATGAAACATTTGCGACTAGAGTCGCAAATGTTTCATCCTCCCCTATTAGACACTCTGTGCTGGAGGTCTGTAGGCCAAAACAACAGAAGTCCGGCACAGAGCATCTAGTTCTGGGACTTCCAGTTAAGCCAGGATCTTTGCCCTCACTTCTGCCGGCAGAGCAGGGAGCAGCGGAACACAGCGGGGGACGCATCTCTGGGGGCCCTGCCATTACCAGTAACCAAATAACAGTTAACCACAGCAACCATTATCTACTGTTCTGGGGTGTCATGGATTTCTAATCCATCATTACTGAGATAAGTGAGGGGGAGGCTGGGAGAGGTGAGGGTTTGTGGCATGCTATGGGTACCGTTTCCTGCCATTAGAAATAGTGGCAGCCATTTTAATTCACATAAGGAACACCATCTTGCTCCATAGTGCAGACTCCATTTCATCACTATTACTGTTGTGCATCCTTATTAACCCTTATTTCTGCTTATTAACCCTGCCCTTTCCTAAAAGACAATTATATGCACCATTTTGTGGTTAGTTAGGCTAGTTAACCCCTAATTGCCTGCAGGCCTAACAAGCTATCTATAATTCTATCTTCTGTCACTGCCCCCCTGATGGAGAACCCAAAAAATAAAAAACTAAGGTTAAGTAAAGGAAGTGGTAGTAGCAGTGGCCGACCCTTTCAAGAGACATGGACCAAGATGTATGGCTTTATAGAAAAAAAATGACAGATCATTTTGCGTTCTATGTACTGAAACAGTAGTAAGCAGAATGTGGAATATAAATAGACATTTTGAAACTAATCATTCCCAGCTCTTGGAAAAAAGTGAGGATGAAAGGAAGGAATACATTTCCAGGCAGCTACACCTTTATAAGAGCCAATCTAATTCCATCCTTAAATTTATGAAAGGCTCTACAAATTTAACATCTGCAAGTTTGAGCATTGCTCACTCTATAACTCAGCATGGAAAAGTGCTCAGTGAGGGAGAATTTATTTTTATTATTTTTTAATTTTAATTTTAATTTTTTTATTTTAATGAATCTTTATTGTTCAGATTACAACTGTTTCTCCTTTTTCCCTCCATATCTCCCCACCACCCAGTTCCCACCTCCCCCTCTGCCCTTACCTCCCCCCCGCTGTCCTTATCCATAGGTGTATGATTTTTGTCCAGTCTCTTCCCATACTCCCCACACAGACACCCCTTTCCCCCTGAGAATTATCAATCCACTCCCATTCTATGCCTCTGATTCTATTAAGTTCACCAGTTTATTCTGTTCCTCAGATTTTTAATTCACTTGACTTTTAGATTCACTTGTTGATAGATATGTATTTGTTGTTCATAATTTTTATCTTTCTTCTTCTTTTTCCTCTTTTTAAAGAATACCTTTAAGCATTTCATATAATACTGGTTTGGTGGTGATGAACTCCTTTAGCTTTTTCTTATCTGTGAAGCTCTTTATCTGACCTTCAATTCTGAATGATAACTTTGCTGGGTAGAGTAGTCTTGGTTGTAGGTTCCTGCTATTCATCACTTTGAATATTTCTTGCCACTCCCGTCTGGCCTGCATGGTTTCTGTTGAGAAATTAGCTGATAATCATATGGGAGCTCCCTTGTAGGTAACTAACTGTTTTTCTCTTGCTGCTTGTAAGATTCTCTCTTTGTCTTTTGCCCTTGGCATTTTAATTATGATGTGTCTTGGTGTGGTCCTCTTTGGATTCCTTTTGTTTGGGGTTCTGTGTGCTTCCTGGACTTGTAAGTCTATTTCTTTCATCAGGTGGGGGAAGTTTTCGTTCATTATTTCTTCAAATAGGTTTTCAGTATCTTGCTCTCTCTCTTCTTCTGGCACCCCATAATTCTGATGTTGGTACGCTTGAAGTTGTCCCAGAGGCTTCTTACACTATCTTCAACTTTCTGAATTCTCTTCTCTTCATGCTTCTCTGGAGGAGTGTCGTTTGCCTCTTTGTATTCCAAATCTTTGAGTTGATTCTTGCGATCCTCTAGTCTGCTTTTGGGTCTCTGTATAATATTTTTTTATCTCAGTCAGTGTATGTTTAATTTCTAGTTGGTCCTTTTTCATATCCTCGAGGGTCTCATTGAATTTATCGGCCTTTTCCATGAAATTCTTGAAAAACCTTGTAACCGTGGTTTTGAACTCTATGTCCAGTCACTTGCTCTCCTCCATTTCTTTGGTTTGTGATCTGTTTCCTTGCCTCCTCATTTTCTCTGCTTCCCTGAGTTGGTAGGGTAGTTTTGTGTACTAGGTGTCCTATTGGTTCAATGGGTCAGCCTCCCAGTTACTTGAGGTGGACACTCTTGGTGTACCCTTGTGTACTGTGTGTCCCCCAGCAGGAGCTACAGCAAGAACTAGTTTTCTCCTCCTTTGCTTGGGCAGTTTTGGAGCAGTCTGACTGGAGCTGCAGTTAATTTGGTTGAGCTGCCACAGAACAGGCCATTTATATGCAAAAGCCGCTGTGTGGAGCCTGGGCGGGTTTGTAGAATGTGCAGGGTGGGGTCTCAGGGCGGGGCGGGGTCTCAGGGCGTCACTAGGCTAGGGCGTGGCCAACGGCGATGGCTGGCGTCAGCCGTCTCTGCCTTTCCATGTTTCCAAGTCCATGCGCCCGGCGCTCCAGCTCAGTAAAACAATGATTTCTGGGTGCACCTCTGCAAAAAAGTCACTCTCACCTTCTGACCTGATGGCCGAGAGTCCAGCTTCTCCCCGTAGGTGTCTGGGTCCCCCGAGTGTCCCCAGAAACTGGATTTCAGAGTGATGGAGAGCTTGTCTCCCTTTGGGTTGAAGAAAAGCCGCGCACCCAGTCACCCGCTACCAGCCCGATTCGCGCGCCTCCGTACCTCACTCAGCTTTTCAGCGTTTGTGCTCCTTTCTCTCCTTAGTTGTAAATCTACCACTCAGCCAGCTTTCCCGTGGTTCTGGGTGGTAGACGTTTTGTCTTTTAATTGTATTTTTGAAATTGTTGTGTGAGGCAGCAGATTAGTTGTTTAACTATGCCGCCATCTTGGTTCCCAAGAATTTATTAAAGAAACTCTCCTAAGATGTGCACCAGTTCTATTTCACAATATGCAGAATAAAGATGCAATTATTAAGAGAATATCTGAGTTACCACTCAGTAGTAATATCATAAAAGACCGAATAATGAGACTGAACACAAATGTACAACATCAATTAAAGAGAGACATAAGGAAGTGTAAATATTTTTCGATCTCTCTTGATGAAACTACTGATATCACATCACATGCTCAGTTGGCCATTATTGGTCGATATTCTGATGGTCTCACAATGAGAGAAGAGTTGATAAAGTTAGTATCAGTGTCAACAAGTAAATCAGGAAGCGAAATATGTAAAGTTGTTATACAAACATTTCGTGACCTAAGCATTGATATCTCTAAAGTTGTGTCAGTGACGACAGATGGGGCACCAAATATGGTGGGGGGAAAAGTCGGATTTGTCAAATTGTTTACAGAAGCTATTGGACATCCGATTGTGCCTTTTCATTGTATTATCCATCAGGAGGCTTTATGTGCCAAGGCAGGATTTACCGACTTAAACGACTTAATGTCAGTTGTTACAAAAATAGTTAATTTAATAGCTGCTCGCCCCCTACACAAGTGAGAATTTTCGGCACTTTTACTGGAGGTTGATTCCACCTACAGTGGACTGCTGATGTATAATAATGTAAGATGGCTGAGCCGAGGCAAAGTTCTTGAGCGCTTTGTGGAGTGCTTTGAAGAAATTAAGGTATTTCTTGATGATAAGGATCTGGGAAACTTTCCTCAGCTTAATGATGATAAGTGAGTCAACACCCTGATGTTTTTTACAGATCTCTCTGTTCATATTAATGAACTGAACTTAAAGTTACAAGGTTTTGGCAAAAGTATTGACGTTATGTTTGGATACATAAAAGCTTTTGAAAGTAAAGTTAAAATTTTCAAGCGAGATGTAGAAACTAAAACTTATAAGTATTTTCCTTGAGTAACAAAGTATTTTGAGAAGGCCAGTGCAGCTGTACAAAATGAAATGGAACTCTTGCATATGAAGTACCAGCATGTTTTAGACTCGTTACTTGACCAGTTTAGTGATAGATATAGTCAATTTAGAAGTCTAGAACAGACCATGAAAATAATTAAGTATCCTGATGTAGTAGTCTACAGTAGTTTGGAATTAAATGGTTTCCAATGGATGCAAATTGATGATTTGGAGATGCAACTTGCAGAATTTCAAGACAGTATCTGGGCTCAGGTGTTTGTTGACTTGAGGTCAAAGCTTGAGAATCTGGAAAGCTGCCGCTTGGAGAATCAAGAGGAGTGCCACTACGAACAGGAAATTTGGAGTGCCTGGAACCAACTACCAGACACTTTTAGCACCCTGAAAAATATAGCAATGGCTTTACTCACAATTTTTCCCTCTACATACTTTTGTGAGGCCTTATTCTCAGCGTTAAATAATATCAAAACCAACAAAAGAAACAGATTGACAGATGAAGTTAGTAGCGCTTGCTTGGGCCTGAAGTGTACAAAATACCAACCTTCAATTGAAGATTTAGCCAATGAAATTCAGCAACAAAAAAGTCACTAATAGGCAGGTTAGTTAAAGAATTCCCCCTCCCCCTCACTTATCTTAGTTCACGGCACCCCACACAAACTAAATAATATCAAGACCAACAAAAGAAACCGACTGACGGATGAACAAAGAAGTCACTAAGCAGGTAAGTTAAATATTTAGTTTTTGGTTTATTAAATACAATTATATATAACAATTATACATTTATGTTATTTAAACTATAAATATCGCGAAATAATGTTTTTTCCTCAAAGTGACATACTACCCGAGTTATGCTCAGTTTTTTGGCGAAGTTTGACACACCAAGCTCAAAAGGTTGCCCATCACTGCTCTAGAGGTTATAAAATAAGATAACCCTGGAAGCAGCTTTATACCAATAAGTTTGAAGAATTAGAAGAAACTGACGATTTTCTGGAAAAACATAACCTTTCAAAATCACTTACGGGGACTACAATAGACCTATCTCCATTTGATTGTATCAGTAGTTTAACATCCAGAGACTCCATAGGACCCTAGGGATTTCATAAGAAAGTTCTACCAAAACCCAGATAATTCTTATATTGTTCTGGAGGATAAAAAAAATGAAAAAAAGCTGCCCACCTCATTTTATGAGTCTAGATTTGCCTTGATATAATACCAGAGAAGAACCTGTGAGAAATTAAAACCATGGCCAGGAACATTTGTGATCTTGCTCCCCGGCATAAGTCAGCAGTTTGGCTCAAATAAACTCATAAAAATTCTCAAAACCAAAAACCAAAACCAAAACCAAAAACCATGGCCAACAGCCAGGTCTTTGGGCATTTGCTCACTGTTGACTCTGGGCATGGTGCCATCTCTTCGACTAATAAACTCTTTCTTGGCTACAACAGCAAAACAAAACAAAACAAAACAAAAAACATGGCCAATATAACTTATGAACATAGATTCAAAAACCGTACATGAAGAAATCTAATGAACAAAAGAAACTAACAAACAAAATAGATCCAGAGACATGGAAGCATGCAACAGACTAAGGATTCTCATAGGGAAGGGGGTGGGGGTGGGAAGAGATCTACCAAAGAACTTATATGCATAACCCATGGATGCAGACAATAGTGCAGTGAAGGCCTGGGGAGGGGGCGGGAGTGGGGAGGAGGGGGTCAATGGGGAAATAAGAGGGGACATCTGTAATACTGTCAACAGTAAAGATAAATTTTTTAAAAATCTTACGTCGCCCTAACCGGTTTGGCTCAGTGGATAGAGCATCGGCCTGCGGACTGAAAGGTCCCAGTTTCGATTCTGGTCAAGGGCATGTACTTTGGTTGCTGGTCAAGGGCATGTACTTTGGTTGTTGGCACATCCCCATTAGGAGGTATGCAGGAGGCAGCTGATAGATGTTTCTCTCTCATCGATGTTTCTAACTCTCTATCCCTCTCTCTTCCTCTCTGTAAAAAATCAATAAGATATATTTTTTAAAAATCTTACATCAAGTGTTACCAAGTCCAATGGAACTAAATATGTAGAGTATCCATGAGGATGGAGCCCTTGTGTGAAGGCCCTTGGACATGGTGAGGTAAGAGCCAGCAGTTGATGTTCACCTGAGGAGGATGTGTGAGAACGGTTGCCTAGTGTTTTGGGTTTGTTGCACTCAAAGGCTCAAGAAAATATGTAGCTATATTGAGAATAACATGATCCATTTTTCTTACTGTTAGGGAAAGGAGATCCAAATATGAAAGGAGGGGCCCTGGTCAGGTAACTCAGAGTGTCAGTCCCATATACCAAGGTTGCAAGTTCGATCCCTGATCAGGGCACATAGGAGAAGCAACCAATGAATGCATGAATAAGTTGAACAACAGCCCTGGCCAGATGCTTCAGTTGTTTGGAGCCTCATCCCATACACCAAAAGGTTGCAAGTTCATTTTCCGATCAGGGCACATACCAAGGTTGTGGGTTTGATCCCTGGTTGGGGTATATGCAGGAGTCAACCAATTGATGTTTCTCTCTCACACCAATATTTCTCTCTCTTTCTCCCTTCCTCTCTCTAAAAATCAAGTTAAAAAATGAAACTGAATTAGCATTGGAAGGGTTGAATGTATGTTTTTCAATGTAAATATAGAAATAAATATGCAAATACACACACACACACACACACACACACACACACACACACACTTTCCTATCTTGTTACGAAGATGGCCTGGGAGCAGACACCCCAGCAGCAATGAGCACACCTAGCACCCAGATCTTGGTGTCTAAATTTCTAAATGCCACTCTGCACTAAGAGAAACCGGGACTGCATAGAGAACTGTATGGTTCTAGGGCGAGGGCAGAAAAGAACAGGATGCTCCTGGAACTTACTTTTAGGCAACAGAGTAAGAAAGCTCTTCAAGACTGATACAATAATACAAAAGCCACTACACTTGGTTTGAGTGGACTCCCACTTCCAAATCTGGGACACCTTGAACTTCAAAATAAGGAATGATAGAAATGGATTACAACCCACTGAATCAAATAGGAGTCCTTGAGTTCACACTGACATAAATTAAAGAATGAATAAGAGGAAGAGGAAGCTCTTCTTGACACTGCAATGCAAGGATTTTCAACCTTTCCCACCTCCTGGCACACATAAACTACTAAAGTTCTGTGGCACACCAAAAAATATATTGTTTGCCAATCTGACAAAAAAAAAGGTATAACTTGTTTTTAATCCTCATCGGAGGACACATTTATTGATCTTAGAGAGAGGGAGGGAGAGAGAGAGAAAGAGAAACATTGATGTGAGAGAGAAACATCAATTGATTGCCTCTCACACATGTCCTTGACTAGGAATCGAACCCGGGATCTTTCCATATTCAGGATGAAGCTCCAACCAACTAAGCCACAATATAATTTTGATTCATTCACACAAGATGGTATTTCTTGTGTTGGCTGTTGTATTTATTTATTTAGTGAGTTAGTTCATCTAAAGGAAAAGAGATCTTTTAGCCAGGTATTATCTGTTTTAAAAATTATTGTGGAACCCAGCCAGCGTGGCTCAGTGGTTGAGTGTCAATCTATGAACCAGGAGTTCACTGTTCGATTCCCAGTCGGGGTACATGCCCAGGTTGCAGGCTTGATCCGCTGGAGAGGGTGTGCAGGAGGCAGCTGACCAATGATTCTCTTTCATCATTGATATTTCCATCTCTCTCTCCCTCTCCTGCTCCCTTCCTCTCTGAAATCAATAAAAAAAATATTTTTTAAAAATTCTTGTGGCACACTGTTATACTGTAAACTAATACATAAAGAGAGAATGATGGAATAAGAATATCACTGTCAATCATCATAGAAATAATCCAGACAAGAAACAAGAATGGCTGCTAAAATTAGCAGGTAGAAGATAAATAGAAAATTAAGTCTTTCCCCCCTGAAATACTTACTAAATGTAAAAGGGGAAAAGTAACTTCATTATGGAGAAACCTAACCCTGCAGATCCCTGTTCGGTCCCCCAGGCCAGCAGCACCCGAACTGCCAGACCCATCCGGACCCACTGAATTGGAAACTCCGAGCTCTGCCTCGCAACCCTGGCCAACAGGCTCCCAGGTGCTTCTCATGCACGTGAACACTTGAGGTTCTCGGTTCCAGAGCTTTGGAAAGACCTCAATGAGGGCCAGTGGGTTCACTCCCAGCAGGAAGTAGGAAGAACCTTCTGGAGACCCGGCGGAATCTCCGCTCTCAGGCCTGACCTGCCTGCTGTTACTTCCACAGGAAGCTGCCTTTTCAGTTGCCCGTCTGGGGGGCTGGCCCGCTGATGGTGAGTTTAAGGCTGAAGTCAGTTCTTCCCTTTTCATTAATCTTTGCTTTATTGATCTTTTTATTTTTCAAAATGGGACTTGATGTGATTTATTGGATAATCATTCTGTTTTCACTGAAAGGAAAGTGACACGTATTATCAAACACCGAATCTATGTGTGTATCTATGTTCACGCCCCTCTCCCCTCATCTATTCAATTTCTTTGAATTAGGACCATACTATTTCTGTACAGGAAAACCTCATTTTCAGAATAATGTTAAAAACAAGGGTTATTTCAGCAGAGGTGCCAGCATTTCAGAGGCAGCGGTGCCCAGATTGGGCACCAGGAATGGAGAGGTTTGCATCTTTCCCCCAAGCTTCTGGGTGGTCCTGACCCTCTCCTCGGAAGGGTGGGACCTCCTGGGAGTTGTGGGAGCTGATCTGACCGAGCACCGCCTCCCTCCACCAGCTTCACAGGGTACTGGTGCTCGCTCCAGGCACCAGGGACCACTGGGGACCATGCGTATTCGCACACACATGGCGGTCTCTGCCTCCATGGAGTCTGGTCACCCAGCTTCCACCAGGCCTGGCTCGGTGACCCATTCCATCTGAGAAGCAGCGATGAAGCCTAGACCAGGCGGGAGTCCGCATCTGAGAGGAAATAGTGTGAGTCGGAGAAGATGGGGACCCTGGGGCTTCCAGCTCTGAGGCCCAGGGGTCAGACCCTCCTAAGGAAGACCTGATGGGAATGCTGGTCAGGGGGGCAGACCCTCCTAAGGAAGACCTGATGGGAATGCTGGTCTGGGGGTCAGACCCTCCTAAGGAAGACCTGATGGGAATGCTGGTGGCTCCTCAGCAGGAACAAGGAACCCAGGAAGAGCAGGTTTGGCCCACGGTGTCCTGGCCTTCACAGCCTCTTGCAACCCATCTTCCCAGGCTCTAGGTTTAGAAATCCTACCTAGAAACAGGTCTCCGTGTGTGTGTGTGTGTGTGTGTGTGTGTGTTGGTATGTGTGAGTGAGAGGGAGAGGGAGAGAGAGAGAGAGAGATGCAGTATAAAGTACTTGAGAATTTCCTGTCCAGAAGACCTACTTTATAGAATTTCCTTCTTTTTCTATTAAGTCATTGGAACTTGGGTTTCAAACCCCTTGCCTTACCCACCCTTCCTACCCCTCCCCCACCATGAACTTTCTTGTTGTTCCTGTTGCTAACTGGAAATGCCATTCCTGCCTTTCTCCTTCTCCCAGGTATTTTATGCAATCTGTGGAGCAATGCAAAAGAAGGAGGAAGGGGAGGGGCATGGAGGGGAGGAGCAAGAGCTGGGGAGGAGGGGCAGGAGCTGGGGAGGGGAAGGAAAACTGACCACCCCAGACGCTCTCTTCCCCTCTGCCTGGCCTGTGTCCTTCTGCACCTTGCTTCATGCTCATGCAAAACAGACCATATATAGATACAGCCACTTAGACAAACATGCAGTGTACTTCATGGAAATCCCGGTTGTGTGAATTAAGAAATGAACTGTCAGGCCCTGGCCGGGTAGCTCAGTTGGTTAAGGCATCGTCCGGATAGGCCAAGGTTGCGGGTTTGATCCCTGCAATGTAAACAACAGCGACTTAAAACAACACAGATGTATTCTCTTACAGTTCTGGAAGGCAGAGTCTAAAAGGGGTGGGCAGGGCTGTGTTCCTTCTGAAGCTTCAGAGGAAAACCCATTTTCTTGCCATTTCCAGCTTCTGGAGGCCCGCATTCCTTGGCTCGGGGCCCCTTCCTCCATCTGCAGAGCTGTTGCTGCCACCAGACTCTGGCCTTCTTGCCTTTCTCTGACATGGACCCTTACGATCCATGACATTGGACCCACATGGATAATCCAGGATAATCGCCCAGCCTCAGGCCTTCACTTAATCACACCTGCAAGCCCCTTTCGCCATGTCAGGTCCCATGCACAGGTTCCCGGGATTTGGGCGCAGACATCTTTTGGAGGCCATTCCTAGATCTACCACACTTGGTTATTCCCAATTTGTAGAATTACAAAAATCATTTCTGAATGCCTTCCTAGGCCTTAATTCCGTGGATTTGACTCCCCCAGAAAAACCTGTTGATCCATGGAAGCTGGGTTTATTAGGCCTCCCTCGGGAAAGGTCATGAGGGGTGCGAGGGAATGCTGTGTGTAGGGTTTTAGGGCCCTGGCCGGGTGATTTAAAAGCAGGTCATGTCAGGCCAGGAACTGGTCAGGAACTGGTCAGGACTGGGCAATTTCTGACATAAGAGCTTTGGAATGGTGGGCCCAGGGAGTGAGGTTTTGAAGTGAGAGCTGATGCATAATCTTATCTTCCAGAGGCAGGTATTTCCTGGAACAGCAGAGGTGACTTTTGCCAGATCCCGGGACTGTATTGCTTAACAGGGAGGACTATGTTGGTCTGAGTTCTCACAGTGACAATAATAATAGTTCCCCCCTTTTTTAGTGCCTCCTACAGGCCAGACAAGTTGAATACATTTTGGCAGTTCCAACAACCCTAAAGGCAAGTATTTCAACCAAAGCTCAGTAGTATAGCCTAATAATTCCCCTCTTGGATTTAGGAGTCAAAAGTTCCCCCATAAAAATCCTGGCTCCTCCACCTACTTCCAGGGTGAATGCAGGCAGCTAAACTCAAGAGCAGGGCCTGTTTCTTCAGCTGTAAAATCAGGACAACTCTTCATATCCCGAGGGTGGACACGGGTGGAGAGAGGATCCGTTTGCCCACAGCAGGCCTGGTCCACGCCGGCCCTCGCAGAGTCTTTATTAACGGTGCCCTTTTATTATCCTCAAAAGGGTCCTTCTGTAGGTGATAAATTATACAGGTGCAGTTTAATGCACTGGGACTGCGGTTATAAGTTCTCCTCTGTGGGAGAAGGGGAGGTTCAGAGGGTGAGGTGGCTTGCTCAGGCCACACTGCTGCGTGGGAGAGTGGTCCAGGTTAAAGTGCTCAGCAGGCCCAGTGCTATCCCTCCTGCCTGGAGTGGTCCCCACCCCACCCCACCCCCACACAATGCTACACTTTGTACTATATGTTTGTGTGATTTTAAAAATTCAGTCCTTGTCCCATTAGACCAGGGGTCCCACGGGACTCCAAATGAGATCAATCTCAGTCGTGACTGGACAGCAGTGCCTCAGACAGTGGGGAGTTCAGGGTCATTTACACACATGCTTAGCCTGCCCCTGTGTACGTGTTCAGGAAAGGGGGTGTCTGTGTGCAAGGCAGCTTTTCCGAGACTCAGCCTCAAATGTTCCACCCCAAAGTCTGAGAGGGTCCCTCACCCCAGCCCGCAGGCGTGCAGTCAGGGACAGACAGTATTTGCTTCCACCCTCATCACGGGCCCCTGGAGGCGCCTAGGACTTGGTGAGAAATGGCATTCTGCATTGTCTCCCCCCAAGCGTCTTTGACGAGCACCCCCTTCCACAGCTGGGGACACAGGAAGTGAGATGGACTGTACGCAGACAGGGGGCGCTCAGGTGTGGTTTATACGGTGGGCGAGGCCTGACCACAAATGTCCCCAACAAACTGGATTTTCTCCTGTAATTACCATACTTCGGGCTTGGCCTTTACAAGGTTATCACCACCCAATCAGGTGGGAGTTCTTGGCCCTGATAAAATAGCGCCTGCTGTAATGTAACAGATCAAGGAATGCTTTCTGCCTTGGTCTTCTTGACAAGGGTGTCCCATGAGGAACTAAACCCTCAGAGAGGTATATATTTAGAGGACGGTCACGTATGGTCCCGATATTAAAACTTCTGCCATGATAGGAAAGTTTAAGACAATCCCAGCAGATCCCATGACTCAGCAGTTTCAATTCCTGGAACCTCATCCTCTGAGACACACGGGGCCAACAGGTGCACCGAGCTTTTATCTCGCTTGGTAACAGCAGGAAGAACTGGAATAACCTAAGGGTCCATTAAGCGGGGAGGGGCCATGATGCACACACATCAGGGTATATGCATGCAAAGGAATGCCTCCCTTCTCCAGAAAGTAGTGAGACAGTTAGAGATGACATCAGGGACCGGGCAGGCGGCAGCAAAACAAGCATTGCTGTTTTGCCAGAGCTCCCTGCAAGGTCTGAAACCAGGTTGAGAAACCGAAGGAGGCCAGTCTCCCAGCCTCATCACTGCTGACTTTGGGGACCGGATAACCCTGTGCTCCCTGGGATGTTGGGCAGCATGGCCTAGACTCCCCCCTTTGTGTCTGCAGCAACCCCTTTCCTAGATGAGACAACCAAAAACGTTTCCGGACACTGCTATTTGTCCCCTAGAGGCAGAATCGCCCCACCCCTACCCCTGGCTGAGCTGTGGCCTAAGGTGACCTGTGACCAGGTCTCCTCTCTGGAGCTGAGGAAATGACTAACATCACCCCCTTTCATTCTCAAAAATGCCTTGTGCCTTGTCTGATAAAGTACACGATTACCCTTCTCTCCAGAAAAGAGCACCGATGCTACGGCATCATTGTCCAGACAGACGGCTGGCATCCGGGTCCAGTGGGCCATACAGATACTCACTCAGGTAACAGCACCGGGAGCCTCAGTTGGGTTCATGAGCTAATGCCACCGTCCCTGAGACCTGATTTCCACAGTCCACTTGTATTTTTCAGCTTTTCCTGAGGCCAAAGTAGGGACGCTGTGGGCATGGTCCTGGTGCTGGAGGTTATTTGAATGAAGTTCTGAGAGGGGATCAGCCAGCTCCAAATTTTTCAGCTTTACCCTCTTTATTTTTTTAATCTGAGTTCTAGAGAGTGGGGACCACCCTTATAATCCTATGAATAAATACAGAGTTGCTGGATTTAGTTTTGGGGACTGAGATAATTCCTGGGGATAGGGCTAGCCAATGGCAGGGCCCCCACCTCCTGGGCTCCTATCTGTGGCAGGGCAGTGGGGGTGTGGACATTGACCAGCACAAAATAAATAAGAAAATGAGAAATCCATGAGGCACTACAAATTGTGACAGCTCACATCCCCAGTGGGAGGTCCTCCTGACCACCTCTGGTTGAAATGCTCTAGCTGGCCACTGTCCCCGCCCTCTCCCCTGCCTTCTTATTCCTCATTTTCTCCGTGGCCCCGCGTCTTCTGAGGCTGAGTCCATCTGACACATTTATGTGTTAGGTCCTTCGAGGAGGATGGAAATGTGAATGCATGTTGTGTACTGTTGTATCCCTAATGCCTGGAATAGCTCTGGCACGTAACACGTGCGTCACGAATGCTCGTGGAATGAGGATGCAGAGAGACACCTGGGCGGAGATGGGGGGGTCACAGGGTAGGGGACCATGGGGAGCAGGTGGCTCGGGAGGCCAGTTTGAGAAGGTGACACGGATAACAAGCTCAGTACGAGACGGACCACGAATCTGGGCTTCTCCCATGCTGATGCCCAGAAGCTCCGGGGCGCTGAGCACACCCTGAATGACCTTTCAGGGTCAGAGCTCCCACTAAGGGCTTTGCTTCTCACTTGCCCTCCCCCGACCAAGAGCTTGAGAATGTCATGTCTGTTAGATGTGTGGAAACAGGCATGGCGAGGTTATGCAACTTGCTAGTGAGGGATAAAGATGAGACTTGAACGCAAGGCGTTGGGACCCCATGGTCCCCACCTCACCCCCACACACACGTGGACAGGCCCAGGCATGAGGGCTGCTTGCCCTCCATCCAGGTCCAGCTCAGCATCTCACTGGCTCTGACACTGACCAAGCCCCTGGCCTGGCCAAGAGGAGTGTACAAGGATGCCCCTGGAATGGGCGAAGGAAGGGACGAGGAGTGGCATTCAGATTGGCGGCAGCAGCCAGTCTGGCAGGTCCTCCTCTCCTGTGAAAGGTCAGGACCACCCAGAAGCTCCATGAAATTGCTGGCACCCCAGGCTGCCTTTGAAATGCTGGCCCTCCGCCAGCCTCCTGTTCCCTAATCCCGCTGTGAACCCTGACCCAGACCTCTGGGAAGTGGGATTAGGTAGGGAGTGAGAAATCGCACCCTTTATTTGTTGTTTCAACTTTGTTTACCATAAACATATATCTTTTTTTGTAACAATACTAATTCTTCCAAATTTTGACCAAAAAGTACAATCATCGGGTACTAGCAAAAGGAAAAACAGACAGCTCAAGGGGGCTCTGGGAAATGGCAGAGAAAGAACTATTCAAAATAATATTAACCAAAGACATTTTTTAAATGACACCTCATTTAAAGGGAAAGGCTGGTACATTTCACCGCATAAGAATTGCAAATGTGAAATGTTTCAGGCATGAAGCCAGAAAGGGGCACATTAAACACCAGGACCTCCTGTGTGCTCAGTGCCCAGCTCATAAGAGGACACAGGAGAGGAGAGCCCTGGCCGGGCAGCTCAGTTGGTTAGAGCAGCGTCTAGAGACTCCAAGGTTGCAGGCACATACAAGAAACAACCAATGAATGCATGAATAAGTGGCACAACAGAATCTCTCTCTCTCTCTCTCTCTCTCTCTCTCTCTCTCTCTCTCTCTCTCTCTCTCCCTTTCTTGCTCAAATCAATCAATAATATATATATATTATAAATATATATATATATACATATAATTATTATTATTATTATCTTTAAGAGGACACAGGAGAAGCCCTGGGTGCATCTCCACCAATGAATGCCCCCCGCCCCCTCCAACCTCCCCACAGATAAACGGTTTTAAATTTAAAGTTTTTCTTCCCTTTCATATTTTTATTCTTTTATTTCCTGTGGAGTTATTGATACCTCTTTTGCAGGTGCTTAAATTGATATAAATATATTATATTGATATATCATTTTTTAAATTGAGGTAAATTCATATAACATAAAATTCACCATTTTTTTAATCTTGTTTTTTTAATTCACCATTTTAAAGTGTACAATTCAGTGGCATTTAGTACATTCACAAGGCGGTTCAACCATCACTTCTATTCCAAAACATGTTCACCACCCAGAAGGGAAACCCTGGACCCATGAAGCAGTCACTCTTCATGGGTTCTGAATTTGCCTATTCTGGATATTTCATATAAATTAGATCATACAGTATGTGCTCTTTTGTAACTGGCTTTTTTCACTTAATATGACGGTTTTGAGGTCCATCTGCATTGCAGCAAGTAGCCATCCTTCCTTTCTTACGGCTGAGTAACATTCCGTGCATGGTGGGACCACATATGTTTATTTTTCTGCTGATGGACATTTGGGTTGTTTCCATTATAACCATCCAGGGTGTGTGTGAAAAGTTCTGAAAACTTCTAGGCAATGATTTTCCTTAACAATATCTGTATTCACACATGTAGCTTCCCACAGAAACATGAAAACCTTAAAGGGGTTTAGGACATTCCGCCCTACAATAGGCTGCTTTGCCATATTCGTTATTTTGAGCTGAAGGCACCTGAGAGACAGGTACAGGAAGGGCTGCCTGACCTCTCCGTCTCCACCTAAAAATAGGCCATAGAATTTCCCATGAGAAAGAATATTCCCTGCATCAGGAAGAGAATGTTCCAGAAACTGGAAACAGACGCTGAAATAAATCCACACAAACAAACCTACTGACGTCGCCTTTATCTCCCACTAGCCCTTCCCCATGTCTCCTCATCACTTCTCGACAGGTACTCACTCTAACCCTGTGTCTTGTCATTTCTTCACCAAGGTATCATTTCTTTGTCAGAAAAGGGTAAAAGCTCCCTGTTAGGGTCACTTCTTGGGGTCTTCACTCTCTTACAAAGGTCCCAGGTACCTGGGAAACTTAACAGAACCTGCATGTTTTTCTCCCGCTCACCTGTCTTACGTCAGGTTAATTCATTGGCCCAGCCCGAGACCCTAGGAGGGTGAGGAGAACTTTTCCCTCCCCATGGCCTCCGAGTAGCCCACAGGGTGGTACATTCAGGGCCCTGCCCTCACCAAGCTCCCTACACAACCCTTCCACTCGCTGGTCACACCAGCTCGAGGCACTGGGCACCGCTGTCTCCCCACTTGGAGAGGCGACCGAGGCACCAATCTGGAAAGTCCTGACTAAGAGGCAGCCTCAGCCACTGATTCATTGCTCATCGTTTTTCTCCTCAAAGCTGCACTGAAACTAAAGACTTGGTCTTAATTTGTGTGTAGGCTTATCTTTCATATATTTTTTAATCACAGAGATTTGGGGAGAGCAGATGTGGCCTCAACCCTGTCCTCAGCATGACCTGCTCCTGAGGTGGGTGGGGACTGGCCAACAGTGGGCACCTGCAGTGCCGGTGACACCTTCCTGTGCCAGCCAGCACCTGACTCTCTGTCCTTCCCTGGTGGTGTATTTTTTTTTATTTTAATATATTTTTATCTATTTCAGAGGGGAAGGGAGAGGGAGGGACAGATAAAAACATAAATGATGCGAGAAACTCATTGATCAGCTGCCTCCTGCACACCCCACACTGGGGATCGAACCCGCAACCCAGGCATGTGCCCTTGACCAGAATCGGACCCAGGACCCTTCAGTAGATAGGCTGACACTCTATCCACTGGTGGCATCTTTAACTCACTCCCTCTATTTCCAGAAACTGGAGGTGGGCTTTATGGGCTTAATTAGATTCAGGTTAAACTTTTTTTGTCAAAAACTCTTCATAGGTAAGATCGACAGATACAGCAAATCAAAATATAGGATACCCTACATTTGAATTTCAGATAAATAATGCACACTCTTTTAGTATAAGTTATGCCTCACACAGTATTTGTATAACCTACTTCTACTAAGAATGATATATTAATTGTTTATCCAAAGTTCAAACTTAACCACATTTTATCTGGACTCCCTGTTAAAACCACAGGGCTGCTGTCTGTCTATTTCAGGGGGTCTCTCTGTGGATAAGTTACTGACCGTGGACCGGACCCCCGGGTTACCATGGTAACTTCCAGATCTCTCCACAGCCAGTTTTGGAACCCAACACATCAGGCCCTGGAAATGCAAATCCAAACTGACCTTTGTCTGCAAGGAGCCAACGGCCTGGGTGTCTCTGGCCCCTTCCGTTCGCCTCTCCACCCTGTGCATACTTGGAGCTCACCTGGTGCTCTCTGACTTTCAGTCACAGGCCCGCATGAAGAGTTGACAGACAGATCACAGATGCTGGGACCCACGGACTCCGAGCTGACATCTCCAGGCAGGTTGTTCTTGCGAAAGCTCAACCTCCCTGGGTCTTATCGGCTCATTTCATAGATGAGGAAACCAATACCTGGCTCATTGGGTTGTTTTGAAGATGAAAACAGACAATCATTCAACAAACATGTTTAGGCTCCTTGATTCTATCAGTAGCTGCAGAAAAGGCATTTGGTAAAATTCCATACACACTCAAGTTTAAACAAATCAACAATCTCTTCTATAAGAGCAACTGAAACTGACAAAGAGTATCCACCACCAACATGCAGTCAACTTCATTCTTGATGGTGAAAATGTTTCACTAAATTTAGGAATGAGACTGAAACTCACACTATTGCTACTTTTATGCCACAT
The DNA here is from genome assembly GCF_027574615.1 of Eptesicus fuscus. NCBI lineage: Eukaryota > Metazoa > Chordata > Mammalia > Chiroptera > Vespertilionidae > Eptesicus > Eptesicus fuscus. The sequence goes on along the minus strand of NC_072484.1, from coordinate 5,682,200 downwards.
GACATTGGAGTTCCTGGCCAGTGACCAGAGACTGTCTTTTCTTATCCTAACACATGGATTTATTTGGATCATGGGCACATTTTGTTTTTATAATGAAAAATACCACCAGTTATTTTATTAAAAATAAGACCAACCACACAAGCAAAGGCACAAAAGTCCAATAGAAACAGCCTTAATAAAAGCCTCAGAGCTCCCCACTTCCCATTTCTAAGCCAAGCCCATCCCTGCTGAGAAAAAGGAAGGAAAGAGCATAAGAATTAAAAAGAAAGAAATGAAAAATTCAATAGTGGTATGACTGACTACATCCAAAATCAGAGAGATTGAGCAAACTATTACAAGTGAAGGAGTTCAGTAAGATTTAAGATTACTGGTAAAAAAAATTATCTATCTATCTATCTATCTATATATATCCTATCTAATAAAAGAGAAACATGCAAATTGACCGTACCTCCACTACGCCCCACAAGCCACACCCACCAGCCAATCAGGAGCAAATTAACCCAACCAAGATGGTGGTTAATTTGCATATCCAGGCACAGAGCGAAGACTGAAGACAGCATAGAAGGAAACTGCAGAAGGGATCGAAGCTGCGGAGAAGCAAGCAAGCGGGGCGGCAGAGAAGGGAGGGAAGCAGGCAGGCGGCGGAGACCTCCCCAGGAAGCCCTATTGCAGGAATCTTCCTGCAATGGGCCTCTAGTGTGTGTGTGTGTGTGTGTGTGTGTGTGTGTGTGTGTGTGTGTGTGTGTTATTAATATATATATTAATCCTCACCTAATTTTTTTAGAAGCAGAGAGAGAAAAACATAACAATGTGAGAAAGAAACATTGATTGGTTGCCTCCTGCATGCACCCCAACCTGGGATCAAACCTGAAACCTAGGTATGTGCCTGACCGGTAATTGAACCCAAAATCTGCTAGTGTATGGGAGGATGCTCCAACCAACTGAGCCACACTGATCAGGGCAAAAAGATCCTATCTAATAAAAGAGTAATATGCAAATTGATCATCACTCCAACATACAAGATGGCCGCCCCCATGTGGAAACAAGATGGCCTACAGAGGAGGGCAGTTGGAGGGACCAGGCCTACAGGGGAGGGCAGTTAGGGGGAACCAAGCCATCAGGGGAGAGCAGTTAGGATTTACCGGGCCGACAGGGGAGGGCAGTTAGGGATTACTGGGCTGGCAGGGGAGGGCAGTTAGGGGCAACCAGGCCTTCAGGGGAGGGCAGTTGTGGGGGGACCAGGCCTGCAAGGGAAGGCAGTTTGGGGGAACCAGGCCTGAAGGGGAGGGCAGTTGCAGGGGACCAGGCCTGCAGGGGAGGGCAGTTAGGGGTGACCAGGCCTGCAGGGGAGGGCAGTTGGGGTGACCAGGCCTGCAGGGGAAGACAGTTAGGGTTGACCAGGCTTGAAGGGGAGGGCAGTTGAGGGTGACAAGGCCAGCAGGGGAGGGCAGTTAGGGGCGACCACGCTGGCAGGGGAGGGCAGTTACGGCAATCGGGCCAGCAGGGGAGTAGTTAAGTGTCAATCAGGCTGGCAGGGGAGTGGTTAGGGGGTGATCACGCTGGCAGGCAAAAGCAGTTAGGGGCAATCAGGCAGGCAGGCAGGCAGGCAAATGGTTGGGAGCCAGCAGTCCTGGATTGTGAGAGGGATGTCCCAGATTGCAGAGGGTGCAGACTGGGCTGAGGGACACCCCCCCCCCCCCCCGTGCATGAATTTCATGCACTGGGCCTCTAGTTAATATATAAAAATTAGAGTAGACAACCAAGATGGTGGCATAGGTAAACACCTGTACTTGCTGCCTCTCAAAACCACATCAAAACTCAAACTAAAAGACAAAACAAATATCATCCAGGACCATGGGAAATCTGGCTGAGTGGAAGTTCTACAACTAGAAGGAAAGAAAAAAGTGCATTGAGACTGGTAGGAGGTGCGGAAGTGCGGAGGTGCAGAGACACATGCGAAACGGGCTGGCAACTGGGTGCACTGATGTTTTTTTCAATCTGGAGGGAGATACAAGCTCCCAATTGCTCTGAACTCCAGTTCCGGGTGAGACTCTGGGGACACAGACTCATATGGGAAGAAACTGGACTGTCTGGCATTGGGCCAGAATGCGAGGGTGGCTTTCTCTCAGAGGTGCTCACAGTGATCATTGTTCCTGCATGGGATCGCGGGACACAGAGACCTGGAGACCTCCATGGTGCAGGGCTGACTGGCAGCCATTGCTGTTTGCTCCTCCCTGGTGATTCCCTGAGACACCGCCCCACCCAATTTACAACCCCACCCAAGCTGTGCACATTGGCTTTTGCATATGAATGGCCTGTCCTTTTGCAACCTAAAACCTAACAAACTGAAGCTGGGTCAGAGAGCTCCAAAGCTTCCAAAAGAAGACCCAAGGCCTGGCAGCAGCAGCCTGCCTTGCTTCACAGCTGGGCCTCATCTGGAGTGCCCTTCACAGCTGGGCACTTCCAAACCCCAAACAAAGAGGCGGAATCTGCAGATCTCTCTGTAGCTCCTGATGGGTGGCCTCAGGCAGTGGCTGACTTTGCACCTCCTTAGAGATCCAAGAGCCAGTGTACCCAGTGGTCAGTGTTAGACCATACCAGATTACAACCCTTCACATCCATAAGAGACACACTCAAGGGGCAGACTCAGTGAGCACCAAAGGCCCACTGAAGCAAGTCCTGCCCCATAAGGGTGTCTCCTGCACAGCAGTTCTTCCATTATAGACACAGCTGGTCCTCACAGCCAATTGGCCTGGAGGTCAATTCCTCCCAGTAATACCAATAGCAATCAAGGCTTAACTACAACAAGACTGCACACACAACCCACAAAGGGGTGCACCAAGAGTGTCCACCTCAGGTGATTATGGAGGCTGACCTACTGGGCCCTATAGAATGCCTAACACACAAGGCAACTCTATCAACACAGGGAAGCAGCCAAAATACAGAGACAAAGAAACATGTCACAAATGAAAGAAATGGAGGAAAGCAAACTACTGAATATAGATTTCAAAACCACAGTTATAATGTTACTCAAGAATCTTCTAGAAAACTCTGAGAAATTTAGTGAGACCCTCAAGGATATGAAAAAGGACCAATCAGAAATTAAGCATACACTGACTGAAATAAAGAATAATATAGAGCCCTAACCGGTTTGACTCAATGGATAGAGCGTCAGCCTGTGGACTGAAAGGTCCCAGGTTCAATTCCAATCAAGGGCATGTACCTTGGTTGCAGGCGCATCCCTGGTGGGGAGTATGCAGGAGGCAGCTGATTGATGTTTCTGACTCTCAATCCCTCTCCCTTCCTCTCTCTAAAAAAAAAAAAAATCAATGAAACATATATTTTTTTAAAAAAGAATAATATACAGAGGTCCAACAGCAGACTAGAGGATCCCAAGAATCAAGTCAAAGATTTGAAATATGAAGAAGCAAAAAAACACCCAACTGGAAAAGCAAAAAGAATCCAAAAATATGAAGATAGTTTAAGGAGCCTCTGGGACAATTCAAACATACCAACATCCGAATTATGGGGGTGCCAGAGAAGAGAGAGAGCAAGATATTGAAAACCTATTTGAAGAAATAATGACAGAAAACTTCTCCCACCTGGTGAAAGAAATAGACTTACAAGTCCAGGAAGTGCAGAGAACCCCAAACAAGAGGAATCCAAAGAGGACCACACCAAGACACATCATAATTAAAATGCCAAGGGAAAAAGACAAAGAGAGAATCTTGAAAGCAGCAATAGAAAAGCAGTTAGTTACCTACAAGGGAATACCCATACGACTGTCAGCTGATTTCTCAACAGAAACTATGCAGGCCAGATGGGAGTGGCAAGAAATATTCAAAGTGATGAATAGTAAGAACCTACAACCAGGATTACTCTACCCAGCAAAGCTATCATTTAGAATTGAATGTCAGATAAAGAGCTTCATAGATAAGAAAAAGCTAAAGGAGTTCATCAATACCAAACCAGTATTATATGAAATGCTGAAGGGTATCCTTTAAGAAGAGGAAGAAGAAGAAAATGGTAAAGATAAAAATTATGAACAATAAAGTGACAACAAATACATAGCTATCAACAAGTGAATCTAAAAATCAAGTGAATAAAAAATCTGATGAACAGAATAAACTGGTGAATATAATAGAATCAGGGGCATAGAAAGGGAGTGGACTGACAATTCTTGGGGGCAAGGGGGTGTGAGGCGTGCAGGAAGAGATTGGACAAAAATCTTACACCTATGGATGAGGACAGTGGGGAGGCGTAAGGGCATGGGGTGGAGGGGAGCTATGGAAGGGAGAAGAGGAACAACTGCAATAATCTGAACAATAAAAAATTTATTAAAAAGTATTTTAAAATAAAAAGATATAATAATCAATACAGCTTCTATACACGAGGATATGAGAACTAGACATATAGTTAAAATAAAAACATACTACACAAATAATTAGGAATAAATCTAATAAAAGATGCAAAAAATGTGGGGGAGAAGTTTATAATGATTTATTAAAAAACTAATAGGAGCCCTGACTGGTTTGGCTCAGTGGATAGAGCATCGGCCTGAGGACTCAAGGATCCCGGGTTTGATTCCAGTCAAGGGCATGAACCTTGGTTGCAGGCACATCCCCAGTAGGAGGTGTGCAGGAGGCAGCTGATTGATGCTTCTCTCTCATCGATGTTTCTAACTCTCTATTCCTCTCCCTTCCTCTATAAAAAATCAATCTACACTAATAAAAGAGAAAGATGCAAATTGACCATACCTTCATGACACCCACCAGCCAATCAGGAGTGAGTATGCAAATTAACCCAATAAAGATGGAAGGTTAATTTGCATATGCAGGCGCCAAGCGGCCGGGGGCAGAGAGGGACACTTGCACCGTTGCCATGGCACCCCAGCTGCTCCGGGCCTCTGGGCACTGTGGAAAGGGGGAAAGGGGACTCCAGGACAGAGCAAAGGCAGAAAGGTGGCTCCAGGCCGGAGCGAAGGCAGTGCCGGCAGCCAGGGGAAGGGAGGCCCCTTCTTGCACAAATCTTCGTGCATCAGGCATCTAGTAAAATATATTTTAAAAAAAACACAAAAAAACGAATAGGACATTTTACATGAAGGTTAATTTTCCTCAAGTTAATCTCTCAATTTAATGGAAGCCAATAAAAAAAACCTAATATATTGATTGAAAAATTTGGTAATGGTGATTTTAGCATTCATCTGTTCTCTATGGATTTTGGACTCCAGAATGTGGGTTTTAGACTTTGGAATTTTGTCATTTTGATCAAGAAGTGCCAAAAAAAAGTTTTGCAAAATAAAACAAAAGAGAACTTCCTTAAAATATTTCCATCCTTCCCTAACACTGTGTTAAGCGAAGCAGTGTGGTGTCAGGCTAGTGGCCTAGACTAGAGCTCAGAGTAGACCCACACTTCTGTGGAAACGTGTATATGGTAGGGAAGAAATGCATCAATTGACAAATGGTCCTGGAAACTGGCTCTATCGCAAGAAGACAAATTAGATTCCTGTTATTAGTCTCTCACAAAATAAATTTCAGATTGGTTAAAGAGCTAACCAAAAACTTCTTGAATACAGGAAATATAACCATGATATCAAGGTAGGAAAGATTCTTGAATCAAGATAAAATAACGAAAACCATAAAAGAAAATGTTGCATTTATTGCATTAAAGAAAAGTTTCCTGCCCTGGCCAGGTAGCTGAGTTAGAGCTTCATCCCAATACACCAAGGTTGTTGGTTCAATTCCCAGTCAGGGCACATACAAGAAGTAACCAACAAATACATAAATAAGTAGAAAAACAAATCAACGTTTATCTCTCTCTTCTGTCTCTCTCTCTCTCTCAAAATCAATAAATAAAAATCTTTTTTAAAAGTTTCCTATGGCAAAAAAAAAAAAAAAAAAAAAAGTGCCCTAAGTGAAAAGACCACCTATCGATTGGGATAAGACACAGACAATAGAAAGTAGAAAAAACAGATATGAACAGCCAGTTCACAGAAAAGAAAACCAAGTGACCTATAAAGTAATAAAAGTGCTCAATCTTGCTAACGATTAGGGGAAATAAAAATTAAAACCTGATTCTGTTTTCCACTCATCAGATTGGCACAAATTAATGAGTCTGAAGAACTCAACTGCTGGTGAGGAGGTGGGGAAGTGGAAATTCTTACTGAGATTATAAATGGATACAAATACATTCATAAGATCAATTCAGAATATGGCTGTGCTGCAAGACATGACAACGGCTGTGAAGAGACTATTATAGACAGGCTGATCGAGAAAAGAATGTCTGTCAGATGATGGCCCCCCCTGACCCCCAATCTAGCAACAGTGCCTGGCACAGGACAGTTGCCCAGTAAGTAAGTGCTCATTAAATTGACCCAAACTTTGCTCATGTTCCTCCTGCCTCGCTCAGTCTTGTGTGGATATGCCCTGCATTGTCTTTCAATGAATCAGTGGCGATGACATTAGCTTCTGAAAGGTTAAAGGTACACAGAGGAAAACTTTAAACAATGCAGACAGAAAGTGACAGGGAAGGGGCAGGGAGCTGCTGGACTAGTCAGTGGGACTGTCTGTGGACAAAATCGATGGCCAAGAAATGGTGGGTTGGACACTTATGGGGGGTAGGGATGGGGAGAAGAGGGATGAAGGGGGTTGCGCATGGGGGTTGTCCAAAGAAGCCTCTTTAGTTGGGGAGGGACTGAGGCATAAAGATTAGTGTTCATTAAGGAGGGTGCCAAGGAGACAGGAAAAGAGGGTGCAGGGTTAGGGCTACATGTCCTAGGTTTGCTTGGACCCAGAGCCCAGGAGCTCATCCATCCCTATTTGAAGCTCTGAAGAAGGACATTGTAACTTCCTTTGTACTGAGTTGTACTGAAACATGGTTGGTGAACAAAACCATATTGCCACAGTTCTGAAGACCTTCCAGCCACAGGGATGCCAGACAGAGTGGGCCATTGGTCTTGCACATTAATAAAAGACAGTCGTGTGCCACATGAATGTTTGGTCAAAGCCGAGCAGGATATAAGATGGTGATCTTGCCCGGCCAGCATGGCTCAGAGGTTGAGAGTCAGTCTATGAACCAGGGGGTCACGGTTTGATTCCCAGTCAGGGCACATGCCTGGGTTGCAGGCTGGATCCCCAGTGTGGGGAGTACAGAAGGTGGCCGATCGGTGATTCTCTTCTCCCTTTCCCTTCCTCTCTGAAATCAATTATTATATATATATATTTAAAAGATGGTGGTCCCATAAGAATGTAATGGAACTGAAAAATTCCCATCGCCTAGAGACATCATAGCTGTCATAATGCCACTGCAACACATGACTCACATGTTTGTGGCGATCTACAGTTATGTCTATAGTACATAGTCCTTGATAAAGATAATAAATATGTCATTGGTTCATGCATTTGCTATACTATACTTTTTATCATTATTAGAATGTATTCTTTCTACTCATTAAAAAGAAAAAAGCTTGCTGTGAAACAGTATGTCCTGTACGCCAACAGCAGCCTCGTATATCTCATTTACCGTGTTTCTTGATTGCATCATTGTCTCTCGGGCCTGATTTAATCTCGTGTTGTTTTGTGCAGTAACATGCTGTACAGGCTTGTAGCCCGGAAGCAATAGGCTGTGCTGTCCGGCCTCGGTGTGTCGGGGGCTAGACCACCTGGGCTTGTGTAAGTGCACTCTGTGATGTTCGCACAACAATGAAATGGCTTCGTGACGCATTCCTCAGGCCTTATCCCTGTCGCATGACTGTGCTTGAAAAACTAAAGTTGTGTAGGAATTAGGAGGTGAATGGCTTGGGAAATGGAGAAGTCGGCTCTTTATTTTCTGCCCTTCTGTTCTATTCTCTTGTTTTCTGGGCCACACATATGTTTTGTTTTTATGATTAAAAACGACTTGTTTTGTTATGCATCAGTGCAAATATATTAGCAGAGGCATTTCGGACCTATTTTAGCAGAAACTTCACGTCTAAGTCCCCCACTGCCCACTTGCCTACCCAAACCCACCTCTTGCTTCCTACACCCCAGTTGCTCTCAGCCAGGGTCAAGTTCCCACTGTTTGACCTGGGCTCCTGGGGGCTCCTTTCCTTACAGGTCTTCCGGGGGGCCTGACCTTGAGGCATGCAGAGCCCCCCTGCTAAACTCCTAGCACCTAGGAAATGTTCATTTGAGGAATTACAGGATACTTCGTTCTACGGCACTTCACAGATGTTGCATTTTTACAAAGTACTAGTAAAGGCAAGATCCTCTGACAGCAAAAATAATTCAACTCTTTTTTTGTGTGTGTGATACACGCTTCATCTCGGTGGTCTGGGACCCAACCTGCAGTCCCTGCGAGGTACACCAGTGTTAGCTGTTAGCAATGTTTATGGAGCATCTACTGCCGATTCCTCTCATGATGACTAGTTCATAGGATCCTGTGTATGCCATCTCCTGCTGAGCGCGGGCTGAAGGGGAGGAAGCCTGCAGACCTTCTATTTCAGACAGAGCAGGGATTCTGAGCTTGACCTTGCAAAGGTGTCTAGGGAGGGTTGCTGGGACCCACCACACCACCCACGCTGCTTCCATTCAGGAGTTCTAGGGTGGGACCGATGATTTGCATTTCTAACGTCCTCTCAGCTGCTGCCCTGGCCGCCAGTGGGGGATCTTGCTTTGAGAACCACTGTTCTAGAGTTTAGGAAGATGGCCAATTAGGATAAATGGGGGAACTCCCAGCAGGAAAGGGGAAGGACTTTGGAGGGGCACAGCTGGCTTTTTGGCTCCTTCCTGGGCTGAGGCAGCCCTCTGTTATTCGCACAGGGGGTCTGCCTTTTCAGTCACCCACCTGAGGAGCCTGCCTGCTGAGGACAGGACTTGGGCCGGCATCTGGCTTTTCCTCTTACTCTCGGTTCTCCAGGGTCCCGCTGCCTAGCCACACCATGGGCTCTCCTGGGCCTCAGTGACCGCATCTGTAGAATGGGGAGGAAAATGAACTCCCAACATGGTCGGGGGAGGCGAGAATGAAAGGTAGCACTGGGGAGAATATAGCACAGGGCTGGGCCCCCACACTCAGGCATCCTCGCTACCGCTGCCGTTTTTGCATTTTCCTGAGCAGAGCACCTGTGTCAGCACAGCGGGATCTCGAAGGTGGAGCTCCTTGAGGGGAAACGCAGTAGCAGAAGGACTCGAACAGTGAGCCGGCATTTATATCGGGTTTGGGACCTGCACAGGGCCCATGAATCCTAGTCGGCAATAAGGAAACCCTAATTTCCCCAGCCTCTGTTTGCCTGGGGTGGCCACTTGCTATAATGTGTTCCTTCCTACACTTGGAGGGATTTTAATATCTGAAATATCTCATTTGAAATTTTTAGGTAGTAATTTTGTCAACGTTTTTTTCTTCACCTCTTGATGTAGACGTCATACACATTATGCCTTTTTTTATTCCTTTATCCCTTTATACCCTCAGCTCTTTGTCGTAAGTGCACTCCTTTCAGGCACAAGAAGTTACATTTCCCCCTCCTTAAGGTCACTTACTGAATCATACGTTCTTTCTCCACTGATGTCAGATTGTACCTTTCACCATTTGCTAAGTCCCCATGTATATGCACATGGGGGTAGGGTATTAAAAGCATTATTCGGCCCCATGATGTTTTCTGATTGCCTCTGTACCAACAGCAGATGATTTAATGCAAAATTAAATTGGTATTTTTATAAAAAGAACACGTTTATGGTAACCGATGTTGGAACAGCGCAGCTAGGTGTAATTTACCACCATCACCCATCCCACCTCCCAGGAAGAAAGGTCTGGGTTAGGGTTTGTGGCAGGCTTAGGGGTGAGAGCCCAGGATTAGGGAAGGGGTGTCCGCATTTCAAAGGCAGCCATGCCAGGCTGGGCTGGCAGCGGGTTTCAGGCATCTGGCCAGCCTGGTGGTCCCCATTCACTCACTGGAAGTGATCTGTGACTGATACTACTTTACAGATGACAACCGTGTGCTGAGTGGTTAGTCGTCTTGTTCAAAGTCGTGCAGCCAGTGGGCAGGTGAAATTCTTCAGGTCAGCGCTGCATAGCAGGACCTGGGCTCTCTTCCCTCCGACATCACACGTGCTCTGGGTATTTCACTGAGGCTGTCTCCCCCAAGAGACCGGGAACTCCGTGTGGCAGACCCAAGGGCTGTTTAGTCACTGCTCTATGCCCAATGCCTATAACCAAGGGAGACACATAGTAGGTGGTCAACGGATATCTGTGGATTAACAGGGTAATGCTTATTCTACGGCTTGGTGCCTAAAATTATTAAGACATGCTAATAACTCCACTGAGAGAGCTTTTATGTATACTGAGAGACACAGGCTCCACGTGGTTCATAAAGAATCTTCTAAGTGTGTTAAAAATTCCGGCAACATGGCTGCGTGTCAGTGACAGACACGCCTGACTCCACCATTCATCTGTGGAGGCGCCACAATCCTGGGTCTAGAGGAGCAGTGAGTCTGCGAGTAACAGAGCATTCATCATTTTGACTGCTTGGATCTAAACTTTAGGAGCAAGCCACCTTTCACACGGTCAGCTAGTACCGGGATTGGAGAGAAACCACCATGCACTGGGCTCCTCAGACGTGGCTCAGGTGCCACGTGGTTTGCCTACCGGGCCCCTGGCTGGGCCGCCCAGGCTTTTCCTCAATCACTATGCTTGTAGGATGGAGGTGTCTCATAGATTCACTGCCACCCAACAAAAGTTCTAGATTCTCCTTGGAATATTTTCTCAGCTGCTAGGATAACCACCCCTTCGATTCCTGGTCCTCCTCCACGGCTCCTCGACCTCAGAAGAAAATTATTGATTGTACTTATCGAATAATTTAAATCCCATAAAGGGGACTATTCTAAAGATATTTTTAAAATGAGACATGGCAGTAGAGTGTGCTGCAGAATAGCCAAGAATACTGCTAGCAATAGATTCATGTAAAATGGCAAAAAGCCATGTGCAGAGATGTATTTACTTGACTGTACAGAACAGGGACTCCAAGGATCTAACCATTGGAACCGCGGTGGCTGCTGGGCAGAGCGAGGGTCCCACTCATGGTAGCAACAAAAGGCCACCGCACAGGAAGGAGCTGGCAGGAATACTTGTGTAACCAAAAGGAAGAACCCCTGGGTTGCCTCAGGAGGGAAGTTACCTTTTGGGGGAAAAGCTACACCTATATGTTCTGTAGGTGCACATTGTTACATATTTCCACAAGATGTTATAACCAAAATAGATCCATGCATTACTGGGTAACTTTTGAAAAATACATTAAAACAGACAACCAACAGGAATTTATAAAATAGAAAAAATGCAGAGCCCTGTCCCCATCCATTCACTTGCCCTCCTCCCTCCAGGTAGCCACCACACACTGCTTGCCTTGGATCTGTCATTGTTCCTTTGTCAGTACACATTCATAAGAAACAATGTTAATAGCAGTTTTCTACAGTAAAGTTGGATGGTTAGGAATGGCCATTGGAGGAGAAAGGAATTAAATAATATTGAATGTCAACTGGAATGGTGGGAAAACGAACATATCTCCCCCAAAAAATAAAAAGGAAGGAAGGAACCCACAAAATGAACACCTTTCTTTCTGAAAGCTCCTCTCCTATGCATTATGGACATTACGTAGACACAACTGTTGACTGCCAGCCTTTTAAATAATAATGATGTAAATTAGAATAATACTAGCAGCCATTGTGTGCTTGACCCGGCTTCCACTCTAGCTTAATGGCCTTCTCTCTTGAAAATCAGGCTCCCATTGTATTTCCCTTTTATTTGTTATTATTATTGCAGAACCTTTCAAACACGCCCAGAAGTAGTGAATTGTGCAAGGGTCCACCCTCTCCCTGGACCCAGCACCAGGTCAACAGCAGCCACTTGCTGTCACTGTGCTTCCCCCTTCCCTCTGCCCCGCTTTCAGGCCCAGCATTGTAAAAGGAACCCTAGGGTTTGCATCATTCCCACCAAATTACTTCAGTGTGTGTCTCCACCTTAGCAGATAAAGACTCTTTTTGCTTGTTTGTTATCCTGACCATCTAACCGCAACCTGACTATCACTCCCAACGGAAGTTAATAGTAATTTCTCACCATGTAATAACCGGTGCCTTTTCAATTTTGTGTTTGTGTGAATTTAAGTCAGACCAGAGGAGCAGCAGGCAAGCTTTGAAAAGCTGGCAAAGGCCATAAGGCGTTTAAGGGGAGGGAAGTGGGATCTGTGGGATCGTGGGATCAGTGCCACAGTCACTGTCTCTGGGGGAGCTTGTTAGAGATTCAAGACCCCCGTCCAGACCCACAGAAACCAAACTGCCAGTTTATTGAAACTGGGTGACTCATGTTTGAGGCTCCTTATCGGTGGCATAGGCCGCAGTGGCGAGCACTCGGGACTTACCCCCTTCTCTTCGCTCTGGGTCTCGTAGGCTATGAGGGGGGCAGCTCCTTGGGGTCCTCTCTCCAACAGGGAGAGCCCGCCTGGCGTCACCCGGTCCTGGGGGGCAGGTGAGGCCCTGCCCTTCTGAGGCCGTCCCTCCAGGGGAAGGATGAGGACAAGGAGAGGAGTTCCATGTGGGGACAAGGCTGAAAGCTTTCCCCCACCCACCTGGTACTGGCGTAGGAAAGTCTATTGAGCCATCAGAGCAGATCAGAGAATCCACCCAGACTCACCATCCTGACGGGGAATCTAAGAAATGAAAAAGGCAGCACTTCAACCTGGGAGCGTTTTTAAAATAAATGCTGTTGGGGCCCTGGCCAGGCAGCTCAGTTGGTTAGAGCATCACTCTGATATGCCAAGGCTGCGGGTTCGATCCCTGGTCAGGGCCCATACAAGAAGCAGCCAATGAATGAATAAATAAGTGGAACAACAGAACCATGTTTCTCTCCCCTCCTCCCTTTCTTTTCCTAAAAAGCAATACATCCATACAAACAAACATACATACATACATATTGTTGGGGAAATCAGCTGGAAGTCTGTCCATGTGGATACTGTGACCTGAATCTTCCCCCTCCACTCTCAAGCACATGCAAACACACATCTCAATTCCATGTGGGCTCAAGACCCGAACCTGAAAACCAATTCTGTAAGAACGCTTGACACAGACAGGTGAAGGGGTCGTGCGGCACAAACATGGGCGAATAGCAGGAACAGGCAGTTCACGGGGGGCGGGGGGGGCACGCGGGGGGGGGGAGCGGGGGGGAGTGGGGGTAGCAATCCAAGGGGCCGAAACATGTGGGAGAAGTGGTGGGTCACATATTGTCTCCACCATCAGACAATGAAGGTGCTAAAAAAGAGATGTAGCTGCAGAGAATTATGTAGAACAGCCAAGAATATTGCTACATGGTAAATTCTGCAAGATGGCAAAGACTAATATCTTCTTTTAAAACATTTATAAAAGTTGTGTGCAAAAATATGGACTTAAGTATACAGAAAAGGACTCCAAGGATACTTACCAGACTTAGTTGCGGTTACTTCTGGGGAGAAGCTAGGGCGTTCCTACTCATTATAATGTACTAATGCCACCATCCCTTGTAGGTGAGTGGCCCTGTTTGTAAGCACTAGGTAACGGGAGGCAAGTTTGTGAACTGAATGGCTGAGCTCCTGACTCCACCTTCACTTCCCATTCCAGGCTGGGCTCCTGCTCATGACACCCCAGGGCCTTGAACTCCTCCTTCCCTCTGCTTCCTCTAAAGACCTGCTCTCTGTTCTCCAGGGCACTCATGATTCCAGCATCACCTCCTCTGGGGACCTGTGGCACCCCCAGATGAGGCCAGGCCGCCTTGTACCCACGACACCCTGTTTCTTCGTAGCTTCGCCTCTGTAAGTGTTGGGGTAGTTGTTTGCCAAGGTTCACCAGCCACCAGCGGTGGCGGGTTTGGGCCTTTTTTATTGACTCTGAGCTCCCAGCACAGGGCCAGGCACAGGTGAGGCCTCCATAAATACCTGTGGAATGAATGGTGCAAAAGAGACAAGTCAGGGCAGACAGGGAGTCTCAGGGTGGAGGGACGCTGTGGACCCGGGGCCTGGGAAGGCCAGTTTGAGAAGGTGACATGTGTGACCAACAGGCAGTCCAGAGGGGACCAGTTAGTCAGACCTTCCCAGGTGCCCACAGAAACATGTGGACACTGAACATGCCACAAAGTGGCCATTAGGTCAGGCTCCCCTTCGAGAGCCCAGCAAGGACTTTGCAGACTCTGCTCCTTACTTCTCCTCCCCCAGCCCAAGAGGGTGAGAATGCCATGTGTTTGAGATACGTAGAAACTGAGGCATGGAGAGGTCATGTAACTTGCTAGTGACGGATGAAGATGGGATTTGAACCCCGAGCCGTGGGACCGCATGCCCCCACACACTTGAACAGCTCTGTTCATCATGTGGGTCAACTACCTCAGTCCAGGTGGCACTCCCTCCTCCCCTCCCTGAGCCCTTTTTCTCATGTGTAAGCGGGGGTGTTAACAGGACCCATCTCACAGGGCCGCTGTGAGGCTCCGTGAGGCCATACACAGGCAGTGCCCGGGAAGGATGAGAGAATCATCCAAGGCCCCATACAATGGCCAGTGACACGCAAGGTTGGCCATCAGCACTCTGTCCTCTGCAGAGCCCGTACCACGCCACGCGGGCACCAAGGCAGTGGGTCTTTCACTTATGCTTATTATTGGCTAGGATGAACATCCAGCAGGCCTTTCCCTTCCCCAGGAGGCAGGAGAGTGTAGTGGTTAGTACCAAACCCTGGATACCAGATGCCAGGTTCTGCTTCCACCCAGGGTCCTGGACCTGGGGCCTGGGGGAGTCCTTGCTGAACATGAAGTCCTTATTGGTGACGTAGGCGTGATCAGTGTTCTGTCTCATGGAACAGGAAGGTGAAATTACATCAGTGCTCAGAAATCACCAACTGAGCCCTAGCCAGTTTGGCTCAGTGGATAGAGCATCGGCCTTCAGACCAACAGGTCCTGGGTTAGATTCTGGTCCAGGGCACGTACTTCGGTTGCAGGCTCCTCCCCGGCCGGGGCCCTGGTCAGGGCTCGTGCAAGAGGCAACCAATCAATGTGTTTCTCTCTGTCTTTCCTTCTCTCTTCCACTCTCTCTAAAAATCAATGGGAAAAAATATCCTCAGGTGAGGATTAAAAAGATAATAATTTTTAAAATAATAAAATAAAAAGCATGTCTTTAAAAAAAAGAAAGAAATCACCAAGTGACCGTGGCCGGGGACACAGTTAGCACCCAGTGAAGGTTTCAGCTCTTGTCCCCGCCACAGCCCCTCCCTCACTCCTCTGTAATCTGGTTGAAGACCTTCCTGGTGGAATTTGGCACCAAATCTTCCTGGTTTCACCTGCTCCATTAACTTCCAGTACCTAGAAATGTGTAAAGTATCCTCCCCTCTCCCCCAACTCCCATCAACAGGGAAAACTTTTTGGGGGTGGGGTGGGTAGAGGTTGTAAAAGTTCCTGAAGGACCAGGACATGCCTTGGGGCTCAGAAGCCTGCTCAGTGCTCAGTGCTCAGTGCTCAGTGCTGTAGGGTGTTAACACTGGGACGCTGGCCACCATCAGCCGGGCACTAGGAGCCAGACCCCACTTTTCCCTGCCCCTCCTCTCTCCCACCATGACCAGAGGTGCAGAGGCAGACACCTGGTCCTCCCAGAACTTGCTGGGTTTCCTTTTCACGAAACCTTTCATTTCCCTGCAGACAAATAGGAGACACTCAAGTCTGAAGGGGGTGTGTGTGGGGGGGGGGTGCCAGTGGGAGGGGATGAGAGAACCCATCAGAAACCCCTGGAGGCCTACCCCAGTTGACACAAAATAACAAACCATCCAGGATTCTATTGTATTTGTAAACCTGGCTTCCTTCCCCACTCCCAGGCATCTGCTCACTGCTGTTACTAATGGAACATTCTTATGGAGATCTATTATTGTCCCATTGACAAAGGAGGAATCTGCCTACCTGGAGGGGGCATGCTCTCCACACCGCCCTTTCTGTGGATGTTGACAACAATAGACCTTAGATCCTCAAATATATCAAAAACCATTATTCTTATTCATTTATTTATTTAAAATTGTCAATCCCAATTGACATTCAATATCATTGTGTATAGTCACATCTTTTTAAAAAATATATTTTTAATGATTCCAGAGAGGAAGGGAGCGGGGGCGACAGAAACATCAATAATGAGAGAGAATCATCCATTGGCTGCCTCCTGTATGCCCCCCACAGAGGATCGAGCCTGCAACCTGGCACATGCCCTGACAGGGAATCTAACCATGACCACTGAGCCACACAAGCCGGGCTATAGTGTACAGCTCAATCAACATTCACAGAGTGAATGTGCCCTGTAACCAACACCCAGACGAAGATCTGGAACATTCCATTACCGCTGCAGGTCGCCACTGCCCTTTCCAGTTCATTCGGCCCACCCAAATAAGTACACCACTATTCAGACTTCTACCACCATTGATTCGTTTCACCTGTTCTTGAACCTTAACTCCTCGGTATATACTTCTGGCTTCCTTAGCGCGACATCACGTCTGTGAGATCCCGCGTGCCCTGGTACCCAGTGGTAGCTTATCCTTCTTGATGGTCGTGCAGAATTCCATTGTATAGGTGTGCCACAGTTCATATATTCACCTCCTGCTAATAGGCATTTGGGTTGTTTTCAGTTTGGGGCGATTATGAGCAAAGCCGCGAGAGCATTATTGTACATCTCTCTTTATGGGCATGTCTTCATTTCTCGTCTGGGTCCTGGGTAGGCTGAATGGCTTCGAGGTTCTAATGGGTTGGGAGACATGCAGGTAAATGCTGAGAAAGGGCCCTGATCCAGTGATGATCAAGCTGACATTGTTACCTCTCGAAAGGTAGCGGGGAAGCCGTAATAGAACTGGAATTGGTAATGGTTATTGGATTGGACCATAGCATTAGCTCTAATATTTTGAATTTTTTAGAAGACAAACACACTCTTGTATTACTGTGAAATATAATTTTAAAAATAATTAAGTTGCCTAATGTGGTACCTGGCACAGGTATATCAAATATACATACAAGAATACACAAAAGGTGAAGCAACTCGTACTGGCCTGGCCTTTCTGCTGTAAACAACTAGGAAACTGAATAAACTAGGAACAACTATTTTCAGACACTGCACACCAGCATCCTAAGACTGCTGAAGTTTCTGAGAGCGAGGCAGCGACCTGCTCTGTGCTCACCCAGCCTGCTGCCTGTGGTGTGTGCCCTGCGCTGCTGCAGAGGGTCTTGGGCTTAGAAGGGCCTTGAGCTCGGGTTAATGCTCTGCTGTTACCATCCTGGGATTCTTAACTCCCGAAGAAGGGCGTGGGTTTTCTCTTTGCACTGGACCTGTACATTCTGCAGGCAGTCCTGGAGGCAGAGACTGGAGTTCAGGGAGACTGAGTTGGTTAGACCTGAGGACTTGCAGAGGAAGGAGCAACTGAGATAAAGAGTTCCCCAAATCTCAGGGAGCTCCCGGAGTCTTTGCTTGGATGTTATGATGAGTAATTTTATGTCAATTTTTTCAACATTTTTGCTTATTGATTTGAGTGAGAGAGGAAGGGAGAGAGAAAGAGAGAAACATCGATTTGTTGTTCCACTTATTGATGCATTCAGTGTTTGATTCTTGTATGTGCCCTGGCTGGGGATTGAACCCGTGACCTTGGCATACCGAGACGATGCTCTAACCAACTGAGCCACCCAGCCAGGGCCTTAGGTGTCCAGTTGACAAACCACCTGGTGCCTAGACATTTGGTCAAACCTTATCTTGGGTGTGTCTGTGAGGGTTTTTCTGGATGAGATTAGCATTTGAATCTGGACTGAGTGAAGCAGGTGGCCCTCCCTAATGGGGTGGCTTGTCTGCAATCAGTGGGAGACCTGATCGGAGCAGAAAGGCGGAGTAAGCGGGAGCTCCTGGCTGCCTGCTGGCGGCACCCTGGGCTTGTCCAGCCTCCAGACTTAGACTGAAACGTCAGCTCTCCTTGGGTCTGGAGCTGCTGGCCTTTGGGCTGGAATGTACACCACTGACTGCCCTGAGTCTCCAGCTTGCTATCCTCCAATCTTGGGACTTGTCTGCCTCCATAATTATGTGAGCCAATTCATATCTGTATCTACATCTCAAGGCAGGCAGACAACCACCACCAGGAGAGCTGTGAGCTGAAAATTCCCAGAAATCACACACAAGGCTGGGTCTGAGGCAGGAAAAGAGGCTATACAGATGGGAAAGAAAGACATGAAGCTGTTTAGGTAGAAAATTCTAAGGGATGCCCTGGCCGGTGTGGCTCAGTTGGTTGGACATCGTCCTGTGCACCCCATTTCCGGTTGGGGTACATGCCAAGATTGTGGGATGGATCCCTGGTGGGGGGTGTCCATGAGGTGGCCGATTGATGTTTCCCTCTCACATCAGTGTTTTTCTCTCTCACTCTCCCTTCCTCTCTCTAAAAGAAATTATATATGCCGAGACCGGTTTGGCTCAGTGGATTGAGCGTCGGCCTGCGGACTCAAGGGTCCCAGGTTCGATTCCGGTCAAGGGCATGTACCTTGGTTGAGGGCACATCCCCAGTAGGGGGTGTGCAAGAGGCAGCTGATCGATGTTTCTCTCTCATCGATGTTTCTAACTCTCTATCCCTCTCTCTTCCTCTCTGTAAAAAATCAATAAAATATATATTTAAAAAAAGAAAAGAAATTATAAGTGAGTTCAACAAGGCCTCAGGGTACGAGGGAAATGCAAAACTTTTTTTAAAAAGTAACTATCTATATATATGAAAAGCTAATATGCTAAGTGTCCTTCCAGGTAATGACATCATATAGCAACACCCCGCTTCCTCTCACTAGCGACTAGTCTCCTTGCAGTTTCTTCAGCCCAGGAACATGACTTGCTTTATAGCCAGGTGGAAACATTTTACACTTTAACCAAATGTCTGTGAAGCGTTGTTTTCCCGTGCCTCATCTCATTTGATCCTCACAGAAATCCTGGAGTAGGTAGATAGGAGACTTGGTGGAATCCTATTTTCTTTTAATTAGCTGGGAAATGAAGATTTAGAAAGCTTAGAAACTTGACCCAACTAAAAAGAAGTAAGAAATGGTGAACCTTGAACATGACAGGGTTTCTCACTGCACAGAATATAGTCAAACACTTCTGCAGTTAAATATTTTACCCTTTGTTCTCCCTGCGTGATCTACAATAATAGTCTGCTTCATGTTGATATTTACTGCTGTGTTGCTGACAATTACCTGAAAGAGAAGTTGGGGTGCTTCACTGGGCTGGAAAAAGTTTAGATAAATCAGAAAGCAGATCTAATTAAGCAAGTTTATTCTATATATATATATATATATATATGTATATATATATATATATTATAAAAGGCTAAGTTGACTCACGCATGCACAATACATATAAAGCTCTTGCTGGTGCCAAGTGCATGCGTGTGTTTCAATCTGTCATTGTTGATCATGAATTTGGTTGACACTTCTATTATAAAGAAAGGGCAAATAATGATATTAAAATATTTCTTCTAATTAATTTCATTTAAATGTGCATGAATTTGTGTACTGGGCCACTAGTCTTTATATAGTAGCAACAAGCAAAAAAAAATTTTGACATAAAATGACAACAATAACAACATTTCCAATAGCCATAACCATTTTCCCTAGCATCCAACAATTTGAAAAGCTTAGAAACGGATTTAACAAAACATGTGAATGACCTGTTTAGAGTAAACTACCAAACAGCGCTGAGAGAAGTAAAGGAAGACACAGGTGAATGGAAAGACAGGTCACACTGTGAAGTGCGAGACTCAGATCTATTAGGCTAACAATGGTCCACAAGTTGAACAATCTATAAATATAAAAGCCTAAGTGACAAAACAACCGAACGACCGGTCGACCAGTCGCTATGATGTGCACTGACCACCAGGGGGATGATGCTCAATGCAGGAGCTGCCCCCTGGTGGTCAGTGCACTCCCAGAGCCAACCTCCCGTAGCTGGCCAACCTCCTGTGGCCCGATCGCTGGTCAGGCTGAGGGACCCCACCTGTGCACAAATTCATGCACCAGGCCCCTAGTAGATGCAATATAATCCTACCAACACCCAGTGGGATTTTTTAAAAAGTAAGAATTGATAGCTTGATTCTAAAATTTCTATGAAGACACAAAGGACCTAGATTAGCTAAAATAATTTAAAAGAACAATCACATTTAAAGAGAACACCATGTGATTTCAAGACATGACAATGTGTTATTGGCCTAAGGATGGCATATACATTAATGGAACAAAATGTAGAATTCAGGAAGAGATCTACAAATATGTGGTCAATTGATTTTCCACAAAGGTGTCAAGGTCATTCAATGAGGGAAAGATGGTCTTTTCAACAAATTGTGCTATAACTAGATATCCATATACACAAATCTAAGTCACATCCAAGAATGAATGCAAAATGACCACAGAAGTAAAAATAAGATTCTCAATATCATTTATCATCAGGGAAATGCAAATGTCTGATGGGGGCATTGCCTTCCCCTGATCCCTGGGTCGCCTCCCACCCCTGAGGGCTCCCAGACTGTGAGAGGGGGCAGGCTGGGCTGAGGGATCCCTCTCCAGTGCATGAGTTTTCATGCACCAGGCCTCTAGTATATATATAAAGACTTGTACATGAATGTATGAAGCATTTTTATTTTTAATAGCCCTGCAATGGACTAAAATGTTTATGTCCCCCCAAATTTTTATATTGAAACATAATTCCCAGTATGACAGTGTTTGGAGAGAGGCCCTTTGGGAGGAGATTAGATCTAAGGGGGTGCCCTTAGAAAAGAGCCCCCAGAAAGCCCCCACCCCTCTGTCGTGTCTACGAACCAGGAAGCAGGCCCTAAATAGACAAGCTGCTGGCACAGTGATCTTGGACTTCGCAGCCTCCAGAACTGAGAAATACTAGTAAATGTCGGTTGTTAATAAGCCTCCCGTCTGTCGTATTTTGTTATAGCAGCCAGAGCAGACTAAGACAAGCCCCAAACTAGAAATAATCCAAATGTCAGTCAACAAACAGGTGAATGAATACGCAAATGGTGGGATATCCATACAATGGAATATTATGCAGCAATACCAAGGAAGGAAACATGGCACATCGACAACACAGATCACCTCAAAAATGTCGTGCTGAGCGAAAGAAGCCACATGTGAAAGAGTACATTCCTGCATACGTTTTATTTCTATGACACTTGAGGACATTTTAAAATAATTTGGAGTGATGGAAGGAGATTGATGGCTGCCTTGGACTGGAGATGGGGTGGCATTGACTAGAAAGGGGAGAAGGGGGTGACCTGGGGTGGGAATATCCTATATCTAGATTGTGATGGTTGTTACATGGTTGTGTACATTTGTCAAAACTCATCAAACTGTACTCTTATCGGTACATTTTATGGTATGAAAATTAGACCTCAATAAAGTTGATTTAAAATGTTAAAGAAAAAAAGGAACATGGTAAGAGCTAATTTTATGGAAGCACTGTGATTCACACCCTAATGAAGGGTACCTAAGAGGAAAGGGCCGGGTCCAGACACCTTGCACCTGACCCTGAGTGCTGCTTCAGCCTCATTTGGGGCCGGGAGCCTCTGGGGATGCCCCGCCCTGCCCTGAGCTGCCTCCTGCAGAAGCCGAAGAGGCCCTGGGCCAGGCTGCAGGTCACCCTTCCAGACTCTGATTAACTGTTGACATTTTGGACTAGATAGTAACTCTCTGTCCTGGGGGCTGTCTGTTCACTGTCCATGTTCAGCAGCATCCCTGGTCTCTACCCAGGAGATGCCAGGATCATTCTCCCTCAGCTGCCACAGTCAGAAATATCTCCAGATATTGCCACACGTCCCCTAGGGGACAAAATCTTTCTGCTGAGAGCCACTGCTTATTGGAGAGCTCTGCCTCAGGCCCTTATTTTTCCGGTCTCTTCCGTCTATAAGGGACCTAATCTCAGCCTTATTAGTATAAAGACAGCAGATCTTTATAGCTATACAACCTGACTAATTCCACTCAAAATTGAGGCAAGACTGTGTGTGTGTATGTGTTGGGGTGGGGAAGAACATGATGCGTGGATTCTAAAACAATTCTGGAAGACTTGGGTCAGGGAGATGAGGCAGGTATGGAAACAAGGCAAAGCTGTGATCATCAGAGCCCAGGCCCAGGGATCACTATGAGAGGAAGCAGGTAAGAGGGCAGAGACACGTGTAAACGGAGGTCAACCTACAAGATTAAAAGTGGCCTTTCAGTTGGCCCATCCGCACTGTGAAGTCTCCATGCGGGAAAAGTAAAAATTAGGTCTGTCTACCTTAGACCATGTATACCTCCCCCTCCCCACTTACTCCCCCAATGCCAGCTGCATTAAAGGTCTAGATAGTAACATAAATATATGAAAGTAATTGAGAAAATATGGAAGAAAAGAAAACATAGAAAAATGGACAAGTAGCACAAATGGTTTGCAAACGTCCCACAAATGACCAATCAGTATTAAATCAAATGAGCCTTTTTTTTCAGCCACCTGTTGGGCAAAAATGAAGACGTGGTGAAACACCCTCTCCCACGATGTGAGGAAATGGGCACTTTTTCTCCTCTGCTGCTGGGCGTGGACGTGAGGCTGCAGATACTGCCGCCACCCTGGGCTCCGATGCCCACATTCCACTTCCAGGCATCACACCTGGAAAAGGTGAATCTGCTTTCTTCGGCCCCAAAGTCTCCCGTGGCCTCACATGGCCTACGTGTTTGTGCCCAGGCCCTAAACAGCCGGTGGCGATGCTGTTTGTGCCACGGGCTCTTTTTAAAGACCAGTCATGTGTTAGGTGGGTATTCAGTCTCCAAGGGGCAGGCTAGCCAGTGTCCTCATTGACCCATTTCTGCCACCTGCCTTGCAGGGCAAGTTGCTAAACTGCTGTGCTCCTGGGTTCCCACAAATGCCAAATGGAAAAATTGATAATTCCCACCTTGTGGGGTTCCTATGAGGATTAAATGAGATAATACATGCAAAGGGCTTAAGAACCTCCCTCCCTCCCTCCATTCTTCCTTCCTTCCTTCCTTCCTTCCTTCCTTCCTTCCTTCCTTCCTTCCTTCCTTCCTTCCTTCTTTTCCTTCCTTCCTTCCTCCCTTCCTTCCTTCCTTCCTTCCTTCCTCCCATTGCAACTGTTTATTTAATGTTATGTCCCCAAGCCAGCATAAATGTCATGAGTCTGAAGATTTTGTCAGCTTTGTCAACATTCTGTGTCCCCAGGACAGAGTCTGGCACCTAGTAGGCCCTCAAAACAGTTGAATGGAGGAATGTGTGCCTCCCTTGCTAGACTAGAAGTCGCAGGAGAGCACATTGCCTAAGCCTAGCAAAGACGCTGGTAACTATTAGCTGAGGAAGGAATGTCTGAGTTCCTCTCACTTGCTGATTACCAACCAACCAGCCCCTGGGTGTGTGTGTGGGGGTGGGGGTGGGGGAGGGGTGGGGAGGCCAGCCAGCCTGAGTAGCAGGTTTCAGCTACAGGCATAGTGAGCAGACTATGCTCTGAGGGTAAAGTGAGCACTCAGTGACAGTAATAGTAACTGATCCTTTGTAACATTTTCATTATTCTAAACACTCTACATAGATTATCTATTTAATCTTCAACCCCGAGAGGTAGGCTCAATTATCTCCATTTTGCAGATGCAAACACTGAGGCTCTTGAGAGCTGAAATACTTGGCTTAAGGTATGCAGTCAGGATTTGGAAATCACCTGCTCCCAAGCCTGTGGTCTTCGCAGAGGAAGAGATGAGGGCGTGGCAAATTCCAGGAGGTGCAGACACCCCCAGGCTGCCAGCGGCACAGCAGGGGATATCCAAGTACAGTAGGATATTCCAGCCATTTGGGTCCCCTGTTTTCTTTTGCTCAGTACCAGTACTGTGAGGCACTGGGCTCCCCCTTCCAGACCAGGCCAGGCAGTGCTGGAGTGCAAGGCAAGGGGAAACATATATACACTTAGATACACTTATAACAGTCTCCCAAGCAGAAAAAATGAATCGAAGCTCTACAATAAAAAAACAAAAACACACAACATGGCTCTTGTCCTGGCAAGTGGCTCAGTTGGTTGGAGTGTTGTCCTGATGCACTGGGGTTGTGGGTTCAGTCCCCAGTCAGGGCACATGCAGGAATAAACCCATGAATGCCTGGATAGGTGGAGCAGCAATGTCTCTCTCTCTCTCTCTCTCTCTCTCTCTCTCTCTCTCTCTCTCTCTCTGCCTCCCCTCCCCCCCTCCAGAATTAATGAATAAAAAATAAAGAATAAAAAAAAAAAAGTTCGATTCCGGTCAAGGGCATGTAAAAAACAAAAAACAAAAAACATGGCTCTCACCCTAGCTTTGTAGCTCAGTTGGTCAGTGCATTGTCCTGCTATACCAAAGTTGTGGATTCAAACCCCAGTCAGGGCACAAACAAGAAACAACGGGTTAATACATTAAGTAAGTGGAACAACAAAATTGGTGTTTCTCTCTCTCCATCTCTCCCTTCTCTCTCTCTCTCTCAAATCAATAAATAAAAATACAACACACACACACACACATCCAATACACGGCTCTCTACAAAGCCCCTCCTTGCCCGATCTGTTCACCAGAACTCAACAGCCCAGCAGGTAGGGGATGCAGGGGCTGATTAGAAATAACTGCTTCCATTGCATAATACCAAAGAGACATATATATTATTCATCAAGGATGTTTTTGTGTTCACTTTAATTTTTTTTTAGTAGTGCATTAAAATGATTCTCTTGATTACTGAGTGTTTTGGTATCTTCTTAAATTTTGCTTCCTCACCCTACTTCCAGCTCTGGTCATTATCCTCTTGTTACTGACCTTGCAAGTAACTGATTTGCCCTTCTTTTGGAGGTTCATCAAGAGAGATATGGGTGTGCCCTGGCTGGGTAGCTCCGCTGGTTAGAGTGTCGTCCCACCAAGGTTGTGGTTCCACCCCCAATCAGTGCACATACATGAATCAACCAATGAATGCATGGATGAGTGGAACAAGTTGATGTTTCTTTGTTTCTTTCTCTCTCTCCCCCTTTCTCCCTCTCTCTAAAATCATGCACCAGAATCACCTGCAGTTTGGGCAAGGCACAGGCCCTGGCTCCAGCCACAGAGCTCCAGATCCCGTGGGTCTGTGGTGGGGCCTGTGAATTGGGAGTTCGCATGCTATGTCTGAGATTCTAACAAATAACAACTTTTCAACTGACAAATGAGTGAAATTGGACCTGGTTGTAACAGGTCTGCCTTGCAGTAGAACATGAAAACTCATTATTGACTAATAGGATAAATGAGGAAGGGCAGGGTAGTGTCCTGAATCTTCTCTGAGCATGTCTAAGCTTCTTAGCAAAAGGAAGTGTTGGTACAAAACATTTCCAATTCTTAGTTTCTGAGGCTAAAGATTTAATTCAAGTGAGAAAAAATATATATATATATACATAGGTATTGTCTTTCAAATTTTTTGGTTGGTGTGCCTGGTTTGGGGAAAGGATCACATTTTTTTTTTTTTTTTTTTTTTTGCTGTTATAGAGTGATCTAGAGAATAACATCTTTTCTTGCTTTTGGGTTCTGGTTTTGATGTGGTGTTGATGATCTTTGCTGGCTAGGGTTTCCCTCTGGATCCTGGGTTGCCATGGTGCCATTTGGCTTTTTTAATGTTGTTGTTGTTTTTGGGCTGATGGCCCCACTGAAATGAGTTCTTACACGCAGAGCTCAGGAGCTTGGCACCAGGTTCAGGGGAGCCAACGTTGGTGTGCCACGTGAGGAAGGTGCGGGGTTGACTGAACACACGGAAGCCCGGCCGTAGCACTTCACAGGGCGGGCAAAGGAGAAGCGAGAGCTGCCCAGAGGGGTCCCCAGCTCCCCGCAGACCCCACTACGGAAACTGTCTCCGGGGACAGTTTTTCAGAGTCATGTTTTGTGACGATCAAAGGCGCTCATTTCTGAAGTCAAATAATACACTTGCTCATTTCACAGTGGTTGCTGAGTTATTTTAAATTTTAAAAGTATGATACAGGTACCGCTGCAACATCGAAGACTAGAAACACAGCAACAAAATTCTTTTCTGGATGAAATTTTGAAATAAAATCAGGATGTTAACAGTGATGAGTGTATCCATTTAAAAAATAATTAAAACAAGACAATTACAACACCCCCCACCTCAAGAAAACAGAACCCCAACTACAAGGAAGTAAAACGTCATCTCTCCATACCCCTCCCCCAAGCCCCGTTCTATTGCCTGGGAATAGCTATCTCCAGAAATGTTCACAGTGATGAGTGCAGTCACTAATGTGTCCTGGTTTAGCTGTTCCCATAGCGGGGCCAAAAAGCAGAGTGTGTTAATCTCAGAAGAGAAGAATATTAATGATCAAAATCCTATTTACACCTTCAGATAAGCGAATGTTTCCTGTACATTTGTTTTCTGTCTATTTCTGCCCAAAGTGGGGTTCAGAGTGAATTCCTAAGGCCCTTTCCACTGGCTGTGCTTACAGCACTTTCTGTTTGGAGAAATGTAAAAATGCCCGTCTCTGTTCACAGACAGCTCGAGCATAAAACTCTCTTGGTGTACTTTAGAAACTGTGCCTTGGAAGACTACTGGGAAGACAGAAACTCTGGAAGTTTACCAGTAGGTGGAGTTGAAACCAGCCTTTCCTACTACTTTTCTGTAGGCAGATGCAGAGGAATCTCGGATAAGTTTTCAACTCATCTCCATGGGGAAAAAAACAACGTTTGTGGTTGGTTGCCTGGGCAGGTTTTGTGTGGAAACCACTGGGGACCCAGTTAACCTAATTGTACAAACCTGCTGGCCTCCCTGATCACAGGAGTCCCGTAATGTTTGAAATGGTGGTTCAGTCAACCAACAGCCTTTATGTCTGTTTCCAATCTTCAAGAAGACTGTGTTCTACTGGACTCTCGGCTGTATTTTTTTCTTTTTTTAATTTTTGTACCCAAGGCCCTAAGCCTCTTTTCTTAAAGCAAGTAGCATGGATAATCAAGGTGCAAAGAAATCTCTGTCAGTTAAGGAAGACCCCATACCCACCCACTCCCTTCTCCCCCAGGGAATTCGGTGCCCCTGGTTCAATTCTACCTGGAAACCTAGGAGGGGCCTGAAGTGAGATCAAAGCTAGAAATGGCAATGGGCCTGGCTTTAGAGACAAAAACAAATGTAACATGTCCTTTGGCAGCAAGAAGTAGGCTACCTTTAAGTAATTTCGTGATGAAGGAACCCTAGGAGGCGGTCGTATACAGACGTAAGTGATGACCCTTCTCCTTTGGCGACTTTATAGTTTCCAGGGGGAGGAGGGCAGGGGAGGAGTAACAGGACCTTTCAGGTGTGTCCTCCAATCGCGATAGCCCGCTCTGCCTGTGAATTGCTCCCCTCCCCCTTCCGTTAATTAAATAAACGCTCAGAGCACTTTACGGCACAGGACTCGGCCCTTGGGAAGCTCTATCTTCGTGGCTTCCATTTTTAAAGCCCTCAACTCGCTGAGGGTTGAAGAGCGGGCGACATGAATTCCCAGTTCCGAGGGGTGAGAAGACAAGGGGCCCGCAGGGAGGAGAGGCCTGCGGGGGGCCAGGCTGCCCGGAGCGAAGCTGTCGTCTGTGTGGGACGGGCGCCGGTGGGGAGGGGGTGCAGGGTGGCGGCTGGGCGCTGCACAGTTCTGGCGCGGAAAGCTGACTTGGCGCCTCCCAGCGCCTGGCCACAGTGGGCCTCTTCCTCGCCTGGCGGCGACCAGATAAATGCATCAAGACTGCCGGGCTTAGCTGGCCTGGGGGTGTATGGAGTTCGAGCACAGCGAGCCCAGGCCCTGGGGACACTGCCCTCGGAGTGGTTAGGTTGCACCAGGACGGGCCCCAGGGATGTCAGTGGAGAGGTGACAGGTGCTCTGCAGCCGAGCCAGGCCTCTGGAGGACGAGGGTCACCGGGGCAGGGGAGACAAGAGTCAGCCTTGTCTCTAACAGATCCCGAGAGCCACTAGGGAGGTGGCCTTGAATAGCAGGCACGTTTCTGGCTTTGAGGTGGTTGGACAACTGAAAATGCACCTTCGCCTGCTGAGAAATGGGGCGATGGTTGTCAAGTTAGAGACTATACCCATCATCTCTGCGCTTGGCAAGCACCCTGCCACTTAGTGCCCAGGCTCGGCCTGGGACGGAGATGGATCAGGTTCCTCCTCAGAAGGTTGGATCCCATAGGCCCGGGGTGGGCAAACCTCGGCTCGCGAGCCACATGCGGCTCTTTGGCCCCTTGAGTGTGGCTCTTCCACAAAATACCACGGCCTGGGCGAGTCTATTTTGAATAAGTGGTGTTAGAAGAAGTTTAAGTTTAAAAAATTTGGCTCTCAGAAGAAATTTCAACCGTTGTACTGTTGATATTTGGCTCTGTTGACTAATGAGTTTGCCGACCACTGCCATAGACCTCTCAGCTCCACCCCAGCTTTCGCCATTTGGGAAAAGCATGTTTGCGGAAGAGGTAAAGGCTGCAAGGTCCTTCCAGCACGCAGTTTGGTAAGCTGCGCTTAGAAGAGAGCAGTAAATGGAGTAAGGTTGGACTTGGGTAAAGGCGAGAAGCATCTACAGTGTGCAGTCGCGCTTTGCACATCAGGACAGCATACTATTTTTCTATTATTGCTGTTATTTTGAAGTGGCTCTGAATGGGTGCATATGGCACTGCAGGGGTGCGTCTTAGTGGCTTTAGGCAGTTCGAGGGCTCTCGAACAAGTATCTGTCCAGTGGGTGCCCTAGAGTGTAGGGAGCACGAATGAATGGGCGCCCCTTCCTGGACCCAGCCCAGGTCACGCTGTTCCGAGGGGCGGGACTGACACTTGCTCGCTCCGAGGCCTCCACCTGCCGCTCAGGCTCCCCCTCCCTGGGAAGGAAAGAGGAGTCGCAGGCCAGCCTCAATCCAGCCCCACCCGCCCGCCGCCTGTCTGGGTTTGCGCTGTGTGTTTGGCTAGGATCCGGCTTGGGGTCCTGGGCCCTGTTTCCAGAGGCACTGCCCGGGCCTCGTAGGAGGGGGGACGGGGGGGGGTGCACAGTAGAGGCGTTGTTGCCCTAGCAGACGCCTCCTGTTTTGGGTTTCTTGGGCCATCCGCGTGGCTGGGAGCCTGGGTCCAGGGCTTCTCGCGTGTGAGTGCTGGCTCCCTAGGGGGCGACAGAGGGGAGCCGCCGACAACCCACCACGCCGATACCCCTGATTATGCGAGGCGGCCAGCGAGGCTTGCCCCGGAGATCCCCACGTTCTGTGTACAGTTTGGCGGCTGCGAAGCCCCGGAGGAACCCTTCCCCGCGCGGTAGCTACCCATGGGTGAGGCCACACATTCTCGGATCTTCGAGCGGCGAGGGGCCGGGGCCCCGGAGGGAAGTCTGTCTCGGGTGCGGGAGCCCTACCCTTGCTCGCCGCTCAGAGAATAGTTGAGCTCAAGGAAGGGCTGAGGCTCCCGGCACCCTAACCGGGGCGCGCGTGCCTAGGTTCCGGCCCAGAAGCCAAGTGTGTGCGTGTTTGGGCAGGGTCTCCCTGGCCGGAAGATGAGGGCTGTTTAGCCGCCTTCCACACCCAAGGCGCGGAAGTCCCCATCTAGCTGGAGTGCCTGCCCCTTGGAGACTCGGCAGCTCCGGGGTCCAGAAAGTTGCCTCGGGAATGAATGGCCTTTGCCAAGCGGTTCTGAAACTCTGGGCCCCTAGGGCTTCCCGAACGGAGGCGCTCAGACCCTCGTGGTCTCCCTTTGCCTCCGCCGCAGACGGCCAGGGGCTGGGAGGAATCTCCGTTTCTCCGGGTGGCTTTGGAGAGCGCTTCGGCGCGAAGGAAAGACTGTGCGGGTCTGGGGTGGGGGTGGCATTTGTCTGCCCTGCCCCGGCCCCCTCCTGCCCGGGGATAAAGTTGCCGGCGCAGACTGACCCCAGCCGGGATTTAGAGTTAAGCCCGGGGCTAGAAGGCCCAGAGTGGAGAGCCTCCGCGCCCGTGAGCTGGAAGTCTGAGGGTTCCCTCCCTGTTGGGACTGCCTGGGACCCCAACCTTCCACACCCCGGGGGCCTCCGTGCTTGCCGCGCCAGGGTGCGATTCCTGCCCCCACCCCTGAATACCCACAGCGCTGCTTCTGCGGTTTTTCCTTTTACCCCCACCCAGGTCCCGGCGTTTGGGAAGCAAGTGTCAGGGGTCGTCTGTGCACTCTCATTTGCACTTAGTGCAAAGCCCCGAAAACATGCCTACTTTTAAGGGGAGGGGGAAGCTTCGCTTGGAGGACACCTATTTTTATTTTAGTTATTTCAGGCCCATCTGGGTTTTAATAAATGCTAGAACTCAAACAAACTCCAGGAGTAGAAAGGCTGCGGATGCAACCCTCTGTGGGAGTAGCGTCCACTCCGGGCCCGGACGATGGATTGATAGGATTATTGGGAAATCGAATTCGGAATCAAATCCTAATAGTCTTCTCTGATTCCCTCAGAAGAGGTAGCTCCCGGACTCAGATGGGACGTCCTACCAAAGTTCGCCCTTGAGAATTACCGACTTCACCTCCCGCAGTGGGAAAGGCCAATTATAATAATTGTGTCAATGGATTTCGTTTCTTTAAAATTTTAAAAATATTGCCGGTCGCTTTCAAGTTTGGGTGGCAAATACATATTTGAGGGAGAAGCCGCGTTGTTGTGGAAGTTTCGTTTTCTGCCCAAATCTGCGGAACTGAGGTGCTCACCTCTCCAGTCCTAGCCTCTCTCCGGCCCCTTCCTTCCCTTCTCCTCCCCCCCCTACCCCCCCCGCCCCCCCGCCCCCGCCCTCTCCGGGCGCAGGGGTTTGGTCCCGCCCCGCACCTCTGTTCTCCGCGGAGTTGAGGTTTCGGAGTGTCTGGTCCGTGGGAGGCAGCTGCGGAGCCGGTGCTGGGCGGGCAGGGCGAGGCTGGGCGAGGGCGCGCGGTGCCCCCACCCCCCCGCACAGCCGGCCGCAGAGATGCAGCTTTGG
Organism: Eptesicus fuscus; assembly: GCF_027574615.1. Classification (NCBI taxonomy): domain Eukaryota; kingdom Metazoa; phylum Chordata; class Mammalia; order Chiroptera; family Vespertilionidae; genus Eptesicus; species Eptesicus fuscus. The sequence continues at coordinate 5,651,266 of NC_072484.1, read as the reverse complement.
GCGACGGCGGCGAGACTGTTGTCCTAGACTCGGGGCGGGTGGATCCCCGAGGCGCTCGGGGCAGACTCCCCTGAAGGCCTTCCTCCCGCATCTCTGGACGGCGCTGTGCTCTCGGAGCCGGGCGGGGGAAAACCTCTCAGAGCGGCTGGGGTTCCACTGTACGATCCCAGCCTAAACTTGAACTCTACGTGGAGCGGGTGGGGTGCAACGTTTTGAGAGATCAGGGGACCCCAGCTGTTGAGACGCCCCGAACGTGGGGTCTTGAACTCGGCGGGACACCTTTTGGAAGATGGGGGAAGGTGCTCTAGGGCGAAAGAGGGGGGAGGTTCTTGGGTGTTTGGATTCGGGTCCCCAGCTCCGCCAATCTGAGACGTGTGCGTGGTGGGATGGAAGGCGCGACGGGGGACCCAGGCTCCGCGGGTCTGAGACTTCCTCGGAACCGCCGGCGCTCCTCTTGCGGTTCCCGCACCTTGGTCTTCTCTCGCTCTGGGCTGGGGTTCGGGGCGGAGCTAGGCTGGGACTGGCTGGGGGCCGCCCCGCCCGCAGCCGGGCCGTCGCGCCGGCCCCCGGGGAGGAGTTATGATAATTTCCTTCTCATTAAGGCGCTCGGGTCCCCCGGCTATAGCCGGGACACAGTGCGGGCGCGGCTTCCCGGGTCCCTGGCAGGCCTGTTCGCCGGCGGCGGCAACATCTACGCTCCAGAGCCGCCGATGCGCATCCAGTGACCCGTTCTGCGAGGCCCGCGCGCGGCGGGGGCGGCGGCAGACGCTTGGCCACCGTGACCCCAATTTTGGATTTACCGCTGGGGGGGTGGGGGGAACCTGGATTTAACTGGCGACTGTTTTGGGGGACGCAAGACGCCATGTTGTGGAAAATAACCGATAATGTCAAGTATGAAGAGGACTGCGAGGTGAGCTGGGCACGGTGCAGCCTGGCCCCGCCCCAGGACAGTCTGGGAGGCGGGGGCCGCTGGACCGAGGCTGGGGGCCAGGGTGCAGAAGCAGCAAGCAGGCACCCGCCGCTGCCCCGCGATGGGACGGGGTCCACTTTCCCGGACACCCCCTAGTCGGTTTCTCCGGGGACCCCTTCCTGAATCGGGCCTTTTCCTAAAGATCTAGCCTCCGGAGCGGGGCCTGGAAAGAGAATGGCAAATCCCACCCACAAAGCTTACCGGTCGGTTTCAAGCGAAGCAAAACAGCCTTCTTCCCGTTTTCTCGGAAGAGCGCTGGTCCACAACCCTTTCTTAGACTTGGCTTTTACGCACGAAATCTCCGTCCGAATGGGTGTCTGACCTGCCCTTTGCGGAGTCTCCTCCCAGGCCGGCTTTCCCCAGCCCCGCTACCTTCTCGGGGAAAGAAGAAAACCAACCTAAGTTTGGTGTTCCAGAGAAGTGGGGGCTGGGGAGTGTTGAGGGGGGTGGTGCTGAGGCCAGATGGGGCCGTAAGCGCTCGGGAGTGCTCCAGCCTGTCGGACAGGTTGAGCTAGAGTTTCGGAGAGTGGGAGGGAGGGAGGCGGCGAGCGGGAAGAGGAAGACGACGCAGGTGGCGGGAGGCCTGAGCCCGGGCGTTGGGAGAGCGGAGCCGGGCCGGGGGCCCGCGGGAGCCCACCGCGGCCTCCGCACCTGGAGGGGCTGCCCCTGTCTAGCACCCCCGGACTCTTCCACTAGGGGGCGACAGTGCCATGTTTCTCCTGGTCCCCCACTACCCCGTGACCCCCGTCGTAGTCGGAGACACATCCTTTAGGAATTAAGTCGGACAGCAAGGGGACGTGAGCACGCAGTTGCCCAATTTCGGGGTTCTTAATTTTCGCTCTGTGCCTTGGTTTGTGGGGACACGGACCGTGGCCGGGCAGATTCGGCGCCTCACTTCCTATCCGCACTTGGTCGGGACACGCTAGCGGGGAGGGCAGCTCCGGCTGCGGCGCTTTCTCCTCCTCGCTCGCGTTCCTCCTGGAGTTACTCCGCGGCGCTGGGTGGCGGGCCCTGCTAGGGAGTGTCACTCCCCGGAGGTCTTTGTCCTGAGGGCGTGGAAAAGGAATTCCCTGGGGCGGGGGAGATGCGCACTTCCCGCGCTGCGCGCTTTATCCGCGCGCGCCGCCTCCCCACGTTCTTTTGCTTGGCGACGCGAACATGTGCGGGCTGGTGAGCGAGAGCGCCCTGCACCGGGTGCGCCGCGCGCCGACTTCCTCCGGGGCCTGGAGCTCGGACTTGGCGCTTTGGAGAGCCTCGGGCGTCGGGGCGCCCGGAGGTTCGCCGCCGGGCTTCGAGGGCGCGCCTCCCCAGGTCTTTCCCCAGTCTCCCTTTCCTTCGCCGACTCGCGGTTCACGCCGAAATCCCTGGGGCACATTGCTGCCGGGAGCCCTCCGTCCCGAGGGCAGGCCCGCGGGCTGGGTCCGGGCTGGGGCGCGGGGCCCGGGGAGCGCCCGGCTCAGCGCAGCGGCCGTGGCGGTTCGCGGTAGCGGGGTTTCGCACTAACCGGGTGTCGGTTTCTTTCCCCCAGGATCGCCAGGACGGGAGCAGCAATGGGAACCCGCGTCTCCCCCACCTCTCCTCGGCCGGGCAACATCTCTACAGCCCTGCGCCGCCCCTCTCCCATACCGGAGTCGCCGAATTCCAGCCGCCACCCTACTTCCCACCTCCCTACCAGCCGCTGACTTACTCCCAGTCGGCAGACCCCTACTCGCATCTGGGAGAAGCGTACGCTGCCATCAACCCCCTGCACCAGCCGGCGCCCGCCGGCAGTCAGCCGCAGGCCTGGCCCGGCCGCCAGAGCCAGGAGGCCGCCGGCTTGCCCTCGCACCACGGGCGCCCGGCCGGCCTGCTACCCCATCTCTCCGGGCTGGACGGTGGCGCTATGAGCGCCCGCAGGGATGGCTTCCGCCGCTCGGACCTGCTGCTGCCCCACGCGCACGCCCTGGACGCAGCGGGGCTGGCGGAGAACCTGGGCCTCCATGACATGGGGCAACAGATGGACGAGGTGCAGGTGAGCGCGTTTAGGGTCTTGCCCCCTCCTGCCCCGACTCTATCCCAGCCCCCTGCCCAGGCACCCCGGAACTTAACAAGGAAACTTTGTCATTTCTCCCCCAGATCGTGGATGAGCAGCACCTGCTTCTGCACGATCAGACTGTGATTCGAAAAGGTAGGGCCACACAGGGCCTTGTGTCCGGACTCTTACCGGGGTTGTGATTAACGTAATGGCAAGGTGGGGGCATTTGGTGGTTTACTTGGGACATTTGTGGTGGAAGGGACCAGAACTCTGGGAAGGCAGATTTTAGGAGTGAGAAGAAAGGGGATTTCTTTCCCATCTAAATGAAATCCGATACATGTTACTCCTTTAATTCCAGGGTGTTTTTTACCATGTTTGTTTGAGAGAGTCTCCGGAGTGAGATTTAATTTGAAAACAAACAAAAACACCAGGGCTTTAGTTGTGTGGTTGGTTGTGACAATTTTAATTGTCAAATGAGTTGATGTGATTTTTATTGTCGATTTCAAATATGCATATGGCAAGGATCCTTAATTCTGACCTGTAAGAAAGCATTTTGAAACAGTCTGGCCTACCAGATAGACAGCCCTAAAAGCACCAGGCCGGGGATCTGTCGGAGGCTGGGTTTATGCAGGATAAGGGGGGGTGGGATTTGGAAAATTGGATTATTGTATTTGGTAAGTGAGTGGCTCTTAGAATTAAGTAATGTACTTGATAGGATTACCAGTCTGGCTGTTTTAGGAAATGGAGGGGGCCTAAATGAAAGGTAGTTACGGTCTTGAAGTTAAACTGCTTGAAATCAGTTGGGGGGAAATGTTTTTTGTTTTGTTTCTTTAAAACACTCAGAAGATACACTGAATTTTCCAGTAAATTTATAACAGAACAGGTTTGTTTGTATTTAAAATCTTGCTGTTGCACTAAAGGTTTTGGCAAAGGATCTGAGTTTGTCCTCTGATTTTGGTTGTTTCTTGAGGGAGAAGAAAATAATACCATTTATTTAGTATCGAAGCAGTCTTTTGAAAACAAATGTCCTAATTAAGCAGATTTTTTAACAGTGACTATCGATTAAAAATCTCTCCATGCTTGGGATCTTGACTAATTAACTTCCCATGGTGCTAACTGGTGAATTTCACATTTGGTTATTTTTGAAGATCAAGGCAATCAGAAAAACCTGCATTTATAGCCCTATATGCAATGTTATTTGTTTAAAGAGCTCTCGGCATTCGGCATTGGTTAGTGGTTCGAAAAAGGGATCTTTTGCTTCGATGCAGCTCTGAAGACTGCCCTTCTGATCCTCATTCACAGGTCCCATTTCAATGACCAAGAACCCCTTGAGTCTCCCCTGTCAGAAGGAGCTGGTGGGGGCTGTGATGAACCCCAGTGAGGTCTTCTGCTCCGTCCCAGGAAGATTGTCCCTCCTGAGCTCCACATCGAAATACAAAGTGACAGTTGCCGAAGTCCAGAGGCGATTGTCCCCACCTGAGTGCTTAAATGCCTCATTACTGGGAGGTGTTCTCAGAAGGTATGTGGGGCACATTCTGCGCCTGGTGGCTGGGTGGCTGAAGGTGGCTATATGAAAGCACTGGGAGGTATTTTTAACATTTATGTAACTTTGAGACCTAACACTGAATTCCAATCAGCTCAGAGAGTTTTCGTACCTTTTGCTTTTAGAAAGTGCCAAATGTAGGAGGAGGTGCTAAAACAGCGCTAACGATTATCATTTGGTTAGAATTTATTCCACGCGTGAAGTGGTGGCCTCCAAATTAAGAGAAGAGAAGCTCCAGGGGTTTTGTCCGCCCAGGGAGTTGTTTTGGGGAGCTGCTGCAGTTTTTACGAGTGAAAATCTATCAGCTCCAGTACAGCTTGCAATACTCTGATTAAAAAAAAGGAAATGCTGGCCATGCTAAGAACAGTTTTTGCATTTACAGTGATTAATTAATGAGAACACCCTGTGGCATTTGATTATGATCCACATAATGTAGTAGACAGTCTTTTTTTTTTGAAGAATTTTAGTTTTGATGGCAGTCTAGGGATTTAAAGTTGTAAAATGTGGTTTCTTGAGAATAGTCACAGTCGACTCTCTTGTATGCAGAGCCAAGTCTAAAAATGGAGGCCGGTCCTTGCGGGAGAAGTTGGACAAGATTGGGCTGAATCTTCCAGCCGGCAGGCGGAAGGCTGCACACGTCACCCTCCTGACGTCTTTAGTAGAAGGTCAGTGGCGTTTTCTGGTGCTTTTCCTTTGCTGTGTTGTGCCTTTACTATTTCTCTAAGAAAAGTTTAAAAACAGCTCTTAACTTGGCCATGAGTCGAGCGAGATGAAGGTGATTGAATTGTCATAAGTTCATCACAATGAATCACAGTGCTTTTTGTCAAATACCGGTATCTGCCTGCTAACTCTTCTGTTCTGGGTTCTCCAGGAGATCAGTTCAAAAAAGAAATGAGTTTTCCTAACCTAAGAAAAACTATAGGATGTCGAGACATTGTCTGTTAAAACGACCCAGTTTTTGAAGATGCAGTGGATCAGTTGCTATCTATAATAATAAAAGTAATATGCTAATTAGACTGGACAGCTGGACGACCTTCTGGACCAAGCCAGGGCTGCGAGGGCTGAGGCAGCCGCTGTGGCTGGGAGGGCCAAGCCCCTTGCACGAAATTTTGTGCATCGGGCCTCTAGTACCTTTATAAAGCTTAGCTGTGCCCCGCTGGTGGTGTTCAGTGGGTGAGAGTGGACCTATGAACCAGGAGGTCCCTGTTCGATTCCCAGTCAGGGCACATGCATAAGTTGTGGGCTCAATCCCCAGTGGGAGGCATGCAGGCAGCAGCCAATGAATGATTCTCATCAATGATGTTTCTATCTCTCCCTTCCTCTCTGATTTTATTTAAAATCAGTAAAAAAATATTTTTAAAGAGCCTAGCTGCTTATTGGTGGACACAGAAGTATGGTTTCTGGTTATTGTAGTTGTGGGATATTGGGATTGTGCTCAGCAAAGAGAAGCCCTTGTAAAGGGGACTGACTGGCTCAGCTCACAATTCCTGTGCTCATTTAAAAGTGTTGGGGCCCACAGGTGAGTCCCTCTCCCTAATCCTAGGAGGTGGCATTTCAGTTTGTTGAATGGGCCTGCACTGCCCAACCTGGAAAATAGCAAGGATGCAATATAGTCTTTAAAGTGGGGATGAGAAAAGGTGAAATAATTAACAAAACTCGCAGGGGGAAGTGGCTTGGGACACTGGCAGGCTTATCCTGCAGCCTCCAGCCACCCGAACCCCTCACCCCACACTGGGCTCTGCCTGGGGGAGCCAATGTGGGGTGGTGTCCTGGTAGCCAGGCCATCTTTTTTTGTTGTTCATCCTCACCCAAGGATATTTTTCCATTGATTTTTAGAGAGAGTGGAAGGGAAGGGGAGACAGACATCGATGTGAAAGAGACCCACCCATTGGTTGCCTCTTGCAGGCTCCTGGGGCCAGGGGTGGAGCCTACAACCGAGATATGTGTCCTTTACTAGAATTTAACCTGAGACCCTTCAGTCCGTGGGCTGACGCTCTAACCACTGAGCAAACTGGCCAGGGCTAGTAGCCAGGCAATCTTTTGAACACTTTCTTTCTCTGGGCTGATGGGTGCTGCTCCAGTGCTAAAGAGATTTGGCAGGGCCCTACTCCACCTTTCTGTGAGTGTCTCAGGTCAGTGTAAGGAGAGAGGAGCTGAGTGAGCTGCCTGTTAACTGCCTGTTGGGGACCAGCTGTCTGCATGGCAAATGGTGGTGGATTCTGTGTGTGGTGCATCAATGCGTCCTCACTCAGGTTTCTTGCCTAGTGTAGGGGGATGAATAAGAAAGTGCCAGAACAATGGTTCTCAGATCCTGCCTGATTCAGGAAAGTCCTCAGAGGCAAGTGGATGAAGGGGGCACGGTTTGGGCTTCTGAAAGCTCCACCCGCCTCACCGTGTGCCGTCGGCACTGGGCTTGCCTGGGGCGGGGGAGGTGACTGTTGGTTTTCTCTCCCTCTGCTCCCCAGTATCTTGGACAAAGCTGGTAGGTAGGGCCCTTAAAGAAACATTCTAGAGACTTGGCTCCTTCGGCAACGGGGTGCCCTAGTTTAAAAAGAAAGTTCCGGGTCAAAGACGTTGTAACAGTTTCAAGAAGAGAAGCGACCAGTTTGCTGTTGTCAGACATAGTCTTCCTGGGAGGGCCAAGCCCCTTGCACGAAATGTGTTTCTCTTTCACATTTCTCTTTCACACCCATCAGTGTTTCTCTTTCTCCTTTCCATTTTCCTGCTTCTCCACAAAGATAACTACTTTTACTATCAAGTAAGCACGGGAGTGTCTCAAGGTCGATCTCTTCAAGTTGGGCAGGGGACCGGTTAGCCTTGCTCAGGTGTAGTTTGAAGTTTTGGGGACTGTGTTCCTCACATTGTAGGACTCACCCTCTGCCCGTAGGAGAGAGGGCCTCACCAGCTGGAGTGCTGTCCCTGTTGACTACGCTTTCTTTTATTTTTGAGAGCGGGGAAAGGAGAAAGAAAAACACTGATGGGTTGCCTCCCACACACTTCCCGACCAGGAATCGAGCCCTCAACCTTTCCAGTGTACCAGGTGACGCTCCAACAACTGAGCCACCTTGCCAGGGCCCTGTCTGTGATTGCAGTGAGGTTGCAGTGACTGAAGGACAGTGCCAAAAAGGGGGACAGGACAGCGTCCGTACACCCTAACGTCTTTCATGATTCTAGGGGAGGCTGTTCATTTGGCTCGGGATTTTGCGTATGTCTGTGAAGCTGAGTTTCCTAGTAAACCGGTGGCCGAGTACTTAATTAGACCTCATCTCGGAGGACGGAATGAGATGGCAACGAGGAAGAACATGCTGCTGGCCGCACAGTAAGTACACAGATGACTTTCTGCTGTGACCTTGAAGTTGAGGCGCCAGCCCCAGCCCCTGGTGCTCAAGAAAGAAATGCTGGTTAAATAAGTTAGGGTGGGGAGCAAGCGAAAATGACAAGGAGCTTCTTTACAAAGTCAGATACCTGGAAAGAGTAAGTGAAATGAACGAATGCATTGTAGTGAATGTCTTTGAGCTGCTTAGCTGTTGTGCTCAAAATAGTTAACCTACCCTTTCCTGATCGTATTTGCATATCTTAAAAAATGTGTTGAACAGATTATTTGTTTTGTCACATCCAGTAAAGATTGTTTCCCTTCTGCCTCCTTTTAACGACTTTTGTTTCTTAAATGTAGTGATGACTGGATTTGCAGGAGACAAGTGGGCAATTTAAATATCTCAAAACCCACTTACTGCAGCTGCAGGATTTCTCATGGAAACCAGCAGTAAATTGGTTTAAAAATCATGGGAAATGAAGCAGAACGAGTCCAGTTGAAAATGGGCAAAAGGGAGGGAGCACAGTGAACCAGCCTGGATAAAAAGTGAATTTCAGGGAGATGTGTGACTCTCCGAATTGGTGAATTGGTTTCTTGAACTGGCCCAGCACCAAATGTCCCTTAACACTCTGGTGCTGGAATCCTGATCCCACCTGATGACCTTGGCTGCTGACTGGCTTACCTGGGGTTAATCCTGTTATCTTCTAATCACTGAGGATTAAAAAGATAGTGCTTCTAAGAGTTGACGAGCACATAATAGGTACTAAGTGAGGCAATTGGTATTAGTTTAAAGCCTCCTGCCTTGGCTCAGGCCAGCCAGGGCTCTGCTTGACTCCCAGGTGTTCTCCTCAAGAGCTAGATTGAGCTCACAGGTGTGTGTTATGTTCACAGGCAAGTGTGTAAAGAATTCACCGACCTTCTCAACCAAGACCGAACACCCAACGGGAACAACCGGCCGCCCCTGGTCTTGGAGGCGAACATTCAGAATTGCCTGTCTCACTTCAGCCTGATTACCCACGGGTTTGGCAGCCAGGCCATCTGTGCCGCCGTGTCTGCTGTGCAGAACTACATAAAAGAGGCTTTGGTCATCGTAGAGAAATCCTACATGAACCCCGGAGACCAGAGTCCAGCCGATTCCAGCAAGACCTTGGAGAAGATGGAGAAGCATCGGAAATGAAACAGGTGGAAACAAAGGGACGAAGAGTCTGCAAGAGGAAAAAAATCTCCAGAACCGCTCTCACCGGCACAGATGGGGAAACTCCTCGGCCCCGGTGGGGGGACAAGTTGAGCTTTTACTTGCCTTCCCATTGAAAGGCCTCTGTTGGCCTCGGAGTTGGACCTGCCCTCTGGGAGTCCTTAGTATTTCTCTGGCGCTGAAGCGTCTCCTTAACTCTGGACAAGTGATCAGAAGGTGACAAGTACTGGTTCTCTGTTCATTAAGCTTATGTTTTATTTTGAACCCCATTCTTCCTGTCTCTGAAAGTGGTGCTACAAGTTTTCAAACCTTTTAAATCCATCCCCTGGGCTAACAAACCCCACATGCTTAGCTGTTGAAATGTCAAACCCATGTGATTCAAATCAATAATAACTTTCAGTGTTAAGGTCATTGCTGGCTTCCTGCCCACTAACTGTTTATCTTTAGAAAAAAGTGTTTATCTAGCATCTTCAGATATCAAATCCTGCATTCGGTAGGAGGCAGACTCTCCGCTTAGCAACTAACTAATAGGTGGTATTGAACACACTTAAAAATCCCCTTGTTCAAAAGGGGCTTTTGGGTTTTACAAAACACGTAGAAACAAAGCCTGCTGATTTTATGTTGTTTGTTTTTTTTAACTTTGAAAATTAACTCTTCAAATGGGAGATTCTTTGAAATGACATGTTCCTTTAAGGTACTGAAGCTTTATTTGCATATTTATTTCACATCTTGGTGATTCGAGTAAACTTGAAAAGGGTAGGCATGAAGCGTTTTTTGCTGCCTGTCACCCCCAGGTCCCAGAGGAGGCGCTGTTATTTTGAGAAACAGTGTGTCTCGTGTACAGATTTTATTTATGCATAATTTAATCGGGTCTGTAAATACGGGTGCACTTCTTAGTGACTTTTTGAGAAATGGGGTTCCATTTTAATAACTTTTAAAGGTGATGGGGTCATCTAAAACACATCTTTAGGTTTTATTGATATGTACACAGGGTGTTACGAATTAGGATCCTGGGCTCTGTTCTATTTAACTGAAGCTCTCTGTTCACAAAGCGATAACTTTGTGTCTCATTCCTGTTGGGCTAATCCCAAACAGGAGTGTGCGGTGCAGTGTATGGGGTGCCATGGAGATTTGGAATTGAACTCCATGCCTGTAAATGTTCACACATTAAATTGTGTATATGATACCTGTACAATAAAAAGTATTCTCTATAGAAGCTGTGACAGTCTGGTGATGACTTGATTGTTTTAAAGTCTCTTAAGATGAGTGGAGCAATGGGCTGAGCTGTCTATGGTTTGACTGGCTTAGTTCAGAAGACGGAGTAAGAAGATTGCAAGCCAAGGGAAATCGGGAGTTTCATTTTTCTCTGCCCTGCAAGACTGCTCAGCTGCCCCAGGTTCTGTGCTCACCAGCGTCCCTCAGCGGCGTATAGGGCCATCTCACCGAAAGGGGTGTTGGGAAGTGTGTGAGGGACAGTTTATTGACAATAGTGAGAGGTGCCGACAGTTTGGGAATAACGTCTCTTGTGTAAGGCTGCCCTGTTGAGAAACACTACTCTATGGCCAAGTTGCCACCTCAAAGTATACGGAGAATGGAAACGATTGTAGGCGCTCCTTGGGCAGACATTCCTTAGGAGGACTTGGCATTCAATCAAATGCAAGCCATGGAGGTGTAGGCTCGTTTTCATGATTGTTTTCAATCAATCGAAGTTCACGTTTTGGGGGCGCAGGAGTTCGAATCTATCCATGGTGTGCTCATCATTTAGTCTGCTGGGCAAATCAGAGGTTGCGTCTCTTGCCCTCCGCTCCCAGAGCAGAGGAGTCTGGCAGGGCCTGCGAACTTGCTGGATGTCTTGAGGATCTTGGATGCACACCATCGGGACTTGGTTTCAAGTTGAAGTGGCCTGGCATGTCCTCCAGGAAGTGATGTGTTTATAGTTTGGCACGAGTGGCTGGGCTTCAAAGGGAAGTGGGAGCAGAGGGTTTTCCACAGTGGATAAGGCCTTTGCTTCAACTCCAGTCTCATAATCCTTAATGCATAACTACCAAGTGCCCAGCAATTCCTGACTTAATGTTGGCATTGGATGTTAAGTAACTTAAACTCTGCCAACCTAATACTTTGCTCTTGGCAGCCTGTACTTGGCCCTGAACGTTCTCATTTAGTTCGGTTTATCTGGTTGACATGTCAAAAATCACAATTGCTTTGCTTCAGAGCAGCTAAAAGGTCTTCTGTTGGCAGTTATTTCTCAATCAAGGCGTGAGATTATTGGGTGTTAAAAGGAAGTTATGGGGGCAAAGGGCCGAAGGTAAAAGGACTATTTTGTTATCTGCATCTTAACCTGCTTCTGGCTTTTAGGAGCTGCGCCGAATTGCAATGCAGACAATGTTCTGGAAACGCCCCAAAGTCCACCAAGCACTGAAGTGAGTCAGACGCAGGGCTTATCCTGGCTCCGTGCTCAGTTCTTTCTCCTCCTTCCCTCTACAAGTCCACAGACAGCCGCTGACTCCTGGGCCCGGTGCACAATAATGACAGGTTTTTCTTCCCAACACCTGGGCTGATACCATGCCAAACAACCAAGTCCCCTCAAAAGGTCCCTCCTAAACCGTCGAGGGCTCTTGCTGACTGAGAGAAGGGCGCTTGGCGCTTGGAGCCCCTCCAGCTCCTGTGGTCTATGTGCGTAGGGATTGGTGGACCTTTGCTTCCCATCAGCTGGGGTGATTTTTGTTTCAAGCCCTGTGTTAGTGAGATGGCGCTTCTTTCTCTTTCCCCTTTGCCCTGTCCTTTTCAACTCTGGCTGTTTGACAAATTGGGCTTTGTATTAAGGCACGTGCACTCCTGAAGTCTGCCCTTTGGGAGAAGGCATGACGATTCTCCCTTTTCTCCCCTGGTTGCACTGAAGGAAAACCCATCATTGTCTGAAGGCACGCTTCTAGAATTCCATTAATGACAGAGATGTCTGAGCAGGACTGCATCTGTTGACTGGAGACTTGCCCATCCAGGCACCTGGCACCTCCAAGATGCCCCTTCCCCGCAGACAGCCCGTGTTCAGGTTCTCTGGGAGGTCAGAGGGTGTTTTCAATAGCACTTCACGGTGGTTTTATCTTCCATGTGCGCACAGTTTACGCTGAGGGTTAGGAAAGGGATGATGAGTCTGTTTCTCATTTTCAACGATTCCATAACAATGGCCATCATTCTTTTGGGGGGGCGGGGGTCTGGTGGCAGGGTAAACTCTGAGACCTGAAGTTCCTGTGTTTCAATGCTAAAAAACAAAACGGGATAGGGTCATGGGTGGGTGAAAGACAGAAACTACTCAAGCTCAAGGCTTGGTGGTTGGGGGCTTCTGGGACCCATTGTCTGGTTTCCTGGGGGAAACATTATCTACCAGGTGTTGTCAATTCCCAAAGAGGTTGCTGTCACTTCTGATGACTTCTGAGTATTTCTCCAGCTTTTCCCTTGTGCTGGGTAGAGTGGTGTCATCAGGTGGCCATTTAATTTGTCTTTGTAAGTGGGTGGAGAACCTGGAAAGTAGCCACCAGTGGTCCCAGAGGCAAGAACTGCCCGAGGCTCCTTTAAGTGTGCTTTCCAGGTGAGTGAGCTCTCTGCTATCCTGGGAGGCAGTGACCCTTAGCAAATGCCCTCTCCAGAGCCTGAGCTCAGTGGGTGGTGAGGGCTTTCCCCGGAGTGGGACATAAGGTTTGCTCTCGAAATTTTGATGCTGCAATGCATGAGTGTGCTCTCCCCAGGGGTGTTCTTGCATCCTCGATGGTAAGAGAAGTGTTGACTTCCCTTTCCCAGATAGCACTATACCTTGGATTTCTCTTCCAGTGCACAGTCTTCATTTGCTTCTCTGAAATTCAAAAGCCACTGCGCTGGGAGGCTTGATGACACTTGGAGCCTTCAAAATCTGGCCCTTTCCTGGTTTTGCCAACCCAGGCTGGCATCATGCCAAGGTCTGCTAATGCAAAGCCTATGCACCTTGAAAAGTCTTTGTCCACCAGTAACATGGAACAAGCTTGCAGACGCAAACTTGACTTCCTGATTTAAAAAAATTACTATTACATTGTTATTCATAGTCTCATGAAACGCTGCTGTTTTTGGCACTATCCTGAGCACTGAAACGTCCTCGCTCTTTCGGATAACATCTTCCTGAGGGAGAGGAGTAGAAGAAAAACATAGAAAGTGAGTGGATTTAATAATTCCAGGGACCTCTCCAAGGAATAGCGCTGTTAACAATGTTTACAAGGTCAAATCTCAGTGGTTTTTTCATGATACATGGGGTGTTCCTTGTGACTTCTCCACATTTTCCAAGGAAAAATCTTCCATTTAAGGAATGACAGTCACAGGTGAGAGTTGATGGGTTGAAGAGGGTATCTTGGCAGCTGGCCCTTGATGAGACTAGAAGCCTTTGGGACTTCATGGGTGTTATGGGTTGAATTGTGTCTCCAAAAAAGCTACGCCCAAGCCCTAACCTCTCAGAATGTGACCTCATTTGGAAAGAGGGTTGTTGGTAATTAAATTGAGGTCACATTTGGAGAACAGTGGGCCTTCCTCCAGTATCATTTGTGTCCTTCCAAGAAGAGGCAGCATAGCTACCCGAGGGGAAGCCATGTGACAGCAGAGACAGATTGGAGAGTTGCAGCCACAGCCAAGGACCACCAAGGAGTGCCGACCACCACCAGAAGCCGGAAGAGGCCAGGGATTCTCCCCTACAGAGTTCAGGGGAAGCGTGGCCCTGGATTTTGGATTCTAGCCTCCAGAATTTCTGTTGTCCTAAGTTGCCCAGTTTATAGTATTTTGTCATGGCACCACTACGAAACTAGTACAATGGGAAAGTATTTTTTCCCTTTGTTATTTTCTCCCCATCGATCTCTCTGTGGGTTCTTTTCTAAACCCTGGGTATCCACAAAGAATGAGCAAGCCACCTCTGGTCTGATTGCCAGGTCAGGTCCATCGGACATCGCAGAGGCTCTTCACTGTTAAATGAAACATTTCCCTGCTTGTTCCTTCTTAACCACTACACTGATGCTCACTGCTGTTTCCCAGTGGCAAGGGTAGCCAATGACCTGATCTTTCAGCTTCTGGGGAAGGAGTCACCCCAACATCTCTGTCCAAAGCAAACCCTAAACTCTTGGAGGTCTTTTTTGCTTCTCCATTCTATTTGTTTACCGTATTTCACTTAACTGGAAACCCCTGGGTATCCCAACATTGATCCCTCAGAGCAGTGGCCACTAAACCTGGCAGGTCACACCAGAGGCACTTGGAAGGACTATATATTGATGCCTCTCTGTCTTTGATCTGCTGGATCAGAAACTCTGGGTCTAGGATGTAGGAATCACAAAGGGATTCCTTCTGGTTTAATTGTCTGGCTCCTCCAGCTGACCCTCACGCCCACCAGGGCAGGCAGCATGTCCGTCTTGCCCCCAGGCTCTCACCATGCACTGACAAGTCAATGCCCAGCACGGGCATCAGTAGGCATCTGTGTTGAATCACAGGCTGAGTGGGCCTAGGGTGGGGTGTCTGGGTGGTCCTTGCAAACGGCCCTTCTCTTGAGCCTCTTCAGTGCTCAGGGCCACATGGGCATCCAGAGCTGACCCACCAGAAAGGAGTCCGTCCCCTGTTCTCTTAGCTAGCTGGTACACATGGTGTGCATGTGATTGTTGGACTGAGGTCTGGCTCCCTTAATAAGAGTGTGGGCTCCACGAGGCAGGCAGGCTCCGGGCAGCTTTATCCCTGGCATAACTAGACACTAGCACGGTGGGTGGATGGATGGACAGTTGGATGGTTAAAAGGAAGGAAGGATGGATGAATGAATGGATGCTATGTTCATCTAGTGAGTAGGGGCCAAGGACTCTACAATACACAGGACAGCTCCCCGCAATAAAGAATGATCTGCCCCAAAACTTAATAGTCCAGAGGTTGAGAAATGTTGCTCTAAACGTAGGACAAAAATCTGGAAGCATTACTCACACCGTTAAGAGAATGTGGTGGATTATTGGTTCACTTTTTACCTGGTTTGTTTCTATATGGTATATAACATTTTTAAAGACAAATATGCATTACTTTTATAAATAAAAAAAGAAATGCCATAGTGTGTATATACAGGAGTAGGTGTTAAGTGAATAAATAAATGCTTAAATAAATGAATAAAGGGAGTGTATGCAAGGTTCCCCAGAGACAGGGCAAGACCTGCCGCCTTGAGCAACTGGTTCCTAGCTTTGGATTTGGTGCTAAGGTTTCTCACCTGCAGCAGTTGCTTGGAGGAGAGGAGGCCGCCCCTCCTCCCCCACCCCCCCCCACCCCCGCTCCCCGCCCCCCATGGTTCTTTTCCTCTTTGGCCGGAGAATACTTATTTTCTGTGAGCAGGAGTGGTTGTTCCACCAGCCATTTAAGAAAATCTTCAGAAAGACAGAATTTTCTCAGCTCTTATTGCTGACTAGTTCTAGCTGATGACAGAATGAATTCAAGTGTCACAAACAATTTCTTTTTTTATTGTTGACAAAAGTAAGAGACATTACATGCCTGTACACACTTAGAATGTCTTTGGGAGGACAGATGAGACCCCACTGAGAGGTCCCTCTGGGCAGGGGGCTGGGGGACAGAGCTTCCACTCATTTTGTCCAGTTTGAATGTTGTTGTTTTTTACATTTTTATTTATTGATTTTCGAGAGAGAGAAAGGGGGAGAGGGAGAGAGAAACATTGACTTGTTGCTCCACTTATTTATGCATGCCTTGGTTGCTTCTTGTATGTGCCCTGACCAGGGATCAAACCCAAAACGTTGGTGTATGAAGATGACACTCTAACCAACTGAGCTGCCTGGCCAGGGCCAGTTTGAATGCTTTAACTTGTGTGTGTTCAAAACAAACAAAACCTGCTCTCAAACCTATAAAAACACTAGGTTTAGTAAAAACACACACAAAATCTGATGCTTACTGTAAAACAAAGAACCTACAGAAAGAGAGAAAATACACCTGCATTATGTCATTTTAGTCCATTTAACAGATGAGGTACCCGGTATGGCTCAGTGGTTGAGCGTCGACCTATGAACTAGGAGGTCATTGGTTCAATTTCTGGTCAAGGCACATACCCACGGGCTGGATCCCCAGTGTGAGGCATGCAGGAGGCAACCGATCAATGATTCTCTTCATTGATGTTTCTGTATCTCTCTCTCTTCCTCTCTGAAATCAATAAAAATATATTAAAAACAGCCCTAGCCGGTTTTGCTTAGTGGATAGAGAGAACGTTGGCCTGAGGACTGAAGGGTCTGGGTTCGATTCTGATCAAGGGCACATGCCCGGGTTGCAGGCTCCATCCCCAGTAGGGCAAGTGGAGGAGGTAGCTGATCAATGATTCTCTTTCATCATTGATGCTTCTCTCTCTCTCTCCCTCTCCCTTTCTCTCTGAAATCAATAAAAATATTAAAAATAAAAATATATTAAAAACAAACAAACAAACAAAAAAATAAACGAGGCACTGGAGGCTGGGGCTGAGGTGGCCTAGTGAGGCAGCCTCCAGAAGTCAGACTATTAGCCATGGTCTTGCCAGCAGACACTCTCCTGACAGTTGTAGGAGGTAGGCATTATACCCGCCTCTTACAGATGGAGAAACCACTCCAGAGTCCTGTCCTTGGGAGGCAGGCAGCAAAGGGAAGGTTACTGGGAAGGGCTCTCCGAGCTTCAGTGTCCTAGCCTGCTAGGAAGGAGCTAGAAATAGACATATTCTGAGAGATAAATGCTCTACCTCACGCCAAGTGCGTGGCTCAGTGCCTGGTACAGTAAGTGCTCAATAAAAGAGGGGGAGAAGTGAGCAGGAAAGGAAGGAAGGGAGTGAAGGGAAGAGAGGGAAGGGGAGAAACCCCTGGATGTCTCCACAGTGCACCCTGCCCCTCCTTTTGCAGAGTAGTGGGGAGGTGGGGCCTGCTGAGCTCAAGGTCCCTGCCCAGACTCCAGCTCAGTCGCATTGACTCAGCCTTTAGGGCCCCTCTTATTGTTGCCTCCCTTCCCATGGCTTGTCTTTCAGCCTGTAAGGTTTCTTCTACCTCCTACTGCCTCACCTGCTTGCCTTATTCTTAGCCCTACTCTCACCTTGGGCATCGTCTCCTCCTGGAGCCTTCCCAAACTTCTCAGTTCCCGTCACACCTCCTGTCACACTGTGTGGTAACTGGCTGTGTTGCATCTGCCTCCTCCCAGTTCCTGCTGTCTAGGAAGTTCCTGTGGTCTGTTCATAGCTGTACCCCAGTGTGCAGCTGGGAATCTGGTTCATGTTGATTGATGTTCAATAGATATCCATGGATGATTTATACCAAAAGGACAGGAATTGCTCAAGTGAATCTCTGTTAGACAATTTAGGTATTCTTCTATCCATCCATCCATCCATCCATCCATCCATCCATCCACACATCCATCTATCCCCCATCCATCCATCCATCCATCCATCCATCCATCTACCCATTCATCTATCCCCTATCCATCCATCCATCCATCCATCCATCCATCCATCCATCCACTTGTCCACATCTATCCACCCACCCACCATGCTAGTACTGGAGTCTGCCTTGTGGAGCCCACAGTCTCTGAGGGGAGCCAGCCCTCAGTCCAGCAATCACATGCATATATAACTACCAGCTTTGTGGGCTCTGCATAAGGAAAGGAAGGGCAACCAGTCAAAAAGTTGCTGCCCCAGTAGTTCTTGCAATAGAAGAACTTGAAAGGGTGATATTCCCAGCATTCAGCAGCAGCTGGGGAGACAGTTTTTGTTTTTGTTTTTGGCCTGGGGCAGTGTTTCTGGCACCCATGATATTGTGACTACTCAGTTTGAAGTTACATCCTTCAGAGACAAGCTCCCTGCTCTAGGAAGGCACTGGAAGGAGACCTGCCAATAAATAAGCCAGATCACATCAGGGTGATGGGCATTTATTATTGTTGTTGTTATTTTGTGTAAACTGGGGACCGAGGTGGAAATGCAAACAGCACAAATGGGATGCAGAGATGAGTGTGTTCCCTCCACTCCTGTCTCCCAGCACCCAGTTCCCTGGCTAGAGACAAACCTCATTACCAATTAGGTGTGCATAGATATTTTAGGCACAGACACACAATTACATGTATTTCTTTTTTCACCCAAATGCAGTCTGGCACCTTGCTCTTTCCCTTGATTTACCATGATGATGGTTCCTTACCAGTTCCTATAGAGCTGCCTTGTTTTTTGAGGTGTGCTTTTGTGTGTGGTGGACAGATAATCGCCCCTTCCTGATGGGGTTTAGGGTGTTTCCAGACAGCTACGGTTACAAGGCTCACAGGTCGTCCTGCGCGTCTGTGGGTGGATTCCTGGAAGCGGCATTGCATTTCCAGTTTTGATAGATTTGGCCATCCTGCCCTCATCCCGCTGTCCCTGTCCACACCCTTGCAGTCTACATGAATGGGCTGGTTGGGGTGGTGGTGGGGTAGGCGGTGCTTTGCATGGGGTGTTCAGGAGTGTCAGCAGGTGGATGACAAAGAGCCAGCTGTGCAGAACCAGGGACAGAACTCTCCTGGCAGAAGGACCAACCTGGCTAGAGGAGATGAGACAGGGCAGCACCAGATCCAGTCTGTGGGCCTTACAGACCTGGGGAAGGACCTGGATTCTCTTCCTGGCGCCACAGGGAGCCATTGGAGAGTTGCAAGCAGGGAGAAATTTGAATTTACATTTAAAACAATCACTTTACCTGGAGGATGGACCACAGTGGGTAGGAGTGGAAGCCAGGAGCCCAGGTAGGAGACCTTGTAGGCACTGAGTCAAAGGATGGTGGTAGCCAGCTGGTTGGAGGCAGCATGAAGGGAGTGGGAATGATCTGGGAAACCTTTTGAAGGTAGAGCTCACAGAACTTGTTGAGTCAGATGGAGCTTGGGCATGCAGTGGAAAATGGGGAGGGATCATGTAAAACTCCCAGGATCGACCCAGCCGGCGTGGCTCAGTGGTTGAGTGTCCACCTATGAGCCAGGAAGTCATGGTTTGATCCCTGCTCAGGGCATATACCCGGGTTGTGGGCTTGATCCCCCGTGAGGGGCATGCAGGAGGCAGCCCATCAATGATTCTCTCTCATCATTGATAGTTCTATCTCTCTCTCCCTCTCCCTTCCTCTCTGAAATCAATAAAAATATATCTTAAAAAAGAAAATGAAACTCCTAGGATTGGACCTCAGCAAAATTTACTGAGATGGGGAAGATTTCATATACCAGCTTTGTGCAAGGAAGACGCATAAAGTCAGCTGAAGAGAAGGAAAACCCTATGGAAGCTGCTTTCAGCTGCTCTTAGCTGGTATCCAAATCATTGGAGCAGGACTCCTGTGGGGGGGCCTTTCCCTCAAGGTGACCCATGTTGGAGCTTCAAGGAATGTCCTGGCCTGGGATGGGCTCCATATTGGTTCTGACGCCTGACACACTAGGACAAGGAATGGCAGGAATGGGCATGCTGGGTGGGGCCCGGCATTGTTTGTTCAAAATGTGAAATTCCTGCAGCTTACAGGACCAGAGGAGGTGGGGCTAGGGTGGCCCAAGGGTGGGGCTCGTTAGAACTTTATTGACTGTCAACACTCAAAGGAACCTTAGAGGTCATTGGCTAAATCACAAACTTGGAAGAAAAAAAAAAATGTTTAAATAGGGTATTACATTTAAAGTTATTGTTAAAAACTAAAACAGTAATAATTCTTGTTTATTGAGCACTTATTATGCACCAGGGTCTAGGCCAAATGTCCATCCATTATTTCATTCCAAGCTTCCAAATAGCCTTCCGGGAAGATACTACCATTATCTGTCCATAACAGGCCGAGCATGCCGGCCCAAAGTCACAGCTGAGGTGCAGCCTCACTGTCTCTCTCCGACTCCAGGAAGTAAATTGGAACCTCCAAGGGCACTTGATTTTCCAGTCTCCTCTTTATAGCTGACAAAAGCAAGGCCCAACCAGAAGGAGTTATGGTGTGACCAAGCGACACAGTTAAGAGAATGTTAAGGACCTTGGAAGTATAATTCCTGGCCCAATAGAATGTGCACACCTCTGTGGCTCCCACGACCCCACCTGCCACATTGGCCCTCGGGGGGAATGACCCAAGAAATACTTCCACCAGCAGAATACAAGGGATGGGTGTCCAGTTGTTTGCCAAATGGAAGTACTATATCCTTAATCTAGCCTGACAGATAGAAAAATATCCCGTGATTACAATGAGTACATTTTAAAGAAACATACCACATGTTGGTGGGTCACACGCATCCCCTCCCCAGTGACCCTTAATGGAGAAGCTTCAGGTTCTGAATTTCCTCTGTTCTATTTTTCAGTGAAATTTATTCATTTCATAGGTCTTTGAACTCAGTAGTAACTGTTGTGTACCAGACACTGTTCTAGGTGCTGGGGACACATCAGAAAGAAATCTGCCCTCAGGTGGCACACTCTGGAGGGACTCAGACCATGAACACAACAGAAACGGAAAATAGAGTGAGTGCTCAATGGTGGGGAGTGTTTGGAGGAAAATGGAAAAGAAACAGGACATGAGCATTTCTGTGGCTGGGGAGGCGATGCCTTGAGAAGGTGAGGGTGTGAACGGTGGGGGAAATGGTGGTCTAGGAAGAGGACACAGCTAGTGCAAAGGCCCAGGGCATGTATTGTGCCTGGCATGTTGAAGGAACAACTGGGAAGGCTGGGCCTACAGTGCAGTGATGGGAGGGCTGTAGAATCTTGTGCCTTTTTAAAATATATTTTTATTGATTTCAGAGAGGAAGGGAGAGGGAGAGAGAGAAACATCAATGATGAGAGAATCTTTGATCATCTGCCTCCTGCATGCCCCTATTGGAGATCCAGTCAGCAACCTGGGCATATGCCCTGACCAGGAATCAAACCATGACCTCCTGGTTCATAGGTCTATGCTCAACCACACCGCCACACTGGCTGGGCTCTTGTTCCTTTTTATTTTACTTTTTAATTAAAAAAATATTTGTATTGATTTTAGAGAGAGAGGAAGATAAAAACACCAGTGAGAGGCTGCCTCCTGCATGCCCCCTCCTAGGGATGGAGCCCACAACCTGGGTATGTGCCCTGACCAAGAATTGAACTGGCAACCTTCTGGTGCATGGGTTGATGCTCCAACCAACTGAGGCACAGTGGCCAGGGCTCTTGTTCATTTGAAAAAGAATTGTACCTTCTGGCTAAGGTGGGGCCTTTGGGTATTTACATGGAAGACTGATGGAACATGACTTACTTTCAGCAATATTGGTTTGGCTGCTGCATTGTAAATAGATGGTAGGAAGTCAAGTTCAGAAACTCAGACACAGTTTGAAGATTACAGCAATCATCAAATAAGAGATAGGGACTTGGTATAATGAGTTGCATAGGATCTCCCCCACCCCTGCCAAATTCATGTCCACCTGGAACCTCAGAATGCGACCTTATACGGACACATAGTCTTTGTAGATGTATTTGGTCAAGGATCTTGAGATAAAGCCATTTTAGATTTAGGGTGGGCCCCCAATCCAATGACTGATGTCTTTATAAAAAGGGGACACAAAAAGATATCCACAGGGAAGGTGATGTGAAGATTGAGGCAGAGAATACTGTAGGGTTGGCACAAGCCAAGGAACCCAGGAGCCACCAGAAGCTGGAAGAGACAAAGATTCTCTCCTAGACCCTTCAGAGGAAACGCAGTCCTGCTGACACCTTAATTTCATATTTCTAGTCTCCAGAACCCTAAAAAATTTTTTGTTGTTTTAGCCACTAAGTTTGAGGCCACTGGTTAAAGCAGCCCATGAAATTAAATGTACTTGTGCTTGAAAATTGATCAGAGTTGAGATATAGTTGGAAGGTAGAACCAAGAGGATTTATTGATGGAGAGGATGTGACGTGTGACAGAATGAGTGAAGTCCAGGCTGGTCCAAGGCTTTTGTTCGTTGTATCCTGGAGGATGACTGGGAATCAGGATGGCTGCAGGGAGGAGGGCGTTTAGGAAAGATCATATATCCCATTTGGATACGCTCAGTCTAGATGTCTAGCAGACATCTAAGTGGAGGCCAACTGGAGACGCATACATTCTCATCTGCCCTTTATCTTAATCCTCCCTCCCTCCCTCCCTTCCTCCCTCCTTCCCTCCCTCCCTCCCTCCCTCCCTCCCCTCCCTCCCTCCCTTCCTCTCTCCCTCCCTCCTTCCCTCTTTCTTTCTTATTTATTTATTTTTTTGCTAAAGAAGATCTTTTTTTTCTTGAAGATCTTTCCATGTCAATGTATAAAGAAATGCCTCACTTTTGGAGCTGTACAGTATTCTGTTATATAGATGAACCATTTATTTAACAAGAATTGGGCACATTTTTAAATGGTTAAATGAATGAAATGATGTACAGCCTGTTCTTTCATGACAAATATTGTTTTGTGCTTACTGTGTGTCTGCCCTGGGAGGTATTGCTTCACCCAGAGGTCATGGGGGAGGGGCTGCAGGTTCAGATCCATCGCCCTCTGTGAAGTGGGGTTGTTGTGTTATCTAAAGACATAACCCCCACAAAACCCCACCTACAATATTTTGAAACAGGCACCCAACACATGACATCGTCTGCTACCATTACTCATATAACCATGTTCCAGAAGCCTGAGTCCACAAGAGGGGTCTTGTTAACCTCTGCAAATTACACTCGGGGGTTTTCTTTGGACAGCGTGTGAGATCTCCAGTAGGGGGGCTGGAGAGGTAGTCCTGGACTTTGTCCTGCAAATGGATGAATTCACGGTCTAGGTGGTGGGAGCTTCTGCCTACACAGAGTGGACCAGATCAGATGTCCACCCGCAAAGGGCATAACCCCCATGCAGCCAGAAGCGCCATGCCCTGCTACTGGCTCTGTGATTTGTGGTTGACTCTGCCTAGTGGTGGTTTCTGAGGAAGGACAATTACATTAATTGAGCCTTTCAGGAAATGGTCCCTGAAGAGAGGTAAGAAGACCTTAATTATGGGCCTGCCTGCCAATTAGAGTGATATCCCAAAATTATGAACCCAAGAGCATTTCACCAGATGTCTGCTGTCCTTACTCTTATCCCCCAGAACACATACCAAGTAAGGTGAGCTGTTCTGCGCCAGCACTGCCAAGGGTTCGGCGAGCCTGAGTGGGGGCGACGAAGGATGGAGAAATGATAGACAAAGAGAAAAAGCTGGGTCTAGGTGGAACTTCTGTGCCTGGCTGAGGCCACAGAACAGATCCAGACTGCAAGCTGATGCTTTATTTTATGGTCAGGGGTAAACAAGGTAATTTACAATGTTCTTGTAAGTTTCACTTGTTTTGGCAGCACTTGCTGCACCTCCCACAGCCCACTAGCTACCCAGGAAAGATCTAGGGAGCAGTTACAAGATCAAGCTTAATTATGCTTAGAGGACTGTGCCCTCCAAGCTGGGACTTGTCTGCGACTTTGCCAGCAGGTCAGTCCGAGGCTTAACCCTATAACCGCTTCCTACAGGGAGCTCCAGAATTTATGGTGGAGGCTCCCCACTATGTCTAAAATTTCTTTTGAAGCCATTTAACTGCTTTTCTTTAAAAATTACTGACTGTGATATGAGAGTTTCCAGGTTACGATCTTCTGAAGGGACCCAAATTCTCCCTTCCTTTCTCTCATATGAATGCATTCAACTAGCTTCTTAGAGCACCTACTGTGTTTTAGGCCCAGTGTATCTTGGGAACCAGACAGGTTCTTTCTGGCCTTGGTGGAGTTTATAGCCCACACCAGGCCCTGTCCTCCAACTGTCCTTTGCAGAGTGCTTGGGGACAAGGCCTTCACCCTTACCCTACTCATGGCAAAGCACTCACAGGCCATCCTGACTGACCCTGGAATTTTGAAACTACCTTTTAGTAAGTCTCTATGGACTCTGCATGATCAGTTCTTTTTAATTTAAGTTCTTTATTGTTTAATGTATTACATAAGTCTCCTTTTCACCCCATTGACCTCCCCACTGGCCACCCCCAGCCCCCAGCACATGCCCTCACCACCCTCCACCCCCTGTCTGTGTCCACTGGTTATGCTCATATGCATGCATACAATCCTTTGGTTGATCACCTCCTGCCTTCCCTCATAGGTTGGACAGTCTATTCGATGCTTCTATGACTCTGGTTCTGTTTTTATTCATCAGTTTATGTTGTTCATTATATTCCACAAATGAGTAAGATCATGTAATATTTATCTTTCTCTGACACGCTTATTTTGCTTAGCATAATGCTCTCCAGTTCCATCCATGCTGTTGCAAATGGTAAGAATGCCTTCTTTTTTTACAGCAGCGTAGTATTCCATTGCATAGATGTACCACAGTTTTCTAATCCACTCAGTTCTTCATTTATAAGGTATTTATTGAGCACCTACTATGTGCCAGCTCATTTATAGCATATGGCAGTGGTCGGCAAACTGCGGCTCGCGAGCCACATGCGGCTCGCGAGCCGCGGTTTGCCGCTCTGTTGACTAATGAGTTTGCCGACCACTGCGTAAGTTTTGACTTCAGGTTAAAGACATTAGTACATTATTAAAATGTTTTAAAAGTGTTTTTCCCTAAGGCAGTGATCGGCAAACTCATTAGTCAACCGAGCGGCAAACCGCGGCTCTCAAGCTGCAGTTTGCCGACCACTGGTATATGGGAATGTATCAAATAGACCTGGCTCCACCACAGAGGTGCTAGCCTAGCGATGAAGATCATCACCAGTGCCTTTTGCCCCCATGGGATCCTAGCAGTGACTCCTCTCTAAAGTAGGCACTGTCTTATTCCCATTTTGCAGATGGGATCATCAATGGTGGGTGGGAGCTGTGGCCCACCCAGCCCCACCTTGCTTCCATTCAAATGGCATCAGTATTCTGAACAGATACATTTGCATAAGAAGTGAAAATCAGATTGATTTGAGCTCTGCACTGCCTAGTAGTTCACAATTCCCCAAACAGGGCAGTCCCACTTCTAGTTTGAGCATCACACCCCATGCCCAGTTCCCATTTATTTCTATGGACTTCCCACTCTTCAAAAGCAGAGGGCTTAAAAAAACACATCACAAAAATAAAAGGAAAAACATGGTAGCTTCTAAAAGTTTACTTTGTACAGACAGACTTAAAAACAAACAACAAATGCAAATGCAATATGGTTGTATTGTTCAAAAAAGCATGGATTGCCCTGGCTGGGTAGCTCGTTTGTTAGAGTGTTGTCCTGAAAAGCTAAGATTGTGGGCTCGATCCCCAGTCAAGGCACATACAAGAATCAACCAATGAATGCATAAGTGGAACAACAAATCAATGTCTCGCTGTCTGTCTGTCTGCCTCTCTCCCTGCCCCTCTCTCTCTAAAATCAATTTTAAAAAATTATGGGTTACCTAAAAGTAGAGTTGTTAAAGAAGAGGTCTGGAGCCAAGGTTGTCCTGGGCTCAGTTCCTGCTTCTGTCACTTGATAACTGTGTGATTTGGGGTAAATAAATGAACCTGTCAGCCTCAGTTTCCCTCTGGACCCCATGGATTTCCGAGTGCTCAGCATGCAGAGTGATTGGAAGGCAATGCTTAGGGTCAGACTGACAGCTGTGTGTCTCTGGGTAAGTTGCTTAACCTCTCTGTGCTTCATTGGGGATAATATAGTAATCCCCAAATGAGAGGATTGTTTTGAGGAATAATAAACATTATGTATGTCAAGTACCTTTCACTGTTCCTGGCACAGTAGGTATTCATTTCCCTCAGAGATTCATTCAGTACATGGTCATCCAATGCCATTTATGCACCAGGTCTTCTAAATGACAGGGAGTCACAGAGGATAAAATAGACAAGGGTCCCTGCCCTCCTGGAACTTCCATTCTAGTGGGGCAGTGAACACATAAATAAACAAATGAGCTAGATAGCATGGTAGATACCGATAAACACTTGGGAGGAAAAAGTGGGAGGGAGGAGGCCAGGGAGAGCTCAATAAGGGGGTGTCATTATGGTCACGATTAGATGTATAATAAGCATTTGTGCAATGATGGAGAAGGGGTACATCTGGGCTGGCCATACCTGTCTCAATAAAATGGCACGAAGTGGGTGAGTGGGGGAGTAAATTAAAAAAGTATTTTCCCCAAATGATATAGTGAAGTTATATACACGATAGACATATACAATGGTTTCCTGCCTCTGAGTCACTGGGCCAGAGGAGAGTGGCGATACCTGATTGGCTTTGCCTGGGGCTCACTGCGTGCCAGGCACTGAGCTAAGCCTTTTACACACAGTCTTATTTAATGTCTCCCCTACCCGCACCAGACCGGAAGCTGCTGAGCACAAAGCCCCCATCAGACCGGAAGCTGCTGAGCACAAAGCCCCCACCAGACCGGAAACTGCTGAGCACAAAGCCCCCACCAGACCGGAAGCTCCTGCGCTCAGAGCACCCCCCCACCAGACCGGAAGCTCCTGAGCATAAAGCCCCCACCAGACCGGAAGCTTCGGAGCTCCGAGACACTTCTTGGACAATGTACTGCTTGTGCCCAGAGCAGAACTCGGTGTGTGATAGGTGCCCAGCGCGTATTTGGAGGAGTGAATTACATTCACTAAGTACTGGTCCAGTCAGGCCCGGCAGTGGCAGAGGTGAGCGCCGCGATGGGGTCTCCTCAGAGTCACTGTGGAGCCTGTGCCAGTCTTTCCGGGCGTCGTAGGTGTCGTGGAGCAGGCGGGCAGGGAGCAGGCAGAAGTTCCCCAGCGCGGGCAGAAGGGCCGTTGGTGCCAGCACTTGGGGTTATAAGGGTTGAGAGCCACTGGCTTCAAATCCCGGACGTGCGGAGCCCTCCGGAAGCAGCGGTGTCAGGAGAGGCCTTGGGCGCCCCGCAGGGGTTGTCTGAGAGGCGAGCTCCCCGTGGGACCGCGCGCACCGTGAGCCTCACGGCCCGAAAATGAGTCAGAAAATGTTTCTGACTTTGAGGGGTTAGGGGACTCCATAGTGAATTTTAATTTTTAAAATTTCTAGACTAAAAAATTAGCATGGCTGAAAAGGTTTCAATAGAAGAAAGGGGATGTAGTTGTGAAGTTTTGTTGTCCTCCCTGATCCCCATTCCTCTCTGTGGGCCTGCCACTGTTACCTGTCAGCTCTTTCCTTCCTGGAAGTCTGTGCAAATATAAGGGTGTGGTATAGACCCTTCCACCCTTTATGCCTTTACACCTTGCACACCCCTTTGCACCTTGTCTTTTCCCCCCTTAAAATAATACTTACAGAACTATGGTATCATTTTTCACGACTGTATGCTATTCCATTGGGCACATGGACCATAGTGTATTGACCGTTTAACAATGGTGGTGTTTTGTTTCCTTTGCTAACAAAAATTATGCTGGAAAGAACCTCCTTGAATAGTCATCTTTAAAATGTATGTACATTTACCCAATTGGCATAGCTCAGCAGTGAT
Source organism: Eptesicus fuscus (assembly GCF_027574615.1). Classification (NCBI taxonomy): domain Eukaryota; kingdom Metazoa; phylum Chordata; class Mammalia; order Chiroptera; family Vespertilionidae; genus Eptesicus; species Eptesicus fuscus. Next base: position 5,623,865 of record NC_072484.1, on the reverse strand, counting down.
GGCGAACCTATGACACGCGTGTCAGCACTGACACGCGTAGCCATTTCTGATGACACGCGGCCGCATGCCGAGGATGAAACATTTGCTGCTCCTGAGGATGAAACATTTGCGAAATAATGTTTTTTCCTCAAAGTGACACACTACCCGAGTTATGCTCAGTTTTTTGAATGTTTTTTCCTCAAAGTGACACACTACCCGAGTTATGCTCAGTTTTTTGACGAAGTTTGACACACCAAGCTCAAGAGGTTGCCCATCACTGGCTCAGTGGTTGAGCATCGACCTATGAACCAGGAGGTCATGGTTTGATTCCTGGTTAGGGCTTATTTCCAGATTGTGGGCTCAATCTCCAGTAGGGGGTGGTGTTCAGAAGGCAGCTGGTCAATGATTCTCTATCATCATTGATGTTTCTATCTCTCTCTTCCTCTGGAAAAAAAAAAGTATATCTATTCTATTCTATTCTATTCTATTCTATTCTATTCTATTCTATATTCACATATATGAGTTAGAATTTGTAGCCCTAGCTGGTTTGGCTCAGTGGATAGAGCGTCGGCCTGTGGACCGAAGGGTCCTGGGTTCAATTCTGGTCAAGGGCACGTACCTGGGTTGCCCTGTCATGGCTTGTGCAGGAGGCAACCAATTGATGTGTTTCTCTCACATCCATATTTCTCTCTGTCTTTCCCTCTCTCTTCCACTCTCTCTACAATCAATAGAATTAGAATTTCTGGAGTAAAGGCATGATCATTTAAAACTATTATGGCTATTGCCAGATTACCCCCATAAGATATTGTATCAATGTTTAATGTCACAAATTCCATGATTCTTCCCCCATATCCTTATAAACACTGTGTAAATCTGATAGCTAAAAATGGCACCTCCTTGTTTATAATGCTATTTCTTTATGAGGTTGAGAATTTTTTCTCATATTTGTTTTTATTTTTATATGAGCTTCCTGTTCATGATTTTTGCTCCCCCTGCCACTGGGTTGTCTTCCTAAGAGATTTTTGTAGACTAAAGAGCTTAATCGTTTGTCTGTCATATCACTCTGGGTTAAACAAGTGTGGTTCAGGGGGTCTTAGTGTAGTGTTAGGGATAAGCTCTATGAGAGCAGAGACAAAGGTCCCATGATGCTGGGTGAGTTTATGTAAGTCAGGGGTGACTTTTGGGAGGAGGTGATACAGAGATGAATCTTTTTTTTTTTTTTAAATACATTTTATTGATTTTTTACAGAGAGGAAATTAGAGGGATAGAAAGTTAGAAACATCGATCAGCTGCCTCCTGCACACACCCAACTGGGGATGCGCCCGCAACCAAGGTACGTGCCCTTGACCGGAATCGAACCTGGGACCTTTCAATCCGCAGACCGACGCTCTATCCACTGAGCCAAACCGGTCTTGGCCAGAGATGAATCTTAAAGGATGAGATCAAGGAAGAGGATGTTTCAGTAGAGTGGATTACACAAGCAGAATGTCATGGCAGCAAATGATGTGTGTTCTGGTGGGAAATTGGGGGAATTATGTAAATAATTCTGTCTTCTGAAGGTAGAGTGCTAGGAGAGGGGTAGTGTAGCAAGAAATGACAGTGGAGGCCAGTTATGGGGTTAGTACCCTTTCCTGTAGGCAGCAGGAAGACATAGAGAGGGTTTTAAGCAAATGATCAGATTGTGTTTCAGTACCACTTCTCTAGCTGCTTTGTTGCATGGGGTGTAGGAGACAAGATTGGAGAAGGAAAAGCAGTTAGGAGGCGATTGCAGCAATCTGCAAGAGGATGGTGGCCCAGACAGGACACTGTGCATGGAACAGGGAGATGTGGACACTCTTGAAAACTATTCATGTTTGGGAGAAGGACAGGCAGAAATGTGAATGTGGAGCTCTGGAACATAGTGCTTCAGTTCCAGTTTCTCCACGTGTAATGGGGTTTTAGAAAAGGTGGATGTGGTGGGTATAAGAAAAGGTGAGAATGGGGCTGAGGGATGGACAGAGGATGTTCTACAGTTTTGAGTTAGACATTGTTTGGGGGTGTCTGCCTAGCCCACACCCCCTTCTCTAAGACTTCCACAGGTGTGGGCTCTTACTACCAGGTGACTCTGCCTCTCCGTAGCTACCTGGGTCAGGTGCAGACACCTGACATAGAGAACACCAATCAGATCCTCTATCTCTGGAATTTGGAATTTGACTCGGGAAAGACACTGGGTTAATTAGCTCACCTGACTTGTCCATTGCACTCTGGGGTGGCCATGTCTATGTCATGTGTGACTGAAGAAGGGGAAGAGGACTCTCAGAGAGAGGTCAAATAAAGTTCCTGAAAGGAGAGAAGTGGGGACCTCCAGTTCAGCAAGGCAGATTGAACCCCTATATTACCACTCCCTCCCCAGAGCTCGCTAACAAGGCGATTACAAGGACACAGAGTTGGGAGAGTAGTGCACATGAGATACCAAAGCAACTGGAACCGGAAAAACCTGTGGACGAATGGTAACTGGCTTAGCATTCCAGAGAATTCCATGAAGTTCTAAGTCTGTTAAAGAACCCCTGGGGCACTTACGCTGCTAGGAATGTGTTTCCTTCTCTTTTGACCAAAGGGTTCTTCTCTCAAGAAACATCATTCCTATCCAGCATGTTCCTGTCCTGGTCCCTCATCCTGCTGACCCAGGCAGCTCGGAGGAAGAGGCCTCCCCTGGGCCAGCAGTCACGCCAGGGTCTTTGCCAAGTGACCCTGGCAGCTGCTACCTCCTCATGCCCCAGGAGCCAGGGCCATGTTCAGAAGGTTCCATCTGAGGTTGGCCCAGGTCCCAACTGTCCTCTTGGCTGGCAGGGGGTGAAGCCAGTTGGCTCTGCTTCTGAAGCAGGAGCCACAAGCCCACACTTGGTTTGTGCCCCTCACGCTGCCCTGGCTTCTTTGCTTTGCTGAACGAGGCAGGGTTCACGCTCCTTTTCATCTTCTCTCCTCCCAGGTCCAGAAGCTCTGGGAGGGTCAGTGGTCTTGATGGAAATGACTGTCCCCAAATTAATATAAGTCTTTAACTCTCCGAAAAGTAGTTGTGAACGTTCACTCAATTGCCCACGTTCAGGAGGCATTTCCTCTCTGCAGAATTTCATCCTTTTTTTTTTTTTTGTAATTAGCAGGGATTTACTTCCTAGGTTCCAATTGCTATATTGACAATTTAATTACTTGGTCAAAAGGAATGAGGTCATTTTGGTTACACAAACATTTGAAATTGGGGTTTGAAGACAGGGTGATCAACTAGATATTGACATGTTAACGTGGTCAACGCCAGGGCATTTTTTGAGAGTGAAATTGGGCCATGCTGGGACGGTAGGGAAACGGACTGTCCTGTGCACACTCAGTGTACAGTTACCCTGTTGATAGATGACTTGCTTAAGCCTTGGCAGCCCATTTATTTCAAATTGGTTTTGATGGTGAGAACCAGGGAGGAAATCTAATTCACACAGTGAGGGTTTTTTTGGGTTTTGTTTTGTGTGTTTTCAGCTTGCTTTATAGCAGTAGTTCTCAATGTGTGTGGCAGCAGGTGGCTGAGTGTGAAGGGCCCCAGGTGAGCTGGGACCTTATCAGGCCTCGAGTGCAGCCCCATACCCACAGTCGCACACACATATGGACATGTGCATATGCACACGTACATATTTCCTTTGACACATTTGCATGGACACACACTCCCACTAAGCCTGTATAGGTACATGCAAATGTGTACAAATGCACTCATCACATACACACACTTTTGCACATGCCCCCTCTCACAAGTTTGCATCCCAAGTGTTTGCACACACTCATCCACTCACACACTCACAGGCCAGACAGAGACTAGGAGTAGAGTCATCTGAGGGCCCTGCTCCTCTCCCAGCTGCTGACCCCATTGTGGAGAGCTGAGGATCAGGGCTGCCAAGCAGCTCAGACTGGGGGCCATGTGCATAGAGGTCAGGCTGGCAAAGCCGTCTGTCTGCCTCTTGGCAAAGGCTGGCAGAGACCACGTGCTGGGCTAAGGAGTCCAAGCCAATGTAAATGGGCCTCTTTGGGAACAGGGCTCGTCTGCAAAGCAAACAACGAAGTCAGCAAACCCAGCTCAGCTTTTCATTTACTGAGCTGTCACAGAAAACTCTGAAATGCTCCAAAGAGTTAATGGTGTTCAGCACTGATCCGTGGCTTTGAGGGGGAGTTCTATTGCCATCCCTCTGTTTTCCCTAATTTTTCTATGGTCAGCACACATTAGTTGTGAATAATAGGATCATAAATGCAGTTGGTTGAAGACACGTGTTGATACTTGTCCAGCATCCCTTCCTTGGCCGCAGCCCCTCACTTGCTCTCCTGTGCTCCTTGTGACTCTGATGGAGCTGACAATGTGGAAGCTGGGACCCGTGCTGGTGGGTGTGTGGGCTTGCCCTGGGTTGGCTCCCCAACAGCAAGTCACATGACCCCTGCTGGGCCAGTCAGAATCCTTTCTTGTCATTTTCTTTTTTTTTTTTTTAATATTTTTTATTGATTTTTTACAGAGAGGAAGGGAGAGGGATAGAGAGCTAGAAACATCGATGAGAGAGAAACATCGATCAGCTGCCTCCTGCACACCCCCCACTGGGGATGTGCCCGCAACCAAGGTACATGCCCTTGACCGGAATCGAACCTGGGACCCCTCAGTCCGCAGACCAACGCTCTATCCACTGAGCCAAACCGGTTTCGGCTCTTGTCATTTTCTACACAGACCTGGAGGAGATCAGCTCTCTCTTTCCTCTGGGACGTTAGAGCTGTCTCTGGCCATGCTCCCTCTCCCCCCACTACATAGGAGAAACCCCTTTCCAGTGGGCTGGGCTGACACTTAGAGAAGCTAGCTATGGAAAAGAAATCCCTTTGATTGTAAGACAGATTTATTATTTTATGTACAACTAAGAAAAAGTCTGCCAGTAACTATGACATGCCTTTGGTTATAAGTCACATTCTGATTTCAGAGATATGTGAAAAACTGAGAATCAATGAAACGTGTATGTAGATGGATGAATTGGTGGATGGATGAATAGAGAGATAGATGCAGTAAGAGGGTGTGAGCAAGAGAATGAGAGTCCATGTGAGACCAAGTGTGTGTGTGTTTCTAAGGGTTGGGGAGATTCCTGAAAACATTTGATCACCTGGATTCAGCCTTTCCTGAAGTTGACATATTGTATGAGCCAATAAAAACCCATTGTTTCTTAAGCACACATGAATCAGATTTCTGTGATTCACAATGGAAAGAAACTGGACTGATTCATGTGCTTCTGATCTCATTTATTGCCCAGACACAGGTAACAGAAAAGGGTTTTCTTTTCGTTATCTCCTCATGGCTAAGGACCTGCAGTGGACTTCACTTTAAGGATCTGTGGTGGCTGGTTTAGACTGAGCCTGATCAGTCCCATAGTAGATACTTGCAGAATTGAATTGGGATCATTGTGGAAACGCCTTGGTTGCAAGTATCAAAAACCTCATTTCAAAGTAACTTAAGCAAAAAGTGTTTTGTGTGTGTGTGTGTGTAAAGTACAAAAGTATGCAAGCTTTAGGCACAGATGGACCTAGGGGCCCACATGACTTTTCAGGACGTGGTCACTACTTCTTCTCTGTTGGCTCCACTGTCAGACTGGCTGTCCTTGTGAGGTGACTCCGGTCAGACAAGTTAGCAGTCTCAGTGGAAAGATATTTTCTTGCTCCAAAAAATTCAGAGTGCCTAGCATTGCATATCAGTGGGCCAACTGGGTGGGAACTGTCACCTTAGAAATTCCTGGCCCTGGATGGGAACACGCTGATTGGCCATGTTAGGTCATGTGACCTGAAATGGGTGGGGCTTCAGGCGATACAGACTGAAAATGATAGAGAGGGGATTCCCTCAAAGGAAAATTGGGGTTCTGTTACCATTAGAAGGGAGGATGGTTGCCTCATCGGTTCCTGCAACAATTCTACCCCTCTCTTCTAGGTTAACACCATGCCAGGGAAGGCCCCCAAATGTTAGCCACCTGGTCCTCAGGGTCTGACCTCTCCCAGAGATGCTCTTCCCAGTCTGGCACCCAGGGACATCCCAGCATTGGTAGGTGCTGGGGCCTGACTCCCCGCCCCCCCCCCCCCTGCAGAAATGAAGCAGGATGCTGGGGAGAGGCGTCCTTTGGGGGGCTACCCCGGCCTACCACAAGGAACCAGGAGTCCTTTCTGGGCACCATTATGTGATCTCACTCCTTTTAGCCTGCAGAAAATATGGTCTTAATACAGCATGTTTGACAGTGTGGGCAGGATTAAAGGGCAGCCCTAATTGACAAGGGGGTTGGCTTCCACCTGTTTACTCTCCAGAATAATTCCACACGGCAGGCGTGATTAGTCATGTCGTTCTCATGCCACTTAAGAGGGAGATGATAACCAAACATTTTGTGGCTGGGAGGCATGACATTGAACAGGCATCGGCCCCTCAGGTCCACAGGAAGGATGGAGCAAGTGTCCCTGAGCTGTGGCTCTGCCAGCTGGAAGCCTGTCCCTCTCATGCCAGGCGGAAGCAGCTGCCTGTCTAAAGACGTATCAGAGGGTCCTGGAGCCCAGTCCACTACTTTGCAGCTGGTGAACTTAGAGGAGTGCTTTGCCCTCCCTGGCACGCTCATCTGTGTGATGGGGCTTCTGTGGGATTGAGTGAGATGATGCCCATAAAGTGCTTGGCATGCTATCTAGATGTAGAAGGTGCTCAATAAAGAGGCAGCAACAGCTGTTATTGTTATTATTATTAGACCATTCCATTTTTCACACAATCGTCAGGGGAAGTTTTCAAAATGTCACTCTGGTTGCATCACCCTCTTATAATGCCTTCTGCTTATAACCCCCCAAAAGCCTTATTCTCTCAAAGCTGGGTTTCTCAGTCTCAGCACTATTAACATTTTGGGGTTGATAATCTCTATCGTGGGGGCATCCTGCACACTGTAGGATGTTTAGCAAGCTGGCCCCCAGCCCCTAGATGCAATTATGGAGGCTGGCTCACACATTATGGAGGCTCACACACTATGGAGGCTGGCAAGTCCAAAATCTGCAGGATGGGCTGGCAGGCTGGAAACCCAAGGAGAGCTGATGTAGTTCAAGTATGAATGTTGTCTGCAGACAGAATTCCTCCTTGCTCTGGGAGGTTAATCCTTTGCTTTATTCAGGCCTACAACTGATTAAATGAGGCCCACCCACATTATAGAAGGCAATCTACTTTACTCAAAATTTCATTGGTTAAAATGTTAACATCATCCAAAAACACTGTCACAGACACATCCAGAATAGTGTGACCACATTTCTGGGCACCGTGGCTCAGTCAAGTTGACACATAAAATGAACCACTACAGATGCCATATAACTGGAATTATAAAGTATGTCCTCTTTTGTGTCTGACTTCTTTTGCCTAATAATATTATTTTTTTAAAATTAATCTTTATTCAGATTATTACAGATGTTCCTCTTTTTCCCCCCATAGCTCCCCTCCACCTGATTCCCCCCACCCATGGCCTTACCCCCGCCACTGTCCTCATCCATAGGTGTAAGATTTTTGTCCAATCTCTTCCCGAACCCCTCACGCTCCCTTCCCCCCAAGAATTGTCAGTCCACTCCCTTTCTATGCCCCTGATTCTATTATATTCACCAGTATATTCTGTTCATCAGATTTTTTTTATTGACTTGAATTTTAGATTCACTTGTTGATAGATATGTATTTGTTGTCACTTTGTTGTTCATAATTTTTATCTTTACTCTCCTCCTCCTCCTCCTCCTCCCCTCCCCCCCTTCTGCATTTCATATAATCCTGGTTTGGTGGTGATGAACTCGTTTAGCTTTTTCTTGTCTGTGAAGCTCTTTATCTGACATTCAATTCTAAATGATAGCTTTGCTGGGTAGAGTAATCCTGGTTGTAGGTTCTTGCTGTTCATCACTTTGAATATTTCTTTCTTTCTTTCTTATTTTTTATTTATTATTTATTTATTTATTAAAATTAATGTTCCTCTTTTTTTCCCCATAGCTCCCCTCCACCTGGTTCCCATCCCACCTTCTTCCCTTACCTCCACCACACTGTCCTCATCCATAGATGTACGATTTTTGTCCAGTCTCTTCCCGCACCCCCCACACCCCTTTACCCCTGAGAGTTGTCAGTCCACTCCCTTTCTATACCCCTGATTCTATTATATTCACCAGTTTATTCTGTACATCAGATTTTTAATTCATTTGATTTTTAGATTCACTTGTTGATAGATATGTATTTGTTGTTCATAATTTTTATCTTTACCTTTTTTTCTTCTTCCTCTTCTTAGAGAATACCTTTCAGCATTTCATATAATACTGGTTTGGTGTTGATGAACTCCTTTAGCTCTTTCTTATCTGTGAAGCTCTTTAGCTGACCTTCAATTCTGAATGTCAGCTTGGCTGGGTAGAGACCCTTGGTTGTAGGTTCTTGCTATTCATCACTTTGACTATTTCTTGCCACTCCCGTCTGGCCTGCATAGTTTCTGTTGAGAAATCAGCTGACAATCGTAAGGGTGCTCCCTTATAGGTAATTAACTGTTTTTCTCTTGCTGCTTTTAATATTCTCTCTTTGTCTTTTTGCTCTTGGCATTTTAATTATGATGTGGTGTGGTCCTCTTTGGATTCCTTTTGTTTGGGGTTCTGTGTGCTTCTTGGACTTGTAAGTCTATTTCTTTCACCAGGTGGGGGAAGTTTTCAGTCATTATTTCTTCAAATAGGTTTTAAGTATCTTTCTCTTCTTCTGGTACCCCCATAATTCGGATGTTGGTACGCTTGAAGTTGTCCCAGAGGCTCCTTACACTATCTTCACATTTTTGGATTCTTTTTTCTTGTAGCTTTTCCAGTTGAGTGATTTTTGCTTCTTTGTATTTCAATCTTTGATTTGATTCTTGTGTTCCTCTAGTTTGCTGTTGGGTGTCTGTATAATATTTTTTATTTCAGTCAGTGTATGTTTAATTTCTAGTTGGTCCTTTTCCATATCCTTGAGGGTCTCTCTCATATCCTTGAGGGTCTCGCTAAATTTATTGGCCTTTTCTAGAAAATTCTTGAAAAACTTTATAACCGTGGTTTTGAACTCTATCTCCAGTCATTTGTTTTCCTCCATTTCTTCGGTTTTTGATCTGTTTCTTTTTCTCCGCATTTTTGCTGCTTCCCTGAGTTGGTAGGGTGGCTTTGTGTGCTAGGTGTCCTATATGGGCCAGTGGCTCAGCCTCCCCAGTTACCTGAGGTGGACACTCTTGGTGCACCCCTTTGTGGACTGTGTGTACAGCCTTGTTGTAGTTAAGTCTTGATTGTTGTTGGTATCAGTGGGGGAGTTGACCTCCAGGCCAATTGGCTGTGAGGATCAGCTGTGTCTACACTGGGAGACAGCCTTATTCGACTAGACTTGCAAAATTGTAAAAGCCTCTGTGCTCAGCTTGGATAGGGCGGAGTTTCAGGGTGGAGCCTACAGCCTTGGCTTCTCGTCAGACCTGCCCTATGAGGTTCCTGGGTCTCAGTGTCCCTCAGTGTCCCTCGGTACTAGCTGCAAGCATCTCTGAGAGAAAGGCGCCCTGGAGTTTCGCCCCCTGCCAAACAGTCTAGTGTCGCCCCCAATGAATCTGGATTCCCAGATTCTCGCCCGGAACTGGGGTTCAGCACAGTCTGGAGCTTTTGTCTCCTTCCTGCTAGGGCAATTCAGCGGCACAGTCAACAGTCCGTCCTCTGCGCGCATTCATATGTGCGCCTTTGGAGCTCTGCCTTTCGCCGCTCCCCTGAGTTTCTGCCTTACAGCCCTGATTCCCCCAGTATGAGCCTGGGTCCCCAGGGTCTTGCACAGAAATGGGGTTCAGTGCAGTCGGAGCTGGGGTTCAGTGCAGTCTGGAGCTTTTATCTCCTTCCCACTAGAGAACACCAGCCAGGCACTCAGCCACCCCTTCCTCTCTGGCTCTGTCCTCTCCGCACGTGCGCGCCCATGTCTCCGTACCTCAGGCTTTTACAGCTCCTCTGATTTTTCTTGTGGTTTTCTCTTTCCTTCTAGTTGTAGGATTTCCAGTCAGCCAGCTTTCCTGTGGTTCTGGATGATGTCCATTTTGTCTTTTAGTTGTATTTTTTAAAAAAAATATATTTTATTGATTTTTTACATAGAGGAAGAGAGAGGGATAGAGAGTTAGAAACATCGATGAGAGAGAAACATCGACCAGCTGCCTCCTGCACAACTCCTGTTGAGGATGTGCCTGCAACCAAGGTACATGCCCTTTACCGGAATCGAACCTGGGACCTTTCAGTCCACAGGCCGACGCTTTATCCACTGAGCCAAACCAGTTAGGGCATAGTTGTATTTTTGAAATTGTTGTGAGAGGCTGCAGTTTAGGTGTTTAACTATGCCGCCATCTTGGTTTCTTTCTGAATATTTCTTGACACTCCCTTCTAGCCTGCATAGTTTCTGTTGAGAAATCAGCTGATAGTCGTAGGGGTACTCCCTTGTATGTAACTAACTGTTTTTCTCTTGCTGCTTTCAAGATTCTTTCTTTGTCTTTTTCCCTTGGCATTTTAATTATCATGTGTCTTGGTGTAGTCCTCTTTGGATTCCTCTTGTTTGGGGTTCTCTGTGCTTCCTGAACTTGTAAGTCTATTTCTTTCACCAGGTAGGGGAAGTTTCCTGTCATTATTCCTTCAAATAGGTTTTCAATATCTTTCTCTCTCTCTTGAAGTTGTTTGAAGGTATGCTTGAAGTTGTTTCAGAGGCTCCTACACTATCTCCATATTTTTTTATTCTTTTTTCTTTTTGTTTTTCTGGTGGGTGTTTTTTGCTTCCTCATATTTCAAATCTTTGGTTTGATTCTTGGGGTCCTCTAGTCTACTGTTGGATTTCTGTATATTATTCTTTTTTTAAAAAATATATTTTATTGATTTTTCACAGAGAGGAAGGGAGAGGGATAGAGAGCTAGAAACATCGATGAGAGAGAAACATCGATCAGCTGCCTCCTGCACACCCCCCACTGGGAATGTGCCCACAACCAAGGTACATGCCCTTGACTGGAATCGAACCTGGGACCCTTCAGTCCAAAGGATGATGCTCTATCTACTGAGCCAAACAGGTTTTGGCTGTATATTATTCTTTATTTCAGACAGTGTATACTTAATTTCTGACTGGTCCTTTTCCATTTCTTTGGCATTCACATTAAGATTCTTAAAGGTCTCACTAAGTTCTTTGGAGGTCTCACTAAGTTTCTCAGCGGTTTCTAGAAGATTCTTGAGTAACCTTATAACTGGTTTTGAACTCTATATCCAGTAGTTTGCTTTCCTCCATTTCTTTCATTCGTGACATGTTTCTTTGTCACGAATTTTGGCTGCTTCCCTGTGTTGATAGAGTGGCTTTGTGTGATAGGTGACCTATAAGGCCCAGTGACTCAGCCTCCCCAGTTACCTGAGGTGGACACTCTTGGTGCACCTCTTTGTGGGCTGGGTGCACAGTCTTATTGTAGTTAAGCCTAGATTGTGTTGGTACACTGGGAGGAATTGACCTTCAGGTCAATTGGCTATGAGGATCAGCTGTGTCTATAATGGAAGAACTGCTGTGCTGGAGACACCCTTATGGGGCAGGACTTGCTTCAGTGGGGCTTTGGTGCTCACTGAGTCTGCCTCTTGAGTGTGTCTTCTATGGATGTGAAGAGCTGAAATCTGGTGTTGTCTCACACTGATCACTAGGTACACTGACTCCTGAATCTTTAAGGAGGTGCAAGTCAGCTTTTGTCTGAGGCCACCCAGCAGGAGTTACAGCAAGATCTGCAGATTTCTCCTCTTTGCTTGGGGTTTGGAAGTTTTGGAGCTGATCCAGCTGCAGTTTGTTAGGTTAAGCTGCTATAGGCAGTCCATTCATATGCAAAAGCCGCTGCACACAGTTTGGGTGGGTTTGTAAATTGGTCGGATAGGGGTCTCAGGGAATCACTAAGGCTTAGCAAACAGCGATGGCTGCCAGTCAGCTGTCTCTGCATCTTTGTGTTTCCGCGTCCCCACATTCCGTGCCCCAGTGCAGTAAACAATGATTCCTGTGCGCACCTCTGTGAGAAAGCCACCCTTACTTTCCAACCTGATGCCAGACAGCCCAGTTTCTCCCCGTAGGAGTCTGGGTCACAAGAGTCTCGCCAGAAACTGGAGTTCAGAGCAGTTGGGAGCTTGTGTCTCCCTCCCGCTTGAAAAAGACAACCGCATTCTCAGTTGCCAGCCCTCTCCACGCTCACCTCTGTACCTCTGCTTTTCCGCGGCTCTGCACATCCTACACAGTCTAATGCGCTTTTTTCTTTCCTTCTAGTTGTAGAACTTCAACTCAGCCAGCTTTCCCATGGTTCTGGGTGATAGTCGTTTTGTCTTTTAGTTGTAGTTTTGGTGTGGTTGTGAGAGGCATATGTACAGGTGTATACTTAATGCCGCCATCTTGGTTTCTCCTCTTTTGCCTAATATTATGTCTGTGAGTTTCATCCATGTGGTTCAGAAGCAGTAGTTCATTCTTTTTCTTTGCAGTGTAATACTCTGTTGTATTAGTATATTACCATTTATTTTCATCATCGATGGACATTTGATTTGTTACCATGAATATTTTTTGATAGCCATAAATGCTCATTTGTGGAATTGCTGGGTTCCAGGACACAAATATAGTTTACTCAGTAGATACTGACAAACATTTCTATGGTGGATGAATCTGTCCACATCCCCCCTCAGGGCATGCTCATTCTAATTCCTTCACATCCTTGTGGATATTGCATGTTGTCAGTATTTTCAATTTTAGCCATTTGGGTAGGACTGGATTGGTGTCTCACTGTGGTTTTAATTGAACCTTTGTTTAAAAAATTCTCTGTTGGGGGAGACCACATCTAGCCTCCTTCACAGTTTGAGAAGTTTCTTTTATTAAGATCATCCTGTGCACCAGTTTCTGAGAGAGGGGAACTGATGTTTACCTTATACTGCCTGTCTGTCAGGCACGGTGCTAGGGGCTTTCCAGATTTCACCTCTTGTCTTCCTCAAGACAACTCTTTTTTTTTTTTTTTTAAATATATTTTATTTATTTTTTACAGAGAGGAAGAGAGAGGAATAGAGAGTTAGAAACATCGATGAAAGAGAAACATCGATCAGCTGCCTCTTGCACACCCCCTACTGGGGATGTGCCTGCAACCAAGGTACATGCCCTTGACCGGAATCGAACCCGGGACCTTTGAGTCTGCAGGCCGACGCTCTATCCACTGAGCCAAACCGGTTTCGGCCTCAAGACAACTCTTAAAAGATGTGGACAACACAGGAGATAGACTAGGACAGGCGACACTGCCAATCCCCCAAGACCTGAGCATGCAAATGAGACATCAGGTTCTCACTCCCTGGGGAACTGATTCAGCAGTTGCTTCTGTGACAGGCACGTGTGAATGTGACAGATGTTCCTGCAGAGAGAGCTGTGTTTGATGGGAGCCACTGCCGGAATCAGATGGGTCTTAAGTACCTGTTTTATTTCCTTTTAGTCCCTGCATGGGGACCACAGGTGGCAGGTTGGGAAGTGGAGGCTGTGCCTGCCCTTTTCTTTTTTTTTTAAATACATTTTATTGATTTTTTACAGAGAGGAAGGGAGAGGGATAGAAAGCTAGAAACATCAATGAGAGAGAAACATTGACCAGCTGCCTCCTGCACACCCCCTACTGGGGATGTGCCTGCAACCAATGTACATGCCCTTGACCGCAATCGAACTTGGGACCTTTCAGTCCGCAGACTGACGCTCTATCCACTGAGCCAAACCGGTTTTAGCATGTGCCTGCCCTTTTCCATGAAGACCTGTGTCCTAGCTAACCCATGCGGCATCAGCCCTGTGGACTCTGGGTCAGTAGTGTTTTCTCACAAATTTTTGGTAAAGGCTATAGGTGAAGGCTATTTTGCTGTGTGAAGGCATTTTTAAAAGAGTCCTTGTCATTGCCTTTTTTTCAAGAGGACATTTGAACAATAGGAAGAGGTTTAATACATTGTCTTTTTGAAAAAGCCAACTTTTCTCATTATACTGTGGACCAGTGGGAAATTCACTGCAGGCTGGATTTTGCCAACCTCTGGGGTGATAGAAAAGTACAGACTTTAGCGCCAAACTTAGGTTTGGATCCCAAGCCTGGTACTTAGGTCTGTGTGACCTTGGCAAAGTCACTCATCTTTTTATGATCCAGCTCAGAAGGTTACCTGTGGGAAGCACCTGGTACAGTGCCCAGCCCATGGTAGGGGTCCAGCAAGTGTTAGTTAATGAGTTCCTGATGTATTCCAGGTCTGTAGTCCCTTAGCCACAAATGCAAACCTCAACCGCTATCACAACAGGAAGTGCTTTTCTTATGTTTGGTGCAACTCATTTGGCAGCAAAATCTGACATGAGGCTGTTTTACAGTCTTCCTTGATCCCAGCTGGAGTGAGTATGCATGTTTTGCTCTGGAAATATTAACATTTGTTACCGAGATATTCCCCCAGACCTCACAGGGGGTGTCACAATGTATAGCACATGCAATGTATTACCTTTCTGCAATCTGGAACAGCCTGAATTCTGATGTACATCTGGATTTCAGATGTCTGGAACTAAATTTGGATTTACTTTTTAAAAAGTTTATGTATCATCTCGTGGCCCTAAAAGAAGCCGGGGATATTTCTGCCTTCAGGTGCAGTTGAATCCAGGGGCTCAGCTGAGATCTGTCTCTCATCATTCAGCTCTGACTCTCTGCTTTTCCTTGAGTGTTGGCTGCATTCCCATTCTTGCCTCACACAGTGGCGGGGGCAAGGCACCGCAGCGGGCTTAGTTTGGGTCACTCCTGCAGCCCTCCTTGGTGAGGGAGGATGGTAGCTCCTCAAGAAGAGCACAGGCACACACCCCCGCAGATGCCACCGCATCAATTGTGAACTAGTCCTGGACAACCAGCCTTCATCTGGCATTTCCAGCACCAGCGAAACCCCAGTCCAAGCAAAGAATACCTTGGAGGAGGGCAGACTCTTGCCTTTGAGCCTCTCATTTTGACTTTGAGTCCCCCTGCCTGTGACATGCTGAGTGTCTGTGGTAGGCTTACCTCTTGTTTTCCTGTCAGAACTCCAGTCCTTAAATCTTCTAGTGCTTCTGTTGCTGACGGTGACTAGAGGAGCTGCTGTACATGCTGTTCCCTCTGTTGGAATGTTCTTCCCGCCTTTCACCTGGAAGACCAGCTCGTTCGTGGTTCTGAGTTTAAAGGACAAAACTTTTCTGTCCTTCTAAGGTTCTCCCTTGAAATTCCCACCCAGGCCCCGCCTTTCTTTTCTTCCGGGTGTCAGTTTCACTGTGTAATGATACACCAGCAGCCCTCACCCTGGCTAGACTGGCACAGCTTCACACAGGACCACGTCTACCACGCACCACTGTAACCTCTCAGTGTTGGACACACACGAGTGATCAATAAATATATATATACTAGAGGCCCAACGCACGAAATTTGTGCAAGGGGCTCGGCCCTCGCAGCCCCGGCTTTGTCCGGAAGGTTGTCCAGAAGGACATCTGGAAGGTTGTTCAGCTGTCCGGTCTAATTAGCATATTGTGTTTTTATTATAGATATTTAAAAATATATTTTTCTTGATTTCAGAGAGGAAGGGAGAGGGAGAGAGAGATGAAAACATTAATGAGGAGAGAGAATAATTGATTGGCTGCCTCCTGCATACACTCTACTGAGGCTCAAGCCCTCAACCCGGGCTTGTGCCCTGACTGGGAATCGAATCCTGACCTCCGGGTTCATAGGTCAATGCTCAACCACTGAGCCACACTGGCTGGGCTTGAGAAATATATTTTTGAATGAATGAATGAAGGGCAGAACTTGGATTCAAATTCTGGCCTCCCTGACCCAGGGGCTCACACTGCTAATCATTGCACATCTCTCAGTGTCTTCAGATCTAAATCAGCGGTCGCCAACCTTTCAGACCTCACGGACCGCCATTGGTCCGCGGACCACCGGTTGGCAACCGCTGATCTAAATGAGAGGACCTGCGTCCATCTTATTCTAGAGTGTTCTAGAGCACACTGTGATGGCTTTCCTTTTACTTGCTTTTCTGCATATATTTCACATGTGACAACTGTCCTGGAAGGGCCAGAATCCTAGTTCTTAGCGGTCTCAGAGGTTCCCGTCTGGCTCCAGACACCCTCTCTGCAGCGTGCCTCTGCTCAGAGCACGGTGCCACTTGGATGATTAGGACGCTGGCAGTGCCCTGGCAGACGTGGAGCCCCATGTGTGTCTCTGTTTTCCCCCAACATTCACTGATGAAGCTCTATCTCAATCCCTGGCCACTGGAAAGTTCTTTCCCATTAAGTGCCACATGGGAGTGTGTAAGGGACATATTTACCATGTCTTCTCTGACTCACTACCATCCTTTTGGGAAACTGACCTATGTGATTTTTTTTTTTAATACTCACCAAAGGAAGACATGCTTAGAGAGAGGGAGAGAGGGAAGTGGGAGGAAAGAGAAGGAGGGACGGAGGGAGAGGAAGAGAGAGAGAGAGAGATGTGAGAGAGAAACATTGATCAGTTGCCTTCTGTATGTGCCCTGACTGAGGATTGAATTCGTAACCAGGTATGTGCCCTGACCCGGAATGAAACTGGCAACCTTTTGGTGCAGAGGGTGATGTTCAGCCAACTGAGCCACTCCAGTGAGGCTGATCTATGTGATTCTGATAGGAATGGCTGGTCTCCGTATTCTCTCCTGGAATCTAGTTGTGGTCAGATGACTGAGCCACACCAATTGCCATGGCCAGGGTGATTGGTCCAGGCATATGACCCAAGCTAAGCCAATCAGGGTCCTTCCCTGGGATTTCTCTAATCTCTGCTTGTGATATAAGATGGCTGTGAAACTGGATCCAGAGTGGCTAGCCATTCTGATAGAATAAAGCTTGCTCACCAAGAGAAGCAAAGATAACAGAATAGAAGGCCTTAGACTAGCAGTGACCCCATTCATTGGATGCCCCAATATTCCAGGCATTCCCCCTGCCTGTGACATGCACACTTGTTTCCTAAAACACCCAGCACTATGACAGGCAGGAGTGAAACAGATGATGAGGCTTCTGGATGCTCAGGTGCTTGCATAAGATTTCTACAAGGTTCTGACACAGTGGGGTCTGCCAGGAGGCCTGCGGCTTCTGCACTGGCCCCTGAGACTCCTGCCAGCCTCCTCCCCTCTTGGGGAGTCCCTGCCTTGGAGCTTGTCTTATCCCAGGAGAGAGAGGGCATCCTTTGTGCAGCTCTGCTTTCACAGTGGGCGAGGATGGGCACATGCCTGGCTGACTAGGTGTAGGGCAAGAGAGGACCCTTGCCAAGGTCTGGGATGCCTTCCTTCCTCCCCCGCCTCCCTCAGGGCACATGCATTTGGGGCCACAGTGGAAGCTACTCTTATGAATACCTGGGAAACAAAGGGCTGCCTTCATGAAAGAGAAAGTCCTCTCGCCCAACACCAAGCCAAACGCCCAGTTAAGCAAACAGCTGCAAAGCACACCCAATCCAAAGAAGCAGTTAGGAAAAACTCCTACCTCTCTCACTTGGGCAGCCATAGCCCCAGAGGCCAGGCAGCGGGAAAGGCCCCCGGCGGCCTAGCTAAAGGCCAGAGGACTCGTTGGCATGCCTTCGAGTTGGAGCGCACGAGCTCTTGGCTCCTCCGGCCAGAACAAATGAGGGAATGCACTCCTGAGCAGGGCTCCCTGACTCAGGAGCAGGGCTGGGGGCGCTCCTGAGGACAGGAAGGCCCCTCTGCGCCAGATTTTCAGCAACATCAGGATGTGGAGAAAGCCCAGCTTACCACATCCCTTTGGCGAACTTGGACAAGAAACGTACCAGCTTTCAACACCACTCTTGTTCTCCATCAATGGCTTCCATTGTAGGCACAGACTCCCCAGCTCCAGAGTTGGTTCTGTGCCCTGGCTATTCTCAAACCAGGGGACCTGGGCTCATCTACCCCTTCCTCGGCATTGGGAAGCATCCCCACAGTCTTGCCCAATAGTCCCACCAAGAAGTTTCCTTCTGCTCCCTGCCCATGGAGAGACAGAGAGCTGGAGAAAATGCTCTGCCATCCTCCCTCAGGGCCTTTGAACCTTTGAGGTCCCTGCTTTGGTTCCTTTCTTACTGCCTTCCACTGATGTTCCCCACTCAAGCCCAGGACAGAGCTCAGCAAACTGCCATTTGGGCCCAAATCCAGCCCAGTGCCTGTCTTTCTGAATAAAGTGTTATTGGAACAACCATGCCCATTCATTTACATATTGTTTATGGCTGCTTTTTCCTTACGATGGCAGAGTTGAGTAGTGGCAACAGAGACTGCATGGCTCACAAATCCTCATATTTTTACTACCTGGAAAACTGCCCACTCATGATCTAGGTCCAAGGGGAGTTGTACAGAATTTAATGTTTGCAATTTTCTATCTCTGGCTCAATTGACTGATTCACTCATTCAACAAATACTACCTGAGCCCTAGCTGGTTTGGCTCAGTGAACAGAGCATCAGACTGAAGGGTGCTGGGTTCAATTCTGGTCAAGGGCACATGCCTGGGTTTCGGGCTTGATCCCCAGTAGGGGGCATGCAGGAGGCAGCTGATCAATGATTCTTATCATTGATGTTTCTATCTCTTCAACTCTGAAATCAATAAAAATATATTAAGAACAAACAAACACTCCCCCCCCCCCAAAAAAAATAATCAAAACAAATGCTACCTGAGTGTCTGCCGTACACCAGCTCTGAGCTGGTTGCTATGGACAAGGCAGCCATGCTGCAGTCCTCAAGGGAAGCAGAGGACAGGCTGCCCAGCAGCGCACACACTTCGCTATGGCTGTGCCAAGTGTTATAAAGGAAAGGGTGGGGAGCTATGTGGACCCAGTGCAAGGGTCAAGGATGGCTCCCTGGTGGGAATAATGTCAGCTGAGACCTCCATGATGAGTAGGACTTAGCGAGGACAATGGGGTGGGGAGGGGAGAGGACAGAGAATTCTCTAGAGTACAGCCTGGCTGAGGCAGGACAGAGCACGCCCACACCAGGAATGAAGAGAGGTCCTAGGAGGAGACACGAGGATGAGCTTCAGGAATGGGCAGCCTGGGACAGGACCATTGGTCCACCAGGTGAGGGGTTGGGATGTGTCCCTCCTTCTTTGAGACACTAAGGGTTCTCTTCTCCCTCGTACAAAGCTCAGTCTAAATTCAGATCCACAAACCGGTTCTAAAGGAGTACTGTCTGTCCCACTGGTGTGGCTCAGTGGTTAAACATCAACCCATGAACCAAGAGGTTACCAGTTCCAGTCCTGGTGGGGGCAGGTTTTGGGCTCAGTCCCCACTGGGGTGCGTGCAGGAGGCAGCCAATCGAGGTTTCTCTCTCATCAATGTTTCTATCTCTCTGTCCCTCTCCCTTCCTCTCTCTCTAAAAATCAGTAAGAGTATATATATTTATAATACTTGCTTTAAATTTTTTTTTTTAATTTTGTTGATTTCAGAAAGGAAGGGAGAGGGAGAGATAGAAACAACAATGATGAGAGAGAATCATTGACTGGCTGCCTCCTGCGTGACCCCTACTGGGGATCGAGCCCACAACCCGGGCACGTGCCCTTGACTGGAATTGAACCCAGGACCCTTCAGTTTCAGGCTGATGCTCTATCCACTGAGCCAAACCAGCTAGAGCAATAAAAGCATTTATATACTATATATATTTTTAAAAAGGAGTGCTGTCTGATTTAGAACCACTGGCCATGTGTGCAAAAGTAAATATAAATTAAATTAATTAAAATAAAATGTAAGATGTTCAAATTGTGCTGTACAGACTCATGTGGCCGCCCTGTTGGATAGTGCAGATAAGGAGCACCCCAACATCATAGGGTTCCCCCAGGCAGCTCTGGCTGAAGGGAGAATCTGGCCCAATCCTCCCTTGAGTTTCAACTGGGATTCAGGCTTTTCTGTTCACAAGCTGTGAGAGCTTGAACAAGCTATTGGATTTCTCTGAATCTCCATTTTGCCATCTGCAAAATAGGCCCAGACAGTGTGTGGCATACTGGAGAGGTGCTCCCTCTACATGGCAACGGTAATAATTTCACTTGTGCAGTAGAGTACAACATCTAAAACCACCCTGAGACTCCCTAACAGGGAGGAAACTATGAAAACAAAGTGCTAAGTTGCTGTGGAGAAGGGAGGCTTGAATCTGCACCAGAGGGAGCAGACACCTGTGCATGGGAAGAGCAGGAAGGAGGCAGAGAATTTGCACGAGGCTGTGAACTACTCAGGATGGAGCAGTCGGCTGGTGTGGCAGAAGGTCTTTCCAGAACTAGGATGTCTAAAGATCTGTTAGAAACTCTGTGCAGGCTGAGCTGTAGGCCCACACCCCGAGTCCAGCAATGCCTGTCCCTGAGAATGCCTCGGGAGATTGGAGAGGGGGATGTGGTGGAAGTCCAGGCTGAATTCCCTATGCGGCTGTTCATGGCGAGGAAGAGAGGGCTCACCGAGGCAGCGGGAGGATGCATCCCCATGTTAATTCAGTGAAGAGACTCAGAATCTCAGGATCCGAGGGGCCCTCGAGAAGACCAGACCAGTTGGAATTCACAGAAATCCTGGGGAAACTTGGGACTTTCACAGGACAGAAAATGGGGGGATTGGGGTCATCTCAGGGCCTGGAGGCCTCTGTAGACATCTGGGTCACACTCTGAACTCTGAGGGCAGGGTCCAAACCTACCCCAGCTTTGAGCAGAGGCTGTGTTCCCATAGATGGGCAGGGTGCTGAAAATACCCATTGGCTTGAACTGGAGGTGAGTTCTTCATTCATTCACTCACATAATTGGACAGGCCTATTATGGTTGCATAGGTTAAAAAACCCAATCCAAACTAATTTAAAGGGGTAAAAAAAGAATGAATGACTTATGGAACAATAATAATGCAGGGACTGAATCATATCTGACTTTCGGGTGAGCTGGGTCAGAGCTCTCAGAACAGAGAAAGGACCAAGTTCTCCCCTCAGTGGTCCCACTTTTCAGTCTAAGGAGATGGCTGCCAGCAGCTCCAGGCCAACACAAGCTTCCGGATTCCAGAACTAGGGGGCAGGGAGCACTTTTAGAAGCCCCAGAGACAATCACTTTGTGAGTTGTTGGCTCTGATTGGGTCCCATGCTTATCCCTGAACCATGGGACAGATTGGTCTGACCGGCTTGTGTTTTTTACATGTTCCCCATGGGCTGAGCCAGAGAAATTGAGGACCAGGGTCAGTTATGGGAACTGAGGAACATAGAGAGAGCTGAGTGGATGCTGGACGTGGAACAAGAGATGTCCTCCATAATGAGCTTACTGAACACCCTGGGCTGGCTGGGGCGCAGCAGAGGGAGGCCCGCCCACATGAGGCTTACGCTCTAGCGGGAGGATTGACCCCACCTTGATGGCCCTTTGCCTCCCATCCCCTCTGGCCTGGGTTCAGCCCAGAGAGAGGAGTGAAGTTAACCGTCCATTGTTACCGTGACACTTCCTGAGAGCAACAAAGGGCCTTTCACAGTGCGAAAGCAAAACCATGGATGTGCGAGGACCTGGAAGTCACAGAATGTGGTTGTTGAGGTGCCAGATGGAAGATACCCAACAGGTCATGTTCAGAGTTTGGAGCTAAAACAGACAAGCTCTTTAAAAAATCCATATAAGGCCAGCATTGCAGGTAAACCTTTCAGAGTGAAGGGCTCTGGGCTGGTACTCAGAAACTGAAAACACATGGAAGGTTCTGGAAAAATCAGTGAGCAGTGGGGCCAAGTTCTCTTCCAGGTTTCCCCTTCACTCTGGCTGGATGCAGTCCCCAGGGGAACTGGTGTGTCAGGAACTGAGCCTCAGGGTCCCATCCCTCTCCCTGTAACCAAGACCCTTTTAAGGGAGAGTGGAGGGAGAGAACATAGAAAAACCAGGGAACAAAAAGAAGGCTGGAGCACAGAGAGAGATGGGATGGGAGATGAGGATGGGGTGTGGGCTTGGCCAACCTTGAAGGAGCCTGAAAACCAAGATGAGTGTCATCTTTATCCTGAGAGCCCAGGATGCCCTTGATGGGGTGAAGCCATGGTGGGGCAGGGGTGAGTGTTGTGTGAATTTCCTGGGGCTTCTGTTAAAAATGACCACAAACTGGGCAACTTCGAACAACAGAAATGTATTCTCATTGCTTTGGAGGCTGGAAGTCCGAAATCCAGGTGTCAGCAGGGGCCTGCTCCCTCTGATGGCTCCAGGGAAGACTCTCTCCCGGCCTCTCCCAGTTCTGGTGGCTCCCGCAGGCCTTGCTTTTTGTCTTTTTGTCTGTTCCCTCATATTTTTGCTGTCTTGTTCCTTGCTATATACTTAGTGCTGAGAATAGTGCCTGAGTCCTGGTAAACATTCAAGACATCTAGTTGAATGAATGAGTGAGTGAATGAATGAAAGATGAAACAAAAGAATGAATAAAAGGAAGGAAAGAAGGAAGAAAGAAAGAAACTAACTCACCCTATCAGGAGAAAAACTGTGCTGGTACACAGTACCTGGCAGGCAGCAAATCTCCAGACCGGCGATTTTCAGCTGGTGTGCCACAGGAATTTTTAAAACATTCAATACCTAACGGTTTAGTCAGGGGCACTGACCTCTTTTCCCTTAGATTGTTGAATAAAAAAATGGCAACCAACACAACAATAGTAGTCGGGTGTGATTGCATCAAAATTGCACCTATTTTTTTTAGTCAGATCGGCAAAAAAAAAAAAATAAAAAATACATATTTTTTGGTGTGCCTCAGAATTTTAATAATTAGTTTATGTGTGTCTTGAGATGAAAAGATTGAAAATCACTGCTCTACACTGGTGAGTGATAGGGAGTGGTGAGGTCTGGGGTAAACTGATGTCTTACCATCTAGAGGGGGCACCCACTGTCCCACTTCAGCTCACTGCTGCCTGCTGTTTAGTTTTCAGGATTGAGTGGGAAGAGATCTCCTGAGCTGAGAACTCTAGGGCACTGGTGTGCCCCTCTGGACAGCGCACAGCAGCGAGCCGGTTGCCACCCACCAAAGCACAGAGGCAGCTCTGCCTGGGTCCAGGGACCAGGCACTTGTTTAGCAGAGGGGCTGCGTTTACAGAAACTGAGAGGGCGGGGTGAAACGTAGCTGAAGCCCTCTGCCCACACACCAGCTGCAGACCCTGTGGGAAGCCCCTTCTCAGCGGGGTCTCCAGGGCTGCAGGAGGCTTCACCTTTGCCGGGCCCCGACCAAGCCCGTTCTCACTCCTGGGGTGTGATTTCGCCAGGTGGCCGAAGCTTGTCAGCGCTGGCTTGCACATAACCAGATGCACAGATGTTCAAAACTCAGAAAGGTGCTAAAGAGGCTTCTGGGCAATTGAATGGGGTGGGGGAGGGAGGAGAAAGAAGCTTCTGGAAATAAAACAAGCCTATCACCAGGACAGTGTGAGGGGCCTTGCTGGGATTGGCAGGTGTCCTGCCCATGGGAAGGGTTAGGTCAGGCATGGCCCTCCCCTCATAGTATCGTGAAGGGACCATACCAGCCAGCGCCCAGCATGGGGGTTCAACCTGCCACCCACATATAAGTCAGGGGGCTTCCCTTCCCCACCCTGCCCAATGCCCCAGGTGCTGGTAGTTCATCCCCCTTCATTCACTCACTGCCTCATTCATTTCTCAGCACCCATGCGCTTCCCTGTACCATGGTTCTGGGGCTGCGGGGATGTCAGGGAGCAAGAGGCACAGGTCTGCCCTCCAGCTCTGTCATCGAGTGACTCAGATGGAAAATAGGTGAGTATGCAATGCAAGGTCGGGACCTGGGGGAGCCCCTTGTCCCGATTCAGCACCCACCTGCCTCAGTCCTCTCCAGCTCTCCAAAACACTACTGTCTCTTCTCTTTCGCCACAGACCTTGAAGGTCCATACCAACAAAGCCACGTTGTTCACCACCAAACCTGGGCGCCCCTCCTAGACACCGGAGAGGGGGTACGCTGTTCCAGTGAGGAAACGGGTTGCCTTCCTAAGGGGGCTGTGCGTGTGAGGGCTAGCTGTTGTTGCCTCCTCATAAAAACACAGGAAATGGAATAAAAGCAAAGGCAAGGATTGCATATCAGGGGTTGTATCAAGCAGGTGGGAGGGTTCTATCCTGCCACACATTTATGACCGTTTGGAATCATGTATTTTCTTGTTAACGTCCATCTTCTCCACTTGCTTGAAATGATCATACTAACATTTATTGGGTGCTTCTATGTGCTGGACATTCTTCTAAATACTTTATATTTTATTTATTCATTTACGTCTCATAAGACCCTATGAGGAAGGGACTATCATGACCTCCTGTTTATAGGGAATTCAGGCACAGAGAGGCTAAGTAAGGTGCCCAAAGACACACAGCTGGAAAGAGGAGGAGTCTGGGATGTGAACACAGGCCCCAGGTCCTACGTTCTTAACCACTATGCTGCATTGCTTTTTGGTGACGTGAGGGCAGGGACCATGCCTGCTTGCTCAGCATAGGGTTCCTGGCTTCTGGCTTGGAGTACTTATTTGTGAAATGAATGAATGAAGTCACTTTTACCAGGGTGGATGCTGCCTACTTCTGTGAGGGGCCACTAGGCTGCCTGGGTTGTTTTTGTTTTAATTTGTGTTTGGCAAGTGCTTAGCTGTTGGCACATTGAAGTTAACTCAGAAAATGTCCAGTGAATGAATGATTGAATGAGTAAAAAGGGCATGAGGGAGAGAGTGGGTGATTCTGAAATTGCACAGGGCTAAGCTAAGAGGCAAAGAGAGAGAGGGACTGAGCCCCGAGGACCTCACTACATCCCAGCAGCTCGGAAGAGCAGCAGCTGTGAAGTCCCAGGCTTGAGGCCGGATCCATGGGACATGGTGAGCCCCCGGGAGGCCCCTGTTTATTCTCTGTGTTCCCAGAACGTGGTGTGCCGGGCACTCAGCAGGTGGCAGCTCTGTGTGTTCCTGTGTTCCTGCACACACACATGCATGCTGTCGTTGCTGCAGGTTACCGGCTCTGAGAGCACTGGTCCTGAGCCCTCCCAGTACCTTGTCAAGTTTGTACCAAAGTGCTGTGAGCTCAGTGTTCTCATCATCCCTTTCTGCAGGTGCTGGGTTAAATGAGATCAGGCAACAAAGCTGCCAGCTCAGGGCGAGGCCTGCAGGGGACCCCTCATATATGGTAAGTGGGAAGACACTGGTCTCTGTAGGTATCTGGGTATCAATTTACACACAGACGAGGCCAGTCGTGTCCTCAGGAGCCACGCAACGGAAAAGAGAAAAGGAACTTTTCCACCTTCATCTTGATGTTTGTTTTAATTCCTAAAGAAATGTGCTAAGGATTGGATGACATGGTGTTAATTCTGGAGATTTCTGTTTCACTTTAGGCTCTTTCCTGCAAAAAATCCACAAGCCAGAGCAGCAGTAGCCAGAGCTGGCAGGGCTGCTGGGAGAGAGTCCTGCCTTTGGAAGGACGAGGGCCCCAGCGTCGTGTCTGGACCCGTGATGTCTGACTCTGGTAAGTGCACAGACCGTCGTAGGGTGGGCTTTTTGCTTTCTTTTGGGTGTGGTTGAGTGGCCGGAAGGGGCCGGGTCTGGAGTTACCCCTCCCCCCATAGAATCATCTCTACCTGCTTGTTTTTGCAAACATTGGCAAAACCACTGAGCTGGAGTCAGGAAACCAATGACAGCGCCTTTCACTCATCTAGCCCTTCATTCATTTCAGATGTTTATTATCGGGTACATGGGAAGATCACAAAAGGTTCCTGGAAACAAAACCCTCATGGTTATGCCACTAAGTTTAAATGAGCAAAATGCTTGCCTTTTCAGAAAGGGTATATAGCTGGAGGCATTAGGTTGTAAGCCAGGACATGGACAACAGAAGGCTTGTATCACCAGCGGTGTTTGATGGGGCCGTTAGCACATAAGGCATCAGGTAAGGACCCTCAGCCTTCACCTCCTGGCCGGCCAGAGGATGGTGTGACCCATCCCACTGCTCCAAGGCAGCGGAGGTGATGTGCTGGTAGCCAGTGCAGGATGGGACCAGAGGTCAGTGAGGAAGGTACCATCAGCAGTGACTGAGGGACACTGACCTTTGTGCTTTGGATGAGGGGAGGTGAAGGTCTGCTGGGGTGGCCCACAAGGGCATGTCCCCTCGCCCTGCCCATGCCCGCACACCAGCCAACCAGCTCCCACCTGCCAGGGTGCCATGTCTTTGTCCAAGGCCTTTTTGTGTCAGATTTGGCATACTTGGGCAGGGAGGCTAAAGTACTGGGGATCAACGCCCTCCCCTCCCCTATGCCCCCCCACCCCGAAGTAATCCTCCACTACAGACAGGATTGGTGCCTGAACCTGCCTGGGACAATTCCCAATGTCTCAGCTTCATTAAGTTTGGTCACTCGGGTGGTAGGTGGTTCAAGGTGCCCTGCATTCAAACTCTTGCCTCCAGGTCTTCTTCTAGAAGCTCGCTTTCTGCCCACATGACTCTTAAGCAAGGAAGACAGACCATAAAGCTAACGGGGGAGCCAAGGCTGGGCCTAGAAAGAGCAAACACCTTTTATTTGGATTATTTGCCTGTAGGGGACTGCAGTGCAGGAAACTTTGGGAGGAATTCAGAAATATTGATCGAGTGCTTCTTCTGTGAGTGTTGGGAAGGGGAGGCAAGAGGTGGCCCCTCAGTCATGGGGCCAGGGACGGCTTCGCTAGTGGAGCTGCAAAGCACAGGGAGGGAGCAGTGTTCCAGGCAGAGGGCCCAGCATGGGCTCAAGCACTGAGGGAGGGATGAGTGCTGGAGGGCCACACGAGCTTGTGTGACCTGTGCATCGTGAGCGAGGTGGGGTGGTGGGAGATGAGATGCAGGGAGGGGAGGTCCAGGGGACCAGATTGAGAAACACTGTGCACGGCATTGCTGGTGATGGGCTTTAGCAGGCCTCCAGCCATGGCCAGATGACGTTCTGAAGAGATCACTCAGGCTACTGTGTGTGATCCAGTCAGAGCTCATCTGAAGATCCCGTCCTGCCCCTCCCCTCCACTGCTGCCCACCGGGACCCTCCGCCTGGAGCCAGGAGCAGGAAGGCCGGGGCAGAAGTGACTGTCATTCTGTCTGAGCCAGCCATCTTGCCAGTCACCTTGCTGTTTCCAAAAGCACTTTACCTCTGGGCCAGGTCTGGGGGAATGAAAGGGGCTCCGCGCGGCCTTATATAACAGTTGGACTTCCCTCTGGGCTGGCAACGGCTCCTGTCAGCCATCAGCCCCTGAGAGCACGCCTTGGGTCTGATAAACAGACGCTGGCAAATGGGAGTTTTGAAGGTGGTGCCAAGCTCTGTGGTTTGGACTGGTTCTGTGAGGGAAACAATCGAAGCAGCTAACCATCTGCAGGAGGGGAAGTGGGAACTCGCTGAGACACAAAGAGGCAGTGTGGGCACAGGCAGGCAGTGGGTACCACAGCCTTGCAGACTGCCACCAGCCCGCCCAGCAGGCCAGCCTATTGATTTACTACCCTTCCTTCTGGTGGCGCCTCCTTCGGAGGTAAAGGGGGCTGGAGGGGCTCCAGGAGTGGGGTGGGAAGGAAGACTGGTGGGTGATTTCGTAGGGAGCTTTTGGGGACAATAAGCTGTCCTTCACATTTGGCGATGTGACATAGAAGCTGTAAAGCCTTTGCTTGTTTGCCATTTGGGTGGTTGTGAGCTGAGTGAGGCATCTTCCCTCTCTCAGACTTCCCGTGACACAATCTGCCGAAGCCTGGCTGAGGGTCCCCGCTTCGGGCTGGTTAGGAGGCTGTGGAGCCACAGAGACAGACGCCACTCCGGCATTCCTTTAGGACCGAGGACAGGGTCACCTGCAGGTGCGGGGTGGCTGGCGCTGGGCTCTGCTCGGTTGCTTCAGAGCCCTCTTCTCTCTAAGGTTCTGGCACTAATGACATTTTGGGCAAATACTTCCTCATTGTGGGATGTTCAGCAGCATCTGCCCTCTACCCACTGGGGGTCAAATCATCCCATTGAGAACCACTGGGGTAGAGGATGACCTGGGATGATCTGAATGCCTTCTGTTTCCCTCTCATCCCATTTCTTCACCTGTGTCAGGGTTGTCGTGCCTGAATTCTCATTCACAGCCAGGATGCTCTCGCCCAGGACTCTCCTGCGGTGGGTGGGTGGGGGGTTTGGGGGGCGGGGCTGGGTGGAGACCCTCTTCACATGGCCCCAGCAGGTTGCCGGACACACGAGATAATTGCAAATCCCCTGGACCAAGCTGGAGCTTTGAGCAAACATTCAGATAGTTTCTTCCCAATGTTCTCACGGACTGAAATGGGGCCGTGGCTTGAAGCTGGTGATACCCATGAACCACTCCAAAGCCAGCACGGAGAGCAGGCCGGAAACCTTAGAAACAAGAAGGCTTCCTTGCAAGAGCACCATTGCTCGGATTGGAGATGAGGTAGGGCAGGACCGGAAGCCTTGCTTTTGGTGGAGTGGCATTTCCAATATGGAAACGGGCCTTGAAGATGAAGAGATGAAGTGTTGCTAAGACCTTATTGAAAGGATGCGTCCCTGAGGAGTGGTGGGCCTGCAGCCCACCTGCCGCTCTTCCCGAGGGGCGAAGCACCAGTGCCATCTCTAGGGGGAAACTGGGTGTGTTGGGTTTTGTCTAACATCTTGGAATGATTCATTTATTCTTCTGCTCTCAGTAAAACCCACTGGCCTCTCGAGGACCTTCCCATCATCACAGAACTCTGTTTTGTATAAAATAAATTGGTTCCGTTGGCGTCTGATTCATCTCCACTGAATGCAGCAAAAATAGTGTTTTGTGAGAAATAGTTGCTGTCCAGTAAGCAGGGAGAGGCTTCTCTTAACAACGCCTCCTGCCCTTTGAAAACAGGAAGTTACAGCTGCCAAAAGCAAATGAGTTCTGCGCAAGCCGGGTCCAGTCCAGACCCCACCCTGGTGCCCACCTGTGGGCTGCAGGTCCGCCTGCCCAGCCTTCTCACCCGCTCTTGACACCGCGGGTGATTAAGCCTCTGTCCACTTGCCCTCCTTTTAGCCCAACCTTTCTGGTGCCAACAATGTCCCTGTTCTTATGCAGAGACAATGTCTGACTTCCCCTCATCTCTCCTCTTGGCTCCTCTCTTAATCCTCAGATTGCAAGTATGCACTCTCAATGTGTTGTTTCCTCAGATAAGTTGAAAAAAGGAGGCAGGTGCCAGAGGTTTCCAACCAGCACTGGAGATTCTTTTTTCTGGGCTTGGTGTTGAAAAGGAGCATTGTTTCATTGGTTCTTTTTTAAAAAAATTCTTTATTGTTGAAAGTTTTACATCTGTCTCCTTTTCCCCCCATTGACCTCTCCCCGCCCCATCCCGTCCCCCAGCCCATGCTCCCACCCCCCTACTGTCTGTGTCCATTGGTCATACTCATATGTATGGGTACAAATCCTTTGGTTGATCTCTTATTCCGCCCCCACCCCCCGCCTTTCCTCTGAGGTTTTACAGTCTGTTCGGTGCTTCTGTGTCTCTGGATCTATTTTTGTTTATTAGTTTTACTAGAGGCCCGGTGCACATATTTGTGCACTGGTGGGGTCCCTCGGCCTGGCCTGCAGGGATTGGGCCAAATTTGGCTCTTGGACATCCCCCAGGGGATCCCGGATTGTGAGAGGGTGCAGGCCAAGCTGAGGGACCCAACTGGTGCATGATCAGGGCTGGGGAGAGACTGTGGGAGGGCTGCAGGGCATGTCTGGCCCATCTCTCCCAGTCCCGATCAGCCAGACCCCAGCAGCAAGCTAACCTACCGGTTGGAGCGTCTGCTCCCTGGTGGTCAGTGCGTGACATAGCGACTGGTTGAACAGTTGAACGGTTGGAGGGACAATTAGCATATTAGGCATATATATATATTTTTATATATATATATATATATATATAGATGTTGTTCATTATATTCCACAAATGAGTGAGATTATGTGATATTTATCCTTCTCTGACTGGCTTATTTCGCTTTGCATAATGCTCTCCAGGTCCATGCATGCTGTTGCAAATGGTAAGAGTTCCTTCTTTGTTACAGCAGCGTAGTATTCCATTGTGTAGATGTAACACAGTTTTTAACCCACTCATTTGCTGATGGTCACTTAGGCTGTTTCCAAATCTTAGCTATTGTAAATTGTGCTGCTATGAACATAGGGGTGCATATATTCTTTCTGATTGGTGTTTCTGATTTCTTGGGATATATTCCTAGAAGTGGAATTACTGGGTCAAATGGGAGTTCCACTTTTACTTTTTTTTTCAATCCTCACCAGAGGATATACACTGAGTGGCCAGATTATTATGATCTCTGAACACATAATAATCTGGCCACTAGGTGTATATCCTATATAATAAAAGGCTAATATGCAAATTGTCCCCTTGACCAGGAGTTCAACCAGCAGGCAGGCTGGCCAACCGCCCATGTCCCCTCCCTGTGGCCAGGCTGGCCGGACCCCACCCATGCACTTATTCATGCACTGGGCCTCTAACATATATATAGAGATCATAATAATCTGGCCACTCAGTGTTGTTTATTGATGTTAGAGAGAGGAAGGGAGAGAGAAAGAGAGAGAGAAACATCAATCGGTTGCCTCCCATACTGGCCCCAACTGGGGATTGAATCTGCAACCTGGGTATGTGCCCTGACTGGAATCCAGCCGCAACCTTGGCATATTGGGACTGCGCTCCGACCAACCAAGCCACTGGCCAGCTGCAATGAAGCTGTTGACAGTCAGCACAGTGTGCGCTTCACTCACGGAGGCGGGGGGGGGGGGGGGGGGGGGCGGCCCGCAGGATAGGGAATACCTGTGGGGAGGCTCCCACTAGAGCAGACGATGACCTGCAGTGTGACCCTGGGCCACGGCCTCTGGGCCTGGGCTGTGGGAGCTCTTTAATCCATTCTTCTGTAAAAATAAGACACTGGGGCACTGGAGACCCAAGACTCTGGTCTGGAACCTGACTGGAGATGCCAGGCGCCAAGGAGCCGCCCAAACTCCCAGCCTTGGAAAAGGCACCTGAGGTGTGAACCAGGGCCAGGCCCGGGAGGGAGACTGTGCTGGAAGGAGCATTCGTTTTATTGGTCATTCGTGATTAGAAAAGTGGGGCTGGTGGAAGGTGGGCGCATGGCCCATGGCCATGACGGTGCCACAGGGGGAACTGCTGGTCCAGTGTCCCAGGGCAGGAAGGGCAGGGGCCACAGGCCTCCAGCAGAGCATAGGCTGAGGGTGGCATCTCCTTGTCCTTTTGGAAATGTCCCAAGACTAAGGCTGGCCCTGGCCCCTCCCTGCCCTCCTCAGGCCTGCTGCGTGTCTGTGTTGGCCATGACCCTCCTTGGGGGTCTTGTTCTGCCTCTGGGCCTCGCTGTCCCAGCTTCAGTGGGGAGGAGCCACGGATGGAGCAGGACTCACACTGGCGAGTATCCTCCAGTCCAGTCCTGGCTCTGGCGTTCTCAGGGGTGCAGTGCACAGGCAGGTGGCCCAAGGTCGAGGCAGCTCCTGGGGTTTGTGTGGCTGTGGCCGGCACAGCCTGGGCATCAGGGCCTACTGCCAGGGCGCCAGGTCCACCACAGGCTTCCGGATGCTGAAGGTCGCGATGAAGATGTTGACCACGACAATGATGAAGAAGAGGCCGGTGGTCAGGTTGTTGAAGTCAACTTGGCCTTCTTGGCTGGGTTGTTGAGGTTGTACCTGTCCAGGAAGATGAGCAGCACGCCCACGCAGATTTGCAGCACCAGGGAGATGGAGATGGCACCACCAGGAGCACAAAGAAGCCAAAGCCAGGGCCCTGGCCGATGACTGCCTTCGGCTGCGAGGTGTTGGCCCTCAGCAGGGTGATGTCCAGCATGCTCTCTGCGGTACTTTTCTTGTTGGTGTAATGGTTCACGTTGATGGGCCTGTTCCTGCCCCAGCGGGTCGGCGGGGTGTCCGGGGCATTGGGTGAGTCCAACCGCAGGTCACTGTTGAGCTCGTAGCCCTCGGGGGCCGAGTCCATGGTGCACACGGCCACCGCTGCCTCACTCTGAGTCTGAGACCGCCCGCTCCCCACTGCGGGTCCATTTTTAATTTTTTGAGGAAACTCCATGCTGTTTTCCACGGTGGCTGCACCAGTCTGCATTCCCACCAGGCTGCACAAGGGTTCCCTTTCTCCACATCCTCACCAGCACTTGCCATTTGTTCATGGTAGCCATTCTGACAGGTGTGAGATGGTACCTCACTGTTGTTTTGATTTGCATCAGATATTAGTGGCTTTGAGTATGTCTCCTGGCCTTCTGTATGTCCCCTTCTGAAAAGTGTCTAGGTCCTTTGTCCATTTTTTGAGTGGATTGTTTATCTTCCTTTTGTTCAGTTGTATGAGTTCCCTGTAAATTATGGAGATTAAGCCCTTATCGATTTTAACATTGGCAAATATGTTCTCCCATGCAGTGGGCGTGTTTTATGATTCTTGAGCACAAGTTTCTGGCCCAAGAAGCTTCCCGAAATTTACTCTGTTGCAGGTGAACAGAAACCCTAAGCGAACTGCCTCAGGTAAAGAGGGAATTTATTGGCTCATCATTGTTGAAAAGGCCTTTGGCTTCAGCTGGATCCAGGAGCTCAGAGGAGCTCTCAATTTTGCTTTCCCCTCGTGACTTCGTTCTCAGGTGGATTATGCCCTTCAGCGGGTGAAATGCCACCACCAACTTCAGGCTCACATCCTTTCACTGTAGAAACTGCAAGCAGAATGGCTATTGAGCAGGCAAAAATGACACTGCTGTTGGTCACAGAAATGGCACAGGTGATAGATGTCCATAGATGTAAGCAAATGCTTGTACTTCTCTTTCTGTTTTCCAGCCCTTCCCAAACATTAAACAATGAACATGGGCTTAGTTAGGGCTACTTTGGTGGCAAATAACAGACACCCTCTCAAACTAGCTTAAGAAAAAAATAATTATTTTTTAAAGAATTAAGGGTGGGGTTGGGAATGGGAATGAAGAGCAAGCTGTGAGGCCTGACTTTGTGAGTGTGTGACAAGGAAACTGGGAATCCACTCAGCGTCAGCGTGGAAGCCCCTCTCTGCGTGACCGCTGGCTGGCTGTGGGTTGACTTCGGTCTCTCTACATTGGATGTTTCCTTTCCTCTGCTTAGTGCAGGACAAGGCCACTGCAGGCGGTTCCCCCAGCCTCTCAGAGCCACTGGGAGCCTGTGCTCCCCTCCAGTTCTCAGGAGAGAGAGTCCGATTGGGCCAGCTTAGGGGAGGGGCCACCCTAAGTCCAACTTTTAATTTTAGAATAGTTTTAAATTTCCAGAAAAATTGAGAATATAGTACAGAGAGTTTCCATATATTGCACACCCATTTTCTCCTGTTAACCTATTAATATTGTCTAATAGTTATGATTAATAAGCCACTATTGATTCATTGTTATTTACTGAAGTCCATACTTTATCTAGATTTGCTTAGTTTTTCCCTAATGTCCTTTTTCTGGCCCAGTATCCCACCCAAGTCACCCCATCACATTTAGACATAATGTCTCCCTAGGCTGCTTTTGGCTCTGAGTTTCTCAGACTTTCTTTGGTTTTGATGACCTTGACAATTTGGAGGACACTTGATCATATATTTTGTAGAGTGGCCCTCGTTTGAGATTGATCTTATGTTATTCTCACAAGATCTGTAGACTGTGGTCATGGGTTTGGGAGGGGAAGACCCAAATAGGCCTTCTCATCACATCATGTCAAGGGTACATGCTATGAACGTGACTTATCGCTGTAGATGTTGACAGAGGTCGTGTTTGCCAGGTGTCTCCACTTTAACTTTTAAAGTTCCCTTTCTTCCCTTCTGACTTCTTGTCAACTCTTCTTATGCTGTTGCTGTCATTGACTTATAAAGTACCCATGACATCATTCTCTGCCTGAATCTGATGCAAGAGGAAGTGGAATGTCATATCAATTT